>NC_092719.1:161236598-162496125 GCF_047496885.1 Scyliorhinus torazame | reverse complement strand
TCTGTCACTGCTGTGTCCATCTGTCTGTCACTGCTGTGATCCATCTGTCTGTCACTGCTGTGTCCATCTGTCCGTTGCTGCTGTGTCCATCTGTCTGTCACTGCTGTGTCCATCTGTCTGTCACTGCTGTGTCTATCTGTCTGTCACTGCTGTCTCCATCTGTCCGTTGCTGCTGTGTCAATCTGTCTGTCACTGCTGTGTCCATCTGTCTGTCACTGCTGTGTCCATCTGTCCGTTGCTGCTGTGTCCATCTGTCTGTCACTGCTGTGTCCATCTGTCTGTCACTGCTGTGTCTATCTGTCTGTCACTGCTGTCTCCATCTGTCCGTTGCTGCTGTGTCCATCTGTCTGTCACTGCTGTGTCCATCTGTCCGTTGCTGCTGTGTCCATCTGTCTGTCACTGCTGTGTACATCTGTCAGTCACTGCTATGTCCATCGTTCTGTCACTGCTGTGTCCATCTGTCAGTCACTGCTGTATCCATCTGTCCGTTACTGCTGTGTCCATCTGTCTGTCACTGCTGTGTCCATCTGTCTGTCACTGCTGTGTCCATCTGTCTGTCACTGCTGTGTCCACCTGTCTGTCACTGCTATGTCCATCTGTCTGTCACTGCTGTGTCCATCTGTCTGACACTGCTATGTCCATCTGTCACTGCTGTGTCCATCTGTCTGTCACTGCTATGTCCATCTGTCTGTCACTTCTGTGTCCATCTGTCTGTCACTGCTGTGTCCATCTGGCCATTTCTCCTTGTGTCCATCTGTCTCTCACTGCTGTGTCCATCTATCTGTCACTGCTATGTCAATCTGTCTGTCACTGCTGCGTCCATCAGTCTGTCACTGCTGTGTCCATCTGTCCATCACTGCTGTGTCCATCTGTCTGTCACTGCTGTGTCCATCTGTCAGTCACTGCTGTGTCCATCTGTCCGTTGCTGCTGTGTCCATCTGTCTGTCACTGCTATGTCCATCTGTCTGTCAATGCTGTGTCCATCTGTCTGTCACTGCTGTGTCCATCTGTCTGTCACTGGTATGTCCATCTGTCTGTCACTGCTGTGTCCATCTATCTGTCACTGCTGTGTCCATCTGTCTGTCGCTGCTGTGTCTATCTGTCTGTCACTGCTGTGTCCATCTGTCCGTTGCTGCTGTGTCCATCTGTCTGTCACTGCTGTGTCCATCTGTCCGTTGCTGCTGTGTCCATCTGTCTGTAACTGCTATGACTATCTGTCTGTCACTACTGTGTCCATCTGTCAGTCACTGCTGTGTCCATCTGTCCGTTACTGCTGTGTCCATCTGTCTGTCACTGCTATGTCCATCTGTCTGTTACTGCTGTGTCCATCTGTCCGTTGCTGCTGTGTCCATCTGTCTGTCACTGCTGTGTCCGTCTGTCTGTCACTGCTATGTCCATCTGTCTGTCACTGCTGTGTCCATCTGACTGTCACTGCTGTGTCCATCTGTCTGTCACTGCTGTGTCTATCTGTCTGTCACTGCTGTGTCCATCTGTCCGTTGCTGCTGTGTCCATCTGTCTGTCACTGCTGTGTCCATCTGTCCGTTGCTGCTGTCTCCATCTGTCTGTCACTGCTGTCTCCATCTGTCACTGCTGTCTCCATCTGTCACTGCTGTCTCCATCTGTCCGTTGCTGCTGTGTCCATCTGTCTGTAACTGCTATGTCCATCTGTCTGTCACTACTGTGTCCATCTGTCAGTCACTGCTGTGTCCATCTGTCCGTTACTGCTGTGTCCATCTGTCTGTCACTGCTGTGTCCATCTGTCTGTCACTGCTATGTACATCTGTCTGTTACTGCTGTGTCCATCTGTCCGTTGTTGCTGTGTCCATCTGTCCATTACTGCTGTGTCCATCTGTCTGTCACTGCTATGTCCATCTGTCTATCACTGCTGATCCATCTGTCTGTCACTGCTGTGTCAATCTGTCTGTCACTGCTGTGTCCATCTGGCCATTTCTCCTTGTGTACATCTGTCTCTCACTGCTTTGTCCATCTATCTGTCACTGCTATGTCAATTTGTCTGTCACTGCTGTGTTCATCAGTCTGTCACTGCTGTGTCCATCTGTCCATCACTGCTGTGTCCACCTGTCTGTCACTGCTGTGTCCTCTGTCAGTCACTGCTGTGTCCATCTGTCCGTTGCTGCTGTGTCCATCTGTGTGTCACTGCTGTGTCCATTTGTCTGTCACTGCTGTGTCTATCTCTCTGTCACTGCTCTATCCATCTGTCTGTCACTGCTGTGTCCATCTGTCCGTTGCTGCTGTGTCCATCTGTCTGTCACTGCTGTGTCCATCTGTCTGTCACTGCTATGTCCATCTGTCTGTCACTGCTGTGTCCATCTGTCTGTCACTGCTGTGTCCATCTGTCTGTCACTGCTGTGTCCATCTCGCCATTTCTCCTTGTGTCCATCTGTCTCTCACTGCTGTGTCCATCTATCTGTCACTGCTATGTCAATCTGTCTGTCACTGCTGCGTCCATCAGTCTGTCACTGCTGTGTCCATCTGTCCATCACTGCTGTGTCCATCTGTCTGTCACTGCTGTGTCCATCTGTCAGTCACTGCTGTGTCCATCTGTCCGTTGCTGCTGTGTCCATCTGTCTGTCACTGCTGTGTCCATCTGTCTGTCACTGCTGTGTCCATCTGTCTGTCACTGCTTCGTCCATCTGTCTGTTACTGCTGTGTCTATCTGTCCGTCACTGCTGTGTCCATCTGTCCGTCACTGCTGTGTCCATCTGTCTGTCACTGCTGTGTCCATCTGTCCGTTACTGCTGTGTCCATCTGTCTGTCACTGCTGTGTCCATCTGTCTGTCACTGGTATGTCCATCTGTCTGTCACTGCTGTGTCCATCTATCTGTCACTGCTGTGTCCATCTGTCTGTCACTGCTGTGTCTATCTGTCTGTCACTGCTGTGTCCATCTGTCCGTTGCTGCTGAGTCCATCTGTCTGTCACTGCTGTCTCCATCTGTCACTGCTGTGTCCATCTGTCCGTTGCTGCTGTGTCCATCTGTCTGTAACTGCTATGACCATCTGTCTGTCACTACTGTGTCCATCTGTCAGTCACTGCTGTGTCCATCTGTCCGTTACTGCTGTGTCCATCTGTCTGTCACTGCTGTGTCCATCTGTCTGTCACTGCTATGTCCATCTGTCTGTTACTGCTGTGTCCATCTGTCCGTTGCTGCTGTGTCCATCTGTCTGTCACTGCTGTGTCCATCTGTCTGTCACTGCTATGTCCATCTGTCTGTCACTGCTGTGTCCATCTGTCTGTCACTGCTGTGTCCATCTGTCTGTCACTGCTGTATCTATGTCTGTCACTGCTGTGTCCATCTATCCGTTGCTGCTGTGTCCATCTGTCTGTCACTGCTGTGTCCATCTGTCCGTTGCTGCTGTGTCCATCTGTCTGTCACTGCTGTGTCCATCTGTCCGTTGTTGCTGTGTCCGTCTGTCCGTTACTGCTGTGTCCATCTGTCTGTCACTGCTATGTCCACCTGTCTGTCACTGCTGATCCATCTGTCTGTCACTGCTGTGTCCATCTGTCTGTCACTGCTGTGTCATCTGGCCATTTCTCCTTGTGTACATCTGTCTCTCACTGCTTTGTCCATCTATCTGTCACTGCTGTGTCAATCTGTCTGTCACTGCTGTGACCATCAGTCTGTCACTGCTGTGTCCATCTGTCCATCACTGCTGTGTCCACCTGTCTGTCACTGCTGTGTCCTCTGTCAGTCACTGCTGTGTCCATCTGTCCGTTGCTGCTGTGTCCATCTGTGTGTCACTGCTGTGTCTATCTCTCTGTCACTGCTCTGTCCATCTGTCTGTCACTGCTGTGTCCATCTGTCTGTCACTGCTGTGTCCATCTGTCTTTCACTGCTGTGATCCATCCGTCTGTCACTGCTGTGTCCATCTGTCCGTTGCGGCTGTGTCCATCTGTCTGTCACTGCTGTGTCTATCTGTCTGTCACTGCTGTGTCTATCTGTCCGTTGCTGCTGTGTCAATCTGTCTGTCACTGCTGTGTCCATCTGTCCGTTGCTGCTGTGTCAATCTGTCTGTCACTGCTGTGTCCATCTGTCTGTCACTGCTGTGTCCATCTGTCCGTTGCTGCTGTGTCCATCTGTCTGTCACTGCTGTGTCCATCTGTCTGTCACTGCTGTGTCTATCTGTCTGTCACTGCTGTCTCCATCTGTCCGTTGCTGCTGTGTCCATCTGTCTGTCACTGCTGTGTCCATCTGTCCGTCGCTGCTGTGTCCATCTGTCTGTCACTGCTGTGTACATCTGTCAGTCACTGCTATGTCCATCGTTCTGTCACTGCTGTGTCCATCTGTCAGTCACTGCTGTATCCATCTGTCCGTTACTGCTGTGTCCATCTGTCTGTCACTGCTGTGTCCATCTGTCTGTCACTGCTGTGTCCATCTGTCTGTCACTGCTGTATCTATGTCTGTCACTGCTGTGTCCATCTATCCGTTGCTGCTGTGTCCATCTGTCTGTCACTGCTGTGTCCATCTGTCCGTTGCTGCTGTGTCCATCTGTCTGTCACTGCTGTGTCCATCTGTCCGTTGTTGCTGTGTCCGTCTGTCCGTTACTGCTGTGTCCATCTGTCTGTCACTGCTATGTCCACCTGTCTGTCACTGCTGATCCATCTGTCTGTCACTGCTGTGTCCATCTGTCTGTCACTGCTGTGTCCATCTGTCTGTCACTGCTGTATCTATGTCTGTCACTGCTGTGTCCATCTATCCGTTGCTGCTGTGTCCATCTGTCTGTCACTGCTGTGTCCATCTGTCCGTTGCTGCTGTGTCCATCTGTCTGTCACTGCTGTGTCCATCTGTCCGTTGTTGCTGTGTCCGTCTGTCCGTTACTGCTGTGTCCATCTGTCTGTCACTGCTGTGTCCATCTGTCTGTCACTGCTATGTCCATCTGTCTGTCACTGCTGTGTCCATCTGTCTGTCACTGCTGTGTCCATCTGTCTGTCACTGCTGTATCTATGTCTGTCACTGCTGTGTCCATCTATCCGTTGCTGCTGTGTCCATCTGTCTGTCACTGCTGTGTCCATCTGTCCGTTGCTGCTGTGTCCATCTGTCTGTCACTGCTGTGTCCATCTGTCCGTTGTTGCTGTGTCCGTCTGTCCGTTACTGCTGTGTCCATCTGTCTGTCACTGCTATGTCCACCTGTCTGTCACTGCTGATCCATCTGTCTGTCACTGCTGTGTCCATCTGTCTGTCACTGCTGTGTCATCTGGCCATTTCTCCTTGTGTACATCTGTCTCTCACTGCTTTGTCCATCTATCTGTCACTGCTGTGTCAATCTGTCTGTCACTGCTGTGACCATCAGTCTGTCACTGCTGTGTCCATCTGTCCATCACTGCTGTGTCCACCTGTCTGTCACTGCTGTGTCCTCTGTCAGTCACTGCTGTGTCCATCTGTCCGTTGCTGCTGTGTCCATCTGTGTGTCACTGCTGTGTCCATTTGTCTGTCACTGCTGTGTCTATCTCTCTGTCACTGCTCTGTCCATCTGTCTGTCACTGCTGTGTCCATCTGTCTGTCACTGCTGTGTCCATCTGTCTTTCACTGCTGTGATCCATCCGTCTGTCACTGCTGTGTCCATCTGTCCGTTGCGGCTGTGTCCATCTGTCTGTCACTGCTGTGTCTATCTGTCTGTCACTGCTGTGTCTATCTGTCCGTTGCTGCTGTGTCAATCTGTCTGTCACTGCTGTGTCCATCTGTCTGTCACTGCTGTGTCCATCTGTCCGTTGCTGCTGTGTCAATCTGTCTGTCACTGCTGTGTCCATCTGTCTGTCACTGCTGTGTCCATCTGTCCGTTGCTGCTGTGTCCATCTGTCTGTCACTGCTGTGTCCATCTGTCTGTCACTGCTGTGTCTATCTGTCTGTCACTGCTGTCTCCATCTGTCCGTTGCTGCTGTGTCCATCTGTCTGTCACTGCTGTGTCCATCTGTCCGTCGCTGCTGTGTCCATCTGTCTGTCACTGCTGTGTACATCTGTCAGTCACTGCTATGTCCATCGTTCTGTCACTGCTGTGTCCATCTGTCAGTCACTGCTGTATCCATCTGTCCGTTACTGCTGTGTCCATCTGTCTGTCACTGCTGTGTCCATCTGTCTGTCACTGCTGTGTCCATCTGTCTGTCACTGCTGTATCTATGTCTGTCACTGCTGTGTCCATCTATCCGTTGCTGCTGTGTCCATCTGTCTGTCACTGCTGTGTCCATCTGTCCGTTGCTGCTGTGTCCATCTGTCTGTCACTGCTGTGTCCATCTGTCCGTTGTTGCTGTGTCCGTCTGTCCGTTACTGCTGTGTCCATCTGTCTGTCACTGCTATGTCCACCTGTCTGTCACTGCTGATCCATCTCTCTGTCACTGCTGTGTCCATCTGTCTGTCACTGCTGTGTCATCTGGCCATTTCTCCTTGTGTACATCTGTCTCTCACTGCTTTGTCCATCTATCTGTCACTGCTGTGTCAATCTGTCTGTCACTGCTGTGACCATCAGTCTGTCACTGCTGTGTCCATCTGTCCATCACTGCTGTGTCCACCTGTCTGTCACTGCTGTGTCCTCTGTCAGTCACTGCTGTGTCCATCTGTCCGTTGCTGCTGTGTCCATCTGTGTGTCACTGCTGTGTCCATTTGTCTGTCACTGCTGTGTCTATCTCTCTGTCACTGCTCTGTCCATCTGTCTGTCACTGCTGTGTCCATCTGTCTGTCACTGCTGTGTCCATCTGTCTTTCACTGCTGTGATCCATCCGTCTGTCACTGCTGTGTCCATCTGTCCGTTGCGGCTGTGTCCATCTGTCTGTCACTGCTGTGTCTATCTGTCTGTCACTGCTGTGTCTATCTGTCCGTTGCTGCTGTGTCAATCTGTCTGTCACTGCTGTGTCCATCTGTCTGTCACTGCTGTGTCCATCTGTCCGTTGCTGCTGTGTCAATCTGTCTGTCACTGCTGTGTCCATCTGTCTGTCACTGCTGTGTCCATCTGTCCGTTGCTGCTGTGTCCATCTGTCTGTCACTGCTGTGTCCATCTGTCTGTCACTGCTGTGTCTATCTGTCTGTCACTGCTGTCTCCATCTGTCCGTTGCTGCTGTGTCCATCTGTCTGTCACTGCTGTGTCCATCTGTCCGTCGCTGCTGTGTCCATCTGTCTGTCACTGCAGTGTACATCTGTCAGTCACTGCTATGTCCATCGTTCTGTCACTGCTGTGTCCATCTGTCAGTCACTGCTGTATCCATCTGTCCGTTACTGCTGTGTCCATCTGTCTGTCACTGCTGTGTCCATCTGTCTGTCACTGCTGTGTCCATCTGTCTGTCACTGCTGTGTCCACCTGTCTGCCACTGCTATGTCCATCTGTCTGTCACTGCTGTGTCCATCTGTCTGTCACTGCTATGTCCATCTGTCTGTCACTGCTGTGTCCATCTGTCTGTCACTGCTATGTCCATCTGTCTGTCACTGCTGTGTCCATCTGTCTGTCACTGCTATGTCCATCTGGCAATTTCTCCTTGTGTCCATCTGTCTCTCACTGCTGTGTCCATCTATCTGTCACTGCTATGTCAATCTGTCTGTCACTGCTGCGTCCATCAGTCTGTCACTGCTGTGTCCATCTGTCCATCACTGCTGTGTCCATCTGTCTGTCACTGCTGTGTCCATCTGTCAGTCACTGCTGTGTCCATCTGTCCGTTGCTGCTGTGTCCATCTGTCTGTCACTGCTGTGTCCATGTGTCTGTCACTGCTGTGTCCATGTCTCTGTCACTGCTGTGTCCATGTGTCTGTCACTGCTGTGTCCATCTGTCTGTCCCTGCTGTTTCCATCTGTCTGTCCCTGCTGTGTCCATCTGTCTGTCACTGCTATGTCCATCTGTCTGTCACTGCTGTGATCCATCTGTCTGTCACTGCTGTGTCAATCTGTCTGTCACTGCTGTGTCCATCTGTCTGTCACTGCTATGTCCATCTGTCTGTCACTGCTGTTTCCATCTGTCTGTCCCTGCTGTGTCCATCTGTCTGTCACTGCTGTGTCCATCTGTCTGTCACTGCTATGTCCATCTGTCTGTCACTGCTGTGTCCATCTGTCTGTCACTGCTGTGCCCATCTGTCTGTCATTGGCGTGTCCATCTGTCACTGCTGTGTCCATCTGTCGGTCACTGCTGTGTCCACCTGTCTGTCACTGCTGTGTCCAGCTGTCTGTCACTGCTGTGTCCATCTGTCTGTCACTGCTGTGTCCATCAGTCTGTCACTGCTGTGTCCATCTGTCACTGCTGTGTCCATCTGTCTGTCACTGCTGTGTCCATCTGTCTGTCACTGCTGTGTCCATCTGTGTGTCACTGCTGTGTCCATCTGTCTGTCACTGCTGTGTCCATCTGTCTGTCACTGCTGTGTCCATCTGTCCATTACTGCTGTATAATCTGTCCATTACTACTGTGTCCATCTGTCCGTTGCTGCTGTGTCCATCTGTCTGTCACTGCTGTGTCCAAATGTCTGTCACTGCTGTGTCCATTTGTCTGCCACTGCTGTGTCCATCTGTCTGTCACTGCTGTGTCCATCTGTCTGTCACTGCTGTGTCCATCTGTCTGTCACTGCTATGTCCATCTGTCTGTCACTGCTGTGTCCATTTGTCTGTCACTGCTGTGTCCATCTGTCTGTCATTGCTGTGTCCACCTGTCCATTATTACTGCCTATCTGCCTGTTACTGGTGTGTCTGTCTGCCCGTTACTGCTGTTTCCGTCTGTCCGCTACTCGTGTGTCCATCTGCCCATTACTGCTGTGTCCATCTGTCTGTTAGTGCCGACCCCATCTGTCCGTTATTGATGTGTCGATCTATCCGTTACTGCTGTATCCGTCTGTCCATTTCTGGTGTTTTGGTCTGTCCATTACTGGTGTGTGCATCTGCCGTTACTGCTGTGTACATCTGCCCATTACTGCTTAGTCCGTCTGTACATTACTGTTGTGACCATCTGTCCATTAAGTGTGTTTCTCTGCCTGTTACTGCTATTTCCGTCTGTCCATGACTGCTGTTTCCGTCTGTCTGTTACTGGTGTGTCCGTCTGCCCATTACTGCTGTGTCCATCTGTCTGTTAGCGCTGTGCCCGTCTGTCCGTTCCTGGTGTGTCCGTCTGTCCGTTACTGCTGTGTCCCTCTGGCCATTACTGCTGTGTCCATCCGTCCATTACTGGTATGTCCGTCTGCCCATTACTGGTATGTCCATCTGTCTGTTACTGGTGTGTCCATTTGTCTGTTACTGCTGTGCCCATCTACCTGTTACTGGTGTGCCTGTCTGTCTGTTACTGGTGTGTCCATCTGTCTGCTCCTGCTGTGTCCGTCTGTCCATTACTGCTGTGTCCATCTGTCTGTTACTGCTGTGTCCATCTATCTGCTCCTGCTGTGTCCGTCTGTCCATTCCTGCTGTGCCCGTGTGTCCATTACTGCTGTGCCTGTGTGTCCATTTCCGCTGTGTCCATCTGTGTGTCACTGCTGTGTCCATCTGTGTGTCACTGCTGTGTCCATCTGTCTGTCACTGCTGTGTCCATCTGTCTGTCACTGCTGTCGATCTGTCTGTCACTGCTGTGTCCATCTGTCTGTCACTGCTGTGTCCATCTGTGTGTCACTGCTGTGTCCATCTGTGTGTCACTGCTGTGTCCATCTGTGTGTCACTGCTGTGTCCATCTGTCTGTCACAGCTGTGTCCATCTGTCTGTCACTGCTGTGTCCATCTGCCTGGTACCACTGTGCCTGTCAGCCTGTTACTCCTGCGTCCGTCGACCCGTTACTACTGTTTCAGGCTGCCTGTTATTTTCTGCATATGTCTGTCTGATCTGTTTCTATTGCTCTGATGGTTGTTACTGCTGTATCAAGGGCCAAAGTTCCTGGGGTGAGATTGAATGAAACCAGAATCATGATGGGCCGGGGGCTAAAAGCCACACCTGAACCAATCTGCCCCATTGAAGTCCATTACAAATCCTAATCAGGAGGGGAAGCAGAATGATGGAGTGGAGGAGTGGTGCTCATGACATTTGAGGCTGTCTTTTGGGCTGTTCCTCGGTCTGTGAATTCTGTCCATTATGCATTCCTTCGGCTCTGTCTGCTGAGATAAGTTGTGGTTCTGTACCGGCCCTTCCAAGACCAAGAAATGTTTCTCAGGAGCAGGAAATCAATCATCTTAAAGACAAGGCCCTAGTTTCACAACTGTTTCTGTCAACTTCGTTTCTGTCAACTTCTTTTCCCCCATCTGCTTTCTAATTATATACCCGCGTGGCTGACCTTGCTAATTGGCATTTTATACATTTACAACAGCAAGTTACTTCAGTACGTGGACACCACTGTACAGAATAAGTCATTTTTCCAATTCAGCTATCTGCCTTGAAACTCATCCAACACTTTGTGACCTTTAGATTTGACTTTTCCAGCACATCCTTGGGTAACCTCCCAAGTTGCATCTCCATATATTTGGCATCATCCAAAATTCTGCTGCCCCTGTCCCAATTTGTACCACGTTCGGTTCATCCATCAACCCTGTGCCCACTGAGTTATATTAACTCCTGGCTAAGCAAAGCTTTGATTTTAAAATTCTCACTTTAGTTTTTAAATCCCTCCCTGGCATGGCTTGGTTTACTCTCAGGCCCCAGAATGTTCCAGAATATCTGCTCTCTTTCAATTCTGCCTCCTGGGAGATGCCCAATTTTAATCGCTTATTGATGGCCATGTCTTCTGCTGCCAAGGCCCAAAGCTCTGGGATTCCAACCCGAAACCTCTTCGCCTCTCTACATCTCTTCCTTTCTTTAATATGTTCCTTAATGCTTACTTCTTTGACCAAGCGTTTGGTCACCTGCCCTAATATCTCCTCATGTCTCTCAGTGTCATATTACACCATAACTTCCGATTGAGTGGCAATTGAGGCGGATTGCTATTCCGCTCGAATATTCTTACCTGAAATTCTAGCTGATCCTACCTCACCTGACTTCAGACTATGGCTGGGCGAGACCTGGGCAGAGCACCATGTCCCCGGAGCCTACTATCGAGGGCTGTAGTGTCAAAGGTAAGTAAGCCACGACCATGTTTAAATAACACTGGCTGCTGTAAACCAGGTAAGTTTCAAGGTCCGACAACAAGGTAAGTGCATAGGTAAGTGGGTAGGATTTGGGGCACGTCGGGTCGTAAGGGGTGGGGGCATGGGGTCGGATCTTGGTGGGTGGAGGGATCCTATCGGGGGCCTTTAATGAGAGGGGGTTGGGTCGGGTCAGGCCTTTGGCAGGTGGAGGGAGGTCATGCTATGCCTTGGTGGGCTCTGGGGGTGGAGGAGTTCAGTTTAGGCTAGGCCGGGCCTTGGGCTGGGAGTCCAGTTAGGCTGAGCCTTGGGGGAGCATGGGGAGGTAGTTGAAGGCCGGGGCATTCCAGTTGGTGTGGGGGGGGGGCGGTGGTTGTAGCTGGGGATTGGGGTTGTCCCCTGGGACTTTGAGGGGATGTGAGGTGATTCCTGTGGGAAAATCTGTGTGGGTATGTACAATCCAAAAATTGGCGATTTAAGTTCCCAGTGCAAGGGCACTGCCCAGAGGACGTTTGCACTTCGCAGAAATTTGTGGTGCAATCCTTACTTGGGGCTCATGAGGTGGAGTGGAAGGTATGATGGGCCATGGGGTTGGGTAAAGGGGCAAAGGCTGACATGAGTTGCCATGGATAGGGCAGAGAGAGTGTTTGTGCCCCTCACCCCACCCAGAGAAACTCACACTGAAAGTTTGACGATGATTCTTAGACTGGTATCTATTATATTGCATATTTATCTTGCCAGTGAGTCCTGGGACCTGACACTACATAATGAGATAACAGTTGCAAATATTTAATGTGTTACATGAAATATTTATTTCTGCTCGACTTTGCCTATTATTATTGTTAGTTATTGGGATTTCTCTTACATTACAACAGTGACTACACTTCAGTACATCACTGGCTATAAAGCACTTTGGGGGTTACTAAGGTTACAAAAAGTGTTCTTCAAACTCAACATTTGTTCTTACTAGAACTGTGGCTTCCCACTCACACCAAATGCTATTTCTCCATCCTACCTGTGCTCACTGACCTACCTGGCTCCTAACTACACAATAGCTGGATATTAACATTCTCATGTTTATTTCCGAAACCTCCGTGGTCTAGCACCTCCCTATATTTTTCATCGTTTCCAACCCTACAGTGCTAAGAATATCTGTGCTCCTTTAGCTCTGCACATTTGAGCATTCCCAGCTTTTATCACTGCACCATTGATGTCTATGTCTTCAGCTGCCTAGACCCTAAGCTCTGTTATTCCCTCCCTAAACATCTCTGCCTAACACTCAATTTCTTCCTTAAGACACTCCTTAAAAGCTGTCTCTATGGCCATGCTGTTGGTCATAGGCCCTAATATCTCAAGTCGCTTGGTATCATATTTTGTTTTATAATGCACTTGTGAAATGCCTTGGGATATGTTATTTTGTTAAAGGCACTATATAAATACAAGTTATTGTTCCTGTTGCCTCTATCTATGGCTTATGTCTCTGCTATAGAGCGGTACGGTGGCGCAGTGGGTAGCACTGCTACCTCATGGCACTGAGGATCCGGGTTCGATCGCGACCCTGGGTCACTGTCCGTGTGGAGTTTGCACATTCTCCTCATGTGTGTGTGGGTCTCAGCCCAAGTATGTGCAGGGTGGGTGGATTGGCCCCACTAAATTGCCCCTTAATTGGAATTTAAAAAAAAATGTCTCTGCTACAATTGTAATTGTGTCAATGTCTTCGAGTGGCTTATGTCTGTTATTGGCTTCGGTGTTCAACTGTCCCGATGTCTGTTATATGTATCCTTGCATTTTACTGACTTATCCCTTACATCTGCATTGATGAATCTCTCAATTTGTTATTTTTATCTGTATTATAGATGTACTGGGATCTCTGCGTGTTGCTGCTGTCTCTGCCTCTGCGTTGTTGGCTCTGTCTGTGACTACTGACTACAACTGCATCTCGGTGGCCTTCCCAGTGGTAATGCCTGTGACTTATGGCTCTATATGTTACTGGGTGGTTTCCCAATGACTGGATGGACGAGTCTGTATCCTCTGTATTCTGCTTGAGGATAATTAGTTACTGTTTTTGAAACAGCAACACATCTGCAATGCAGACAACTCATCTGTGATTAAATAATCACCGTAATACTGCTCCATCCTGATTGCAAATCTTTATTATGTATGCGAGACTGGTCTTTTTAATTGGCATTTTAAATATGCACCGCAGAAAAGTACATCGCATTCTGATTATTCCTCATCATTGGACAAAACAGTCAATTTTCCTGAAATGGCACCTGTGCTGTGCATTTATGGACAGACTAACCCAGTTTCTGGTTCAGATGCAGGTCACTGGTTCGACCTCGGCTAGGGTATTGTGACCATTTCTGGGCAGCGCCCTTCAGGAAGGCCTTGGAGAGGGTGCAGAATAGCTTTGTAAAAATTATACCACGGATGAAAATTTCAGGAGAGACGAGAAAGATGTAATTGTTTTCCACAGAGCACAGAAGGTTTAATCGAGGTGCTATACATTATGAGGGCCTTTGATGAGAGCAGACAGAGAGAATCTGTTTTTACTGGCAGAAGGGTCCAGAACCAGAGGACACATTTAAAATAATTGGCAAAAAAAACTAGGGGGAAGAGCGAGAGAATTTCTTTTTTTAAAACTCAGCGAGCCATTATGACCTGGAATTCACTTCCTGAAAGGGTGGTGGAAGTGGATTCAATGAGCGATTTTTAAAAGGGAATTGGATCGCAAGCTACAAAAGAAAATAAAAATTGCAAAGCTATGGGAAAAGAGCAGGGGAGGCAGACTAATTGGATAGCTCTGTCAGAATGCCATCAAAGGCACAACAGGCTGTATGGTCTTCTGTGCTTTACGATTTTATGAGATGCTGATGAATATACTGTCCATTCCTAGCATCTGCATTATTTGACGTAAATGACTGACTCAGTGCATTGATACCCACAACATAGCTGACAATCGAAAGATATTTACTGTTCACCAATGTCATTGCTTGCAGATATGAGATTCTCTTCTTCTTGCCAAATTATCTCTCTTTTTCTGTTCATCTTCTACTTTTTCTGTCTTTCTGAACTGTTATCTTCTCTTTCATTTCAATGCACACTTTCTTTCATTCTTGTCTGTAATGTGCATCATCTTCAGTGTATATTGGAAATCATCATCACAGAAGATTGTACTCTAAATATTTAGAATATCACTTCTTTCCCTTTTAGTAACGTTACAAAATTCTAACCCATATGTTAAGTTATTACTACTTGCCAATTGGGATGAATAGAATGTCGTAAATTTAAGAACCACTTTTAACCTCCCCCACTAACTCCCAACAAGGGGTCTGTAGGACAGGGAGGGGATTCATAATTGAGCAAACTTTTCTGTTTCCGGTGCACTCACACTCCACAGCAATCGAACAGATGGGATTTGGACAACATTGGAAGCTTTCGGTGTTTCCAGTCAAGGGCCTCATACGTATGGAAACGTCAGGGTCCTTTAACATAATAAATAGGGGGCTGGATTCTCTGCAGCCCCGCGGCGAACGCGATGTGGTGAATGTATTACTGCTACCACTCACCATTGTAATTGCATTACATTGTATTGTATTATGTTGATGCCCTTGTGGGGAGGTATATAGAGCTGCAGCCTGTAGGCGGCACTCAGTACAGAGCAGTCGCAGGCAGGCACATTTCTAGCTGATTAAATTGATGCAACCTCTGTTTACTTCAACTCTTCGTCTCGTGTGAATTGATGGTCGCATCACGCGATTTTGGCGCGGGGCTGCAGAGAATCCAATTTCACGCCGAAATCGGGTTCAGTGTCAGTCCAGCGATTCACTGGGACCCGAGAATCGGCGTGATCGTGAAATATACCCCACGGCTGGGGGCCCATTGACAGAGGCCAGCCCAGGGATCTTCCGCTCCCGACCGGCCGAGTTCCCGACGGTGTGGAACTAACCTGCTATTGCCGGTCGGGATGCTCGTGTGGCGGCTGTGGGGCGACCGCCCTGGTGGGGGATCGGGTGATCGGACACCGGGGCGGGGGTGGGCCTTATAGGTCAATATCTGCGCGGTCAGATCTTCAGGCGAGCGGCCGATCGGGGGGGGGGGGGTCTACATTTTCAATCTGCCTCCGCGGTCCGAGTCCGCCATGACGTTCGGCGCAGCCACTGGAGGACACCGCTGTGCACATGCGTGGACTCAAACCTGGAAGTGCGGGGACCTGTGTCTGCAGCTAAAGCTGCGTGAATTACTCTGGGTCCCTGCTAGCCCCCTGCAGGGCATTGAATCAGCTCATCTTTTTTGCAGGAATCTCCAGAGTAAAACTCCAGAGTTTTTACGCCACCGTGGAGACATAGTCCCATTTTGGGAGAATCCAGCCCAGGGTCTCTACGTGATTTTAGCGCACAGATGCATGTTCGGCAGGTGGTGCCATCCTCATGATTGAAAACTGGGCTAAGCAGTGCATGTCCAGAGACCGGCTAAGAATTAAATTTTATGAAAGATATTGGGCGAGATTCTCCGTCCGTTCTCGGCAGTGGAATCCTCTGATACTAAACCCCCCCCACCCCCGCTCCCAGTCCGACATCCACACGTTCATTGCTGGCATCCCCAATCCCTAGCATTCGCAAATCACCTGGCATCTGTGCTCGGGGACAGTGCCAAGGCACTGCCTGGGCATATCCCTCTACCCCCCTGGAGCTATAACAACTTCTGTGCCTCTGGAGGGATCCCCTTGATTGCCTGACGCCTGACCAAATTTATTGTAAACTACGCCAGCGTGACACCATAGCAGCGCTGGTTGAATATTCTGAGGTTCCCGCAGAGCACTCCACTGGAAAGGGGGTTGAAAATTTCAAAACACAATCACACCGGAGACAATTTTGATTCTCTCGGGATTTTGAGCCCATGCAAGGTTTTCACAGGCAGGCTCAAAATCACCCCCAGTGTGTGAAAAATAAGTCAACATTGATTGTATGCTTTATTTACCAATGTCCTTAAACATCGCAGAAAGGAAATCCTGAACTGATTTTAAGTCAGGCCAGTAGTTCCACAGAGAGGGGTCGAGGTAGGTGGAAAAATGTTCTCATATCAGCAGCATGAACGTCAGGATATTTTAAAGACCTTCCAGTCAAAGTGGTCTGGTTCATAAAGTAATGAGTTAAAGGCTCTTAAAAACATTCTGTGTGGGAGGGGGTGTGGGTGAACAGACAAGCATTAAAGTGGCAGATTTACTGACTAGCAGTTCAGTATTAAGTATTACACTGATCTCCGAACAGAAGATCAGTCCCTTGTACAAGATGCATTCATTGCTTCCCTATTAAGATGTTTTTAATAGCTTTAGGAAGTAAAGGCAGTTCCTACTTATTTGTTATTTTCTGAGAGAGATTTGGAGAGATGTATCAGACTGTGCAATTGGTACTGCAAAGCACCTCTTTCGCTGTAGACTCTAAATGCAATCAGTATGGACTTGGCACTGTCTCACTGGCATAAATCATTAATTGCAGGAAGCAAGAAGCACTTACCCGCCCAAGCTCTTTGTCTTCCAGGGCCAACACGCCAGTACTCTCTGTGAAGAGTTTCACCTTTACTGCAGGAAGTGGGTGTGTGCTGGTAAAGTCACCTTGGGTACCCCAGCTGCAGAAGAGAAACCGTTTTAGAAGTAGTAAATCCAGTGTCTTTGAAATACCAGAATTAAATATCAAGTGACTAATCATGAACTTCAATCCACAGTGCAAAATCAAAAGTTGGGCTTTGAAATAACTTAAATTGCTGGGCTCAAACACAATCACCATTTATTTTCATTAAAAAGCATCCTTACAGAAAATGCTAATTGAAAAATGTTTGCACTGTTCAGAATTGAAAGCTAAGGTTTACTGCACAGCTGGAGAGTGAAATAAGAGTTAACTCAGGAAAGGTCACATGGACTGACGTGAAAAGAGAAAAGCTCTAAGCACAGCTGGGAACTGTCACAACATTTAAACCTGAAACAGGTCCACACAGAGTCACAGCGACGAAGGGAGGTGAAATGCACAGCCCCCTTAAAACATGCTGGCTTCATTCTGACAGAATTAATTACTGTAATGTAGTCACCATGCTTGCTGGGTAGGGTACATGAGAAAGCTTGTGAAGGGTCAGTGATGAGGCCAGTGTGGGCGAGGGGAAGTAATGGAGAGAAGATGCAATGCCAATCTACATAAACATTTTTATAGTTAATTCTATCAAAGATATTGCACGCACATTTTGATTTGTGACTTATTTGTTTTCCGGCCTTTATTTTCATTCAGCTGTCATTAAATCCCAATTTCACTGTAATTATTTGTGAAATGCAAGTTCATTATATATAGAGGCAGATATGGGTCCACCCAATACAGATTTTCAATGAAACACACAATGGTGCAGTGAGGGACCCTGGCCAATAGGGGGGGGGCATCCATACTGAGCCTGGTGGCCCTGAATTTGCTGATGGGCTCAAGAGCATATCTGCAGGCAACACAGAACAACATCGGCTCTGATTAATGACCGCCCCTTTAGAGTGGGAAAAACATTTACCAGGCGTTGAGAGGTGGTGGAGACTGAAGACAGTTCAGACACGGATCTCTTGAATTGGTGTGAAGTTTCTGGACTTTCAGTGAGTAAAGGTGCAAGGCTGGTTTCTGGCATTCAGCTCAGTGGGCAGCCTGAGACAAAAGTGAGGTCACCGATCTAACATTCGGAGTGTGAGAGCCTGCAACGCCTATAGCGAGGCAAGGAGGAGGCACTGGTCAACGGCCATCAAGGGGAGCGGCGGGGGACTCTCGATCTCCAGGTCAGGGCTGAGGAGGGCGGGCGGGCAGGCAATCAACCAAACAAAGAACAGAGGCTAGGGTAGATAGCCAATAGCAGAGCCAGGCAGCCAGCCTGGAGCATACATGGTCATTGAAGGTTGAGGCTTGAGGTCTGGCCACCTGAGCGAGAGCTGAGGGGTGAGCAGAGCAGCAGTTGGGAGGTGCGAAGAAGGCCAGGCAAGCGCCGGTGCAGTGGTTTTCAGGGAATCAGGTATCAGCGGTCAGCAGGGATGGGGCGACTCGACCAGAGTCAGAGGGCAGCCAGGCAGCGCTGAGAGCGAGAGGGCTGGACAGCAACCAACATCTTGGGCGCGATTCTCCGACCCCCCACTGGGTCGGAGAATCGCCGGGGCCTGGCGTGAATCACGCCCCCGCCGTGTCCCGAATTCTCCGCCACCAGAGATTCGACGGGGGCGGGAACCGCGCCGCGCCGGTCGGCGGGCCCACCCCCGGCGATTCTCCGGCCCGTGATGGGCCGAAGTCCCGCCGCTGTCAACCCTCTCCCGCCGGCGTGGATTAAACCACCTTTTGAACAGCGGGACAAGGCGGCGCGGGCGGTCTCCGGGGTCCTGGGGGGACACGGGGCGACCTGGCCCCGGGGGTGCCGCCCACGGTGGCCTGGCCCGCAATTGGGGCCCACCGATCCGCGGGCGGGCCTGTGCCGTGATGGCACTCTTTTTCTTCCGCCTTCGCCATGGTCTTCACTATGGTGGAGGCGGAAGAGACCCCCTCCACTGCGCATGCGCGGGGATGACGTCAGCAGCCGCTGACGCTCCCGCGCCTGCGTCACCCGACGAAGACATTTCGCCGCCGGCTGGTGTGGCGCCAAAGGCCTTTCACGCCAGCCGGCGGAGCGGAAACCACCCCAGCGCGGGCCTAGCCCCTCAAGGTGAGGGCTTGGCCCCTAAATGTGCGGAGACTTCCGCACCTTTGGGACGGCCCGACGCCGGAGTGGTTCCCGCCACTCCATTACGCCGGAACCTCCCCGCCCCGCCGGGTAGGGGAGAATCCCGCCCCTTGTTTCTTCCTGTTTTAGCATGCTGAATTCACTGCCATTTCTCGAATTGATGCCGCTGTCTTTTATGATATCCTTGACCATTGGCACCATAGCTTTCCCGAATATTTTTTCTAGCAGCCAGTTACTCTTGTAGGAATTTGAGAGAGAACTCCGGCTCACACTCACACCAATTAGTGTCACAATTTCTGAAGACTATCCCCCTCCCAACTCTTCCATAAGCTTTGTTTAATTTGTCTGGTTTTGAGCAGCTTAAACAATGGGCGACTTTAGCTGAACGAGGCTTCAGTCAACTGAAGATTCTGAAGACTTATTTGTGAACCACTGAAATCAAGACAGATCATCCTAGTCAATATGAAGTGACACTATGAATCTAGAAGTCAAAAATGCAGAAAGTTGGAAACGAGGAAAGAGGACGCAGCAAAGCAATAAAAAAATGTGGCACTTTACTGTAAAAGGTTTGAAGGTTTGAGCAGTTCCCTAACTGCACATTCATCCCCAACAACAATATCCACTGAAAGTTTTGGTGACTTGTCTGATGACTTCGACCTACCGATTTCCGGAGACAACACATCGCCTGAAAAATGTGAACAAGAAGGACAAGTGAACTCTAAAATGGGAAGAGAACTACAAGATACTGTTCAAACTCATTTTTCTGCTTCTGAAGTGAGGAAAGAAACCTACCCTGAAGACATTGCCTTATGGCCAAAATCTGTTCCACTGGGTACAATTGAATATTTTCTGATAAATAGACCAGAGAACAAAGGTAACATGGGAAATTTGAGAAAAAAGTTTGAAGTTCGAGGCTGAAAGCAGCTTAGAAGTCTTCACGAGTCCCATTTTCTGAGGGTGAAGAGAAATGGCATGATGGAAAGGAGAAATTGGCTGATTATTTTTTGGAGACCTCGAATGCAGTCTATTGTTATGTTTGCCAATAATTCCCTTACCCTAGTAAAAGGAAACAATAATTTGTCAACCAGGTACTCCAACTGGAGAAATGTTGGAAGAGATATTGCTGATCATGAAACTTCCAAAAGTCATATTAAAGCTATGTGTGCATTTATTCAAATATGTAAATCATCTGGAAGAATTGATTCTGCGTTATCGACTTAGTTTGAAAAGGAGTGTTCTTATTGGAGGAATGTGCTGAGACGTGTTTTTGCCACAGTCAAACTGCTGTCTTCTTTGGGACTAATAATAATAATGATAATAATAATCTTTATTATTGTCAGAAGTAGGCTTACATTAACAGTGAAAAGTAGTTACTGTCAAAATCCCCTAGTCGCCACACTTCGGGGCAGCACGGAGCACAAGTGGCTAGCACTGTGGCTTCACAGCGCCAGGGTCCCAGGTTTGATTCCCCGCTGGCTCACTGTATGTGCGGAGTCTGCACATTCTCCCCATGTCTGCGTGGGTTTCCTCCGGGTGCTCCGGTTTCCTCCCACAGTCCAAAGACATGCAGGTTTGGTGGATTGGCCATGATAAATTGCTCTTAGTGACCAAAAAGGGTAGGAGGGGTTATTGGGTTATGGGGATAGGGTGGAAGTGAGGGCTTAAGTGGGTCAGTGCAGACTCGATGGGCTGAATGGCCTCCTTCTGCACTGTATGTTCTATGTACTCCGGCCCCTGTTTGGGTACACAGAGGGAGAATTCAGAATGTCCAATTCACCTAGCAGCTCGTCTTTTGGGACTTGTGGGAGGAAACTGGAGCACCCGGAGGAAACCCACGCAGATACAAGGAGAACATGCAGACTCCGCACAGACAGTGTCCCAAGCGGGAATCGAACCCGGGATCCCGGCAGTGTGAGGCAACAGTGCTAACCACTGTGCTACCGTGCCACGCCATATTTAAGAGACCATGATGAGTCATCAGTGTCAAGTCGAAGAGGTAGTTTTTTAGCCGGCTTTGAATGTCTCTGAATTTGATGAGCTTCCCAAAGAACATTTGAAAATGTATCAATATTGTGGCTCAGGGAAGACCAACTTATCAACGCACGGAACCGATGATGACTTTGTCACTAGAATGGCAGAGTGACTCAGAAACCAATCAATTCGCTAATGAAGTCAAAGATGTCAAATACTATTCCATGATAGTTGATTCAAAACCAGATGTGAGCCATGTGGACCAATTAACATTAATTTGAAGGTAAGCGACCAGCAATGGAAAAGCTGTAGAGTGATGTATCTGTTTTGTTCAGCTATAATCTCACACTTCGAAGTGCCTGGAGACAACGGTTTGAAAATCCTTCCAAAAGTAGGTTGTCAAAAATTGTTGTGAGCACACCTTCAACAATGCCACAAATATGACAGGAAATAATCAAGTCTACAAATTAGACTGAACAATGCAAACCGCTGTGCATTATTCATCCCATGCACCGGCAATCCTTGAATTTAATCTGCAATGCAACAGCTGAATCTTGTGAGGCAGCCGTTCATCCATTTGACTTTATTCAAAACTTGTATGCCTTCTTTCCGGTTTCACCGCATTAGTGGAACATGCTACAATCACACATGGATCACACATGTCAGCCATGGCTGACAAAGGAAGTTAAGGAATGCATCAAAGCAAAAGAGAAAGCCTATAATGTGGAATTAGGGCTATGGAGAGAGAGCGGGTAAATGGAGATGAAATCAGCCATGATTGAATGGTGGAGTGGACTCGATGGGCCAAATGGCCTTACTTCACAATTGTCAGCCTCAGTTAAAGTCTTGTCACGGAAGTTCCTCAGTGGAAGCAGAGGCACTATCATTAACAAAGAATACGTTATGAGAAGCGTGCAAGAAACAGGAAGTTATTTTTTGATGACACTAGAAGCAATGAAATCACTTTAAAAGGGAAAAAGATCATCAGTGAGATTGTCAATGTTATTTGTGACACAATAATGGTGCAATTGCAGAGTAGAAGTGAATCACTGAAGAATTTTTTTGCGTGCTTTTCGACAAATGAGAATGCTAAGAGCCACTGCAGTAAAAGATTTGTTGAATTCTACCGGGAGGATATAGACACAAATTCTTTTGAAGGTGAAGTGAAACAATGAATTCATTTCATTGATAATGATGAGCTCTGTGCTTTGAGATCACCAGCTGATTAGTACAGACATGTCAGTGATGGTTTGCAGCAACCTTTCCAAATGTGAACCCATTCTGAAAATATTTTTAACAATACCTGTCACAAATGATACATATATTTCTCTATATTGAAAAGAGTGAAAGTTTACTGCGAGTACAATGAGTCAGGAACATTTGACAAGTTCAGCAATTATGACACACGAAAATGCATCTTTACTCGGTTTTACCTACAATGATGTGATTGATGATTTTGTGAAGAAAAAAATAAAGAAGACAAACCATCGAAGTTGCCATGGATTGCAAACAACTGATGAAGCAAGAAAATCTAAAACATCTATCCCTCTACCATTTCCTCCAGTCTAAATTTCTGTTCTCTAAGAGAGAACATATTCTGCTCTGATATAATGGTTGGTGCAGACAATTGAGCTGGTGTCACATGCTGGTGTCACATGGTGTCACATGCAGACAATTATAACCGGTGAGTAACCACCATCTTTATTGGCCTTCAGAATCCTGCCAGACAATTGCACTCCAGCACTCTGTCAAGCAGTGATTTTGAGTTTCTGTGCCTTGCATTGTGTGAGCTGAGCGTTGGCAGGGTCAGGAGGGCATTTCTATCATTGGGAGCGGGGCTCGATGTCAATGGAGGCACGGTTTGACATCATCGGGGACGGCCCACCACATCACCAGGGGGGCAGGACGTGATGTGCGGCCCACACAAAGACAAAGTGCACAGGTCCCCTAAAAGTGTAAGTCCGCCTCTGATCCGATAGTATTAAACAATTGAAAATACACACATTTGGGCAACTGAAAAAGTCTGAAACTGTTTTGTTTAAAAAAAAAATTTAAATAAATTTGGAGTACACAATTATCTTTTTTCCAATGAAGGGGTAATTTAGTGCGCCAATCCACCTAACCTGCACATCTTTGGGTTGCAGGGGTGAAGGGTAGAGGCTTTAAAATTATGATAACGATACAATGGATACAGAGAAAATGTTCTCATTTTCAAAAAGTCACCAAGAAATCCATTGGGAGTTCTGAAGAAATGTTTTTTTCCACAGAGTGGTGACAATGCACGGAAACTCGCTACCAGAGGAAGCGAAGCGGATAGTATAGATGCTTTTAAGGGAAAGTTAGAGAAGCAAAGGAGGGAGAAAGGAATAGCTGATTACAATGATAGGCTCAGACGAGGAGAGGGGGAGGGGGCTCAATAGGAGCATAACACCAGCATGGGCTGGTTGGGCCTTAGCGGTATGTCCTATGTAAGAAATCATGTATCATACACTGATTGCAGAGGTTGACATTATTCGTATGTTGCAATTAGTCAGTGCAGAGGGGAGGAGCCAGGATCATCACTGCATTATAAAAGGTCAGATCATTGATGCCAACAATAATTGAAAAATAAATCAGTTGAAACTCTTGAGTAAGTGATTACTAATGTGAAATACCAATCCAGCCCCAGCTGATGTATTGTGTCCAGTTGTGGGCCTCACATTTTAAGAAGGACACAAAGGTTTTGGAGACGATACAGAAGAAATTTATTGGCGTGGCTCCAGGGATGAGGATTGCAGTCACGTGGACAGAGTGGGAAAGCTGGGTGGATCGCCTCATCACAGAGAAGACAAAGAAGAAATTTCATGGAGGTGTTTAAAAATGATTAACAGCTCCGATAAGAGTAATTAAAGAGAAACCTTGGTTTAAGCATCAATAACGAGAGAGCACAGTTTGAAGATGACCGGTAGAATACCAGAGGCGACATGAGGTAAATCTTTTGTGCAATGAGTTGGTTAAAATGAGTTGGTTAGGATATTGACTGCTCTGTCTGCCTGATGAAGCAATGGATACAGATTCAATTGTAGCTTCAAAAAGGAATTGGATAAACACATGAAGGAGAAAAAGTTGCAAAGAATGAGACACGTTCTTCCAAGTGCCAGCAACATTTTGATGGGCTGAACAGCCTCCTGTGGCGTATTATTGTAAGCCATCATGAAACTCTTTGTGTAGTCTTGGTACTTGGTAAAATTCTGCCAACCAGATTCAGAGATAAACTTTGACATATATTCTCCCTGTGAATACCAACATTCATTAAGGTTCACAAGTAAAGCTTTGAGATACTGTAACACTGGCTGACATGTGCATTCTTGACTCTGCTTCACCTTCCTTCATTTATTATACATCCATATCTCTCTCACTTCAGTACAAGCTTTTTTAACCATTGGTTTCTTTGCCTTTTTAGCATAGAGGCCGAGACTCAGTTTTTCCTCTGCAATATTTAGAAAATATATTTTTATTAAAGTTTTATCTTTTTTTTAATATAAAACACAACAAATTGTTCAAAGCATGACTGGTACAGTGCAGAACAAACAACATTTCTGCAGATATAAGAACAGAAAAAGACAGAAAAAAATTCAGAACATTGGTTTTCAAGATCGAGTGCCTCTATTTATAGATCGGATCAATGAGTAAACGGGGGGAGGGAGTGAAGAGGATAAGGCCAAATAAGAATGATAGGATAACGTATCAAGATGCACACCTTTATGTACAGTGAGAGCATGACTTTCAAAATGGTTCATGGAAAACTTGCAGGAGCTGGTCAGGCAAAGCGGTGGCTACAAATTTGAGACAGGGGTCCAACACTTCATGGACGTCAAGAATTGCATAGGAGAACATTCCGTGACTATTTTATACCAATTTTGAATTCAGTGATACTTGTCACTAATCCAGAAGCAGAGAGTGTTTTTACAAGTCGCAAAGGTTAGGATGTTGTACAATTCTCCTATCTGGAAGACCCAGAATTAGGAACTAAGGATCAAATTCGAAAGCTCTGTTAAATATCCACCTTAACTCCACCAGACCAGTAGGATTGAATTTTGACACAAGTCCATACGCAGTGTATATAATTACCCTCGACTCCCAGACACTTTCGGCACATTGGGGATATAGCAGGAGCAAATCTGTGTCTCAGACTTGCAAACGATACAGTATCTTCAACGGAGTCTCCTTTATTCTATAGCATACCGAAATATTATTGGCATAATCTCATATACTATCCCATGTCTCCTTATCAATATTAGTTGCTAAGTCTCTTTCCCAAGACTGCAAAGTACGCAATGTACAAACACAGGATCTAGAGCACAAGGTATCGTGAAACTTGCTAATTAACTGTTTAGGCTTGCAGAAATCAGGATTTTTTTCCACTGGGGAAATAGGAGAGACAAGACTCAAATTTGACTTGTTGTGGATAAAGTTGCAGATACTTAAAAAAGTGAATGTCTCAAAATATCAAATTGTTAGCATGGCTGCTCAAAGGATGATAAGGAAGCACCGCTGAACATATTTCCCAGCCTACAAATGCCTATGGCCGGAATTCTCCCTTCTGGGGACTAAGTCCCCATGCCAGCGGGAAAACCGGCGCGAACGACTCCGGCCCCCAAGGTGAGGAATTCTCCCCTGTATCGGGGGCTCCAGCTGGCACCGAAGGGATGGCGCGAGTTCGCGCATGCGCAGAAGGGTCGGCGTAGTTTGGCGCATGCGCGGGGGGTTCTCTTCTCTGCGCCGGCCATGGCGGAGCCCTACAGGGGCCGGCACGGAAGGAAGAAATGCCCCCATGGAACAGGCCAGCCCGCAGATTGGTGGGCCCCGATCGCGGGCCAGGCCATTGTGGTGGCACCCCTCCCGGGGTCGGATATCCACGCGCCCCCCCCGAAGACTGCCCCCGCCGACTTACCTGCCTGGTCCCGCCGTGTGGGACCATACGTAACCCACGCCGGTGGGTCTGGCCAAAAACGGTCGCCCGCTCGGCCCAATGGGGCCTGGAGAATTGCCGGGTTGCCAACGGCCCCCAACCGACGTGGCGTGAATCCCGCCCCTGCCCGAAAAGCGACGCCGGAGAATATGGAAGCCGGCCTCGGGGCGGGATTCGCGCCGCCCCCCAGGGGATTCTTCTACCCGGCCGGGGATCGGAGAATCTGGGCCTGTATCTCTCCGCCCTCCAAGTATCGAATCCATAGGGCGTGCTTCTCCCCTACCCGGCGGGGTGGGCTGTACTGGCGCCAAGGAGTGGCATGAACCACTCCGGCGTCAGGCCTCCCAGAAGGTGGTGCAGAATCCTCCGCACCTTCAGGGGCTAGGCCGGTGCCTAGAATCCTCCGCGCCAGCCATGGCGGAGGTTGACAGCAGTCGGCGCGGAGGGAAAGAGTGCTCCCACGGCACAGGCCCGCCCGCGGATCGGCGGGCCCCGATTGCGGGCCAGGCCACCGTGGGGGCACCCCCCGCGCCCCTGCCCCCGAGGACTCTGCAGGCCGCCCGTAGAGCCAGGTCCCGCCGGTACGGACCTGGTTTGATTTATGCCGGTGGGACCGGCCGAAAATGGGCGGCCGCTCGACCCATCGTGGGCCGGAGAATCGCCGGGGGGGCGGCTGGCTGGGGGAGGGTCGGAGAAACCCGCCCATGGTCTCTAAGATCCGGTGGGAAATCTGGACAGCCCTGGATTGGACAAAGAGTGGAAGTCAGTTTAGATCTCTCTTTTAATTGAGAGACCATCCTCCGTGCTTTAAGAGTATTAATAATAATAGGACTATTGCACCTGGCAGAACCCGACTTAATGTTCACCACACTCGAATACTATAACTTGTTGCGGTCTGACCAAAAGATCATAAAATAACAAGGCCTGCAAAGGGAAAGCTGACTGGACTGCTTAAATATCGAGCCAAATGGAGGTAGGTTCTGCCTAGCCCAGTCCTTTATAAACCCAAGATGAGAGGCTAGTTGGTACAGTCTAATATTTAGAACCTCATTTGTACCTGGGAACTGTATTGTACCTAGTCTCACAGTCGAATCCTTGAATCTTTATCAAGAGGTGCAGCAATCTTGGTGGTGCACCGGCCAATGATTTTCACCAAATTATCTCCAGCAGCTTGCGATCAGTTTCTACCACTAATCTTTTGCCGAAGAGACAGGAAATAAATCACATGATTCCAAATAGTAAAGCTCAATGTTGGAATACTTAGATTGTGTTGCAGACACAGATTTTGAAGCCAAAGGCAATCTGTTTGCCTTTTTGTCATATACATCCTCTCCGATCTTTCTGTGATGCATCTATTTCCAGGGTAGTTGTCTCTCTAGGATTGCAAAATTGCAATGTCGATGCTTCTGCTAATGAATGTTTCAGTGGTTCGAAGGAGGTACTGATGTTCTTTGTGCCACAAGATAAGCACATCTTTTCATAACAATTCCCTTAGTGAGGAATGTTTTTGAGCAAAGTTGGAAATGTATGGAGACAAGGAATTAAAGTGACCCAGACATCTTCAAGGATTGTCCGTATCTTGAAGATTTGGCATAATTTTAATATCCTGTATTTTACTTGAATTGGGACATACGTCAGCAGGAGTGAATAGAACTGAAGAAATTCATCTGCAGCATTTTGATATTGCATTTCAGGCTGTTGAATACCAATCCTTCATCACGTGTCACCTGCATCAATAAGTGCAGATTATAGTCATGTTCTTGCTTTCTTCTTCCCACAATGATTACCAGCCCACAATGTTGTGCCGACCATTTATCCTAATCGAAGATCAACCTAACCTACACTCCTTCAATTTACTGCTGTCCATGTGCTTGTCTAAGAGTCGCTTAAATGTCCCTAGTAACTCTAATTCCACCTCTGCTGACAGTGCATTCCACACACCCACTACTCTCTGTGTAAAGAACCTACCTCTGACATCTCCTCCATACCTTCCTCCAATCACCTTAAAATTATGTACCCTCGTGACAGCCAATTCCACCCTGGGGAAAAGTCTCTGGCTATCCATTCTATCCATGCCTCTCATCACCTTGTATGCCTCTATCAAGTCACCTCTCTGCCTTCTTCGCTCTAGTGAGAAAAGGCCTAGCTCCCTCAACCTTTCTTCATAAGACATGCCCTCCAGTCCAGGCAGCATCCTGGTAAATCTCCTCTGTACCCTCTCCAAAGCATCCACATTCTTCCGATAATGAGGCGACAAGAACTGGACACCATGGGCGCGATTCTCCACTCCCACGCCGGTTGGGAGAATCGCCAGGGCCGCCAAAATTTCACGGGACGCCGGTCCGACGCCCTCCCGCGATTCTCCCAAGCGGCGGGAACAGCCCGGTCGAGTTTCGCGGGCCGCAGAATCGCCGGAGACACCGAAAATGGCGATTCTCCGGCACCCCCGCTATTCTGAGGCCCGGATGGGCCGAGCGGCCAGGCCAAAACGGCGGGTTCCCCCCGGCGCCGTCCACACCTGGTCGCTGCAGTCGTGGGCGGTGCGTGAACGCTGGGGGGGGGCGGCCTGCGGGGGGGCGAGGGGGGATCCTGCACCGGGGGGTACCTCAGATGTGGGGTGGCCCGCGATCGATGCCCACCGATCGTCGGGCCGTCCTCTCTGAAGGAGGACCTCCTTCCTTCCGTGGCCCCGCAAGATCCGTCCGCCATCTTCTTGCGGGGCGGACTTAGAGAGGACGGCAACGACGCATGCGCGGGTTGGCGCCGGCCAACCTGCGCATGCGCGGATGACGCCCGTTATGCAGCGCCGGCCGCTTTTACGCGGGCGACAAGGCCTGGCGCGTGTAGATGACGCGGCCCCGATCCTGGCCCATTGTCACGGCCTGAATCGGTCGGGACCGGGGCCGTTTCGCGCCGTCGTGAACCTCAACGCCGTTCACGACGGCGCGGCCACTTCGGCGTGGGAGTGGAGAATCCCGCCCAATATTCCAAGTCTGGTCTAACTAGGGTTTTATAAAGCTGCAGCAAAACCTCGCGGCTCTTAAACTCAATCCCCATGTTAATGAAAGCCAACACACCATATGCCTTCTTCACAACCCTATCAACCTGGGTGGCAACTTTGAGGGATCTATGTATGTGGACCCCAAGATCCCTCTGTTCCTCCACACTTCCAAGAATCCTGCCTTTAACCCTGTATTCAGCATTCAAATTTGACCTTCCAAAATGAATCACTTCACATTTATCAAGGTTGAACTCCATCTGCCACTTCTCAGCCCAGCTCTGCATCCTGTCAATGTCCTGTTGTAACCTGCAACAACCCTCAACACCATCTACAACACCCCCAACCTTTGTGTCATCAGCAAACTTACTAACCCACCCTTCCACTTCCTCATCCAAGTCATTTATAAAAACCACAAAGAGCAGAGGTCCCAGAAACAGATCCTTGCAGGACAGCACTGGTCACCGACCTCTAGGCGGAATACTTTCCATCCACTACCACTCGCTGTCTTCTTTCGGCCAGCCAATTCTGTATCCAGACAACCAAATTTCCCTGTATCCCATTCCCCTAACTTTCTGAATGAGCCTATCATGGTGAACCTTATCAAATGCCTTACTGAAATCCATATACACCACATCCACTGCCCGACCTTTATCAATGTGTCGCGTCACATCCTCAAAGAATTCAATGAGCCTTGTGAGGCATGACCTGCCCCTCACAAAGCCATGCTGACTATCTTTAATCAAACTATGTTTTTCTAAATAATCATAAATTCTATCTCTCAGAATCCTTTCCAATATTTTACTCACCACAGGCATAAGACTGATGGGTCTGTAATTCCCAGGATTTCCCTATTCCCGTTCTTGAACAGGGGAACAGCAATAGCCTCCCTCCAATCACCTGGTACTACTCCAGTGGAGAGTGAGGACACAAAGATCATCGCCAACGGCGCAGCAATCTTCTCCCATATAGATGCATCCTGGTGCAATGCATGACATGTGAGCTTGAAAGAGATCGATTACGAAACATAGAAAGCTCTTGCAACGTCTCCGCGAGATGTACTGAGCAGTAACCATGCTTGGCATCGCTTAGAGCAGACGTTTGCACCTGGAAATCTCAAATTTAACTCTGGTGATGTGCGTATTTTGTAAGGACAATGTTTCATAGCTCTGTCCATTGTTTAAATATTTGGAATTTGGGTCATCCGCATCTCAGTCTAAGCTGGGGAATTTAGTGGCCATTCTGATAATACCTCTTTGACCTTCCTTCTGCTGTAGTGCCTGGGGTGAGTGTCACCTTGGCCGCTTTCGTGCAATTTTCTAAAGCTCCACCCTCAAGGACAAGTTGTGGTGGGAATGGACCATGGAGTAATGGTGTCTTTGCTTTTTATTCAATGTACTGTTCAGCAATTCCTGAGAGGCCAGGCACTGCAATCTCACCACGATGGATCCGTCTGCTTATCAACTCTTTACTTGAGCACTAGCTCAGCGCTGTGTCTCCAAAGCTTTTCTTTGCAGTCACCACACTGCATGTTCAACACACTCCAATACTACAACTTGTTGTGGTCTGACCAAAAGATCAATGGTCTTTTCAGGCCATGTAGCATGATCTAAGGCTGTTCACCATGTTGCATTGCTTCATATCACTGTCACCTGCCTTACCACTACTGATCACTATGTTGTGTTATTATGATAATTGAGTTTTGTGACCATGCAGGACACAGAGCACCAATCACTCATAAGGGATTGGATAAACATGGTGTGGACTAATTTATTAAGACGAGGCACATGACAATAGTTATACAGTTATAAAGCTTGAAGGTATCAGATTGTGTGTGTGCTCTGCTCAGAGCAAAAAATAAACTAAGACTGGCTCACGTGACACACTTCCCTTCCAGTGATGCCATGCTGATATCTCTTAAAGGCATATTACAACAATTTCCCCTTCATGACCTCCTATAAATGACCTACATAACACCAGTGCCTCTGAAGGTTACCACCAGTACCAATACCCGGGATCATTTCACAAATATTTCACTCTCAATGAAAATCTGGGACTCACTGAGCAGAGATTCCCGATTGACCTGCAGTTGAGTTAAAATATTTACTCTGCATCAACATCCAATTTTATTGGATTGACAGAGGTCGGGCGTAAGAAATTTCTGCTCCAGGAATCTGGATTTCCATCAGATTATTTGGGATTTTCTCGGTGAGAGAGCAGACAGTCCCAGAACCAGCCCTGAAGTTTGAACTCCCTGGGTTTCCCCTTTGCTCAATATTGCTGCATTTCCAGCTGAATACGATGTGAGTGCAGATTGGAAAATGGTCACATCAGGCATCTCGTTCATTGCCCCAGGTAAAAGTGGTACAAAGTCCAAGGGGGCGGGGTTAGGGCAAGGACCACCCCCCCTCCCCCCTCTCCCCCCAGAAAAGTTCAGTCTGAGGAGGAAGATTCAGCAGATCAAGATAATTAGAGATGAGCAGCAAATACCCCCTGAGAGAGATCAGAAACACTGAGAGAGGTGGGAACAATTTCTGTGCATATGGGAGCATCCCTTTGCAGTCGCTTGATGGTTGGCGAATGGGCAGCATTCCGATTCCCATGGTGCAGTAGGGCATGAGTTTTTTTTAAAGCTTGTCAACAGTAAATGGAGCACTAGGTAAAGAGGCAGGAAGAGGAAGAGACGTGGTGCTTTGCGAAAAGCTAAAACGCTGATGGAAATCCATGGTTTCTGTAAGGACAATGTTGAACACCAGAATATTTCAGCAATTCTGAGGAAATTGTCGGGACACTGGTATATTTAATTAAAAACCAGGAAGCTCTGAGCAGAACTGGAATATTTGGTCACTCAAAGTCATGTGGGATTCACGGCAGCTTTCTAGCAGGCAGGTGAGACTCCTGGCGCCTCTATTAAATACCACCCAATGTGTCAGCTTTACAGTTTCTGAATAAAAGTAATCTTTTTCGCTACTATTGGAGGTTGTCAATATCAACCAGTCAGATCGTTGCTCCCCACATGCCCCCCCGCCCCCCCCCCCCCCGCGGGGCATGTTTTACGGAGGTGGTGATCCATTGGCCGGCAGCAGGATCTTCTGGTTCTGCCGCTGTCAACTCTTCGTTGCCGGGGAACTTGCATGGGGGGTCTCCGTTGCCAGGACTGGAAGATCCCACCGACAGGAACTAAAATCACTAAAAGTAGCAATGTTGGGGGCAGCATGTGGAGCAGTGGTTGGCACTGGGACTACGGCGCTGAGGACCTGGATTCGAATCTGGCCCTGGGTCACTGTCCGTGTGGAGTTTGCACATTCTCCACATGTCTGCGTGGGTTTCACCCCCACAACCCAAAGATGTGCAGGTTAGGTGGATTGGCCATGCTAAATTGCCCCTAAATTGAAAAAAATAATAATTGGGTACTCTAAATTTGTATTAAAAAATAAAAGTAACAATGTTGTCAATAAAATCATCAATAAAATCAAACCAAGCACTCGGGCTTATTTCTAGAGGGACAGAATTGAAAAGCAGAGAAGTAATGTTAAACTTGTATTGAATGTTAATGAGGCCACATTTGGAGGGCAGTTCTGTGGAGGGTGCAAGAATGATTGACAACAGTGACAGCAGAACAGTGAGGTTATACCGATCAGGAAAAGATGATCAGGTTAGGCCTTGAAAAAAGTGACCTGATAGAGGTCTTTAAAATTAGAAAGGTTTTAACAGAGTCGGGAAGCTGGATTTTCCCGGATGGGTCACGATCCTGATATCAACCTCAATTCCAGGTCAGGAGTCTGCAGTGGGCAATGGTGGGACATCATGTGCAACCTTCACAAAGCTGCCTCTGGGAGGTCCTGTCCAATTTAGGATGACAGGTAGGCCAACGAAGTCTAATCAGAAGGCTTGCAGCAATATGACGTCAGCGGAGGTGGGCACTGCTGAGGCATGTAGGTGAGTGTGTGTGGGCTCAATGCCTGCAGGGAAGTTAGCAAATAAAGAGGCCCAAAGCCTATAGGGCTATAAGGGTGGAGGGAAAGTTCCAAGGTGGAGTTGTGACTGATATTTTTCTGGCCCTGCGCCCTCATTATTGGGGCATGGGCTCTCTGGCCCTGATGGCTGCTGGGCCTCACTGCTGGGAGGCAGCCTCCAATGAGCTGGCTGCCTCCTGTACTCAAAGGGGGGACTGCACCAATGGTGGGGAAACTACTGCCGCTGTCACAAAATGGTCCCGAAGTGGGCCCTTAAATGCTCAAATTGATTGCCTGTCTCCTTGGAGTGGGCAGCCAACCCTGATCCCGGCCGCTGGGGCAAATTCCTGGAACTCCCTCCTTAACAGCGCTATGGGTGTACCTACACCTCAGGGACTGCAGTGGTTCAAGAAGACAGCTCATCACCATTTTCTCAAAGGAAACTGGGGATGGGCAATAAATGCTGGCCTAGCCAGCAACACCCACAACCTGTAAACGAGTAATAAGTGCCTCAGGGGCAGGAATGAGGGGAGGCCTGTCCCGAAGAGGCTTCCTGTCTTTCACCTTGTCTTCACAGGGCCAAGAAAATTCAGTCCCGTGTGCTTCCACTTGTGGGAAAGAGCAAAACTAGTAGCCATCGATATAAGTTGTTCACGAAAAATAGAAGATTGTGGAACTCACTATCATATGGAGCGGTATTTATTAGATAGTTACGGGGAAGTGAGAAAAGTATTTAAGGGGAAAATCAAGAGAGTTTGGCTGATAAGTGTTAGATGAGGAAGGATTGGAGGAGACATGAGGGGACGATGAACATCAGCATGGATGGTTGGTTTTGTATCTGTAAGAAAAGGTAGTCCTCACCGAGTTGAGTGAAATAACAATGGATACACGGCACTCGACGCTACCCAACCAAGCTTATACCAGAAGTGCTTAAGTCGCTCTGCCCCCTTAACGGGAAAGTGTCTATTCCCCCAAAGATTCTGGGAATACGAGATCCCCAACGCCGTAAGTATCATATGGATACAGGTTATGACATCCCTCCCCCAAACTCCGAAGGATCATCCACTGGCTGCAGACGGGGAGGAGGAGAAACAGAAGGAGAGGAGGGGAGACAGACTCTCATCGGCTCCATCATGTGTCCGAGGCACTGGGCCCGATGGCGCTGCCCCAGGGAACGATGCTTTATACTGCGGCACCGCAGTAGGATGGTGGCAGAAGGCGTTTGTGCAATGGATTCCACCTCAGAGGCCGCTGAAGGCTGCGTGTCCATTTTGGAGTCTGAAGAGGGCATGCCCTGTGGATGTGTAGCAAGGCCTGCAGGGGGCGCCACAGTGGTCTGGTTGGACTGCAGGACCGGATCCTCTTGGACGGGGTGCACGTCAGGAACCGGACAAAAAGGCAGCCTTCGCGACCGAAGGTGATCCAAATGGCGCCGTAATTGCTGGCTGCCGACCTGAATCCAGTAGGAGACTGGACCAATCTGGCGTAGAACAGTCCCTGAGAGCAAGTGGGCACCAATGGCAACGTTTTGGATGGACACTATCCCCTGGAGAAAATTGTCAGGGTGGAGGACGTGGAGCAGGGCAACATTCCTGCTCTTCTCGGGTCTGGTGCACCTTTTCAGTAATATCCAGGAACAAACTCAGGTGGGTACAGAGCCGCAGGCCTATGAGCAACTCTGCTGGAGTTACCCCCATTACTGCGTGTGGCGTGGTTTGATAGGCAAACCACTGTCTGCTTGCAGAATCCTGCTTGAATGCCTGAACGACTGGCTCAGTCAAGCCTTTAGACGCCGAGTGGTAAAGCTTTAATGAACGCCGTGAAGCCCTGTTGTCTGTATAGAGGACACTGGGAATGCCATGCGTGGAAAAAGAGACGCAGTTAATCGTCGGTAGCGCGAGAGGTGATCGTTGTCATCCGGTGGATCTCCAACCATTTTGAATGTGCGTCCACCAACAGGAGAAATATGAAACCCATGAATGGACCAGTGAAGTCAGTGTGAACCCGGGCTCAGGGGTGGCCTGGCCAGTCCCAGGGACGAAGAGGCGCAGCGGCAGGGAGCTCCTGGTGTTCCAGGCAGACGGGGCATTGCTGAAGCGCGTATTTCCGAAGGATTCTGGGAATATGAGATCCCCGATGCTCTACGTATCATATGGATGCAGGTTATGGCAGTTAGGTCGAATGGCCTATTTCTGGGCTGTACATGAACATAGAACATACAGTGCAGAAGGAGGCCATTTGGCCCATCGAGTCTGCACCGACCCACTTAAGCCCTCACTTCCACCCTATGCCCGTAACCCAATAACCCCTCCTAATGTTTTTGGCCACTAAGGGCACTTTATCATGGCCAATCACCTAACCTGCACGTCTTTGGACTGTGGGAGGAAACCGGAGCACCCGGAGGAAACCCACGCAGACAAGGGGAGAAAGTGCAGACTCCGCACAGACAGTGACCCAGCGGGGAATCGAACCTGTGTCCCTGGCGATGTGAAGCCACAGTGCTAGCCACATGTGCTACCGTGCCGCCCCTTCTTCTGCTACTTGTGGTACTGTGCTGTAAAGGCAAAATATCAGAAAATAAAGCAAATAGAACATCAAGTATCCCAGTTTTCTGATTGAACCACCCTACACTCTAAGAAATAAATTCCTGCACTTTCAGCACTTATTTGCTGACTTCTCTGCTGGCCCCCCTCAAAATAACGTAAAAATCAATCATTGCTTAAAAACAACGTACACCAGTTTTTATCTCCTTCAGTAAAAGTAATCGTATGTTGGGAAGATCTGAAATTTATTTACGCGACACCCATGTTTCCACTACATTTTTCATCTAATTAAAGCAGCCTTTCTCATTGGAAATGTACTGGCATAGTATGGGGTGGGGGGGGCGCGTGGGGGTTGGGGTAGGGTGGGTAGGGAAGCGACAGGGAATGGGTTGGCTCCTAAGTCCCCAAGGCCTGTTTATTGCCAGACGTATTTTTCAGGTGTTTGAAATGAGACAAGCAGGAGGCAGCATAAATGTGCAAACCAGTTGCCTATATCCATTGAAATTCTGAGGGGCATACGAGGGGGGGTGGTTGCAAGCAGCGCCCACTGAGCAGCCTATCCAGGGGCCCTTACTGTGGTTCTCTTGGAGACCCAAAGAAAAGTTCAACCCGCTGTTATCCCATTGAAGGCAACCGTATTGATCACTCAACCATTCCCACCCCCGTCCAGAACCTCTCACCACCCCCCCACCACCACCTCGTCGCCGTACAACAGATGAGCTGCAGAGGGCTCAGCGGCAGCAAGTCAATGAAGCTCAAGCCTCAAAATGGCTCAGGCCTCAAGCTGTCACTTCGATGACTTCTACCTTGGCAGAAATCGGTTCTGATCCATTTCAGTGCTCTGAGCTGTATGTTGGCCCAAATTACTGTCTGATGTAAACATGGGGTTAAAGTTATGTAAAACGCCCACGGGGTCATTAAGCCCACGGGTATTCAGTGGGACAAATGCAGGCGGTGGCTTGCTGCTGTTTGAGATTAATAAGGCTGTAAATTTACCTTTGTCCCGGAGATGGGCTCTATTAACACCCACAGTGAAAACAGAATGAGCTTTTTTCTGCATGCAAAATCTGTCAGATACAGGATAATAACAAGGGGCAAAAGGTAAAACTACATGTAGCTACTTAGAAAACTAAAAAAAAACAGTACCTTCAGCAGAGTCTGCAGCAAAACTCACTCCCTTCATGTAACAATATTAAAAGATTCAATATTTGCAATAGGAAGTTCAAATTGATATGTAATTCATATTTTCATTATTACTAGTCACTCATGTAAAACAAACATGATTCTTAGGTTGTGAGTGGCTGTATAATTGCTGCCGTTTATTGTCCATCGCTGGTTGCACTGATAGTGACATTTCCGAATTTAAGACTCCCAAACTCCAGCTATTAACAAGATGGCAGGTGAACTCTCGATTATCAGTCCAGACCTCTGGATGATGAAGTCAATAAGGCAACCAGAACACTATTATAATCCTAATAGAACTGATGAATGAAAATCCATCGCCACTAAACCAGAGGTCTGTAAAATGACAATCCAAACAAAACACAGCACAGTATATCTAGAAACTGCAACAAGCTTAATTATATTGGGGGTGATTCTCCAAGCTCCACTCCGGGCCGGAGAATCGGCACAACCACGCCACGACGCCGGCGCGCGATTCTCCGAGGCGCGCAGAATCGGCGGCGGCACATTTGGCGCGGCGCCGGCCGCTGGAATCGACGGGGCGCGTCGATTCTCCGGCCCGGATGGCCCAAGCCGCCGCGCGGATACGACAGAGTCCCGCCGGCGCTGTTCACCCCTGGTCGCTGCCGGCGGGAACTCTGCGCGAACGGTCAGGGGGGCTCTTTCACCGGGGCCGGGGGGGGGGGGGGGGGGGGGGGGGCGGTGTCCTCCGATGGGGTCTCTCCCGCAATCGGGGCCCACCAATCGGCGGGCCGGCCTCTCACCCCCCGGGGCCTACTTCCCTGCGCGACCGGCCCCCGAACGCCGACGCCATGTTGAGTCGGGGCACTAAAGAAGTCCCCCACGCATGCGCAGGTTGGCGCGGCGCCCATTTGGTGCCGGGAAAGGAGGCTGGAGCGGCGTGAATCGCTGGAGCGGCGTGAACCGCTCCAGTGCCGTGCTGGCCCCCTGTGGGGGACAGAATAGGTCGTACTCGGGCCCGGTTCGCGCCGTCGCGACGGTGTTCAAGACGGCGCAAACACTTGGGCTCCATTTGGGAGAACCGCCCCCATTATGTTAGGTACTAGAATCGGACATTGGCTTTGAAGAATTTGCTTGACCACGCATCAATGGAATTTAAAAGGTATAGCTTTTGTAAGGAGAGCAATATTTGATTGCTAGCTTGTCTACCTGCTTGTGCCCTCAAGGGGGCACCGGGCCACCCATAACACCTCATCCCCTGAGACTGCATGAGAACAAGCACAGGGATATAAGTGAGCGCTATGCTGGGTATTTGGTTTTAATGCGCAATCCCCAGGGTTTGGCTGAGATACAGGGGAATAATTCCTCTATTGCCTGTAACTTCCTCAGAGTGACAATCATCGGTGGATTGATACTCTCAATGGATTTGCCCACACTGATTCTGAAGCCCCTGTCTCGCCTAACCATCTTCACTCAGGGCGGGGGCGACAGGAGCAGAGAAGCGTGCCCCTGACTGCATCAGTTTGGAGTAACTGGAGCACAGAGAGGTAAGTCACTCCTCCATTTTACAGCAGTAGCTTCTGTAAAGGAGGTGCTTAAAAGGACAATTAAAAAGTAAGTGGCACAGGTGATGTGGGGGTCGAGTTGGACCCGAGAGAGAGCGCGGGGGGGTGGTTAAGAAGCAGTCCGGGAGGGGGATGGAAGTCCAGGAGAGAGGTGGTCGGACTGGAGGGGGTGTCAATCCGGATGAAGGGGAGGTCGGACTGGGAGTGACAGGTGAGTCCTGGAGTAGTTGTTGGATTGGTGTTGCTCGTTTTAGCCTTAGTTTTCTTTATTCTTATTCTGTCACCTTTGCTCATGAGTCGCCAGGTATCTTTCTGATACCGCCACGTGGTTCAAGTCCAAGTAATGACTAATAATGCAACACACCGCTTAGTAAGAGTTAAATCAACGCTCATTTATTATATACAGCAATAAATACTTATACAATAATCCTACTTATAGACTACTACCTACCACTAAAGGCCAATACTTAACTTTGGAAATGGCCCACCAGGTCAGGGCAACGAATGGTCTTTCGAATTGATTCTGAGCCTGCGGGATTCAAAAGCTGGTACAAGTCGATAGTCAGGAGCGCCTACCTGGTAGCGATCGCTGGAGTAACACTTACAGTTTTCTTTGTCGAAGGGTCTCGAAGGTTGCGAGGAGGAGAAGAAGGGTCGAGTTGAACTTGGCCCCTATTCTTATAGTCCCCAGGGGCTTCCCGCCTCTCGGGGCGGACCTCGTACCTGGTTCCAAGTGATTGGACTTGGTCCCAATCACTTGGTTCGATATGCTCCAATAATGGGGCGATTCCTTGATCGGGGGGGGTGGTCATTCACCTTCCTTTGTGTCAGCCCCTGCTGGCGCCGAAAGGTCTGGGTCGGCTTTCAATTGTTAATTTGTAGCAATTGTTCCCGGGGATGGCTGCTTACTATGCAGATGGCTGGGTTGTTGTGATGTTGATGGCTGCAGGTATCGGTCTGGGCTGACTTCCCCAGAGCCGAATACACTGTTTTACCTGCAGCTGTCCGTTTGAGTCCTGTTGGCTGATTTTCCCATCAGCCTCTTTCGTTCGCCATTTTAAATCGGGGTTTTGACCATTCTAATCGGGAATCAGCCATTTTACGTGGCTACATTGGAGAGGGGTCAGACTGGGAGATCAGTACGGGAGGGGGAGGGTCACTCTGTTCGGGAGGGGGGTCAATCTAAAAGAGAGGGCAGGACTGATATTACTAAGAAGCAGGAAAGGCACTAGAACATAGACCATAAAACATAGAACATTACAGCGCAGTACAGGCCCTTCGGCCCTCGATGTTGCGCCGACCTGTGAAACCACTCTAAAGCCCATCTACACTATTCCCTTATCGTCCATATGTCTATCCAATGACCATTTGAATGCCCTTAGTGTTGGCGAGTCCACTTCTGTTGCAGGCAGGGCATTCCACACCCTTACTACTCTCTGAGTAAAGAACCTACCTCTGACATCTGTCTTATATCTATCTCCCCTCAATTTAAAGCTATGTCCCCTCCATCACCATCCGAGGAAAAAGGCTCTCACTGTCCACCCTATCCAATCCTCTGATCATCTTGTATGCCTCAATTAAGTCACCTCTTAACCTTCTTCTCTCTCAGGAAAACAGCCTCAAGTCCCTCAGCCTTTCCTCATAAGATCTTCCCTCCATACCAGGCAACATTCTGGTAAATCTCCACTGCACCCTCTCCAATGCTTCCACATCCTTCCTATAATGCGGCGACCAGAATTGCACGCAATACTCCAAATGCGGCCGCACCAGAGTTTTGTACACCTGCAACATGACCTCATGGCTCCTAAACGCAATCCCTCTACCAATAAAAGCTAACACACCGTACGCCTTCTTAACAACCCACTCAACCTGATTAGTTACCCCTCCCTGCTCATAAAGATCATGGGCAGGATTTTCCCTCAGCTGACGCTGAAATTGGGGCATGTGATTGGGCAGAGAATAGCTTGCCGATGCCGGAATCGCAGCAGGCCGCGCTTTGACGCCGAATCGCAATGCTCCGCCTCCTCAAAAACGGCGACAATGCGACGCATGCCGCGCGTGGTTGAAACACCGTTCACGTATCATTAGTGGGCCCACCCGCGATTCTCCGCCTCCGATGGGCTGAGTTCCACGTGTGCTCTCACAAACCGTGAACCTGGCTTGGTGGCTGCTGAGAGAGAGAGAGGGCGTACGGACAGTGTCCAGCACTGCCTAATTTTGCCAACAGCCGTGCCGCTGGCCGGGGGGGCTTCTGCCAGGGCCGGCATGAGTAGTGGGGGGTGGCCAGGAGGTAGAGTCGGGGTGGACGGGTACGCAACACCATTACCGCAGCTGGCTAGGCAGCCATGCAGCTGCGCATGCTGCTGACAGCCCGCTTTAAACCTGGTGCTTTGGGTCGTATAGGTGACCCCCCCATAGGGCACCTCCATGGGTGCCCTCTGGTCCAGCTGACCCAGCATCGGTATGGACGCTCCAGCACAACCTGTCACATCTTTTCGGCCACGATCAGTGTGTGAGTGGGGGGTGTATTGTTTACGCGTGGCTGCAGCTTGTCAGCCCTGTGAGCGTCCATCATAGACCCGGCGCTTCCCACACCCTTTTTCATGGGATTCGATGGTGTTCCACCAAGGGCCGGTGATAGCAGAATTGGCGCAGGTGTGGCGCCGATTTTTCTGACGTGAAAATCCACGGATTCTGCGTTGGGATCAGCACTTAGACTCGGAGAATCTGGCCCCATGTTCCTCCATTTGGACGGAAATTTACAATTTGTCGTGAAATTCAAATCAAATCTGTGCCCAAAATCCAGATTTCACTGCTCGACTTGAGTTTTTCAACCAAATGTAATTTAAACTCTCCCTTCAAGCAGGTTCCAGCTCTTCATTCGCACCAATTGCCAGCTTTGCTCTCAATGGCTGCAAGATAACAACTCGAAGAACAAACAGACGCAGCTTTAAGCAAAGGCCTCAGATCAGGTGAGCCTTGGGCCTAATTATTCAGATGCCAGGATCAATCCCCACCCCTCCACTCCCCCGCCCAGGGTCAAAGCTGTCCTTAACAAAGACGTGGAAAAGCTCTTGTCGGATAAAGCTTTGATCCTGCTTTGCAATGATTTTCAAATCAAAGCCTCTACATGAGAAAATGCATTGTGCTCCAATGCTTGCTCGCACACAAGATTTCAGTGTTTCGAGGAACAGTTTTCGTGCTACAGTGGTTTCTAAAGGAATAAATGATATATGGCTTGATCGAGCATGACTTTCCTGAAGTTTAATAAAATCCACAGAGAAAACTAGAAGAGATCTTAAAAAGACAGGAAAGAAGGGGAAGAATAGATTACTGGAAATAGGTTAGCAACTGCCATGTGGAGATTTTCTTGGATGCAGGCCAACATGTTAAAGTGTGTCTCTCTAACAATTGTTTTAATGCATGAAAAAAATGGATTAATCAGACTGCAAGCAAAAGGTTGTCATTAACTATCATTACTCGGGCCTTATCGCTCCAGCCAGCACTATAATCGTAACTTCCCAAAGGAGATAAACTTTGTTCTAATTGGTCCCATGATTTTTAAACAATCTGACAGTTGGGGGAAGTAGTTGGGACCGGATTCTCCGTCCCGTCGCACCAGTTTTCAGGTGCAGCGCCCTTCCCTCCCCAGCAGCGGGATTTTCCGTTCCGCCAGCCGGCCAGTGGGGTTTGCCACTGTGGGCAGCCCCACGCCGCCGGGAAATCCCCGGACGTGGGTGCGCTGCTGGCGTAACAGAGAATCCCGACAGCAGAGAATCCAACCCTTGGTCTTTGATGCTAGTGTGAGATGAGACAATGATGAACCCCATTTAACACCCCACCAGACACCAAGTAAAAGAGCAGAAAGGGTTCTATTGAAATAACTCTTGGGTGGCAAGGTGGCACAGTGGTTAGTACTGCTGTCCTTCTCCGGCCTGGTTCGCCCAGTGACCGGAGAATCCCGCCCGAGGTCAATGGATTTTTCCATTGTCGGAGTCTCGCCCGTGGCGTTCTTGCAGCGAGCGGGGCGGGAGAATCCAGCCCATTGGGTTAAATGGGGTCACAACCCTGCACACCATGGGAAACAATCCCCCAACAGTGATTTTACCCCAAATGGCCAATGAGCGGGCAGAGGGCGGGCTTGCTCTCCATTTTGAGACACCCTGACCACAACGTTTACAAATTTGAAATTAAAAAGAAAGTGGCCTCAGCACCTGGACCACCATTGTGGAGGGGGGACCTCTGCACAGGCAGCCCGAGGCTGCGACTCTCGCCAGGTAGATGGGAGATTTCACAGCCAGTCTGAGTGCTAAACCCCTACTCTGCCACCAGGAGGCTGCCTCCAGGCCATTGGCCTGTTCCTGCTGCTGTGGGGGGGGCCCACATAACTGGAACTTTCCAGTGGGCTTCTGGCAGTAGATCTTGGCAGGCCATTAACTTACTTCAATTGACTACCTGTGGACAGGTAGCCTGTGTGACCCATAACGGGATGGTGCCAGCAAACCGGCACGACGGCTACAACACCTCTAGACAAGATCCTCATATAAGCACAAAATTTCAGCCCCAGGAGGGGAGTTTTAAATCCCAAGGACAGGCAGAGGATGGGATGGGGTTGGTGCAGGGATGAAGGTGCTTTAAAATTAACCTGCTCTCGTCAGGCAGGACAGTTATTTCAATATGTTAACGAGGCTAAGTGTTTCAAACTCTATCAGCGTCTCATTTTTATGTCCTTGGGCCAGGTTTCCCAGGGTTTGAGAAAGAAGACACGCAGCAGGAACATGCTTCCCCCATCTCATCAACCTAACCTTACTGGTAATCTGCTCACACCACCCCCTATAAACCATCCTCCCATCCCCAGTCCTCTCCATCTCCCAAAGGCCTTTCTGACTTCTCCCCCTTCCTCTGCTTCTCCTACTATGGTCAACCAGCACAGGTCTTTCAGTCAGGCCGCCCCACAGCCTGCCAGTCTGGCTGGGTTCTGCAGGGCGGAAACTAATGATGAAAATGTATATCATAGATTATCATAGAATTTACACTGCAGAAGGAGGCCATTCGGCCCATCGAGTCTGCACCGGCTCTTGGAAAGAGCACCCTAGCCAAGGTCAACACCTCCATTCTATCCCCATAACCCAGCAACCTCACCCAACACTAAGTGCAATTTTGGACACTAAGGGCAATTTTATCATGGCCAATCCACCTAACCTGCACATCTTTGGACTGTGGGAGGAAACCGGAGCACCCGGAGGAAACCCACGCACACACGGGGAGGATGTGCAGACTCCGCACAGACAGTGACCCACGCCGGAATCGAACCTGGGACCCTGGACCTGTGAAGCAATTGTGCTAGCCACAATGCTACCGTGCTGGTGGCAGGATTTCTGGGTGGACTACCCCGTGCTTCTGGGTTTTTGGCCTCAATTATCAATCCACCGGGCATCATCCCTCCTCCCACTTTACCTATAAGTCATGGATCTTAACACGGTGATTGGAAATTTATGCCTTTGGTTTAAAAAGCTAGTTTTCTTGCTTTGAACCAGTAACACTGCAGCTACAGTACAGAGTTAACAGTTTGCAACTACTCTAAAGACTGGCGTGAACCAATCCAAACACGGAATTAATTGGGAAATTAAATAACACACAGCAATCGCTTTAAATCCCTTATGGTCCATTCAGTAAGCATGGATTGTCACAAAAAAAAAGACTGTGACCAGATTATTACTTCACTGTTAAATAGGGTCGCATCAGATGATGTTTTTGGTTATGAACCAATAAGTTAGCATTTTACAGGCATTGAGATGTCATGAATTACAAAGCTTCTGAACCTTCAGTATCACACGCTGATAGCTGAATCATAATGTGCACTGATAGACTGACTTGTAAAACGATACTGTAACGATACTGTAACAATATGTCGACGTATATTTTACAGGCGCTAAGGTTAATAGCACTGGAGCAGGACAGGTGCTGGGGAGCCATATATATTCTGTTAATAAAAATGTTGGAGCTTTTATCTCTTTATCCCAACAGTGCATAATGTCTATGTGGATCCTAAATAATCAACCATTCTCTGTTAATTAGCTGGAATAGGCAACAGTAATTGAAGCATTTCCAATGTCCCACATGCTCCAATGCAGAATAAAATTGTCAAGAACAGCAGCGGACTTGAAACTAGATCTCTTGCAATATAAACCTTCAAGGGGGTTAAAGCAAGGGCAAGGCACATGACTTGCCTCACCATAATCAGTACTGCAAGTTGCAGTGAATGATGGGTTTTAACTTTGAAGCACAAACACTGGGCGGGATTCTCCGTTCCCTACTCTGATTTCGTAATCGCCGTTCGGGCGGAGAATCCCTTCTGACATTGAAATCGGAGGCGGTTCCTGTTTGACGCAGGTGTTATCTGCTCCGCCCCCTCCAAAATGGCATCTTCGTGGTGCACGCCGCACGCAGTTGGGATGGCCTCAGCGCGTCACCCGAAGGCCCTCCCGATGCTCCCGATGGCTGAGTTCACAATGGCATGGTTCACTCATAGTCTCAGCCATGCGGGAACCCGGCGTGGCGGCTGTGGACTGTGCCCAGCGCTGCCACAGTCGGGCGGGAGCCGTGTTGCTGGCTGGGGGGGGGGGCTTCTGTGAGGGCTGGTGGGGGGTGGCCGGTGCCATGTTTTACAGTGCGACCGCTGCAGGTCATCACCGTGCGTATGCCTGGCCACGGACCTGGCCATTTATTTCTTGGAGGCCTGGAGTTTTATGTGGTGCGGCTGCTAGCCCCTCACCAGTCCCAGGATCGGTGAAGTGGTGCCGCCAAATTTCTCCACGTAAAACGCCACAGATCCTCTGCACGTAGCCTCAGAATCGAAGAATCTTGCCCACTGTATTTTTTGGCTGAATTGATACAAGATCAAATAAGAAATGTCTGGAAGGTCAGATGATACCGGGACCAGGCTAACCACACTGGTAGACTACACCCTTCACTCATCAACATGTGTGGACCCTGGTACAACTTTCTGACAATGACCATGTGGATCTGGCTTTCCAAGCTGTGGAACTAGTTGGAAGACTGTGCTACATGTTGGAATAATATCTGTGGCTGGCCTGTATTGTAGAAGCAGCACAGCCCATGGCAGTTAGCTTGCCCTGAATTCCTCTGCCTTTGCCACCGTTCAGGCCAGATTAGCACTCGCCTGCTGTAGGAGCCAATGTGTTGCCCAAATGCGTGTCAAACAGCTGGCTTGTGCATTGATCAGTGTGGCCTTCACTTGTATTTTCTTTCCAATCAAAAAGCAGAGGGAGCGTGACATGGTCACCTGAAGGAAACAGTGAAATTCTTAAGTATAGGGCACAACATGGTCTTTGTTGAATGATTCTTCCCCGCTGTTACCAGACTCCTAAACGACCCTCTTATGGACTGACCTCATTAACACTACACCCTGTATGCTTCACCCGATGCCGGTGTTATGTAGTTACATTGTGTACCTTGTGTTGCCCTATTATGTATTTTCTTTTATTTCCTTTTCTTTTCATGTACTTAATGATCCGTAGAGCTGCTCGCAGAAAAATACTTTTCACTGTACCTCGGTATGCGTGACAATAAACAAAATCCAAATCCAAATCATACATTATATAGATATGTTCTGTTACAATGACTGTTTTTGCATAGCTCTTCAACGATGGGAGTGTGTTGAGGGCTGCTCAACAGGTGATCTCCTATATCAGAGGAGTTGTTGATACTTGCAGCGCACCCGAAGTAGTTTCGCAAAGCTGACCGTCAAAATTACCGCAGCAGTGGACAGCGTCCATGATGTCCTCTGTCCTATTCCCAGTCAGGAACCCCGGAATTGGCAAGCCTCGGCTTTGCAGCACCTCGGAAAACAATCAATCCCTGGCTCCTTGTTAATAAACAGGCAATCCTTCTAAACCACCCGGTGAACAGGCTACAATGTTGTTGTAGAGTGCTACGAAGAATGTGTTCTGGTGCAACAGGTCTCACTTTGCAGATGCACAGAAAAAACAAATCAAGTTTACAACGTGTAGTCATGTGGGTGTAGTGCTTGGCACAATGTTTTCAGAACTTTTTAAAAAACTTTTAATACGGTGTGCACAGGCCACTTTTCGGACTTACCGATGGTGGTTATTTACTGGCCCCATCATTAAGTACGGCTGCAAAATTCAACGCTGCTCCACAAAATAGCTTCCAAAAAGCACTATAAAGAGACCAGAGACCATCTCTTCTGCTTAATGTCAAATGTCTCACCATTGACAGCTGAGTTACTGTCACTTTTTAAAAACTATCAACACTTTGAACTGTTTTAGGAATGAGGAATGCCAGACAATTATGGGTATCTGCTTTTTGTAATAATTTATACTTTCTAAACTAACCACGAACAGTAATGCAGGTTCTGATTTAATGCATCAGAAACATCAGCTCTGAAGCAAAGGAAACCTTTCAGTTAAACATGAATAATAATCTTTCCATATTCTGGTATTTCTTACTTAAATCTGAAAAATAAATTAACCCTTCACTGATCAACCACAATGCCTTGGGGACAGACATTTGTGGCCCCCATCATTACTGGAATCTTTGTAATCGCTCTTATACACTCCCTGTCCAGTATTCAACACTGGCTTTGCAGATGGGGGAATGAATGAAGTGACTCAATAACCAGAGTTTTAGTCCGCATATTTTAAAATGAAGATTAATTCTTGTGTTTTTGAACATTTGGCTGCATCCACAATACCAGAGTGCCGAAGATTCAGAGCAGTGCTGATGGAGTGATGCATTGTCATCAGTGCTGTCTGGCAAATGAGATGTTAAACTGAGGCCCCACCTGCTTACTCAAAAGATTCTGTTGTGTTATGTACCCTGGGATAACACAGGCTGCAACTTAATGCAGCTTTGACCAAAAGATACTCCAGACGTTGAAGTAAGTTCAATGTGATTTATTGAATTTGACTCTCCTGCTAATCTTGCTATAGTAACTCAGTCTAACTAACCAGTCTGCTCTAAGCCACGTGGTGGGTGTGATGCTTCTGATATGTCCCTGTCTTACTCTCTTAAGTGTCGCCTGTGGAAACAGACAGAGCATGTATGCCTGTCCTTATAGATGGGTTGTGTAATGCCCCCTTGTGGTAGTGTCACCTCTGGGTGTCTTGACTGCCCATTGGTCGTGTCCTATTCTATGTGTTCATTAGCTGTATGGCTGCATGTCATGACGTCTCTGGTGCTCCCTCTAGTGTTTACTTAGTCGTAGTGTATTTACATTAACCCCTTGTGTATTTACAGTGATGCATATCACCACAGATTCCACCCACAAGAGTAGAGGAGTTTCCCCTGGTGACTTGGCCAATTATTTATCCCTGGAAGAACATAGCTAAAATTATATCTATATCTTATCACATGACTGTTTGTGGGACCTTGTTGTGTGCATATTAGCTGCCATCTTGTCTACCTAACAACAGTGACTACGTGCGGAATTTTATCATTTTAAAATTAACTGTCAACTCAGGCGGCAAAGTGGTGTGGAGCCTGCTGGCGCCACTGCTAGCATTTTGCACCATATATTTTGATACTTAGTAAAAACAAATGCTGGTGGGGCGGGCTCTGAATGAACCTGCCCATCAGGAATCTTGGCCCAATCTCTCAGGAGTCAAGGCTGCTGGCAGGGCGGGCTCTGAATGGCAGCGTGACGTCACAGGACCCGCCCGTTCCATTTTGTTTTCAGAGTGTTTTAAAACGCTGAGGGGAATCCCGGCAAGGCAGCTGGCGGGCTGCCCTCTGCTTTTCCTGCCTGAGTCAACAGTTAGAGAAAAAAAATCATAAATTTCCACCCTTTGGGTGCGATTTAACCAAAAGGTTTCTAACTGGGTGGCAAGCGGGAACTGCCACTAGCTTTCCCCACACTCGGACCGGTGAGGCCGTCACTGCTATGATATGTTAATTTGTCCACCTAACATGGCCCCACGGGCTTCACACCGCAAAAGATGTTCCGCGATCGCCAGCCATCTGCGAACAAGGAAGAGCAGGACTTAAACCAACCCTACACAGCCAACCCCATTCAGCTCACACACATGCCATGGAGGAGACCAGCGCCGCAATTTAGGGATGGCGCGAGGGGTTCTGGCCCCAGGAGGTGCCCTCACGGTGGCCTGGCCCGCGATTGGGGCCCACGATCCGCGGGCGGACCTGTGCCGTGGGGGCACTCTTTTCCTCCGCGCCGGCCGCTGTCAACCTCTGCCATGGCCAGCGCGGAGAAGAAACCCCTGCACATGCGCTGGGATGACGCCAGCACACTTGTGCCGGCCGGCGGAGGCCTTCAGCGCCAGCTGGCGTGGCACCATCCCCGCCGGCACCGGCCTAGCCCCTGAAGGTGCGGAGGATTCTGCATCTTCCGGGCAGCCCGACGCCGGAGTGGTTCACGCCACTCCTCAGCGCCGGTACGGCCCGCCCCGCCGGGTCGGGGAGAATCCCGACCCCTGTTCCTCCGAGTGTCTTGGCGGGTCAGGCTCAGGGCAGCCAATGCCGCCTGGGAGGAAGTGGCAGTGGCCGTCAGCTCGGGGAGTGTGACCAGGAGGACTGGCACCTCGTGAATGCGCCTGACATTGCCCCCGCCCAGCACCGTTCCGTGTCCCGACCCAATCAATGTTCAGCAGTGCATCCCATGCTGCCCCACCCCCATACCCTTCACGCTCCCCAAACTTCCCACTCCACCTTCTCTCCATCCTTCCATGCTCCCATTCACCCCTTCCCCCCTGTACACCCCAATCCCCCCGTACACCTCCCCCCCCCCCCCCCCCCCCCCAAGCCCTTCCCTCCTGATGAACAGCGTGTGTGGCTCACGATGCCCCCATTGTGTCCCTGCAGGAGATGATGGCCCAAAACAGCCAGGAGATGTGTCGGACATCAGTCCTCACCCCCTACGAGCAAAGGGCCCTGGAGGTTGCGGGGTGGCTGAGGACAGACGTGCTGCCAAAGTTGAGATTGGCGTACGGAGCAGAGGCAATGATCCACCACCTCCAGCCAGATGCCCAGTCACATGTGAGTTGTTAATGCCATACAGAATGCTCCTTTCCTCCCACTGACCACATGTCCATTATCCTGCAGGATCTCCATTCGCCGGTGCCAGTCCATCTGGGTGGTCCCGCCTCACCCCAGCCTCCCATGGGAACACCTCAGGGAGGAACTCCGAGGACATTACCATAGTCACGGCACAGCTGTCATCCCCACCCTCCAGCGCAGAGACACACACCTCGGTGGGAAATGTTAGTGGACAGGCTTCTGGGGCACATTCTGGTGAGCACCACACAGTTGCTGATGCACATCAGGTGGGGGCAGGAACGCCCAGGCGAGACAGCAGTCGGAGGTCTGCTGGATCCCAGGACCCAGTTAGGTCCCATCCAGATGCTGAGCCTCTGGACCAGGTTGACACAGAGCTGATGGAGACGATAGGGTGTACTCCAGCAGTTCCATAGCCATTTGCTGGAGTCCCAGAGGCTGTGGGCGCAAGAGATGGTGCCGGCAATGCGTGACACTGAGGGGGTAACCGTAGTGGAGAGCCTGGTGCACAACGTCGGCAGCATGAGTGGAGGCGTCCAAAGTGGAGCTCAATCAGTGACAGCCATGACTGAGTGACTCAAGAATATGGCCCAGTCGCTGGAGGACGGGACCCTGTAGAGGGTGAACCTTGATGAGGCACAGCGGGGCATGTCCCAGTCACAGGTGGGCATTACCGGGGTGCTCCAGAGCATGTTCCAGTTACTGAGGAGCATCGCCAAGGGCAGCAACACTCTGCTGCAAACATTGGGGAGCCACCATGGCTGGCAGAGCCAAATGACACAGGGCAGCTGGGGCTCGATCCAGCTGCCCCTCCGACCCGAGGTGAACCCAGAGCCCAATGGGCACTGACTGGGAAGAAGGGGCCCTGAGTGCCAATCTGGAGCCACCCTAAGGAGTGGCGACAGTGCCCACCAGCTCCCCCGAGACCCAACCCCCTGACAAAGGTGCATCTCAGGGTCAGTAGCTGGAACTGGGTGCACGGCGGGGCATGTGCCACTGGCAAGTGGCTCGGGGTTCTCTGGGGCTAGGGCCCCAAGAGGACGCTCACCAGGGGCGTCGAAGGCCATGGGACGTGGTAAGCAGCTGGCTGCCTCCACTTCTCATGTGCATCCTGGGACACACCTAGGCGTAGTGGGAGAGCACGGAAGGCTAAGCAGATCGAGCGTCACTGAGACGACACTGGAAATGAAAAATGAAATGAAATGAAAATCGCTTATTGTCCCAAGTAGGCTTCAAATGAAGTTACAGTGAAAAGCCCCTAGTCGCCACATTCCGGCACCTCTTCAGGGAGGCTGGTACGGGAATTGAACCATGCTGCTGGCCTGCCTTGGTCTGCTTTCAAAGCCAGCAATTTAGCCCTGTGCTAATGGGGGGGAGGGGGTTAGGGGTGAGGGTGCGTTGTGGGGTGGGGGGGGGGGGGGGGGGGGGGAGATGTGGCGGAACCATCGGGCGATTGGAGCAGTCGAGGACACGTGTGTAGAATTTTTAAAAGTTGAACTCGGTCAATATGCCACCTTTGGGTGGGGGGTGGGGGTGAGATGAGGGGGGAGGCTGAGGGATGGGGGGAGGTACGGTGGGAAGTGATGGAGGTCACATCCTATGTGAACCAGGGGAGGATGAGGGTCTCCATGGCCCTCCGGGTTTGCCGGACATTTGCTGCTGTCGCCTGTCCTCCATTCACCGGCTGGTCCTCCCTGGACTCATCGTCCAGCCCCTCCTGGTCCGGTGCCTCCTCGTCCTCCTCCTCGGAGGTGGCCACATGTTCCCCCTCCTCCCCTTCCAGCGTGTAACCTCGCTGCTGTGCCAGGTTGTGGAGGACACAGCAGACCACCACAAAATGGGCGACCCTCCGGGCGGTGTACTGCAGTGCACCACCAGAGCAATCAAGGCATCGGAACCGCATCTTGAGGAGTCTGATGCACCACTTAATGACCGGGTGGTCACATGGGCCTCGTTGTATCGGGTGTCCGCATCGGTCACCGGCCTCCGTACTGGTGTCATTAGCCAGGTCCTTAGCAGGTACCCCCTTACCCCACAAGAGCCAATCGGGTATGTCTGAATGCCCCAGGATGTAGCCGTCCTGCACACTCCCTGGGAAGTGTGCACTCACGTGAATGATCTTCATGTGGTGGTTGCACACGAGCTGGACGTTCTGGGAGTGGAATCCCTTTCGGTTGTTGTAGGGCACTCCCAGATAGCCCAGTGAGCATGCTTGCCATCTATTAACCCCTGAACCTGGGGCATCCAGTGAATGGCGAAGAATCCTGCTGCCTGGGCATCTTGTTGAGCCTGGTCCATGTGAAAGTCTATATGGTTCGCTGCCTGGGCAAATAGGGTATCCGTGACTCCATGGATGCATTTGTGGGCTGCAGCTTGTGAAATGCCGCACAAGTTCCCGGTCAAGCCCAGGAATGATCCTGAGGCATCCTTGACGGCCACTGGGGACAGGAATCCTCCTCCTTCACGTGGCGCATGTCCGCGAGGACATGGCACAGGTGCTGCACAGTCCCCTTGTTGAACAAAGAACAAAGAAAAGTACAGCACAGGAACAGGCCCTTCAGCCCTCCAAGCCCGTGCCGACCATGCTGCCCGTCTAAACTAAAATCTTCTACACTTCCGGGGTCCGTATCCCTCTATCCCCATCCTATTCATGTATTTGTCAAGATGCCCCTTAAATGTCACTATCGTCCCTGCTTCCACCACCTCCTCCGGTAGCGAGTTCCAGGCACCCACTACCCTCTGCGTAAAAAACTTGCCTCGTACATCTCCTCTAAACCTTGCCCCTCTCCCCTTAAACCTATGCCCCCGAGTAATTGACCCCTCTACCCTGGGGAAAAGTCTCTGACTATCCACTCTGTCTCTGCCCCTCATAATTTTGTATACCTCTATCAGGTCTCCCCTCAACCTCCGTTGTTCCAGTGAGAACAAACCGAGTTTATTCAACTGCTTCTCATAGCTAATGCCCTCCATACCAGGCAACATCCTGGTAAATCTCTTCTGCACCCTCTCGAAAGCCTCCACAACCTTCTGGTAGTGTGGCGAATGCAGCACACGCTGTCTGTCATCTGTTCGAGAGACCAGCGTCGCCTGTACACCTTGGGCCATCGCCGGCCTCCCCCTCTGCGTTGTTCCCTGGCCAGGTGAGCAGCCGGGTCCTCAGGTTGTGGGGCGGGTCCTGCACATGGGCTGCCACCTCAACTCTCCATCGATGCTACTGCTGCGCCTGCTCCGGTGCCTGACCGCCTGGCCTGCCAGCAGCACCACGAGGGCAGCTTCCGCGGAGTCCAAGATATCATCCACCCCGTGTAACTGTGAGGAATTTGGAGAGGGCGTGAGACTGACAACCTGTGGTGTCCCCCAGCCCGGGACTCTCCATTTCCCCATTGCACTACCCCATACCTCCATTGCACCCCTCTCCCCCCTCCCCCCATCCGTCCACTGCTCCCCCTCCCCCCATTCCCCTATTGTTGCAGTGGGGGACCTGCTCACAGGGCCCCAAATCTTGTACCCCAGACACCCATACGTCGTTACCTGGACCGGGCGCTGGTCCCCTCCCTGGTGCACATGCCCACCCTCTAGTCGCCGGGGCCCAACCCTGGGTGTTCGATTGTTGGCTGCTGCGTCTGTGGTATTGCCTACCACAGTGTCCAGGCATCACGGTCTGATTGGGATGCTTGACAATGACTCCCACATGCTTTGTGGCCCGCCCACCCACAGGAATCCACTTAGGAGGTGTGAAATGCTCACTTAAATATGATTGCCAATTCCCAATTAACAATAGCATTCAACTGCGCGGGCAAAGGCTTCCGTGGTCAGTGGGAGTTCTGGGTGGTTGGTGGGGCTGGCGGGCTGGGACTGGGGTTGCCCCAGGAACGGAACACACAAGCCAGGGGTGGTGCGATGGACCCGCGGGCGCTGAGACACCCATCGTTTCCCCCATCCGAGGCCATGGGCAGCTACCCCCTGCTCTGCAAATCCCTCCCGATGCCAGCCCACCCCGACTGCAGTTGGCTCTCCGGGGGATACCCCACCCCCTCTGAGCACCAGGGCAGCAATCCCAGTGCTCCCAGGCTCATTTCCCGGCAGCCAAGATGTCTATTTTCACGGTAACCTCATTGCAGAGTTAATGTAAGCCTACTTGTGACACTATTAAAGATTATTATTATTACTCACTTCCTCGGATCTCTGCAGCAACCCTTCCACCAGCTTCACGTTTTAAAAAAGATGTACTAAGCGGCACCCTCAGTGCCACTTGCTGGAGAGGGCGTTAGATGGGGGTCGCTCCCTTTAATTGTTTGGTGATTGGCCTTAAGTGGTGATTATTGGTTTCTCGCCATGCCAAGGCAGGATCCTGTTTTGGCCAACGGGAGCGGGCCGGTCAGATCGCAAACAGACCGGCGGCCGCCGCCCATCACGGTTCTCAATTTTGGCCTCTCCCGCAATCTAACAGCCTCCTCGCACTCTCACTTAAGCACAACACAGCCATTAAACCGTGCCCCTTGATTCAGCTTAGTGAGCTATTCCTCACAACGGGCTGGACGCAGTTTGTCTTTTCATGTCCCAGAGATATTTAAATATTTCAAATTTCTCACCCTCCATTGTGAGACTCAAATGTGATAATATGACAATAACTTATATTCAGTAGTGCCTTTTGATGTGGTGAAGCACTCCAGTTTTGGGAGAAAGACTGAGAGGCCGTCATAAAATTGAGCCTGAAAGAGTCCAAGGGGCACAGACGAGATCATAGGCTGTGGTCACCGTGAGCCAGGGGAAGAGATGTTCTTTACTTCAAAGGTGAAAAAGGGCAGCATAAATGATGGACCAGCTCTGAAGGTTGAGGCTCGCTCAGAATTAAGCAGGGCAGTTATGCGTCCAGGCTATAAGCAGCAGAGGACAGGGAAGAATTGGGGTGCCGAGCTTGTGGCAACAAAATTATGTACATTTTCCCTAATTCTGAATGCAATTGGGTGGACATTTCAAATTTCAATATTATATTCCTGACTGGTTGCATTCCTTCGCAGCCCAGTAAACGTTACCTATTTCATCATTTCTCTTTCCTATGGTCTGGTGCTTAACAAAATTATCTTCCGGCTCCTTTTTGAAAGAGTCAGTCAATAAAACACGAAATGGATTTTGCTGTGATTCCATCCCTGTGATGTGGAAAATAATTTTCCAACATGCCATTACTCTTGTCAATTTTGTGATCTTGTTCTCCAGTACCGTGATCACACTTTTAACTGAAACAAAATGTTTACAGCGAGCTACATTGCTAGTATTTGTCAAGCTTAGTTTGAAAGCTCAAGGCCCTGATCTGTCAACAGGGTGTACATCGAAATGGCAACTTCTCCCCTCTTGTTCAAAAAAATAGAAGGCAATTTTGTTTTCAGAACTCATGGACAATTCCCTGAATTTTGACAACGAATTGATGAATAAAGTCAATTCTGCGGAATTCCATTCTCGAATGAATTAGAGGTTAAAGAACAAATCCTTTTCTAAATCATGACTTCATGTAACTAAGGATACTGGCATGTGATGTCACTTGCTGCAGCCTGATCAGGTTTACTCGGCTGCATTCATGACACCATCTGGCATTTCTTTTAGACCCAAGTATTGAGTGGGAATGATTCCAATCTCTGGTCTTTAACTTTGTTTACATTGAGGTGTAGCATAAAAGCTAAATCAGTGTTGGCAAATTGTTTTATTTGCCTTAATTGCAAGAAAAACAGTGAACTGCGAGGTACGAGAGTTGGTGAAAGAATCGAACGTGAAACAGCTGAAATAATTAATTTAGCTTCCCCGAGCACAATTTATCTGGCTGCTGTTAGTTTTACATATAAAAATGACACATCTTTTATTGGCTTGAAGCTCACCAGACCATATGCCATTACCACAAGTCCAGGAACGGACTAGAACCACTGTAATTTCCTTGCATCTTCCTTGAAAAGAAAATATTGAATCGCAAGGTCATAAGCCTTTGACAATTACAGTAAACATTGCACTGCAAATCTGTAAACACGGCAACAAAAATACACAAATACATCTAACAATAAAAATCAGGTTCATAATAAACATTTCTGCCAGTGAAGAATTTAAACCTTTCAAGGACTGTATGTGAAGCGGAATGGAACGTGGAATGATGTCATTAGTTGCCAAGGCAACAGCCAGCACAGGACCATGTATCTGTCGGGAAAAAAAATCTAATTTGTATTCCTGAAGAATACACAGCATATGTGCACAGGATTTAAAATCCATGTAATTGCTAAATTTAGCCAGAATCACATTTAGGTTACTGTTAGGAGATCTGTAAAGCATTTTCAAAGGTATACATCCTTGCTTAAAAGGAAACTACATGGTGGAGATCAAATAGAAATGCAATTAGTTCCCTTTCGATATTCATTAATATAACCACATTGCCAATACCTACAGTGCAAAACAAGAATCTGCTGTCATCATCGATTGATTGATTGAGCCTTACTATCTCACTTATAACTATTTTTGATTTTATAAATTTGCTAATAATAACATGGGCTCCACTATTGCAATGTTACTACTACTGCAGCAGCAGAACTGACAACTGAAACATGCAACAGAGACCGCCCATACCCACCTATGACTTTCAAAGACCCCAAATAAAAGACAAAATTCAAGAAGTATCTTTGAAGTTTTACTTATGTCTCCTTGCACCACAAACTCAGTAAGACGCACAGAGGCAGAAACATTTATTGGGATAGACTTTGCTGTGCCACGGGGCATCTACTGGTGCCTGCGTCAGTTAGACTTGCCCCTGCACCCTTCAGCTCAAATTCCGGTGGCTAGAAATTTGCTGAGAGTGGTGAGCCGATGATGGTGCAGTGAGGAGGAACAGGGCATTCGCGGCCTGACAGTACATTATAAGCAACAGGGTCGCGCCTTAACCAATAGGATTTCAAGACCCGGGAAGAGCAGGAAAATGAATGACGGGAATAAAGGGCGGTGTTTTCTACCACAACCCTGGGGTGTTAATGAATGGGTTAAGAAATATTCCAATCAGATGTCTCATTGATCTTATGTAAAGAGGCTACAGGTGGCCTTTGGAGCATGTGATGTGATGATAGAGTTTGGTGCTGAGTGTGTTCAAAGAAAAATAAAGGTGTTTGGGAAAAGGGTCAGATCTCTTGACTCTTTACTCAACAGCAGCTAGAGGCTAACATGGGGTTCTCTTCCTCCTGGCCCCTCTGCCTACCCCCACGATGTGTTGTTTTGTGGTGACAGAGTCGACCCACCATTGGCTGGCAGTGGGATCTTCCAGTCCTGTCGTCGTCAACAGGGGTTTCCTGTTGTTCTCATCCTCAGATAGATATTTGCATTTAAGCTGTCATTTACCCTGCCTGAAGTTGTTGGGACATTAATACATAAATATTGCTGGGCGGTATTATCCTCACTGCCCCTCACATCATTTTGACAGCAAGATCTGACCCAATAGCAACAGGGAATGATATTAGTATATAGCAGGCCAGCCACCCAAGAGGAAAATGCTTTTGATGAGGCTATTGCATTGAGGGTCTCAATGGAAGAATTGATCTTCTTTCTCTTTCAGTAACCTGCCCTGTCTTTCCAGCATTTCCTGTTTTATTTTCAGAATTTTCAATACTTAAAACTTTGCTTTTCAGGTCAGAATCGCAGCAATTGAGTCTTGACAGGCTGATTTCAACATCCAGACAAGTGGCTTACCAGATCAAATCTGGAATGGCTGCGTGCCCATTAAAATCAGGAACATGAGGGGATGTTCCTCAGAACAAGGTAGGTTTCACAGACATTATTAAATGAAAATTGATCATTCAACTCTACTGGTCAGTATTGGTATTTATCCTCTATCTAATGCTAATTTATATGCTTGGTTCTGTTCCTGTATCCTTCCATCCTTCCTCCTTAATCACTTATCTAATCTACTCTTGAATCTTGACAAGACCTCTGTTTCACTCACTAATTGCATTAATGAATTCCACATCCTCACACCCTATTTTAAAGAAAGTCTATTTTGCTCTTTGTCCCAACCCCTCATTTCATTTTATTGCAATGATCTCTCACACTGGGCTCCTCTCACTAGAAATATTCTGGTCTAGGGGGCTCGCAATATTTGGGGTTGCAGGGGAGCCGGCAGTGCAGGAGGCGAAAGAGGCCGGTATTCTGGCCTTTGCGTCCCTGGTAGCCCGGCGAAGGATTCTCCTTCAGTGGAAGGATGCGAGGCCCCCAAGCGTGGAATCCTGGATCAGCGATATGGCGGGGTTTATTAAATTGGAGAGGGTGAAATTCGCCTTAAGGGGATCGGTACAAGGGTTCTTCAGGCGGTGGCAACCGTTCCTAGACTTCCTGGCAGAACGTTAGAAGATGGTCAGCAGTGGCAGCAACCCGGGGGGGGGGGGGGGAGCGAGAATTGCGATTGGGCAGAGAATTGTGCGCAAGTGAACAATTACGATTTGTGCCCGCTGCCGATTCCCTCGCCATGCTCTGGTCCCTCACTGGCGGCGTTATCGAAGTTTGCATCCTGCACCGGCAGGTCCATGCAAAACCATCATTTGAATGGATTTATCCATTAGCGGTTGGACACTTCATGCCCACCCCCCGCGATAAACTGCTCCTCTAGGTGTAAATCACGCAGGTGCGAATTGGTGCACGTATTTACAAGGGGGGCCACGGCTGTTGAGGTGGAGCAGGAGGCTAAGAAAACACTCAAAGATTGTCGGGCTTGCTGAGGGGTGGCTGCCTGGGCTGGAGGGAGTATCGGGGAATGATTTGGTGCCAAGTACGTGGACTCAGGGGGTGGGATTCTCCGACACTCCGCGTCGAAATCGCGCTCCCACGCCGGCACGCGATTCTCTGGCGTCCGGACAATCCGGCAGACGCGCGTGCGCGATTGACACATTCTCCGCGGGCCGAGTGCCTGCCGAGTTCCGCCGGCGTAGTTCACATGTAGTTCCACCCGGCGGGACATCGGTGTGCCGGCTGTGAGGGCCGTCCTGGTGGGGGGCGGGGGATCCGACTCCGGGAGGGGGGCTCCACGGTGGCCTGGCCTGCGATCGGTGGCGGGGGCGGGGGCGGGGGAGCCTATGTTCCTCCGTGCCGGGATCCTGTAGAGCGCCGCCATTTTGCGCGGGGTCCGGCGCAAAGACGGACCCCGCGCGCATGTGTGGATCCACAGCCGTGCGGACTGTACAGCGGGGCCCCGCTGGCAGCCGGAGCTGCGGGACGCACGCCGAGGCCCTGCTGGCCCCCTTGAGGACGGAGATGTAGGAAAAAGTCCGGAGTGATTCCCGCCCGTTTTCGGGGGAGCGTGGGAACTTAGTCCCCAGAAGGGAGAATCCCGCCCAGGGTGTCCCACTCAGGATCAGGGTGGCCTGGCTCAGACCACCATTGCTGCAGTATATAGATTTAAATGCCTCCCGCTTTGGTGATATTCACAGGCTCCTGGCTGCTCACACTGTTGACTGCTCACTGTGTCCTGTCAATGTTCAGAGAGCTTCTGGTGATGTGGGACACCAACCAAGCCGCCCCTTTGGAAACCCTCATACCGCAGCTGTATCATCAAGGGGATGGCTGTGGCCAGGAATGGGCATGGCCCACAAGGTGTCGGCATTTGTCAGAAGTGTTGCCCCACTGCAGAGGAAGCAGGGGATTGGCAGAGCTCACCCCAGACAAAGGACACCTGTACCATGGCCTTTGAAACGCTCCCTGGTACTCTGCCATTCTCAGGGCAGAGGCCTCACCAGTGGCCCCCACCCGTATGGTTCATGAGCTGTCTCTTCCTGGTGAGGCTGACTACCTCTGCATTACCTACCAAGCGCTATTTAGGAGGATGGTCAGAAGGTGTTCCTCCTCTCCCCGTTGGCATTGCATAATGGGTCTACCTCAGACTCTGAGTGAGCAGTGAGTGGAGCACTTAACAGCAGCTCCAGCCTGTGGGCCCTTTAGCACTAATTCCGACCCCAGCGGTTACACTGATTGCCGGGCCAGGAATTGCTTTCAATTCTCACCAGCAGAGTGCTGGCCTATTTGTATGTCCTGATTCACGGAACGAATAGTGCCCACAACGCAAAGACGACGGCAACACTTATTGCGCAATTTAACCGGAAAAATTCTAAGTGTGGTAACGGGCGGGAATTGCCGCGAGCTTCCCGGTGTTCGGCCCTGTGAGGCCGGCAACGCAATTCAACATTAATTGGTCCACTGAACGAGGCCGCACGGACTTCCCAGCGCATATGAAGGCTCGCTAGCTGATTCGCCATGACCGCGCTCGTCAGCCCCCCGCTGACAAGGTTGAGCACCCAGAGGGGTGCCGGGCTTAAGAATCCTTTGAGGAGCGTGCCCTGGGGGTGACTGGAGTGACCGAGTACAGAACGGTCATCCATGCGGAGGCTGGCGGATGCCGCAGAGGTGAGGAATCACCGGGCTCCACCCGGGGGACCTGTCAAACGTGTTATTGCCTTACTGACTGACCCGTCCTTTCCACTGACCACATGTCCATTCTCTCGCAGGTCGTCCAGTCAGCGGCACCGGCCCATCCCATGCTGCCTCCCAGGAGACCACCCTGCACCAGCGCAGATAGATCGGTGGGAGATGTTAGTGGACAGGCTTCGGGGGCACAATCTGGTGAGCACCACACTTCTGCTGATGCACATCGGCCAGAGGCAGGAACCCCCAGGCGAGACAGCAGTCGGAGGGTTGCTAGATCCCAGGACCCAGCTGGTTCCGAGCCTGATGCTGAGCCTCTGGAACAGGGTTACCTGGAGCTGATGGAGACAATAGGGAGCAGCCGGGACATTCAGAGGGGGGTGTCAGTATCACTCCAGCAGATCCTATGGGTGCAGGAGATGTCGTCGGCAATGTGTGGCACTGAGGCAAACACTGCTAGGGTGGTGACTGCAGTGGAAAGCCTGGTGCACAACTTTGGCACCACGAGCTAGGAAGGCAAAGCACATCGAGGATCACATCGAGGGGGCGGTTCCATCGGGAGAGTGGGTACTTAGTATTACCTATTAAACACCCTTGTGCACAACCACAATGATGCCTCTATCGTTTTCTCCTGCAATGCGGGCCCATCTCTCCAGACATCCCTCCCTCCCTTGCACACCGCGTGCAAGTGATGGGTATAAGCGAACACTCAGCAGACAGGCAGGGGTCAGACTGGCACAGATTGAGGAGCACTAGCACTCAGCTCTATGGGGGTTATCATCACCCCTCTGCCCTCGACAGTGACCCGCTGACAGTGCCAACACAATCCAGCACCCTGGCGTGAAGTGACTCGTACCCTGGGAGTGTGGAAAATGGGAGCGGGGGGGGGTCACGTCCTCAGTGAACCTGGCGGGTATGAGAGCCTCCCTGGCCCCCCAGGGTTGCTGGACCTTCGCCGCTGATGCCTGCCCTGCAGCCTTCGGCTGGGCCTCAGGTTCCTCCCTGGCCTCATCCTCATCATCCTCGTCCTCCTAGGAGGTGGCTGTCGTGTTGGGTGTTCTGGTTCACAAACAAGCCAACAATGCTGGAAGTGATGTAACGCTATTTTATTAACTGTTCAACTATGCTAACATACTGTAAACGTGGGTATAAGCAATACCAGCTTAACTGTGGACCCTTTCCTATCACTAGCTATGCTGAGGCACTCAGCACATGGTGAATGTCTGTGATGCAGGCTGTGAGCTCTGTGCTCTGAGCTGGCTGCTACTAGAATGAGCGGGAACTCTCCTGTCCCCTGTCTTTATAGTGCTTGTGCTCTCACTGGTGATTGGCTGCGGTGTTATGTATGCTGGTTGGTCCTACTGCATGTCCATCAGTGTGTGTCTGTGATTGCACCATCATGTACTGATGTATATTCTGACATCTCCCTTTTTTTACAAAGAACATGTGCCTATGTGAGAATAAATAACGTGTAATGAGTGTATCTGACCATGTGTGTGCTGTATTTACATAACTATGTACATGAGGCTAGTCTATATACACGGGGTGGTGCCTGGTGCAGACAAAAGAAAAACAAGGTGTTACACCAACAACAAAACTAATAATGAATGCTATAAACAAACTAGTGAAATGCTGAAACAGGATGAAAGAACAAAGCATTGAGTCCAACATTGCAAGGCTCATAAATCAAGTCTCTGAGGTGGGCGACGAATTCGGGTTGACCGCCTCAAGGGTGGGTCAGGAGCCACCGGCTGAGGATCGGGCTGGGCCGCGGCCTAGTGAGGAGGATGCAGAGTATCCGGATACTGTACAAAGTCCAAGTCGGGGACAACAGGAGAGCGTGGCACCGGTGGAGGATCGCGTAGCGAGCGTGGAACGAGACGAAGAGCACGCTGATTGCGGCGGCGAATGGAGCCATCAGGCAGAAGAACCAGGAATGAACGGGGAGCCACCAGCCGAAGAACCACAGCAGTCGCAGACCAGCCACCCTGCGGAAGGTGGATTCGGACGTTGTCACCTGGCACCAGAGCAGGAAGATCAGTCGCTCGAGCGTCATGCGCCGCCTTGTGCTGCGCACGAGACTGTTGCATCCGCTGAAGGACCGGAGCATGGTCGAGGTCTGGGTCGAGGTCTGGGACGTGAATGGACGGTACAGTTGTCCTGAGGGTGCGACCCATCATAAGCTGGGCTGGTGACAGGCCCGTGGGCAGTGGAGCCGAGCGATAGGCCAGGAAGGCGAGGCAGAAGTCGGATCTTGCATCAGCAGCCTTGCAGAGGAGCCTCTTTACGATGTGGACACCCTTTTCTGCTTTGCCATTTGACTGGGGGTGGAGGGGACTGGACGTCACGTGTACAAAGTTGTACCTGCTGGCGAAGTTAGACCATTCCTGGCTCGCGAAGCAGGGGCCATTGTCCGACATCATAGTGAGTGGGATGCCGTGACGAGCAACGGTCTCTTTGCAGGCACGGATAACAGCCGATGACGTGATGTCGTGCAGGCGTACAACCTCGGGATAGCTGGAAAAATAATCAACTATGAGAACATAGTCCCTGCCGAGCGCATGGAGCAGGTCCACGCCTACCTTAGACCAAGGGGACGTGACCAACTCATGGGGCTGAAGGGTCTCCCGTGGTTGGGCCGGCTGGAACCGCTGACCGGTGGGGCAATTGAGCACAGTGTTGGCAATGTCCTCATTTATGCCAGGCCAGTAGACAGCCTCTCGGACTCTCCGTCGGCACTTCTCTACGCCGAGATGGCCCTCGTGCAGCTGCTCTAAAACCAGGTGAGACATGCTGTGTGTGATCACGATGCGGTCCAGCTTCAGGAGGACGCCATCAACGACTGCCAGATCGTCTCGAATATTATAGAACTGCGGGCATTGTCCCTTGAGCCATCCGTCAGTCATGTGGCACATCGCACGTTGTAGCAGGGGGTCAGCCGCAGTCTCACGGCGAATGTGGGTTCGGCGTTCATCTGTGGCCGGCAGATTGGCGGCCATGAAGGCCACATGGGCGTCGACTTGGCAAACGAACCCCTCTGGGTCGGACGGAGTGGTGACTGCCCTGGACAGAGCGTCGACTATGATCAGGTCCTTACCCAGTGTGTACATGAGCTGGAAATCGTATCTCCGGAGCTTGAGCAGAATGCGTTGTAGGCAAGGGGTCATGTCATTGAGGTATTTTTGGATGATGCCGACCAGCGGGCGATGGTCGGTCTCCACAGTGAACTGGGGAAGGCCATACACGTAGTCCTGGAACTTGTCGACACCGGTCAACAGGCCTAGGCACTCCTTCTCGATTTGTGCATTTGCGCATAGCGCTGCTCTGTGAGGGTCATGGCCCGTGACGCATAGGCAACAGTGACCCATGACTAGGCGTCATCTTGTTGCAGGAGCACCGCCCCTATGCCAGATTGGCTAGCGTCTGTTGATATTTTCGTCTCTCTTGCAGGATCGAAAAACGCCAATACCGGGGCGGTGGTCAGCTTGACATTGAGCTCCTCCCATTCACGCTGGTGGGTGGGAAGCCACTGGAAGTCCGTCGTCTTCCTAACTAGGTTGCGGAGAGCCGTGGTGTGGGAAGCGAGGTTAGCGATGAACTTTCCTAGGAAGTTGACCATTCCTAAGAACCAGAGCACCGCCTTCTTATCCGCCGGCTTCTGCATGGCCGTGATGGCTGCCACCTTGTCCGCATCCGGCCGCACACCCAACCGGGAGATGTGGTCTCCTAAAAACTTGAGTTCGGTCTGGCCGAAAGAATATTTGGCTCTGGCGCAGGCCTTGGTCCCGTATTCGCTTAAAAACGCGTTGGAGGCAACTGATATGCTCCTGCGGGGTGGTGGACCAGATGATGATGTCGTCCACATAGACGCGCACACCCTCGATGCCCTCCATCATCTGCTCCATGATGCGGTGGAACACTTCAGATGCTGATATGATCCCAAATGGCATTCTATTGTAGCAGTACCTGCCAAATGGGGTGTTGAAAGTACACAGCTTTCTGCTGGACTTGTCCAATTGAATCTGCCAGGAGCCCTTTGATGCATCCAGCTTGGTGAATATGTTGGCTCGAGCCATCTTGCACGTGATCTCCTCACGCTTGGGGATAGGGTAATGCTCCCGCATGATGTTACGATTTAAATCCTTTGGGTCGATACAGATCCGGAGCTCGCCGGAAGGCTTCTTGACGCACACCATGGAACTGACCCAGTCGGTTGGTTCCATCACTCTGGAAAGCACTCCTTAGTCCTGGAGGTCCTGCAGCTGCTGCTTGAGGCGGTCCTTGAGGGGTGCTGGGACTCTGCGAGGTGCATGAACCACAGGCGTGGCGTCCTGTTTGAGCAGGATTTTGTATGTGTAGGGAAGTGTGCCCATGCCTTCGAAGACATCTCGGTGTTGAGTGATGATGGCAGTTAGTTGCGCCCTGAAGTCCGCATCTTGGAAGTCAGACGTGTCCTCTGGAGAGAGGGAATGTACGCGCTGCACAAGGTTGAGGAGCTTGCACGCCTGTGCGCCTAGCAGGGAGTCCTTTGAGGAGCCCACGATCTCGAAGGGTAGGGTGACTTTTCGCGAGTTGTGCGTACACCTCGAGTTGGCATGACCCGGTGGCGGGGATGACGTTACCATTATAGTCGACCAGTTGGCAATTGGATGGAAGAATTGTTGGTTTGACCCCTGGGGTTTGAAATGATGACCATGCGAGGAGATTGGCGGATGCACCAGTGTCCAGAAGGAATCTGATCTGGGATCGGTTGACCGTCAGGGTGGCACACCACTCATCGTCCGGATCAATGCTGTGTACCAACAGCGGCTGGTGCTTTTGATTCGGGGACAGCCTGTTCTTGGTTATGACAGCGACTCGAAAAGGCTCCCTGTCCTCGGTGTCACTGGTCTGCATGAAGTCAGGATCGGACTCGGTGAAGGTGGGTTGGATTGCCCGAACATTCCTGTGAGGCTGGTTAAATCGTTGCGAGTTGGCAGGCTGGGCTGCTCGACAGCAGGCATCATAGTGGCCAAGTCTGCCACAGCGTCGGCACTGTCGCGATTTTGCAGGGCATTGCCGCTTTAAGTGGACGGAGCCACAGTTGCCGCACGTCGTGGCGTCAGTGCGTTCGTTGCGCCACCGCGCATGCGCGGTATGGTCTTGCATGGTGCGGGCCTACGCATCGCGTTCCTCCACGTCACCATCCGCTCGTTTGGCGCGTACAAGCGCGGGAGGTCTCGGAAAGCGCGCAAAATGGCTGCCATCCTCCAGACTGCAGCCCAGGAGGTGTTCGATCGTTTGGACCCGTTCCGCCTCATGGGGCCCTTGCCGCGCCGTTTCAGCTGCCTGTATGTAGGAGTGCCGGCTGGTGGCATTCTCATGCAGGACACAGGTCTCGATGGCAGTCGCTAGGGTTAGTTGCTTAACCTTAAGGAGCTGCTGACGCAGGGTGTCCGACATGACCCCAAAAACAAACTGGTCGCGTATCATGGAGTCGGAGGCGGGCCCGTAGCCGCAGGATTGCGTGAGGATGCAGAGGTGTGTTAAATAGGATTGGAAAGGCTTTTCCTTACCCTGCAAGCGCTGCTGGAACAGGTACCTTTCGAAACTTTTGTTGACCTCAACACTGAAGTGTGTGTCGAATTTGAGGAGCACCGTCTTGTACTTGGTCTTGTCCTTGTCGTCTGCGAATGTCAGGGAGTTAAAGATGTGGATGGCATGTTGCCCAGCCGTGGAGAGAAGAAGGGCTATCTTCCTCGTGTCCGATGCATTCTCCCTGTCCGCGGCCTCGAGGAAGAGCTGGAAGCACTGTTTCAATATCTTCCAATTTACCCCGAGATTGCCAGCGATGCGGAGCGGCGGCGGCAGGTTGATGTTCTCCATCCTGTAGGATGCCGGAATGCTGAGAAGTTGCAGGTACGTCTCACAAGTGCTAGATTGCGGCCACTCCTTGTACCATGTCGTGTTGGGTGTTCTGGTTCACAAACAAGCCAACAATGCTGGAAGTAGTGTAACGCTATTTTATTAACTGTTCAACTATGCTAACATACTGTAAACGTGGGTATAAGCAATACCAGCTTAACTGTGGACCCTTTCCTATCACTAGCTATGCTGAGGCACTCAGCACATGGTGAATGTCTGTGATGCAGGCTGTGAGCTCTGTGCTCTGAGCTGGCTGCTGCTAGAATGAGTGGGAACTCTCCTGTCCCCTGTCTTTATAGTGCTTGTGCTCTCACTGGTGATTGGCTGCGGTGTTATGTATGCTGGTTGGTCCTACTGCATGTCCATCAGTGTGTGTATGTGATTGCACCATCATGTACTGATGTATATTCTGACAGTGGCCACATGTTCCAACCTCCAGCTCATCGCCATGCTGTTGTACAAGGATGTGAAGAGCACAGCAGGCCACCACAAAGCGGCCGACACTCCGGGCAGTGTACTGCAGGGCATCCCCGGAGCAGTTGATGCATTAGAAATGCATCTTGAGCAGTCTGATGCACCATTTGATCATAACCTGGGTGGTCACATGGGCCTCGTTCTACTGGGTCTCCGTTTTGGTCACTGGGCTTCGCACTGGCATCATTAGTCAGGTCCTCAGCGGATGCCCCTTATCCCCCAAGAGCCAGCTGTCCATCCTGGGGTGCTCCTCAAAGAGGGCGGGGAGGACCAACTGCCCCAGGATGTAGCTCTCGTGCACACTCCCGGGAAGCGGGCACACACATGCATTATCTTCATCCCGTGGTCGCACACGAGCTGTATGTTGAGGGAGTGGAACCCCTTTTGGTTAACATAGGGCATCCCCAGATGGCCTGATGAGCGCAGGATAACATGCGTGAACTAGCAATGGCAATATATGATGAGAGACTGGGAAGTGATCATGGTTTCATCGTTGCCCTTGGTCTTCTAGAAGGTGGGTGCCACAGTTGTGAGAGGCGCTGCCAAATCTGGGGCGAAATTCTCCGGTATCGGCGCGATGTCCGCCAACCGGCGCCAAAAACGGCACAAATCAGTCGGGCATCGCGCCGCCCCAAAGGTGCGGAATCCTCCGCATCCTGGCGGGCCGAGCCCTAACCTTGAGGGGCTAGGCCTGCGCCGGACTGATTTCCGCCCCGCCAGCTGGCGGAAGTGACAATGACATTGCCGGGCGGCGCATGCGCGGGAGCATTAGCGGCCGCTCACGGCATCCCCGCGCATGCGCTGTGGAGGGAGTCTCTTCCGCCTCCGCCATGGTGGAGACCGTGGCGAAGGCAGAAGGAAAAGAGTGCCCCCACGGCACAGGCCCGCCCGCAGATCGGTGGGCCCCGATCGCGGGCCAGGCCACTGTGGGGGCACCCCCAGGACCCCGGAGCCCGCCCGCGCCGCCTTGTTCCTCCGGTAAGAGAGGTGGTTTAATCCAAGAAAGTATAGATAGCAGCCGTGAGATGTTGATGAAGGGGATGGATGCTTAGGTGAGTGGACAAACTGCTGATCAAACTGCTTTGTATTGGATTGTGTTCACGCAAAGTAAGATTAAGATGCACTTTAAGAAAGGCCTTTTGAAAGCCCACATCCACAAAATCAACTGCACTACCTTTATCATCCCTCTTGGTATTTCATCAAAGAACTCAATGAAATTTGTCAGTCGTAACTTGTATTTAATCAAGTCCAACTGGGACATTTAATTCATCCGAATCAGTCACATAGCTGCTCAGGCATTTGATCGCAACCTAACAACGTCCACACAATACCTACTGATACCCTTAATGATATATGTTAAACTGTTCGGAACACCCGAAAACACAACCTCTTCTTTGTGCAAATGTGGCATGTTCCTTGTATAAATGAATGCCTCTTCTTTACAATCTTCCTCTAAAGGAAACAGATTAGCGTTGCTGCTTTCACCAGCTTTCCTACTCATTGTTAGAAGGTACAATAATTCTTTTGAATAACCTATTTGTGGCTGTATGTAAAAGCAGGCCAATGTGCAAAACAGTTTCAAAGCAGAATTGAGAAAATATACCCATTATTGTCTGTAATTTAGAAAATATCGAAGAAAAACACATTGCTGTTATACATTCATGAGTAATTCCTCACAGACAGTTTCAGTCTACTCTAGTAAACTAAATACCAACAAAACACATTGATTGGAGTTATTTAGCATGATAATAGAAAGATAGGAAGATTGGAACAGAACAAGGACATTTATTCCCTTGAACCTGCTCCATTCAATTTAACCATTCAATTAGATCATAGCTGATCTGTATCTCTACTCCATTTAGCTGCCTTTGATCCATATCCCATGATATCCTTATTTAAGAAACATCTATCGATCTCAATCTTAAATATTTCAAATGAGCCACATCCGTTTGGAAGGAAAGTTTTCCAGATTTTTACTACCCTTTGTGGAAAAAAGTGTTTTACGATTTTACCTCTTTGTTCTGAGTTCCTTTATCAGCAGAAGTAGGCTCTCGACGTCTAACCTATCAAATCCCGTCATAATGTCAAAGACTTTACTTAGTTCATCTGTCAACTTTCCAAAGTCAAAGGAATATGCAACTACATAATTTAACTCTTAATAATGTACTTGAAATGCACACTTTTCCCTCCTGAGCCAATATGTTGGTGTCCAAAACTGAATTTGTCCTCCAGATGGGGTCCAACCAAAGTTCTAGGCAACTGCTGAGCCGTTTCTCATTTATTTTATTCAAAACTACATCCATTAGCCTTTTAGAAAAGATGCCCACGATATAGGGAGCAGGAGTAGGCAATTCAGACCATTTTGAACCACCTGATGCATTTCCAGACTGGTCTGTAAATGTGAAAGGCTGTTTACATACACAGATCAGGGGTGCGATTTAGTGGCCTCATCACGCCTGACTTGGTTTATGGGACGAGGCTGTTGAATCTCGTGAAAGGCTTCTCGTGAGATTCGCAACGCTCACAACATCTCGCCAGATGTTGCAATCTGGATCCCGTCCTGGACTCACACCGGTTGAAAATGGGGGGGGGGTGCGGATTTTAATACAATTATGGATCCAAAGTTGGATCGGTTGAGTCCGAGGTCAGGGAGTGTATCGGCGGTGCCGAAGAAGCTGAGGGGGTTTATGGAACACATGGGGGGGGGGGTTGGGGAATCCGCAGAGGTTTGACAGGCCAAGGACGAAGGAATTTTCATTTTTCTCCCACATGCATAGGGTGTACATCCAAATCGACAATTTTGTGTTGGATAGGATGTTGTTGGCAGTGGTGGTCGGTTCGGAGTATTCGGCAATTGTAGTATCGGACCATGCGCCCCATTGGGTGGACTTGCAGGGGGGTGGGGCAGTGCCCAAAGTGGAGGTTGGATATGGTACTGTTGGCAAATAGGAGGTCTGTGAGCGGGTGAAGGCTGCCGTTCGAGGATAGTCGGAGCTGAACAACATGGGGGAGATTATGGCCGTCACCTTGTGAGAGGCATTGAAGGCGGTAGTGAGGGGTAATTTATTTTGATACAGGCACACAGGGATAAGACGGAGCAGGCAGAGATGGCAAGGTTAGTGGAGGTGATCTTGCAGGTGGACAGGAGGTATTTGGAGGTACATGTTGCTGAGGTAGCGGCAGAAACTGCAGATGGAGTTTGGGTTATTATCTACGGGGAAGGGAGTAGGGCAGTTGAGGGCGGCGAAGGTGCGGTCTATGAATATGGGGAAAAGACAAGTAGTATGTTGGGCGCATCGACTGAGGAAACAGGATGCAGCAAGGGAGATCGGAAAAGTGAAGGATGGGGGGGGGGGGGAGAGGACATGGTCTTGGAGCCGGTGGGGTGAATGGGGTGTTTGGGGATTTTTACGGGGGGCTGTATGAGTCAGAACCCCCAGCAGAGGGAATGAGGCGATTTTTGAAGGAGTTGGAGTTCCCGAGGGTGGAGGAGGAGCTGATGCAGGGGCTGGGGGCCCTCATTGGGCTGGTGGAGATGATGGAGGGTCTTGGGCGATGCAGGCGGGGAAAGCCCCGGCCCGGACGGGTTTCCAGTGGAATTTTTCAAAAAGATTTTGGGGGTCCTGGGGCCTCTGCTGGTGAGGGCGTTTGATGAGGCGAAGGCGAAGGGGAAGCTCCCCGCGACATTATCGCCAGCCTCAATCTCCTTAATTTTAAAGAGGGACAAGGATCCAGAGCAGTGTGGGTCCCAGAGGCCAATTTCGCGACTAAATCTGAACGCCAAGTTACTGGCCAAGATCCTGGCCTTGAGGATCGAGGAGTGTGTGCCTGGGGTGAGAGGGGGGGACCAGATGGGGTTATTCAAGCGGAGGCATCTGTCGACCAACATTAGGAGGTTACTGAACATGATAATGACGTCCCCCGAGGGACGAGATGTGGAGGTCACCATGGATGCGGAGAAGTGGGACTATCTGTGGGAGTTTCTGGGGTGGTTTCGGTTTGGGCAGTGATCTGTGGATTGCGTCAGGTTGTTGTACCAGGCAGCGGTGGCGAGTGTACGGACAAATCGGGTGAGCTCGGAATACTTCAGGCTGCAGCGGGGGACGAGGCAGGGATGTCCACTCTCCCCATTGCTCTTTGCCTTGGGCAGTCAGGTGGCATGGGGGTGGGAGCAGGTTGGTGGAACAGATGAAGGGGGATTTTAGGAGATGGGATGTGCTCCCGTTGTCATTGGTGGGACGGGTGCAAACGGTGAGGATGACAATCCTCCTGAGGTTCTTGATTGTTTTCCAGAATCTCCCGATTGTTATTCCTAACGCTCCTTTTAGGAGGGTGAGCACGGTGATTTCAGGGTTTGTGTGGGAGGGTGAAACCCCGTGGGCGAAGAAGGTGCTGCTGAAGCGGGGTCGATGGGTGGGGGGGGGGGGGGGGGGGGGGGGGGTGGGTTGGCTCCCCCAAACTTCATGAATTATTACTGGGCAGCGAACATAGCTATGGTTCGGTAGTGGGTAGTGGGGGAGGGGTCAGTATGGGAGCGGGTGGAGGCGGCCTCTTTTAAAGACACGAGTTTGGGATGACTGTTAACGGCGGCTCTGTCATTCTCGCTGGCCAGGTAGTCCACAAGCCCGGTGTTGGTGGTGGTCCTCAGGGTGTGGGAACAGTGGCGGCAGCACCTGCGGCTTGAAGGGCTCTCAATTTTGGCACTGATTTGTGGTAATGACGGTCTGCTCCGGGGGGGGGGTGCAGGATGGGGCTTTCCAGGGTGGCAGCGGGCGGGGATTGAGCGGTTTGGGAATCTGTTCGTTGACGGCGGCGGATTTCCAGTTTGGAGGAGGAATTTGTGATGCCCGTCAGGAATGGGTTCCGGTATTTGCAGGGGACGGACTTTTTCAGAGGCAGGTACCGTCCTTTCCTCACCTGCCGCCCCAGGGTATACAGGATAAGGTGGTGTCAAGAACAGGGGTAGGGGAGGGGAAGGTGTCGGAAATTTACATGGTGCTAACGGATTGGGAGGAAGCCCCGATCGGGGTAATGATGCGCAAGTGGGAGGAAGAGGCTTTTCAGAGGCTTTTCCCCGGGGTAGAGGGGTCAATTACTAGGGGGCATAGGTTTAAGGTGAGAGGGGCAAGGTTTAGAGTAGATGTACGGGGCAAGTTTTTTACGCAGAGTGTAGTGGGTGCCTGGAACTCGCTACCGGAGGAGGTGGTGGAAGCAGGGACGATAGTGACATTTAAGGGGCATCTTGACAAATACATGAATAGGATGGGAATACAGGGATACGGACCCAGGAAGTGTGGAAGACTGTAGTTTAGTCGGGCAGCATGGTCGGCACGGGCTTGGAGGGCCGAAGGGCCTGTTCCTGTGCTGTAATTTTCTTTGTTCTTTGTTCTTTGAAGAGTTGGGTAGGCGTTGGAGGCTGCGCTGTGGGAGGAGGCACTGAGGAGAGTGAAGGCTTCCTCGCCGTATGCTGGGCTTAGCCTTATCCAGTTTAAGGTGGGCCACATGGCACATATGACGATGGCAAGGCTTTTTGAAGGGGTGGTGGACAGGTGTGGGCGGTGTGCGGGTGGGCCCGCGAATCATGTCCACATGATCTGGGCATGTCCGAAGCTTGGGGGATTCTGGCAGGGGTTTGCCGACGTTATGTCGCAGGTCCTGAAGGTGAAAGTGGTCCCGAGTTCAGAGGTGGCCATCTTTGGAGTGTCAAAAGACTCGGAACGGGAGTCCAGGGACACAAGAGAGGCCGATGTCTTGGTCTTTGCCTCCCTGGTAGCCCGGGGACGGATATTGTTAGAATGGAGGGACTCGGGGCCCCGAAACCGGGGGGTGTGGGTGAGTGAGCTGGCAGATGTTCTCAGGTTAGAAAAGATAAAGTTTGCTTTGAGAGGGTCGGTGGAGGGGTTTGCCCAGCGGGGGAGCAGGGGGGGGGGGGGGGGGGGTGGGCTTGATTTGGTTTGTGATTATGTCTGTTTTGTTAATATATAAATGCCTCAATAAAATATATTTTATTAAAAACCTATCATCTAAATCCTAACTTCCCACTTTAACTTGCCCCCACCCTTTACACACACACACATAAGATAGACAAACACAGAAGGGAGGAGAGGGATGTAAAAGGAAAAAGGGCCATTGTTTCAGCTGGTTGTCTTTAAGCAGACCTTTCTTCAAAGTAAGTTTTCACATCCAGGGGCGAAATTCTCCGGAAACGGCGCGATGTCTGCCGACTGGCGACCAAAACTGCGCAAATCAGACGGGCATCGCGCCGCCCTAAAGGTGCGGAATGCTCCGCATCTTTGGGGGCCGAGCCCCAACCTTAAGGGGCTAGGTCGGCGCCTGAAGAATTTCCGCCCCGCCAGCTGGCGGAAAAGGCCTTTGGTGCCACGCCAGCTGGCGCGGAAATGACATCTCCGGGCGGCGCATGCGCGGGAGGGTCAGCGGCCGCTGACAGCTTCCCACGCATGCGCAGTGGAGGGAGTCTCTTCTGCCTCCGCCATGGTGGAGACCGTGGCGGAGGCGGAAGGGAAAGAGTGCCCCCACGGCACAGGCCCGCCCGCAGATCGGTGGGCCCCGATCGCGGGCCAGGCCACTGTGGGGGCACCCCCCCGGGGCCAGATTGCCCCACGCCCCCCCCCAGGACCCCGGAGCCCGCCCGCGCCGCCTTGTCCCGCCGGTAAGGTAGGTGGTTTAATTTACGCCAGCGGGACAGGCGTTTTAGCGGCGGGACTTCGGCCCATCCGGGCCGGAGAATCGAGTGGGGGGGCCCGCCAACCGGCGCGGCGCGATTCCCGCCCCCGCCGAATCTCCGGTGCCGGAGACTTCAGCAACCGGCGGGGGCGGGATTCACGCCAGCCCCTGGCGATTCTCCGACCCGGCGGGGGGTGGGAGAATCTCGCCCCAGGTCTCTGTTTGCAGCCTGCAATGGTTTCCCTGTAGATTCATTCAATTAGCTTCTCTGTAAGTCCACACATCAACTCACAGCCTTTTGAGAGAGAGAGAGAGACAGCAGAGAGGAGAGAAGATATAGAGAGAAGAGAGCAAAGAGAGAGAGAAAAGAGAGAGAGAGAGAGTTCCACCCCATCTCTCAAGTGCCGAGCAGTCTGGGTTCTGCTGTCCAAAGCTAGCAGCACCATGTATTATGTTGCAACTTCTTGAATTCCTCATTCTCTCTGCTGTTTGACTTAAAGATACATGTCCATTAATTATCCATGGATCAAAAATAATAATGGCAAAAATAAAGAAAGCAGAAATGAGGGAATCAATGGGAAGGACCCTTACAGTGGCGAGAGAGTTTGAATTTCGGAGCAGAGATGTCTTGCTGCAATTATACAGGGCCTTGGTGAGGCCGCAGCTTGGATTTAGATTTTGTTTATCGTTACGTGTACCGAGGTACAGTGAAAAGTATTTTTCTGCGTGCAGCTCAAACAGGTTATTTAGTACATGAAATGAAAACAAAATACATAATAGGGTAACACAATGTAAATACCTAGACACCGGCATCAGGTGGAGCACACAGGGGTGCAGTATTCATCAGGTCAGTCCATGAGAGGGTCAGTTATGAGTCGGGTAACAGCGGAGAAGAGGCTGCTTTTGAATCTGTTTGGGCGTGATATCAGACTTTTGTATCTCCTGCCCGATGGAAGAAGTTGGAAGAGCGAGTAAGGCGGGTCGGAGGGGTCTTTGATTATGCTGCCTGCTTTCTCAAGGCAGCTGGAGATGTAGATGGAGTCAATGGATGGGAGGCAGGTTCGTGTGATGGACTGGGCTGTGTTCAAGAGTTTCTAAGTTCCTTGCGGTCTTGGGCCAAGCAGTTGCCATACCAGGCTGTGAAGCAGCCTGATAGGATGCTTTCTACAGAGCACCTGTAAATATCTGGAATACTGTGTGCAGTTTTGGTCTCCTCATTTGAGGAAGGATGTTCTTGCTCTCGAGGGAGTACAGCGAAGGTTTATCAAACTGATTCCTGGGATGGCAGGACGAACATATGAGGGGAGATTGAGTCAGTTAGGATTGTATTCGCTGGAGTTCAGAAGAATGAGGGGGGATCTCATTGAAACCTATAAAATCCTAACAGAACGAGACAGGGTAGATTGAAGAAGGAAGTTCCCGATGGTGGGGTGTCCAGAACCAGGGGGTACAGTCTGAGGATACAGGGCAGACCATTTAGGACAGAGATGAGGAGAAGTTTCTTCACCCAGAGAGTGGCGAACCTGTGGAGTTTGTTACCACAGGAAGTAGTTGAGGCCAAAACAGTATAGAAGCAGTTAAATATAGCCCTTCGGGCGAAGTGGATCAAAAGATATGGGGGGGGGGGGGGAAGGCGGAATTAGGCTATTGAGTTGGATGATCAGCCATGGTCATAAAGAATGGCTCAAAGAGCCAAATGGTTTCCTTCCGCTCCTGTTTTCTATGTTTCTATATCACTACTGGGGACAGAGGAAACTGTGCTGAGCTCCATTTAAACCGTTGCTGATACCAGTTTTCTAACAAATCAAAATGAGATTACTAGGGTCATAAAAAGGGCTATAAACGAATAAGGTAGGGTGGGGGAGGAGTTCAAGTGAAAGGGAATTCATAAATCTAAAGAGAAAAGTCATGGTCAAGGAGCGGTGCATACGTTAGGGTAAAGATACGCAGAGTATAACAGGAAGGAACAGTGAGTTAATAGTGCATCAGTAAATGAAGTCAGATCAGGGAACATAGGTTAAAAATTTAAATTTTACTTGAATGCATAAAATATTCGTAACAAGCTTGATGAAGTGATGGTTCAAATACAGAAGATCAATGGGTTTCGTCTAATAACCATTCTAGCAAGCTGTTTGCATGGTGACCAGGGACAATAATCTTTGTTTTCGAGACGGAGTACGGTAGCGAGCAGATCCAGGGGTGCCTGTACCGCTGGCCAAAAGGGCTGGAACCTCGCCAGATTCGGCACTTGGACCCTCATTAATTATGCACAGGTGAGCTCCCCTCTGAGTCACCGGGTGAGCCTGCACCTGGTTCGTCTGCCCGCCACAGCTGGTGGCTTTGAAGGACCCGGCGCCATATTTAAACACCAGTCCAGCACACTCCTATCTCTCTCTCCAGCCCACCCGTCTTCACCACACTGTGCAGGATGTCAACAACCCAGAGGAAAAAGGCTAGTAATCTCAAGAAGAAGTTTGTTCTTTAAATCACCCACCCTCTCCCCAGGCCCATGTCCTACTTTGACCTCTATCCACCCAATCCGGAGTCTTTGTGCGCCCTGCCGAAAACGCTGTGATATCCCTGTGACTCCCTTGTTTGTGAGCTTTTCATGCAGGCTTGTCGGACTCCAGCTCCCTTCCCCTTGACTTTCCCTCGGTCTTCCATTATTCATCTCCTTCATCCACCACCTTGCCCTTCTGCACGCCATTGTGTGCCCTCACCCTTCACCCCCACTTCTTGCACAGCCCTCTTTCCACATCGCTCCCCTTGTCTTTGTCAGGCCACCTCCCCCTCAGCCTCACTTCACACTCCATCGTAGGTCGAACTTTGAAACTATGTTGTGGTGGCTGCATGTGCCCCACAGCATAGACACTGGTGTGTGACACCAGGGGTGATGGAGATCCCAGCACTCCCCAACTCCAGGTGCAGTACTGAACTGAGACAGTGATATAGGAGGGTCCAGGTGTCCAGCAGCATGGTGTTGTCCATGAAAACCAGTTTGGCATGAAGATGGAGATGGAGGGCAGGAACTGATCTGCCCCGGCAGAGTGGTGAACAGCACATCTGGAGTGGAGCAGCACTGTGCCAGAAAAGCTTTGTTCCACTAAACTTGAAATCTCTTGAAAACTGAGGATCGCCTTGTGCTCACTAGACTTTATCAATCACATTTTAGACCGATGTAATTTCTTGCTGGCATGATACAAGGGTGGAAGGCCAACCAGGACACCACTGGGCAGCTGATTTAATGATCATTCATGAGATGTAAATGAATGCAAATAGCGTTCCCACCACCTGCCAGCGGAAAGACCGGCCTACCATTAACCCACCACTTGGAGAATGGCAACATGATTTTTCGCCTGCGGCGATCTAACGCTTTGGCTCCTGATAGATTCTCTGCTCCCGCCTACCACCAAATCCATCGCGGGCAGGATGGGAGAATTCTGCCCCAGGGTCGGGAAGCAAATATTTTGGGTACCTGATGGAAAAGGAGGAGACGTATTAAAAGATAATGTAAGGAGAGTTGTGTGGAAGGATTTTGGATTGGAAGATCAGGAAGTAGAGCCTGTTTGGCTGAATAGGTAACAAGGGGCAGAAAACACTGACTGAAGTAGTTTGCAGGCCCCCTAACAGGAGCTTTACTTTCGGATCAAGAAATCAAGGAATAAAAAGAGCTTCTAACAGAGATAATAATTGTAGAGCAGTTTAATCTTCATATAGACTAGACAAATCAAATTGACAAAAATAGTTAGGAGGATAAATTCATGAAATGCATTCAAGACAGTTCCCTACAACAATACATCATAGAACCAGCGGGGAAGTGGTTATTTTGGAACCTTGTCCTGTATATTGAGACTGTGTTGATTAGTAATCTCATAGTAAGAGATCTCTGGAGAAAGACGATCACAGTATGATGGATTTCATACTGAGAGCGACATACGTAAGTCTGAAACCAGAATCTGAAACTTAAATAAACTGAATTACATGGGCATGAGGGGTGAGTTAGTTGAGGTCGTTTAGAAAATTAGAATAAAAGGTATGGTGATCATTAAGCCATCGATAAACATTTAAAGAAATACTTCATGTTTTTTATTCCGCATATTTCTTTTCTTGGCAATAACTTGCTCACGGCGCTCAGTTTGGGTTCTGCCAGGGTCACTCAGCTCCTGACCTCATTACCGCCTTGATTAAAATATGGACAACAGAGCTGCGTGTCAGAGGTGAGGTGAGAGCGACTGGCCTTGACATCAAGGCAGCATTTGACCCAGTCTGGCATCAAGGAGCCCGAGCTAAACTGGAGTTAATGAGAATCAGGGGGAAAACTCTCTGCTGAGAGTCATACTGGGCACAAAGGTTGTGGTGGTTGGAGGTCGATCATCTCAGCTCCAGGACATCACTGCAGGGGTTCCTCGGGGCAGTGTCCTAGGCCCAACCATCTTCAGCTGCTTCATCAATGACCTCCCTTCCATCATAAGGATAGAAGTGGGGATGTTTTCGGATGACTGCACAATGTTCAGCACCATTCACGACTCCTCAGATAATGACGCCGTCCTTGTCCAAATGCAGCAAGGCTTAGACAAGTTACATTCGCGTCACACAAGTGCCAGACAGTGACCATCTCCCACAAGAAACGATCTACCCATTGCCCCATGACATTCAATATATCGCCGTCTGTCGCTGTCACTGGGGCACAATCCAGGAACTCCTTCCCAACAGCAAAGTGGGTGTACCTACAGTTCGGAGACTACAGCGGTTGTCACCTTCTAAAGGGCCACTAAGGATGGGCAATAAATGCTGGCCTAACCAGCGACGCCCACATGCCGTAAATGAATTAAAAAAAAAAAAATTCTCAATGAACATGAGAAATGAAAACTCCACGTGAAAGTGATCTACCTGTGGCGAAAGAGACCAAGAGATTAAAAGAAGAGGTTTAGAAGTTTGGCAAAAAGAGTAGCAAACACGAGGATTGGGAGAGCTTCAAAAACCAGCAAAGGTGACAAAAAAAAAATCTGACAGAGGAAGAAAATAGGAGATGGCAGTAAACTGACCATAAATATAAAAGGTGGATTGTAAAAGTTCTACAAGTATGTAAAAAGGAAAGAATGGCGCAAATAAAAACCTATCCCTTAGAAGCAGAAATGGGAGAAAGTATGATAGGGAATAAGGACATGGCAGAGACACCCAAAAATATTTTGTTTTTGTCTTCACAATAGAAGATACAAAAGCCATACCATAGCACAAATAAAAGGGAACAAAGTGTCAATGAGAGCAAGGAATTATAGTAAAGAAAAAGTACTGGAGAAACCAAAGGGAATGTAAACAGACATATCTCCTGGACCTGATGGCCCACACCCTAGAAACCTAACAGAGGTGGCTGCAGAGATACTGGTTGCGATCATCCAAAATTCCCAAGAATCGGGTGAAGGGTAGCAAATATTCAAGAAGGGAGGGGGAGAGAAAACAGGAAATTACAGGCCAATTAGGAAAATGCTGGAATTCATTACTAAGCAGATGGTAACAGGGCACTTAGAAAATCATAATATCATTGGTGGAATTAACATTGTTTTACGAGAGAGAAATTATTTTCGGCAAATTTAATAGATTTTTTGGGGGGGGGTTGTAACTAGCAGTTTGGATAAGGGGATCCGGTAGATGTGGTATATCTACATACGATACGATGAAAATTGTACAAACAAAAGGTTGTTGCACAAGACAAGGGATAATATACTAGTGTGGCTAGGGGACAGTAAAGATAGGTCATTTTTGGGTTGTTAGACTATAACTATTGGGGCACTGCGCAGTGCTGGGACTTCAGCTATTTATAATTTGCGTTAATGACTTCGATGAAAGGACCAAAAATAGTGTATCCATGTTTTGTGATGATGTAAAGCTAGGTGGGAAAGTAAGCTATAAGGAGGACACAAAGATGATTGGTATTCAGGCTACACAGGTGGCCACCACAGTGCTGACTTTTCCTTGGGAATTGACATTATGTTTGTACAGCACTGTTAAGAGAACACATTTCTTCTCTTAACAGACAAGTCACTGGGGCAAGAAGATAGCAGGTGTAGTATTATTTGGGAAAATACAGGATTATTAATTTTGGTAGGAAGAAGAGAAAAGCATTTTTCAATTGTGAAAAACAATCAAATTCAGTGGAATTTGGTTGTCCTTGGCACAAAACACAAAACATTAACATGCAGGTAGCATTCACAATTAGGAAGACATGTCAGCCTTCTTAAAAAAGGGATAGAATACTGGAGTATGGCAGTCTTTTAGTGAAAGTACTGTGCTGTTTTGGTCTATGTACCTAAGGAAGGATTTGCCTCGAAGCGAGGGCCATGGAGGTTCACAAGAGTGAATGCTTGGCTCTGAAGCTTGTCCTTCCTTTGGTACATAGACCAAAACAGCACCGAGGAAACCGGAGCAGCTGGAGGAAACACACGGCAATACGGGGAGAACATGCAGACTCAACACACAGTGACCTAACTGGGAATCAAACCCGGGACCCTGGTGATGTGAAGCAACAGTGCTAATCAATATGCTACCGTGCCACCCAGGAGATTGATGGCTTTTATCTATCTATGTACCTAAGGAAGGATTTGCCTCGAAGCAAGGGTCATGGAGGTTCACAAGAGTGAATGCTGGGCTCTGAAGTGAGTCCTTCCTTTGGTACATAGATAGATAAAAGTCATCAATCTCCTGGACGGCACGGTAGCACAGTGGTTAGCACTGTTGCTTCACAGCACCAGGGTTCCGGGTTCGATTCCTGCTTGGGTCACTGTCTGTGCGGAGTCTGCAAGTTCTCCCTGTATCTGCGTCTGTTTCCTTCGGGTGTTCCGGTTTCCTCCCACAAGTCCCAAAAGACGTGCCTGTTAGGTGAATTGGTCAATCTGAAATCTCCCTCAGTGTACCCGAACAGGCGCCAGAGTGTGGCAATTAGGGGGTTTCACAATAACCTCATTGTCGTGTTAATGTAAGCTTACTTGTGACACTAAGAAAGATTATCATAGTGGTAAAGTTCCAGGAGTTGGTGTCTACAAGGCCAGAGACCAATGCCTCGTCATAAAGTTAATTTAGTCTATGTGGGAGCAAGGAGCTATTCCGCAAGAATGCAAACCTGTCACCAAGTGGAAAGGACCTCAGCAATCTTGTGAGAGTCATAGAGGAATCTCAGTCCACTCTCTCATGGACAAAATCTTCACCAGAATCCTTCTGAACTGCTGTTTGCAATATCTCGACCAGGACTTGCTGCCAGAGAACCAATGAGGTTTTAGAAAAAGTCTAGGAACCACTGTTAAAGTGTTTGTAGTTAAGACAACTCCAGCAGAAATACTAAGACTGAACATTGACCTTTATACCATGTTTGTTGATCTGACCCAAGACCATGAGGGTTTTTGGATGCTCTGAGAAATTCATCCCACTGTTTCTATAGTTCTATGACAGCATACTTGCATATATCCTGGATGATGGTGAGTCTTCTGAGTCATTCCTCGTGACTAAATGAGTTAAGCAGAACTGTGTACTAGCGCCAAACCTCTTCAGCAAGTTTTTCTCTGCTATGCTCTGCAATGCCTTCCATGATGGTGGTTCTGGCATCAAAATCAGATATCACGTGGACCAAAGCGGCTTAAACTGAGACGACCAAGGTCTCCAAGGACATATTTGATGATTACCTGCTTGCCAAAGACTGTGCACTAGCTGCTGGAGCAGAGCTGCGCATGTAACAGAGCACAGACTTCTTCTCCAATGCATGGACGGCACAGTAGCACTGTGGTTAGCACTGTTGCTTCACAGCTCCAGGGTCCAAGGTTCGAGTCCCAGCTTGGGTCAGTGTCTGTGCCGGGTCTGCATGCTCTCCCTGTGTCTGCGTGGGTTTCCTCCGGGTGCTCCTGTTTCCTCCCACAAGTCCAGAAAGACGTACTTGTTAGGTGAATTGGACATTCTGAATTCTCCCTCTGTGTACCTGAACAAGTGCCGGAGTGTGGCGACTAGGGGATTTTTACAGTAACTTCATTGCAGTGTTAATCTGAGCCTCCTTGTGACGCTAATAATGATTATTATTATGTGACAACTTCAGCCTTATGATCAGCTCGAAGAAGCCAGCCTGCTCCAGGAAAGTCCTATCTCAAACCCAAAATTTCAGTCCATAATCAGAATCATTCAGCAGTGGATAAGTTCACTCACCTCAGAATCACACTCTCTCGAGTTGCTCATACTGATGACAAACCACACACTAGAATTGCCAAAGCAAGTGTAGCCTTTGACAGCCTTCAATCACCATTCTGGGAATGAAGAGCAAGTCAGTGACCAAACTGGAAGTCCATAGAACAGTAGTCCTGCCTACTTGGCTCTACGTAGTCAGACTTGGACTGTGTACCAGCAGGGTCAAGTCAAGAGGCTCAACCACTTTCACTTGAGCTGCATTCAGAAACAACGAAAGATCAGATGGCAGGACAAAATACCAGACACAAAGGTGACCATCTGAGTTGGCCAAGCATCCACACCATACTGAGCTGGTCATGTAGCCAATTTGTCAGCCACTCACTTACCAAAGCGAAGCTTCTCTGCAGAGTGTGAATTAGGAGTTTTTATATCGAGCCAGAAGCTTGCCTAGGATCACTGCACCTCGTGCAATCAAATAAAAAAGGGCACGGCCTCTCTTGAAAGCTAGTGTTCGTCAGAGGCAGAGAAATAATGCAAGGAGACGAGATCCTGAACCAGCAATTTCTGGAGTTTAGAAGGATGAGAGGTGATCTCACTCAATAATAATAATAATAATAAAATAAAGATATTATTATGATCTCATTGGAATGTATAAGATTCTGAGAAGGTTTTAGCCAGTAAATGCTGACAGGTTGTTTTCCTTGGCTGGAGAACCAGGGGCCGTAGTCTCGGGGTGAAGGTATGGCCAAATAGAAATGGGTTGAGGAGGAACCTATTCACCCAAGCGTTTTGAGTCTTTGGAATTCTTTATCTCGGAGGACTGCAGATGCTCAGTTGTTGAACATATTCAAAACTGAGAGTGGGTGACCTTTGGATTCTTAAGTGAATTGAGGGTTATGAGGATTGGGTGGGAAAGTAGAATTGAGGTCAAAGATCAGCCATGATCTTATTGAAAGCTGGAGCTGTCTCCAGGGGTTCGTGGCTGGCCACGCTCCTATTTCTTAGACTCTTATGTTAACCTCGAAGAATGGGTCAGAAATCAGTCAGTTGTTCTTTAATTCCAGGTGAAGGATCATCGTCAGTTGCTGTAATTGGATACGTGGTACGGTTCTGTTTTTGGGAACAGATTGTACTTTGTCACAAATTCTCAATCAAAAGTTTTGATTTTAACACGCAACAGCCAACAATCCCATATCTAAGGGGAAATGGGGTGGGAGTTAAAATTGGGGTTGTGTACTCACCTCCCCATTTGCACTGCATTCCACCCCAACACCATTTTTATTCCAGGGTTTTGGAAGATATCCAAGGAGCTTACTGCAGGTGGGATAAATATGTAAAGGCAGGGTCCTATTGTACATTTAGGACACCAAACAATTTGGCATTGTCAGTTGAGCCGACAATTATAGACAGAGCTATTTCAGCGTGGTTGACTTGAACTGCTTTTACTTTTCAGTGGCTACAATATAACTGGTGCAAAGTGAAAGTTAGATTTTGAGTAGGGGAGGATCAAAGGAGTGAATAATCTTGAGGATGGGGATAGGTCCCCTTGCCAGACACCAGCCCATCTCGTAAAAGCTGCTAGGCTACCTATCCTGCATGGGCCTCCCCCTGCCATGGGTAAAATAGTGGCAGAGGCAGGATGAGGCTCTTAAGTGACCATTAGTTGGCTGTTTAAGGGCCTTATTAGGCCCAAGGTTGGGTGGGCTGCCTGACGCCTCTCACTCCCACTGTAAAATGGGATCTTGGTTGGGGTCTGGCAGGTAGGCCTCGTGCTGCATTTGACGAATCAATTCCAGCAGAGTGGTGTAAAATCCAGCCCATTAACTCTGCTTCGCTCTCCACAGATGTTACCGTAAGTATTTCCAGTGTTAACTGTTTTTATTTCAGATTTCCAGCATCTGCTGTCTTTGCTTTGGGTGAACGGTATAAAGTGTGCTTCACGGATGCTTCAGCAAATGTATCCATTGAGTAGTTGAATCAACATTCCAAGAAGGTCAAGAAAATAGGCTGTGGTGAATTAGCTGATGATGGTTGTCATAACAGTGGGAACTCTGCAATTAGTCTCGATGAGCATTCAGCATTGAGGGAGGGACGGGAGACGGGCGGGAGGGGGGGGGTGAAATCACCCTCATTCAGCGTTCATCTGGAAATGCAGGAGTGTGGAATTTGGGTACATATAAAACCGTGCATTTAAACTCAGCCAATTAATTTCAAAACACGATAAACTATCAAAAACAAATACTTGAGAAAATTAGTGTACCATCAGAGGCTTGGTGGTGAGATTCTACCAGAAATCGCAACCATTCATTTATTTCTTTAAGGATCTGGACACGTTAGAGTGCTGTGGGGGGGGGGGGGCAGGTGGAGGGGGCGTAGAGGGGGGTAGGCTAGTATTTGGTTGCTCATGAAAGTTGTATTGTGTGTATATTTTTGGCGATATGAATATTATTGTTTTCTTTGATAACTCAATAAAATGTTTCTGAAAAAAAAATGCTTGAAATTAATAAAGTCTTCTAAAAAAAAACAAGAATTGTTTTTGGTATCATGTTTAATAAATTCCCAGTTTGAAATCAAGAGCAAAGGAACACACCTTACTGCACAGAACTGACAGCATTCAGTTTCATGGATTCAGTAATTACACATTGTGTACATTTATTAAAAACGAGAACTGAAGGGCGCCATGTGGCGCAGTGGTTAGCACTGGCACTGCGGCGCTGAGAATCCCGGCCCTGGGTCACAGTCCGTGTGGAGTTTGCACATTCTCCCCGTGTCTGCGTGGGTTTCACTCCCACAACCCAAAGATGTGCAGGTTAGGTGGACTGGCCACGCTAAATTGCCCCTTAAATTGGAGAAAAAAGAATTGGGTACTCTAAATGTTAAAAAAAACCTAGAACTGCTTCGGATCAGAACTTCTATTGGCCCTGCTTGTGATATGGGATTTTTGAAGCTGCAGAGATATAAAACAATAACTACTGACACTGTTCTGGTGCTGTTAATGCAATAAAAAAATCCAAAGGCAGTCGGCACAACCAGACATAAAATAAATAAAGACAAAAGAGATATTGCAAGGAAAGATCAAAGGCTTGCTCATACAGGTGTGTTTTAGGGGAGACGGCATGCAGAGAGCCAGGCGTTTAAGGAGTAAGTTCTAAAGTGCAGGGCCTTGACTGCTGATGGCCTGGCCACCAAAGATGGTACAAAGGGCAGGTGGAATACACAGAGTCTGAGGAATGGTGCGTTAGTGAGGACTTTGAGGACTAGAGGAGGTTACTGTGATAGAAAAGGGGTGAGAGCATAAAGGGGCTTAAATACAAGGGATGACAGTGTTAAACAGGAGGTGTTAGGGGACTGGGAGCCAATGTGAGTCAACAAGGTCAGTGGTCTTGCGTGAGCAGAGCCAAATGCAAGTTAGGGGGCACGATTCTCCAAAATGGAGACTAAGTGTTTGCGCCGTCATGAACGCCGTCACGTTTCACGATGGCGTGAACAGGGCCTGGGCGCCGTCCCGACCCGCGCATGCGCAGTTGGGGCAGCCCAATCCTGCACATGCGCGGTTGGGGCGCGCCACCCTGCGAATGCGCGGGGGTCTTCTTACGCGCGACGGCCCCTCACCAACATGGCGCCGGTGTTCTGGGGCCGTCCGCGGAAGTAGTTAGGCTCGGAGGGGGGGTGGAGAGAGGCCGGCCCGCTGATTGGTGGGCCCCAATCGGAGGCCACCCCGCCCCCCCCCGGTGAAGGAGCCCCCCTCCCCCCCCCCACAGGCTGCCCCCCGGGTGGACGACGCCGGCGGGAACCTGTCGTGTCGTAACGGCCGCTCGGCCCATTCGGGCCGGAGAATAGCGGGGCCTGTGTGAAGCGCCTCGATTGCCCTCTCGGCGGATTCTCCGATGTGCGCGGCGCAGACCACGATGAAGCCGTTCCCGCCGGTTGGGAGAATGGCGGGACGGCGTCGGACCGGCGTCGCGTGGGAAAATGGCGTAAACATCGATTCTCCGGTATGGCGTGGCATGGGAGAATCCCGCCCAGGATATGGGTAGCAGAGTTTTGGTTGAGCTGATGTGTATATACAGTGGACGATGGCTGGCCAGCCAGAAGACCATTTCAGTAGTCAAATCTAGTGAGCAAAACGGTAAGGGTGAGGGTTACAGAGGTAGATCAGTTTTAGGGACAGAGGCGGACAATGTTACGGGGTGGAACTAGAAGGACTTTGTGCTGAAGGTTAAGTGGGTTGGAAGTTCTGCCTGGAGTTGAATAATGTAGTGAAATTGCAAACTGTCTGATTTAGTCTGAAACAAGCCTTGAAATAGTTTCTGAAAGAGATTTAAAGGGCCACAGCTGTAATACATGGCATATGCAACAGTGGGCTGGATTTTCACCCTCAAGGCAGATATCTGGGACGGGATTTTCCGTAATCGGCGCGATGTCCGCCGACCGGCGCCAAAAACGGCGTGAATCAGTCCGGCATCGCGCCGCCCAAAAGGTGCGGAATTCTCCACATCTTGAGGGGCCGAGCTCTGACCTTGAGGGGCTAGGCCCGCGCCGGACTGATTTCCACCCCGCCAGCTGTGGGAAAGGCCTTTGGTGCCCCGCCAGCCGGCGCGGAAATGACTTTGCCGGGCGGCGCATGTGCGGGAGCGTCAGCGGCCCCTCACGGCATCCCCGCGCATGCGCAGTGGAGGGGGTCTCTTCCGCCTCCGCCATAGTGCAGACCATGGCGAAGGCGGAAGGAAAAATGTGCCCCCACGGCACAGGCCCGCCCGCGGATCGGTAGGCTCCGTTCGCGGGTCAGGCCACCGTGGGGGCACCCCCCGGGGCCAGAACGCCCCGCGACCCCCCAGGACCCCGGAGCCCACCCGCACCGCCTTGTCCTGCCGTCCCAAAGGTGGTTCAATCCACACCGGCTGGCGTGGGTTGACAGCGGCGGGACTTCGGCCCATCGCGGACCGGAGAATCGCCGGGGGATTCCCGCCGACCGGCGCGTTTCCCGCCCCCGCCAAATCACCGGTGGCGGAGAATTCGTGACATGGCGGGGTCGGAGAATCGCGTCCCAGAAGTCAGGAAAATTCCCATCTTGCTCCGCCCACCTCAGGGGAAAGTGCCCATAAAGACAAGAGTTCATTCCTGGAGGTGGGGGTGGATTATCATAGAATTTACAGTGCAGAAGGAGGCCATTCGGCCCATCGAATCTGCACCGGCTCTTGGAAAGAGCACCCTACCCAAGGTAAACACCTCCACCCTAACCCCATAACCCAGTAACCATCCCAACACTAAGGGCAATTTTGGCCACTAAAGGCAATTTATCATTGCCAATCCACCTAACCTGCACATCGTTGGACTGTGGGAGGAAACCGGAGCACCCGGAGGAAACCCACGCACACACGGGGAGGACGTACAGACTCCGCACAGACAGTGACCCAAGCCGGAATCGAACCTGGGACCCTGGAGCTGTGAAGCAATTGTGCTATCCACAGTGCCACCGTGCTGCTGGAGGATGGGGGTGGCTGTAGGCTACAGTCAGACTAGTCGACTGAAGAAATAGTTTGGAGGCAGACACAGGGGCTGTGGGGTGCAGAGGTGGGTTATTTAAAAGGCTTGCCTCAGTGCTGTGGGACTTAATTCCCAGTTATAACAACAACAGAAAGACTCTCCAGCCCTCATTTCTCACCCCACACACTCCCCATGCCAGCTCATGTCCTCCACCCACCTCCCATTGCCCCCCATACCAAGCTAAGCCACTCCCATCAATGCCCCAGTTATCCTCATGCCCTTGCATTCTCATTCACCCACTGTACACTGTATAGGACCCATGAACCCAGTAATTACTCTTCTTTACTAAAGGTTAATAAAAGTTTCAACCGTCCAGATCCTTTAAAGTATCAATAGCAGAAATTGCAAGTTCTTCAAACCTCTTTATCTTGTGCAAATAAACATTGTAGAATTTACAGCATAGGCCAGAGAGACAGAGCTATCTGGCAATGTTTTCCTTCTGGTTCAGGTGTTTCAGTACTCTATTGGATTTCTGGGTTTTCTGCCAAGAATGCATAATGATTAGTTTACTGAAGCTCCCGAGCCCCAGGGGAAACATTGCTTATCTCGTATCGATTTTGTCAATTGCACAATGTTTATTTACACACGATAAAGAGGTTTTGAATGTTTTCAGTTTTTTGCAATTGATACTTTAAGAGCCTAGATGATAGAAATCTTTACTGATCTATTGTAAAAAGGAGTTTTTCTTTCAGAAAGTGGCAAGTTATCAATGTATTTTTTTAAAAGATTTTTTCACACATCTGATTGTCACCTTAGAGTTTATTGATTCTATAAATTGTATAGTGGCTAGATGGATATGGGCGTGCTATTGTTTGGTAAGGGGGAACATGAGGGGCCCTAGGGGATATCTGGGGGTCAGAACTTGGGTTAGTGGGCATGGGGGGGCCATAGGAGATGGGTAGGGGAAGCCTTTGTATGGAGGGTATGAGGAGGACCTTTTGAATTTCCCTTTCAAAGATTCCCCCATGCAGACTGTGGTAGTATGTATTAGGGGTCATGTGGGACTGGAAGCCCTAATGTCATTGGCTGACAGATCCCGGGTCCTGGTTGGCCGTTGACCTCTAGCTCCGCCCTGAAGGCGGAGTATAAGAAGCCGGAGTCCTCCCCCGCAGGCCATTCTACTATCGAGCTGCAGGGGAACAGACACGCTTAATAAAGCCTCATCGACTTCACTCTATTCGTCTCACGGAGTCTTTGTGCGCTACAATTTATTAAGCGTGCCTAAAAAGGACTATGGAGCTCAGGATCATTCCGGAATGCCTGAGGATCAGCCCCCACGCAGTGAACGCGGCAGCAGCCTTCAAGCCCTGGCAGACTTGTTTCGAGGCCTACCTCAGAACGGCCACCGGCCGGGTCTCAGAAGACCAAAAACTACAGGTCCTACACTCGAGGGTGAGCACGGAGATTTTCTCCCTCATCGAAGACGCGGAGGATTTCCAGACGGCGTTCGCAGCACTGAAAAGTCTCTATGTCTGCCCAGTTAACCAAATCTACGCTCGCTACCAGCTCGCGACGAGACGGCAAGGTCCCGGAGAATCGATGGACGAATTCTACGCCGCGCTGCTGATTTTGGGACGAGCCTGCAGCTGCCCTTCGGTGAACGCAAATGAACACACGGACTTGTTAATGCGCGATGCTTTTGTGGCAGGTATGAATTCCTCCCAAATCCGCCAAAGACTTTTAGAAAGAGAGTTGCTAGGACTCTCAGAGGCCCGGGTCCTAGCAGCCTCCCTAGACGTGGCCGCGCGTAATACCCGCGCCTATGGCCCGGGCCGCGCGGCAGCCCATTGGGCTCCGTATGTACCCGTCGCGACAAACCCACCCCCCCCCCCGGACACCCCACAGGCTTGCGCGGTCCAAACGCCAAGTCGCACCGGGGGCGCCCGCTGCTATTTCTGCGGCCAGGCGAAACACCCCCGGCAGCGCTGCCCGGCCCGCGCAGCAATCTGCAAGAGCTGCGGGAAAAAGGGCCATTTCGCGGTTGTGTGCCGGTCCCGCGGGGTCGCCGGTGTCCCGGGAGAACAGGGAGCTCTGCAAGCCGTTTACGCTCCCCAACCCCCCCAGCCCCCCATGTACGACCCGCAGGCGCAGCCGCTCTGGGTCCCGACCACCACGGTCCCGGGAGAACAGGGAGCCCTGCACGCCGCTTACGCTCCCCAACGCTCCCCCCCCCCCCCCCCGTCCCCACGTATGACCCGCCGGCGCTTCCACTTTGGCTCCCGACCACCACTCTCCCCGGAGAAGAGGGAGTTCCGCGCATCTCTAACGCCCCCCAAACCCCCCCCCCCGCGCCCCACGTCTGACCCGCCGGCGCTACCAACTTGGGTCCCGACCACCGCTGTACCCAGAGATGAGGGAGCCCCGCGCGGTCCTAACGCTCCCCAACCCCCCCAGCGCACCATGTGCGACCCGCAGACGCCGCCATTTTGGGTCCCGGCCACCACGAGGGGAGGAAGGGCGCCGCCATCTTGGACCACCCCAGACCTGTACGATGCGTGGGGGCGGCCATTTTGTCCACCCCCGCCGCCATCTTGTGACCCCCCAGCCATGTGCGATGTATGGGGGCAGCCATTTTGTTCATCCCCGACGCCATCTTGGATGGCAACAACGGACCCCACTCCACTACTACAACCACGTCTCGCTTCAATTACGCTCGATCAAGCTCGGCCCCGGACACTCCAGACGACGACGACAACGGTGCTAATAAACGGCCACGAGACACCATGCCTAGTCGACTCCGGGAGCACGGAGAGCTTTATCCACCCCGACACGGTAAGACGCTGTTCCTTGACCACCTATCCCAGCGCACAAAAGATTTCCCTAGCTGCAGGATCCCACTCCGTACAGATCCAAGGATTCTGCATAGTTACCCTAACGGTGCAGGGGAGGGAGTTCAAAAACTACAAACTAAACGTCCTTCCCCAACTCTGCGCCCCCACCTTACTGGGGTTAGATTTCCAATGCAATCTACAGAGCCTTACGTTCAAATTCGGCGGCCCAATACCCCCACTCACTATCTGCGGCCTCGCAACCCTCAAGGTGCAACCCCCGTCCTTGTTTGCGAACCTCACCCCGGATTGCAAACCCGTCGCCACTAGGAGCAGATGGTACAGCGCCCAGGACCGGACCTTCATTCGGTCTGAAGTCCAGCGGCTACTAAAGGAAGGCATAATCCAGGCCAGCAATAGTCCCTGGAGAGCGCAGGTGGTAGTAGTGAAGACAGGGGAGAAACAAAGGATGGTCATAGACTATAGCCAGACCATCAACAGGTACACACAACTAGACGCATACCCTCTCCCCCGCATATCCGACATGGTCAATCGGATTGCCCAATATAAAGTCTTCTCCACCGTGGACCTCAAGTCCGCCTACCATCAGCTCCCCATCCGCCCAAGTGACCGCAAGTACACAGCCTTCGAGGCAGACGGGCGATTATACCATTTCCCAAGGGTCCCATTTGGCGTCACAAATGGGGTCTCGGTCTTCCAACGGGAGATGGACCGAATGGTTGATCAACATGGGTTGCGGGCCACGTTCCCGTATCTCGACAATGTAACCATCTGCGGCCACGACCAGCAGGACCACGACGCCAACCTCCAAAAATTCTTCCAGACCGCCAAAGCCTTGAACCTCACATACAACGAGGACAAGTGCGTTTTTAGCACCAATCGGCTAGCCATTCTGGGCTACGTAGTGCGCAATGGGATAATAGGCCCCGACCCCGAACGTATGCGCGCCCTCATGGAATTCCCCCTCCCGCACTTCCCAAAAGCCCTGAAACGCTGCCTGGGGTTTTTTTCATACTACGCCCAGTGGGTCCCCCAGTACGCAGACAAGGCCCGCCCCCTAATACAGACCACGACCTTCCCTCTGTCGGCAGAGGCTTGCCAGGCCTTCAGCCGCATCAAAGCGGATATCGCAAAGGCCACGATGCGCGCCATCGACGAGTCCCTCCCCTTCCAGGTCGAGAGTGACGCCTCCGACGTAGCTCTAGCGGCCACCCTTAACCAAGCGGGCAGACCCGTGGCCTTTTTCTCCCGGACCCTCCGCGCCTCAGAAATCCACCACTCCTCAGTGGAAAAGGAAGCCCAAGCCATAGTGGAAGCTGTGCGACATTGGAGGCATTACCTGGCCGGCAGGAGATTCACTCTCCTCACTGACCAACGGTCGGTAGCCTTCATGTTCGATAATGCACTGCGGGGCAAAATCAAAAACGACAAGATCTTAAGGTGGAGGATCGAGCTCTCCACCTTCAACTACGAGATTTTGTATCGTCCCGGAAAGCTGAACGAGCCGTCCGATGCCCTATCCCGCGGCACATGTGCCAACGCACAAATTAACCGCCTCCAAACCCTCCACGAGGACCTCTGCCACCCGGGGGTCACTCGGTTTTTCCACTTTATCAAGTCCCGCAATCTCCCATACTCTTTAGAGGAGGTCCGTACAGTCACAAGGGACTGCCACATCTGCGCGGAATGCAAACCGCATTTTTTCAGGCCGGATGGTGCGCACCTGATTAAGGCTTCCCGCCCCTTTGAACGCCTTAGTCTCGATTTCAAAGGGCCCCTCCCCTCCACCGATCGCAACACATACTTTCTTAATGTGGTGGACGAATACTCCCGCTTCCCATTCGCCATTCCCTGCTCTGACATGACCGCGGCCACAGTCATTAAAGCCCTGAACACCATCTTCACACTGTTCGGTTGCCTCGCATACGTCCACAGCGACAGGGGGTCCTCTTTCATGAGTGACGAGCTGCGCCAGTTCCTGCTCAGCAAGGGCAAGGCCTCAAGCAGGACGACCAGCTACAACCCCCGGGGGAATGGGCAAGTAGAGAGGGAGAACGGCACGGTCTGGAAGACCATCCTACTGGCCCTACGGTCCAGGGACCTCCCAGTTTCACGGTGGCAGGAGGTCCTCCCGGACGCTCTCCACTCCATCCGGTCGCTATTATGTACGAGCACTAATCAAACGCCTCATGAGCGTCTCCTTGTCTTCCCTCGGAGGTCCTCCTCTGGAACGTCGCTGCCGACCTGGCTGGCGGCCCCAGGACCCATCTTGCTCCGAAAGCATGTGCGGGCACATAAGGCAGACCCGTTGGTCGAAAGGGTTCACCTCCTCCACGCAAACCCCCAGTACGCCTACGTGGAGTACCCCGACGGCCGACAGGACACGGTCTCCCTGCGGGATCTGGCGCCCGCCGGCAACACACACACCCCCCCCGACACCATTCACCCAACCCCCCCCTTCCTGCCACCGCCGCACCCCGCGACCGCCCCCTTCCCAGGAGGATCGGTTCCCCTCCCCTCAGGCCCGACCAAGAATAAAGCCCAACCTGAAACCGTAAGGCTCCCGGAGACGACAACACCGGTACAAGCACCACCACCACCACCGGGGCCGAGGCGATCGACACGGACGACCAGACCGCCCGACCGACTCGTGGCGTCGATCTAAATCAATATATGGACTTTTCACAAGAACATTTTGCTTTTCTCCCGATACCTTCTGTAAATAGTTGAAACAGGACAAAATTGTACATACTGTATTGCCATGTGAATGTTTTCCTCCCAGGACCAGCCCTGTAAACCCTTACCACCATACGAAGCATCACCCCGCCGGGTTCATTTTTGACAAGGGGTGAATGTGGTAGTATGTATTAGGGGTCATGTGGGACTGGAAGCCCTAATGTCATTGGCTGACAGATCCCGGGTCCTGGTTGGCCGTTGACCTCTAGCTCCGCCCTGAAGGCGGAGTATAAGAAGCCGGAGTCCTCCCCCGCAGGCCATTCTACTATCGAGCTGCGGGGGAACAGACACGCTTAATAAAGCCTCATCGACTTCACTCTATTCGTCTCACGGAGTCTTTGTGCGCTACACAAACTATGGTTCACGACACCTCTAATCTGCTCTGAACCATGATTCTCTAGAAAGCTGGCTTGACAGCATGAAAATTGTGGAGGACGAGGACATGCATATCCCTGCAACAGAGCCGACCAAGTCAGGAATGTAGGGTGCGATCTTGTGACCCAAATCCCTAAACGTCACTGTTAAAGATCTGTGGAATTCATTACCCCAGAGTACGGTGGATGCTGGGACATTAAATAAATTTCAGGAGATAGACAGATTTTTAATTAGTAATGGGTTGAATGGTGAACGGGCGGGAAAGTGGAGTTGAGTCCGAGGTGAAATCAGCCACGATCGTATTGAATGGCTGAGTCGGTTCAAGAGGCTGAATTGCCTACTCATAGTTCTTATGTTCTTATGAATAGGGTTGGGAATCCCAGAATTGGGTCCCCGCCACCATTTTTAAAGGTTCATGGAATCTCCCCAACTCCGTGAAAATCCAGCCGAGCTTCTGGAGTCTAATTAACATCTTCCATCAATTGCATAAATAATATCAGAATGCTGTTTATCCTCCATAGATGCTGGTCCTTTCAAGTGAAATTATTCACATTGTGTGGGCTGCATCAACCAGAATTCTTAGGTGATTTAGGCAATGGTACAGAAATACTGAGAAGTTCCTCCGTGAATTTCAACATATTAGATAACAATGTCTGGGTTTGTCATTATGAAACATACCTCTAGATGGCATTACAGTTTCCAATTACAAAGGTTTACCACTCTGCAGGTACCAAAATCATGGGGGGATTTTCAACAGCACAAAAAGTAGATCTTGCAGTGAAACAGCACAGTTTGACACTACTTTCTTCTCAATTAAAATAGTATGGATCTCGGCATTTAAAGAAAATGTTTAAAGTTCTTGTCCCTAATTTTATTCCACTTCCAGAATGAGATCCGAATCTGCCTGGAACTCTGCTGGCTTACAATTCCCCCTCTGGGCAGGTTTAACCTCACTGGAAAGTTGTGACCACTGCTCTACTCAAGCTCTGGTTAGAAATAGCAGATTGGGTCCCACTGACGTAATATTTTTTAAAAGGTTCCTGCAAGCTTGGGTCTGAATCAGCTGTTCAAAAGAGCAAGTTAATATTCAGACTTGTCGGGAAGGCAGTGGAATTGGATGGGGCGAGTTGTGCTTCTTATTTTAACTGCACCGCACAACTGGGCTAAGATTTTCCCGGATATCCGCCGAGACCAATGTCGGGCGCGAAAAGCGGCGTTGAAGTCGCTGACAGCAATGGCGGCTTTCTCCATCATATAGGGCTGGACTTGGATAAAAAATTCAAAGGACGAGCCCCAATTCAAAGGACGGGGGCAGCACGGTAGGACAGTGGTTAGCATTGTTGCTTCACTGCTCCAAGGTCCCAGGCTCGATTCCCGGCTTGGGTCACTGTTGGTGCGGAGTCTGCGGAGTCTCTCCACATCTGTGTGCGTTTCCTCCGGGTACTCTGGTTTCCTCCCACAAGTCCCGAAAGTCGTGCTGTTAGACAATTTGGAAATTCTAAATTCTCCCTCTGTGTACCTGCACAGGCGCTGGACTGTGGCGACTAGGGGATTTTCACAGTAACTTCATTGCAGTGTTAATGTCAGCCTACTTGTGACAACAAAGATTATTATTATATGTATTGCTGGCTGGGAAGCCTCTGATTTCCTCACCCCACCAGCAACTTAGAAACTCAAGAATCCAGGGTGCTGTATTTGAAGACCACCCTAACACACAGCAACCAAATCAGTTAAACCTGGAACCCCCGGCAACCCACAAGCACTGCCTGGACACTATTCTGGCACCATCTGGGCACCAGGCTAGTGCCCTGGCATGAGCTTCTTCCCCTGGGCACTGCACCTGAGCTCCCCCAGGAGATCTGATCATCAGGAGCATGTCTTCAGAGAGCAGTCATGCTTCATGCTGTTCTGCCATGATGCCACTGTAAAAGGGTTTTTTGATGGGAGGGGAATGATTCCCCCTATGAGTCTGATAATAACATGTTACTGTATTCAAATGAGGCTCCCGGCATTACATTGGGAAATGTGGCCCGTCACTGACAAGGCCGGGGGGGTGGGGCCCCGAAGAGGGAGGAGACAATCACGTCATGCATTCATGCTGACGTAAAATACGTCTCACGACATTTTACACTCCCGCCACTGAACTCACCTGATGTGAAAGAGAGCAGAAAGTCCCTGCCCTGGTTTCTGCCTGGTGGGCTAATTAAAATTGGAGTCACCGTTTCGGCAATTCTAATCAAAAAAATTTCAGGGTCGACCCAATTATTGCAAAGATGGAATTTAGTAACCCCAGTGCAGTACATGGATGCAAATGCAGAACGAGAATGTAAATGGAAAATTAACTTAAATACTGATATATGTGAGGTGGTTCATTTTTGCAGGAGGGCTAAGGGGGCCACCTCTGCTTGGCAACTAACAGACTGAATGAGTTAGAGGAGTGAAAGGATTCGGGTACCGGTTCACAAATCGTTAGAAATACCAATGTCAATTTGAAAGGCCAACAAGTGCAAAAACTCTGGGGTTCATTTCTAGACGAAGGGAATTGAAAAAAAAAAGGAAAGCTACGTTCAATAAAAACAGAAAATACTGGAAATACCCAGCAGGTCCGGCAGCATCTGTGAAGCAGAATCCACGTTTCAGGTCAATGATCGGTCATCAGAACTGGGGAAAAAAGTCAAAGATGTAACAGGCTTTTAGCAAGTGAAGGGGGGAATGAGTAGGTAAAAAACAAAAGGTTGGAAGGCAGGAGAAATTAAATGACAAAAGCGCGAGTGGGACAGGGTCAAAAGGAATGGTAATGGGTTAAGTTAATACTAGGCGCAATTCTCCCATCGGGAGACTAAGTCCCGACGCCGGAGTGAAAACCGGAGTGTTTCACTCCGGCGTCGGAGCCCGCTCCCAGCCCCCTATTCTCCCACCCCCGGGGGGCTAGGGGCTGCGTAAAAGCCGCGCTGCGTAAAAGACGCGGGGACGACGTCACCAGCGCATGCGCGGTTGCCGTCCTCCCCGAGGCCGCCCCGCAAGAAGATGTCGGATGGTCTTGCGGGGCGGCGGAGGAAAAGAGGTCCTCCTTCAGAGAGACCGGCCCGCTGATCGGTGGGCACCGGTCGTGGGCCAGACCCCTTTTGAGGCCCCCCCCCCGGTGCAGGAACCCCCCTCCCTCCCCACAGGCCACCCCCCCCCCCCTCCAGCGTTCCCGCGCTGTTCCCGCCAGCAGCGACCAGGTGTGGACGGCGCCGGTGGGAACCCGTCGTGTTGGGCAGGCTGCTCGGCCCATCCGGGCCTGAGAATCGTCACTCGCCCGTTGCAAACGGCGAGCGCCGATTCTCCCAGCGGCCAGCCGTGATTCTCGCCGCGCCGGTTGGGGGGGGGGGGGAGAATCGCATGCGGGTGCCGGGGCGGGACTCGCGCGGCACCCCGGTGATTCTCCCACCCGGCATGGGTGGGTGGGGGGGGGGGGAGAGAATTCCGCCCCATGTGTCAAAATGACGTTTGAATGATAGAATGATGAACACTGTCACTCAAAGGAAAACAAAGAGAGAAACCAGAGTGGAGAAGAAGCAAAACCAGCAAAGAAAAAAGGAACAAAATGGGGGAAAATGAGATTACAATCTAAAATTGTTGAGACCAATCTAGTTGAAAGATGAAATGCCGTGGCCCTCAGCTAGCAATGGACTTTGTTGGGGCATCGCAGGAGACTATGGACAGAAAGCTTAGAGTGGGAGCAAGGCGAAGGATTAACATGATACGTGCCTGGAAGTTCGGAGTCATGCTTGCAGACTAAAAAGAGATGTTTTGTAAAGCGGTCACCCAATCTGATTTTGGTCTCACCAATATAAAGGAGAGGTTGCCATCTGAATACAGTATACTAAATTGAAAGAGGTGCAAGTAAATTGCTACTTCACCTGAAGAATGTGCTTTTTGTTCTTTTTAAGGTGCGAGGGGCAAGGTTTAGAGGAGATGTACGAGGCAAGTTTTTTTACACAGAGGGTAGTGGGTGCCTGGAACTCGCTACCGGAGGAGGTGGTGGAAGCAGGGACGATAGTGACATTTAAGGGGCATCTTGACAAATACATGAATAGGATGGGAATAGAGGGATACGGACCCCGGAAGTGTAGAAGATTTTAGTTTAGACGGGCAGCATGGTCGGCACAGGCTTGGAGGGCCGAAGGGCCTGTTCCTGTGCTGTACATTTCTTTGTTCTTAGTTCTTTTTGTTCTTTGTTCTTTGGAACCTTGTACAATGAGGAAAGAGAAGGTAAAACGGCAGGTGTTCCATCTCTTGCATTGCATTGAAATATGCTGTAGGGGTTGACTGAGGAGTGGACCAGGGTATCACGGAGAGATGTGCTTGATGGTTGTATCATGCTGGAGGTGACAGGGATGGTGACAGGTGACCTGTTGATTACAGAGAATGGTGGGGTGGAAGGTGAGTTCAAGGGGAACCCTAACATTGGCCTCAGAGACAGGGTAAGGGGGTGAGACAAAAAGTGAAGGAAATGGAAAAATAGAAAATAGGTGCAGGAGTAGGCCTTTGGAATGGGAATGGTTGAGGGACAGTCAACCCTGGTGGAGGGAATCTTTGCTTTCAGGAAAAGGATATATTTGAAGCGCTGGTGTGGAAAGTTGTATCATGAGAACAGGTGTAATGGAGATGGAGAAAATGCCAGGGGGCAGTGCCAGGGTGGGACCGAGTGGGAGCCACATGGGAGGGGGGTGCATATATGCATGGCGGGTAGGGGGGGGGGGGGGTGAAGGGAGCGAACATTTAGGGGGAGAGGCCGGCGATGAATGTCGGGGGTGGATGGGACTGTTAGACTACACCGCTGGTCAGGGAACGCTTTAAATATGGTGCCATGATATATTTGGAGCCAGTTCCCGCTCTAAGAGACCCCCACCGTGCCAAAGTAACTGTGTAATGCACGTCCTCTCACCTTTTTTGATAAGGAGGCTCAAAATTCCCTGAGAAATCAGCAGGATTTTCACCGTTTTTGTAACCGGAACTGATACTTTGCCATTTTTTGGTTAGAATCCACCCATTGAATCAAACCTTCTCCCATGCCTGGGAGGTGCAGAATAATACAGAAACTTGGTAAGTGCCATGTCCTCGTATACTTTTAGATTTTAAAACTAACCACAAAAGGCTGCAAAATTGATGGCTGCCCAAGGATCAGCTGACTACTCTTCTGGATTGAAACCATCCTCCTGTCTCAAGAGGGAACAAGAGGAGCCTTCCAGATCAATCACCTTTCCTGAAACTAATTCAAACGGGTATTATCAAATTAAATGGCTTTTTCAAACACAAAGACACTGGCTGTCTCAAACGCTCAAGATGTAGAATCAACCTCATTTGGAAAAAGACTTTGAACTTGAGAAAGTCACATGATGAGGAAGTCATTTTTGTTGTCTGCTTTCAAAATAAAGCAAGGAGCTGTTCTGCAGACAGAATTCCACCAGAGAGCCATCTAAGTCGCTATAAATCATAGAAGCAACCGAGGTAATAAACAGCAATACCTTGAAAGTGGGAGAAGTCCTCTGTCAGCATGTCCCAACTTCAAACTCACCTGAGAACCAACCTCCTGGAAATTTGCTGAAAAGAAGCCTCGCAGGCTGCTCAGCGACTTTTGTTTTACAAAACCTTCACTTCAACTAAAGCATCAACTTTATCTAAAAAAACACTACAGGCCAGCCATGAAAGAGATTGAGATAATTATAAATTTTCATGGTATCGTTTTACCTTCATCTGTATCGAATCTTTGTGTGATACTTTCCCCCAAATCTTGCCATTGAAATTATTTAATTGGGTCATCTCTCAGGGTAAGAAAACTCACCCCTTGCATACAAACATATTGATCACAGGCAATGCAAAAGAATACACAAATTCTGTTTGTGATATAAGTATGATCGAGGATTGTCGACTATCATTTGTTTAGTGTGGAGGTGCCTGTATTTGGACAATGTGTAATTTGCACTTTCTCAAATCTGGCACATCCAATTGAACTGCAAGTTTTATTCTTTAAGTATACAAGTATCCCTAGTTCTCAGTGCAATTTGAGCCTGCTGTCAGATACTCACACAGCAGTGGGGGTGGGAACCCTGCATTGGTGCTGCAGTTTTTAAAAAGACTGCACCACATATTTAAAGGCAAGTTCATCTGCTGCAAAGTTAAAGGAGCACAGGCTGAAACTTTAAAAATGAAGATTTAGGGAACTGCATCAAGGAAGAGATGCATAATTTATCAAATTACTAAATTGGAGCATATGCTGCTAGATGTTGAACTCCAATAGTCACTCTTTTATAAGAACAAGGAATCAAATCTTGACATCTTTGCCTCCAAGTTTATTGTGTTCAGTAATAATTTCTCCAACAAAACAGTGCCACCTGTATTCCCTTTATATATTGGTGCAGTCTATTAAAAAAATGCAATCTATTAAACAATTAAACCCCAATTCCAACTTAAGTACCAGGGAACATGAACTCTTTCCTAACATTAAAGGTGTGCCATAGGAGAGCTGTTCTCATCAGTATTCCAGGGTTCCCTCTCCATTGATGAAGTCTAGGAAATGATCATGTCCAACCACTGTACATCACAAAACGAAATAGAACTTTTCAGCCATCACATAATCTGCCACGTGACGACTATGCCAACATTTCCTTTAGCATGGCAAATATGAATGTTTCCCCGACCTTGTTGCACATGAACTGGAACTGCACACAAAACAACTACTTTGCTCTTTCGTTCCTTTACATATATGCCAATGTTATAACAGAGGTCAATGTCCAGCAGCAAACTAGGTGTTCCCTGAAGAAGTTATTCCAATACAAAAGTATGACACAAGCCCATTTTCTAATGGACACACTAAGATATAGGCAGCCAATTGGAAGTTATGATTTGTGTCCTTCAGACTTCCAAACAGTCCGCACTGTTCCTGCAGGGAGATATATATGGAGCTCTATATATGGTGATATATATATATATGAGAGAGAGAGAGATATGTGGAGATATATATGGAGCTATATATATGTATATATGTGGAGCTCTACCCCTCAATGTTATGGCTGTGCGTCACTTTCAGGAAGTAACAGTGAATCAATGGGGAATGGGTGGAGTTAGATTTATCATCCTTTTTCTCTCATTTTTTTTCTTTCCGTAATAACTGATAAAGACACAGATATGTTCTCACGACAATAGTGCAGTCTCAAAGACAATAGAGCCCTCACCTTGAGGGGCTAGGCCCGAGCCGGACTGATTTCCGCTCCGCCAGCTGGCGGGAAAGGCCTTTGGTGCCCCGACAGCTGGCGCAAAACTGACTTTACCGGACGGCGCACGCGCGGGAGCGTCAACGGCCGCTCACGGCATCCCCGCGCAGGCGCAGTGGAGGGGGTCTCTTCCGCCTCCGCCATGGAAAAGAGTGCCCCATGGCACAGGACCGCCCGCGGATCGGTGGGCCCCGATCGCGGGCCAGGCCACCGTGGGGGCACCCCCCCGGGGCCAGATCGCCCCGCCCCCCCCCCCCCCCCCCCAGGACCCCGGAGCCCGCCCGCACCGCATTCCCAAATGTGGTTCAATCAACAATTCGCGACACGGCGGGGGCGGGTTTCACGCCAGCCCCCGGCGATTCTCTGACCCGGTGGGGGGGTCGGAGAATCGCGCCCAAGATGTTTTTATACTTAGAAGACACTGTTTAAATGCGAGTTATTTTTGTTGCTGCATATGTAGTGTGTAATGTAATTGATGGCTAGGCACAGTGGCATTTTACAGTACACTCAAACCACAAGAAACAGTGACCTTACCAATGACAAAGTTCCATTAAACCTGCTTAGTCCTGAGTTGAATACTATAGTAAGGGAATGAACTGCCAACAGCCTTCAGTGTCCCTGCAGTAGAGGACACTTTCTACTTTTGCCACTTTTAACGGCTCAATCCATACGAGAGCTACACCGAACAGAAATAACTTTTCTGATTTGAAACAAATCAATTTCAAGTGATACAATCATTGGTTAAAATGGCACTGGATTGTCAAGTTCTAATAAAGGATCTCACAAAATTACAGGTTCCGGGGAGGTCCAAACCTTTAATTTCCAGCTCATACAAAGAAAACTGATCATAGAGACTAAAATCACGGTTTATGTGACCTTTCAGGCACTTTCACAGTGTGAAACTGTTACACTTTTGAAATGAGTCCTCAGAGACACAAAATAATAACCCAGGTAATAATAAAGGTGCGGTATTTCCATGGCATTACAGTGCCAGGGTTTCAGGTTCGATTCCCGGCTTGGGTCACACTGTGCGGAGTCTGCACCTTCTCCCAGTGTCTGCGTGGGTTTCCTCCGGGTGCTCCGGTTTCCTCCCATAAGTCCCGAAAGACGTGCTATTAGGTGAATTGGACATTCTGAATTCTCCCTCTGTGTACCCGAACAGATGCCGGAGTGTGGCGACTAGGGGCTTTTCTCAGTAACTTCATTGCAGTGTTAATCTAAGACTACTTGTGACAATAAAGATTATTATTATTATTATTTGTCACACAGGCACGGGACATATTGGTCCATTTGGTCTATGCCAGTAATTCTGCTCCAAAGAACCCTCCTTCACCTCATCCCAGCATCAGACCTTTCAATCCCTTTCTCTCTCATGTATTATTTCTCATGTATTCCCTTTGATCCATCTACATTATTTGCTTCCACTACTCCATGTAGTAGCCAGTTCCACACTGTCGCCACAGTGTAAACACCAATGATTTAAAATACCAATGAGATCGGGAATGGTTTATAAAATGGTCCCAATCAGTCCCAAAACATAGGAGGAAAAAAAAATCAACAAGGCCCAAAAATCGGCACAGGGATCAGAATCTGTGATTGCTGTGGGGGCAGCGTGCAAATTTGTGCTGCCTGCTAATTAATAGTAGCAATGAGTAGACCAACATTAAGTGCACCGCTGAGTGGCTGCACACCTCAATTTGTGCAAGGTTCGCACCAACTAAAGCAAACCTGCACTACTTAAGCCAGCCTGCAACTGCTGGAAGTGGCTGGGGAAGATATACTAAGCAGGACTAACAGTGAAAATGGCACAACAGGGCAGAGAGTGTGCTGCAACCTTCTCTGATGCAGCACTGGGGGCCTTGATGCAGGAGGTGGAAAGGAAAAAGGTCCCTCCCCACAGGAGGCCCCCATTAGACAAGACACTGAAAAGGCAGTGGGAGAGTGTGCCATCGCTGTTAATACAAGAGGTCTAGCCCTGAACCTCCAGATGCAGTGCAAGTTGTTTAATACCCTTATGAGTGGTCAAGGCCGATGAATGCATCTTCAAATGTTAAACCCTTATAAGTAAAGCAGCAGTCTCTCACACTGCTCCATCCACTCACCTGTCAGCATTCTCTATTTAGCGCAACTCATATCTAATATTCATAGTCTTAACTCACCCTCACACACTTAACACTTCTGCAAGCCTCACACCCACATCTCTTAACTTGCACACACTGCCAGCTATTCAACTATGACAGCCCAAACACATTCCACTCAGTGAAGCATTTCCCTCACTGGTGTGGTGCCACACACAGCTGCATCCAGCCAGTAGGGGTCAGGCACAACTGCTTGTCCTCAACTCCAGAGAGAAGATAGTTCTTGCCATTACTGGAGTGACCACCGGTGGGGTTGCTACAGGGCCCAAGCCATTTGCTCACCATGCAAGCTTGATGCCGAAGTAGAGCCCATCAAAGACATTCTGTGGGATAATGGCTACCCTGATTCGATAATTTTGCTCCATATATTACACAGACTCATGAACAAGTCTAAGGCCGTCACTTTCAGCCCTGAAAGGAACCCAGTCTACCTCAGATTACCCTGGAAGGACAGGGTACCTCAAACATTTGAGCAACTGGTGAAGTTAGCTGTTCCACGCTGCTTCTATGCTGTAGCAATATAAGTGGTATTCATCACCAACAGAATACTGCCATCAAACCAAAAAGACATTCGGTCTATCACACAAATGAGTAATGTGGTCTATGAATTTCATTGCCAAGTATGTAGGCAGAACATCCCAAAGACTTGACGGGTTGTATCAAACAGCACATCCTTCCACTTTTCACAACGGGCAAGGTACAGGCCATACCCAACCAGCCCATGCTTGCAAAGTGCAAAACACAGTGCCCAACATTAGATGCGATTCCGCAATTGGACAACATTTGCAAAATAATCCAAAGTGTGCTAAGAATTATACTCACAACCAATTTAAGATTGTCAGTCAGGCTCGCAGTGTGTCGCATGTGTATGTCCTGGAAGCTACATATATTACTATATTTAGGGCCCTGTTCTTTGCAGACAGAAAGAACATATACACACCAATGTGACTGCTTCAGCTAAACAAAATAATTATCAGGTTTCACTGATTTATTCCTCAGGGTAATGCCTTGACCAATCAGAGTCAAGGGGCGGGATTCTCCACTCCCACGCCGAAGTGGCCGCGCCGTTGTGAACGCTGTCGAGGTTCACGACGGTGCGGAATGGCCCCGGTCCCGACCAATTCAGGCCCACGCGCATGCGTGGTTGCCGTCCTCTCTAAGTCCGCCCCACAAGAAGATGGGGGACGGATCTTGCGGGGCCGCGGAAGGAAGGAGGTCCTCCTTCAGAGAGGACGGCCCGATGATCGTTGGGCACCGATCGCGGGCCACCCCACATTCCAGGTCAAGCCCGGTGCAGGATCCCCCCTCGCCCCCCCACAGGCCGCCCACCCAGCGTTCACGCACCGCCCACGACTGCAGCGACCAGGTGTGGACGGCGCCGGGGGGAACCCGCCGTTTTGGCCTGGTCGCTTGGCCCATCCGGGCCTGAGAATAGCGGGGGTGCCGGAGAATCGCCATTTTGGGTGTCTCCGGCGATTCTCCGGTCTGCGGCCCGCGAAACTCGACCGTGCCGTTCCCGCCGCTTGGGAGAATCGCGGGAGGGCATCGGACCAGCGTCCCCGGAAATCTTGGCGGCCCAGGCGATTCTCCCAACCGGCGTGGGAATGGAGAATCGCGCCCAAGCTGTCTGAATTAATTTTCAAACAATGCTTGGCAGTTAACTGTCAGTCACAATCGACTGGTGCATTCTCCATGGCAACCTCTCTGCCAATCTGAGTCCACTTGCCACCAATGAGTACTCTCTTCTCACACATATATGTTTGCGTCTCCCTTGGATTTATATTCTTGCGAAATGTCCTGATGAGTGCAAAATGAAAAGGTTTGTCAAAAAGTCTCTTTTCCCAGCAATACTAAAGTCATGTGTGTGCAATCTATGGCACCCTGCAGTATGGGGAAGCCCAGTACTCTGGCAAAGTCATGTGCACACTCGGCCTGCTTCTCTCGTGCCAGAGAGAACATCACAGACTCGCCTCTTCTGCCATAAAGTGCATCAGCCACCCCCAGTCCACCCCTTACAGAGCAGAGGATAATAAATAGGAATATGATAGAGATATCACCTGCATCAACCTGGAGGATCTGAACACATAGAAAGTTATGATCACATTACTCATGTATACGGATATCAGAAAATCAGACAGAGTTTTGCTGGAGCCCTGCTCAACTTACATTGGCTGACCTTCTGCCGAGCATAAACTGAATGCATCGGGGAATCATTGTAATTATTATAAACCATTTGGAAATGAGATCAGGTGACAATTTTGTTCTTTAAAATGGGATTCCATTGTGTATACAACATGCCCGAATGCAATTGTGCTGTTTGACATGCAGACAATTTCCACCATGGGGACGGCATTGCTGGTGTCAATCAACATCACCACCTCTGTGAGCTTTTAGATTTCTAGCTCTTCTCAAGCTACCACAGGTATGTTTACAACATCAGTCAATACTCCATGCACAGGCCAGTCAAACATGTATCTGAGGTGTTGTTAGGCAGGGCAAACAGTCTCACTACTTTCCCCACAGGAAAACAACAAGGATTTGAAGGGCATGGCAGTTCATTGATTTTCTAGTTTTCTCCACAGTGTCAGAGGAAACCAAAATGTCATCAAGACTCGGTACAATGCCACGGTGCTCAGGACCCTCTGACTTCTATTTTGTCAATATTTAGGTGGTCACCGAATAGCAACACATGACCCTGCAGCAAAATGTTCCCTTCCCCTTCCATGGTTTTTCAATAAGAAGCAGGAGTGTTCTTCCTGGCCCCACAACACTCCTGTGAGCCATTGTCAGTCACCGATCTTCCTCATCTGTTCTTCCCCTTCACACCTACCATCCACCTTGACCCCCACCCAACCCCATGGCCTACCTGAGGGCTGGGAAGGCAGTCAGCCTGAATCAACCCTGGTCTATCTGCTGAGCTGCATCTAGGTACCCAATTGGTGCATGTAGCTCATCAGAAATACGCTAATAAAGCACAAGGGCCCGTTTCCAATCAGTCTCAGGGATTTGACTTTACAGCATTGTCAATTAAGCACCAACATAGGCTGGATTTGCTTTCATTGTCTTTACAGGATCAGGGCAGGAACTCTACCTGCTACCCCACCCCTATCATGACCTTGGCTGGTAAATGGGAGTCTGTCAATCTCCATCAGTAAGTTACAGTCCATGCTGCAGCTGCACCGGAAGGACAGGAAGATCTTGAGGTGCCGCATGATGCCAAAGAGTGCATCAATTCTTTTCCTGCAGAGTTTGGTGAAGAAAAGCCACCAGGTCAAAGGAGGGAGTTGAGCGCTCAACCAGGTCCTCAGCATTTTTGACATTGTCGAGCATTCCTGCTGATATCCTGGCCTACAAGATGGTTCTGGGAAATGGCCTTACGAGGGTGTGGAGGGGTGGGATACAGACCCACCCCTGTCAGCCGCCAGCATTGGTGTGAACAGGTCAGTGAGAGGGAAATTGAGATCTGATCAATTAGCTGCGCTATTCAGAATATCATCCTATCTGATTCCGTAAAGTCAAATAATAATTTTTTTTTAAAAATTAATTCATGGGGTGTGGGCCAGCATTTATTGCCCATCCAGGAGGGTATTTAAGAGTCAACCACATTGCTGTGGGTCTGGAATCACATGTAGGCCAGACCAGGCGATTTCCTTCCCGAAACGATATTAGTGAATCAGATGGGTTTGTAATACAATCAACAATGGTTTCAGACTTTTCATTCTAAATTTTTCTTGAACTCAAATTTCACCATCTGCCATAAGACCATAAGACATAGGAGCGTAAGTGAGGCCATTCGGCCCATCGAGTCCACTCCACCATTCAATCATGGCTGATTTCATCTCCATTTACCCGCTCTCTCTCCATAGCCCTTAATTCCTCGAGAAATCAAGAATTTATCAACTTCTGTCTTAAAGACACTCAACGTCCCGGCCTCCACCGCCCTCTGTGGCAATGAATTCCACAGACCCACCACTCTCTGGCTGAAGAAATGTCTCCTCATCTCTGTTCTAAAGTGACTCACTTTTATTCTAAGGCTGTGCCCCCGGGTCCGAGTCTCCCCTGCTAATGGAAACAACTTCCCTACGTCCACCCTATCTAAGCCATTCATTATCTTGTAAGTTTCTATTAGATCTCCCCTCAACCTCCTAAACTCCAATGAATATAATCCCAGGATCCTCAGACGTTCATCGTATGTTAGGCCTACCATTCCTGGGATCATCCGTGTGAATCTCCGCTGGACCCGCTCCAGTGCCAGTATGTCCTTCCTGAGGTGTGGGGCCCAAAATTGCTCACAGTATTCTAAATGGGGTCTAACTAATGCTTTATAAAGCTTCAGAAGTACATCCCTGCTTTTATATTCCAAGCCTCTTGAGATAAATGACAACATTGCATTTGCTTTCTTAATTACGGACTCAACCTGCAAGTTTACCTTTAGAGAATCCTGGACTAGGACTCCCAAGTCCCTTTGCCTTTCAGCATTATGAATTTTGTCACCGTTTAGAAAATAGTCCATGCCTCCATTCTTTTTTCCAAAGTGCAAGACCTCGCACTTGCCCACGTTGAATTTCATCAGACATTTCTTGGACCACTCTCCTAAACTGTCTAAATCTTTCTGCAGCCTCCCCACCTCCTCCATACTACCTGCCCCTCTACCTATCTTTGTATCATCAGCAAACTTAGTCAGAATGCCCCCAGTCCCGTCATCTAGATCGTTAATATATAAAGAGAACAGCTGTGGCCCCAATACTGAACCCTGCGGGACACCACTCGTCACCGGTTGCCATTCCGAAAAAGAACCTTTTATCCCAACTCTCTGCCTTCTGCCTGACAGCCAATCGTCAATCCATGTTAGTACCTTGCCTCGAATACCATGGGCCCTTATTTTACTCAGTAGTCTCCCGTGAGGCACCTTATCAAAGGCCTTTTGGAAGTCAAGATATTTAACGTCCATTGGCTCTCCTTGGTCTAACATATTTGTTATCTCTTCAAAGAACTCGAACAGGTTTGTCAGGCACAACCTCCCCTTACTAAATCCATGCTGACTTGTCCTAATCCGATCTTGCACTTCCAAGAATTTAGAAATCTCGGGCGAAATTCTCCGGAAACGGCGCGATGTCCGCCGACTGGCGCCCAAAACGGCGCAAATCAGACGTGCATCGCGCCGCCCCAAAGGTGCAGAATGCTCCGCACCTTTGGGGGCCGAGCCCCAACCTTGCGGGGCTAGGTCGGCGGCAGACGAATTTCCGCCCCGCCAGCTGGCGGAAAAGGCCTTTGGTGCCCCGCCAGCTGGCGCGGAAGTGACTTCACTGGGCGGCGCATGCGCGGGAGCGTCAGCAGCCGCTGACGGCATTCCTGCGCATGCGCAGTGGAGGGAATTTCTTCTGCCTCCGCCGTGGTGGAGACCGTGGCGGAGGCGGAAGGGAAAGAGTGCCCCCACGGCCCACAGGCCTGCCCGCGGATCGGTGGGCCCCGATCGCGGGTCAGGCCACCGTGGGGGCACCTCCCGGGGCCAAATTGCTCCGCGACCCCCCCAGGAACCGGAGGCGCCGCCTTGTCCCGCCGGTAAGGTAGGTGGTTTAATTTACGCCGGCGGGACAGGCATTTTAGCGGCGGGACTTCGGCCCATTCGGGCCGGAGAATCGCGCGGGGGGGCCAGCCAACCGGCGCAACGTGATTCCCGCCCCCGCCGAATATCTGGTGCCGGAGACTTCGGCAACTGGCGGGGGCGGGATTCACGCCAGCGCCCGGCGATTCTCCGACCCGGCGGGGAGTCGGAGAAACTCGCCCCTCATCCTTAACAATGGATTCTAGAATCTTGCCAACAACCAAGGTTAGGCTAATTGGCCTATAATTTTCCATCTTTTTCCTTGTTCCCTTCTTGAACAGGGGGGTTACAACAGCGATTTTCCAATCCTCTGGGATGTTCCCTGACTCCAGTGACTTTTGAAAGATAATAACTAACACCTCCACTATTTCTTCAGCTATCTCCTTTAGAACTCTAGGATGTAGCCCATCTGGGACCGGAGATTTATCAATTTTTAGACCTTAGTTTCTCTAGCACTTTCTCTTTTGTGATGGCTACCATATTCAACTCTGCCCCCTGACTCTCCTGAATTGTTGGGATATTACTCATGTCTTCTACTGTGAAGACTGACGCAAAGTACTTATTCAGTTCCTCAGCTATTTCCTTGTCTCCAATCACTAGATTACCAGCGTCATTTTGGAGCGGCCCAATGTCTACTTTTACCTCCCGTTTGTTTTTAATGTATTTAAAGAAACTTTTACTATCATTCCTAATGTTACTGGCTAGTCTACTTTCATAATTGATCCTCTCTTTCCTTATTTCTCTCTTTGTTATCCTCTGTTTGTTTTTGTAGCCTTCCCACTACTCTTTGCCACATTATAGGCTTTCTCTTTTGCTTTGATGCATTCCCTAACTTCCTTTGTCAGCCATGGCTGCCTAATCCCCCCTCTGATAACCTTTCTTTTCTTTGGGATGAACCTCTGTATTGTGTCCTCAATTACTCCCAGAAACTCCTGCCATTGCTGTTCTACTGTCTTTCCCACTAGGCTCTGCTCCCAGTCGATTTTCGTCAGTTCCTCCCTCATGCCCCTGTAGTTACCTTTCTTTAACTGTAACACCTTTACATCTGATTCGACCTTCTTTCTTTCAAATTGGAGATTGAATTCTACCATATTATGATCACTGCCTCCTAAGTGTTCCCTTACTTTAAGATCTTTAATCAAGTCTGGCTCATTACATAACACTAAGTCCAGAATGGCCTGTTCCCTCGTGGGCTCCATCACAAGCTGTTCCAAAAAGCCCTCCTGTAAACATTCAATGAATTCCCTTTCCTTGGGTCCACTGGCAGCATTATTTACCCAGTCCACCTGCATATTGAAGTCCCCCATGATCACTGTGACCTTGCCTTTCTGACATGCACTTTCTATTTAGTGGTGCATTTTGTGCCCCTGGTCCTGACCACTGTTAGGAGGCCTGTACATAACTCCCATTATGTTTTTTTTGCTTTTGTGGTTCCTCAACTCCACATCATCTGACCCTATGTCGTTTAGTGCTATTGATTTAATTTCATTCCTAATTATCAAGGCAACCCCGCCCCCTCTGCCCACCTCTCTGTCTTTTCGATAGGTTGTGAATCCCTGGATGTTTAAATGCCAGTCCTGAACCCCCTGCAACCACGTCTCTGTGATGCCTACCACATCATACCTGCCAGTCACAATCTGGGCCACAAGCTCATCTACCTTGTTCCGTACACTGCGCGCATTTAAATATAGCACCTTTAATTCTCTATTGACCGTCCCTTTTTGTTTTCTTAGTGTGGTGGACCTTGGTTTACTGAGCCTTTCCGTACACTGTGTCATATTTTGTGGGATGGGGACTATCGTAACCTCTCCTGAGTTCTGTCTTTTCGTGCTTTTTTGTATTCCTAAGCACCCACTGATTACTTCACCTCTTGGTTCCCTGACTTTCCCTTCCCCCTTCCCTTGGCGGGATTCGAAGCTGGGTTCCCAGAGCATGACTCTGGGTCTCTAGATTACTAGTCCAGTGACAATACCACTATGCCACCATCTCCCCAGCCCAGGAGGACAACATTTGACCCATTGTGTCTGTGTCAGCTCCTGGTTAGAACTCTTTGTAGTGGAATAGCGGAGGAAAATCCATGCCAAAGACAGAAACAGAAAAAATATTTTGTGGGGATATAACTCAGCTTTACGAACAAGAACCCAAGAAGTCTAACACTTACTTGCCAATTAATTCATAGATTAGTTAATAGTTTTCATTTGGACTACTCTGATTTCTGAATTGGATTGACTTACTGTGACCTCTTTCTCCTAAGCTCTGCAGCTCTCATTTGAAAATATATCTTGATGACAGATATATTTAACAAAGTGGTAGTTCTACAAATGCAAATTATTTATTTGAGTTAAATATTATAGGTTTGAAATTGTTGATAGTGATAGTAGCAGGTGGATATTTAATAAATTCATATGGCATTCTTTTGTCTGTTATTTTAACAAATACATCAACTACCTTAATATTAAATGGGTGAATGCCTTCAATAAATTAGCAAATATTATACTTCAGTCTGCTAATATTGCTGACAGTAATATGTAGTCTTCTAAGTGAACTGTCACGCAACCTGGCCTGAATAAAGATAGGATTCAAAGGCATTCAATATGAGCATTTTGGAATAATTGTCTCTTCTGTTTGGAGAGCATAAACTCACCACAGATCAGGGGCGAAATTCTCCGGAAACGGCGCGATGTCCGTCGACTGGCGCCCAAAACGGCGCCAATCAGACGGGCATTGCGCCGCCCCAAAGGTGCGGAATGCTCAGCATCTTTGGGGGCCGAGCCCCAACATTGAGGGGCTAGGCCGACGCCGGAGGAATTTCCGCCCCGCCAGCTGGTGGAAATGGCCTTTGTTGCCCCGCCAGCTGGCGCTGAAATGACATCTCCAGGCGCGCATGTGCAGGAGCGTCAGCGGCCGCTGACAGTTTCCCACGCATGCGCAGTGGAGTGAGTCTCTTCCACCTCCGCCATGGTGGAGACCGTGGCGGAGGCGGAAGGGAAAGAGTGCCCCCACGGCACAGGCCCGCCCACGGATCGGTGGGCCTCGATCGCGGGCCAGGCCACCGTGGGGGCACCCCCCGGGGTCAGATCGCCCCGCGCCCCCTCCCAGGACCCTGGAGCCCGCCCACGCCGCCTTGTCCCGCCAGTAAGGTAGGTGGTTTAATTTACGCCGGCGGGACAGGCATTTTAGCGGCGGGACTTCGGCCCATCCGGGCTGGAGAATCGAGCGGGGGGCCCGCCAACCGGCGCGATTCCCACCCCCGCCGAATATCCGGTGCCGGAGACTTCGGCAACCGGCAGGGGCGGGATTCACGCCAGCCCCCGGCGATTCTCCGACCCGGCAGGGGGTCGGAGAATGTCGCCCCAGGAATACAAAATGTCTTTATTAACACCATTCTGAAACAAGACTACCCCACAATACACTTACTGGAAAAAAATGCTGAAGTTTTAGGTTAACGTTTCCAGCAGAATCTTCTGCTATAACGTCAAATAGAAAACAAACAGGGCAAGAGTGGGTTGCATCTAAGAGCACAGCCTTGAGCGCTGAGAACTGTTCTTTTGACATATTGTACAAATGTAAAAGCGAAACTATTAATAATAAGGTTGTTCTGTTAACAGTGGAAGTGACTCACCCTGCCTTCCAGCGTGTTGGCAAAGTAACAACATTTGTTAATAATTTCTGAACATTGAAAGTGTGCTTATCTTTTTGTTTGTTAATGTGATGCAGTGATTAGTGGCATGCTGCTTATAACATGGTAAAACTGGTAGCTGCAATGACAAAAATATGATCACATTAACCTCTGGAAAATTTCTAATGGGCAATGCAGTGTGCAGTTGAAAGCCCACACTGTTTAATGGAACTTAATCCACCCACTTTGCACTCTGAAAACAGTGCTAATGCACACTTGCACAGTATTCCCCATTACTCAGCCTTCAAACAAAGTCAGGCAATAAGCAGCACTGATGCTGCAGACATTAATATCCTTCTGAAAGTGTCATTCGACATCAAGGCCACAATGTGTATGGTGTTATCTGTCATTGGAACAAACACGGTAAACAAACAGGAAATAATAAACTGTGAGTAGACATTGTACTGTGATCATAAAACAGCAGCTGACAAGACGTGAGGTGCACGCCTGTAACATGATCTCAATGAATTTGCTGATTACAGTCTAATTTGTACTGATGTAAGGTTCTGATGTGGCTACATGAGCAAGCCATTGGTAGCAGCAACACTGTAATCTTCGCTGCATTGTTTAAACTAAATGGCTCTGCTCCCACCTTGCTGTGGAATAAAGCACCTTGTGACCTGAACCATATTTTGCTTCATCTAATTAATTTGTTCTGCCGATGAAGATTGAAAAAAACCCACAAGCATGTATCCTGTTCAGATTGTAAGGAATTTTTGTATTTCAACATCGCCTGGTTATGCTGGTTATGCTGATGACAGGTAGATACAGGGCTGTGTCAGTCAATGACCAGAAAACCACGATGCTCACACATCTTATGGGAATCACTGATGCCATTGAATTTTGCAGGCAGCCGACTTAAATTCATTACAATAATTAACTTCCATGAATAAAAAAGAATAAAAGGGCATCTTGTTTTTGAAACCAATAGCTCCCCAGTGAACCTAAGATTCACAAATATTTCCCTGGGTGTCTAAATGTGCCCTGATGGGTAGTCACTGCTGTTTGCAGCTCTGGCACTTCTGCCTGGAGTCACCCCTTGTACACCCACACAGGGTTGGAGCCCTAAGGGGAAGAGAGCATCCCTGGCATCTTAATGGATAGTGAGCAGCCCTATCAAGGTCACCTGCAGACATTGCCATTTCACTAGGCCCTGGACCTGTGTCCCATCTGACCACTTGGGTTGGTTAGTCTCGTGGCAGCTAAAACCCTGAGATAAAAATCCTAAGAGGCAGCTGCCTACAGCTTGGCCCATTGTGAGCAGAACCCACCAGACACCCGAGGCACCCACTCTGAGCAGCAGCCACCAGATACCCAAGGCGCCCACCCTGAGCAGCACCCACTCTGAGCAGCAGCCACCAGACACCCAAGGCACCCACCGTGAGCAGCACCCACCAGACACCCAAGGCACCCACTCTGAGCAGCAGCCACCAGACACCCAAGGCACCCACCGTGAGCAGCACCCACCAGACACCCAAGGCAATGTAGCCAGTTAAAATGGCTAACTCCCGATTTAGAATGGCTAACCCCGATTGAAAATGGCGAACGGCAAAGGCTGATGGGAAAATCAGCCAACAGGACTAAAACAAGCAGCTACAGGTAAACTGTGTATTCACCTCTGGGAAGGCCAGACAAGATCGATACCAGTAACCATCAGCACAACAAAACACCAGCCATCTGCATACTAATGAGCAATCCCCGGGAACAATGTGCAACATTTTAGACACAAAGCCAACCCAGACTCATCGGCGCCAACAGAAGCCTCCACAAAGGGAGGTGAACGATCACCTCAAGACCACCCATCTATCAAGGAATCGCTCCAGCATTGGAGAATATCGAACCAAGTGATTGGGACAAAGTCCAATCACTTGGAACCAGGTACAGGGTCCGCCCCGAAAGGCGGGAAGCCCCTGGGGACTATAAGAATAGAGCCCCAAGTTCAAATTGATCCTTCTGCTACCCCTTCTGCATCTTCCTGCACCCTTCTGCTTCTTCTTCTGACCGGGTCACTCAGCAACGCAGACCAACCCTTGACAGTGACCGGTCCAGCCATCGCAAAACATCCAGTAAGTCTTACTTCAACGCTCGCAACGAGATAGGCACTCCTTTTTTTAAAAATATATTTTATTCAAAATTTTTGGCCAACCATAACAGTACATTGTGTATCTTTTACACAGTAATATAACAATATAAATAACAATGGCCAGTTTTTTAAACAAGAAATAAATAATATATAAACAACATCAAAATTAAAAAAACAAAACTAAATGGCAACTGCCTTGTCCCAAATAAATACTCTCCAAAAATACAATTCAACAGTCCAGTATACAATTACCTATAACAACAACCTATACATATTATACTTATACACTAACATCCCTGAGAGTCCTTCTGGTTCCTCCCCCTCCCCCCTCCCAACCCCCCCCCCCCCCCCCCCCCCCGGCCTGGGTTGCTGCTGCTGTCTTCTTCTTTTCCATTCCATCTATCTTTCTGTGAGGTATTCGACGAACGGTTGCCACCGCCTGGTGAACCCTTGAGCCGATCCCCTTAGGACGAACTTAATCCGTTCCAGCTTTATAAACCCTGCCATGTCATTTATCCAGGTCTCCACACCCGGGGGCTTGGCTTCCTTCCACATCAACAGTATCCTGCGCCGGGCTACTAGGGACGCAAAGGCCAAAACATCAGCCTCTTTCGCCTCCTGCACTCCCGGCTCTTCTGCAACCCCGAATATAGCCAACCCCCAGCTTGGTTCGACCTGGACCCCCACCACCTTCGAAAGCACCTTTGTCACCCCCACCCAAAACCCCTGTAGTGCCGGACATGACCAGAACATGTGGGTGTGATTCGCTGGGCTTCTCGACCATCTCGCACACCTATCCTCTACTCCAAAAAATTTACTGAGCCGTGCTCCAGTCATATGCGCCCTGTGTAACACCTTAAATTGTATTAGGCTTAGCCTGGCACACGAGGACGATGAGTTTACCCTACTTAGGGCATCAGCCCACAGCCCCTCCTCAATCTCCTCCCCCAGCTCTTCTTCCCATTTCCCTTTCAGCTCATCTACCATAATCTCCCCCTCGTCCCTCATTTCCCTATATATGTCTGATACCTTACCGTCCCCCACCCATGTCTTTGAGATCACTCTGTCCTGCACCTCCTGCGTCGGGAGCTGCGGGAATTCCCTCACCTGTTGCCTCGCAAAAGCCCTCAGTTGCATATACCGGAATGCATTCCCTTGGGGCAACCCATATTTTTCGGTCAGCGTTCCCAGACTTGCAAACGTCCCATCTACAAACAGATCTCTCAATTGTGTTACTCCTGCTCTTTGCCATGTTCCAAATCCCCCATCCATTCTCCCCGGAGCAAACCTATGGTTATTTCTTATCGGGGACCACACCGTGGCTCCCGTCTTTCCCCTATGCCGTCTCCACTGCCCCCAAATTTTCAGAGTAGCCACCACCACCGGGCTTGTGGTGTATTTGTTCGGCGAGAACGGCAACGGCGCCGTCGCCATAGCTTTTAGGCTAGTCCCCCTGCAGAACGCCCTCTCCAATCTCTTCCACGCCGCTCCCTCCTCTTCTCCCATCCACTTACATACCATTGAGATATTGGCGGCCCAGTAGTACTCACTTAGGCTCGGTAGTGCCAGCCCCCCGCTATCCCTACTACGCTGCAAAAATCCCTTCCTCACTCCCGGGGTCTTCCCGGCCCACACAAAACTCATGATACTCTTCTCAATCCTTTTGAAAAAAGCCTTCGTGATCACCACCGGGAGGCACTGAAACACAAAGAGGAATCTCGGGAGGACCACCATTTTAACCGCCTGCACCCTCCCTGCCAATGACAGGGATACCATGTCCCATCTCTTGAAGTCCTCCTCCATCTGTTCCACCAACCGCGTTAAATTTAACCTATGCAATGTACCCCAATTCTTGGCTATCTGGATCCCCAAATTGCGAAAGTCCCTTGTTACCTTCCTCAGCGGTAAGTCCTCTATTTCTCTGCTCTGCTCCCCTGGGTGCACCACAAACAACTCACTTTTCCCCATGTTCAGTTTATATCCTGAAAATTCTCCAAACTCCCCAAGTATCTGCATTATCTCTGGCATCCCCTCCGCTGGGTCCGCCACATACAACAACAAATCGTCCGCATACAGAGATACCCGGTGTTCTTCTCCTCCCCTGAGTACTCCCCTCCACTTCCTGGAACCCCTCAATGCTATTGCCAGGGGCTCAATCGCCAGTGCAAACAATAATGGGGACAGAGGACATCCCTGCCTCGTCCCTCTATGGAGCCGAAAATACGCAGACCCCCGTCCATTCGTGACCACGCTCGCCATCGGGGCCCTATACAGCAGCTGTACCCATCTAATATACTCATCTCCAAAGCCAAATCTCCTCAACACCTCCCACAAATAATCCCACTCCACTCTATCAAATGCTTTCTCGGCATCCATCGCCACCACTATCTCCGCTTCCCCCTCTGGTGGGGGCATCATCATTACCCCTAGCAGCCTCCGTATATTCGTATTCAGCTGTCTCCCCTTCACAAACCCAGTTTGGTCCTCATGGACCACCCCGGGACACAATCCTCTATCCTCATTGCCATTACCTTGGCCAGAATCTTAGCGTCTACGTTCAGGAGGCCTATAGGACCCGCATTGCAGCGGGTCTTTTTCCTTCTTTAGGAGAAGCAATATCGTTGCCTCTGACATAGTCGGGGGCAGCTGTCCCCTTTCCCTCGCCTCGTTAAAGGTTCTCATCAGTAGCGGGGCGAGTAAGTCCACATATTTCCTGTAAAATTCAACTGGGAATCCATCCGGTCCCGGGGCCTTCCCCGCCTGCATGAGATAGGCACTCCTAGCTATCAATCTGTACCAGCTTCGAATCCCGCAGGCTCAGAACCCGAACGAAAGGCCATTCATTTCCCTGACCTGGTGGGCTATTTCCAAGTTAAGTATTGGCCTGTTAGTTGTAGGAAGTAGCTTAGACGTAGAATTTATGCATGAGTATTGATTGCTGTATATAATAAATGTGCTTTGATTTAACTCTTACTAAGTGGCGTATTGGATTATTGATCATTACTCGGACTTGAACCACGTGGCGGTATCAGAATGATACCTGGCGACTCAAGAGCAAAGGTGATAAAACAGAGCAATTAAACTAAGGCAAAAGTTAGCAACAGCACCCACTTTGAGCAGCAGCCACCAGAAACCCGAGGTGTCCACCCTGGGCAGCATCCACCAGACACCCAAGACACCCACCCTGAGCAGCACCCACCAGACACCCAAAGCACCCACCCTGAGCAGCACCCTCCAGACACCCAAGGCACCCACCCTGAGCAGCACCCACCAGACACCCAAGAAACCTGTGAGCAGCATCCACCTGACACCCAAGGCACCCATCCTGAGCAGCACCCATCAGACACCTGAGGCACCCACCGTGAGCAGCACCCACTACACACCAGGGGCACCCACAAGACACCAGAGACACCGACCATGAACAACATCCACTACATATCTGAGGCACCCACTGTGAGCAGTACCCATTGGATACACGAGGCACCCAGAGTGAGCAGCACATACTACATACCCGAGGCACCCACTGTGAGCAGCACCCAATATATACCCGAAAGACCCACCGTGAGCAGCATCCACTAGACACCCATGGCATCCACTATGAACAGCACCCACTAGATAGCCGAGGTACCCACTGTGAGCAGCACCCACTAAACACCCGAGACACCCACCATGAACATCACGCATTGGACCTCCGAAGCACCCAGCGTGAGCAGCATCACTAAATACCTAAGACCCACTGGACACAAGGGGCACCTACTATGGGCAGCTCCCACGAGACTTCTCCACCAGTCTTGCCCGACACAGCAGTTTTGGTATCGCTGACAACTCAGAGCAGTGCTATTGCAGATCGACTGTGAATGTTGCTCTCACTTTGAAGTCACATGCAAAGTGAAGGTGGACAGCTCCAGGCAACTTATATCTGTTGGTGATTCAAAGTGGCAAGGTGGCACATGTCATGATATACAGGTATACATCATAGCACATACATACATACATACTGATGGACAGATCAACGGACCAATCAACACACACACAACACGACAGCCAATCACAGGCAAGAGCACACACAGTACAAAACAGGGAACACGACACTTCCTGGGCACTCGAGGACGAGACAGCTCAGGACACAGAGCTCATAGCAAGCCAGTCAGACATCCACCATGTGCTGAGTGCCATTACAAGATAGAATTAGGAGTAGGTCCACAGATTCAAGGGTTATGATCGAACCTCAGTAAACAGTATACAACTGTAAATATATGTTAGTAATAAAACTGAGTTGTACCATTCGCAACCGTGTTGGTTCGTCTGTGTAGCAGAGCACCCAACACTTCAGCACAGTGTAGAGATTCTCTGATTCTTTCATTCTATGAATTTCCCGCTGGCATGGCAGGTAATTGGGAGGGAGAATGCCAGTCTAGAGATTTGCATATTCATTGAGTATTCATGACATGATAATACATGTAAGTGTGGTTCTCAACATGTCAGCAGGTAACCATGATGTGGAGATGCCGGCGTTGGACTGGGGTGAACACAATATCCCAGGCGGCCTTCAGGACGCGCAACAACGCAGAATCGCCGAGCAGAAACTTATAGCCAAGTTCCGCACACATGAGTGCGGCCTCAACCGGGACCTGGGATTCATGTCACATTACATTCATCCCCCACCATCTGGCCTGCGAAATCCTACGAACTGTCCTGGCTTGATGTAATTCACACCTCTTTAACCTGGGGTTACCCCATCTCTGGATCTGTAAAGATTTAATCACCTGCTAATGGTCGCATTCCAAGCATAGTTTGGCATCTTTGAATTTGTCTTTATATGTGTTTCTGGAACATACCTCTTCATTCACCTGAGGAAGGAGCAGCGCTCCGAAAGCTATTGACATCGAAACAACCCTGTTGGACTTTAACCTGGTGTTGTAAGACTTCGTACTGTCAGCAGGTAAGCTAGCCCACCATCGCGGGGGGGGGGGGGGGGCTGGTAAATCCTGACTTGTTTTCCCTCTGGTGAGATTCAGACTTTGGGACTCACGCTTAGTTTTCTGCACATGCCCACCACTGGAGATTTAATAAGGCACAACATTTTGGAGCATTGAGGATGAATCATTTAGAACAGCATACGAACATGAGTCTGCCAAAGAAACACCAATTGCCAGAAAATTCCGGTTGACCGTGACCTCTCTACCCGAGGAACTAGACCAGGGTTTTGCTACAGGACTTCAATTGTACTTTGAGTGCAGTGGATGTTTAGTATGTCTATATGACTCTGCAGGTGGGTCTGATTGCATATATATTTAGATGTTGAGCAATAAAAAATTATCTTTCTTTTAAAAAATGTTTGAGAAAACCTGCCACATGCGTGTTGCTGACAGTTATCGTACTCATGGGGTTATAAGACTTATTTCTCTTCGAAAAACACACTGACTGATTTGTTATGTTGTTGGTGTAACATAAGCGACTTCCTTGTGGTGCACTTGACAAAGGAAGGTTCAGACGTGGAGATAACTTCAACACGTTTATTAAACTATTTACACTTCTATTACTCGGGTTCGACACTACTGCTAATCTTACTATAGCTACCCAGACTGACTAACCAGCTGCTGCAATCCACGTGGTGGGTCTAATATTGAATCAACCCTGTACTGGCGCTTCTCTTACCTTTTCTTGCTGGTTGGAGTGTGTTTTCCTCACAGTACTTGCCGAATTTATCCAGGACTGCCTGAAAGTCGCTCCTGTTTTGCCCCTTGGAGAACTTGAATTTTTAAAAGATTTCTTCTGCTCTGGCACCGGCGATGGTGAGGAGAAGCTCTGTTTTTTCAGGATCAGCCACTTCTTCTAGTTCGGCTGCCACCAGGAAGATTTCAAACTTTTGCCGGAATGCCCGCCAGTTTTCGCAGAGATCACCGTGGCACTGGAGCTGCTACGGAACCCGGATCCTGAACATCTTGCCTGAGTATCGTTGCTGGTTGTCACTGTACGCTGAGGTATGGCTATCTGGATTGAAACAGTTCAATCCTGGTACCATGATTTGTTCTGTTGTAGATGTAACATAAGCGGCTTCCTTGTCTAATATTGAATCAACCCTGTGTCTGTACTCACTGACTGTCTCCACTGGAAAGAGACAGATCATGTGTGTGGTGTACTTTATATATGGGTTGGTGTAATGCCCCCCTGTGGTCGTGTCACCTCCTTGTGTATCGTGAATGTCTATTGGTCGTGTCCTATCTACTTGATCTATTGGTTGAGTGTGTGTGTGTGATGTCTCTTGTGCTCCCTCTAGTGTCTAGCTAGCCTACATGTATTTACATTGAGGCACATCACCACACGGACTTCGGTCAATCGAGAGGTGGAAAAAGGAGAACTATCCTTATCAACCCTCCCCTGTCCAAACAATACTAGAGCTGCATTAACGGAGAAGGGAGACAAGCAGATGAGAGAGGCGGGAATAGAGGGTCACAATGTCAGATTTAGATGAGGAAAAAAATATGGGAGGAGGATTGAGTGGAGCAGAAAGGCTGGCTGAATGGCCTGTTTCTGTGCTACATAGCCAAATGCAATCCCAGGTAAATACTCCACAAACAGCACCTCACAAATCTATTTTATATACTCCAGATAATTATCACAAGTTTTGAAGTTTTTGAGCCATTGGTGTGCATGCTTTGATAGCCAAATAAGAGCGTGAATTGTCTTTTAATCTGAAATGTTATAAACCTTGGCGCTAAATATTCAAAATATACCATCAAAAAATATCCAGGGAAAGTCATTCAGTGGCACCTAAATGCAATTTTTCGCTGTTGAACTATTGACTGGGTCAGTGTGTTTTCTGCAAATGAATAACAGAAATTGAAAGATAAATAACTGCCTCATTACCTCCCAGAATCCAAGGCATCATCTTGAGAACACCTGCATCCACCACAATATGTTGGGCTAGTCAATGTTGTACCAGATTGCTATGACGTGGGTTTAGGAACAAGTTAATTCTGCTCCCTTGATAGTTCAATTGGTTAAAGCAGTGTGGTGATGAACACACATTCCAAGAAGATTGCTGGTTCAATTCCTCGTCTGAGTAAACTATTCCTAGCATATTTAGCATCAACGGAAGCTTTTCAATTGGCAATATTATTGTTCAGCAAGGACATCTTGAAACTACACCACATAGACATCAGGTAGGGATCAAATTGGAGTCTGCTATAGTGATGCACAAGGTTGAATACCTAACACCACAGACAGCCGAGATTCAGAAATGAAGAAATGTGGGAGCAGCCTCCCAGTGAGTTGAACAAGGTGAGACAGTAGGGGGGGGGAACACAATGAAGCGGGGGCTGGAGGAAGGGAGTGAAAGAAAAAATTGAAATAGACTGTGTAAAACCAAGAACTGCATGTGGTAATACCAGTGCAGACCTCAAGTCCAATGGTCGATGTACCATTTGTCAATGTTCGCTGTTGATTATTCTTGTGTCGACTATGTACGTACTGTGTACATTAATCGACCGCAGAAAAATACTTTTCACTGTACTTCGGTACATGTGACAATAAATCAAATCAAAAATCAAAATCAAAGTGCTTTACACACATATAAAGACCATTCAGTCTTTGATGAGCAGGCATTTCATTGCAGGTTTTAGATGTGGAGCCAGCAAGGATAAATCAAAAAGGTCTGCAATGCAACACTTTCAGTTAATAATTGTCTCTGCAACTGCAACCACTTCACCATGTACATCAATAAGAAGCAATACGATAATTACCATCCATATTTGGAAAGTAGCAAATTATTCCTACATCCCAACACTTAATGATCAGAGCTGAGTTTTTTCAGAAATTATTTGCAGGCCACAACACATTTCATTGCTCTCAAAATCCCAGTAGTTTAAATATTCACAACGCAAGAGGAACAAATGTGTAAATAAGCTGCAAAACTTGTGATTCTGTTCTTACAGCACAGAATAATTTTGAGCTTAATTAAACCAATATGCAATTTAGCAGAGTTTAGGAGTACGAAATGATTCAAATCCATAAATTATCGCAACACAGTATTAATTTGAAACTGTGCTAACCAAGCTATTTGCCTTTTGACTTGCTGCAAATCTAGGATGATATTTAAGTAAAAGCTCAAATGGATTATGATCCTGAAAATTAACATTGAAAACAAATCTATTTCACAAAAGGGGAACAAAACATTCTGGGTGGGGTTCTCCGATCCTGAGGCTAAGTGTTGACGCTGTCGTAAACGCCGTCGCGTTTCCCTACGGCGTCAACATGGCCTCAGGATCAGTAATTCTGGCCCCCACAGGGGTCCGTGCATGTGCAGTGGCACCGGAGCCAACGGCGCATGCGCAGTGGGACCGGCGCGATTTCCACGCATGCGCGGTGCCTCCCTTCTCCCCGCCGGTCCCGACGCAACATGGCATAGGCTTACTGGGGCCGGCGCGGAACAAAGGAGACCCCCAGCCCGAGAGGCTGGCCCACCGATTGGTGGGCACCAATCGCGGGCCAGGCCACAGCGGAGGTCCCCCCTGGGGTCGGACCCCCCATCCCTCCCCCATAGGCCGCCCCCGAACCCTTCCACGCCAAGGTCCCGCCGGGTAAGACCAGGTTAGAACGCGCCAGCGGGACTTGGGTTTTTCAGTACGGCCGTTCGGCCCATCCCGGGCGGAGAATCGCTGGAGGGGCGTCGGGGCGGTGTGGCGCGATACAGGCCGGTGGCGGCGATTCTCCGGCCCGACCCCGCTCGGGAGAATCCTGCCCTCTATATTTGTCAGTGCAGTCTGCAAGTCCCAACTTTTACCAGAAAACTAGAATATGCAGTGTCTGAAACAATAATAAAGTGTGAATTTAGTCATCATCTGATCCCTCAAACAAGTGAAAAATTAACCATTTTAAAAGCAGAATGGAGTGCGCATTCCATCCAATCCATTTTAACTGCATGTCTGTCAGGGCAACTAAAATTCCACTCATTGTCTTATGGGACGAAGAATAGCCAAACATGAACTGTGTTGTTTATGTTTTGATAACTGTATTTTTCAGATGCCATGTTTCGAGACAAAATGTATCTGAATTTCTATCAAAGGGTTCTCAACAATGAAACATGATCCTGTTTAAATGATAAATCATATTGAAACTAATTTTGAAAGCTAAAGAATATTATTTCAAAAACGCATGCTTATCGTGAAGAGGTAGCATTTGTGAGTTAGAAACACCGTATCATAACGTACCTATAGGTCGTTTATCACTCTGACAACATTTCTTAATCTCAGCCTCTGAGGCTGTGCCTTCCAGTTACAGATTCACAGAATTGTCATGGCGTCAATGGAGGCCATTCAGCTCATCGTGTCTTTACCAGCTCTCCAAATGAGCATTGTGACTTAGTGCCACTCCCCTGTCTTTTCCCCATAATCCTGCACATGGTTTCTATTCAATCCTCAGATACCCTCTTGAATGCCTCGATGGAACCTGCCTCCACCACACTTCCAGGAAGTGCATTCCAGAGCTGAACCACTCGCTGTGTGAAAATGTTTTCTCTCATGTCACATCTGCTTCTTTTGCAAATCACATTAAATCTGTGCGCCCTCTTGTTTTTGATCCTTTTACGAAACGGGAACAGTTTCTCCCTATCTACTGTGTCCAGCCCCCTCATAATTTTGTACACCTCCATCAAATCTCCTCTTAGTCTTCTTCTCTCCGAGGAGAACCATCCCAACCTCTCTAATCTATCCTCATCCCTCGAGCCAATCTTGTAAACCTGTTTTCCACGCTCTCCAGTGTATTCACATCCTCTCGATAGTCTAGCACCCTATAGTGCCTGGTATTGGGTCAGCATAATCTCCTTGCTCTTGTACTCTATGACCTTATTAGCAAAGCCCAGGATGCTGTATTCTTTATTAACTGCTCTCTCCACTTGTCCTACAACTTTCAATAATCTATGCACATATAGACCAGGTCCCTCTGCCCCTGCACTCCTTAAGACTTTTACCCTTTACTTTATATCGTCTGTCCATCTTCTTTCCACCAAAATGCATCACCTCACACTTCTCCGCTTTGAACTCCATCTGTCCCCTATCGGACCACTCACCAACTTGTCGGTTTGAAGTTGCACACTGCCCTCCTCACAGTGTACAATATTTCCAAGTTTTGTGTCATCCACAAACTTTGAAATTGTCTCCTGCAAACTAAGATCTAGATCATTAATACATACCAGGGAACGGATGAGTCTCGATACCAATTCCTGCGGAACACAACTATAAACATCCTCCAACCCCAGACATATTCATTGAGCGTTACCCTGTTTCCCATTACTCAGCCAATTTTGTCTCCATGTTGTTACTATCCCTTTTATTTTGTTGTGTAGCATTGTTTCGAGTGCCTTTTGAAAGTCCATCTGCATTTCCCTCATTGACCCTTTCTGGTACCTATTCAAAAATTCGAGCAAGTTCGTTAAACATGATTTCCCCTTTAGAAATCCATTGAGGATACCCTCCATCATGTTATGTGGCACTACTACCGTGCTAAATGAGATAGATTTCGAACAGATCTAGCAACTCAAGTCTGGGCATCCATGAGGTGCTGTGCCATCAACAGCAACAGAATTGCATTCAACCACAATCTGCAACTTTGTGGCCCAGCTTTTCTCTCATTTTACCATTACCACCAAGTCAGGGATCAACCCTGGATCAATGAAAGTGCAGGAGAGCATGTCAGAAGCAGCATCAGGCATACCAAAAATGAGGTGTCAATCGGGTGAAGCTAGAACAAGGCTACTTGTGTGCCAAACAGCATAAGCAGTAAATAATGGACAGAGCTAAGCGTTTCCACAACAAACGCATCAGATTTAACTCTGCAGTTCTGCCACATCCAGCTGTGAATGGTGGTGGACAATTAAACAACTCACTGGAGGAGGAGCTAACACAAATATCTCCATCCTCAAAGATAGAGGAGTCCAGCGCATATGTGTAAAAGAGAAGGCTGAGGCATTCAAAACAATCTTCAGCCAGAAGTACTGAGTGGATGATCCATCTCCGGAGGTCCCCAGCATCACAGGTGTGGCTTCAGCCAATACGATTCACTCCATGTGATATCAAAAATCAGCTGAAGGCACCGGATACTGCAAATGCAATGGGCCCCGATAATTTTCCAGCAATATTATTGAAGGCGTGTGCTGCAGGTCTTGCCGCACCCCTAGCCAAACTGTTCCAGTACAGCTACAACACTGGCATCTACACGGCAATGTGGAAACTTGCCGAGATGTGTCCTGTACACAGGAAACAGGACAAACCCAGTCAGTTACCGCCCTATCAGTCTCCTCTCAAGCATCAGCAAAATGATGGAAGGAGTCATCAACAGTGCTATCAAGTGGCATTTACTCAACAATAACCTGCTCACGGATGCTCAGTTTGGGTTCCACCAGGGTCACTCAGCTCCTGACCTCATCAAAGCCTTGGTTCAAACATGGACAAAAGAGCTTGAATGCCAGAGGTGAGGTGAGAGTGACTGCCCTTGACATCAAGGCAGCATTTGACTGAGTATGGCATCAAGGAGCCCTAGCTAAACTGGAGTCAATGGAAATTAGGGGGGAAATTCTCCGCTGGTTGGAGTCATACCTGGCATAAAAGAAGATGGTTGTAGTGGTTGGAGTTCAATCACCTCAGCTCTAGGATGTCACTGCAGGAGCTCCTCAGGGGAGTGATCTATGCTCAACCACCTTCAGCTGCTTCATCAATGACCTCCCTTCAATCATAAGCTCCGAGTGGGGATGTTTGTGGATGACTGCACAATGTTCAGCACCATTCACGACTCCTCAGATAATGAAGCAGTCCATGTCCAAATGCAGCAAGACCTGGACAAGTTGCATTTGCACCACAGAAGTGCCATTCAATGACCATGTCTGACAAGAGAGGATCTAACCATCGCCCCATGACATTCAATGGCATTACCATCACTAAATCGCCTACAATCAACGTCCTGGGGGTTACCATTGATCAGAAACTGAACTGGACTTCCCATTTTAATACTGTGGCTAAAATGCTTCGGTGTGGGCACCGATCTGCAATGACCATAGGTTTGCGCCAAGGGGGCCGGACGGGAGATTTTGTGGGTGTTGGCAAGCGGGGATAAAGCGATTTGGTGACCTGTTTACAGAGGGCAAGTTTGCGAGGTTAGAGAACCTGGAGGAAGAGTACGAGCTGCCCAGGGGGAACGATTTTAGGCACCTGCAGGTCCAGGAATTATTAAAGAGAGAAGTGCTGTCCTTTCCTGATCTGCCACCCATGGGGTTGCAGGATAAGATGCTGTTGAGGGATCAGCAAGGGGAGGGGAAGGTGTTTGAGGTCTACAAGGAATTGTTGGACTGGGGGGGTGGGGGATAGAAAGCATTAAGTGGTAGGAGGAGTTGGGACATGGGCTGAGGCCCTGCAGAGAGTGAATGCATCCTCGTTGTGTGTGAGGCTAAGACTCAGTCAGTTTAAAATGTCCATAGGACACATATGACGGTAGCAAGGATGGCAAGGTTTTTGAAGGGGTAGAGGATAGGTGTGGGCAGTGAGCGGGGAGGCCTGTGAATCACATCCACATGTTTTGGGCATATCCGAACCTGAAGGGGTTCTGACAGGGGCTTACAGAAGTAATGTCCGAGGTGCTGGGGGTGAAGGTGACCCCAAGGACAGAGGTGCTGATATTTGGGGTGTTGGAAGACCTGGGAGTCCAGAGGGTGAGAGAAGCCAATGTTTTGGCTTTTGTCTCCCTGATAGCCCGGAGACGGATCTTGTTCGGGTGGAAGGACTCTGAGCTGAGGTGTGTGGGTGAGCGACCTGACAGAATTATAGAGGCTGGAGAAGGATAAGTTTGTCTTGAGGGGGGTCAGTGGATGGGTTCACTCGGAGGTGGAAGCTGTTTATTGATTTCTTTAAGGAGGTTTGAGGGGTCAGCAAAGAGAGTTAAAATGGGGAAGACATGTTGGGAGAGGGGGCCGGTATTGGGGGAGCGGGGGTGTAGTGGGTGTTGGTTGTTTATAAAGTTGTATGGATGTTCTTCTATAATAATAATAATCACCTTTTATTGCCACAAGTATGAAGTTACTGTGAAAAGCCCCTAATCACCACAAGCTGGCACCTGTTTGGGTAAGCTGGTATGGGAAATGCAGCTTCTGTGTTTGTTTGTTGATATGAAATTGCCTTGAATAAAATATTTTTAAAAAATACTGTGGCTACCAGGGCAGGTCAAAGGCTAAGAATCCTACGACAAGTAACTCATCTCCTGACCCCCCAAAGCATGTCCACCATCTAAAAGGCACAAGTCAGGAATGTAATGGAATACTCTCCACTTGCCTGGATGAGTGCAGCTCCAACAACACTCAAGAAGCTCGACACCATCCGGGACAAAGCAGCCCGCTTGATTGCTCCCTCTTCCGCCTACATTAAAACCTTCCACCATTGACAAACAAAGACAGCTGTGTGCAACGTCTACAAGATGCACTGCAGTAACTTGCCAAGGTTCCTTAGACAGCACCTTCCAAATCCATGACCACTACCATCTAGAAGGACAAGAGCAGCAGATACCTGGGACCCCCACCACCTAGAGGTTCCCCTCCAAGTCACTCACCATCCTGTCTTGGAAATATATCGCCGTTACTTCACTGTCGCACGGGCAAAATCCTGGAACTCCCTCCCTAACAGCACAGTGGGTGTACCTACACCTCTGGGACTGCAGCTGTTCAAGAAGGCAACTCCCCACCACGTTCTGTAGGGCAACTAGGGATGGGCAATAAATGCTGGCCGAACCAGCGACACCCACATCCCGTAAACACATTTTTAAAAATGGTGCCTCTTTATAATCAACCCACATTTTTCTATGTGACTACTAATTCCAACATGAATAATTGTTTCTATAAGTATCTTTGCATTTTTGATATTTCCAGTTCCATCTACCCTCAGTGCAACGAAACTGCTCAATCCATAAAATTGAATCAGTCTCACACTGACGAATGGAGATTTCTAATCTTGACGATTTTGGGTTGGATAAAAAGACAACATCTGTCCTAGTCCTCCAAACGCGCCCCAAAGAAAACAGAAATGGGAGTAAGCCATTTAGCCACCCCAGCCTGCTCCCCATTCGAAGAGATCATAGTCTATCTGCGACCTAACTCTGTCCTCCTGCCTTTACCCCATATCCCTTAATATCTTTGGATAACAAAAATCAACCTCAGATTTTAAATCAAACAATTCAAATAGCATCATTTCCTGCCTGCAGAAGAGAATCCCAAACTTCCACCATCTTTGCACATAGAAATGTTTCCCAACCTCACTTCCGAAAGGCCTGGTTCCAGTGCCCACAGCCCTAAACACCCAGTGGAAATAGTTTCCACTTGTCTACGTATCAGTCCCTTCAATATCGTGATCAAATCACCTCTTCATGGACGGCATGTGATGCAGTGGTTAGCACTGGGACTACGGTTCTGAGGACATGGGTTCGAATCCTGGCCCTGGGTCAATGTCCGTGTGGAGTTTGCACATTCTCCCTGTGTCTGCGTGGGTTTCACCCCCACAACCCAAAAGATGTGCATGTTAGGTGGATTGGCCATGCTAAATTGCCCCCTCATTGGAAAAAAAAATAATTGGGTACTCTAAAAATTTTTTTTTTAAATTGCTTCTTCATTATTTGGATTCCATGGAATGCTGCTCTGGCTTGTGTAATCCCTCCTTGGGCAACCATGTAACATTTTGGCGAATCAAGGCTAATAAATCTTTTCTAAAGTGTCATTCTCAGAGCATCTCAGTTTAACTGGCCTCAGTGGTCTAGCTTGCGTTTTTTATGCCTGGAGCATAGATTTTACCACCCTGTACCCCCAGTCTTTACATATAATGGTCAGCATTCCATTAGTTGTTTTGATTATTTTCTGTACCTGTTCATGATATTATAATGATCTGAAGACTTCCACTGCTTTTCGATTTCCCCATTTAGAAAGTATACCGTTCTATCCTTTCTCGCTCTGAACTGGCAACCTAATTTTTTTTACACGGAAATTCATTTTCCAGTTTGTCCCATTCAGTTAATCTATTAATATATCACTTGCAACCACATTGCTTACAATCTTGTCCATCTGTGTTGTCAGCAAATTTGGAGATGTGGGTTTCTATTCCGTCATCTAAATTGTTTCAAATACGGTGAATAATTGAGGCCATGACAGGACCTTGCAGGATAAAACTGGTCACATTATATTAATTAAGAGTACCTGTCATTATCCCCATTCACTATAGCTTTCAATTTCTTAACCAGGTCAATAATTATTTCAATTTAATGAGCTTCAACTTTAGCAAACAGTTTTTTTTGAGAGGCTTATTTAATGCCTTCTGGAAGCCATATAAAAAACATCCATAGATATTCCCCAGTTCACCTATGTTAGCCAAGTCTTCATAAATTAAGACATAGCAACTGCACATGTGTTTTGTGTAATGTATACTGCAGACCCACAGGATCAACGGAAATCATTAATATTTCAGGGCGTGTCCCTGTATGTTTGTGAATTTTGCAATCATGACATATTGAATCCCAGTCTGGAGAAGGCACACAATACCTAGTTGGTGAAAAAAGACAAGAATGAATCCACTGCATGCGTAAAACAAAATTACAAAGCCACTCACGTTGGTTTAGAAGCTTCAGCTTGATCAGTTTGCAATTTCTCTCCTCCCTCCACTTCCATTGTACAATACACAATGCGATTTGGTGCTAAAGACTTGAGACCCTGCACTTCCATGATCACTACCTGGAAAACAAAATAATTTAACACCATAACTTCTATCTTTCAAATCATTTCTCCTTTTCATTTTGGCGTTGGTAAACGTGCAAGTGTAACATGTGAAGATATCTCTGCAACGTTTGGACAGAGTATTCTGCACTCACTGGTCAGGTACAGGTAAATTCACACCTTATTGGGACATCAGCCACTGCACCAGCATGACTTTCATTTCTCTGCTTCCCAGCCTTTGAGCCCCTTGAGAATGCAATTAATGTCAGTTTCTGAGTCACTCCACTGGCTCACACACATTCGAACTCGTGCAAAATTACATAAACATATTTTAATAGAGATGCACAAGAGCCGAAAAAGAAATTATTTCAACCCAGCTTGAATGAAATTGACCCATATATTCGAGAGATCTCCCAACTTCAACTTCACTTTCACTAAACCAATGCAGCAAAACTTTCATCATTTAAGTTTTCAACTGATTTCTTCTCATGGCTTGTAGTCATTTATTTTAATTCAACTTCTTGAAATGCAACGGAGTTTGTGGTGGAGCCAAAGACAACTGCTTCAGTTTTCCCAATATGCAGCTGTCGGAAAACATTTCACCCGAGGAGTTGGGGTGTGTCAAATAGTAGGTAAGTTACCTACTATGTTGGCCACCCAACCAGAGGCCTGCAATATACCACCTGCCCAGTCAGTTTGTCTTTGGAGGACCTAATTTTGCTGCAAACAACGCTATAAAGTGGGAAGATCAAGGAATGCTTACTTGACAAATTACATTATTGTAGCTTTACAAATTACAATACCAAACTAATATTTGCTATCCACTCACCTCAAGTGTAAAAGACAGGACAACATCAGATTTGGACAGCTGATTTTCATTTTCCTCTCCCATGTCAATGATGGAGGTATTATGACTGCGTTTCAGCTTCTGCAGTTTGAATTCCGAGCCTCCTTTAGAAACAGGCATACTTTCCAGATTTGCCATCAGTAGATTTACAGATGACTTAAGCTCCTCAATAAACATGTTCTCCATTTCTTTGGACACAAACTTTAGAAACTTGCGTTCCTACAAAACAGTGAGAAAAATGTTATGCAATATCATTGCATTTATTACACAAAGCAAAAAGCATGGAATAATCCTCATTCTTCACAACAGTTACTTCCTACATCTCATGAACCAAACATCCAGACAACGTGGAAATCACACCAATCTTGTCATATTAAGGAATTTCAACTGTCCATCTGACAGTCTTATACCATACCCCATGAAGGATACTTTCCCCAGAAGAAGCAATCAGCACCAGGCTTGGCAATGATATCACCAAATTCCATATTCATTACACAAAGTGACTTAACCGTTTCAAACTTTTTTTTAAAAAATGCTGTTGTTCCCAAGAAGTCAACATGATTAGCAGGATTGGGCAATGAATATTGTCAAACATGAAGGTTGAAAAAAAATTAAAAGTGAAAACGTGATATCATAGCAAACACATTCACCAAATCATTTAGATTACCTCTTGGCTAAAGTTAGTGAATGAGATGCACAGAAAGCAGACAGGGCAACTCCTTGGATGCTGAGGAAGCCTTTGCCAATGTGCAGCGAGGCCTGGAGAATATTCAGGCTTGGGCTGATAAGTGGTAAGTAACATTTTCATCACGCAAGTGCCAGGAAATGAATATCTCCAACAAGTGGAGAATCCAACTATCGCCCCTTGACATTCAATGGCATTACCATCGCTGAATCCCCCACTATCAACATCTTGGGGCTTACCATTGACCATATACTGAACTGGACCAGCCACGTAAATACTGAGCAGGTCAGAGGCAAGTAAATCTGAGTTGACTCCCCAATTCTGACCCCGCAAGGCCTGTTCACAATCTACAAGGCACAGGTCAAGAGCATGATGTAATAGACTCCACTGAAAATCGCAATATAATTGCCCTGAGAAGGTGGCAATGGGCCTTCACATTGAACAGCTATAGTCATTGTGTCAGTGGTGAATTCATCGTGATGACTTTCAACTAGCTGCTTGATAGGCTTCTTCAGTCAACATCAAAATCAATAGTGGCATAGTAGCACAGCCATTAGCACTGTTGCTTCACAGCACCAGGGACCCGGGTTTGATTCCCGGCTTGGGTTACTGTCTGTGTGGAGTCTGCATGTTCTCCCATATCTGCGTGGGTTTCTACGGGTGCTCCGGTTTCCTTCCACAAGTCCTGAAAGATGTGCTTGTTAGGTGAATTGGACATTTAGAATTCTCCCTCAGTGTACCTTAACAGGTGCTGTCATGTGGCGAATAGGGGATTTTCACAGTAACTTCATTGCAGTGTTAATGTAAGCCTACTTGTGACACTAATAAAGATTATTATTATTACTATTAAAAATCAATGCCATAGTTTAGGATGGGAATCACATGTCAAGTAAACTGAACAGTGTAAGGATAATTCCTGTTTAATCCCTTATGTCCTCTTTTGTTTTGCAGTTAAAATCTTTGACCCATGTTTGATTGATGGACATGTATCTTTAAGTCAAGCAGCAGAGAGAATGAGGAATTCAGAAATTGCAGGAGAGAACACTCTGCTAGTTTCTGCTCGTTTGAACAGGAGCTTCAGACTTCTTGGCACCAGAGAGAGAATGGGCTGGGACTTGGTTTGATTGATTGGCTGAGAGCCAATGAAAAGTCCCAAAAGGATGATTGGAGTGATGGTTGGATCCTATCCAAGTGGGATGGTTCTCAAGAGTCCAAGGAGTTTCAGTCTGACTCCTGCACACAAAAAGACAAGGACATGCTTTCTCGCCCTCGCCAGAAAGAGTTCTTGGAGCTGCAGAGAGCCTGAATGAATAAATTGCAGGACTCTTTCCCTCTCTCCATAAAAGATGTGAGTGCTCTATTCCTGAAATTACAGAGACCTCAATGAATCTACAGTAAAAGCTTCAAACTGAACGCAAGGTTTGAAGAGGAGCAAGCTGCTGGAAACACCCATCTGAAACAAAGACTCCTTTTCTCTTTACCCTTTTTACTCCCCTTTCTTCCCCTCTGTATTTGTGTGCCTTGTGTATGTGTGCAGAGGATGGAGTGGCAAGTTGAAGTGAGGAATTAGGAAATGGTTAACCAGTTGTATTTTCTGCATCATAGTTCTTGTTATAAATAAACAGTAATTGCGTTTAAAGTTACAAACCTGCTGACTGTAATTATTGGACAGCCAACAATTACAGTCAAGAGAAAAGAAAGACAAATTTTACATTTGTATTGTGATTATCAGTGGAGTATATTCCAACGGCCAAAAACATCAGATTTATTTTTAAGAATTACTGGTTTTCACTTGTGTTGTGACTCCGGGTCAAGTATGTGTGTGTGTGTCTATGTGTGTGTGGGGAGGGGGGGTGGGGGGTGGAATTAACCATGCACTAGCCTAGGGTGTTGTAACAGCAGGGTTGACAGACCCCCTTCTCCGAAGGACATTCATACACTAGTTGGATTTTTCCAAGAATTTGATAGCTGGTGCTAACTCCAGATTTATTTAATTTAATTTCACAATTTGCCATGATAGGATTGGAACTCAACACAGACAGTCCAGCATCATAACCACGAGGCTAACAATGTGTGTTTTATGGATTTTTAACATTTGTTCATGGGACCTGAGCATTGCAGGCTGTGCCAGCATTTGTTGCACATCCCTAATTGTCCTTGAGGGGCAGCAAAAGTCAACCACATTGCTGTGAGTCTGGAATCACATGTAGACCAGGGAAGGACAGCAGATTTCCTTCCCTAAAAGACATGAGTGAACCAGATGAGTTTTTACGACAATCAACATCACTCGTCATCACCAGATTTTTATTGGATTCAAATTTCACCATCTGCAGTGGTGGGATTTGAACCGCGGACCCCACAGCACTCTAGGTCTCTGGATTACTAGTCCAGTGCCAATGCCACTATGCCATCGCCTCCCACAGAACATAGGACTCTGGTTATAGTCCAATACCACTACGCGACCGCCTCCTGCAGAATAAAAGACTCTGATTATAGTCCCTGTATCTGTGATGGGTGACAGAGGTGCTAGAATGGTTACCGCTCGGTGAACAGGCAGTACTGGAGTTGAATTTCTATGGGGGTCTGCCAACCACCTACCGTAACTTTGGTAGATGCACAGGAACCCCAAAGGACACAAATGCTGTGCATTCTGCAGATTTTCCACAGAGGTCATTGTAAACAACCAGGAGAACCCCGATGTAAAGTTAATTCAGGGCCATAAATGCATGTAATGATTTTATTATGAATTGTGGCACTTCGCACTGCCAATAACAGAAACATATTTCGACCCAGCACTGAGATTTTCTTCAATGAGTTGAACTTGAAGGAAATGCTTCCTTTATTTAACACTTTCATTTATTTGTTCACTATAAAGGTGCAGCTGGGAATGGAAAAAAGGGTGATTTATGGTCCCGATTGGACTTTCTGACCTTGACAACTGCAGCTTTAATGATGTCCTAAAGAAATATATAGCCTTTATTAGCTTTCCCAATGGGATCTAACAGAACAAGTTCATTACACAAAAAGAATTAAAGCAGCAGGCTTAAGTATCTTTTAGTGGAATAGCCTTTCTACAGTTGATGGCGGTTTCGAAACCAGGACTTGACATATATCAGAAAAGTTATTTTTAGTTCTAAATCAAGCAGAAACTCAATAATACTATCAGGGCCACAGCCTGGTCACATTTGAATAAATGTTCAAGCTGACTATAGAAGATTAGTCTAATTTGGTAATGGGGAGGAGAAGGACTAGTCTTTTAAATGAGAAAAAGCAGAGAGAATTATTTTGGCAATTACTAAACAAACAGGAGCCTTTATTGCATTGGCTACTTAACCCAGAATAAATGTTAAATAAAGAAGAAATTGCAATCATTGCTAATGCACACTTCTGTTATTTGGAATAGTGTATTTTAAGAAAATACATTCCCCAAAATCCCACGTCATTTTTAGCATAATTGCAGGGTCCATGATGTGGAAAAATAACTTCTCTGGCAGCAATATGGATGAAACAACCAATGTGGCAGTTTCAGCCTCAGAATTGATTGTTACCCAAATTCTTCTGGGCTTAAGGTTCTTCCTGTAATTTGCCTGCCCAAGTCAGCTCAGTTACATATTCAAAGAAGCCAATGCTTTTGTAGCTCAGTTTCCTGCTTTTACACATGCAATGTGTTTGGCATTAAGTTGGGTCCAATATCACCGTAGGCGCAACACAGCATAGATTTATCAGGTAACTAATACACGCCACCAGAGTCTTAATTTAAGCCATTCCTGAGAGGGTGCAAGCATTCATTCCTCAGGCTCCCTTATACACTTTGAATCCCCCACTCAACATGAAATCCAACCTTCAGTATTTCTATCTAGTAAATAATTATTTTGTAAACAGTGCGGAATAATCATTGACTGATAGTGTAGAAGAAAAATGTTTACTCTCGATATGCATTACTGGCACATGTAAACTTTGAATAACCCATTCCAATGAGCACAATGCTCATCAATAATTATAGTTTGATTAAATTTCAATCGCTATAAAAATAGTGATTCATTGTTGTAATTAGAGATATGTTGCCAAAGCGTCTTGTCTTTTAGCCATCAGGACAAAACCAAGAATGCCAAATTTCAAACAATCCCATTTTATTAAGGACATGGGGAATCCACACCAAGTAAAATAAAGAACTTTGATTTATTTACAATTATGGTACACACATTTCCCGGTCGATCCCTACCGGGTCACTTTCTGATTGATGCCTTACTGGCCGGCCTTTTAAACATTGCTAAATGGAGTTCCCCCTGTCGTGTTATTCACCCTGGGGTAACACGGACTGCAACAGGATGCAGATGAACTATAAAGCATACACCAAACGTAGGCGTTGGTTCAATACGATTTATTGAACTTCTGTAACAATGCACACAGCTGGCTGTGGGTTGACACTCTACTATTATAAGTGTACTAACTCTAACTTACTAGACCAGGCTAACTCTGATCCACATGTAGAAGGTGTTGACTGATATATACACCCTGACTATCACTACAGTTGTCACCAGTGGAAAGATGCCTCGTGTGTTTTATAGTTGGAAGTCCCCCTCTGGTGTTCTGTCTGGTGATTGGTTGTGTTCTATCCTGTATGTTGATTGGCTAACCTGGGTGTCTGTCACTGCCTGTTTATACCTCATTTTTGTAAGGGCCACGAAGAATCCAGCACGAGGTTTAAGGATACAAAATAATAACGTTTATTTACTATAACAATATATATATATAACAGTAGCAGTAACTTGCCTTGCTACCTTCTCCTTCCTGGTGGTTCCTGAACTGGCCAGCTTATTTATACTAGGAGTTTCTCCGCCCCCCTCATTGGGGAAGTTCATACTCCCATAGGATTGTGGGATAGTCATTAGTCCCCAGCCAATCGTAAGTAGGCAGGTTATAACATCCCTCCCCCCCAAAGTCCAAGGAATCCACCGAAGACCCTGGCGAAGGAAGGCGTCAAACTCGTTTGGCCGCAGGCCGGACGCCATTTGCACGCGGCGCTGGATCAGGCGGCGTGTAACGAGACGGAGACCGGCGCTTCCGTGATGAACGGCGCGGTTGTACCTTCACGGCCTGTGGACCCGAGGATTCCCCTCTGATTCATCCTGTGTCTCCATCTCGGAGTCAGAGTCTGCTGCCTCCGTCATGTCAGCGTCTCTATCTCCATTCGGTCCCGTGACGACCTGCGCAGGCTTCGAGTGAGGCACCAGTGGAAGATTTTGAGGACTACCTTCCCTTGTTTCTGGTCTTTGCGGCTGTTGAAATGAGCTCCAGGGGAGGGGAATCTTTTGAGGGGATGATCTTCTGGACCGGATGTGGTCTACATGTTTTCACTGGAGACGACCCTGGGCTTGCACTTGGTAAGATATAGGGCCTGTTTGGCGAAAGATTACACCAGGAACCCATTGGGCACCACCAGCAAAATTCCGCACGAATACTGGGTCACCGGGCGCAAACTGCCGAATCGGACGATGCCGAGACAATCCCTGTCCCTGCCGTTCTTGTGTGCGGCGTACTTTTGCGCCAATGTCCGGGAAGACCATACTAAGGCGGGTGCAAAGTCTTCGGCCCATTAGGAGTTCTGCGGGAGCTACCCCAGTCACTGCATGGGGGGTGGTCCTGTACGTAAACAAAAAGCGAGCCAGTCTTGTGTCCATTGATCCGGAAGACTGCTTCTTTAGGCCTCTTTTGAATGTTTGCACTGCACGCTCTGCCAACCCATTTGAAGCCGGGTGGTAAGGGGCAGTGCGGATATGGCGGATGCCGTTCGTCTTTGTAAACCTAGTAAACTCCTCACTCGTGAATGGAGTGCCATTATCCGTGACCAGCACCTCGGGGAGGCCATGCGTACTAAATGATAAACGCATCTTTTCAATTGTTGCGCAGGACGTTGTCCCCTGCATCTTATGCACCTCCAGCCATTTGGACTGGGCGTCAATTAGTAGAAGGAACATGGATCCCTGAAAAGGGCCTGCGAAATCTGCATGTAAGCGTGCCCAAGGCCGCCCTGGCCATTCCCAGTGATGTAGGGGCACGGCCGGCGGAAGCTTCTGATGCTCCTGGCAAATGGAGCAGTTTTGGGCCACCTTCTCAATGTCGGTGTCGAGGCCTAGCCACCAGACATAACTCCGGGCCAACATTTTCATCTTGGTCACGCCCGGATACCCATTGTGCAAGTCTGATAATATCAGCTCCTGGCCTTTTTCCGGGACAATCACACGCGTCCCCCACAAGAGGATGCCGTCTTCCACGTTGAACTCTGACAGCTTGGAGGAAAATGCCCGCAACTCGCCAGGGAGCTGTCTATGCTGCCCACCATACAGGACTATGTGCCGAACCTTTGACAAGACTGGCTCCGCCTGGGTCCACTCACGGATCTGTGATGCCGTGACAGGCAAGGTGTCCATAAAATTTAGGGTTGCAACCACCTCACTGGTCGTGGGGGTCGGCATGGGGCCGGTCGATAAAGGCAATCGGCTCAGTGCGTCGGCATTTGCTATCTGCGTACCTGGTTTGTGCTCCAGAGAATACTCGTATGCAGCAAGCAACAAAGCCCAGCGCTGGATCCGTGCAGAAGCAATGGGCGGTATTGGCTTATCCTCTCTGAAGAGTCCCAGCAGGGGCTTATGATCAGTCACGATAGTGAAATGGCGGCCGTACACATACTGGTGGAAGCGTTTCACCGCGAAAACCACTGCCAGGCCCTCCTTCTCGATCTGCGCGTACTTTTTCTCCGCTGCAGTCTATGTGCGGGAGGCGAAAGCTATCGGTCGCTCGACCCCGTTCTCCATCTTGTGGGACAGGACAGCCCCAATACCATACGGGGATGCATCACATGTGACGAGCAAAGGCTTTCCCGGATCATAGTGGGTTAGTAACCCAGACGACGACAATTGTTGCTTTACCCGCCGGAAAGCGGTTTCTTGCGGCTGACCCCAAACCCAGGTGTGATTTTTCTTTAGCAGCAGGTGCAAGGGGGCCAGCGTAGTTGCCAGATTGGGGAGGAACTTCCCGTAATAGTTTACGAGACTGAGAAAAGAACGAAGATGCGAAGTGTCAGTCGGGGTGGGGGCATGTTGAATTGCGCGCACCTTCTCTGCGACGGGGTGCAGACCCTCGCGGTCCACCCGATAACCTAGGTAGACTACTTCTTTTGCCTGAAACACACACTTTGTGTGACGTAAATGGACTCCAGCCTCCGAAAGGCGTCTAAGGACAGCCTCCAGATTTTCCAAATGCTCTTGCTCCGACGTCCCTGTAATCAACACGTCATCTAGGTAGACAGCCACACGTGGTAAACCTCTCAAAATGCCCTCCATAACTGGTTGAAAAATTGCGCAGGCAGAGGATACTCCAAAGGGCAACCGTGTCTATTCATACAGGCCCCGGTGTGTGTTAATTGTTACATATGGTCGGGAGGCAGGGTCCAGCTCCAACTGCAGGTAGGCGTGACTCATATCTAATTTTGTGAATGAGAGTCCACCTGCAAGTTTCGCGTAGAGATCCTCTATGCGAGGCATTAGGTATCGGTCGAATCGGGAAACTGTATTCACTGTAAGTTTATAGTCGCCACACAAGCGAACTGTGGCATCTGGCTTCATTACTGGTACAATTGGTGCTGCCCAGTCAGCAAAACGGACGGGCCTGATAATACCCAAACTCTCCAAACGAGTGAGCACTCCTTCTACCTTCTCGAGCAAAGCGTAAGGCACTGGGCGCGCCCGGAAATAGCGCGGCGTGGCTCCTGGTTCAACTTGGATACGGGCTACGGCCCCTTTTATTTTCCCCAAACCAGGCTGGAATACCTCTGGGTATCGTCCTAGCACCTCAGTCAACCCTCCAGAAACTGTTTGGAGGATGTGCTGCCATTGCAACCGCAAATGGCGCAACCAGTCCCGACCCAACAGGCTGGGCCCATGGCCACGCACTACGATAAGTGGGAAACGCCCCTCCTGGCGTCCATAGACAACAGGGATCATTGTAGTTCCTGCAATGTCCAGTGGTTCCCCCGTGTAGGTGGCCAACCTGGCCTGTGAGTCAGTTAATGTAAGGGTCTGTATACCCTGCTTGATGCGGTCGAATGTCCTCTGGGCGATCACGGAGGCCGCTGCGCCAGTATCCAACTCCATCTCCAGCGGGTGGCCATTGACCCGCACTGTCACCTTAATGGGGGCCATGATGTGGAGATGTGGTTCTCCAAGGCGGCCTTCAGGACGCGCGACAACGCAGAATCGCCGAGCAGAAACTTATAGCCAAGTTCCGCACACATGAGTGCGGCCTCAACCGGGACCTGGGATTCATGTCACATTACATTCATCCCCCACCATCTGGCCTGCGAAATCCTACCAACTGTCCTGGCTTGATGTAATTCACACCTCTTTAACCTGGGGTTACCCCATCTCTGGATCTGTAAAGATTTAATCACCTGCAAATGGTCGCATTCCAAGCATTGTTTGGCATCTTTGAATTTGTCTATATATGTGTTTCTGGAACATACCTCTTCATTCACCTGAGGAAGGAGCTGCGCTCCGAAAGCTAGTGACATCGAAACAAACCTGTTGGACTTTAACCTGGTGTTGTAAGACTTCGTACCTTAATGGGGGCCACACGGGGAGCTGCCACACAATGCAGCTGCAGGCAGTCGTCCTCCGTCTCCACGTCCTCAGGAGTGGTCGCCGCAGGTTCATCCACATGGAAGGTACGGCCTCTGGGCTGGTCCCAGTTACGGCCCCTGGGCTGGTCCCAGTTTCGGTCGGAACGACGGCGCCTCTGGCGTCCCCAGGACCGCCGTCCGCGACGGGGTCGGCGCCTACAAGTCTGACACGGACATGGCTCCTCATCCATTGGGTCTGGAGAAGGCTCCCTTCGGGGAGGAATGTCCGATGGCCACTGGCGTCGGTCCGGTCGTTGCCTCGCCCAAGGTACCGCAGGAGTGCGGGGGGACGTTTTTGGGCGGAAAGGGTTGCGCCCCAAGGCATGCACTTCCATTCCCTGTAGCTCCTGTACTCCTTGCTCTGCGCTCTCTCGGGACAAGACTATTTGTATTGCCTGTTGAAAAGTCAATGTTGGCTCCGCTAACAACTTTCTCTGGGTTGCTGCATTGTTAATACCGCAAACCAAACGGTCGCGTAACATTTCTGACAAGGTCTCACCATAGTCACAGTATTCCGCAATCCCGCGTAGCCTGGATAGAAAATCGGCAAGGGATTCTCCAGGGGTCCTCTCAGCGGTATTAAACCGGTAACGCTGGACTATCGTGGACGGGGTTGGGTTAAAGTGTTGCCCCACTATATTCACAAGTTCGTCAAACGTTTTGGTGTCCGGCGCAGCTGGGTACGTAAGACTCCTAATCACCCCAAACGTATGCGGCCCGCAGGCGGTGAGCAATATGACCACCTGGCGCTCGTTTTCAGTGATATTGTTTGCCCGGAAATAGTAACGCATCCGTTGTGTGTACTGGTTCCAGCTTTCCAGCGCAGCATCAAAAACATCCAAACGTCCGTACAGAGGCATGGTATAATAGAAAACAACTTCCAACCTGTATCCAACAAAAATCCAGGGAGGTGGCTTCAGCAGTGTAGACAGCTATTCACTTTTACCTTCGTCGCCAGTTTTGTAAGGGCCACGAAGAATCCAGCACGAGGTTTAAGGATACAAAATAATAACGTTTATTTACTATAACAATATATATATATAACAGTAGCAGTAACTTCCCTTGCTACCTTCTCCTTCCTGCTGGTTCCTGAACTGGCCAGCTTATTTATACTAGGAGTTTCTCCGCCCCCTTCATTGGGGAAGTTCATACTCCTATAGGATTGTGGGATAGTCATTAGTCCCCAGCCAATCGTCAGTAGGCAGGTTGTAACACTCATGATGTGCATGGGTGCATATTATGACATCCTCCCTTTAAAAAAAAAACTTGACGGTTGCTTAGTGCATATACAACATATTTACAGATATAACTATTTACAGCAAATGGCAAGTGAATGCATATGTACATGTAAGGTGTCTAGTGTGCAGATACAGAACAATATGTACAAAGGAAATATTTATAAGTCCAATCTCTGGGGCTTGCGTCGGATCCTTGTCGACCGCCTGAGAGGTGGAGGTGGGGACGACGGTGCCTTGACAGGCGGGATTGCAGCCAGATTGGTGGCCTCGTGGAGCGAGGTGTCTGGAAAAGGCATAACGACAGCTGGGAACGTGAGATCCGATGGTGGGCAGGCAAGTTTGCGCAGTGCCATTCTGTTGCGCCTGACAATGGATCCATCAGCCATGCGAACCACGAACGACCTGGGAGCAGCCTGTCGAACAACAACAGCTGGAGCTGACCAGCCTCAACCAGGCAACTTGATGCGAACAACATCTTCTGGAGAGAGCACAAGCAAATCAGTAGCATGAGCATCGTATGTCAGCTTTTGCCGGTTTCTGAGTTGCTGCACCTTTTGCAGCACTGGGAGGTGATCCAGGTCAGGTAAATGAATGGCCGGAACAGTCGTCTGCAGGTCACGATTCATAAGGAGTTGAGCCGGAGACATACCGGTGGACAGAGGGGTTGCCCTGTACGCCAGGAGCGCAAGGATAAAGTCAGAAGCTGAGTCCGCAGAATCCACGTTGAGGATGGGTAGGCGTGTTGCTGAATTTGAGGAGGCCTTGTCATACGTGGTATTGATGCTCACATGATATGGGGACTCCAGGCAGTCGTCCTCTGGATCAGTGGTGTTACCAGGTTCCGAATCCAGCAGCGCTTGTTGCACACTTCGAACGTGTTTGCGTTGGAACTGGGATCGCTGGCCCCCTATCGGAGGTGCATAATGGCCAGGCTTCCCATAATTTAAACATTGCCTGCCTCTTGCAGGGCATTTCTGCTTTAAGTGGGCGGTGTCGCAGTTCGGGCACGTCATGACGTTGACGTCGTAAGGCGCCGTGCGTTGTCGCACATGCGCAGTGCGGTCAGCCGCCGCTCGCACCTGCGCAGTGTTGTCTTTGGCCGCTTCGTTCTCCCGTCCGTGGTGCGCATGCGTGGGACTCCAGGAATAGCGCGCAAAATGGCCGCCTTCATCGATGCTAAGGCGCCGCATTCGGGCGATGGCCTGTACACTCTCTGCCTCGTGGAAGGCAAGTTGGTCCTGTTCTGCCGATTTAAGGCGGGAGCAGCGACTTTTCGCCTGTTCATGCACTTTACACGTCTCGATGGCTACTGGCAGGGTCATGTTTTTTAATTTAGGAGCTGCCCATCCTTCTCCGCCCTCCTCCAGGTCATTTATAAAAATGACAAACAGCAATGGCCCCAAAACAGATCCTTGTGGTACACCACTAGTAACTGAACTCCAGGCTGAACATTTCCCATCAACCACCACCCTTTGTCTTCTTACAGCTGGCCAATTTCTGATCCAAACGGCTAAATCACCGTGAATCTCATGGCTGATCTCTTCCTGGTCTCAAATCTACCTCTTTGCCTGTTCCCCGTATCCCTTTAACCCATTTTTTTGATCAGATCTCCTTCTTGAAACCATTAATGATTCAGACTCCACCACACTGTGAGGCAGTGAGTTCCACAAATTCACAACCCTCTCCGAGAAGCAGTTTTAAATCTAGATTATCCCATAAGGGGGAACATTTGGTCTGCGTTTACTTCATCGATCCCTCTTAGTTTATATTCCTCAATCGGATCCTCTCCCTTTCTTCTAAACTCCAGCAAGTATAAACCCAAACTGTTCAATCTCTCCTCATATGTCAACCCTTTTTCCCCCGGAAACAATCTGGTGAATCTCCTCTGAACTGTTTCCAATGCCACCATATCCTTCCTCAAAAAAGACCAAAACTGGACACAATACTCCAGATGTGGTCTCACAAATACAATTGCAACAACACCTTTCTATTTTTATACTCCAGTCCTTTTGCAATAAGATCCAAAAATTCCATTTGCATTTTTTATTACATACTGTACCTGCATATCGACCTTGTGTGATTCATGAACAAAGACACCTAGACCCCTCTGCCAGCTGCATTTTGAATCCACTTTCCATTTAGATAATAATTTGCTTGTCTCTTTTTCGGCACACACTTATCCACATTAAACTCCATCCACCAAATTTTGGCCCGTTCTCCTAGCCTATCTGTATCCATCTGTAAACTCTTTATCTCCTCTTCATTGGCTGCTTTTCCACCTATTATATTATCAAGTTTTGCTATGTTACACTCTGTCCCTGCTTGCAGATCATTTATATAGATTGTAAACAGTTAAAGGCAGAGGACTGACCCCTGTGACACACCGCTAGTTACAGTTCGCCAGCCAGAGAAGGACCCATTTATCCCAACCCTCTGCTTTCTGTCAGTCAGCCAATCCTCAATCCAATCTAGTACTCCATCCTCAATCACCTGTGATCTCATCTTCTGGATGAGTCTTTTATGTGGTACCTTGTCAAACGCCTTCTGGAAATCTAGATATATCACATCCACAGGTTCCCCATTATCCACCTTGCTGGTGACATCCTCAAAGAACTCAAGCAAGTTTTTTGGGCATGACTTACCCTTCATAAAACCTTAATGTTAATATGTGACATATACATTATGATTTTCAAGGCACAAAGGGCTGAATATTCCTCTATTTTACCATCCAATGTTACTCCATTAGCATGCAAGTATTCCAAAAATTAAAACAAAAGCAAAAAAGTGATGCCACCGAAGGAGGCCAGGATTTCTGCAGAGCCGCTCTGTCTCTTCCATCGTAATTTTGCCAAAGTGCAGCAGGAATCCCACATACATATGGAACAGGATAACTGCCCCATTTTCAGTGAAGTTATGCCAATTAAGTGGGAGCAGCTTTGAGGAAGTTCCCAGCCAAGGATGAATTTGGAAATTACACTGTGTGCATGGAAAGAACTGTTGGTGCATTGGGCAGATGGGGCATTTGGATGAATGCCTAGTCAGTGATAGCCTGGCACTGATGCGGTAACGTACTGTACCACAACTTGACCAACTGCTGTTTATAATTAACATGCAGCATGATTTTATCACACATTTGAGTTATCAAGAGCTTTTCCAGTAACATCACAAACAAGACAGTAAAACATGTAGGATAAAGCATAGGGTGGATTATAGTTCAATTTAGTAACATGATTATGGCTTAAGATGATGTTAGAGCAATTTATCATTGTCATCTAATCCATCCATACATACTCCAGTACTGCGAATGCCATTATGCACAGTGGTGTATGGCCAGCTTCCTGGATTGAATCACTTGCTTTGAACTGAAGCACTAATAGTTTTTATTTAATTGCATGCTATGGGTAAACAGTGCATTATTATATGTCCCAAGTACCAAATGATAACAGCACCACAGAAATCAACCATTACCTTTGCATCTAAAAGGCAGGGAAAAAAATGAGATTGCAGACAAGGATATGAATGAGGAGCAGGAGTAGGCCATTCTGTCCCGCTAGCCTGCTCCGCTATTCAGTAAAATCATTGCTGAGCTGATTGTGGTGTCAACTCCACATTCTGCCTAGGCTCGATAACTTTTGATTTGCTTCATCAGTCCAGAATCTTTCCACCTCTGCCTTAAAAATATTCATTGACACTGCCTCTGCCGCTCTCTGGGGAAGTGAGTTCCAACCCGCTTGAGAGAACAAAAATCTTCTCATCTCTTGTCTTAAATGGGAGCCCCCTTATTTTTAAAGTGAGTCTCTTAGTTCTAGTCTTCCCACAAGGGAAACATCCTTTCAGCATCCACTCTTTGTCAATGCCCGTCAGGATCTTATGCGTTTCAGTCGGATCACTTCTCAATCTTCTAAATTCCAAAGGACTAAGACTCAGCCTGTTCAACCTTTCCTCGTAAGATACACCCTCCCCCTTCCCCAGGTATCACTTGAGTGAACCTTCTTTGAATTGGTCCAAACGCATTTATATCCTTTTTTAAACAAGAAAACCAAAACTGTACACAATACTCTAGACTGGTCTCACCAACGCCCTGTACAAATGTGGCAAAACATCCCTACCTCTATATTCCATTCCCTTTCCAATAAACAGCAACATTCCTTTTGCCTGCCTAATCATTTGCTGTGCCTGCATACTAACTTTTTCTGATTATTATACCAGAACACCCAGATCCCTCTGTATCTCAGAGTTCTGCAATCTCTCTCCATGTAAATTCCATGTAAATTATATGCTGCATTCCTAGTTTTCCTGCCAAAGTGGATGAGTTTACATTTTCCCACATTATGCTCCATCTGCTAAATTGTTGCCCACTCACTTAACCTATCTATTACCCTTTGCAGATTGCAGTGCGAGAACTGAATTTTAATGTCAATTTTGACAATAAATATTTGATCATTTTTTCAAATTAGGCACTAGATACTTTTACTCGGTTTGAAATGATGCTGTAACTAGACAATGAAAACTCTGTTCACCGTTAAAGGTTAAATTGAAGCAGTCGGATTATATAATAGCTCACAGCATGTGTTTAGTTCCCCTGGATGTCTCTGAAGCCATGATCATCTTGCAGTATATTCACCAGAAACCACTCAAGGAATAAATCTTGACAGTGTAGTCAGTAAGCTCTACTGCGTGATATAACTTGCAGTTGAGTCATTTATTTGCTCAGGGTAATCGTCAGTGGGAAAGTCACAGTTTTTAAATGTTGTGCCTTACAGAAATCAGCAGCGACAATTTCCATCTATTTAAATAAATTCAGGTACTCCGAAGTTACAATGCTTCACAAAAAAAAAATCAACGGAGATAAAAATGAAACCGGTCACTAGTTCTCAAAAGAAAATGTAAAAAGAGCACATGGAGGAAAACATCGTGCAAAGAATGGGAGAGAAATCTGTTGGTGTTTAGTGCAGTCCTTTTACTCACCCTTGCTATTTGATCTGCCATCTGAAGACGTCCATCCAGCTCCCGCCTGATTTGAGCTGCCTGCTCATCGGGGTTATCGAGCTGGAAACACAATAGAATTCATAAATTTTAAATTTGCCATTGATTCACTGTCACTGCTGTGGAAGAGAAGGAAATTAAGGATAATAGACCAAGAAATTGGGTGGCTATTGCAACTTTCAGCGGTGATCTGAAAGCTCCAAAACGGCACCCGCAGTGCATGTGCGCAATTCTGGAGCGAATTGCGTCGATTGATACTTAGTTACAGGCATGAGTTTGCGTATGATAAACGCCCACCAGGAGTATACAGAGCAGATAGATCATAACATTAATCAGCCATTCACACTAATCTGACGTGAGTGGTGCCAGTTTGGAGTTCAACATTCCAGCCAACCTGGCATGCTTTACAGGCATTCAGTCGTAGAAAGAACACTCTGGGGCGTTACCCACTCACCCACGCGCACAGCAAACATACAATGAGAGCCATGCTGCCACACAAAATCTGATAGAGCAGGGTATCGGTGTGGTGAAGCGACAGTTCCAATGCATATACTGCACTGAATGAGTGCTGTAGGACTTGGCAGATAGAATAATCAAAGTTTGAGCTGGTCTGCTGCAGGCTGTACAACCTTATCATCATGAGGGGACACCTGCTGCCATTAGCCAAACGGCTTAGGGCCAGGAAGCGGGAACCTGAGAAAACCTAGACAGCTCCTTTTTGGTTGGGTTGGTTGCAAAGGACTGCCCTTGGAGTCATACTTGTACTTGCAACCCCAAATTCTACATTCAGCGTCAATTCCACACATAACCTCTCTCTGTAACTGACTTTTAGACTTATTACAAAATAAGCATACCAAATGTTATGATCAAAATCATGCATTTGCACACAAATGCTCCTTTTGTATCCCCCTTGTGCCCATTACCTGTCCTAGTCTTCCTACAGAGTGCTAGTGCCTGCTGCATGGACGATCCCTGGCTTTCAGTGGAGGAGACTGCAAGTGGCCTTGGAGGACTACCTCGAGCAGCTCTGGGTCTAGATGACCTAGCTGCAGTTTGCACCATGTTGGCATGGGTGGCAGTGGTCTGGGCTAGTTTGATTAATATACTACAACAAACGCACTGGCAAAGCGGCCTGTGGAAGGATGAATACTGAGGTGGATTCTCCATTGTGGTTTTCCCAATTGGGCGGAGAATAGAGTGTTGGCAATAAAATTGGAAAGGCTCCCAGTGGCAGCAGCGATCTACGCGTCGGTAGGAGGATGCAAATTATCGATTTGCATCCAATTAATCCGATTAGGCTGGAAGGTCAAGTCTCCACTCCCCAATTATGCACCGATCCCCCCAAGCGGGAAATCCTCCTGGTGGGATTTGGTGCCAATTTTCCCAAGCGTGGCCCTGATGTGGTGGACCCTTTGGTGGATCAAGAGGATCAGTGCATAACTGAGGTGCCCCACAAGTCCATTGTAAGTACCCACTCTCCCCACAATGCAAATCCTGCCCCACCACCTGACCACCTCGACTGACCCCTCAGCTCCCTTTCAGACCCTCCCATCAGAGACCCCCATCAGAGAACCCCATCAGAGAATCCCATCAGAGAATCCCAACAGAGAATCCCATCAGTGATCCCCATCAGAGAACCCCATCAGTGATCCCCATCAGAGATCCCCATCAGTGATCCCCATCAGAGAACCCCATCAGTGAACCCCATCAGAGAACCCCATCAGAGAATCCCATCAGTGATCCCCATCAGAGAACCCCATCAGTGATCCCCATCAGAGATCCCCATCAGAGAACCCCATTAGAGACCCCTGCCTGAAACCTAAAGATGAATCCAGGCAATAGAGTGAAAAATCTATGCATTTTGATTTACCCTTCCATAACATCTGCTGCCTCATGTTTAATGCAGCAGGTGTTTCAAGTGTCAGAGGCTTCCTCAAAAGCCACATACACTTCAAAGGGCTTCAAATCCCTTGACAGCCTTTGAAATACAAATCTCCCATTCAATTTCACACAGCAATATATTGCATTTGCCAATGATTGACAGTTTTATTACTCCAGAGACAGGTGCTTGGTGAAGTGTTGGTCAATGTTTCCCTTGACTCTTGAATGCATCTCAAGTACCCTGCCTGAATGCTAACCACAATGCTTATAAACATTCTTGCTATGATTGACAGTTCCTCACCACATCAAAAGCAGCAAAGTGCGTTCACTTCCACTTTTCACTGCAGAAAGCTGTGGTGGGGTTTCTCTTGGGGGAATCTCTGATTGGGGGGGGGGGTATCTTTTAAACATTTTTTTTCAATTAAGGAGAAATTTAGCATGGCCAATCGACCTGCCCACTACATCTTGAGGTTGTGGGCGTAAGACACACGCAGGCACGGGGAATGTGCAAACTCCACACGGACAGTGACCCCGGGATTGGCATCTAATCCGGGTCCTCGGTGCCATGAGGCAGCAGTGCTGGGGGTGTCTGATGGAGAGGGGTCTGATGCAGGCGGGGGTCTGATGGAGGGGGCATCTGATGGAGAGGGGTTTGATGGAGGGGGGATCTGATGGAGGGGGCGGCTGATGGAGGGGACGTCTGATGGAAGGGGATCTGATGGAGGGGATGTTTGATGGAGGGGGGTTTGATGGAGGGGGGATCTGATGGAGGATGCGTCTGATGGAAGGGGCGTCTGATGGAAGGGGATTTGATGGAGGGGGGTTTGATGGAGGGGGGATCTGATGGAGGGGGGGATCTGATGGAGGGGGCGGCTGATGGAGGGGACGTCTGATGGAAGGGGATCTGATGGAGGGGATGTTTGATGGAGGGGGGTTTGATGGAGGGGGGATCTGATGGAGGATGCGTCTGATGGAGGGGGGTTTGATGGAAGGGGATTTGATGGAGGGGGCGTCTGATGGAGGGGGGTTTGATGGAGGGGGGATCTGATGGAGGGGGCGTCTGATCGGGATTTACAATTTAGCGAGGAGGTTGAGTCTTCCGATGGACTTTGGGACACACCTCCAATGGCACTAACCCACTTGACCCACTTCGGGGTCAAGGCCACGCTTGAAAATACCTGCACCGAATCCCGGCTGAGGGGCCTGGCAAATCGGGCAGCCAGCAAATGGATGCTAATGCCTATCTGCATGTTGCTGCTGGTGCAGGGTATGTATCTCGCTGCTGCCGCCGCCAGCGGGGGACAGGAGCAACGGAATAGCGCCAATCCTGTTTTCCAGCCGCTGCTTGATTCTCCGTTGGATCAGGAAACCTACTGCCGGCGGCATACAATGGAGAATCCAACCCTATGTGTCCATTGGCGGTTTCAGCTTTGTAACCACAGTTTTAAATGAGACAAAATATTTTTCAACTCTGTCCTCAGTGAATTTAGGCTCTAGGTGAAGATTCTTCCATATTTCAAACCTCAGCGTGGGACTCAGGGCATCATTCAAACTGTCTCTTCTTCCACCAATAAGATAAGCTTTTTTTTATCCAGTTAATACTGTCCAATTTCTTTCTCTCTTTGAAGCTCTCGGTTTCTTTTCTTATCTCTTTCCTCCCTTGCTCAGTTCTCTTCCTGGCCGTCAAGTTCAAGCTTCCGCATTTCTCTTTCTTCTCTTTTTCAAGTTCAAGTTCTTCCTTTTCTCTATCTCTTTCTATCTCAAGCTGCTTCATCTTCAATTGAATTAAAGCTAATTCAAGCTGCGTTAGATCCTAGTCAGGCTTTTCTTCTATTTCTTTTTTATAAATTTAGAGTACCCAATTCATTTTTTCCAATGAAGGGGCAATTTAGCGTGGCCAATCCACCTATCCTGCACATCTTTGGGTTGTGGGGGCGAAACCCACGCAAACACGGGGAGAATGTGCAAACTCCATACGGACAGTGACCCAGAGCTGGGATCGAACCTTGGACCTCGGCGCCGTGAGGCAGCAGTGCTAACCACTGCGCCACCGTTCCGCCCTATCTTCTCCTATTTCTAAGGGCTGTTCAATTGCTTCAATTGTGTCTGCGTTCTAAGCCCCTGCCTTTAATACTAGCTTCAACTTTTCTACTAATGTGATAAACTAACCTTGATTAATTGTTGTATATCACTGAGGGATAAATCTTTCCCTCTCCAGAAAAGTTGAAGAAACAGAGCATTATTTTTGTAAGATTCATTGTAAAAATTTTATCAGACTCATCAGTCCCAGCACCCATATTCGCCTGTGGATTTGAGAAACGGGACAAGCCGCCAATTTATATTCCACCAGTTAAGCACCAGCAACATTTTGTTCAAAGCAGACCAAGTTTGAACTCTCAGTTACCTATTAGGAGAATAAAGCCACAAGATTCCACGGTTTTAAACAAAATAAGCTTTACTGTACATGGGCAGGAAATTTAAATAATCTACCATATTTATCTTATATTTTAACATTCAGAATTAACATCAGGTAACTATGAATTAACAGACAATCTGAGGTCATATGCTACACACTGCACATTAAATGGCAGATACAACCAAGACAAAGAGTCTTTGACTCTTTGACAAAGAGTCATTGGACTTGAAACGTTAGCTCTTTTCTCTCCCTACAGATGCTGCCAGACCTGCTGAGATTTTCCAGCATTTTCTCTTTTGTTTCACAACCAAAACAGATTCAACTGGTTTGTCAGCAACCCATCTAGAAGTCAGTAATCACTGTGAGTCACAAAGTCTCATGAACTCTGTCTCCTACATGAGGGATTTCAACTCCTCACTTTCGATGATCGAGTCTCTGGAATCTCTCCAAAAACGTTCCAACTTGGACTGCCTTAATTACTGTTCACCTCCCGATGGTTCAATCTCTACTCCTGAGACTGCATCCCACAGGATTCACAAAGTATTCCCACCTCCAATAACCGACATGGTTCCAACAATTGTAGTCCGCTGGCTTCGTTAGCCTGCACTGCCCCTGAGTTTCTCTGAACTCTAATTCCCACCTGCACCGAGCTAAAATGGCTCCCATGGCTTCTTCTGAGCCCTAATTGCCTGACACAGAACTTGTGACCTTCCACCATCTTCTCAGTTCTCAAAACTTCTCTTGAGTCCTCAGTGCCAGAAGGCTGTTGACAGGTTCCAGTGGTTATCCGGGTGCTGCAAAGCACACAAAGTCCAAACTGCAACCAACAACCCCTCCCAAAAAACAAGCAGAGAAATTGAAAATGTTAATCTTTCTTCAGCTCCATCCATCACCATGACAATGTAGCCTCTTAGGGTACACTAAACGACTTTAAGTTAGCTCCAACTTCTGAAACAAAATATCTCTCTGGACTGAACTTCTTTGCAAGCAGTGTAAATATCAGGGGCTGGGTGGAGAGCTGACTGGTGGCGTTTTAACCTGAGGATCACCACACCTCAAGTGATGGGCAAGGTTGAGAAGATGGGGCCTTCACGAATAACCTCACCCAGTACGTGAATTGAACCCACACTGTTGGCCTTGCTCTGCATCACATACCAGCTGTCCAGCCCACTAAGCTAAACCAGCAACTGGAGGACTCATTTTTAATTGCTGAAAGAGCCAGCAGGCCCTTGTGCATGGTGCAACGCAGTCATGATGACAGCGGTTTGACCTTCCAGGACTTCAGTCTAAGTTGCCACTGCAGACATTGGCTGGTTGCTGCTCATCATTTTCATTTTCATGTTGTAATGGAAGTGGAGATGTCAGCCGTCAGAAACTGCATCATAGTTGAATCTACAAATATGCTGGAGTTAGCCACCACTTCTTTGCTAAAAGGTTTATGTTCCAAGCTTTGAAAAGCTTCCATGTTCCTTGGCATTGTACACAGCCTTTCTGGCAAGCTCTCCAATACACCAAGCATTTTTTGTGCAGACCCATCAGTATTCTTTTTGAGTTGCCTGATCAAAGTCTTCACCTCGAAAGAAGAAAGCTTAGGTGAGCTGGCATCTTTGCTATTCTTGCCTGGCTGCAATTGCACTCTTGCCCAGTGTCTCACCAGATGTAGATCCCACTGCTAATCTATCCTTACTGTCAGTATCTGAGCTGGTGGCTGAGTGTATGAAATCAAATGATGACGTTGTGCATTAATTATCACTGCCTGGTCAGGTCGTCTGGAGGGCTTCCTCCATTCCATCCTCTTCACCAAGGCTGAAAACATTGGAGTCCACTTTCCCCTGTTGTGCCAGTACTCACTCATTTCCCAGGTCAGATTATCTTCAAGCACAACTCTCCACATCTGCTCCAGCCACCTCCTCTTTAAGGGATGTGGGCTGGCTTTAAGTCGTGACAGCCCCCCCACCCCCCCCCCCCCCCCGGATATTGGCTACCTGTTGGTGCAGTCAATGGACAATGTGGCTAGCGCTCGCTGGAAGAAGAGATTTAAATGATCATGCAGCGCAAAATTGCCTGCCTGCATTATAAACACCAGACATGAGTGCAGAGGGTACTGGAAGTCTGCAGAGGGATTTGGATAGGCTATGTGAGTGGGCTACGGTCTGGCAGATGGAATACAATGTTGACAAACGTGAGGTTATCCATTTTGGTAGGAATAACAGCAAAAGGGATTATTATTTAAATGATAAAATATTAAAACATGCTGCTGTGCAGAGAGACCTGGGTGTGCTAGTGCATGAGTCACAGAAAGTTGGTTTACAGGTGCAACAGGTGATTAAGAAGGCAAATGGAATTTTGTCCTTCATTGCTAGAGGGATGGAGTTTAAGACTAGGGAGGTTATGCTGCAATTGTATAAGGTGTTAGTGAGGCCACACCTGGAGTATTGTGTTCAGTTTTGGTCTCCTTACTTGAGAAAGGACATACTGGAACTGGAGGGTGTGCAGAGGAGATTCACTAGGTTAATCCCAGAGCTGAAGGGGTTGGATTACGAGGAGAGGTTGAGTAGACTGGGACTGTACTCGTTGGAATTTAGAAGGATGAGGGTGGATCTTATAGAAACATAAGATTATGAAGGGAATAGATAGGATAGATGCGGGCAGGTTGTTTCCACTGGCGGGTGAAAGCAGAACTAGGGGGCATAGCCTCAAAATAAGGGGAAGTAGATTTAGGACTGAGTTTAGGAGGAACTTCTTCACCCAAAGGGTTGTGAATCTATGGAATTCCTTGCCCAGTGAAGCAGTAGAGGCTCCTTCATTAAATGTTTTTAAGATAAAGATAGATAGCTTTTTGAAGAATAAAGGGATTAAGGGTTATGGTGTTCGGGCCGGAAAGTGGAGCTGAGTCCACAAAAGATCAGCCATGATCTCATTGAATGGTGGAGCAGGCTCGAGGGGCCAGATGGCCTACTCCTGCTCCTAGTTCTTATGTTCTTATGTTCTAATCACACGATACCCTGTGCCTGATTTTGGGGATAAATCGAATTTCGCCCTCCGTGATTCTTAATTGTCACTGTTGAATCACATTTTATATGCTATGCAATGCTGCCTGCTATGATTACCCTGACACTGCCTGCCCTTACATCAACAGTACACGAGTAGACAAAAATGTAAAACAAGAATTCTCTGGAACATTTCAAGACCCATAATCATTACTCTCATGACTCACTGGTTGAGAAATATGATATTATACAGAACATAGTTAAAGCTATTGAAATAGTTTTCTCCAAATATGAATTAATAATGCAACAATGATACATAATTATATTTAACATTACAATAGGTTATTTTCTACACATTCCCAGTTATTTCCTGACAGATTAAAACGCAGGAAACTGTTTTTCCAAGGTTAAGAATGTTAACTTGGTGATGTATTTGCCTCAAGTTCCAGTGCCAGAGATTAAGCTACTTATCAATGCAAAGGTCTTTGCTTTCCCTCAATAACATGTGCAAAATTAGTGTGACTCAGCTAATGCACAGGAAGGAAAGAAAATGGAGCATACATTTGGCTCCAGCTTGCTTCAAGACTGCGGCATTGAGATTTGATGTTGAGTGTTGTCACCGTATCCCTATGTGATTATGCCAGGAGAGGAACTAAATGAAACGTTATGGGTTGGAGTTCCTGCTTTGGGTGGAATCAGTATTTACAGCGCAAATTGTACCAATTTTGGGAGGTGCTACCCTGCCCCTTCCCATCCTGGATTTCCACTCACCCTTTTCTCAGTATCGGCGAATGGAAAATCTGTTCCAAGCCAATGGAACTGAGGTGAATTTAAAAATGTGAAGTTTTTGTTTTGTTTTTTTTTTAAAAACCTTTCCTACATATTTTTAAGAGTGATATTTCGATGAAATTTGGTGAAAATGGAATCACAAAAAAAATGTTTGTAATCAGTGTCAATCATGCTGGAATAAGGTCCTTCCCACAAAACTGGCCAATTCTCGAGGGGCTGAATAACACTGAAGATTGCTGGGATTAACTGCCAAGTTGGTGTTGGTCAATTTCGCATCATGGACAAGGTGGTATTTGAACATGTCCCAGAGGAGCAAACATGTAGGCAGAGCCTTCTTCCAGCAAGACGCATTTAAAACTATCGGACAATACATAAACTCGAGATGCACTGAGTGCAAAATGCACTTAAATGCATGGATCTTTTGTCGGTTTTGCCAGTTTGTGCTGATGAAACCAGCACAACTAATCAGAAGTCCATGCCTAGATCTTTCAAGGATATAATTGAAATCCCGGGGAAAGCATTCTACCATTTTCTGCCCAAGAATGAAAATAGTATCAGTCATTCCCCCTCTTAAAGCCCGAAAGATTGTTTTAAATACAATTCTCACCACACTTTACATGGTATCATGATTCATATTTTTTCTGTTGATGACATATGTGATGAATAATGATGAAGCACTGATGTCTGATCGTTGTATTTCAAACAAATATGCTAAATGTTTCTCTCCCCAAATACTAGACACACATGTTTCTTCTACAGTGTGATATTTATCAAATATCTAAAAGGGCAGCTCCTTTGGTCTTCTAGATGTTAACAGTGCCTTCTTCATGGAAATGGATGAAAGAGATTTGCAACCAAGGTGACTGACGTGCCTGTCACTTACAGACAACTTGTTCTATTAAATGCTTAATGTTCCCCAACAAAACCAGTCAGCTTGGCTCTGCCACTACATGGCATGTCTTCATGCCAGCTGCATTGGTCAGAGGTTACAGTGCCTCAAAAGGCAATCGCCTAAAGTCTCTCCACACAATCACTTCACCTTCCCACCCCCACCCCAACCGACCTCCACGCCCCCAAATGAGAGCACAAGATCTTCTGGCTGTTGATTGCTGTTGGAGCAGTGTTGGGATACTCCTCTTGTGTTATGTACTCTGGGATAACACAGGCTGCAACTGGATGCAGCTTTGTCCAAAAGATATTCAAGACCTTGAAGTTAGTTCAATCTGATTTATTGAACCAGTAGCAAAGTTAGCACAGTTCTCTCTGAGTTTGACTCTCTGCTAACCTAAGTGTGGTTACTCTGTCTGACTGGACCAGACTAGCTCTTAGTCACGTGCTGGAGGTGTGATACTGTAAATACACCCTGACTCACTCTGTAGATATTTATCAGTGGAAAGAGGCGGAGTGTGAGTGCCTCGTGCCTTTTATAGGAGATAACAACCCTGAGTGTACTGCCAGCTCATTGGTCATGTCCTGTCCTCTGTGTTCATTAGCTGCCTGTCTGTGCCTGTCTGTATATCATTATTTACATGTCTGCATATCATGACATCTCTCCTTTTTTTGATGTTTTGTTGGCATATGGGAACGTACTTGCATGTGGTGGCATATATTAACATATTTACAAGTGGTGGCATATGTGAACGTATTTACATGTGAAGACAGCTGTCCAATGTGCGATAACAGAACATAGCAAACAAAACAAATGTTCATAAGTCCAGTCTCTGGGGCTTGCGCCTGGTCCTTGTCGGCCACCGGAGAGGTGGCAGAGGGGACGACGGCGCCTTGACAGGCGGGATGGAAGCCTGACTGGTGGCCTCGTAGTTCGAGGTCTCAGGAGGTGGCAAAACAACAGGCGGAAACGGAGAAGAAAGCGGTTGCGGGCAGGCAACTTTGCGCAGTGCCCGTCTGTTTCGTCGCACAACAGAACCATCAGCCATACGTACAACATACGAGTGGGGCGCAGCCTGTCGGACAACGACAGCTGGAGCAGACCGGCCACCATCTGGTATCTTGATCCTGACAGTGTCTGCCGGGGATAACACGGGCAAATCGGTGGCATGAGCATCATAGCCCTGCTTTTGCTGGTTTCGGAGCTGCTGCACCTTCTGCAGCACCGGGAGGTGATCCAGGTTGGGCAAGTGTATGGCTGGAAGTGTCGTCCGCAGGTCCTTGTTCATCAGGAGTTGAGCCGGCGACATGCCAGTGGACAGTGGGATCGAAATGTTTGAAATGGTATGACTTGGCAAACACAGACCACTCATGGCTGTTGAAGCACGGGCCATTGTCACTCATGACAGTGAGTGGGATACCATGTCTGGAGAACGTCTCCTTACGTTCCTTGATGACGGTCCGAGATGTGAGGTCTGAGAGCTTCACGACTTCAGGGTAATTGGAGAAATAGTCAATAATCAACATGTAGTCACGACCATTCACACGAAAGAGGTCAATGCCAACCTTGGACCACGGGGAGGTCTCGATTTCATGCTGCTGGAGCGTCTCCTTGCTCTGCGCTGGCTGGAAGCGTTGACAGGTCGCACAGTTGAGGACCATGTTCGAGATGTCCTGGCTAATACCGGGCCAGTAGACAGCCTGCCTGGCTCTGCGTCTGCACTTCTCGACGCCCAGGTGTCCCTCATGGATTTGGCGGAGCACCAAGCTCTGGAGACTGAGTGGAATGACAATCCGGTCCAGCTTGAGGAGGATACCATCAATCACCGTCAGGTCGTCCTTTACATTGTAAAATTGAGGGCACTGCCCTTTCTGCCAGCCATTGGCGAGGTGGTGCATGACACGCTGCAAGAGGGGGTCTTTGGCTGTCTCCTTGCGGATACGAACCACATTCTCATCAGATGCCGGGAGGGTGCGAGCACACAGCTGCACCTGTGATTCAATCTGCTGGATGATTTCCAGTGGTTCACTAGGCAATGTGATGGAGCGGGACAATGCATCAGCGATGATGAGCTCCTTGTCAGCGTGTACACTACGTCAAAGTCGTACCTTCTGAGTTTGAGGAGGATGCGCTGCAACCGAGGCGTCATGTCGTTCAGGTCCTTGTGGATAATGTGGACCAGAGGCCTATGCTCCGTCTCGACAGTGAATGTCGGCAGGCTGTAGACATAGTCGTGAATCTTGAGAATGCCAGTGAGAAGAACCAGGCATTCCTTCTCTATTTGCGCATACCTTGTTTCGGTGGGCGTCATGGCCCTTGATGGGTAGGCTACCGGTGCCCAGGATGAAGTGTCATCGCGTTGAAGCAGCACCGCACCGATGCCACCCTGGCTCGCATCTGTCGAGATCTTCGTCTCCCTGTTTGGGTCGAAAAATGCCAAGACGGGTGCAGTGGTGAGCTTGGCTTTCAGCTCCAACCACTCTGCCTGATGTGCTGCCTTCCACTCAAAGGCAGTGGATTTTTTCACCAGGTTACGTAGGGCCGTGGTGTGTGAGGCCAGGTTTGGGATGAACTGCCCAGAAAATTGACCATGCCCAGGAGGCGCAACACCGCCTTCTTGTCTTCAGGGACCTTCATGGCTTTGATGGCCTTGACCTTGTTTGTGTCCGGGCGCACGCCCTGCTGAGAGACCTGGTCACCTAGGAACTTGAGTGTCGACATAACGAAGCAACATTTGGACCTGTTCAGCTTCAGGCCATTGGCATGGACACAGCGGAATACCTGCTGGAGACGGGAAACATGCTCTTCAGGGGTTGTGGACCATATGATGATGTCGTCCACGTATACACGAACCCCTTCAATGCCCTTCATCATCTGCTCCATGATGCGATGGAAGATCTCCGATGCCGAGGCAATGCCAAACGGCATGCGATTATAGCAGTATCTGCCAAACGGTGCGTTGAAGGTGCAGAGCCATCTGCTGGACTCATCCAGCTGGATTTGCCAAAATCCATGTGACACATCTAATTTGGTGAAAAACCGTGCATGTGCTATCTCACTGGTGAGTTCCTCCTGCTTCGGGATGGGGTAGTGTTCACTCATTATATTCTTATTGAGATCCTTGGGATCAATGCAGATGCGCAGGTCTCCCAAAGGCTTTCTAACACATACCCTCGAGCTGACCCAATCAGTCGGTTCGGTTACCTTGGAAATGATGCCCTGTTGCTGAAGATCCTTGAGCTGTGCCTTCAGGCGCTCCCTCAGCGGAGCCGGGACCCGGCGTGGTGCGTGGACCACTGGCTTGGCATCAGGTCGTAGCAGAATCTTGTATCGATATGGCAGTGTACCCATCCCGCCGAACACATCCGGATACTGAGCGAGGATGTCGTCAATGCCGGCCTGATGATCCACATTGGAGGATGTCGTTGTGTAAACCCACTGCACGAGGTTCAGCTGCTTGCAGGCATGCGCGCCAAGTAGGGATGCCCTGTCTGGCTTGACAATTTCAAAACGTAACCGTGCATGGGTGATCCGGTTGGAGACGAGTAGATGGCAGAATCCCAGTGCCGTGATGGCATTTCCGTTGTAGTCCAGGAACCTGCAGGCTCCTGGAAGGACCTTGGGGGGCTTCTTGATGCGTTTGAAATCTGCCTGTGAGGAGGTTGGCGGAAGCACCTGTGTCCAGCTTAAACTGGATGGAGCAGTGGTTGACCTGCATCACCGCACACCATTCGTCCACAGAATTCACAGCGAGGATGGATTGAATTTGTGATGAGTTGGATGTGGCATATTCACATTTGGTACTGATGCCCACACAGTAGGCGGAGTCCAGGCATTCTTCCTCTGGATCCGTTGTGCTGCCAGGATCAGAATCCTGTAATCGGTATTGCGCACTCTGAACGCGCCGTCGTCGGAATTGGGAGCGCTGGCCTCTGACTGGTGGTGCAGAGCTGCACAAGGCTGCATAGTGTCCAGGCTTCCTGCAGTTTATACATCGCCTGCCTCTTGCAGGGCAGTGTTTCTTTAAATGGGTGTTGCCGCAGTTCGAGCACGTCATGACGTCGGCGGCTTGACACTCCGCCGTCGTCGCACATGCGCAGTGCGGGTGTCGGCTGCTTCGTTATCCCGTTCGCATCGCGCATGCGTGCGGCCCCGGGAAAAGCGCGCAAAATGGCCGCTTTCATCAATGCTGAGGCGCTGCATCCGGGAGATGGCCTGCACACTCTCTGCCTCGTGGGAGGCAAGTTTCTCATTTTCAGCAGATTTGTACTGGGCATAGCGATTTGTGGCGTGCTTATGCACTGTGCATGTTTCAATCGTGACTGGCAGGGTCATATGCTTGATTTTCATCAGCTGCTCTCTCAGAGGATCAGTGTGAACTCCATAAACGATTTGGGGCGGGATTCTCCAACCCCCCGTCGGGTCGGAGAATCGGCGGGTGGCGACGTGAATCCCGCCCCGGCCGGCTGCCGAATTCTCCGGCGCCAGGGATTTGGCGGGGGCGTGAATCGCGGAGCGCCAGTCGGCGGCCGCTTCCAGCGGCCCCCCCCCCCCGGCGATTCTCCGGCCCGCGATGGGCCGAGTGGCCGCCCGTTTTAGGCCAACCCGCTGCCGTAAATTAAAGTCGGTCCTTACCAGCGGGACCTGGCAGCGCGGGCGGCTTCTGGGGTCCTCGGTGGGGGGGGGGGGGATCTGGCCCCGTGAGGTGCCCCCACAGTGGCCTGGCCCGCGATTCGGGGCCCACCGATCCGTGGGCGAGCCTGTGCCGTGGGGGCACTCTATTCTTCCGCATCAGCCGCTGTGGTCCTCCGCCATGGCCGACGCGAAGAAGATCCCCTCTGCGCATGCGCTGGGATGACGCCAGCACACGCTGGCGCTCCCGCGCATGCACCAACTCGCACCGGCCGGCGGAGGCCTTTCGGCGCCGGTTGGTGTGGCGCCAAGCCCCTTCCCCGCCGGCTGGCACAGAGCAACCCACTCCGGGGCCGGCCTAGCCCCTGAAGGTGCGGAGGATTCCGCACCTTTGGGGCCGCCCGACGCCGGAGTGGTTCACACCACTCCTTCCCGCCGGAGTTGCCCGCCCCGCCGATTCCCGCAGAATCCCGCCCTTGGTCTCTGATCATGGAGTCGGCAATATCACCAAAGTTGCAGGACAGCGCTAGCAGGCGGAGGTTAGTTAAGAAGGGTTGAAAGATTCATCTTTACCTTGTAGATGCTGTTTGAATATGTAGTGCTCGAAGATTTCATTGGTGTCCACTTCACAGTGACTGTCAAACTTGTCCAGGATGGTCTGAAACTTTGTCTTGTCCTGGCCTTCCGTGAAGTGAAAAGAGTTGAATAGTTTGGTGGCTTGACCACCCGCTGTTGTGAGGAGAAGCGCAATCTTCCTTGCATCAGACGCACCCACGAGGTCTGAAGCTTCGATGTACAGCAGAAACTGTTGCTTGAATGTTTGCCAGTTGACACTGAGATTGCCGGAGGTCCTGAGCTGGTGAGGAGCCTGAATCTTCTCCATGGTGCCGGGATACATTCGCTGGTCGTCACGGAACGGACTGATGTAAACAACCCAAATTAAGCAGTCTCCTGGTAGCATCTTGTGTTATGTACTCTGGGATAATACAGGCTGCAACTGGATGCAGCTTTAACCAAAAGATACTCCAGACCTTGAAGTCAGTTCAATCTGATTTATTGAACCAGTAGCACAGTTACCACAGTTCTCCATGAGTTTGACTCTCTGCTAACCTAAGTGTGGTTATTCTGACTGACTGAACCAGACTAGCTCTTAGCTACGTGCTGGAGGTGTGATGCTGTACATACACCCCGACTCACTCTGTAGATGATCATCAGTGGAAAGAGGCGGAGTGTGAGTGCCTCGTGCCTTTTATAGTGAGATACCACCCCTGAGTGTCCTGCCTGCTCATTGGTCATGTCCTGTTCTCTGTGTTCATTAGCTGCCTGTCTGTGCATGTCTGCATATCATGACAACTCCCAAGGCCATGCTTATAGCTTGGGACAGGTATTTCTGGGCATAATATCAGAAGCCAACTTTGGTTTGCCCTGCTCCTGTCTAGGGGTGTGGGAGGGACAGGAAAATCTGTCCCTCATTTTATATGCAGCTGTACTGCACTCGGTGATGCCTTTCACGATCCATCCTGTAACACTCCAAATAAATCAATCTGCTCATTAATTGAATAATAAAAACCACCAATGCAATACACCTGGCAGACATGAGCAAGCATGAATATTTGGATCAGATTCAACTCACCTTTACAGGAAACGGGATTTTAGGAGTTAGGAATAAAGACTTATAAGCTGATAATTACCTAAATCTGTAGAAATTAATTTGTGCAAACATGACTCAGACAAACTACACAGGGCAGTCAACCCACTCAGTAAGCTTTGCTCAACATTACAAATTCATTAAATGTGCCATCAAGAAATTGTCCTTCTATGATCAGCAATTACTTTTGTTTCCCTTTGTAAGAAAGCAAATGGCAATGATGTCAAGCTTACAAATTCCTAATAACATAAACATTGTGAATATATGAGCAAAATATTGAAAGATATTGGGATTCTCCATTTCAGAGACTAAGTACTGACGCCGGGACAGAACTGCAGGTGTTGTACGGTCACGATGGGGGTCACCGGTCCCGGTGCCATTCGGTACATGCTAATGGGCCAGCACCGACGCCACGTGGAACTAGTGCAATTCCAACGCACGACAGCATGTGATTCGCCGTGGTCGGGATTGGCACTCGAGAGCCTGACAAGCTGCAGCCACGTGTAAGCACTCCACTCCCCAAACACTCTCATTCCAGCCACGAAGATGCCAACTCCGAAGAACGGCATCGAGGTTCGCCAATGCAGAGCTGGAGACACTGCTGGATGCCGTGGAGGAGGAGCGGGACACCCTGTTCCCCGGAATTGGAAAGAGGCTGCCACCTGCCGAGGTCAACCGAGCCTGTGGGTGCAGGTGGCAGAGGCTGTGAGCGCCATAGCTCCACTGCCAGGACTGGGCAACAGCGGAGAAGAAGCTGAACAGCTTCCTCAGGGTGGCCAGGATGAGTCACCAACTCCATGCCCCTTGCACCACCCCTGTTCCACACAAAGCACACCTATCATCCCGTCTCCCCCCAGTGCGGCCCCCACCAGGCGGACCGGTGGACAGTGCTGGGTGAGACTAGCCAGAGCCAGTCACCACCACTACCACCCTGTCCCTGGCACCATCCCCCATCCCACATCCGTAGGAACCCCCCCACCCCAGAGGGCAATCGAGCCCCGCCTCTCGGCAGGCTGACCGCACCCCACCCCGCATCACATGCCAATACCCATACCGCCCGCCATGGCCACTGGCGGACCACCTGTGTTGCCCCGACTGAGTATCTCACACTGTGCCATTATATGTCCCCCCAGGAGAAGGTGGCCCACTACCGTAGGGTTGAGAGAAAACCAGAGAGGGCCTGCTGGATCTATGGCCCCTCGCTGTCTCGGAGCAGAGGGCGATGGACCTGGTTGGTGGGATTGGAGAGTGGGCAGTTGCCGAGGCGGAGGTCAGCTTCGGAGATCCAAGTGAGCCCCCAATGAATTGCGATGTTCCTATGGTGCACAAGTTACCCCTCTCCCCACACCGAGCCTACCGACGATCTAACCATGCATCTTGTTTTTTGTCTTGCAGGATCGCCTGATGATGAGACGGATCCATCTGGGGTTCCTCATCCCCCCGCTGCAACCCCGCAACTGGCGACAATCAGGACCTGCTGGTGACCCACGCCCCCAGCCTCAACCCTGCAGCATCCCGGTGCACCAGTCTGGGGGGACAGCGACTTCTCACTGCTGTCACTGGCATCCTCCACGATCCCAGAGACACTCACCTCAGTTGGGCACTATAGAAGAGGCTCCTGGGACACTCTCTGGTGCACACAACACACATGCAGCGGTACATCAGGTGGCGGTAGAAACCCCCGAGGCGGTGGGCGGTCAGAGGGCAGCCCCACGCCAGGGACTAGCTGCCATCCTTTTGTGTCTCGGGCTTCTGGAAAGGGTAGTCCCATCAATGTTGCAGACGCATTGCCGGGGACTACGGGGTGTTAGCAACCGTCCAGCGCCTGTAGGTGCAGTTGGAGGAGTCCAACCGTCTGTACGAGGAGGTGGTGCCGACCATGCATGCCACCCAGGCCAACACCGCATGAGTGGCGTCAGTGGTGGAGGCCTTGGGAGTGAAGGTATCGGCCATGGGTCAAGATGTCGAGGCCTGAGGCACTCTGTGCAGGCGGTAGCCAATGCATAGGACAAGGCGGCCATGTCACATGCGGCCATGTACCAGGGCCACATGGACATTGCAGTGCCACTCCAGAGGTTTTCCCAGTCACAATGGCCCATGGCTGCGAGCGTCGAGGTATTGACCTGGCGTTGCCCGGCCTGAGCTGGTCCCTGAGTGATGTGGCAGAGTCCCAGAGGGATGTGACACAGTCGCAGAGGGACGTGGTGCAATCCTTGTGCTCTATGGCAGCGAGCATTGAGACCTTGGTGAAGACAAGAGCGGACCTCCAGGAATTGCACGGCAGGTGATGGGGAAGCCCCGGAACTCACTCCAGCCACCCCCTGTCCTGAGGAATAGCCCGGGGGCCATCAGGTATCTTGAGGGAGGAGGAGATGATGGGGCCTATGCCGGTGAAGCCCTCAGGTGCTGGAACACCTCAGCGCCTCTGAATCACCCCCCACCTGTCCCTGCTGCATCCGATGGGCAGCAGACAGAACATGGTGGCATCTGTTCTGGAAGACTACTGGACCCAGTCGCCACAGACGATGGCTGCCAAAGGAGACTGTTATATTACCTTACGTAATACATATATTACTCTTTTGAACCAGCCGAGTTGTTGAAATGAGCAGTTGTCTTCTTGTAAACATAAACTAATTTTTTGAGTAATATCAATAAATATTGTGAGATCTTTTACTTAATACTAAATGAGTAAAACAAAGAAACAATTGTAGAGACAACTAATTAAATTATACAATACAATGCTTTGATAACAAATAACTTCTCTGTTATAACCTGCCTACTGACGATTGGCTGGGGACTAATGACTATCCCACAATCCTATGGGAGTATGAACTTCCCCAATGAGGGGGGCAGAGAAACTCCTACTATAAATAAGCTGGCCAGTCCAGGAACCAGGAGGAAGGAGAAGGTAGCAAGGGAAGTTACTGCTACTGTTATGTATATATTGTTATAGTAAATAAACGTTATTATTTTGTATCCTTAAAACTCGTGCTGGATTCTTCGTGGCCCTTACAAAACTGGCGACGAAGGTAAAAGTGAATAGCTGTCTACACTGCTGAAGCCACCTCCCTGGATTTTTGTTGGATACAGGTTGGAAGTTGTTTTCTATTATACCATGCCTCTGTACGGACGTTTGGATGTTTTTGATGCTGCGCTGGAAAGCTGGAACCAGTACACACAACGGATGCGTTACTATTTCCGGGCAAACAATATCACTGAAAACGAGCGGCAGGTGGTCATATTGCTCACCGCCTGCGGGCCGCATACGTTTGGGGTGATTAGGAGCCTTACGTACCCAGCTGCGCCGGACACCAAAACGTTTGACGAACTTGTGAATATAGTGGGGCAACACTTTAACCCAACCCCGTCCACGATAGTCCAGCGTTACCGGTTTAATACCGCTGAGAGGACCCCGGGAGAATCCCTTGCCGATTTTTTATCCAGGCTACGCGGGATTGCGGAATACTATGACTATGGTGAGACCTTGTCAGAAATGTTACGCGACCGTTTGGTTTGCGGTATTAACAATGCGGCCACCCAGAGAAAGTTGTTAGCGGAGGCGAGGCAACCTTGGGCGAGGCAACGACCGGACCGACGCCAGTGGCCATCGGACATTCCTCCCCGAAGGGAGCCTTCTCCAGAGCCAATGGATGAGGAGCCATGTCCGTGTCAGACTTGTAGGCGCCGATCCCGTCGCGGACGGCGGTCCTGGGGACGCCAGAGGCGCCGTCGTTCCGACCGAAACTGGGACCAGCCCAGGGGCCGTAACTGGGACCAGCCCAGAGGCCGTACCTTCCATGTGTTTGAACCTGCGGCGACCACTCCTGAGGACGTGGAGACGGAGGACGACTGCCTGCAGCTGCATTGTGTGGCAGCTCCCCGTGTGGCCCCCATTAAGGTGACAGTACGGGTCAATGGCCACCCGCTGGAGATGGAGTTGGATACTGGCGCAGCGGTCTCCGTGATCGCCCAGAGGACATTCGACCGCATCAAGCAGGGTATACAGACCCTTACATTAACTGACTCACAGGCCAGGTTGGCCACCTACACGGGGGAACCACTGGACATTGCAGGAACTACAACGACCCCTGTTGTCTATGGACGCCAGGAGGGGCGTTTCCCACTTATCGTAGTGCGTGGCCATGGGCCCAGCCTGTTGGGTCGGGACTGGTTGCGCAATTTGCGGTTGCAATGGCAGCACATCCTCCAAACAGTTTCTGGAGGGTTGACTGAGGTGCTAGGACGATACCCAGAGGTATTCCAGCCGGGTTTGGGGAAAATAAAAGGGGCCGTAGCCTGTATCCAAGTTGAACCAGGAGCCACGCCGCGCTATTTCCGGGCGCGCCCAGTGCCTTACGCTTTGCTCGAGAAGGTAGAAGGGGAGCTCACTCGTTTGGAGAGTTTGGGTATTATCAGGCCCGTCCGTTTTGCTGACTGGGCAGCACCAATTGTACCAGTAATGAAGCCAGATGCCACAGTTCGCTTGTGTGGCGACTATAAACTTACAGTGAATACAGTTTCCCGACTCGACCGATACCCAATGCCTCGCATAGAGGATCTCTACGCGAAACTTGCAGGCGGACTCTCATTCACAAAATTAGATATGAGTCACGCCTGCCTGCAGTTGGAGCTGGACCCTGCCTCCCGACCATATGTAACAATTAACACACACCGGGGCCTGTATGAATATACACGGTTGCCCTTTGGAGTATCCTCTGCCTGCGCAATTTTTCAAAGTGTTATGGAGGGCATTTTGAGAGGTTTACCGCGTGTGGCTGTCTACCTAGATGACGTGTTGATTACAGGGACGTCGGAGCAAGAGCATTTGGAAAATCTGGAGGCTGTCCTTAAACGCCTTTCGGAGGCTGGAGTCCGTTTACGTCACACAAAGTGTGTATTTCAGGCAAAAGAAGTAGTCTACCTAGGTTATCGGGTGGACCGCGAGGGTCTGCACCCCGTCGCAGAGAAGGTGCGTGCAATTCAACATGCCCCCACTCCGACTGACACTTTGCATCTTACGTTCTTTTCTCGGTCTCGTAAACTATTACGGGAAGTTCCTCCCCAATCTGGCAACTACGCTGGCCCCTTTGCACCTTCTGCGAAAGAAAAATCACACCTGGGTTTGGGGTCAGCCGCAAGAAACCGCTTTCCGGCGGGTAAAGCAACAATTGTCGTCGTCTGGGTTACTAACCCACTATGATCCGGGAAAGCCTTTGCTCGTCACATGTGATGCATCCCCGTATGTTATTGGGGCTGTCCTGTCCCACAAGATGGAGAACGGGGCCGAGCGACCGATAGCTTTTGCCTCCCGCACATTGACTGCAGCGGAGAAAAAGTACGCGCAGATCGAGAAGGAGGGCCTGGCAGTGGTTTTTGCGGTGAAACGCTTCCACCAGTATGTGTACGGCCGCCATTTCACTATCGTGACTGATCATAAGCCCCTGCTGGGACTCTTCAGAGAGGATAAGCCAATACCGCCCATTGCTTCTGCATGGATCCAGTGCTGGGCTTTGTTGCTTGCTGCATATGAGTATTCTCTGGAGCACAAACCAGGTACGCAGATAGCAAATGCCGACGCACTGAGCCGATTGCCTTTATCAACCGGCCCCATGTCGACCCCCACGACCGGTGAGGTGGTCGCAACCCTAAATTTTATGGACACCTTGCCTGTCACGGCATCACAGATCCGTGAGTGGACCCAGACGGAGCCAGTCCTGTCAAAGGTACGGCACATAGTCCTGTATGGTGGGCAGCATAGACAGCTCCCAGGCGAGTTGCGGGCATTTTCCTCCAAGCTGTCAGAGTTCAGCGTGGAAGACGGCATCCTCTTGTGGGGGACGCGTGTGATTGTCCCGGAAAAAGGCCAGGAGCTGATATTATCAGACTTGCACAATGGGCATCCGGGCGTGACCAAAATGAAAATGTTGGCCCGGAGTTATGTCTGGTGGCCAGGCCTCGACACCGACATTGAGAAGGTGGCCCAAAACTGCTCCATTTGCCAGGAGCATCAGAAGCTTCCGCCGGCCGCGCCCCTACATCACTGGGAATGGCCAGGGCGGCCTTGGGCACGCTTACATGCAGATTTCGCAGGCCCTTTTCAGGGATCCATGTTCCTTCTACTAATTCACGCCCAGTCCAAATTGCTGTAGGTGCATAAGATGCAGGGGACAACGTCCTGCGCAACAATCGAAAAAATGCGTTTATCATTTAGCACGCATGGCCTCCCCGAGGTGCTGGTCACGGATAATGGCACTCCATTCACGAGTGAGGAGTTTGCTAGGTTTACAAAGACGAACGGCATCCGCCATATCCGCACTGCCCCTTACCACCCGGCTTCAAATGGGTTGGCAGAGCGTGCAGTGCAAACATTCAAAAGAGGCCTAAAGAAGCAGTCTTCCGGATCAATGGACACGAGACTGGCTCGGTTTTTGTTTACGTACAGGACCACCCCCCATACAGTGACTGGGGTAGCTCCCGCATAACTCCTAATGGGCCGGAGACTGCGCACCCGCCTTAGTATGGTCTTCCCGGACATTGGCGCAAAAGTACACCGCACACAAGAACGGCAGGGACCGGGATTGTCTCGGCATCGTCCGATTCGGCAGTTTACGCCCGGTGACCCAGTATTCGTGCGGAATTTTGCTGGTGGTGCCCAATGGGTTCCTGGTGTAATCTTTCGCCAAACGGGCCCTATATCGTACCAAGTGCAAGCCCAGGGTCGTCTCCAGCGAAAACATGTAGACCACGTCCGGTCCAGAAGATCATCCCCGCCCCTGGAGCTCAGTTCAACAGCGGCAAAGACCAAAAACAAGGGAAGGGAGTCCTCCAAATCTTCCACTGGTGCCTCACTCGAAGCCTGCGCAGGTCGTGATGGGACCGAATGGAGATAGAGACGCTGACATGACGGAGGCAGCAGACTCTGACTCCGAGATGGAGACACAGGATGAATCAGAGGGGGAATCCTCGGGTCCACAGGCCGTGGATGTACAACCGCGCCGTTCATCACGGAAGCGCCGGTCTCCGTCTCGTTATACGCCGCCTGATCCAGCGCCGCGTGCAAATGGCGTCCGGCATGCGGCCAAACGAGTTCGATGCCTTCCTTCGCCAGGGCCTACGGTGGATTCCTTGGACTTTGGGGGGGAGAGATGTTATAACCTGCCTACTGACGATTGGCTGGGGACTAATGACTATCCCACAATCCTATGGGAGTATGAACTTCCCCAATGAGGGGGGCGGAGAAACTCCTACTATAAATAAGCTGGCCAGTCCAGGAACCAGGAGGAAGGAGAAGGTAGCAAGGGAAGTTACTGCTACTGTTATGTATATATTGTTATAGTAAATAAACGTTATTATTTTGTATCCTTAAAACTCGTGCTGGTTTCTTCGTGGCCCTTACAAAATTCTCTCTCTAGCTTTACTATGTCCATTCTCTCTTCGCTCCTGGTTTGTCTCAGTCAGCTGGACAGCTGGTTTGTGAGACAGAACCAGGTCAGCAGCGTGGGTTCAATTCCCATATTGGCTGAGTATTCTGAATTCTCCTCTGTGTACCCAAACAGGCGCTGGAATGTGGCGACTAGGGGCTTTTCACTGTAACTTCATTGCAGTGTTGGTGTAAGCCTACTTGTGACAATAAAGATTATTTTATTTATTTTATCCTGATACACACTCTCATCAGAAAAAGCAGGAAAACCATTAATATAGGTTCTGATAGTGAGACCTCTAGTGTTCAATTGCATTACATATATTGATCCATGTACATTGATATACAGAGATCACTGCAGGGACCAAGGTCGGAGGGTGGGGGGAGATATGCAGCAGGCCGACATGTGCGCACACCATGTGGTAGGGCCTACCCGTTCACTTCCTCCTCAAGCACGTCACCCCTCTGTTGTGGAGGACCCGCCATGCTGTGGTGGACATGGGAAGCCACCATGATTTGGGAGACCTTCTCAGGGTTGTATTCGAGGGCCCGGCCAAAACAATCGAGGCACCGCTCGATGATGCGCCTGGTTGCTGCATGGGCGTCTTTATAGCTGGTGGTCACACACTAACTACACATTGAGCGAGTGGAATCCCCTGTGGGTTGTGAAGGGCACTCCCTCATGCGGTAGGGTCCTTAGGGGGGCATGTGCCCCGTCGATCATCCCGGGACCTGGGGCATCCCGCTGCCTAGGCAATCTGGCGGGCTTGGTCCATATTCAGGCTGATATATTGTGCCACTTGGGTATATAGGGTCTGTTATGGCACAGATGCACCTGTGCACAGAGGTCTGAGAGATCCCAGACAGTCCCCACTTGGCAACTGGAAGGATACCATGGCATAGTTTAGGGCGACTGTCACCGTGACAGTCACCGGGAGCACATGCCCTCCCCCATATCCCCGTGGTTCCAGATGCGGAATAATCCAGCAGATATGTCGTACGGTGTCCCTGGTTAGCTGGAGCCTTTGGCAACACACTCAGTCCAGCAGGTCTTTGAATGACAGGAGCTGCTGGTGTATACAAAGCTTGACACAACAATCCTTCCCACCTCCTCCTTGGCCTGTTTTGGCCGGCTCTCCAAACTCACTGGCTGGCCTCTGCACCTCTGGAGCAGGCTACAGTTCTGCTGGGCCCTCCCCGAGCAGCTCCTGCTCGTGCAGCCACAGTGCGTCCGCAAGGGCCACCATGAACAGGCAGATACCAATCACTCCTTTTTTAAAATAAATTTAGAGTACCCAATTCATTTTTTCCAATTAAGGGGCAATTTAGCGTGGCCAATCCACCTATCCTGCACATCTGTGGGTTGTGGGGGCGAAACCCACGCAAACATGGGGAGACTGTGCAAACTCCACAAGGACAGTGACCCAGAGCCGGGATTGAACCTGGGACCTTTTTGCCATGAGGCAGTAATACTAACCATTGCGCCACCGTGCTGCCTCAAGGTGCCAATCACACCTGGTTGCATACCAAACTCTATTATCTGCAGGGCGTGAAGGGCACACATGTTAGCATGGTGAGTACTCCCGTGCCCAACCAGATCCAGGGTTGCATGGAGACCCTGTCTTGCACTGTAGCCCCTGCCTCCGCATGTCCCCCCTACCTCCCACTCCCACCTGTTCCCCCTGACACTTTGCCCTTCATACTGCACTCATGGCCCCGTACCAGAGGGCCTTAATCCTGCCATGCATTTCTGCCAGCACGGTTACCGGTGGCTGACACTACGCACTGCTGCGCCTGTCCTGCGCCCTCCTGAGGGGTCTACTGTAGGGAACCGCCTTGGGTGGGCTGTGTGATACCCCGCCAGCAGGTTATCACACGATGCTATGCTTGGTGGTATGCTTGCAGGCAGGGCCAGGGATGGAGTTCGGTGAGGGTGGGGTGGACACCTGCTGGGAGCGTAGCTGTGGTGTGCTGTGGGTCCTGGTTGAGTCAACTTGCCCGGGGGCAGGATGGATGAGGGCAAGGGCACAGTGGGCAGACGGGGCTTGGTGACAACCGGTGGTCCTGCCGGATGGGCTGGCTGATTGTGTCACTGGTGGGACGTCTACCCTGCGAGGGCCAGTCTGCCAGCGTGGATGACGTTGACCACAGTGCGTGTGCCTGCAGTCGAGGCGTGCTCCGCAGCTCCCTTGCTGCCTCGCAGTGGGACAACTCCTCTGATGGGTGCACGGGGGTATGCCTACACCTGGTGGGCCACGGACTGCGATGGACCACGCACATCCCGTGAATGAGTCGGCTGGGGTCTGTGGGCCCCAGGTGGGGGTGGGGTGCAGCCGTACAGCCGGTGATGCTCTGCGAATCTACGGGCCACAGTGGGCAATCAGCAGAGTGCAGAGCCAGGTGGCTACCTTGCAGCCCGTGGCACTGGTCCTGGAGGGACCACCCTGACCCCACGGCCCATCCACTGGAATCCCCTTGCTACTCCCCTAGGTCCTGGCAGATGTCTCTCAGCCAGCGGCATAACTGTCAGACCACCCCCCCGCTTTTGGGGATATGACCTACCTCCTCTCTCTCCATCAGCAGCCACGGCACCTGTTTCCTGATTTTAAACATCATAAGTGAACCTCGCCGTCATCACTTCCGCCTGGCAGGGGTGCAGCATCGTGGGAGGCCGGTGACTACCAGGTCGTGCTCACTAATGAAATGTTAATTCATGCGACCGTACATTTTGCATGCCCACGCCAGTGGCGCACGGACCGCATTCATGCTGCTATCGAAGTGCCGAAAGCCTGGCGTTCCGCTGGGCGCCCGGTGCCGACCTCGCTTTTCAGCTGACACCGTATTGTCCACCCGATAGTGACTGGCGATTCTGGCATCGGCCAACGGAGAATCCCACCCATAGAGACAAGCCAGAGTCTAATAAAGCTGAAGTGTAACACACTTAAAAACCCACAATAAACAGCTGAAAGTGTCCACAAATTGACCTTTAAAACCTTGCATGTGCATTCATTTCTCAAGCACAATTCTCCTTCTGACTTGAATATTTAAATAAGTGCATCTTACAGCCTTCCCTACCCACCCACTGATACTAGGCCACAGCAGCTCCCAGGAGCCACTGACTAATACCATTGAACACCTCCGCCTTTCTTTAACATTGTAATGAACTTGTTTTTCTCTCAACATTCCTTTGATTGTTGATTATGCTCCTCTGCAAAAAGAAGTTAAATGATCTTTTTAGCCTAGATAAGATACTTAGATCATAAAACATAGGAGCAGGAATGGGCCATTTGGCCATCGAGCCCAATCTGCCATTCAATTAGGTCATGGTTGAATTGATTGTGGCCTACACTTTTAAAAAAATAAATTTAAGAGTTCCCAATTCATTTTTTCCAATTAAGGAGCCATTCAGCATGACCAATCCACCTACCCTGCACATCGTTTGGGTTGCGGGGACGAAACCCACGCAAACACGTGAAGAACATGCAAACTCCACACGGACAATGACCCAGAGCTGGGATCGAACCTGGGACCTCGACGCCGTGAGGCAGCAGTGCTAACCACTGCCCCACCGTGCTGCCCTTTCACTCCCCTAACCATCGACTCCCTTGCTATCAAAATCTGTCTGACTCAGCAGTGAATATGTTCAATGATTCAGTTCATTGCTCTGTGGAGAAGAGGATTCCAAAGACTAATGACCCTCTGAGAGAATAAATTCTTCACCTCTGTTTTAAACCATGTCCCCTAGTTCTTGCTTCCTCCATGAGTGGAAACAGCCTCTCAGCAGCCAACCTGTCAAGCCCCCTCAGAATCTTCTATGTTTCAATTAGATTACATCTCATTCTTTTAAATGCCAGTGAGCAAAGATCAAACTCACTCAACCTTTCCTCATAAAATAACCCCTTCATTCCAGGAATTAGCCCAACGAACCTTCCAATTCAAGAATATTCCTGCTTAAGTACAAAGACCAGAACATGAATTATTCGGTCTCACCCTTAAGGAACTCATGCTTACTTTGGGTACTCTTTTCCATTTTACATATTAGCAAGAGCTATTACTGCCTGTTTATATATTTCTTGCTAGCTCTTTCTTACACTCCAATTTCTCCCTTTTTATTTTTTTCGTTATCCTTTGCTGGTTTCTAAAATGTTCACAATCTCTGGCCTACGACTAAACTTTGCAGCATTGTCTGTCATAAACCAAGGTTGGTTTAGCACAGTGGGCTAAACAGCTGACTTGTAATGCAGAAAAGACCAGCAGTGCGGGTTCGATTCCCGTACCGGCCTCCCCGAACAGGCGCCGGAATGTGACGACTAGGGACTTTTCACAGTAACTTCACTGAAGCCTACTTGTGACAATAAGCAAATATTATTATTATTTTCATCTAGGTCCATTCTGAACTTCCTTAGTTATCAATGGACATTTTTCCCACTGGAGTTTTTAATTTTCAATGGAAATTATCTTTCTTGAGGGTCATGAAACATCTCCTTCAATGGCCTGCTGATGCTGCTCCAGCCTTTTCTTTTAACTTGGTTTCCCATTCCATTGTTGCCAACTCTGTCTTAATATTCTTGTAATTGTCTTCTTTTAAGTTCAAGACACTAGCTTCAGATTCAAATTTCTCACCCTCAAACTGAATGTTGTTGCAAACCGGTTAGGGATCAGTAACTTTTTATTTGAACAAAGTGTGAATCCCAGTTACCCTATAGGAGAATTAAAGCTAGAAGAGTCCAAGGTTTTATACAAAAGAAAATAAACGTTACTGTACAATGTCAGAAAAGTTAAATAATCTACAATATCTATCTTAGACTCTTAAAATTCAGGATTGACATGAGGTAAATATTAATTAATCGTGGTCAAACACACCACACTGCACATTAAATGGCAAATGTGCCAGGACAGATCCCAGGGATTTCTCAGCAACTCACCCAAAATTATACAACCTCATTAAAATTCTGTCTCCCGCACCGATTCTAACTCTTCTCTTTTGAACATTTAGCTTCTGAATTCCCTTAAATACGGCTCTGAATCGGACTACCTCAATGACATTTCACCCCATGATGGTTCAATCTCTTGTCCTGAGATTTTGTTCCATTGGATTCACAAAGTTGCACTCCTGCCTTTAATTACTGCCACACATCCAACTCTTTTACAGACTGCTAGTTGTGCTAAGCAAGGTTTATCTGAATTTCAATTTGCCAGCTACACTGGGCTATAAATAGCGCCCAGGGCTTCTTCTGAGCCCTAACCCTCTCAAGCTTGCAACCAGTGACCTTCCAACCCTCCCCAGGACTCCTGTGAGCCTTAATTACCTGGCACTTGTTAACCACTCCCTGGGCTCTGTGTGTGCTGCAAATCACACAAGGGCTAAACTACAACCATCACTCTCTCTCAGCAAACACAAAGATAAATTGAAACCAGACAACCTTCTTATGCTCTAAGCATCTCCATGACAATGTAGTCTTTCAGGATGTACTGAACTCTTTTGGACTAATATAGCTCTACCTCCCAAGACAACGCATCTCTCTGCACTGCACTTCTTTGCGAGCAGTGTTGACATCACGGCCGGGATTCTCTAACCCGCTGCCGGGTCGGAGAATCCCCGGGGTGGGGGGGGGGGGGCGGGAATCGCGACCCGCCACCGGCTTCCCCGCTCTCTGGCGCTGATTCTCGGGTGCCCGCGGGATTCCCGCCGCGCCGGTCGGGGGCCGTTGACAGTGCCCTCCCCCGATGATTCTCTGGGCCCCGATGGGCCGACGAGTTTGGCCGAGACCCGCCAGCGTGGGTTACTCAGGTCCCACATGGCGGACCTGGAAGGTGAGTGTGCGGGGGCCGTCCTGGAGGGGGGGGGGATCCGACCCCGGGGGGGGGGGGCCTCCCACAGTGGCCTGGCCCGCGATTGGGGCCTACCGTTTGGCGGGCGGGCTGGTTCCGTGGGGGTCTATTTTACTCCGCGCCGGGCCCTAAAGGGCTCCGCCATATTGCCCGGGCTGCGCGGAGAAGGGAACCCCCATGCATGCGCAGAAATACGCGGCCGTAGCACGCATGCGCAGAAATACGCCGGCCATTCCGCACATGCGCGAACTCGTGCGGGCTGTTCCGCACCGGCTGGAGCTGCGGGGACCACTCCCGGGCCAACCTAGCCACCTGGGGAGGGGAGCATTCCCCATTATTGGGGACCATTGACGCTGGAGTGGTTGGCGGCGCTTTTGGAAATGAAATTAAAATCGCTTATTGTCACAAGTCGGCTTCAAATGAAGTTACTGTGAAAAGCCCCTAGTCGTCACATTCCGGCACCTGTTCGGGGAGTCTGGTTCACGTGGGAGTGGGGACATAGCCCCATTATTGGAGAATCCCGCCTCATATCTCCAGATAGGTAAGTCCACCTGCTGTATTATGACTTCACCTCTTCTCTAACTGTATTAAATAAACATACGTTACCTTCTGAACTACCATTTTCCTTTGGAGTTTTAAACATCTCCAAAGCCCAGCATTTTCATTACTTTGCTTCATAAGAATCTTCCCAGAATATTAACATTAGCCATGCAATAGATATTCACATTGTGAAATTCTATCCATGTTACCGATCCCTTTACCTAGGTGAAAGTATTAATTAATTAATCCTGTCTCATTACACACTATAGGTCCAAATAGTCTGTGGGGCGGCATGGTAGCGCAATGGTTAGCACTGTTGCTTCACAGCGCCAGGGTCCCAGGTCCGATTCCCGGCTTGGCTCACGGTCTGTGCAGAGTCTGCATGTTTTCCCTGTGTCTGCATGGGTTTCTCTGGGTGCTCCGCTTTCCTCCCACAAATCCTGAAAGATGTGCTGTTAGTTAAATTGGACATTCTGAATTCTCCCTCTGTGCACCTGAGCAGGTGCCGGAGTGTGGCGACTAGGGGCTTTTCACAGTAACTTCATTGCAGTGTTAATATAAGCCTATCATAATGATTATTCTCTGGTAGGCTCCAGAATGTGTTACTAAAAAAAACTGTCTTGCGGTACTCCACTAGCCCGGTGGTGGTGGTGGCACTGAGGATCTGGGGGCAATTGAGGAGGTATAAGAAGGTGGAGGGTGCGTCAGTCTGGACCCCGATTTGCAACAACCACAGGTTCGGGCAGGGTAGGATAGATGGCGGGTTCCGAAGTTGGCAGAGAGCAGGAATTAGATGGATGGGAGATCTATTCATAGACGGGAGTTTTCCCAGTCTGAAGGCGCTGGAGGATAAGTTCAACCTGCCGCCGGGGAATGGTTTCAGGTATTTACAAGTCCGGGACTTTCTGAGGAAACAGGTGTTGGCTTTCCCATTGATCCCGGTACCTGGGTGGGGGAGGGGAAAGTGTCGGATATCTATCAGGAGTTGTTGGAGGCGGAAGAGACCCCGGTGGAGGAACTGAAGGGCAAGTGGGAGGAGGAGCTAGGTGGGGAGTTAGAGGCGGGTCTGTGGGCGGATGTCCTAAGCAGGGTTAATTCCTCCTCATCATGTGCTAGGCTCAGTCTAATACAGTTTAAGGTGGTACTCCGGGGCACACATGATGGCGGTGAGGATGAGCAAGTTTTTCGGGGTAGAAGACAGATGTGCGAGGTGTGCGGGAAGCCGAGCAAAACCATGTCCACATGTTTTGGGCATGCCCGAAGCTTGGAGGATTCTGGCAGGAGTTTGCCAAGGCAATGTCCAAGGTGCTCGGTACGCGGGTGGTGCCGGGTCCAGAGATAGCGATCTTTGGAGTGTCAGAAGGCCCGGGAGTTCAGGGAGTGAAAGAGGCCGATGTTTTGTCCTTTGCCTCCCTGGTAGCCCGGAGACGGATCCTTTTAATGTGGAGGGACTCGAAACCTCCGAGTGTGGAGACTTGGGTTAGTGACATGGCTGGGTTTCTCAAGCTGGAGAAAATAAAGTTTGCCTTGAGGTGGTCAATGCTGGTGTTCTCTCGGAGGTGGCAGCAGTTCGTCGACTTTTGCGGGAAAATTAAAATGTCAGCAGAAGCAGCATTCTGAAGGGGGGGGGGGGGCGGATAGGTGCAATATGGTTAAGGGGTGTACAGAAGCGGTTGGGTGGGAAATGTCTAGTTTACCATGTTGATGTTTATGTTATTGTTTTGTTTGTTATTGTTATAACAATTTTGCAAATGCTTCAATAAAAATATTTTTTAAAAACAAAAAAAAACTGTCTTGAATATACTCTTATGAACACATCCTCCAAGCTGCCTTTGCCAATTTGATTTGTCCAATCTAAATGCAGATTAAAATCTCCCACAATTTCTGCAGTACCTTTCTTTCAAATCCCCCTTCCCCATTATTTCTTGATTAATACTCTGTCCTATAATGTAGCAATTGTCAGAAGCCGATAAGTCCTCCCCCGAGTGATTTATTTCCTTTGGTATTTCTTATCTCTATCGAAAATTATACTACATTTGATCTTCTGAATCAAGATCATTTCTCACTACTGTATTGACCTCATCCTCTACGAACAGAGCTACCCCACCTACTTTCCTTTCTTCCTGTATTTCCAAAATGTCTAATACCCATGAACATTCAGGACCCAACTATGGTCACTTTGCAACCATGTCTCTGTAATGACTATCATATTCTCATTCATTTCTACTTGTGTTAATTCATATATCATGTTATGAATGCTACACGCATGCAAAAAAAGTTTTTAATCCTGCCTTTATGCCATTTTTTCTTATTTGCTGGTACAATATCTGTATGCTCTACCACTTCTGTGATGTGGAGATGCTGGTGTTGGACTGGGGTGAGCACAGTAAGAAGTCTCACAACACCAGATTAAAGTCCAACAGGTTTGTTTCAAACAGGAGTTTTCAGAGCACTGCTCCTTCCTCAGGTGACCTGTTGGACTTTAACCTGGTGTTGTAAGACTTCTTACTTTGCTCCCACTTCCTGTCACACTCGGTTTATCAATACCCACATTGCTATCCCGCACTATTGCCCAGTCCTTTCCAAATCTCCCTCATGGGAATCCCCCCACTAATTAGTTAAGGCTCTGTTTCTATCTTTTGGGAAAGGCGGCTAATTGCAAAACTGATTCCAAAATGTATTGTTGGAAGTGAGGAAACACTTCAAGCTTGCATAAGACAATTACTTTCAAAGATGTGCAGGTTAGGTGGATTGGCCATGATCATTGCGTGGCAGGGTTACGGGGATAGGGCAGGGGGAGTGAGCCTACATAGAGTGCTCTTTCAGAGGCTCGGTGCAGACTCAATGGGCTGAATTGCTTTCTTCTGCACTGCAGGGATTCTGTAGATTTTCCATTTATCCAGAATAGTTAGATCAAATTATCTCAAATTTTAAATGTTCTTTTGGGACAGTGTCCAATGATTGATTAAAAACTTGCATGTATAGTCCCTTCAATGTCTCAAAACACTTCACAGAGACATATTGGAAGGGTTGAGCAAAAGCTATTTCAAAAGGAATCAGTTTTAAGAAAGGTTTTAAAGAGGAAAGGGAGGTGGAGTGGGATGGCATTCCAAAGCATGGGAATAAGCAGCTTCCAAAAGTGGGGTGAAAAGGTGATATAAGAGACAAAGACAGGATTGCAGAATCCTGTGCCATATGCAGAGCAGGACAGCGATATCATGTGGCTTCACCATGAGAAATTCAAATATGAGGATGCAAATTTTAAATGAGCTATCAGCAGCCAATCCAATAACCAGTTGGCGTCTTGTTCTGCTCAATAATTAATATATTTGCATTCCTTCACATGCAATATTCACAAAAATGACAAGAACTGCGAGGCTCAAACCTTTCCTGATACAAAGCCTGTGACTAAGTATGTACCTCAGCTCACTTTCGAGAAACTGCACGTAGAAAATCTCTATTTGACTTAATTATTAAGTTGTTTTTTCCCTTTTACATTTGACACAAATTATACCTCATTATTGCCCGAGCAGTCAGGTGGACTGGTTAATTGGTCTCTGTAAATGCAACTGTGAATTCACTGGTAGTTAATGCGACGTGCATCCGAGTGTCCCCATGAGTGTCAGCTTCACTCCTTAAGGAAAAAGGATTGAATCAATTATCTGATCAAGAAATCCCAGCCCTTTAGGAAAGCAGACATCCTAATGTGCACTGTATTGATTTCCCAAACTACATCACCAAGCTGCTGTAATTAATGTACTCGTCGGTTACCTTGTTAAAAAGGAACTGCCCTCATAGTTTAGAGGATAAGTGAATTACCTGGTCTAGTACTATGCAGTACAGAACAGGAAAATCATCCTTCAATCCCTTGCCTACGTGATATAATCCAACTTTTCCAGGATTAATATCAGTATGCATTCATAATTCTTTATATGACTATTGTGTGTCAACTTTGCTTAAATTTTGATAAGTTAATGCATTCTTATTGGCATGATCAGGGCAGAACTTTTGCATACGTTCTTCAAGTTGTTTCATACATTTCTTGGTGTTTACATTTATAATAACCGACTGCATATTAAGCTTGACTTTTTAATGTGCCAAGTCAGTATACATAGCTTTGGGGTTTTGGGGTATGAGTTTGATTAAGACTAAGGGCACGATTTAATGCAAAGAAGAGAGTTCAGTTGTGGGCGGGATTAGCGGGGTGTTTCCTGGAGATTGCAGCGCTGAGAAAGATCCCGCTATCGAATGGGACTCCGGTTTTCTTTGGGCCTCAGCAAGGAACGCACTACCGAGGCCGCACATGCCTTAATTTCCTGCACTGAGGAGCTCTGCTCATCAGTGCAAGAAGAGAGTAGGGTGCCATTTTTAAAGGGCTCCCCGATCTCTCGATCTTCCAATGTGACCCCCAGGTCCCCCCCCCAACTTACCTGTTGGGAGGTTTTGAGCCCCACCTCATAAAGGCATGGCTACCCTCGGCCAGATCCCCAGAGTGAGCAAAATGCCACCTTGGCACTATGACACTGCCAGTCTGGCAGTGCCACCTGGGTCCCCATTTGCAGAGACCAGTGCTAAATGGCACCCAGCTGGCGTCTTCTCAGTGAGGGGATTCGATCCCAAGTGCTGGTTAGATCAGGGGAGTGCATATTCAAATGTGCCTAACTGCACACTTAAATATGTAAATTTATGTACCACCCATTGTGGGTTCCAGATCATGAAGTATCGCGAGATCCTGTTTGATCTCACGAAGCGTGACAACACAGGTAAATCTTGTGAGTGGCCGCTCACAAGATTTAAGGGCCTCGTTGCATCCCGAGTAAATTATTATCTATAACAGAGGTATCCAAATGTTATCATGTGTTGTAAACTTTCAGACATAAAAATAATAATATAATTATAATAATAACATTGCATTACAATAGAGCTTGACTCTGTACAGATAGTTATTGTTAATGCATTAGAATAATCATTTTTGTTGCGTTCACAGCACTACGTTCAATGACAGAAATAGAGTTTAGTCAGGGAGCAGATGATACTAAAAGTTTGGCAATTACGCCTACTGCAGTTTTCTCAGTCACAAGCGTCATCACTATGGGGCACTTCTGTAAAGTGCAGAGGTCAAGAGAAAAAGAGTAAAATCACATCAAATAACCAAGCGTATCGTTTTAAAAACATCCAGAGATTCAAGATGCTTGGCATGGGTCAACCATATGCCAAGCCAACTAATGGAGAGAAGTTTACTGCTTTTCTGCACAATAGGATGTGTGACGAATAATGGAAATTTTTATATAGTTTGTATTATATAATCTGTTGCAGTAATGTGACTTAAAAAAAACCTGGTTAAGGTACATATATATATATATATCTGGTGCAGTTTTGTTTTTAAAATCCTAGTTTGACTTACAGACTTTGCGCCTGCAGAATGTGCAATTAAGATGTTGTAAAAGTGAGATCATTCTTCATTCCAACCATGCATATTGTTCACCTACATAGGACTAATGGAATTTTGTTTTTGAAAGATAATTTCCTGGTGTTCAGATAATTAAGGGGCTGTGATTAGCCTTAGTAAGGTGGTCATAATCCAGTTAGTGGGATATAAATTATATAATTAATGGGAGAGTCAGCTCTGGAACAGGCACTTCAGCTTTTAGTTTTTGCTGGGAGCTTGAAGCTGAGCAGAAGTTTTTGCCAAAGGCTGTCAGGTTAAGCAGTTGTCTCTAAAAGATAGCAAGGTTTGCAGATGGTGTCTGCAAGGGCTTTTCTTTCTCTTCAAGCAGTCCTTCGAATAAATCTGTACCCAGAATTCGACAAGTATCCTTGTGTTTGCAAACTTCATTTATTTTTTGCGGAAAGCACAAAAATAAGTTGCAACGAGGAAATAAGAACCATACAGGTGGATATAGATAGGTTAGGAGAGTGGGCCAAAATGTGGCAGATGGAGTTTAGCGTGGATAAGTGTGAGGTCATGCATTTTGGTCAGAAAAATGGGAAGGCAACTTATTATCTAAATGGAGGAAGACTTTGGGGTGCTCCGATGCAGAGGGATCTGGCGTACCTTGTTCATCAGTCACAGAAAACTAGCTTGCAGATACAGCAGATAATAAAGAATTCAAATGGAATGTTGGCATTTGTAACTAAAGGAATAGAGTATAAAGGTAACTGTACAACGCGTGGGTGAGACCGCACCTGGAGTATTGAGCACAGTTTTGGTCCCCTTATTTGAGGAAAGATGTAGTGGCATTGGTGGCAGTTCAGAGGAGGTTCATTCGGTTAATTCCAGAGATGAGGGTTTTTTTGTATGAAGAGGGATTGAACAGTTTAGGCCTATACTCTCTAGAGTTTAGAAGAATGAGGGGAGATCAAATTGAGGTGTACAAGATGATAAAAGGTATGGATAAAGTAGACGTGGAGCAGATGCTTCCTCTTGTGGGGCATTTGAGAGTGAGAGGTCATAGTCTTAGGATAAAGGTAGCAAATTTAAAACAGAGTTGAGGAGAAACTATTTCTCCCAAAGGGTTGTGAATCTGAGCAATTCACTGCCCCAGAGTGCAGTGGATGCAGGGACAGTGAGTAAATTGAAGAAAGAGTTAGATAGATTTTTAATTGGCAATGGGTTGAAGGGTTATGGAGAATGTACAGGCAGGACGGTGGAATTAAGGCCAGGTTGAGATCAGCCATGATCGAATGGCTGAGCAGGCCCGATGGGTCAAATGGCCTAATTCTGCTCCTATATCTTATGAATTTATAAGTGACTTTTGACCTGTGATGGACTTTGCTTAATTGGAGATAGAAAAGTTATCAGTTTGAAGTTCAAGTGTTTCCTTTTATCGTTAAGAATTGTTTGACTGTTAATTGTAAGCTATTATCTGTGATGTTAAAAAAGTTTGATCCTGCGTTAATAATGAATTTTGCTGGGGTGGCACGTGGCACAGTGGTTCGCACTGGACTGCGGTGCTGAGGACCCGGGTTCGAATCCCAGCCCAGGGTCACTGTCCGTGTGGAGTTTGCACATTCTCCCCGTGTCTGCGTGGGTTTTAGCTCCACAACCCAAAGATGTGCAGGTTAGGTGGATTGGCCGCACTAAATTGCCCCTTAATTGGGAAAAAAAAATAATTGGGTACTCTAAATTTATATTAAAAAAGTAATAATAAAGTTTGCTTTAATATAACATATCCCTATTTGTCAGTGGAATCACTCATGGAGGAAGTATGCTTTCCTCATACTTGTTCAAATGCAAAAAAAAGTGTTTGGGGTTCTTGTCAGGTATCCTAACAAATGCTGGGGCCTGGTCCCGGATCTTAACAGGTACCATTTGTGCAAGCCTCCTAGCAGCTATACAGAATGATGCCGGCCGAAATCAAGCACTAGGTCGCATACTTCCCATTTTATTAATGAAAGAATGAGACAAAAGATGATTGCGGACAGTGACTGTATGCTGCATGAATAGCTGCTGTTGTCTTTTTTGGGAACTTCTACATGCTTGTAGTTTCAACCTTGCCTCCAAAATTCCTGTTCGGGCTTTCCAACATCTTGTACAATGACTTGTGCAAATAATGCAATTTTCCCCTCTTGGCCAGGCCACTGAAGTCTTCATTTCTGTCTGGGGAACTTTTAATATGTGAAGACCCCTCTAACTCACTCCCTAACCGGGACTTGTGGAAGGAAACCGGAGCGCCCGGAGGAAACCCACGCAGTCATGGGGAGAACGGGCAGACCGTGTGGAGTCTGCCCGTTCTCCCTGTGTCTGCGTGGGTTTCCTTCGGGCGCTCCGGTTTCCTCCCACAAGTCCCAAAACGGATGCTGTTAGGTGAATTGGACATTCAGAATTCTCACTCTGGGTACCCAAACAGGCACCGGAATGTGGCGACTGGGGTTTTTTCACAGTAAGTTAATTGCAGTGTAAATATAAGCCTGCTTGTGACAATAAAGATTATATTAAAAAAACTTTAACCCAGTCGGCAATGTTAATCTCTGTGCTGGTGCTTAGGAATCTTCCTCAAAAAGACTCTCCTTCTCGGAGAGTTATTCTGCCACAGCATACTTGCTGAGAAAGGCCAAGATAAAAGGGAAAGGGGAGAATGATGCACTATCAATTACGACGAGACGAGAGTAGAGAGTAATTGAGGCTTTATTACGCAGAGATGTGTAGCCTCCCGCAGCTGCTGCTGAAATGGCTGCAGCTCGGAGCGCCCACACATTTATACTCCGCCTACTGGGCTGAGCCAGCAGGCAGGGATCTACCCCCATACCTGTAGTACAGGGGCATTACCGTAATACCCCTCGTATGCGGTATATACAATACAACAGTGGTGACTACCACATTCACCCCCTGTTAAAAAAGAGTCCAGCGGGGGTGGTGGAAAACTATTTACATTCAGGTGTTTAACATTTTAAGGAAAAGTTTACAAATTCATACGATCGGGCGCCTTGATCCTTCGTTGCGAGCGCCGCAGTTCTGATGGCGATTTTGGCGTCGGTTCGGTCGTCGGTGACTCCGGGAGCGTGTCAACCTCATCTTCATCCCCTGGTGGGACCAAGGGGAGGACGGATCGTCCTGGAGCGAGGGCTGTGGTGGGGTGCGCTGGGGGGAGGGAGGGTGGCGCCGGGGCAGGGGGGGTGGGGACCCAGCTGGTGCCAGGACCCTGAGGGAGACTGTGTCTTGGCGGCTGTCGGGGTACGCTACGTAGACATACTGCGGGTTCGCGTGAAGTAGCTGTACCTTCTCAACCAACGGGTCCGCCTTCTGTAGCCGCACGTGCTTGCGGAGGAGGGCGGGTCCTGGAGCTGCCAGCTATGGTTGGAGCGAAACCCCGGAGGTGGACTTCCTGGGGAAGGCAAAGAGACGTTCATGGGGAGTTTCGTTATTCGCCGTGCACAGGAGCGACTGAATGGAGTGAAGGGCATCGGGGAGGACCTCCTGCCAGCGGGATTCCTGGACCGTAGGGCCAGCTGGACGGCCTTCCAGACCGTCCCATTCTCCCGCTCCACCTGCCCGTTTCCCCGGGGGTTGTAGCTGGTCGTCCTGCTCGAGGCAATGCCCCTGTTGAGCAGGTACTGGTGCAGCTCATCGCTCATAAATGAGGATCCCCGGTCGGTGTGGACGTAGGCGGGGAAACCGAACAGAGCGAAGATGGTGTTGAGGGCTTTGATGACGGTGGCAGACGTCATATCGGGGCATGGGACGGCGAAGGGGAATCTGGAATATTCGTCGACCACACTGAGAAAGTACGTGTTTCGGTCGGTGGAGGGGAGGGGCCCTTTGAAGTCCACGCTGAGGCGTTCAAAGGGACGGGAGGCCTTCACCAGGTGCGCTCGGTCTGGCTGGTAGAAGTGCGGTTTACACTCCGCGCAGACCTGGCAGTGTCTGGTGAAACCCCTGACTTCCTCGATGGAGTAGGGCAGATTGCAGGCCTTTATGAAGTGATAAAAGCAGGTGACCCCTGGGTGACAGAGATCGCCGTGCAGGGTCTGAAGTCGGTCCACTTGTACGCTGGCACATGTACCTCGGGATAGGGCATCGGGGGGCTCGTTGAGCTTACCGGGGCGATACAAGATCTCGTAATTATAGGTGGAGAGCTCGATCCTCCACCTCAAGATCTTATTCTGCTGTGTGTTGTTGAACATGAAGGCAACCGACCGTTGGTCAGTGAGGAGAGTGAATCTCCTGCCAGCCAGGTAATGCCTCCAATGCCGCACAGCTTCAACGATAGCTTAGGCCTCCTTTTCGACGGAGGAGTGCTGAATTTTGGAGGCGTGGAGGGTGCGGGAAAAGAATGCCACAGGCTTGCCCGCCTGGTTGAGGGTGGCAGCTAGAGCGACGTCTGATGCATCGCTCTCGACTTGGAAGGGGAGCGTCTCGTCGACCGCGTGCATTGCGGCCTTGGCGATGTCGGCCTTGATACAGTTGAAGGCCTGGTGAGCCTTGGCTGTCAGGGGGGAAACGGTGGAGTGAATGAGTAGGCGGGCCTTCTCCGCATAGTTAGGGACCCACTGGGCGTAGTACGAGAAGAAGCCCAGGCATCGTTTGAGGGCCTTGGGGCAGTGGGGACGCATTCCATCGGGGTCGGGCACTCCGTTCTGGACCACATAGCCGAGGATGGCTAATCGGTTCGTGCTGAACACGCACTTTTCCTTGTTGTAGGTTAGGTTGAGGAGTTTAGCGGTGTGCAGGAATTTGGAAAGGTTAGCGTCGTGGTCCTGCTGGTCGTGGCCGCAGATGGTGACGTTATCCAGGTACGGGAAGGTGGCCTGCAGGCCGTACGGGTCAACCATTCGGTCCATCTCCCGTGGAAGACCGAGGCCCCATTAGTGGCGCCAAAGGGAACCCTCAGGAAGTGGTAAAGGCGGCATCCGCTTCAAACGCGGTGTGTGGGCGGTCCGCCTTGTGAATGGGGAGCTGGTGGTAGGCAGATTTTAGGTCCACTGTCGAGAAGATCCGGTACTGTGCAATCTGATTGACCATATCAGATATGTGTGGGAGGGGGTACGCGTCGAGCTGGGGGTACCGATTGATGATCTGACTGTAGTCAACGACCATCCTGTTTTTCAACCCAGTTTCACAACTACCACTTGGGCTCTCCAGGAGCTGTTGCTGGCCTCGATAATACCTTCCAGTAGCAGCCGCTGGACGTCAGACCCGATGAAGGTCCTGTCCTGGGCGCTGTACCGTCTGCTCCTGGTGGCGACGGGTTTGCAATCGTGCTGAGGTTTGCAAACAGAGAAGGTGGGTCAACCTTAAGGGTCGTGAGACCGCAGACAGTAAGGGGTGGTAGGGGCCCACCAAATTTCAGTGTTATTCGACTCTGGAGGTTGCACTGGAAGTCCAGGCCGAGTAGCAAGGCAGCGCAGAGGTCGGGGAGGACTTAGAGCCGGAAGCCGCTGAACTCTACACCCTGGATGGTGAGGGCGGTGGTGCAGTACCCCCGGATCGCCATGGAGTGGGATCCAGAAGCCAGGGAGATTTTCTGGTTAATGGGGTGTACTGTAAGAGAGCAGCGCCTTACCGTATCGGGGTGGATGAAGCTCTCAGTGCTCTCGGAGTCCAGAAGGCAGGATATCTTGTGCCCGTCGACCTTCACTGTCGTCGACGCGGTCGTGAGGTTGTGCGGTCGGGCCTGGTCGATCATGATGGAGGTGAGACGCGGCTGGTCAGCGGTGGTTGCAGGCGATGAGTGGCCCAATGAGGTGGCTGACGAGCAGGGGTCCTGAGGCGGGGAGGATGGCGGCGCCCACGGGCCGCACGTGTCCTGAGGCAGGCAAGATTGCGGCGCCCATGGGCCGCACGTGTTGTGAGGCGGGCAAGATGGCGGTGCCCACGGGTGGCACGTGGGGGCTGCAGGGACAATAGTGGCGATCGAGCGGGCCTGGCACACACCGGCAAAATGTCCTTTCTTCCCGCAGGCTTTGCAGAGCGTGCTCCACGCCGGGCAGCGCTGCCGGGGGTGTTTTGTCTGTCCGCAGAAGTAGCACTTGGGTCCCCCGGGGTTGGTTGGCTGCCGCGCGGCGCAGGCCTGGGGTTGGCTGGGGGCGGTCGCTGATGGGGTCCACGGTGGGGTGTTCACTGGAGGGGTCCACGATGCCCAGGAGAGGTGGGCCGTGCGGTCTGGGGCATACGCCTGTACATTGCGTGAGATGACTGTGAGCGAGATCGCTAGTTTCTTGGTCGCCGCAAGGTAGAGGGTAGCCCTTTCTAAAAGGCACTGGCGGATGTAGGCCCGTAACGAACGCGTCTCTAACTAGCAGGTCAGAATGTTCAACGGCCGTAACGGCCTGGCAATCGCAGTCTCTCACCAGGGCGTGCAGGGCATACCAGAAATCTTCCACAGACTCACCGGGGAGTTGATGCCGCGTGGACAGGAGGTGCCTGGCGTAGAGCTTGTTGGTCTGCTGAGTGTAGTTCTCCTTCAGTAGTGCCATGGCCTCAGCGTAGGTCGGCGCGTCCCGGATGAGGGGAAAGATATCGGAGCTCAGCCGTGTGTAAAGGATCTGGAGCTTCTATGCCTCTGAGGGTGGGTCTGTCGCAGATCCAATGTAGGCTTCAAAGCAAGCTAGCCAATGTGCGAAGGCCGACTTGGCGTTGTCTGCTTGAGGGTGCAGCTGCAGGCGATCAGGCTTGATGCGGAGATCCATCGTTGTAAAATCTCTGCGTAATAAATTGATGCACTATCAATTACGACGAGACGAGAGTAGAGTGTAATCGAGGTTTTATTATGCAGAGATGTGTAGCCTCCCGCAGCGGCTGCTGAAATGGCTGCAGCTCGGAGAGCCCACACATTTATACTCCGCCTACTGGGCGGAGCCAGCAGGCCCCATACCTGTAGTACAGGGGCCTTACCGTAATACCCCTTGTATGCGGTATATAAAATACAACAGTGGTGACTACCATAGAGAAGTTGCCAGTACTGGGTGGTAGTCGCCACATCATTGCTTGATGAAACTCAATGGCCTGATTAAATGATTTCTCTGAGGTTGTTGAGCGGTATAAGAAATTATTCAGACGCCCTGGTCAGATAATTCGCTGGCCTCAAAATCTCCTCTTCTCAGGTCAAAGGAGTGCATGATGATGGCTGGTCCTCTCAGTCTTACTCCTCTCGTATATATTGTGTCCTGCCGAACAGGAGGGCAATAGTTAGTGACTATCTTCTTCAGAGGAGAGTAAATGTGTTGGGGTTTCTGATTGCTATGCATATGCTGAGAGACAGAAACAGCAGAATGCAAACAGAGTGGGGAGGTGTTGCGCAGAAGGCATGATTCCAGAATCTCAAGGGAGGATTGAACCATGACAGAGGACAGCGTTTCTTCAATGTTTACCAATTCAGAAGAGAATGCTTTTAGTACCACTATAAAAAGAGCAAGGAAGAGGCGAGTGTGTGTCCAGTGAGAATGAGAGGAGATATGGTGTGCCCTTGCACTGCATGGTGAGGTGCTGAAAGGGAGGGAATTGTTCAAAGTGTTCAGAAAGTAGGGAGGGGGCAGAAAGGACTATGTTATTGAGAAGATAGTGAAATAAGGATCTCTACTCGCTTTTTTTAAACTCTTGTATTATATTCAGATCTGGGGTGGACGGGGCACAGGGAGGTGATGCCCACGTAGCTGACTAACTCCACAATTTCTCTCTATGCATGTTTTAGGATCATTCTTTCCCCGGTTGCTAGTGAACGTCGCTTTCCATTTTGAATTATTCTATGTGGAAGAGCTAAAGAATCTGCACATCCACTTTCATTGGTTTCTTCCTCCACTGCTTTAGCTCGGGGGGTGCAGCCCTCCAGAAATCGAACATAGATAGTGGGTAAGCTTCCCACTGTGACAATGAACCATCAGTCAAATTAAAATGAGGCCCGAGGACCAATATTACTGGAGTCTCAAATTTTCTGCAGAAGATGAGTTTTGCACTCACATTACGATCCAATTGCCTCAAACCCGCCAGAGTTAAAATTCAGGATATTGCTTTGCAATCTAGAAACCTCACTCGGTCATAGTTAGAACTTTCCTTTATTCATTCAAGGGATACAAAGGATGTGGGCTTCACTGGCTAGACCAGCATTCACTGCCTATCCCTAATTGCCCTGCAGAAGGTGGTGATGAGCTGCCTTTTTAACCGCATCAGTTCAGGGATGGAGTTCCAGAATTTTGACCCAGTGACAGGGAAGGAAATGCAATATATTTCCAAGTCAGGATGGTGAGTGGTTTGGAGAGGAATTTGCAGGTGCTGGTGTTTCCATGATTCTGTTGCCCTTGTCCTTTTAGATAGTAATGGTCATGGGTTTGGAAGGTGCTGTCTAAGGAGCCTTGGTGAGTTCTTGCAGTGCACCTTGTAGATGGTACACACGGCTGCTGCTGTGCGTCGGTGTGGAGGGAGTGAATGTTTGCGGATGAGGTGCCAATCAGGTTGGCTGCTTTGTCCTGGATGGTGTCGAGCTTCTTGAGTGTTGTTGGAGCTACGCTCATCCAGACAAGTGGAAAATATTCCATCACACACCCGTCTTGTGCTTTGTAGATCTTGGACAGGCCTTGGGAAGTCAGGAGGTGAGTTACTCGCTGCAGGAATCCCAGCTTCTGACCTGCTCTTGTAGCCGTAGTATTTATATGGCTAATCCAGATCAATTCCTGTTAATGGTAACCCCAGGATGTTGATATTGGGGGATTCAGCGATGGTAATGCCATTGAATGCCAAGGGACGATGGTTAGGTCCTCTCTTATTGGAGATGGGTCATGCCTGGCACAAATGTTATTTGCCACTTGTCAGCCCAATCCTGGATACAGTCCAGGCAGGTCTTGCTGCATTTGGACATGGATTGCTTCCGTACCTGAGGAGTTGCGAATGGGTCTAAACATTATGCAGTCATCAGTGAACATCTCCACTTCTGACCTTATGATGGAAGGAAGGTCATTGAGGAAGCAGCAAAAGATGGGTGGGCCTAGAACATTACCCTGAGGAACTCCTGCAATAATTGTGTGATATTTGATGTCAGAACATAAAAAATAGTAAGCTTCAGTTATTATCACAAAACTCCTCGTTAACATTCAAATTTCTTAAAGTCCCAACTGTCTTGATATCAAAGGTGCAGACTCTATATTACAAAGAAAAGCAATAAATCCATTACATACACTGTGGGCGGGATGGCCCGACGCCGGCGCCAAGAGCGGCGCGAACCACTCCGGCGTCGGGCCGACCGGAAGGTGCGGAATCCTCCGCACATCCGGGGGCTAGGCTGGTGCCGGAGGGGTTGGCGGTGCGTCAACCAGCGGCAAAGGGCCGGTGCGAGTTGGCGCATGCGCAGAACCGCCGCCGTGGTTCCACACATGCACAGACCAGCCGGCGTGTTCCTGCGCATGCACAGGGGGGTTCTTCTCCACGTCGGCCATGGCGGAGCCCTTCAGAGGCCGGCGCAGAAGGAAAGAGTGCCCTCACATAACAGGCCCGCCTGCAGATCGGTGGGCCCCGATATCAGGCCAGGCCACCGTGGGGCCCCCCCACGGGGCCGGATCCCCCTGCGCCCCCCTGAGGACTCACCTAGCCAGCCTAGAAGCCAGGTCCCGCTGTGATGGACCATGTCCATTTCACGCCGGCGGGACTGTCCTGGAAATGATGGCCTCTCGGCCCATCGGGGCCCGAGGATTGCCAGCGGGGCCACTGCCAACGGCCCCGATCGGCGCAGCGTGATCCCCGGCGGGGGGGTCGGAGAATCCCGCCCCGTATGTTGCCTGTTAAGTGTACACAATGGAGTCAAATTTCGAAAAAAACGTTCTCCTGATCTCCTGCCTTAACTTTGGTAGAAGATCATTCAGTGGAAACCATGGAGATACATACAGACAACTAATTATGCTGTTTCTCCAGTTTCTACTGTGGAAGTTCCATGTGTTTCTAATTAATGAATATCTATACTTTATTTTATTACATCCTGAAAGGCACAGACAGTAAAAACAAAAATTCCAAAGCAATACTGGCTGAAAGATTGACTCCTGGGCCGGAATTATCCGGCTATTGGGATTCACGATTCCCGCTGGCAGAGCAACCCCGCCCGCGGGTTTCCTGACGGCGTGAGGTGGCTTCAATAGGAAATGCCATTAACAAGTGGCGGGAAAGAGGATCCCGCTCCCAGTGAATGGCACGCCGCCAAGAAACAGGCAGCTGGGGGCCCAGAGATTCCAGCACATTCTTTCCCTTCCAAAACTATTCAGCCACACATCCCAACCACCCATTTCTTTGTACCATTTAGCACTTTGGTTTATGTTGTTGAGATGACCGAATGCTTTCACTTTCACAGTTACCAAATTTATTTTTTGTGCACCTCATAGACAATACATTTTGATGAATAATTATTGTTGCACTTCTTTTTGCCTTCTTAAAAATGTCAGACATAATGTAATGTCTTCAATTTTACAGTGAGAAACATTTCTGAGTTCAGTCATGGAGAACTACTTCCGAGTAAATGCAATGTTGATCCGGAAAGCAAGCAAAGATAAGTCAGTTGGCCCGAAGCCAGTCATGGGATTTTTGGAATGCATCATCCTCCACATCTTGGACTTTGAGATTCTATATACCTCAACAAGTTCTGATCAAGACATCAGTCAAATTCATGGCTCCAATCGGTTGGGTTTACAAGAGTTATTTTGGCCAAAAGGTGAAAACAAGTGCTAAGTAGGTGCTTTACTAATAAAACACATCTGTTTGAAAGTCTGGATTTAGCATACAAATTGCTGATTACCATAATTTTAATTTGCCTGGAAGTGCTAACCAGGCAGCTGCAGATTTAACAACCAACCGCTGATTAGACACCATTTTTGTGGAGCATTACACGCATCCAGTTGCACTGAAGTGTGGGTCGGGATTTTAAAATGGCAAGGTGGGTGCAAGCTCCCGCAAGAGTCAAAGAACGAGAATCTCGCCGGCACGATCGCCCCTGCGCAGCCCCCACCCCACCCCCACCCCCTGTCATTGACGTGATGAGGTTCCCACCTAGGAAAGTTGGGGACCTCATATAAATAAATGAACATCTAATTATAGGGCTTCCCCACCATATCATACCCCAATTGGAATCTTCCCCCTCGCTTACGCCCACATCAGCGAGGTTTACAAAAGGTTTTTAAATTGGGAAACAGGCAAAAGGAACCTGCCAGGGGTGCACAGGTAAGTATAGTCCCTTGGGGGGAGATGGACAACCCTGGCAGTGTCAGGGGTTTATCAATTTTACCGGAGATTGGGGGGGCTCTTCGATTCGCTGTCGCCAGCCTTTTACGGTCCCCCTCCACCAGTGTCATGGTGTGGGCCACACCTCCAGATTTTCTTTCTTCCGAGTGTTGAACAATATGGTGAGAAAAGTCTGAGCCGGCACTTAGAAGAAAAAAGGTAAACTTCCATCTGTGGAATTTGTAGGCTGACATGGAGGGATATTTCAGGATGGTTCAGAGCCAGGTGATGAGACACAGGACACACTGGTTCTTGGATAGGTTCTTGGATACAGCACTGGCGGCTCTGGTGCAGGAGGGATGACCTATAGCATCATTACGGGGAGGGGGGAGTGGAATGATGCCAATCACCCTTTCTCATGGTGACGTCAATCAGGTGTCCAATAAGGTACTTACTCTGTTTAGGCGAAAGCCTCAGAGAATTTTGAGGACAAAATGTTGATAGTATTGGTGAAGTCTTGATAATGCCGAGTTCAAATGTCCTCTCCAAACCTCCAGCAGTGAGGTAAAATATGATATACCTTGAAATCCTCTGTTTGCTTCCAATCAGCTGGTCGCCGTTAGGTCAAGCGTAATCTTCCAAAATACTGCATAGCCTCCTTAACGAGTACTAGCAGACAATTTAAATGGCAGTCATTCCCTTAACTGTCCTCTCGGCAGCAGTTCCTCGTGTTCATCTCAATTCCTTTACCAAGCTAGCATCCTGCACAAAACGTGGATTAAGCTCGTGTTCCAGCTTCAGGCCCCATTTTGGCCAACTTAAGGCTTTTTTCAAAATATCTTGGAAAAATCAGGCTCCAAAGTCTTAGCGAACCACAGCAAGGCACTTTGGTGGCAATTTTTGCCTGCATACTTAACTCTTAAAAAAACAAAGTAGGAGGCGGACAATTTTTAAAATAAATCTTATACTCACTGACCTGCTGCTGAAGAACTTCCAACCCAAAATTCGGCCTATTTGAAACGAAATAAATTAATTTCAAAAGCGATTGTGAAAGTCATTCTATGATTCCTGAAGTACAATTCCAAATACTGATTCCCAACTTAATTTCCAATATTAGCATAGATTTGATATAGCAAGTAAAGTTGACATTAGACATAAATGGGAAGAGTCATGCATCAATCAATGCTTTTAGAACATTCGGCCATAATGTGCTGTCAGAATAACAATGAGGCTAATGGCACCATTTAATGATGTGATTAAGTGTTAATTATCGCCAGTCAGCCTCTCTAGCACTGAAAAATAACCATTGCTGGGGTCGAGTCTCACTCAAGTTTTAATTTAAAGATTTAAAAAATGTAACGTTTTCTTTTGCTTTTCCTTTCCGTCTGCATCAACGGGACCGAGGTGGAGATGGTTGACAGCTTCAAATTCCTAGGTGTGCACATCACCCAAAATCTATCCTGGTCCACCCACGTCGATGCTACGACGAAAAAAGCACAACAACGCCTATACTTCCTCAGGAAACAAAGGAAATTTGGCAAGTCCACATTGACTCTTACCAACACCGGCATGTTCCTGTGAGGAAGAAGGATAAATACGGCAATTTTCGGGAACCTTGGATAACGAGAGATATTGTAGGCCTCGTCAAAAAGAAAAAGGAGGCATTTGTCAGGGCTAAAAGGCTGGGAACAGACAAAGCCTGCGTGGAATATAAGGAAAGTAGGAAGGAACTTAAGCAAGGAGTCAGGAGGGCTAGAAGGGGTCACGAAAAGTCATTGGCAAATAGGGTTAAGGAAAATCCCAAGGCTTTTTACACGTACATAAAAAGCAAGAGGGTAGCCAGGGAAAGGGTTGGCCCACTGAAGGATAGGCAAGGGAATCTATGTGTGGAGCCAGAGGAAATGGGCGAGATACTAAATGAATACTTTGCATCAGTATTCACCAAAGAGAAGAAATTGGTAGATGTTGAGTCTGGAGAAGGGTGTGTAGATAGCCTGGGTCACATTGAGATCCAAAAAGACGAGGTGTTGGGTGTCTTAAAAAATATTAAGGTAGGTAAGTCCCCAGGGCCTGATGGGATCTACCCCAGAATACTGAAGGAGGCTGGAGAGGAAATTGCTGAGGCCTTGACAGAAATCTTTGGATTCTCACTGTCTTCAGGGGATGTCCCGGAGGACTGGAGAATAGCCAATGTTGTTCCTCTGTTTAAGTAGGGTAGCAAGGATAATCCAGGGAACTACAGGCCGGTGAGCCTTACTTCAGTGGTAGGGAAATTACTGGAGAGAATTCTTCGAGACAGGATCTACTCCCATTTGGAAGCAAATGGACGTATTAGTGAGAGGCAGCATGGTTTTGTGAAGGGGAGGTCGTGTCTCACTAACTTGATAGAGTTTTTCGAGGAGGTCACTAAGATGATTGATGCAGGTAGGGCAGTGGATGTTGTCTATATGGACTTCAGTAAGGCCTTTGACAAGGTCCCTCATGGTAGACTAGTACAAAAGGTGAAGTCACACGGGATCAGGGGTGAGCTGGCAAGGTGGATACAGAACTGGCTAGGTCATAGAAGGCAGAGAGTAGCAATGGAAGGATGCTTTTCTAATTGGAGGGCTGTGACCAGTGGTGTTCCACAGGGATCAGTGCTGGGACCTTTGCTCTTTGTAGTATATATAAATGATTTGGAGGAAAATGTAACTGGTCTGATTAGTAAGTTTGCAGACGACACAAAGGTTGGTGGAATTGCGGATAGCGATGAGGACTGTCAGAGGATACAGCAGGATTTAGATTATTTGGAGACTTGGGCGGAGAGATGGCAGATGGAGTTTAATCCGGACAAATATGAGGTAATGCATTTTGGAAGGTCTAATGCAGGTAGGGAATATACAGTGAATGGTAGAACCCTCAAGAGTATTGAAAGTCAAAGAGATCTAGGAGTACAGGTCCAGAGGTCATTGAAAGGGGCAACACAGGTGGAGAAGGTAGTCAAGAAGGCATATGGCATGCTTGCCTTCATTGGCCGGGGCATTGAGTATAAGAATTGGCAAGTCATGTTGCAGCTGTATAGAACCTTAGTTAGGCCACACTTGGAGTATAGTGTGCAATTCTGGTCGCCACACTACCAGAAGGATGTGGAGGCTTTAGAGAGGGTGCAGAAGAGATTTACCAGAATGTTGCCTGGTATGGAGGGCATTAGCTATGAGGAGCGGTTGAATTAACTCGGTTTGTTCTCACTGGAACGAAGGAGGTTGAGGGGAGACCTGATAGAGGTCTACAAAATTATGAGGGGCATAGACAGAGTGGATAGTCAGAGGCTGTTCCCCAGGGTAGAGGGGTCAATTACTAGGGGGCATAGGTTTAAGGTGAGAGGGGCAAGGTTTAGAGTAGATGTACGAGGCAAGTTTTTTACGCAGAGGGTAGTGGGTGCCTGGAACTCGCTACCGGAGGAGATGGTGGAAGCAGGGACAATAGTGACATTTAAGGGGCATCTTGACAAATACATGAATAGGATGGGAATAGAGGGATACGGACCCAGGAAGTGTAGAAGATTGTAGTTTAGTCGGGCAGCATGGTCGGCACGGGCTTGGAGGGCCGAAGGGCCTGTTCCTGTGCTGTACATTTGTTTGTTCTTTGTTCTTTTACAGGTGCACCATAGAAAGCATCCTATCTGGCTACATCACAGCCTGGTATGGCAACTGCTCGGCCCAAGACCGTAAGAAATTTCAGAGAGTCGTGAACACAGCCCAGTCCATCACACAAACCCGCCTCCCATCCATTGACTCTACCTAAACCTCCCGATGCCTGGGGAAAGCGGGCAGCATAATCAAAGACCCCTCCCACCCGGCTCACTCACTCTTGCAACTTCTCCCATCGGGCAGGGGATACAAAAGTCTGAGAACTCACACGAATTTAGATTCAAAAACACCTTCTTCCCCGCTGTTACCAGACTCTTAAACAACTCTCTTACTACACTCCTGTATGCTTCACCTGTTGTCTGTGTCTATATATACTTCACCTGTCTGTCTGTGTCTAAATGATCTGTTTCAGCTGCGTGCAGAAAAATACTTTTCACTGCACCTCGGTACACGTGACAAGAAATATCCAATCCCGTCAGTGTGCAAAATATCTGAGATCCTTTCTTCAGGTATGTGTAGAGGGGTCTTTAACACAAAGTATGTGATACTGATGGGTATCATTTCAATGCCACACCTACATGTTGACCCCTTACACCCCTCAATTAGTATTTTGCAGGTGGCATTTAAATACCAGCAGTAACTAAAACGAATGAAGAAAAAGATATCAACAAGGAAAACAAAAATGGAAGAGTACCCAGCAAATGGATGCATTCAACCACAGCAAGAGATAATTATAAATACAAAAATATATATCTATACCTGGAGAAAGTCCTTTAAATGCCCTTAACAATCCTAATTGACAAAAATATGTTGTGTCACTCCCCTTCACCTACTTTAATCGGTAGTGCCAAACAAACAATAAGATTAACTTAAATTCAATGGGCTGGATTCACCGTTTCTGAAACTAAGTGCAGAGGAACGATGGCGTTTTACAACCGAAAGAATCGGCGCCGACACCTCACCGTTCCTGCGACAGGTGAGGGGCTAGCAGGTGCGCCGAGTAAAATTCCTGGCTCCCACAATTAATACTGCCGGAGAATGGCCGGGTCCACAGCCGCGCATGCGCACGGCGACGACCTGCAGCAGTTACGCCATAAAACATGGCGCCGACTGTGCTCGGACCCGACCTGGCGGATAGTTCCCCTCTGGCCACCCCCTGGCCACTACCCACCAGTTCCCCCAGCCCATTGCGGAAGCCCCCTCCCCCCCCAGCCAGCTGCATGGCTCCTATCTGAATGTGGCGGCGCTGGACACAGTCCGCAGCCACCATGCGGGATTCTCGACTGCTGAGACCACACATCCACCGCGCGGTCGGGAGCTCAGTCCATCGGAGGTAGAGCATCGGGGGAGGGCCTTCAGATGACGCACTCACGCCATCCCAACGGCCTGTCGTGCGCGGCGCGATGACGCCATTTCGGAAGGAGCAGAGGATACAAAACCTGCGTCAAACAGGCGTTTCCCCTGAATTCTCCGCAGGATTGTTGATTATGGAATCGGCGTTGGGGAACGGTGAATCCCACCCAATATCGATGTTAAAATGAGGTTATGACTCCTGGTAGTTAAGCAGCATCATTTTCCTCCAAATATTTCTTCAAATTACCCATTAAAAACTCAGTTGCCCACAAGGTTGGGGTTTAATTTTCCACCGTGCATTCACAACTTGTAAGGCTCTGCACCACTGGTAGAACTTGGAAGTTGCAACTGAATTAATGGCAAAACTGGGCACATGCACAATTAAACAGCACAGAATCTGTAATCTGATGTGATCTTCAACTTTTTAAGCACAAGTCTCCGAAAAGCCATTGAAAAAAGTAAGTCTTCATGAATGAGCATAACAGTTTTTAACAGATGTACGAAATCATAATGACTGCTGAATAACATCTCTCGTCACAAAGTCTATCATACCATTCCACGATAGAAAAAAAATCATAGATTTTTAAAAATAAATCGTGTTTAAAAAGTTTTTTGCAAGTTTTATTACATTTCAAATTCTACCTTAATCCAAGGTGTGTGTCCCGATCTTTATTTCACTTTCTGGAAAATGATTAAGAAGTGAATAATAATCTTTGCTTTTTAACTTTTGGTTTGCTGTTTGTGAGAGTTCCTCAATCTGTCTGGTTCCTCAGCTTGTTTGATGACTTCACTGTTCCTGGATATCAGAGACCCCTATTGATGGTGTCAGGATGAGTTTGACACTTCAAAGGGAGAAATTTAATCTTCAGGGCTATCTTTGTGGGCAGCTGTCTTTGAGGTCAGCTCAAATGGTGTCACTTCATCATTGACTGCAAAATCCAAGTAATCATTTTCTCTGTGGACTTCTTCACGTACATCCAACCATTAAGGCCAAGAATGATCACTTATCCCCCAATTAAAAGCAATTATGTTTGTTATTATTTTCCAATTATTACCTTCGAAGAAAAGTTTTATAATTTCTTTTAAATGAACACTTTGTTTTGAGATCGATTGAAAACAAATACAACTTCTATTACAATCTATCTATGTTTAAGACGGAGATAGATGGGTTCTTCATTAATCAGGGGATCGGGGGTTATGAGGAGAAGGCAGGAGAATGGGGATGAGAAAACTATCAACCATGATTGAATGGCGGAGCAAACTCGATGGGCCGAGTGGCCTAATTCTGCTCCTATGTCTTATGATCTTATTCTCCAACTCTAATTTGGAACTCTGCTGAGAGATTGGTTGGTGGAATTACCCAGGTGCTATTCTCACTGAGCGATCTTTCCATCTTCAGTTTCACATCCTTGATGATTTCAAACTTCATCGCAATTCATGTTCTTCCTCCTCAGAGTATGTTACCCGCCGATCCTCCCTTATCTCTCCCTCCATGCAAATTCCCTAACTCATCTTCGTGGTCAGATTGATGCGATTTGCTTTATTCTGCTCTTGCCACCTACTTGAGGCTGGGGCAGCACAGTAGCATAAGTGGTTAGCACTGTGGCTTCACAACGCCAGGGTGCCAGGTTCGATTCCCTGCTGGGTCACTGTCTGTGCGGAGTCTGCACGTTCTCCCCATGTCTGCGTGGGGTTCCTCCGGCTTCTCCCGTTTCTTCCCACAGTCCAAAGATGTGCAGGTTAGGTGGATTGGCCATGATAAATTGCCCTTAGTGACCAAAATGGATAGGAGGGGTTATTAGGTTACGGGGATAGTGTGGAAGTGAGGGCTTAAGTGGGTCAGTGCAGACTCGGATGGGCTGAATGGCCTCCTTCTGCACTGTATGTCTATGTTCTATGCTTTGTTTCTTTACTTCTAGCATTACAATTTCCTTTACATTTTGTTCCATGGATCTTTGGTATTTAATCTCCATACCCTTTTTTTCTAGCCCTGAACATTTGTTCTGCCTGATCCTGCTCTCCCCTTTCTCAACAGCATAAACCCAATCTCAATTCTACATCTATTCAGATCCAAACAAGATTTATATTGGACTCAAAATGTTAACTTGGTTTCTCTCTACACTGATGCTGCCAGACTTGCTGAGTTTTTCCAGCACTTGCTATTTTTATTTCATAGCCACAGCTGCCCCTTTGATCTCATCATCTCACATGGCCTTGCTAGTCCTTTCATATCAGTCACAGATAGCCATGTCTGGTCACTTCCTTGCCTCACGTCCTTCTTTAACATTCCGACCCTACCCACTTCAGTGTTCATCCCTGAAAAGCAATTATCCCAAATCACTTTCAATTTGCACTTTCAATATCCCATCCACCGAGACGTGGCTGCTCCATTCTCCCTCTTTACTGCTGATTTTTGTTCAGCTGCACCCTCACCTCCATCTTTCATGCCCTTGGCACCAATACAATTATTCGTCTTGCTCACCATAGTACTCATCTCTGTTGCTTTATGCCCAGAGGATGCAACTTGAATGGATATGGTAAACAACTGGTATAGCCATTCACTGCCATGTCGAGCAGGACCACACAACACAGTAAAGTCTCATCTGTGAAAACTCTCATTATTCCAGAATCATCCTGGGTTGCCAAGATAAATCCCATTTCCCCCAACAGGGACTCAGAGACCAGCCTTGCTTACAACAGCCTCGGGATGTTTTGTTGCGGCAAAGCTATGAAATAAATGCACATTTTCTGCAGTTGTTGCTCTATTCAAATACAAGTACATGTGGACTAGCTGGGAAAGGATTGCAGGAAATCCGCAAAGAATTTTGCAGAATGACATGTCCAATGCTTCTGTTTTGTTATGCTCTTGTTGTAGCATAAGCTGCTTCCTTGATGTGCACTCTGACAGAGGAAGGTTCAGACTTGGAGATAGCTTTAACACATTTATTACTGTTAACAATTCTCCTACTTGGATTCAACGCTACTGTTAATTCTTTTATAGCTACTCAGACTGACTAACCAGTCTGCTACAATCCACGTGGTGGGAGTGATGTTCAATCAACCCTGTGTCTGTACTCACTGAGAGTCTCCACTGGAAAGAGGAAGATCATGTGTGCAGTGTCCTTATATATGGGTTGGTGTAATGCCCTCCTGTGGTAGTGTCACCTCTGTGTGTATCGTGACTGCCCATTGGTCGTGTCCTATCTTACTGACCTATTGGTTGACTTCTGTGTGTCATGTCTCTGGTGTTCCCTCTAGTGTCTAGCTAGGTGTAGTGTATGTACATTAACCCTTTGTGTACTTACAGTGATGTATATCACCACATCCCCCCTTTTTTCGTGTTACATATTTTCTGTACAGTGTTAAAGAAAATTGAACAAACTAGGTAGATGAGTGATACTCTGTACAAGTTATGATAACAGTGATCATTAAACAATAAGTCCAAATCATGTGCATGAGTCCAAAGTTCCTTAACTATTATGGTCGAGTGACTTTCTTGTTTGGTTGGTGAGTTAGTGATGTTGATGGTGGCATTGCATTGCAAACTCCATCAGTGTCCCTGTGCTGAAGGAACTAAGAAGTGGTCAAATCGCTTCGTTGTCGGATTTGGACTCTTTTTTTTTCCTTTCGATGCTTGTGGTGGTAATTCTTGATGGCATCTGTCCTGAAAGCCAGGTTGCCTGTTGGTAGTGCAGCAAACGTGAATTGATAAGATGCATCGTCCTGCCATGGCATATCATTGTACTGAGCTGAGCAGTAACAGTGTCCCTCATTTGCAGAGTTGTACCATGTCGTACCAGTCATAGTTCCATAGGTATTGTTTTTAGAGCCTCAGTGTCTTCTTGTCGTTCACTTGAGCTGGGTAGACCGTCAGAGTCTTCTTCTGGTGGCTCAAATAATCTGGGTGGACTGTCATAGTCTGCTTTCTGTACACTTGAGTGTGGTAGACGTCAAGAGTCTTCCACGAGCTCGCTGTGGAGTCTTTCATCGCTTTCTGTGTGGAGTCGGGGACCCTTCGCGGTGCGTGGACCACTCTCTGTGTGGCAGCAAGCCGCTCTCTGTGGGCTTGTACCGCTCTCTGTCTCTTGGTGTCAGGCCGCAGCATAATCCTGCACTCACGAGTCGGGATGACATATCTGCTGGGCTGAAGATCCTCAAATCCAAAGCATTCGTCGTCGGGGTTGTCAATGTGCAACACGTCTAGTTGCGGTTCGGATTTGGTACTGGGGGAGCCTCCCAAGGTGAAAGCTTTGTCTGAGTCGTTGTCTTCCAAGACCATATCATCACGTTTTGTGTCGGAGCTGGCATTGGGCTCGCGATGTCGAAAGAAGAATTCAAGGTCTGAGTCCTAGTCTTCAAGGACTGTATCATCTCTTTGGGCGGTGCTAACTGCTTGTTGCAGGGTTCTGTGGAGGTTACTTTCAGCTACTGGTCGAATTTCAGGCATTGTGCTGTCGTTCCAGGTAAAAGAATCTGGTTTTACGGCTTTAAATTTTTTTTCCCGTGTTTTGGGACATTTCCCCTTTAAGTGGGCGTGGTCCAGGGGCCTCTGATGTCATGACGCTTGTGATGTAGAGCATAGGAAGCGATTGCGCATGCGCAGATTGCTGTTCCTTTACTTGGGGCCTTTTCTGCAATTGCGCATGCGTGGCTTCTCGCCCATGCGCAAACAGACCTTCCCGTTCTGTGCGCTCTTCACGCAACTGCGCATGTGCAGCACCTTTTCCAAGATGGCTGCAATTCAAAACTGCCATTCGTTGCTGCAAGCCTATCTGGCGGTGAGTTTTGGCGCCTCTTTTACCTTTGTTCCTTGTATTTTCCTCGCAGAATTCTTGGAATTTGTCCAGGACTGCCTGGAAGTCGCTCTTGTTTTGCCCCTTCGAGTATTTGAAGGTCTGGAAGATTTCAGCTGCTTCTGGACCCGCGATGGTAAGTAGAAGCTTTAATTGCTCTGCATCCGCCACGCCATCTAGGTCGGACGCTACCAGGTAGATCTCGAATTTCTGCCTGAACCAACGCCAGTTTTCACTGAGATTGCCTTGGTACTGGAGCTGCTGTGGAATCGGAATCCCGAACATCATCTTGCCTGGGTGTTGTTGCTGGTTGTCACTATTCGCTGAGTTGAAACTATATGGATATAACAGTTCACTCCTGGAACCATGTTTTGTTATGCTCTTGTCGTAGCATAAGCTGCTTCCTTGATGTGCACTCTGACAAAGGAAGGTTCAGACTTGGAGATAGCTTTAACACATTTATTACTGTTAACAATTCTCCTACTTGGATTCGATGCTACTGTTAATCCTTCTATAGCTACTCAGACTGACTAACCAGTCTGCTACAATCCACATGGTGGGAGTGATGTTCAATCAACCCTGTGTCTGTACTCACTGAGAGTCTCCACTGGAAAGAGGAAGATCATGTGTGCAGTGTCCTTATATATGGGTTGGTGTAATGCCCACCTGTGGTAGTGTCACCTCTGTGTGTATCGTGACTGCCCATTGGTCGTGTCCTATCTTACTGACCTATTGGTTGACTGTCTGTGTGTCATGTTTCTGGTGTTCCCTCTAGTGTCTAGCTAGGTGTAGCGTATGTACATTAACCCTTTGTGTTCTTACAGTGATGTATATCAGCACAGCTTCTAGCTGAGGAAAATGGGGGAATGGGAGTGCAGGCAGCAAAAGGATGAGTAGAAAAACTGAAGTACATATTTATTACTTTCTTAGACTGTAACACTGGACACCATTGCCTTTGGAGCCAGAATATGTATTCAAGTACCGCTTGATCGTTGATAAAGTGAATGATGACAGAATGACATCAAAATAACATCCTCCTGCCGCTGATGTCACAGGCAACAGAATGTACGTGCATAAGAGGGCTTCCATTTTGAATCTCAGTTGACAGGGATTATAAAATATTCATCATGTTATAAAACAAACTGCTGCCCCTCAGGTTAGAAAAGTGACCCTTAACTGTGCTCTGTTTTCAGGTTCAGTGATTAGAATAGACATTCAGTCACTTCTGTAACACTTGGGTCGATGGATTTTTTGTTATTGCGTTAGCGGTAGTCAATATTTTGGTAATGTATATTAAATTAACTGAATATCTAGAACAAATTCAAAGAACATTTCTTGGTGCACCGAGGATTATGCGTGATTCGTTATATTTCTTATCTATGAACGCTGTTTTGTGTTAAACTTGTTCCAAAACATTGTAGCTCACTATCTCGAGTCTGATTCAACTTCTGACAGGTCTTCAATAAAACTGCCAGGCTTAACTCACCATTTATAATGAAAATGAAGGGATCAATCCTCACATAACATGCCAAAATATCTAATTAACAAACTCAATCACAATCCACCAGCTGAGCTAACAACTTGGAAGGAGATCTATAATGGCACAGCAACGTAGCAGAAGAAGCACCTGAATAACCTAGTGTGCATTAGGAATTGAAGTAGTTATGGGGAAATGATGCAGACTCACCACAAGAATGGAAATGCACTCATGTGAAACCAATCAGAACCATTTTGCTGTTCACTGTCACATGTTCCAACATAACCAACTCATCATCTATTGTGACGACCTTTGACCAAGAAGCAGTACAATAAAAATGAGAAATTGCATCAGAATATCTATGGAATTTGTGGTATTGTCACTGGACAAGTTATCCAGAGACCCAGAGTAATGCTTCAAGAGGTTCAAATCCCACCACTGCAGATGGTGAGATTTGAATTCAATAAAAATCTGGAATCATCCTGGTGTGGAGTGAGGTCCTTCACAGGGTGGACTCCACGACCTTGTGCGTGAGGCTTGGTTTAATCCAACTTCAGGTAGTTTTTAGGGTGCACCTGACCAAGTTCAGAAAGTGTCGCTTCTTTTTAGGAGGACAGGTGCAAGCGCTGTTCAGGAGGCGCGGATAACCACACAAACATGTTCTTTTCTTGTCCCAAGCTTGTGGGTTTCTGGGTCTCCTTCTTTAGCACCATGTCGACGAATCTGAAGACTGAGCTGGAGCCCTGCCATGTAGTGGCCATATTTGGGGTGTCAGACTCGCGAAGCTGCAGATGGGCGCGAGGGCTGATATCCTGGCCTTAGCCTTGCTGCATGGAGGCGAGTAGAGCTGGGATGGAGGTCTCCACCTCCATCCAGTGCCTCATTATGGCTGGGGATCTGCTGGAGTTCCCATACCTCGAGAAAGTCAAGTACACCGTGAGGGGAGCAATCGAGGGGTTCATTCGGAGATGGCAACCTTCTATTGTTTATTTCATGAATTGGTCAGCATTAATCACTATGGAGGGGGGTGGGGTTGCGATTTAGGTTCTATTTTTCTGTTTTGTATGGTTGATCTAAGTAAATGTTTAATTTTTCTATTTTGTATTTTATAGATTGAAAACTGTTAATAAAAATATTTTGTTTGAAAGAGGATTGTGACCCAAGGGAGTGGGGGTCCACAGAAGTGTGTCTTGCTGATGATAATCGTGCCATTGAAACTGAAAGATGAAAGCTGTTGGACCCCCGACCCACCCTGTAGGAATAGAAAGAACAGCACATTATAGAACTATGTAGCTACAAAGTGTCAGATTTGTGCGGGGAGTAATGCAAATGCTTGTGATTGCGTAAGACACATCTTTTATATCGACGATTGAAAGTGAAATTCATATTAAAGTAAAAGGTACAAAAAGTGGAATCTCATTAATAATTTCTTATTTGGGGGTCATTTAGTAAATTTGGTCAATTTGGTTTACAGTTCCCACATGGGGTTCCGAACAACACTATGGAATGGCATCTTCTCCTGACCCTGCAGTCTGATGAAACCCAGTTCTACCACTTCACCAGCATCCTCCACTCCACAATAACTTCCATTTTATTCAGATGTCAAGTTACAGATTAGAGCAAAGCCACTTTTTGTTCCTTTCACGATTCTCGTCTCAACTATATTCCTCTCACCAACTGTTTATTCAGGTTAACCAGGTGGTGAGCAAGTTCTGTGTCTTGATTGCCTTGAGCTGAATTGCAAACCCAAGGGGGTGGAATTTCATCATTTTCTAATCATGCCAACGCAGGTGGGAAAAGCAGTGTGCTGCCCGCCGACTCCACTGCCACCTTTTCCCACCATAGTTTTGGACATTTAGTTAAAAAATACTCAGGAGGCGGCTCCCACGAGGTCACACTATGAGCCCGCCCTGGCAGCAACCGCGGCAACCAAGAGGTCGAGCGGCCTTTAGAAAAGTATTTTAAAAAGGATCCTCCCCATGGACATGGAGACTGTAACCACCCCTCCCCCAACCATCAGACAGGGAAATCTATCCCATCATCGTCCCCTCGTCCATGGATAGAGGGACTCCCTCTCCCCCACAGACATGACAAACCCACCACCCCCCCTCCACTGACCTTCCCAATGGAAGCCCCTCCTCCCTAGCAGTGCCCCTGGCACACTGCCAGGGTACTGTGTGGCCATGACCCTCTTTCCCATGGGGGCTATACTTACCTGGGTGCTCTCGGCAGGTTCTCTTCGCCAGGTTCCGGTTTGTCAGGACCTGTTGCAAAACCACCTCTCCACCCCCGCCCGCCCGAAGTGGGGATTAGCTAATGTGAGCGGATAATGGAATGCTAATTAGATGTAAAGATATAGATCTTTCATGGTGGGAGCCCTATTACGTCATTGGTAGGGGTGAGGACAACTGGAATGGGAAATCCCGCTGGTGTAAAAACCATTTGCGGACTTCTGTAAAGGGGCACGGAAAATCCCAGAGTACATCATAATCGTCATCAACCCTGCTTATTTCCAGCACTACACCAACCACCCCGTCATAAACTTGTAATCCTCAATATCACTGAAACCCATTCTCACGTTTTTGTTTTCTCCAGATTCAATTTATTCAATGCTCTGCTTGCCATCGTACAAAACCTCTAACTTGGCCAAAGTCCCACAATGTCCATCGTGCTTGATACTCACCACTTACTCTCATTCTCAGAGACCTTCACTGACTCCCAATCCCCCAACATCAAATTCAGAATTCCACCTCGTTTAGTAAGTTCCTTCAGTGCTTTGTCCCAACAATTGCCTCATGTCCTATAATTTACCCTGTACCCTTAGATCCAGCCTATCTGTGTTTCTCCTCCCACACTAACGTGGTAGATTCTTGCTTCCTCTGAAGTAGCATAGAAAGCCAGTATTTTGTATCAATCCACTTAGTAGTGGTTCAAACAGTAAACTCACGACCATCTTCTCAGGGCAACAAAAGATCATGGAATCATAGAATTTACAGTGCAGAAGGAGGCCATTCGGCCCATCGAGTCTGCACCGGCCCTTGGAAAGAGCACCCCACTTAAGCCCATGCCTCCACCCTATCCCCATAACCCAGTCCCCACCTAACCTTTTCTTTAACACAAAGGGTAATTTAGCGTGGCCAATCATCTATGGACTGGCCATCTTTGGACTGTGGGAGGAAACCGGAACACCCGGAGGAAACCCATGCAGACACGGGGAGAACGTGCAGACTCCGCACAGACAGTGACCGAAGCCAGGAATCGAATCTTGGACCGTGGAGCTGTGAAGCAACTGTGCTAGCCACTGTGCCACCATGCTGCTGCTGGCCTTGCCAACAAAGCCCACATCTTGAGAATAAAAAAGATTATTAGGTGTGAGCTGGCAGACATTAAAATTACATAAAGCCGCAGATTAACAATATAAATACACATATCCTGACACAATAATATACAGATTTATCGGAACAAAATTCTCAGAAGTAAATGGGCAGCATTATCAAAGCAATTAAAGTCAAGAGCTTTCAAAAATCTGCAGCATGCGAATAGCAAACCTCAGCTCTGTGCAGAAGGTTATTGTTGGTCTTTCCACCTGCATAAAATTAGCAATGAATTTGATATTATATTTCTTCCATAATTGATACATAATTCTGTTTTTTGTTACTTTATTCAGTGTTTACAATTATTGATGCAGTGAAAGGATTTTCTATACATCTTTATGTCATTTGGGTTACTTTAATTTAAAAAAATCACAATATTGAATTTCAGAGCAATGTGTTTTTCAGTGCCACGGCCAGTTTGGAATGCATGTTGAATGTGTCCTTTTCCATTTCTCACACATAGTTCTGGAACATTACACTGGGCTACATTCACATGCATCTGGAACAAAATGAAGTGTGGAGTGTAATGTGCAGCACTATATAGAACCATAGAATTCCTGCAGTGCAGAAGGAGGCCATTCGGCCCATCATGTCTGCACTGACCCTTTGAAAGAGCACTCTACCTATGCCCACTCCCCCGCCCTATCCCCATGACCCCTCCTAACCTGCACATCTTTGGACACAAGGGGAAATTTAGCATGGTCAATCCACCTAACCTGCACCTCTTTGGATTGTGGGAGGGAACCCACACAGACACAGGGAGAATGTGCAGACTCCATACAGTTACTAAGGTTGGAATTGAACACGGATTTCTGGTGCCATGAGGCAGCAGTGCTAACCACTGTACAGCCCACATATTGGTCTTCACTTTATAAAGGTGGAGACAGAGGGTGGGACTCTCCGACTGCACACGCCCGGCAACCGGCAATTCCCGCCCGATATCAATGGACCGTTACATGGTCCGCGTCCTGCCCTTGGCGATCTTGCGGTGAGCGAATCCAGCCCAGAATCTTTTCTAATTAAATCATGTACACAGATCATGGCATCAATAACAAGGATGTCAAAGTGTGGGCCGTGTAGCAGAATGCTGAGAGATTTCCCTTTCATTTTTTTGGATGAATTTTTGCGCTGGGATGGTCAATTCTGTGTTAAACGTCACCAAGTGTAGCTGAGGAGTCACACCCTAGCATGGGGTCTCTGTCAGGTTTGCCTGGGAAGACAATGGGCCAAGAAGGGACGTGATTTGCTGGTCTCTGTTTTCTCTGGGCCGTTTTTGGCCAGCTGAAATTTTTGTTTCTGCTTACCTCTTGCAATGTTCTTCCAAACAGACAGCCTCCAGAGCTCACGCCGTCAGTGACTGTAATCCAACTGTCAAGTGTCAAAATCTGGAATCTTCATACCTCCCTTGCAGGTATCCTCGTGGCGGAGGTATGGATGCCCAGGAATTTGAGATCCAGTGGCTGATTTACGTACACAGCTGTCAGGAATCCGCTTAATGTGACCGAGACAGCATAGACATTGTTGCCTTCACGACTTTGAATTGCTAATAGATGCTGAGAGTACGCCTGAGACACCAACGGTGGAAACTGTTCAGCCTTTTCCTCTGCCGAGCGTACATTGTGAAGGTCTCACCGCTGTAGATGAGAGCATTGGGGAAGCAGGCTTGGTAGATTTGTAGTTCTCGGTCAGATTACTGATCCACACTCTCACTCAGCTTGGTCATAACAGATGCAGCTTTTGTGATGTGTTGCTGACTTCAGCATCATGTGACAGATTGCTGGTGATTGTGGAACCTAGTTATGTGAATATCAATAACTTCCAGCACCACATTGTCTGTGTTAATAGATGGTAACATGCCAACATCCTAGCCAATGACACTTGTCTTCCTGATGCTGATAGGCAAACCAATCTTTACAGGCATGATAGGGTCTCTTTGCCATTGCAGATATTCCTTAATACGGAATGAGAAACTCTCAGATGAAGGCTTGCCGCACGTTTGTCTTGTATCATAGGCAAGCAAGGCTGATTAGGTTTCCATTAGTTCTGGAATGTAAGTAGACACCCTCTGTAGATGAACTGAATGCACATTAGCAGCAAATATAGTATGCTAATGAAAGTCAGTGTCAGTACGCAACCATGTTTGATCCCACTGTGAATCTCATAGGATTCTGATGTTGCCCCCCCCCCCCCCCCCCCCCCCCCACCCCATAGCTGACCTCACCCATCATATTGTCATGTAAAAGGGAGATCTCATTAAGCAGCTTTGGCGGGCAGCCAATTTTCTCCAGCAATAAAATAGACTGCCCCTGCTCAAATGGGCAGGTGCCGGCTGAAATTGACCAGTCAATATGTATTGGTCTCCTGCATTTCACTGCATTTCTCTTGCAGCTACCGGAGTGAGAGGGACAAGTTTATGGTAAATATATCAGTTCTGAATCCACACTGGTCTTCAGTCTAACCAGGACAACACAGGCAAATACTTTTCTCACAATACCCAGTAGAGCCTTGAGAATTGTTGCAATCGCCATGGATGCCCTTGTTCTTGTACAGGGTCACTACCTTGGCATTAACCATATCCTGGAACCATCTCTTCCCTCCAGCAGAGACACAGAGGTCTGTGCTGTTGCTGCAAGGGTTTCCATGCTGGGTGGGTTCAGGTGGTATAGCACCAGCACCTACCACTTTGCCCGTGCAAGTGAGTCAAGAGCTTTGCTAAGCTCCTCCACTGCGGCTTCAATATGCAGCTCTGCCATGATAGGCAGGCTTTACATGGTGTTAGAGCTTCCCCAGTGCAGTACTCTCCCTAGAGTTCCACCTATCGCTCCCACTGTTTAAGGCAGTCAGTGATGACCTTCTTATCTTTGTTTTCATTGGAGCTGTTTTCTTTGCTGATGGACCTGGTTTCTTTTTGATCCCTTCACACATGCCCCTAACATTCCCTGTGCCAACGTACATCTGGATATTCTATCAGAATTGTAAGTCAATCCTTGGTACACCTCCTTGCAGCAGCTTGTTGGAATTTACTTTGAGTGATTATTAGAGCATTCATAGTTTTCTTAATCGGATCTCTCTTATAATTAATGAGAACAAACCGCTTGAATTGAATGGCAGGTTCAATCACGGTGATGTTAGCTTAAAATCAGTCAGCAATTTTCCATCCTTGCTTTCCATTTGTTGAGAGTGGAGTATTGTAAATTGTGTCTTGAAATTTCTAATTTGCTTCTGCACTCTTGTGTGGGAATGCCAGGGAGTGCTTATTTAATTGAGTGACGGAACTGTTAGCTTTTATCTGGTTAGGCAATAATGCTGATGCTCATATAAGGTCAGAATTTCTGCTGAGCATGAAAAAACTTCCAAGGCTTTCATTCCCACCCTAGTAATAGTAATAATAATAATAATAATAATAATAATAGTGCACTCCAGGGAGTGATCTGGATCACAGTAGCTGCTGTGGTATGTGTGTGTGTTGAGAATGTTGCTCAGGACCTGCTCTTGTACATTTCGGACCCGTTGGAGGGGATGGGGGAAGTAATGCGAATCTTGGGGGAATTTGGCAATTTGTCAGGGTATAAATTGTACATGGGGAAAAGCAAGATGTTCACGATCCAGGCAAGAGGACAGGAGAAAAGACTGGGAGAGCTGCCGCTTAGAATGGTAGGGAAGAGCTTTCGATATCTGGGAATCCAGGTGGCCCGGGAATGGAACGTACTGCACAAGTTAAACCTATCCCGGTTGGTAAAACAAATGGAAAGGGACTTTAAGAGATGGGACATGCTCCCGCTATCACTAGCGGGGAGGGTATAGACCGTGAAAATGACGGTCCTCCCCAGATTTCTGTTTGTCTTTCAGTGCCTCCTCATCAGTGCCTCACCCATTCCACGGCCGGATCAGCAGCTGGAGCAGCATGATCGCTCCAGCGCCCTGCTGGCCCCCTGTAGGGGCCACAATTCCTGATCCTGGGGCCATGTTGACGCCGACGAGAAACGTGACGGCGTTTCCGACGGCGTCAACACTTAGCCTCAGGATCAGAGAATCACGCCCGACATATTTAGACATCAGTCCAACTTTGAATTCCCCACCAGATTTTTTTACTTGCTTTGCCTTCAGCTCTCCTAAGATATTCACCCAGAGCTGGAAGTCTGGTTCATGCAAACATGCGAAACAGGAGAAGTAGGCCAGTCGTGCCCTCGAGCCTGCTCTCCCATTTAATAAGATCATGCCTAATCTGCTTGTGTTTCAAATTCCACATTTCCACATACCCTCCTTAACCTTTCATTCCCTTGTCTAACAAGAATTTACATCGCCTTAAACATATTCAATGTCCCCACCTCCACCGCCTTTTGAGGCAGAGTTCCAAAGTCACACAACTCTCAGAGAAAAATATATCCTTATCTCTTTCCTAAAAGGACAACCCCTAATTTTACAACAGTGCTCTCTCATTCTGGATGACCCACAAGAGGAAACATCCTTTCCACATCCACCTTTTCAAGACCATTCAGGATCTTATATATTTCAATCAAGTCACCCCTCACTCGTCTAAACTCCAGTGATCTGTCCAATTTTTCCTCACAAGTCAAAAACTAAGTCCAGGGATTGATCTAGTAGACCTCCCCTGAACTGCTTCCAATACATTTACATCCTTCCTTAATTAAGGAGACCAAAACTGTACAAAAAGTAAGAAGTCTTATACACCAGGTTAAAGTCCAACAGGTTTGATTTGAATCACTAGCTTTCAGAGTGCTGCTCCTTCCTCAGGTGAAAGGATGTCCCGAAGCGTGGTACATTGGCGAGACCATGCAGACGCTGCGACAACGAATGAACGGACATCGTGCGACAATCACCAGGCAGGAATGTTCCCTTCCAGTTGGGGAACACTTCAGCAGTCAAGGGCATTCAGCCTCTGATCTCCGGGTAAGCGTTCTCCAAGGCGGCCTTCAGGACGCGCGACAACGCAGAATCGCCGAGCAGAAACTTATAGCCAAGTTCCGCACACATGAGCGCGGCCTCAACCGGGACCTGGGATTCATGTCGCATTACATTCATCCCCCACCATCTGGCCTGCGAAATCCTACCAACTGTCCTGGCTTGACACAATTCACACCTCTTTAACCTGGGGTTACCCATCTCTGGATCTGTAAAGATTTAATCACCTGCTAATGCTCGCATTCCAAGCATTGTCTGGCATCTTTGAATTTGTCTATATAGGAACATACCTCTTCATTCACCTGAGGAAGGAGCAGCGCTCCGAAAGCTAGTGATTCGAAACAAACCTGTTGGACTTTAACCTGTTGTAAGATTTCTTACTGTGCTCACCCCAGTCCAACGCCAGCATCTCCACATCATGCACAAAATGTATTCAAGGTGTGGTCTCACAAGTGCCCTGTATAACTGAAACATAACATCCTTACTTTCATGTTCAAATCCTCTTGTAATGAAAGGACAGCATTCTATTAGACTTTTTAATTACTTGCTATACCTGTATACTAACTTTTTCAGACTCATTCACTAGAACACCTAGGTCCCTCTGCACCTCAGAATTCTGCAGCCGTTCTCCATGTAAGTAATGCTCGGCCTTTTTATTCTTCCTGCCAAAGCAAACAACTTCACATTTTCCCACATTATGCTCTATTTGTCATATCTTTGTCCACTCACTCAACCTATCTGTACCAGTGATGTGGAGATGCTGGCGTTGGACTGTGGTGAGCACAGTAAGAAGCCTTACAACACCAGGTTAAAGTCCAACAGGTTTGTTTCGAATCACTAGCTTTCGGAGCACTGCTCCTTCCTCAGGTGAATGAAGAGGTAAGTTCCAGAAACATTATATATAGACATATAAAAACATATATTTAGGCCTGGGCTTGTGAAATCCTACCAACTGTCCTGGCTGGAGACAATTCACACTTCTTTAACCTGTGATTATCCCTCTATCCAGGGGCTCTGTCTGGATCTGTAAAGGCTTAATTACCTGCAAAGACTCGCATTCAAAGTATCGTCTTGCATCTTTGACTTTGCCTATATATATGTTTCTGGAATCCACCTCTTCATTCACCTGGGGAAGGAGCAGTGCTCCGAAACCTAGTGATTCAAAACAAACCTGTTGGACTTTAACCTGGTGTTGTCAGACTTCTTACTGCATCTGTACCAGCTGCAACCTCCTTATGTCCTCTCCCCCACATACATTCCTACCTATCTTTGTGTCATCTGCTGATTCAGCTGCCATGCCTTTTCTCCCCTTCATCTAAATTATTGATATCAATTGTAAAAAGGGGGTGCCAAGGGCAGACTACATACCAGTGGGTCTGCACTTTGCATGTCTGAGGGGCTAAACCTCCTTTGAGAGACTTGGACTGTGAGGGGCCCAGTTTTCCTGTGTTGCTACAAAGAGGCAGAGTTGAAGACTTGGCGATGGAGAGGCTGTGTCCTGACAGGGAGAGACGTACACATTTGCATCTCTTTTGCTGCAGTGTGGGTTGAAAATGTGTGCTTCCTTGGGTGCTAGTTTGCTTCTCCCGTGTATGGGCACAAACCATTTTCCAGGTCTCTGAGAGCGGGCAAATTGTTGATTCGAGAAAGTAAAATCGAATTGAATAACTTGCTTGCGTGCCGCTTATTAAAATAATCACAGATTGTCCTGTACCAAATAAGGGCAAAAAAACATTTCCATCAATAGCACAAAGCAGAATAGGAAAGCCAGCAATGCTGTATGAGGTAAGATTTTATCCTTAACCACTTCAAGAGCTTCCTCATTAATAATTGATATTAATGGCTGGGGTGAAAGCATGTTTGCTACTCTAAGTGATTCTAAGTGTTGTACCAGATCTTGCGAATTGAATTTACATTCACGTATACACATGAGGGACCTGATCTTTACTTTTCCATCAGAATTTCTTTCAAATATTTAGAAACACAACGTTCGTAGTATCTTACTGTAACTTTGCAAAAATACTGATGATTTTCAAGGTTTCGGGGCATCATAGTGAAGCCTGATCTGATCCGGAAACATGTGAACTTTCCAGCAGGATCAGGAATTAGGAAGCTTGGTCAATTATTCCTCAATAGCATATGCCCAAGTTAACGAAGGTGAACAACCCCAACTTCTCCAATCTATCCAAGTAACTGAAGTCCCTAATACCAGGAACCACTCCTGCACTCCAAGACCTTCACTTCCTTTCTAAAGGGTGGTTGGTGCCCAGAATTTGATTTGATTTTTGATTTGATTTAATTTGTTGTCACATATACCGAAGTACAGTGAAAAGTATTTTTCTGCCGCCAAGGGAACATACATGGTATGTACATAGTAGACAAAAAAAGAATAATCGACAGAGTACATTGACAAATGGTACATCGACCAACAGTGATTGGTTACAGTCCGGAACAAGGGGCAAAACAAAGCAAATAAATGAGCAAGAGCAGTATAGGACATGGTGAATAGTATTCTTACAGGGAACAGATCAGTCTGAGGGAGAGTCGTTGAGGAGTCTAGTAGCTGTGGGGAAGAAGCTGTTCTTATGTCTGGATGTGCGGGTCTTCAGACTTCTGTATCTTCTGCCTGATGGAAGGGTCTGGAAGAAGGCAAAGCCTGGGTGGGAGGCATCTCTGATAATGCTGTCTGCCTTCCTGAGGCAGCGGGAGGTGTAGACAAAATCAATGAGCGGGTGGCAAGCTTATGTGATGCCAACTCTGCAGTTTCTTGCGATCTTGGCAGTTGCCAAACCAGGCTGTGATGCAGCCGGATAGGATGTTCTCTATGGCACATCTGTGATACCCCGAAATCCTGAATTGGAGGTGAAATCAATTTTTATTGCACCTCTCTGATTAATAAGTTTGCGGACAACACAAAGATTGGTGGAAATGCGGATAGCGATGGGGACTGTCAGAGGATACAACAGAATTTAGATCATTTGGAGACTTGGGCGGAGAGATGGTAGATGGAGTTTAATCCAGGCAAATGTGAGGTAATGCATTTTGGAAGGTCTAATGCAGGTAGGGAATATACAGTGAATGGTAGAACCCTCAAGAGTATTGACAGTCAGAGAAATCTAGGTGTAGAAGTCCACAGGTCACTGAAAGGGGCAACACAGGTGGAGAAGGTAGTCAAGAAGGCATACGGCATGCTTGCCTTCATTGGCCGGGGCACTGAGTATAAAAATTGGCAAGTCATGTTGCAGCTGTATAGAACCTTAGTTAGGCCACACTTGGAATATAGTGTTCAATTCTGGTCGCCAAACTACCAGATGGATGTGGAGGCTTTAGAGAGGGTGCAGAAGAGATTTACCAGGATGTTGCCTGGTATGGAGGGCATTAGCTATTAGGAGAGTTGAATAAACTGGTTTGTTCTCACTGGAACGAAGGAGGTTGAGGGGTGACCTGATAGAGGTCTGCAGAATTATGAGGGGCATAGACAGGGTGGATGGTCAGAGACTTTTTCCCAGGGTAGAGGGGTCATTTACCAGGGGGCATAGGATTAAGGTGCAAGGGGCACGGTTTAGAGGAGATGTATCAGGCAAGTTTTTTTACACAGAGGGTAGTGGGTGCCTGGAACGCGCTGCCGGTGGAGGTGGTGGAAGCAGGGACGAGAGTGACGTTTAAGGGACATCTTGACAAATACATGAATAGAATGGGAATAGAGGGATACGGACCTCGGAAGTGTAGAAGATTTTAATTTAGACGGGCAGCATGGTCGGCACAGGCTTGGAGGGCCGAAGGGCCTGTTCCTGTGCTGTACTTTTCTTTGTTCTTTGTTCTTGTTCTTTGTTCTCTCATGGGTGGAAAATTGAGGGAAAAGGACAATTTCTCAGGGTTATGTCCTGCTCCCAAAAACATCTGAAATATACCCCAAAGCCGGCTTGTTTCTTGCAATATTCAGGTGGGGATCTTAAACATGGTTAGGTCACTTGAATAGGTCAATGAGGAAACTAGTACCTGTTTAAGGACCTTATTTTCTGAGATTAGCCACGGCCTGCTTTACTTGGTTTTTGGCTCCTAATCATAGAATCATAGGATTTACCGGGCATTTGGCCCATCGAGCCTGCACCGGCCCTTGGAAAGAGCACCCCGCACCTTCACCCCATCCCCATAACCCAGTAACCCCACCTAACCTTTTGGACACTAAGGACAATTTATCATGGCCAATCTAACCTGTACATCTTTGGACTGTGGGAGGAAACCGGAGCACCCAAAGGAAACCCACGCAGACACGGGGAAAATGTGCAGACTCCACACAGACAGTGACCCAAGCCGGGAATCGACCTGAGACCCTGGAGCTGTGAAGCAACTGTGCTAACTACTGTGCTACCGTGCTGCCCTAATGCATCCTAGAGGTAAGAAAATTGTTACAATCTAAGTGGATTTTTTTAGTGGAGAGAGCATGCATGTCTGACGGAGAGTATGGGCGTGCGTCTGAAAGGAAACGGGAATATGGCATGTGTCTGGAAGGGAGCAAGGATGTGAATTGTAGAGTTAGTCTTTTCTGACAAGGGATAAGGAGAGGTGTTAATAAAAGATTCACAGGATGAAGCATGCGATAAAGGCGAAGGAATGGAGCTTGGAGTTACCTCTGTTTTGGGGGTCACCTGACACCGAACCTTGGCGCCCATCAGCATATTTCTGGTGAGCTGCGGATGCCAGTCAGGAATTCAGAGACATCTCATTAGTTTGATATTGACAATGTTAACCAGAGGGGAAGGCAGGGCAGCTGGAGTGGGGGTAATCATGGGCCTGCAACCAACTTACGGAGAGACAGACAGAGCGGTCCCTAAATCATAGAATCACAGAATTGTTACGCCGCAAAAGGAGGCCATGTGGCCCATTGTGTCTGCACCAGCTCTCCAAACGAACATCATGATTTAGTCTGACTCCCTGCCTTTTCCCCATAAACCTGCACATTTCTTCTATTCAAGTAAACATCTGCCCTCTTGAATCTCTCCACTGAAAAATCCACTTAAAGGTAGATTGTAACAATTTACTTCTCTTTAGGATGCATTAGGAACCAAAAAACAAGTAAAGCAGACCCCTGCTAATTTCACAAAAAAAGGTCCTTTAACAGGTACTAGTTTACTAATTAATATATTCAAGGGACCTAACCATGTTTAAGATCACCACCTGAAAACCAGCAGGGTTTTGAGCATATTTTCGATGTTCTTGGAGCTGGTGTAATTGGTCTTTTCACCTCAATTTTTCACCCAAGTGAGGTGCAATAAATATTGATTTCATCCCCAGCGATTGTCTGCTTCCGGGCTAAAGCAATAGTCTGGGAGGAATGGAGTTATATGTGGGATTCAGTATGTCAGGGTGACTAATGCAGATATAAATATTCTAATGTTTCAGTTAATTATCTGGAAGGAGCAACTGTGTTCGACTCTCTCTCAGGAGATTAATTGGCAGCAGAGACTGCATGACTAGATAATATTTAAATGTCCAGTGGAAAGTGTGAACTGGTTGACCTTTCCCCATTCTGGACTCTATGTTCTTGTGCATCACAAGCTCAGACACTGCCTTGTGCTTTTTAAAAGATACCTAAGGAATTAACTTTCAGAATTTTGTGTCAGGTTCGTTCATACATGTTTAATTCCTCAGAGTCCACATGGTTGGTGAGGAATTTCACCCACCATCATTGCACAGTGGAAAATCACAGGCACAGTCCCTGTGATTTGTGCAGAGAAAAATGTCTTGAATAAAACATAACAGTGCACAATTCTGTGAATCTGTACCATTCTCACATCTTTGATGGCTGTCCAAACGGTAATGAAGGCCTTTCACTCTTCATGTTTTAAATTTTCAGTACAATATAAACACCAACTCCCCACCAACTAGTTAATTTTACTTTGTTATTACCTAGACATGAACTGACATGGCACTGTAATCAGGCAGATTAATTCAAACCATTAACCTTGTCCATTACTGTAGCCGCTAATAGATTCTCCTATCCAGCAGTTTAGTGGAAATACTTTGTTACCTTCTGTCATGCCAGCAGCTTGTCTTTCTATCAAATTCTTTCCACTCTGTCCAAAAAACTAGTTTGACAGACTCCATGCTAATACATCTCCCCCTAAGTCCCTGTTCAGATTTCATTGTTCTCTGACATTCCTGGAAACCCAATATCACCTATTCATTCTGAACATTTCAGTGTTTTGATGTCTGGTACGAAATGTAGCTTCTTTTTGTTTTCTTACGTAAATATAATTTTTTTTTTGCTCTCCGTGTTCTCTTCTTGGTTTCTCTTCTCTTCTTCCGTTTATTTGAGAGTCTCAACTTCTCTTCCCAATAAGCCTTCACTATTCAACCGCACCTCGTTCTCTTCTCATTTGAAGGAAATATTGGGCTGGATTCTCCACAGCCCCGCGGCGAAATCTCGCTCGGCGCTGGGCCGGAGAATCCACTTTCACGCTGAAATCGGGCCTGGCGATACTCCGGGACCTGAGGATTGGCGTGATCGTGGAGTACACCACGCGGCTGGGGGACCCATTGACAGAGACCAGCCCAGCGATCCTCCGCTTCCGACCAACCGAGTTCCCGACAGCGTGGAACTAACCACCTATTGCGGTCGGGATGCTGGCGTGGCGGTTGCAGACTCAGTCCACTGCCGCTCTGGTGGGGGGGGCGGGGGGATCGGACACCGGGGGGGGGGCTTATAATCAGTTGTGGGTTAGATCCGCGAGGTTAGATGCTCGGGGGCGCTGCCAATCGGGGAGGGGGGTCTAATTTTTGTGTCTGGGTCCGCAGTCCGAGTCTGCCATGGAGCTCGGCGTGACCGCTGGAGACGCTGGCATGCGCATGCGCGGACTCCGAACCGGAAGTGCGGGGTCCCGTATCCGCAGCTAAAGCTGCGTGAATTACTCCGGGTCCCTGCTAGCACCCTGCAGGTCATTGAATTAGCTGATTTTTTTTCCAGGAATCTCTGGAGTAAAACTCCAGCATTTTTGCAACGGAATGGGGATATAGTCCCATTTTGGGAGAATCTAGCCTCAGGCATTTTCATTCTACTAATCCTCTAAATGCAGATGGCTTGGGATCACCTGCTTCGGTGTGCTCCTCATATCTGATGATTGCGACCTCTTTGGTCTCCCATGTTGCTCTGTTGATCAATTACAGTCAAAGCTCTTTGTTTCTTCTTCCCGTGCCCTGGTCCATCTGGACAATGTAAAATCTCAGGTGTGGTGGTTTCACCAAACCTCGCCTGATCTCTGATCAAAACCTGTTCTCTCTGACAAAAATCTGATAATGTTCTTGCTCTGTGATGACTAGAGTGTTTCATCTGTTTACTTTGTGAAGTTTTCTCTCTCACACTTTCTCCAAGTCTGACCTGTGATATCAATAAATGTGAGAAGGGCGGCAATTGGTGTTCACAATCTTCTTCCCATGAGGAACTCCCATGGACACAATCCATTCTGCAAAGTTGAGAATCTATAAGCAAGAGTGCTAGATGAAAATCCTCATTCCTTTCCAGTAACGCCTTTACAGTTCTGACACATCTCTCAGCTTCTCCATGAGCCCGAGGTAACTTTGGTGAATTTGTGTGACAAATTCAAATAATTCTGTAAAATCTTGTGTGGATTGTGGACCATTATTTGGTATCACAATATCAGAAATCCCATGGAATGCGAAAATAACTTTCAAGGAGGTAATCACTACTTCAGGTGTGTGCCCATGTAATTGTTTCACTTCAACCACCTCGAGCAGTAATCTACTATAATGATTATTTTTTCTTTATGCTCAAATAATTAAATTTCTGGGCATTCCCATGGTCTTGTAGAAAGATGATGACATCTGTGGTACTTTTGATTCCTGTCTGTGAATTGTACATCTAGATATCATTTCTCCAATGATGTCGGCAGACCTGACCACCAAACTGAATACTTTGCTCTGGCTCGGTACTTGGGAATATCTGAATGATCTTGATGTGGATGTTGTAAACTTGCAAATATCAATGCTCTTGGGATTACGGTTCTATCACTGTGTAACAATAAATCAATGATCACTGTCAGATGTGCTCTCTGCTCCAAATATGGTCTCAAGATAGGATGTGTGGTACATATGTGGGCCATCCTCTAATGCAAAATTCTCAGATCTGCTTACATTCCTCGTCTGATTTTGAAGCTTCCTTCAATCCTTGTGTAGTTACTGGTAATGCTTGCACTGTCATTGTAGCAAATTACTTCACAAATTCTGTAATGCATTTTTCTGGAATTTCCATTTCAATGCGTGATAATGCATCACCTGTGCTCTGTTGTTTCCCTTGAGAATATACTGTATGAGTACCAAACATCAGCAAACTTGATTTCAATCTTTTAACTCATGATGGCAGCGCTGCAAACTCAGCACGGTGACAAATGGTTTGTGTCTGTTTCTATCATAATGTGAAGACCCACGATGAAGTCAGAAGATTTCTCACATGCCCACATGGCTGCCAATGTTAGGGTGGCATGTGGCACAGTGGATAGCACTGGGACTGTGGCGCTGAGGACCCGGGTTTGAATCCCGGCCCTGGGTCACTGTATCTGTGGAGTTTGCACATTCTCCCCATCTCTGCGTGGGTTTCACCCCCACAACCTAAAGATGTGCAGGTTAGGTGGATTGGCCACGCTAAATTGCCCCTTAATTGGGTACTCTAAATTTTTTTTTTTCAACTTAAAAAATGGCTGCCAATGTTTTTGCTTACTGTTCATCTCTTCTATGTACCCATTAATAACAGCGCAATAGACATAGACATAGACATAGAATTTACAGTGCAGAAGGAGGCCATTTGGCCCATCGAGACTGCACCGGCTCTTGGAAAGAGCACCCCACCCAAGGTCAACACCTCCACCCGATCCCCATAACCCAGTAACCCCACCCAACACTAAGGGCAATTTTGGACACTAAGGGCAATTTATCATGGCCAATCCACCTAACCTGCACCCCCCCCCCCGCAGATTCAGATTCATCATTCCCATGAACCTGTGTAACGCCGAATGTTTCTTGGAGCTGGCAATTAATTTATGACTCTGGTCTTTGGTGGATCAACCCTCTTCCTGATGCATTTAGTAAGTGACTAAGAAACCTGATTGTTGTCTGTGAAAACCCGCACTTACTGATGAGTACCAAACCATCCTCTTGTCTTCTTCTAATCTACTCACTCTCATGCCATGCTCAGTTTGAGGGCCCAGGCATCAACACAATCGATATGGCTAACAACTCCATGTAAGACCATGAAAAGATTTGACATTGTTCTTTGTAAGCTCTCTGGAGCTGATGGAATTCCAAAGGGTAATCTGTTCAGACAGAATCTTCCAAATGGTGTTTAGAATGTTATGAGAAGTTTGGACTCCTCTTCTAGTGGTGCTTGCCAGAAGCCACTGTTTGCAACTAATTCAGAGAATATTGAGCTCCTCACTAATTTTACTCAACTCTCAGAAGAATATAAGAACATAAGAACTAGGAGCAGGAGTAGGCCATCTGGCCCCTCGAGCCTGCTCCACCATTCAATGTGATCATGGCTGATCTTTTGTGGACTCAGCTCCACTTTCCGGCCCGAACACCATAACCCTTAATCCCTTTACTCTTAAAAAAACTATCTCTCTTTATCTTAAAAACATTTAATGAAGGAGCCTCTACTGCTTCACTGGGCAAGGAATTCCATAGATTCACAACCCTTTGGGTGAAGCAGTTCCTCCTAAACTCAGTCCTTAATCTACTTCCCCTTATTTTGAGGCTATGCCCCCTAGTTCTGCTTTCACCCGCCAGTGGAAACAACCTGCCCGCATCTATCCTATCTATTCCCTTCGTAATTTTATATGTTTCTATAAGATCCCCCCTCATCCTTCTAAATTCCAACGAGTACAGTCCCAGTCTACTCAACCTCTCCACATAATCTAACCCCTTCAGCTCTGGGATTAACCTAGTGAATCTCCTTTCCGCACCCTCCAGCGCCAGTACGTCCTTTCTCAGGTAAGGAGGCCAAAACTGAACACAATACTACAGGTGTGGCCTCACTAACACCTTATACAATTGCAGCATAACCTCCCTAGTCTTAAACTCCATCCCTCTAGCAATGAAGGACAAAATTCCATTTGCCTTCTTAATCACCTGTTGCACCTGTAAACCAACATTTTGCGACTCATGCACTAACACACCCAGGTCTCTCTGCACAGCAGGATGTTTTAATATTTTATCATTTAAATAATAATCCCTTTTGCTGTTATTCCTACCAAAATGGATAACCTCACATTTGTCAACATTGTATTCCATCTGCCAGACCCTAGCCCATTCACTTAGCCTATCCAAATACCTCTGCAGACTTCCGGTATCCTCTGCACTTTTTGCTTTACCACTCATCTTAGTGTCGTCTGCAAACTTGGACACATTGCCCTTGGTCCCCAACTCCAAATCATCTATGTAAATTGTGAACAGTTGTGGGCCGAACACTGATCCCTGAGGGACACCACTAGCTACTGATTGCCAACCAGAGAAACACCCATTAATCCCCACTCTTTGCTTTCTATTAATGAACCAATCCTCTATCCATGCTACTACTTTACCCTTAATGCCATGCGTCTTTATCTTATGCAGCAACCTTTTGTGTGGCACCTTGTCAAAGGCTTTCTGGAAATCCAGATATACCACATCCATTGGCCCCCCGTTATCTACCGCTCTGGTAATGTCCTCAAAAAATTCCACTAAATTAGTTAGGCATGACCTGCCCTTTATGAACCCATGCTGCGTCTGCCCAATGGGACAATTTCTATCCAGATGCCTCGCTATTTCTTCCTTGATGATAGATTCCAGCATCTTCCCTACTACCGAAGTTAAGCTCACTGGCCTATTTCTGCCTACCTCCTTTTTTAAACAGTGGTGTCACGTTTGCTAATTTCCAATTTGCTGGGACCACCCCAGAGTCTAGTGAATTTTGGTAAATTATCACTAGTGCATAATACCATTATCATTAGTGCACTAATACCATCTACTCATACCATTGGAAGGTCTTTGCTTTTCGCAGATTTATTGAGTTGTGTGAGATCAACTCATATTCTTACGGAACGGTTGGGTTTTGGAACTGGTGCCATTCCTGAGCAGCTAACTCATTGGCTGTTTGACAGGTGAAATGGCTCCTTCTACAACTGAATTTATCTCTTTCTTGACTTTCCGAAGTAGTGGGCGTGGAACCTTTCTGTGTAAGGAGAAGCATATTGGTTTCTCTTCTGCACTCAGTGTTATGCAATATGCAGTTTTCAGCTCCCCAGACCTGTAAATACTTTGGGAATTATGTTCTGAAGTCTCCTGATTGACCTTCACCATTCTTTATGGCTTCTATTTGACGGGTTAGATCCAATTCCAGGCATGCCTTTCTGCTCAAAAGTAAACAAAGCTAATCTTGAATTAGATAGAGAACTTCTGTAATATACTTTCTCTCTGTGCTGTAAAGTAGCTGTTCCTCTTCCAGAACCTTCAGTACCATTCCTCGTGGTCCGTTTAGCTTTTTATGGATGGCTGAAGAACTCTCTTTCTAAACCATGGTTTTGTTGCAATGTGGGTTCCTTATATGAGGAGATCTTGACACTTGTATATTTAAACATGAAACATTTATTGCCAGTCTTTAACTATTTAAAGATCCAAGATATGGTCATGAACGGGGATGTTTCATACAGATAGGCTACTTTAAAAAAATTAATTCATGAGATGCGGGCATCATCGCTGGCTCGGTCAGCATTTATTGGCCATGGTTAATTGCCTTTGAGACCGTGATATTTCTTGGACCTCTGCAGTCCATTTGAAGTAAGTACACCCACAGTGCTTTTATGGAGAGAGTTCCAGGACATTGATCCTGCGATGGTGAAGAAATGGTACTATATTTCCAAGTCAGGATGGTGAGCAGCTTGGAGGAGAACATGCAGGTGATGATGTTCTCATACATCGGCTGTCTTTGTCCTTCTACATGGTATGGGTTTGGAAGGTGCTGCCTCAGGATTCTGCAGTGCATCGTTTAGATGGTATTCATTGTTGTTACTGTTGGTCGGTGGCAGAGGGACTGAATGTATGTGGAAGGAGGAGTAATCAAATAAGCTGCTGTGTCCTGGATGGTGCCAAGCTCCTTGAGTGTTGTTGGAGCTGCATTCATCCAAGCAACTGGGGAGTATCCATTACACTCCTCAAATGTGCCTTGTAGATGGTGGACAGGTTTTGGGGAGTCAGCAGGTGAGTTACTCGCCGCAAGATTCCGAGCCTCTAAACTGTTCTTGTAGCCATAGTATTTATGTGGCTAATCCAGTCCAGTTTCTGGTCAATGGTAACCCCACAGATGTTGAAAGTAGGGAAATCAGTGATGGTGATGCCAATGAATGTCAAGGGACGATGGTTTGATTTTCTCTCGATAGAAATGGTCATTGCTTGGAACTTGTCATAGAGTCATAGAACATAGAACATAGAAAAATACAGCACAGAACAGGCCCTTTGGCCCACAATGTTGTGCTGAACCTTTGTCCTAGATTAATCATAGATTATCATAGAATTTATAGTGCAGAAGTAGGCCATTCGGCCGAGCGAGTCTGCACCGGCTCTTGGAAAGAGCACCCTACCCAAGGTCAACACCTCCACCCTATCCCCATAACCCAGTAACCCCACCCAACACTAAGGGCAATTTTGGACACGAAGGGCAATTTATCATGGCCAATCCACCTAACCCGCACATCTTTGGACTGTGGGAGGAAACCGGAGCACCCGGAGGAAACCCACGCACACACGGGGAGGATGTGCAGACTCCGCACAGACAGTGACCCAAGTCGGAATCGAACCTGGGGCCCTGGAGCTGTGAAGCAATTGTGCTATCCACAAGGCTACCGTGCTGCCCTTAAGAACAAATTAATCTACACTATATCATTCTACCGTGATCCATGTACCTATCCAATAGCTGCTTGAAGGTCCCTAATGTTTCCGACTCAACTACTTCCACAGGCAGTGCATTCCATGCCCCCACTACTCTCTGGGTAAAGAACCTACCTCTGACATATCCTCTATATCTTCCACCATTCAACTTAAATTTATGTCCCCTTGTAATGGTTTGTTCCACCCGGGAAAAAGTCTCTGACTATCTACTCTATCTATTCTCCTGATCATCTTATAAACCTCTATCAAGTCGCCCCTCGTCCTTCTCCGTTCTAATGAGAAAAGGCCTAGCACCCTCAACCTTTCCTCGTAAGACCTACTCTCCATTCTAGGCAACATCCTGGTAAATCTCCTTTGCACCTTTTCCAAAGCTTCCACATACTTCTTAAAATGAGGCGACCAGAACTGGACACAGTACTCCAAATGTGGCCTTACCAAGGTTTTATACAGCTGCATCATCACCTCACGGCTCTTAAATTCAATCCCTCGGTTAATGAACACTAGCACACCGTAGGCCTTCTTCACAGCTCTATCCACTTGAGTGGCAACTTTAAAAGAAGTATGAACTGTGGAGATGCCGCCGTTGGACTGGGGTGAGCACAGTAAGAGGTCTTACAATACCAGGTTAAAGTCCTGACCCAGGACTTTAAAAAACTTGAGGATAGACAAGTCCCCAGGTGTTCATTCACCTGAGGAAGGAGCAGCGCTCCGAAAGCTAGTGACATCGAAACAAACCTGTTGGACTTTAACCTGGTGTTGTAAGACTTCTTACTGTGACCACCCCTGTTGACAGTGAGGACGAAAAGATCAGAGCCAACAGCTCTGCAATTTCATCTCTTGCTTCCCATAGAATCCTTGGATATATCCCGTCAGGCCCTGGGGACTTGTCTATCCTCAAGTTTTTCAAAATGCCCAACACATCTTCCTTCCTAACAAGTATTTCCTCGAGCTTACCAGTCTGTTTCACACTCTCCTCTCCAACAATATGGCCCCTCTCATTTATAAATACTGAAGAAGAGTACTCTTTCAAGACCTCTCCTATCTCTTCAGACTCAATACACAATCTCCCGCTACTGTCCTTGATCGGACCTACCCTCGCTCTAGTCATTCTCATATTTCTCACATATGTGTAAAAGACCTTGGGGTTTTCCTTGATCCTACCCGCCAAAGATTGTTCATGCCCTCTCTTAGCTCTCCTAATCCCTTTCTTCAGTTCCCTCCTGGCTATCTTGTATCCCTCCAGCGCCCTGTCTGAACCTTGTTTCCTCAGCCTTACATACGTCCCCTTCTTCCTCTTAACAAGACATTCAACCTCTCTTGTCAACCATGGTTCCCTCACTCGACCATCTCTTCCCTGCCTGACAGGGATATACATATCAAGGACATGTAGTACCTGTTCCTTGAACAAGTTCCACATTTCACTTGTGTCCTTCCCTGACAGCCTATGTTCCCAACTTATGCACTTCAATTCTTGTCTGACAACATCGTATTTACCCTTCCCCCAATTGTAAACCTTGCCCTGTTGCACGCACCTATCCCTCTCCATTACTAAAGTGAAAGTCACAGAATTGTGGTCACCATCTCCAAAATGCTCCCCCACTAACAAATCTATCACTTGCCCTGGTTCATTGCCAAGTACCAAATCCAATATGGCCTCCCCTCTGGTCGGACAATCTACATACTGTGTTAGAAAAGCTTCCTGGACACACTGCAGAAACACCACCCCATCCAAACTATTTGATCTAAAGAGTTTCCACTCAATATTTGGGAAGTTGAAGTCACCCATGACTATTACCCTGTCACTTCTGCACCTTTCCAAATTCTGTTTCCCAACCTGTTCCTCCACATCTCTGCTACTACTGGGGGGGTCTATAGAAAACTCCCAACAAGGTGACTGCTCCTTTCCTATTTCTGACTTCAATCCATACTACCTCAGTAGGCAGATACTCGTTGAACTGCCTTTCTGCAGCTGTTATACTATCTCTAATTAACAATGCCACCCTAATCTTATTGAAACATGTATAACCAGGGACCTCCAACAACCATTTCTGCCCCTCTTCTATCCAAGTTTCTGTGATGGCCACCACATCGTAGTCCCAAGTACCATGCCTTAAGTTCACCCACCTTATTCCTGATACTTCTTGCGTTGAAGTATACACACTTCAACCCATCTCCGTGCCAGCTATATTCTGTCAGGTAAGAGGGGATGGTGTCAGTGTTCCCTTCCCCACTGCCTCACTACATGCTTTGGCGTCATGAATATCGGCTACCTTAGTTGCTGGACTACAAATCTGGTTCCCATTCCCCAGCCAAATTAGTTTAAACCCTCCCGAAGAGTACTAGAAAACCTCCCTCCCAGGATATTGGTACCCCTCTGGTTCAGATGCAACCCGTCCTGCTTGTACAGGTCCCACCTTCCCCAGAATGCGCTCCAATTATCCAAATACTTGAAGCCCTCCCACCTACACCATTCCTGCAGCCACATGTTCAACTGCACTCTCTCCCTATTCCTAGCCTCGCTATCACGTGGCACCGGCAACAAACCAGAGATGACAACTCTGTGTGTCCTGGCTTTTAACTTCCAGCCTAACTCCCTAAACTCATTTATTACCTCCACACCCCTTTTCCTACCTACGTCGTTGGTACCAATTTGCACCACGACTCCTGGCTGCTCCCCCTCCCCCTTAAGGATCCTGAAGACACGATCCGAGACATCCCTGGCCCTGGCATCCGGGAGGCAACATACCTTCCGGGAGTCTCGCTCGCGACCACAGAATCTCCTATCTATTCCCCTAACCACTGAATCTCCTATTACTATTGCTTTTCTATTCTCCCCATTTCCCTTCTGAGCCCCTGAGCCAGACTCAGTGCTAGAGACCTGGCAGCTCGGGACTTCCCTATGTAGGTCATCCCCCCCCCCAACAGCATCCAAAACGGTATACTTGTTTTGAAGGGGAACAGCCACGAGGGGACCCTGCACTGTCTGCCTGTTTGTTTTCTTTCCCTGACTGTAACCCAGCTACTCTTGTCCTGTACCTTGGGTGTGGTTACCTCCCTGTAACTCTTCTCTATAACCCCCTCTGCCTCCCGGATGATCCGAAGTTCATCCAGCTCCAGCTCCAGTTCCCTAACACGGTCTCTGAGGAGCTAGAGTTGGGTGCACTTCCCTCAGGTATAGTCAGCGGGGACACCGGTGGTATCCCTCACCACCCACATCCTCCAGGAGGAGCATGCAACTGGCCTAGCCTCCATCCCCTCTTACCTGACAGAATATAGCTGCCCTGTGGACCAACTGGACCTCCGCCCTCCGACTCTGCTCCCAGTCAGTTGCACTCTCTGTAAACTCCTAGCTCCCTTCTCGCTCTTTGCGGAAATGTAGGAAATGAAATGAAAGGAGCACCTTACTCCCACCTCACCTAACTCCCTCAGTCACCAAACTCTCATTACAGCACTCAAATGCACCAAATTCAGCACTCCCTCAGTCACCAAACTCTCACTATAGCACTCAAATGCACCAAATTCAGCACTCCCTCAGTCACCAAACTCTCACAATAGCACTCAAATGCACCAAATTCAGCACTCCCTCAGTCACCAAACTCTCACTATAGCACTCAAATGCACCAAATTCAGCACTCCCTCAGTCACCAAACTCTCACAATAGCACTCAAATGCACCAAATTCAGCACTCCCTCAGTCACCAAACTCTCACTATAGCACTCAAATTCACCAAATTCAGCACTCAGTGCAAACAAAGTCTGCACTGTAGGTGGATCACTTTTATATTGTGAATCTAGCCTCTGAAAACTGGCCTAATCCATTTAACTAATTAACAAGCTCCAGCTGCAAGTACCTTCAAGTAGAACCTCTGTTTAAAGCTGATTGAAAATTAACCATCTTCTCAACCAAACAGCAACTTTTAAGTTAACTAACTAAATAAAAGAAAGACTAGACTTTAGATAAAAATGAACCCTTATACTCCCTCAGTCACCAAACTCTCACTATAGCACTCAAATGCACCTCATTCAGCACTCAGTCATAGATGGTCCTTCGGCCCAGCTTGTCCATGCCGCCCAGCTTCTATCACTAAGCTAGTCTCACTTGCCCGCATTTGGCCCGTATCCCTCTATACCCATCCTGCCCATGTACCTGTCTCACTGTTTTTAAATGAAAAAAATTGTACCCGCCTCTACCACTGCCTCTGGCAGCTCATTCTAGATGCTCACCGCCCTCTGTGTGAAAAAGAATCCCCTCTGGTCTCTTTTGTATCTCTCCCCTCTCATCTTAAACCTATGCCCTCTAGTTCTAGACTCCTCTACCTTTGGGAAAAGATGTTGACTGTCTACCTTATCTAGGCCCCTCATTATTTTATAGAACTCTATAAGATCACCCCTAAGCCTCCTACGCTCCAGGGAATAAAGTCCCAGCCTATCCAGCCTCTCCTTATAACTCAGACCATTGTGTGGCATGAATGTTACTTACCATTTGTCAGTCCAAGAACTGATATTGTCCATGTCTTGCTGCATTTGGACATGGACTGCTTCTGTATCTCAGGAGTCGCAAATGGTGCTGAATATTGTAAAATCATCAGTGAACATACTTTTGACCTTATGTTGAAAGGAATGCCATTACTGAAGCAGCTGAAGATGGTTGAGCCGAGGACACAACCCTGAGGAACTCCTGCAGTGATGTCCTGGGGCTGAAATTGTTGACCTCCAACAACTGCAACCATCTCCCTTTGTGCTTGGTATGACTCCAATCAGCGGAGAGCTTTCCCTCTGATTCCATTTGACTCCAGTTTTGTTCGGGTTCCTTGATGCCACACTTGGGTCAAATGCTGCCTTGATGTCAAGAGCAGTCACTCCCACCTCTCCTCTGGAATTCAGCTGTTCTTACCATGTTTGAACTAAAGCAGTAATGAGGTCAGGAGCTGAGTGACCCTGGCGGAACCCAAACTGAGCACCAGTGAGCAGGTTATTGCTAAGATGTGCCACTTGATAGCACTGATGAGCTCTTCTATCACTTTATTGATGATCGCGAGTAGCCTCAGGGCAGTAATTGGCCAGGTTGGGTTTATTCCACTTGAGCACAGGACATACCTGGGCAATTTTCCACATTGTCACACAGATGACAGTGTTGCAGCTGCACTGGAAGAGCTTGGCTAGGGTCGTCAAACGTTCTGCAGCACAAACCTTCAGGACTATTGCTGGGATATCGTCAGGGCCCATAGCATTTGAAGTACCCAGTGCCTTCAGCCGTTTTTTGATATCACGAGGGGTGAATTGTAGCCTGAAAACTGACATCTGTGATGCTGGGGACCGCCAGAGGAGGCCGAGATGGATCACCACTCGGCACTTCTGGCTGAATATTGTTATGAATGCTTCAGCCTTATCCTTTGCACAGGTGGGCTGGGCTCATTTGTCATTGAGGATGAGGATATTTGTGGAGCCTCCTCCTCCAGTGAGTTGTTTAATTGTCCGCCACCAGTCACAACTAGGTGTGACAGGATCGCACAGCTAGACCCGATCCACTGATTGTGCAATCACTTAGCTCTATCATTTGCTGCTTGTACTGTTTGGCATGTAAGTAGTCTGGTGTTGTAGCTTCACCAGGTTGACACCTCATTTTTAGGTATGCCTGGTGTTGCTCCTGGCATGCTCTTCTGCACTCTTCATTCTGCACTTAACATTTTCTTTATTCGTTCTTGGGATGTGGGCATCGCTGGCTGGCACAACATTTGTTGCCCATCGCTAACTCCCCTTGAACTGAGTGGCTTGCGAGGCCATTTCAGTGGTGGTGGGGGGGGGGGGGCAGTTAAGAGTCAACCGCAATGCTGTGTGGGTCTGGAGTCACATATAGGCCAGACCGGATAAGGATGGCAGATTTCCTTCCCTGAAGGACATTAGTGATCCAGATGGGTTTTTACGACAATCAGCAATGGTTTCATGGTCATCATTAGACTTTTAATTCCAGATTTCTACTGAATTCAACCACCTGCCATGGTGGGGTTGGAACCCGGGACCCCAGAGCATTACCCTGGGTCTCTGGATTACTGATCCAGTGACAAGACCACCGCCCTCCCTAGATGGTCTTCATTTCCACTTGTATCATAATTTCAGCCAAATGTTTGTTTACTGATGCATTCGCAAATCATTTTGGAAGCTGATGAACCTCATCATTCAGCTCGATGGATTTCAGTATGTCCGAGTCATGGAGCGGAATTTTCCATTTTCTACACAGAGTGCTGGCTGAGGCGAGAAAACTGCCTCTCGGCGGCTGCATAGCCGGAGTTTCTCGGCAGATAATCCAGCACTCTGTGTTGAAAATGTCCGCAGGCTTCGCCCACCTCATCACGCTGGCGGGGCCAGGCCGGGAAAAAAACAGCGGCCAGGAATCCCGAGATCATGCGCCATTTTTAAAGGGTACCCATTCTCTGATTGAAAACGCAGGAACCACCGCCCTACCACATGAGTACCCCCAAACTGATTCAGGGAACCCCCCTATGGAGCTCCACAGAGTGCCCCCTCAGCACTGCCCCCCAGCTCCCCGCCTGGTAGTCCCCAGGCATGTCCTTTTCCTCCTGGGGGATATACTTACAAGTGCACCCCCAGTGGGTTCCTTTAGTCCGGTTGCCATTTTTAAAATCCTGTTGTAAACCTCGCCGACCTGGTGGGAATTCCTAATGTAGGGGGACGATATAACGGGGAAGCGCACCCCAATTACTTTTAAATGTATGGAAATGTGGTTCCCCACCTTCCTGGGTGAGAACTTCGTTACGTCAGTGGTGGGGTTGGGATAGATCGGGAAATGAGATCTCACCGATGTGATTCTTGTTTTCTGAGTTTCGGGTTATTTTGTGCCCACGTAGCCGTTTGCACTCGTGGTGAATGTGGCAGTAAAATCACAGCAATCCAGTGCTTTTTCTTCTATTCATGCCTTGCATCGCAGTGTCGGATTTACAGTTTCCAATCTTATTTTTGTCTTTTTTTTCATCTCCTGTAGCTGGGATACTTTGAAGGAATTCTTGTAGCATATGAAGGTGTTTCAACAGATTTCTTCGCAAAGCTTGCTTGTTTCACCTTCTGCTTCTCTGTAATTCGAGACTGTCACCTTGAGTGTCTTCTCTTGAGCTTACATTCTGCTGCTTTCGACAATGTTAATTTCTTCATGTAACTGAATGGTCACTCATTCCTTTGGCATTTGATTTTGAAAGACAATCAACTGTTAATTTTCTTGTTGTCCCCCTCTGGGGTCTATTGATTTCTTTTGACAGAGTTGGCCTTTTTCTGCGGTTTCTTGTTGTCCTGGGCAGAATCACCCTCACTCTTTGATCTCTTGTTACTCTGGGCGCTGTATTGGGAATCTGCTGGACCACTCTCGTGTCTGGTTTAACCATTTCCTCATCACAAATATGTCTGGATTTTCTGCTTTTCTGCCCATGTTTGCTTTTTCTTGTATTTACTGCTTTAAATGCATTGCCACTTCAAGACAGTGACTACAGCTGCTGGGTTTTTTTGCCTTCAAGTTTCCCGTGCAGTTCTGGATCTTAATGGACTCCCTGAAAAATGGCTGCTTTGCATTTTAAAAAAAACTTTAAGACAGCAGCGTTTCTTTTCTGGGCAATCCTCTCATTTTTAGTTTTGCCTTTGTTTAGTCTTTTGAATGTCTTGATTTGGAAGTTTCGGCAGGCACTCGTTTTTTAAAATCTATATATTTTTATTAGCTTTTTTCATTTTTACAAATGACCCAACAAACACTCAATACTGGTACAGTACAGTTAAATGCTTCTGCATACATGAATACAGAAAAAGACCAAAGAACGGCAGCACAATTGGTTTAGCTTAATCATACTTGCTGTCTCCAATTGTACAATAAAACGGTACAATGAATGGGTAAGCTAGAGACGAGAGGAGAAGAGGATAATGTCATGTAAGCATGGTCATCTGGTGCACACCAACACATATAGCAAATTCACTACAGTGCTATATAATGTATGGAAAACCTTGCAGGGGCAAGTCAGACAGAGCGCAGCCTAAACATTTCAGATTAAGATCCCATACTTTTCGGAATGCATCCGATTTAGAAGGGAGTATGCACGTTAGGGACTCCATAGGGATACATTCCATAATAATTTAATGACAATTCTGAATTGAAGGATATTTATCACTAATCCAAGAGCAAAGGGTGTTTTCTCGTACCACAAAGGTTATATTATTGTACAGCTTTTTTTTCATTGGCATCAATGTCTCTCCTATCTGGGTGGCTCAGAATTAGGATTAAGGATCAAATTCTAAGGTTGTGCCAAATATCTTCACAAATTCTTTACGTGTACCAGACCAGTAGGATTGAACTTTGACACAGGACAACACACAGTGAATGTAGTTTCCCTCGACTACCTTGCACTTTTGGTACAATGAGGATATAGCAGGGTCAAACCCGTGTCTCAAGCTTGCTGTGATATGCAGAAGGTGTAATATTTTGAACTGAGTTTCCTTTGTTCTATTGCAGACTGAAACTTTATTGGTATTTTTCCATATATTACCCCAGGTCTCCTCATCAATACTGACTGCAAAGTATTTTTCCCAAGATTGCAATGTTTCTAATATAGTCACACAGGATCAAGAGCCCAAAGTATAATAAAACTTACTGATTAATTGATTAGGTGCCACAGAAATCAGGACTTTTCCATAGGGGAGACTGAAGTGTCAAAATGCAAAACTGTCTTACTAAGCATGAAGTCTCTAAGTTAGAGATATTTTTAAAAAAGAGTATCTTGCGATATCAAGTTGTTGGCATAACTGCTCAAAAGATGACAAAAGATGACAAGGAAGCATCACTGACTGTGTCTTCCAACCTACAAATACCTCTAGCTCGCCAGATAGCAAATCCATGGTCTATAGGACCTGGTGGGAAATCCGGGTTGCCCTGAACGAGAGAGAGAATGGAAGTTGATTTTGTGGGCAGCACGGTAGCACAGTGGTTATCACAGTTGGGTGGGGTTACTGGGTTACGGGGATAGGGTGGAGGTGTGGGCTTGGGTCGGGTGCTTTTTCCAAGGTCCGGTGCAGACTCGATGGGCTGAATGGCCTCCTTCTGCACTGTAGATTTGATGATCTCCCTTCCAATGAAGGACCACATTCTAAGACTCTTGATAATTATAGGATTCTCACACTTGGTCGACCCAGCCTTGAAATCCCTGTAAAACAGGACTTGTAAGGAGTACACAGATTGGTCTGCTTCAATATCGGGCCAAATGGAGGATGGGCCAATTGATACATTTTAATATTCGGCTACCCTAAGCTCAGCCTCCCCGTCCCTGCCCCCCGACCCCCACCCACCCTCCCCTCCGGAGCCAGGGAGCTGCAGTTTAGCCAGTTACAAGAAAGGTTTCTTGTTGGTCTGTATTGATGAACCGAATACCCCGCTGATTTCCTTTAACCTAACAGACAAGATTGACAGCATCTGTAAAAAATACAATAACCTGGGCAATCTCCTGCGTGAGATCGACAAGGAGAACCAATGGAGCAAGTCCCACCTAATAGATGCAATTAATGGGGGGGTTTGCCCCGTAAAGGAGGGGTAACCATTATACCCAGATAAGTAAATGTTAAAGAGTACCACTTAAATGGGAAATATATATTTTTTACAGTTGAGTTATAGTCATAGAATTTACAGTGCAGAAGGAGGCCATTCGGCCCATCGAGCCTGCACTGGCCCTTGGAAAGAGCACCCTACACAAGCCCACACCTCCACCCTATCCCAGTAATCCCACTTAACCTTTTTGGACACTAAAGGCAATTTAGCATGGCCAATCCACCTAACCTGCAGATCTTTGGACTGTGGGAGGAAACCGGAGCAAACCCACGCAAAAATGGGGTGTCTCCGCACAGACAGTGACCCAAGCCGGGAATTGAACCTGGGACCCTGGAGCTGTGAAGCAACTGTGCTAACCACTGTGCTACCGTGCTGTTGAAAGCAGTCAGTTCCTCAGTTGTGGATGTCCTGTGCTTCTATGATTTTGTCAGGACCTTTGTTTTTTTTTTATTTTAAATAATATTTTATTGAAAATTTTTGGTCAACCAACACAGTACATTGTGCATCCTTTACACAACATTATAACAATACAGATAATAATGACCTTTTTTATTTAAACAAGAACAAAAGAAAACAACAACAAATAAATAAATATTAAATAACAAAAATAAAAAAAAAACTAGCCCTAATTGGCAACTGCCTTGTCTCAGGCCACCCCCCCCCCCCCCCCCCCCCCACCCCCCACCCCCCAAGTTCTGGGCTGCTGCTGCTGCCTTCTTTGTTCTCCCCTATCTATCTTTCCGCAAGATATTCGACGAACGGTTGCCACCGCCTTGTAAACCCTTGAGCCGACCCCCTTAGGACGAACTTAATCCGCTCTAACTTTATGAACCCCGCCATATCATTTATCCAGGTCTCCACCCCCGGGGGCTTGGCTTCTTTCCACATTAGCAATATTCTGCGCCGGGCTACTAGGGACGCAAAGGCCAAAACATCGGCCTCTTTCGCCTCCTGCACTCCCGGCTCTTGTGCAACCCCAAATATAGCCAACCCCCAGCTTGGTTCGACCCGGACTCCTACTACTTTCGAAAGCACCTTTGTCACCCCCATCCAAAACCCCTGTAGTGCCGGACATGACCAAAACATATGGGTATGATTCGCTGGGCTTCTCGAGCACCTCGCACACCTATCCTCCACCCCAAAAAATTTACTGAGCCGTGTTCCAGTCATATGTGCCCTGTGTAATACCTTAAACTGAATCAGGCTTAGCCTGGCGCACGAGGACGACGAGTTTACCCTGTTTAGGGCATCTGCCCACATCCCCTCCTCAATCTCCTCCCCTAGCTCTTCTTCCCATTTCCCTTTTAGTTCGTCCATCATAGTCTCCCCTTCGTCTCTCATTTCCCTATATATATCCGACACCTTACCGTCCCCCACCCATTTCTTTGAGATGACTCTGTCCTGCACCTCTTGTGTCGGGAGCTGCGGGAATTCCCTCACCTGCTGCCTCGCAAAAGCCCTCAATTGCATGTACCTGAATGCATTCCCTTGGGGCAACCCATATTTCTCGGTCAGCGCTCCCAGACTCGCAAACTTCCCATCCACAAATAGATCTTTCAATTGCGTTATACCTGCTCTTTGCCACATTCCATATCCCCCATCCATTCCCCCCGGGGCAAACCTATGGTTGTTTCTTATCGGGGACCCCCCCAGTGCTCCGGTCTTTCCCCTATGTCGTCTCCACTGTCCCCAAATCTTCAGTGTAGCTACCACCACCGGACTCGTGGTATAGTTCCTTGGTGAGAACGGCAATGGGGCTGTCACCATAGCCTGCAGGCTGGTCCCCCTACAGGACGCCCTCTCTAATCTCTTCCACGCCGCTCCTTCCTCCTCTCCCATCCACTTACTCACCATTGAAATATTAGCGGCCCAATAATACTCACTTAGGCTCGGTAGTGCCAGCCCCCCCCTATCCCTACTACGCTGTAAGAATCCCTTCCTCACTCTCGGAGTCTTCCCGGCCCAAACAAAACCCATAATACTCTTTTCTATCCTTTTGAAAAAAGCCTTCGTGATCACCACCGGGAGACACTGAAACACAAAAAGGAATCTCGGGAGGACCACCATCTTAACTGCCTGCACCCTCCCTGCCATTGACAATGCTACCATGTCCCATCTCTTGAAATCTTCCTCCATCTGTTCCACCAACCGCGTCAAATTTAGCCTGTGCAATGTGCCCCAATTCTTAGCTATCTGGATCCCCAGGTAACGAAAGTCTCTTGTTACCTTCCTCAACGGTAGGTCTTCTATTTCTCTACTCTGCTCCCCTGGATGCACCACAAACAGCTCACTCTTTCCCATGTTCAATTTATACCCTGAAAAATCCCCAAACTCCCCAAGTATCCGCATTATTTCTGGCATCCCCTCCGCTGGATCCGCCACATATAGTAGCAGATCATCCGCATATAAAGATACCCGGTGTTCTTCTCCTCCCCTAAGTATTCCCCTCCATCCCTTGGAACCTCTCAGCGCTATCGCCAGGGGCTCAATCGCCAGTGCAAACAGTAATGGGGACAGAGGACATCCCTGCCTTGTCCCTCTGTGGAGCCGAAAATATGCCGATCCCCGTCCATTCGTGACCACACTCGCCACTGGGGCCCTATACAACAGCTGCACCCATCTAACATACCCCTCTCCGAACCCAAATCTCCTCAACACCTCCCACAGATAATCCCACTCCACTCTATCAAATGCTTTCTCGGCATCTATCGCCACTACTATCTCCGTTTCACCCTCTGGTGGGGCCATCATCATTACGCCTAACAACCTCCGTATGTTCGTGTTCAGCTGTCTCCCCTTCACAAACCCAGTTTGGTCCTCATGAACCACCCCCGGGACACATTCCTCTATTCTCATTGCCATTACCTTGGCCAAGACCTTGGCATCTACATTGAGGAGGGAGATTGGTCTGTAGGACCCGCATTGTAGCGGATCCTTTTCCTTCTTTAAAAGAAGCGATATCGTTGCTTCTGACATAGTCGGGGGCAGTTGTCCCCTTTCCTTTGCCTCGTTGAAGGTCCTCGTCAGTAGCGGGGCGAGCAAGTCCAAATATTTTCTGTAAAATTCAACTGGGAATCCGTCCGGTCCCGGGGCCTTTCCCGTCTGCATGTTCCTAATTCCTTTCACCACTTCTTCTACCGTGATCTGTGCTCCCAATCCCATCCTTTCCTGCTCTTCCACCTTGGGAATTTCCAGCCGATCCAAAAACTCCATCATTCTCTCCCTCCCATCCGGGGGTTGAGCTTCATACAATTTTTTATAAAATGTCTTGAACACTTCATTCACTCTCTCCGCTCCCCGCTCCGTCTCTCCATCTTCGTCTCTCACCCCCCCTATTTCCCTCGCTGCTCCCCTTTTCCTCAATTGGTGTGCCAGCAATCTGCTCGCCTTCTCTCCATATTCATACTGTACACCCTGCGCCTTCCTCCATTGTGCCTCTGCAGTGCCTGTGGTCAGCAAGTCAAATTCCACATGCAGCCTTTGCCTTTCCCTATACAGTCCCTCCTCCGGTGCTTCCGCATACTGTCTGTCCACCCTCAAAAGTTCTTGCAACAACCGCTCCCGTTCCTTACTCTCCTGCTTCCCTTTATGTGTCCTTATTGATATCAGCTCCCCCCTAACCACCGCCTTCAACGCCTCCCAGACCACTCCCACCTGAACCTCCCCATTGTCATTGAGTTCCAAGTACTTTTCAATGCATCCCCTCACCCTTAAGCACACCCCCTCATCCGCCATTAGTCCCATATCCATTCTCCAGGGTGGACGCCCTCTTGTTTCCTCCCCTATCTCCAAGTCTACCCAGTGTGGGGCATGATCCGAAATGGCTATAGCCGTATATTCCATTCCCCTCACCCTCGGGATCAATGCCCTACCCAACACAAAAAAGTCTATGCGTGAATAGACTTTATGGACATAGGAGAAAAACGAGAACTCCTTACTCCTAGGTCTACTGAATCTCCACGGGTCCACCCCTCCCATCTGCTCCATAAAATCCTTAAGCACCTTGGCTGCTGCCGGCCTCCTACCAGTCCTGGACTTCGACCTATCCAGCCTTGGTTCCAACACCGTGTTAAAGTCTCCCCCCATTATCAGCTTTCCGGTCTCTAGGTCTGGGATGCGTCCTAGCATTCGCCTCATAAAATTGGCATCGTCCCAATTCGGGGCATACACGTTTACCAACACCACCATCTCTCCCTGTAATTTGCCACTCACCATCACGTATCTGCCCCCGTTATCCGCCACTATAGTCTTTGCCTCGAACATTACCCGCTTCCCCACTAATATAGCCACCCCCCTGTTTTTCGCATCCAGCCCCGAATGGAACACCTGCCCTACCCATCCTTTGCGCAACCTAACCTGATCTATCAGTTTCAGGTGCGTTTCCTGTAACATGACCACATCTGCTTTAAGTTTCTTAAGGTGTGCGAGTACTCGTGCCCTCTTTATCGGCCCGTTAAGCCCCCTCACGTTCCACGTGATCAGCCGAGTTGGGGGGCTTCCCACCCCCCCCCTTGCCGGTTAGCCATCATCTTTTTCCAGCTTCTCGCCCAGTTCCCACGCGGCTGTATTTCTCCCAGACGGTGCCCCCCCGCCCATCCTTTCCCGCACCCACTCCCCCCTTTCCCCAGCAGCAGCAACCCAGTAATTCCCCCCTCCCCCCCCCCCCGCTAGACCCCCCGCTAGCGTAATTACTCCCCCCATGTTGCTCCCAGAAGTCAGCAAACTCTGGCTGACCTCGGCTTCCCCCCGTGATCACGGCTCGCCCCGTGCGGTGCCCCCTCCTTCCTGCTTCTCTATTCCCGCCATAATTATCATAGCGCGGGAACCAAGCCCGCGCCTCTCCCTCGGCTCCGCCTCCCATGGCCAACGCCCCATCTCCTCTCCCTCCCCACCTCCCCCCATCACCACCTGTGGGAGAAAGAAAAGTTACCATACCGCAGGATTAATCATACAATCCCTCTTCGCCCCCCCCCCCCCCCCCCACTCGTCCCACCACTTTGTCCAAACGTTCATTTTCGTAGTCCAATCATTCCAATTTTTCTTCTACAATAAAAGTCCACGCTTCATCCGCCGTCTCAAAGTAGTGGTGCCTCCCTTGATATGTGACCCACAGTCTTGCCGGTTGCAGCATTCCAAACTTTATCTTTTTTTTGTGAAGTACCGCTTTGGCCCGATTAAAGCTCGCCCTCCTTCTCGCCACCTCCGCACTCCAATCTTGATAGACGCGGATCACCGCGTTCTCCCATTTACTACACCGAGTTTTCTTCGCCCATCTAAGGACCATTTCTCTATCCTTAAAACGGAGAAATCTCACCACTATGGCTCTGGGAGCTTCTCCTGCTCTCGGTCCTCGCACCATAACTCGGTATGCTCCCTCCACCTCCAACGGACCCGTCGGGGCCTCCACTCCCATTAACGAGTGCAGCATCGTGCTCACATATGCCCCGACGTCCGCCCCCTCCACACCTTCAGGAAGGCCAAGAATCCTCAAGTTGTTCCTCCTTGCGTTATTTTCCAGTGCCTCCAACCTCTCCACAGATCGTTTCTGGTGTGCCTCCTGTATCTCCGACTTCACCACCAGGCCCTGTATGTCGTTTTCATTCTCTGCTGCTTTCGCCTTCACGACCCGAAGCTCCTGCTCCTGGGTCTTTTGTTCCTCTTTCAGCCCTTCAATCGCCTGTAATATCGGGGCCAACAACTCTTTCTTCATTTCCTTTTTTATCTCCTCCACGCAGCGTTTCAAAAACTCTTGTTGTTCAGGGCCCCATATGAAACTGCCACCTTCCGACGCCATCTTGGTTTCTGCTTGCCTTCCTTGCCGTTGTTCCAAAGGATCCGCTGCAATCCGGCCACTTTCCTCTCCTTTTTCCATCCGTGTCCAGGGGGAACACCCTTCTGGTTTACCGCACGGTGTTTTCAGCCGTTAAAATTGCCGTTGGGGCTCCTATCAAGAGCCCAAAAGTCCGTTTCACAGGGAGCTGCCGAAACGTGCGACTCAGCTGGTCATCGCCGCACCCGGAAGTCTGTCAGGACCTTTGTTGAACGGTACTTTACTTTCTCCTGAAGCTTTTTAAAACTTAAAAAATAAATTAATCCTGCAAAAAGAGCACTGCAGCAATCCTGTCTTCCTAATTCTGCAGGCTTTCTTCTTTTTGATTGTCCCACACTCAGCGACTTGGCGGGCTTGTGTTTTTTTTTCTGTTACGAGCTGTCAACTCTGCAGAAGCCCTTTTCTTTAACGTGAAGCCTGGGGACCCAAGTGGAAAGGATTCCATTTCCAAACTCTGCAGTTTTTTTTAAACTTCCGTGCCTTTTTATGTTAATCGTTAGAACATCAGCAATTCTTTGCTTTTTTTTTCAAAAACTCCGTTTCTTCCTGAGCACTGCAGGTTTCTGTATTTAACTCTGCCAGGTTATATTCTGCAAGTTTGTTTTTGAACTTTGGTGTTTTATTTACAGCTTTCTTTCAGCGGTCCTCTATGCTGAGCATTGGTCCACCATCAATTCTATAATGGAAGTACATATTCCTTTTTGTATTTTTTCGCACCGTATTGTGGACTGTGTCACTTAGGGTCTTGCAGGTTTCTGTAGCTTTGCTCACCTGTATTGTATTTTCTCACTCAGGGGTCTTGCAATGTTTCTTCTTAGGTGCATGCCACTCGTCCAGCTTCACGTTATCATACCTTGGGATACTGTTCTGAGTTCATGAGTTTAGCTGCCACCTTTCTTTGGTCATCACCGCCGATACTACTGCTGCACGTCATGTTCATACTGTTTTCATTGCTGCGGATGTGTCTCAGTGAGGAGATTGTCAGACTTGTATATTTAAAAACAAACCATTTATTGCTAGTTTTTAACTATTTACAAATCTTGAGTGGTACGTGGCACAGTGGTTAGCACTGGGACGACGGCGCTGAGGACCCGGGTTCGAATCCCGGCCCTGGGTCACTGTCCGTGTGGAGTTTGCACATTCTGCCCGTGTCTGCGTGGGTTTCACCCCCACAACCCAAAGATGTGCAGGTGAGGTGGATTGGCCACGCTAAATTGCCCCTTAATTGGAAAAAAAATAATAATTGGGTACTGTAAATTTTACAAAAAGAAAAAAAACTATTTTCAAATCTAAGGTATGGTTATGCATGGTGCTGTTCCATGCCGGTACGCTGTTAACTTAAGAGCTCTGTTTCTGGACTGTTCTCTCTGAGTCGCTTACCATGAGACTCTAGACATCATACCGTGGAAGGTGCCATTCTCCTATCCCATGTTAACCCTTGCTCTGCCGAGCAGCTTTGCATTACAGTAGCATGTAGGCACATATCACAACAGGTTTAGAGTCTGAAAGAACTAAAACTGCTGCTCCAGAATCTAATTGAAACAATGTCCCATGACTTCCTACGAGGATTTCTGCTCTCACAATAATTCCCACTTGCTTCTTTATTCTCTACGATGGGAATCTCCATATCTTATGGATCTTCAACTTCATTGAATCTGTTACATTTGAAAATGTTTTCTTTTTCAGTATTCTGCCTGTTTTTTTATACTGTGACATGCTGCCTAAAAATGCCCAACCTTTTTACTCCAACAGCATTGTGCATCTTTGGTAGGACAATGTCCACACTGTACATTTCTCATTAATTGCATTTCATGTTTCGCATGTCTCCTTCTCTCTATTTTCTCTTTTTTACGTCTGAAGAATTGAAGTGTGTGTTATTTTGGGATTCAGGCTCTTTCTCTCACCTCTGACTACCAATCGGTTCAGCCTCCTGATCTTGGTTTGACTACTTAACTGGATCACGTTCGTCAGTCTTCCCTGGACTATAAATTATCTGATGCTTCATCATCCACTACACCAATAACTATTCTTTTGTGAATTCACTCCTCTTTTAGATTACCATATTCACAATCTTCTAACCAGCACAAATCATGAATAACCATGTTGATATTTTCCCTGTGTCTCTAGGCACATTTATTGAACTTTTCACCATCATTTTACAACTTGCTACCGTAGGTAGTGTTAGATTGGAACCTTTTTAATAATTTCCAAAAACTGCGAGCTGTAAATATTAACATTTATTTTAACATATTTACAGGTAATGGAGAACACTTATAAACTTCTGACACAAGGCGAAACACCCTCTCAGCATCCATCCTGTCAAGTCCCCTCAGGATCTCATATTTTTCAATAAGATCACCTCTCATTCTTCTGAACTCCAACCAGGACCAGCCCATCCAAACTCTCCTCATAAATTAAACCCTCCCCTCATCTCCAGGTATCAGTCAAGTGAACTTTCTCTGAACTGCCTCTCATACAAATATGTCCTTTCTTAAATAAGGAGACCAAAACTGTACACAATCATGTGCAAACTCACAAATGCCCTGGACAACTGTAGCAAAATATCCCAACTTTTTTCTTTCGACCCCCTTGCAATAAATGACAATGGTGGAATTTTCCCGTCGTCGGATTCAAATTTCCCACTGGTGAGTTTCCTGGAGGGGGTGGAGTGGTTTCAATGGGAAATCCCATTGACAAGTGGCGGGAAAATAAAATCCCGCCACCAGCGAACGGCATGCCGCAGAGAAACATGCAGCTGGGGGACTTGAGAATACCAACCAATGTTCAATTCGCTTTCCTATTAACTTGCTGTGCCTGCAAACAAATGTTTTGTGATTCATATACCTGGACACCCAGACTCTCTGTACCTCAGTTCTGCAGCTCTCTCTGTTTAAATAATACACAGCTTTTCTATTCTTCCTGCCAAACTAGATGGGTGGGATCCTCCGACCCCCCGCCGGGTCGGAGAATCGCCGGGGGGGCAGCGTAAATCCCGCCCCGCCACGCCGGCACCGCCCGCGATATTCTCCGGCCCCCCCAAAAACCCCATTGACGTGAATCGCGCCGCCCGCCTCGCAGAATGGCGAGGACCGGTGCGACGCAATGGGCCCCGCGGCTGCCCGAATTCTCCGGGCCTGATGGGCCGAAGTCCTGCCAACGTGACACGGGTCACGCCGGCGTAAATCGAACCACCTATTTAACGGCGTCAACCAGTCGTGATGGTTGACGCCAGCCACCGCGGAGGTATGGGTCTGCGTGAGGCGCCCACCGGCAAAGTGACGGCACGCCCGCAATTGGTGGGGGGGGGGGGTCACAGGAGCCATTGGAGTGTGCGTGCCAGGGGGGTGGGGGGAAGGGCTGGGGCTGTGGAGGGGGGGGCGAATGATGGGGAGGGTGCGTGCCGGGGAGGAGAAGGGGGGGGGGGGGGTTGGGGAGGGTGCGTGCCGGAGAGGAGAGGAGAGGGGGGGTGTTGGGGGGGTGCATGCCGGGGAGGAGAGGGGTCCGGGGAGGGCGGGTGATGGGGAGGGTGTGTGCCGGAGAGGAGAGGGGGGGCCGGGGAGCGCGAGTGATGGGGAGGGTGCGTGCCAGGGAGTAGATGGGGGGGTTTTGGGGATGGCGAGTGATGGGGAGGGTGCGTGCCAGGGAGTAGATGGGGGGGGGTGTTGGGGATGGCGAGTGATGGGGAGGGTGCGTGCCAGGGGAGAGGGGGGGGGTGTTGGGGATGGCGAGTGATGGGGAGGGTGCGTGCCGGGGAGGAGGGGGGGGGGGGATTGGGGATGGCGAGTGATAGGGAGGGTGCGTGCCGTGGAGTAGAGGGGGGGGTTGGGGATGGCGAGTGATGGGGAGGGTGCGTGTCGGGGAGGAGGGGGGTGGGGGTTGGGGATGGTGAGTGATGGGGAGGGTGCGTGCCAGGGAGGAGTTGGGGAGGGTGCGTGCCGGGGAGTAGAGGGGGGGGTTGGGGATGGCGAGTGATGGGGAGGGTGCGTGCCGGGGAGTAGAGGGGGGGGTTGGGGGATGGCGAGTGATGGGGAGGGTGCGTGTCGGGGAGGAGGGGGGTGGGGGTTGGGGATGGTGAGTGATGGGGAGGGTGCGTGCCAGGGAGGAGTTGGGGAGGGTGCGTGCCGGGGAGTAGAGGGGGAGTGGGGTTGGGGATGGCGAGTGATGGGGAGGGTGCGTGCCGGGGAGGAGGGGGGGGATTGGGGATGGCGAGTGATGGGGAGGGTGCGTGCCGGGGAGGAGGGGGGGGGGGGGGTTGGGGATGGCGAATGATGAGGAGGGTGCGTGCCGGGGAGGAGGGGGGAGGGAGGATTGGGGATGGCGAGTGATGGGGAGGGTGCGTGCCAGGGAGGAGTTGGGGAGGGTGCGTGCTGGGGAGTAGAGTGGGGGGGGGGGGTTGGGGATGGCGAGTGATGGGGATGGTGCGTGCCGGGGAGGACGGGGGGGGGGGGGGGGGGTTGGGGATGGCGAGTGATGGGGAGTGTGCGTGTCAGGGAGGAGTTGGGGAGGGTGCGTGCCGGGGAGGAAGTCGGGGGGTTGGGGGATGGCGAGTGATGGGGAGGGTATTTGCCGGGGAGGGTGCGTGCCGGGGAGGAGGGGGGAGGGTGGTTGGGGATGGCGAATGATGGGAGAGTGCGTGCCGGGGAGGACGGGTGTTTGGGGGGGTGGGGGTGTTGGGGAGGGAGTCCGCCTGGTCAGGTGCTAGCTTGCAACAGTCACGACCATGCAGCCCATATCACCTGGCACCTGGGGGAGGGGTATGGGCAATGATGACATGAAATCTATCCCTTCCACCCCCACCCCCTGCTGGCTGTTATGTTTGGACATCACCCATCGATGTTGGGCGCCGTGGCGGGAGCCGGACTTCTACATGTTGCCCTGGCGGAGCTGGAGCAGGAGCGTGCCAGGGAGGTGGCGGAGGCTGCCGCAGAGAAGCAGGTGGCAGCCGCCCAGGCTGGAGGGCCACCCGCCCGACAGGACGAGGAAGAGGAAGAGGAGGAGGAGGAAGTGCCACGGTGACAGAGAAGCCCGAGGAGGCCCCGTGTGTACCGGCCCCCTCGTCGTACCAGGCATGCAGGAGGAGACTCAGGGTGAGCCGGGAGACCGTCGCCCATATCTGCCATCTCATGGCACACCTGTCACCGCGTGGCACTGGGGGAGGACACCCTCTCCTGGCCGGAGAATTCGCGACGTTCCGGGGGGCCCGACGCCGGAGTGTTTCGCGCCGTTTTTGCCGCCGGAGTCGGGCCATCGAGCCGATTCACGGAGAATCTCGCCCGACATGTTCACATTTTCCTACATCTCTCAAATTTCTGCACACTCATTTAACTCATCTACATCCCTTTGCAGATTTTTTTTATTTCCTCTTCACAACTTACTTTCCAACCTATGTGCCACCATCAAATTTAGCAACGGTGCATTCGGTCCAGTCGTCCAAGTTATTGATATAGATTGTAATAGTTGACACCCTAGCACTGATCCATCTGCTCATTACACCTTGCCAACCTGAAAATGACCCATTAATTCCCACTCAGCTTCCTGTCAGCTAACCAATCCTCTATCTATGATTATATGTTATGCCCTACACCATGAGCTCTTATTTTACGTTGTCATCTTTGTTGTGGCAAATTTACCTCAACCTCTTTGTGTAGTAGCCAGCTGCACGTTCTCAGAATTCTGAGTTAAAGAATTCTTCCGGAATTCCTTGTGGGAAAGAAAGGCTTGCATTTATATAAAGTTTTTTTCACGAGCACCAGACCCCTCAAAGCACTTTACAGCCAACGAAGTACTTGAGGTGTAGTCATTGCTGTAAGGTAGGGAAAGCGGCAGACAATTTGTAAACTCCCAAAACAGCAGTGTGATAAAGATCAAACAATCTGTTTTTTGCAATATTAATTGAGGGATAAAAATTGGCCTGGGCGCTCCATGGGGTCTTATCCATCTGAGCAGGCAGTTGGGGCCTTGGTTTGATGTGTCATCTGAAGGACCACACCACCAGCAGTCCCTCAGTACAACATCGGAGTGTCAGTCCTGATTTCAGTGCCCAAGCTCTGGAGTAGCATGTGAACCCAGAACCCTGGAACTTAAGAGTGCTCTCAACAGATTTATTTGTAACAATCTTATACTTATGGCCCCTAGTTCTGGACACTTTCACAAGTAGAAATATCTAACCTATCCAACGCTTGCATCGTCTTAAAGATCCCCATCAGGTTATTTTTGTTGCCTTGTGTTTTCTAGAGAAAAGAGACCCGTCCAGTTTGGTCATTCACATTCGCTGTATCCTCTCTGTTACCATCCTTGTAAATCGTTTTTTTAAACTTCTTAGTGCTTCCAGAATTTTATTGTAACATGGACACCATAACCGTACACAGTATCCGAAGTGTGGTTTCACCAAGGTTTCTGGAAAACTTCCCTACTTGTGAATGATCTTCAGCCAGAAATGAACTCCATTGCTTTGTTTTAATTTTCTATAGCTTTGTTCAACTGTATTCCTCCTTTTAATATTTTGTGAAACGATACACAAGATGCAGAAATGTCTACACCATATTTAAAGTTTTATTTTCCAAGGAGAAGGTGGTCTCCTTATTCCGCCGACCACATTGCACTATTTAGATAACCATCATGTAAGCTTGTCAATGTTAAAATCATCGAATTCCTACAGTGCAGGAGGCCATTCGGCCCATCGAGTCTGCACTGACCGTCTGAAAGTCGACCTACCTAGGCCCACCCCCCTGCCCTATCCACGTAATCCTATAACCCCACCTAGCCTGCGCATCTTTGGACTGTAGGACGGAACCGGAGCACCTGGAGGAAAACCACGCAGACACTGGGAGAAAGTGCAAACTCCACACAGTCATCCGGGTCCCTGGCACTGTGAAGCAGCAGTGCTAACCACCGTGCCGCCGTTGTCTTGTGGTCTATTACAGTCTTTCTCAATGCTAACTATGCTACTCAATTTTCTTAATAATTTTGGATCTGTGCCAAACTCAACCCTTGTTCAAGTTGAGTAGCACTAACTACGACTCTCAGACTACAATACTCAAGGACCATGGGAAAGCAAATAAAGTTACCATATTTGTGACCTTCAGCTTTTGAATAACTGTGCATTTACAGATATGATCAGTAGGACAACATACAAAGTTTTCAGTGCCATGATCACAACTGCACACTTTAACTGTCCACTTTTGTTAAGAACGGCTGCAAACTGAAATGATATGCCACTTAACCACACAAGCGGATGGTATATTGGTCAGTAAAAATCCATAAATGTCCAATAAAGGCACACTGCAAATAACTACCATTTAATTTTAGGAATGCTTGTCGAGTGAACTCTTCACACAAAAAAATGTCTGACAATTTTTTTATCCTTCTGGGAAAAGTATTTTCAAAGGTTGATACTGTAATACAGTTCTGTGATTCCAGTCAAGGATTTCGAGATAAGAATCATAGGCTCTCTTTCTAAAACTGAAGTGATGGGAGGGTTGGAGGTGGTGGGGGGAGGGGTGAAGGAAAAGAAACACGGAGACGAAGAGAATATTGTTGAATATTTGTGGGAGGCTCCCCAGCCTGAAGGCCTGGATAAATGATATGGCTGGGTTCAAAAAGTTAGAGAGGATTAAGTTCGCCTTGAGAGGGTCTGCGCAGGGGTTCTACAGGCGGTGGCAACCGTTCCTAGACTATCTCGCGGAGCGTTAGAGGAAGGTCGGTCAGCAGCAGCAGCAACCTTGGGGGGGGGGGGGGTGGAGGGGATGTCCTTGGTGTGGGGGGGGAAGGGGGGACTGCCTGGGAGGGTGGAGATGGATGAGCAAGAGATAACATGAAGGGTTGGGGAAACTGGCACGTACGGGTGAGGGCCAGTGTACAAAGCTGTGTAAATATATCATTTTGCCATGTATATATCTTGCTCTGCGCGATTTCTCTTTTTTTTTGTTACGGGGGAGGGGGGTTATTGTTTGTAAGGGAGAAAAATTGTGTTAAAAAACTTTAATAAATATATATATTTAAAAAAAGAATATTTGCAGGAAGGTTTCAAAACCTGACAGCAACATCTTAGGAATGGATGCCGAATGCACAACATGTCAAATCAAAACACTGTGCTTTCTTAATGAAGAATTGTGGTTCCCGATCTAAAAATCAGAGCATTGGCTTAGTACATGGAAGAAATTGTGAATATGTCTTTCTACAGCTCCGAACCATATTTGTTCCTTTTTAATTGACAAACATAAGTTCCACGACAATGATCACTTCACTCGCTGCTATTTCTTCCTGATAACGGCTTTGCTGCTGAGATCTCGGTTTTGTTATGCTCTTGACGTAGCATAAGCTGCTTCCTTGAAGTACACTCTGACAAAGGAAGGTTCAGACTTGGAGATAGCTTTTCCACATTATTAAACTATTAACAATTCTCCTACTTGGATTCGACTACCCTGTTAATCCTGCTATTGCTACTCAGACTAACCAACCAGTCTGCTACAATCCACGTGGTGGGTGTGATGTGTTTCAATCAACCCTGTCTGTACTCACTAAGTGTCTCCACTGGAAAGAGCCTGAGCATGTGTGCTGTGTCCTTTTATATGGGTTGGTGTAATGCCCCCCTGTGATAATGTCACGTCTGGATGTGTCTTGAATGCCCATTGGTCGTGTCCTACCTTACTGACCTCTTGGTTCAATGTCTGTGTGTCATGATGTCTCTGGTGCTCCCTCTAGTGACTAGCTAGGTGTAGTGTGTTCACATTAACCCCTTGTGTATTTACAGTGATGCATATCACCACAATCTCCGGGTTGTATTTGGATTAACAAGGCGGCAGAGATGCGCGTTTTTCATTTCAACATCTGCCATGTGCGAGACTTCCATTAAAGCATTCACAAAAACATTTTAGAAAATTAACAAGCTTAATTTTTAGAATGGATTAGGTAATAATTAAAACTAAGAAACTAAATGTGTACAGATTGTGCCAAACCTATAAAGGTGCAGTGGAAAAATCAGAGATGGTGTGGAGCGTGGAAACTGGTGTGTTCTGCTTTGAGGATGTTCAGGGTAAGTATGGTCAGCTGGTACCCTACTACTTCAATGATAGGCAAAAAGAGTGTGAATTGATTTTAATCAGCAGAAAATAATTTAACATGAGAATATTGCAAAGAAGTATGAATGCTGTTTTTCACTGTTAAAAAGTGTTGTTAAATCAAACTGAAGAGACTCTCTTGTTCCACAGGGAGTAGGTGGTTTATATAAGAATTAATTTGGCTTATGAAAAGAAAAGTTTGTTTTTTATAGCATGGAGAGTCTACTTTGTTTGATCAGTACTCCAGCTCTTACTGCTGCAGGGTAGAGAGCAGGTTTTTCAAAGTCAGGGTCGGTGTAGACCGGTGTCGGAAGGACCACAGAGCTTTCAAGAATGCCGGCCGTCCGCACATGCGTGCCCCCTCAGACGGGTCCGACAGTGTGCAGGCTCGATATCTGAGGTCCTCCCCCTCCTGTCTCCTCTATACACCAACTCGAACGTTACACTGGCATTCCCCAGCAGTCAACCCCGTCCCGGCCCCGCACCGCTCTCAGAGCCACATTCCATTCCTGTGGGTCGTGGGTATTCCTCCATAACACGGAGGGTGGCCCGGAGACCAGCAGAGCAGACCGCCTCCTCCTGACATCAGCGCGCTGTCCCAGTACCATCTCCTCCGCAGGTCAAAGCAATGCCCCAGTACCACCTCCTCCTTACGTCAGCGAGCTGTCCCAGTACCACATCCTCCTGATATCAGCGTGCTCTCCCAGTACCGCCTCCTCCTGACATCATCGTGCTGTCCCAGTGCCACTTCCTCCTTACGTCAGCGCGCTGTCCCAGTACCACATCCTCCTGATATCAGCGTGCTCTCCCAGTACCGCCTCCTCCTGACATCATCGTGCTGTCCCAGTGCCACCTCCTCCTTACGTCAGCGCGCTGTCCCAGTACCACCTCCTGTTACGTCAGCGCGCTGTCCCAGTACCGCCTCCTCCAGACTTCAGCGCGCTGTCCCAGTACCGCCTCCTCTTTACGTCAGCGCGCTGTCCCAGTACCACCTCCTCCTGATGTCAGCGCGCTGTCCCAGTACCGCCTCCTCCAGACTTCAGCGTGCTGTCCCAGTACCGCCTCCTCCTGCCGTCAGCGCGCTGTCCCAGTACCACCTCCTCCTCACGTCAGTGCGCTGTCCCAGTACCGCCTCCTCCTGACATCAGCGCACTGTCCCAGTACCACCTCCTCCTGACGTCAGCGCGCTGTCCCAGTACCGCCTCCTCCTGATGTCAGCGCGCTGTCCCAGTACCGCCTCCTCCTGATGTCAGTGCGCTGTCCCAGTACCGCCTCCTCCTGATGTCAGCGCGCTGTCCCAGTACCGCCTCCTCCTCACGTCAGCGCGCTGTCCCAGTACCGCCTCCTCCTGCCGTCAGCGCGCTGTCCCAGTACCGCCTCCTCCTCACGTCAGCGCATTGTCCCAGTACCACCTCCTCCTGCCGTCAGCGTGCTGTCCCAGTACCGCCTCCTCCTGCCGTCAGCGCGCTGTCCCAGTACCACCTCCTCCTCACGTCAGCGCGCTGTCCCAGTACCGCCTCCTCCACACGTCAGCGCGCTGTCCCAGTACCGCCTCCTCCTCACGTCAGTGCGCTGTCCCAGTACCACCACCTCCTCACGTCAGTGCGCTGTCCCAGTACCACCTCCTCCTCACGTCAGCGCGCTGTCCCAATACCGCCTCCTCCTCACGTCAAAGCGCTGTCCCAGTACCACCTCCCCCTGACACCAGCGTGTTGTCCCAGTACCACCTCCTCCTGCCGTCAGCGTGCTGTCCCGACATCGCCTCCTCCTCACGTCAGCGCGCTGTCCCAGTACCGCCTCCTCCACACGTCAGCGCGCTGTCCCAGTACCGCCTCCTCCTCACGTCAGTGCGCTGTCCCAGTACCACCACCTCCTCACGTCAGTGCGCTGTCCCAGTACCACCTCCTCCTCACGTCAGCGCGCTGTCCCAATACCGCCTCCTCCTCACGTCAAAGCGCTGTCCCAGTACCACCTCCCCCTGACACCAGCGTGTTGTCCCAGTACCACCTCCTCCTGCCGTCAGCGTGCTGTCCCGACATCGCCTCCTCCTCACGCCAGTGCGCTGTCCCAGTACCGCCTCCTCCTGACACCAGCGTGCTGTCCCAGTACCACCGCCTCCTGACACCAGCGTGCTGTCCCAGTACCGCCTCCTCCTGACACCAGCGTGTTGTCCCAGTACCGCCTCCTCCTGACATCAGCGCACTGCCCCAGTACCGCCTCCTCCTGACGTCAGCGCGCTGTCCCAGTACCGCCTCCTCCTGATGTCAGCGCGCTGTCCCAGTACCACCTCCTCCTCACGTCAGCGCGCTGTCCCAGTACCGCCTCCTCCTGCCGTCAGCGCGCTGTCCCGACATCGCCTCCTCCTCACGTCAGCGCGCTGTCCCAGTACCGCCTCCTCCTCACGTCAAAGCGCTGTCCCAGTACCGCCTCCTCCTGACACCAGCGTGTTGTCCCAGTACCGCGTCCTCCTGACACCAGCGTGTTGTCCCAGTACCGCCTCCTCCTGCCGTCAGCGTGCTGTCCCAGTACCGCCTCCTCCTGACGTCAGTGTGCTGTCCCAGTACCGCCTCTTCCTCACGTCAGCGCACTGTCCCAGTACCGCCAGACAGCAGTGCAGACAGACCTTGGGCAGGATTCTCCCAGCCCTGGGCCGGGCCACGCCGCCCCGACGCTGGCACGCAATTCTCCGCAGAGCTGTCCCAGTACCGCCTCCTCCTGATGTCAGCGCACTGTCCCAGTACCGCCTCCTCCTGATGTCAGCGCGCTGTCCCAGTACCACCTCCTCCTGATGTCAGCGCACTGTCCCAGTACCACCTCCTCCTGATGTCAGCGCGCTGTCCCAGTACCACCTCCTCCTGATGTCAGTGCGCTGTCCCAGTACCACCTCCTCCTGATGTCAGCGTGCCGTCCCAGTACCACCTCCTCCTGATGTCAGCGCGCTGTCCCAGTACCACCTCCTCCTGATGTCAGCGTGCTGTCCCAGTACCACCTCCTCCTGATGTCAGCGTGCTGTCCCAGTACCACCTCCTCCTGATGTCAGCGCACTGTCCCAGTACCACCTCCTCCTGATGTCAGCGCACTGTCCCAGTACCACCTCCTCCTGATGTCAGCGTGCTGTCCCAGTACCACCTCCTCCTGATGTCAGCGCGCTGTCCCAGTACCACCTCCTCCTGATGTCAGCGCGCTGTCCCAGTACCACCTCCTCCTGATGTCAGCGCGCTGTCCCAGTACCACCTCCTCCTGATGTCAGCGCGCTGTCCCAGTACCACCTCCTCCTGATGTCAGTGCGCTGTCCCAGTACCACCTCCTCCTGATGTCAGCGCACTGCCGTCAGGAGGAGGCGGTACTGGGACAGCGCGCTGACGTGAGGAGGAGGCGATGTCGGGACAGCGCGCTGACGGCAGGAGGAGGTGGTACTGGGACAGTGCGCTGACGTGAGGAGGAGGCGATGTCGGGACAGCACGCTGACGTCAGGAGGAGGCGGTAATGGGACAGCGCACTGACGTGAGGAGGAGGCGGTACTGGGACAGCGCGCTGACGTCAGGAGGAGGCGGTACTGAGACACCGCGCTGACGTGAGGAGGAGGCGATGTCGGGACAGCGCGCTGACGGCAGGAGGAGGTGGTACTGGGACAGTGCGCTGACGTGAGGAGGAGGCGATGTCGGGACAGCACGCTGACGTCAGGAGGAGGCGGTAATGGGACAGCGCACTGACGTGAGGAGGAGGCGATGTCGGGACAGCACGCTGACGTCAGGAGGAGGCGGTAATGGGACAGCGCACTGACGTGAGGAGGAGGCGATGTCGGGACAGCACGCTGACGGCAGGAGGAGGCGGTACTGAGACACCGCGCTGACGTGAGGAGGAGGCGATGTCGGGACAGCGCGCTGACGGCAGGAGGAGGCGGTACTGGGACAGCGCGCTGACGTGAGGAGGAGGCGATGTCGGGACAGCGCGCTGACGGCAGGAGGAGGTGGTACTGGGACAGTGCGCTGACGTGAGGAGGAGGCGATGTCGGGACAGCACGCTGACGTCAGGAGGAGGCGGTAATGGGACAGCGCACTGACGTGAGGAGGAGGTGGTACTGGGACAGCGCGCTGACGTGAGGAGGAGGCGGTACTGGGACAGCGCGCTGACGTCAGGAGGAGGCGGTACTGAGACAGCGCGCTGACGTCAGGAGGAGGCGGTACTGGTAATCCTCGCTACCTTACCTGCCCACACAAATGACAAAATCAGCCTCACCACCCCCATATAAAATGTCTTTGGCAAACAGACCAGCAAGCACTAAGAGGGAGGGAGGTCGGGGATAGTGGGGTGGTACCATCGGGAAAGTGGAGTGGTGGTGTAGACTTGTATGAGGAACATTGAAATACCCTCACAACCAGAATGACACCTGTGCATCTTTGTTTCGCGATGTGGACTGACCAACAATCCCATGCCACATCCCCTGGGGCCCATCCCCTGGGTGATCAAAGGTTAGCCGTTGCGCCTGTGGTACAGCCTCCCGCAGTGTTCACAGTGTCCATGCATCAAGGTGTGATCGGGATGCTCGGCAGTGAGCCCCACATGCGACATGGCCCGCCCACCCCGGGCATCCACTTTGGATGTGTGAAGCGCTCACTTACCCACAATTGACAATTCCCCATTTGCAATAGCCTTCAGCTGCAAGGCCAGAGGCCTCCACAATCAGTGGAAGTTATGGATGGCCGTTGGGCAAACAGACAGGGACTAGGACTGCCCCCAAATCAGAACACACGGTCCAGGGGCTGGCATGGAGGGCCTGCGCACGGTTGACCCCCATGCCCCCCACCCTCCCCACCAGCAGAACCCCCGCCACACACAACCCTGATACCTTCAGCCCCCATGGTAGCCCACTCCCAACTGGGGCTACACGCCCTGGCTCATTGCCTGTGAGCAAAGATGGCTGCTCACCTCCTCGGCTCACTGCAGCAGCCCATCCGCCAGGTTCCTGTTTTTCAAAAGGAGTACTAATTGGCGCCAGCGTGACCACCTGCTGGGGAGGCCGCTGGATTGCAGCACGCCGTTGGATATGGGATGGCTCCCGTTACTTGTATGGAAACAGGTCAAGTGGTGATAATTTGTTTCTCGTCACACTAGGCAGGATCCTGATTTCGCCCACAGTTTGGCACCTGGCGCGGTTCTTGTTTTTGGCCCCTCCCACTATTCACCGGCCTCCTTGTGCTCTCACTCGAGCAAAACCCCAGGTCAGAGAATCGCGCCCTAAGCCCTGGGCAGGTTTGACGGAGTGTTGCTCGCTGGCTTTTCAGCTGAGATCCACACCGCTATTCAACCACAGGGCGGGATTTACCGACCTGCCCGCCGTGTGTTTTCGATTGCGACAGATGGGGCCCGCCAGCGGGATTTTCTGATCCTGCCCATTGTCCTTTCATTACCAGGAAATCCGTGCACCGTTGGTGGGACCGTAATATTCCGTCAGCCTGAACAGCCCACAGTAATTCTGTTGGGCCTTGGGGAGTTTCTCTTCATCAAGCCCACATTTAGAACTGTTTTCATCACTGGGAAGCTGAACTTGCCAGCGAGACCAGTTCCTCAGAGATTGGGCCACTATCTTAAAAGGGTGTCCCAATTGCTAAATGAGCTTGTGGGTCCCCCACACCCATGGGCAATGTCAACCCCCCCACACATACATAGGCATTACTCCACATCCCCCCAAGTGAGGGCCCCCCTTGTCTCCGACCACCCAGGGATCTCCATAGCCTGCATCTCCCTCCCAGGTGCAGTTATACCTGATCCACGTTCGTGTGGACTAATGCCAAACGCCGCCCAGTCGATGCCTAGCTGGGGAGGCAGTTAATCCCCGGGAGAATCTGGCTCATTGAAATGTGATCTGGATCTCGTCCAGGGCAAGCGACGTCTCGCGAGGTTTGGTTGAATCTCAAGACGCCACACGCATCGCGAATGTCGCGAGATTCAACAGCCTTGTTGCATCACCAAGTTGGACACAATGGGGCCGGTAAATCGCACCCTATGTAATTGACACTAACTAGAGAAGAAAGAGTTGCATAATTCAATCGTGTGATTTCCCTGTCACCCCCCAATCCCAGGTGAAAACTGAGTGGATGAATTATTAGGAGATCGGGATTGGGTTCATCTGCGATATCTCATGATTGAATTGCTTGCCTCCAATCCCCATATGGGTTTATACATAAAGAGCTGCGATTCTGAGAAAGCACCAGAGTTTATAGGAATTCAGACATTTTATTCACGCAGTGCCCATGCTAAATTAAGAGTTACTGTGAGAATGAAAGAGGTCGGTTTTCCTGAAGGAATTGTTGAATCAGAGTGGCCTATGGTATGTGTAAATATTAGGTTAAAGCCATAGTAATTACTATTCATAGAGGGAATGCAATTAGATAATCCACCTCATAAATTCAGTTATTAGTTATATGTGTTCATTATCAGTGATTGCTGATTAATTAATAATTATCTTTTATTTTTTAATTTGCTAATTTTATAACAGGTTCACACTCAACCTGTTTGACTGTGTTATGGGCGCACCCTCCTTGGCCATCAAGTCCTGGGGTCGGAATCAAACCCAGAGATACTGCCTCTGAGGCAGGGACACTACCCACTGTGCTATAGGACCCCAAGAATCTATGATAGCTTTTTAAAAAATAATCACTAAACATTTGCTCCAGTCTGAGGACCACAATCTGATACACAACCAGATTATTCACCATATCTGGCTGGACAATACCGAGACTAACATTTCCATTTGTTCTTTGGGTGCACAGCATCGAGAGAACTCCCAGTTCTCCAAGACCAACTTCCATAAATGTCTGACTGAATGTTAGATTTTCATTGGGGGAGGGGGCTTCCTCTCACAGCCCTTCACCCCCCCAACACACACACACATTCCAAATCCATGCCAATTCATGTCACCTCACGCCCCCTTCCAATGGTTCCCTCATAACCTCCATCCCAATATGTGCTCTTCTGCCTGTCCCAAGGCCCTCATACCATCCATGAGAACCTATGCTCTTTTGCCAACACAATAGCCCATTATAGCCCCACACCAATATAGTGCCAACTCATACCAACCCGGCCCCTGACCCACCACTCTCTCCCCAGGGCTGACCTCAGGACCCATGCTGTGACAATGAATGGATGGGAAATCAGTCATGCAGCAGTAATCCAGTAATGGCAGCCCTAAGGCTTACGTCAATAGAGTGAAATAGCCAGCATATTTTGGCAACACTTAAGACAGTTTATTTCAAAGGTTTAAAGGGCAGGAGTATTAAATAACTTGACAGCTCTCTTTGGCAGTTCATTCTAACACTTCTGACAATTGTTTTTGAAAGCTCATCTTGACACTTAACAGTTGTTTTAAAAACATATTTTAATTCAAATTTTCACATTTTAACAATTAAATATATAAAACACATGAAATTTACAAAATACAACCAACCCAAAATTAAACAAAACCTCAGCCCCCCACCTTCCCCCCTCCAACCCTCCCCTAACAATTGGCAGCAGCCAGCTCCCCAAAATGCAATACAAACAAACCCCATCTCTCGTGGAACCCCTTACTTGCCCCCTCAGAGAAAATGTCACCTTCTCCAAATACAAGAATTCCATTAGATCCCCCAGCCACACCGAGGCACAGGGTTGGGAAGCTGACCTCAACCCCAACAGGATCCTCCTGCGAGTGATCAATGAGGTGAAGGCTAGAACATCTTCCCCCGCTCTCATCTGTAACTCCAAGTCTGACACACGAATATGGCGCCCAGGGGACTGGGCTCTAAGTCCACATGTAAAATTGCCAACATGGTGCTGACGAGCTACCCCCAAAACCTGTCCAACTTCGGGCAGGGCCAGATGTGTACATGATTGGCTGGGCTCCTCCCACACCACTCACAAATATCCTCCACCCCCTCAAACAACTTGCTCATCCTCGATTTTGTCATGTGCTCTCTGTACTACCTTTCGCACATGAGGTTGAGGAATTCACCCTCCGCAGCACCTCACACCACAGTCCCTCCTCCAGCAACATCCCAAGCTCCACTTTCCATTTGGTCTTAATCCCCCTCCAGAGACGTCCTATCCTTCTCCAAAGTCCTCCCATAAATCACCAAGATCACTCCTCCTCTAACCCCATCACAGACAACACCCTCTCCAGCAAAGAAGAGGGTGACGCCACCGGAAAGATTGGACAGCCCTTTTTCACAAAATCCCACACCAGCTTGTACCTAAAACCCTCTCCTCCCAGCACCCCAAACGTCACCCCCAACTCCATTAGAATCACAAACTGCCTTACTAGCAACAGATCCTTTATTCCACCACCTGTTGATCCTCCCATCCCCGAAACCTCACATCCATCCTCCAGGCCCAAACCCATGGTCCCCCCCCAAATCAGCATTAACTTTGACCCCACTCTCAACTTAAAGTGCTGCTAAACAGCATCCATATTTTCAGCATGGCTACCACCACCGGGCTCCCCGAATAACTCCCCAGGGCAAAGGGAAGCGGCGCTACTGTCAACACCCGCAACCCCGACCCCTTACAAGAGTCTGCCTCCACCTTTACGCACAAAGCCTCCGACTCCCTACTCCAGCCCCGCACCTTCTCAGCGTTCCCTGCCCAGTAGTAGTATAACAAGTTCGGAAGGGTCAAGCCCCTAACTGTTGCCCTCTCTGGAGCATTGTCCTCCTAATCCTCGCTACCTTACCTGCCCACACAAATGACAAAATCAGCCTCACCACCCCCATATAAAATGTCTTTGGCAAACAGACCAGCAAGCACTGAAACAAGGATAAAAACCAAAGCAAAATGTTCATCTTAACCGCCTGCACTCGCCGACCAACGAAAGGGGAAGACTGTCCCACCTCAGCAAATCTGCTTTAACTCTGCCCACCAGACTCATGAAGTTCAACTAGCAGAGCAGAGCCCAGTCCCGAGCCACCTGCCTGCCCACCTCACCCCTAGTTTCAGCATCACCCATCTCAGCACCTTCTCCTTCACCTAACAGCTGTGGAAGCAGGCGATCACAGCTCTCGGTGGTTCATTTGCCTTTGGTTTCGGCTAGAGTGACCAGTGGGCCATGTTCAACACCTCCCCCCCCCCATCAGCTTAGCGAACATCTCTGGCCTTCCAGCCGCTCAGGCAGTCCCACGATCCTGAGATTCTGCCTTTGATCTGTTTTCATGGTCCTCCACTTTGACTCTCAGACCTTTGTTACTCTCCACCACCCTCTGCAGCTCTTCTCCCATTGAGGTTAACTGGTCGCTGTGCTGCAACAATGCCTTCTCCACCACTTTCAGCACCTGTCCTTGCTCCCATACCACTGTCAACGTCTTTTCCAAAGCCTCCTTCATCGGGGCAAGGGTCACCTATCCACTCCTTGAGTGAGGTCATCATCTCCATTCGCGCTTCTAAAAATTATTCAAAAACAGCCGCCTAAACCCCCCTACCATCACTTCAGCCAGCTTATCCACAGTAATGGGCGTGGCCCTGCTTGATGAGCTTCCTCCCACCATCTTTCCTCCCACTGAACTCCCCACCAAACTCACCGGCGGACTTTCGCTCGCCCCCTTTTTTTCTGTATTATTTTTCTGGGATTTTGACATCCTTTAGTTGCCTTAAGCTTTCCCACGAATGATCAGATAAAATTCTCACCAAAAACTGGATCCAAAGGGGCCCAAAACATCAAAGGCTCTCGCTGGAGCTGCCAAGCATGCAACTTCGTCTTACAAGCCACCACCGGACGTTCCTTAACAGTTTTTGACAGTTCAAATAATCTTCACAGTTCCACTGAGCTTATTCATTTTTTAACACACATTCATGCCTACTTTTAAAATTCCCAAAGACATCAGACCTCTCCAAAAGGTGTCCGGGGATTCCATCCAGAGGGGCAATGCACCCTAAATATCCAAACAAAGTTCGTACCTGATCTTAGTGGGTGTAACTTGTGCATGCCAGGTTTCAGACACCTCTCGCATCAAAATTATATGAGGCATGGCAGCTGCTGATTTTAACAGACAGCTGTCTCTGCAAAATGCGCACATGCAAATCCCAACCTGGATCATTCCTGTCCCACTCCCTCCCCAAAATGGTAGGTGCCATGTTTGGGGGCAGGACCTTCAAATTTGGTCTTTTCTGCATTTTCATGTTGACGGAGAGGCTCTCCATCATTGCCGAAATCCAGGCCCGAGTGGTTGCTATGTTCTTCTATTCAACATAAACCAATCACACAACACAGACTGGTAAAACAATAATGGGGGTTCTTTATTTGAAGATAAGACCACTGACATATAATGTTAACTGGGAGGTTGAGTCTGCATGTCTGACTTCTCCAAGCTGCTGCTGCTGTAGGCGGTGTTCAGAGTCATGGGTTTGCTATATCACATCCTGTATCAGTGATAGTGATGGACAGACAGCAGTTTAGGATACATGTACATCAACAGTGGTGTGGGGTCTCACTCCATTCAAAAACATACACTACTCCAGGATCATCGAGAAGAGGAAAGATAACTTTGGTTTCTTTTTTTCCTCACATCAATGATCTTGGTAAATCCCCTCCTCGACCCACTCCACCCTCGTCTCCAACAAGCTTACAGGCTTTTTCTGAGATTGGTATCAACCATTTAGCTGTCTTTGCTGCTTCCCCACTTCCTCTTTTCTACCTCTTTTCAACCAAGCAAAACTTGCGCTCATTTTCCTGACTCATGTTTCTTGATAGTTTCTCTTCTATCTTCCCATATGTTCGATGCACAAGACCCACCTCCTTCTCCCTCTTCCCATTAAACTGCTGGCTACCTGACGTCCCTTCCTGGTTTCTGTACTGGCTGACATTGTAATTTACTTTCCTTTCCACATACTACCGTCTTCCCTTTCAATACCGCCATTACCACCAATTTCTCAAACAGGTACTCTCAATGTTTCTGTCTTTGCAGACTACTGTCATCCAAAATAATCGACTGCCTTCCAACTCCAAAAATTGATTATTGCCCCTTTTTTGTCACTGATTGCACAAGAATGAATGAAAAATACAGTCACAGTTATAGTTAGGAGATTAAGCTACAATACACTGCAAACAGGAATTTTGAAATAATCCAGGTTTGACCCTTAGAATGAATTCACTCTTGGGATTCAAATTTATTTGGAAGATCAAAATAATTTTTTTTAAACAAACCTTCCATATATTGGCTGCCTTCCTGATTAGAGCTGCTTTTCCGAAAACAGGAATTGGAAGTTTGCATTGCGGCTTAGCATTAAATCCTGTAATACCCTTGCTGTTCTACTGAAATTAATGAATGGTTTGAAATACATTTTTCAATGATCAAATATATGGGGCGGGATTCTCCGGCCCCCCACCGGGCCGGAGAATCGCTGGGGGGCGGCGTGAATCCCGCCCCGCCGCCCCGACGCGGCTGCCAGATTCTCCCGAGCTGGTTTTTCAGGGGGGGGGGGGCGGGAATCGCGTTGTGCCGGTCGGGGGCCGTTGGCAGCGCGCCCCCGGCGATTCTCTGGCCCGCGATGGGACGAGTGGCCGCCCGTTTCCGGCCAGTCCCGCCGGCGTATATTACACCAGGTCCGTACTGGCGGGACCTGGCTCTGCGGGCGGCCTGCGGAGTCCTCGGGGGCACGCGGGGGGATCTGGCCCCGGGGGGGCCCCCACGGTGGCCTGGCCCGCGATCAGGGCCCACCAACCCGTGGGCGGGCCTGTGCCATGGGGGCACTCTTTCCCTTCGCGCCGGCCACTGTACTGGTCCGACATGGCCGGCGTGGAGAAGAACCCCCCTGCGCATGCGCTGGGATGACGGCAGTACACGGTGGCGCTCCCGCGCTTGGGCCAACTCATGCCGGCCAGCGGAGGCCCTTCGGCACCGTTTGGCGCGGCGCCAACCCCGCTGGCGCAGGCCTAGCCCCTGAAGGTGTGGAGGATTCTGCACCTTCCGGGCGGCCCGACGCCGGAGTGGTTCACGCCACTCCTCGGCGCGGTACGGCCCGCCCCGCCCCTGGTCGTCCCAGGGATAAGGCCACTGTCAGAGTTTATTCTGGAGAATTACTTCACTAATAGTGCTGTCCCTTCTTTAATCACAAAGGCAAGCTTCTAAAAAAGGCAAAGTACATTGTAAGAAACCAGAACAGTATCAAGAAATCAACAATTTACAGCACCTTTAACAAAAGAAATTATCCCAAGGCACTTCACAGGAGCATTATAAAACAAAGTATGAGACTGAACACATGAGATATTAAGTCAGATGAACAAAAGCTTGGTCAAAGAAGTGGGTTTTAAGAAGTGTCTTAACATGAGATGGAGATGGAGAGTTGTAGGAAAGGTATTCCAGGTTTGGGGACACAGGTAACTAAAGAAGCAACCAACAAAGGTGGAGCAATTAAAATTGAGGATGCACAAGAGACCAGCATCAGAAGCTTGCAGATAATTCGGTGGGAGGTGTGACTGGAGAAGATTACAGACAGAGGGAGGGGCAAGGCCATGGAGGAATTTTAAAAGAAGGATGACAAGTTTAAAATCAAGGTGCCATTTGCATGGTAGCTAATGGATGAATGGGCATAGGGTTAATGGGACACAGGACTTGCTGTAAGTTAAGACATAGGAACCAGGGGCGACATTCTCCCCCAACGGCGCGATGTCTGCCGACTGGCGCCAAAAACGGCGCCAATCAGACGGGCATCGCGCCGGCCCAAAGGTGCGGAATGCTCCGCATCTTTGGCGGCCTAGCCCCAACATTGAGGGGCTAGGCCGACGCCGGAGGGATTTCCGCCCCGCCAGCTGGCGGAAATGGCGTTTGTTGCCCCGCCAGTTGGCGCGGAAATGCGGCGCATGCGCGGGAGCGTCAGCGTCCGCTGACAGTTTCCCGCGCATGCGCAGTGGGGAGAGTCTCTTCCGCCTCCGCCATGATGGAGGCCGTGGCGGAGGCGGAAGGGAAAGAGTGCCCCCACGGCACAGACCCGCCCGCGGATCGGTGGGCCCCGATCGCGGGCCAGGCCACCGTGGGGGCACCCCCCAGGGACAGATCGCCCCGCGCCCCCTCCCAGGACCCCGGAGCCCGCCCACGCCGCCTGGTCCCGCCGGTAAATACCGGGTTTGATTTACGCCGGCGGGACAGGCAATTTCTGGGCGGGACTTCGGCCCATCCGGGCCGGAGAATTGAGTGGGGGCCCCGCCAACCGGCGCGGCCTGATTCCCGCCCCCGCCCAATCTCCGGTACCGGAGACTTCGGCGGGGGCGGGATTCACGGCGGCCAACGGCCATTCTCCGACCCGGCGGGGGGTCGGAGGATGACGCCCCAGAGGTCTGGATGACAAGGTGATGGAGGGCAGAATGTCAGAAGATCAATGAAGATTTCTGCTGCAATCAAGGCTGCCTAATAAACACTTTAATGTCAGATGCCAATGCTTAGTTGCACTGATGATAATCAATATCCTGACCATTGTTTAAAGCTCTCGGAAACCAATAATACAAAAGCAAAGCAACAATAATACAAAAGCCAGCAGCCCATAATTCACCCATACCCACCATCACAGCTTCCGAAGTCAGATCGGCCTTCCTGAAAGTGAACTCTCGGAAGGCGACAGGCCCGGACGGGATCCCTGGTCGTGCACTCAGAGCCTGCGCGGACTAGCTGGCAGAGGTATTCACGGACATCTTTAACCTGTCCCTACTCCACTCCGAGGTCCCCACCTGATTCAAGAAGACCACCATCATACCGGTACCAAAGAAAAATTAGGCATCGTGTCTCAATGACTACCGTCCGGTGGCCCTGACTTCAGTCGTAATGAAGTGCTTCGAGAGATTGATCATGAAGCGCATCACCTCCATACTCCCAGAACGCCTTGATCCACTGCAATTCGCATACCGCTGCAACCGGTCCACATCAGATGCCATTTCCCTGGCCCTACACTCATCCCTAGAGCATCTCGAAAACAAGGACTCCTACATCAGTCTCCTATTTATTGACTACAGCTCCGCCTTCAACGCCATAATCCCAGCCAAGCTCATATCAAAGCTCCAAAACTTGGGACTTGGCTCCCCACTCTGCAACTGGATCCTCGATTTTCTGACCAACAGACCACAATCAGTAAGAATGAACAACAACACCTCCTCCACAATAGTCCTCAATACCGGGGCCACGCAAGGCTGCGTACTTAGCCCCTACTCTACTCCCTGTACACACACGACTGCGTGGCAAAACTTGGTTCCAACTCCATCTACAAGTTTGCTGATGATACGACCATAGTGGGCCGGATCTCGAATAACAACGAGTCAGAATACAGGCGGGAGATAGAGAACCTAGTGGAGTGGTGTAGCGACAACAATCTCTCCCTCAATGCCAGCAAAACTAAAGAGCTGGCCATTGACTTCAGGAAGCAAAGTACTGTACACACCCCTGTCAGCATCAACGGGGCCGAGGTGGAGATGGTTAGCAGTTTCAAATTCCTAGGCGTGCACATCTCCAAAAATCTGTCCTGGTCCACCCACGTCGACGCTACCACCAAGAAAGCACAACAGTGCCTATACTTCCTCAGGAAACTAAGGAGATTCGGCATGTACACATTAACCCTCACCAACCTTTACAGATGCACCATAGAAAATATCCTATCAGGCTGCATCATAGCCTGGTATGGCAACTGCTCGGCCCAGGACCACAAGAAACTTCAGAGAGTCGTGAACACCGCCCAGTCCATCACACGAACCTGCCTCCCATCCATTGACTCCATCTACACCTCCCGTTGCCTGGGGAAAGCGGGCAGCATAATCAAAGATCCCTCCCACCCGGCTTACTCACTCTTCCAACTTCTTCCATCGGGCAGGTGATACAGAAGTCTGAGAACACGCACGAACAGACTCAAAACCAGCTTCTTCCCCACTGTCACCAGACTCCTAAATGACCCTCTTATGGACTGACCTCATTAACACTACACCCTGTATGCTTCATCCGATGCCAGTGCTTATGTAGTTACATTGTATACCTTGTGTTGCCCAATTATGTATTTTTTAAAATTCCCTTTTCTTCCCATGTACTTAATGATCTGTTTGAGTTGCTCGCAGAAAAATACTTTTCACTGTACCTCGGTACACGTGACAATAAACAAATCCAATCCAATCCAATCCAAAATATTGCAGATGCTGGAAAGCTGAAATGGAAACAGAAAATGCCAGAAACACTCAGCAGGACTGGCAGCATGTGGGGAGAAAAACAGAGTTAACATTCCAGGTCTGTGACCTTCCACCTGAAATGAAACTTGAATCCATGACCTTAGAGCCATAGAATTGTTACAGTGCAGAAAGTGGTCATGCGGCCCATCGAGTCTGCACTGACCGTCTGAAAGGGCACCCTACCTAGGCCCACTTGCTGTATCCCTGTAACCCCACCTAACCTGCACACCTTTGGACTGTGGGATTCATTCTGCTGACATTGTCTCTAAGACACTGGACATAAATGACAGTGCAGAGCGGGCCCCGAAGGAAGAGTCTTATGTTTTAGTTTTTTTTGTCAATGTTTCCTTGCCACGCTTCCTTCATGGAAGTGAAAAAGGAAACCGAAAGAGGGGGAGTGAAACCTTAATTTTGTATGCTACAGTATTTGCATTGCAAAATAAACCAAGATCCCATTTAATCAAGTTTGGAGTTTATAAACCTTAGGGCTGCAAAATTTCTCTCAGTAGTCCTGCTGGTCCTAGCACCATAAAAGCTCCAAGATCAAAATTGGCCATCAGAATGGTTCTGAGTATTTCTGGTGCAGCTCACAGTATGCACTGACTTAGCAGGTGTGATGTGCATGCGCTGGAAGAATGCAAGTGGGTGGATTGTGGCAGCAAACATCCCCCAAATGCTGATTTTATGTGCCATCTGCTATTTCGGACAGTGCAGATCCAGTTAACCACAATCATTCTCCATGGTGTGATGCAGGATCTTGACAAGGAAGTCAGAGCAGTTGGTTGGCCTGTCAAGAGAAAGCCTGCTTCAGTAATGAGGGCTATAATTGGGGTACATTTTGGGCTGCAATATTATTTGGAGATTCAGCCCAGGCAGCTATTAAGGAGAGAATTGGGGAGTATTGGGTTTACTTGCAAAATTATATTTCTTCACTCCATGGGCTCAACTAACATTGACTGGAAAGCTAAAGTTGTTGTTATTTGGAGAGAACCTGTGTGAATTACTCACCAGAAACCGCCAACATTCATCTTTCTTCAGTATACCAAGAGAGAATCCTCTCGGCCGGCAATGTTTCAACTACCATGTTGAGGACTGATGAGAAGAGATTTTTTTAAAACTCTTTGTGATAACCAAGTGCATGCTACATCTTTAGACTACAATGCGTATCTAGGTGAATGAGGAGTGGGTGTTTTTGTATTTACATTTTGGGTGTTGTGGAAAATAAACATTCATCCTTTCTTTTGATTTCAATTTACAAGAAAATCTGTTTTGTGCATGTTCTTTAAAGCCACAGCATACAAACGGGTGAAAACTCCTCTCAAATACATCTTGCTGCAGTCAGCCAAGAGGTGAGCAAAGGGGAAATTATCCCACATCTCTCTCCCAGTGAATAACATGCCCATTACTGCATCAGAGGTCACAAAGGCTTGATATTGATAGAGTGAGGACTTCATTGTACTCTCACTGACCAAAGAGAATCGGGACCAGAAAGCAGCTGGAATTGCCAAGAAGATGTAAGAGGATCCAAGAAGATCCAATGCCAAGAATGAAATGAAATTAAATGAAAATCGCTTATTGTCACAAGGTCTGCTGGATCCCAGGACTCAGCTGCTCCCAGTCAGATGTCGAGCATTTGGATAAGAATAATAATAATCGCTTATTGTCACAAATAGGCTTCAATGAAGTAACTGTGAAAAGCCCCTAGTCACCACATTCCGGCGCCTGTTCGGGGAGGCTGGTACGGGAATTGAACCGTGTTGCTGGCCTGCCTTGGTCTGCTTTAAAATCCAGCGATTTAGCCCAGTGTGCTAAACCAGCCCCTCCTGGTGAATGACTCATTTATACCAGCCAGCCGCAGCTGCCAACTTTGACTCACCACAAAGAACCCGAGGCTGGCTGCTGGGTTACAAGGGATACCAGTTCAGCACCTGGCTAATGACGGACCTCCACCACCTAACCACGTGAGGACAGTGTGTCTATAATGTAATGGAACATGAAATTAAAATGAAATGAAAATCGCTTATTGTCACAAGTAGGCTTCAAATGAAGTTACTGTGAAAAGCCCCTAGTCGCCACATTCCGACGCCTGTTCGGGGAGGCTGGTATGGGAATTGAACCGTGCTGCTGGCCTGCCTTGGTCTGCTTTAAAAGCCAGCTATTTAGCCCAGTGTGCTAAACCAGCCCCGTGCTAAAACTGTGCTTTCACTGCTTGGACCACTTATTGGAGTCTTCAAAGTTCAAGGTGATCTGCAGTGTCCTCAATAACCCCGCTATCATAAGGGCACAACCCTTACTATCAGGCATCAAAGTCACCTTGGTCAGAGGAGAAGACAGGGAGGAGGCATCCGGGACCCGTCCACTGTGGGTGATCTGCCTTGTAGGCCCAGTTTCAGAGTGCAAAACCTCAAGAACGGACAGCACCAGTGCAGGCTGGTTGGCATTGGGGCCAAAGTAAAGGCACTAGTGGAGTGGCAGGTGGGAGCAGAAATGTGATCAACCTAAAAGAGGGCAGAAGGTTTGTGCTCCACAGATCCACTGCCATTTACCAGGGTGCAACTTAAGCAACCCCAAACAATCTGTTGGAGGATAAATTGCTGGACTGTTGTGAGAGCCTTTGAGCACTGGCATCCACAATCATGATGTGCCATCTAAGTCTCTAATGCACCAAGCAGGGCTTGCATTTAACAAGCAGAAATATCAGCATGGCCTCAGACTGAGCTTCCTTGTAGCATTAGAATGTTGAATGACTTCTGTTGTGCTGCATTGGAAATTGAGCCATCACCCATCGGACACCGCAGCATAGTTCGATCTGCAAGTGCTGTCATGGGGTTGCCATCATCGTCATGTTGCAAAGGATGGGATCCAAGCTCTGCGCGAAGCCCTGTGTCAAATTGGAAACAGAAACATCCATGTTTCATGGCAGTGACAGCTCACTGTTTCGGACCAAGCAGCTCAGTATGGATGCCCATCAGCATTCTCCTGTATGCCACCTCATCAAAGTCCCCAGCAGTGTCCTCTGCAGCAGAACACATGTGCAACGTGTCCTCCAGTGAGCCGGCACACAAACCACCCTCTTCCCCTTACATTTCCTCTGGAGCTCCAACATCTTCTATACAGTAAAAAAAAAATCATATTCTAACACAAGGCGCCCAAGAAGATAATTGCTGGTTACATGAAAGTATTTTTCAGGATTAGCAAATTTAAAATAGGAACTACACATTAATGAAGCATCTGAAGTAAATATATGGGGTGAGTTTTGTGATCTGGCCCGCCAGCTGGGAACGCTGCACAAAAACAGGAAAATTGTTGGAGGCGATGCTATCACAGTTGAGGTCCAAATCACACGTTTATTGTATTACCGATGATTTTAACTTTTTGTGTTGATCATATATTAGAAAGAGAGATCCGATACTAACCGTTATCTACTAACAAAAGGAGAAATAATTTGAGTTGGCCACAAAGGTACATGGAGAAGATATTATACATTTACAATTACTTTAGGAAAGAGAGATATGAATTGTGTCTTCCACAATAGAGGTTGATCACTGAAGAATGATTAATGGAAACCTATTTTGGCACTTCACTTGATGTAGGCAAGACGTTTTGCTTAAACTGTTCTCAGTAGTCTCCTCACGTCATTGAATCTTCAATCTAATAATCAATGCACTTTCAATGTAGCAATGTTTTTAATCTCCTAAAGTCACAGTAAAGGAAAATGTAAATCTGAAATTAATTCATGTAAATCAACATTAGCCTTCGAATTTAAAGTTGTATACAATGAAGTATCAGCATTTATTGAATGCTAATTTTGCCTCTTTCAAAAGGACAAAGACATTCAATTCATTGTATGTTATTTTAATACTCGAGTTGTAGCCTGAATTACAAAAAAAGTAGCTGCATTAAATAAAATCCTAGGGCGAAATTCTCCGGAAATGGCGCGATGTCCGCCGACTGCCGTCCAAAACGGCGCAAATCAGACGGGCATTGCGCCGCCCCAAAGGTGCGGAATGCTCCGCATCTTTGGGGGCCAAGCCCCAACCTTGAGGGGCTAGGTCGGCGCCAGACGAATTTCCGCCCAGCCAGCTGGCGGAAAAGGCCTTTGGTGCCCCGCCAGCTGGCGCGGAAATGACATCTCCGGGCAGCGCATGCGCGGGAGCGTCAGCGGCCGCTGACGGCATTCCCGCGCATGCACAGTGGAGGGAGTCTCTTCCACCTCTGCCATGGTGGAGACCGTGGCGGAGGCGGAAGGGAAAGAGTGCCCCCACGGCACAGGCCCGCCCGTGGATCGGTGGGCCCCGATCGCGGGCCAGGCCACCGTGGGGGCACCCCCCGGGGCCAGATCGCCCCGCACCCCCCCCCAGGACCCCGGAGCCCGCCCGCACCGCCTTGTCCCGCCGGTAAGGTAGGTGGTTTAATTTACGCCGGCGGGACAGGCATTTTAGCGGCGGGACTTCGGCCCATCTGGGCCGGAGAATCGTGCGGGGGGGCCCGCCAACCGGCGCGCCGCGATTCCCGCCCCCACCGAATATCCGGTGCCGGAGACTTCGGCAACCAGCGGGGGCGATATTCACGCCAGCCCCCGGCGATTCTCCGACCCGGCGGGGGGTCGGAGAATTTTGCCCCTTAAATCTCATTGACAATTGACTGTATGCAGTCCAGTTCATCGTCCTCAATTTTAATTACTTATAATTATACTGACAGAGGAACACAACAAAAACAAATCTAAAGATGCAGGAGTGTTAAATGTAAGGAAGTTTGCTAACCCTGATAACCATTGCACAGATTGCAAGGTTTATTAGCAGCGCTACCACTTTGTGATCATGTCAGTGCCAATTGTAGGATTGCCAAAGTCACGTAGAAGATCAGAATCAGTAGCAGCAGAGAGGAATAGAACCTCAGCTGGAGGAGGATTTTCGACCCAGGTGTTAGCTCAGAAGGTTAGCGTTGATATCGAGTCAAGAGTTGAAGCAACCAAGGTGGAATTAGAAACTTATGTTGATTTTTAAAAAATTTGTTCATGGGACGTGGGAGTCGCAGGCCATGCCAGCATTTATTGCCCATCCCTAATTGCTCTTAAGGGGGCATAGATAAGAGTCAACCACTTTGCTGTGGATCTGGAGTCACATGTAGGCCAGACCAGATAAGGATGGCAGATTTCCTTCCCTAAAGGACATAAGTGAACCAGATGGGTTTTTATGACAATTGACAATTGTTCCATGGTCATCATTAGATTCTTAATTCCAGATATTTTATTGAGTTAAATTCCATCACCTGCTGTGATGGGATTCGAACCCGGGTCCCAAGATCATTATCCTGGGTCTTTGGATTGCTAGTCCAGTGACAATACCACTATGCCACCACCTCCCCTCTATCGTAATATAGCTACAAAAGATTTACAGTTTTATTACTGATAGATATCTGGAGGCATAACGTGTTAACTATGCATATGGATACATTATCAATCTTAAAATGATGGATTATTCATTAAGACAGGGAATCAGTTACTTACCCCATGGCAGACAAATGTGATATTACCTCTTTAATGTTTTTGTGCTCTCTTGTATGAAGAATAGAAAAAGTGTACCCATGGGTTTATTACAGTATTTGATATGCTGGTTAGGTATCTGGTATCTTCACGCTTGGTATAGTTGCAGCTGGTTGAAAGTGCATTGATATTTGAGAAGAAACGTTTGTGTGAAGGAAGGAGATAGCATTCAGTAATGTACTCCAAGGTAACTCAACCACAAATTCTGGGAGTTTCCAAACAGGGCCACTAACATGTTAAAATATAACAAACTTATAGGTATTCTTAGCTATGCAATTATTAATCTTGGAATTAACTTTAGAGTTTTAAAATAATATTTCCATTCCTTCATTGATGGAAATTTTCTGTGTTTGAGTCTAAACACTGAAGTAAGATTGTGGACTCGAAGGAAAGAACCGACAACAGTTGTGATATTAGTTGTTGTATTAAATGAACCCTCTTATATCAAATTTGCCACATTGGTCTGCAGTGTGTTGAAATTGCAGCTTCTGAGTCAGCACTGTGAGTCAGTTATTGATGGGTTGGCAAATGGTTCTTTAGTAGAGGATTAAGGGTTTAGTCAAAGATGTAACAAGGGGCAGCACGGTAGCACAGTGGTTAGCACAGTTGCTTCACAGCTCCAGGATCCCAGGTTCGATTCCCGGCTTGGGTCACTCTCTGTGTGGAGTCTGCACATTTTCCCTGTGTCTGCGTGGATTTCCTCCGGGTGTTCCGGTTTCCTTCCACAGCCCAAAGATGTGCAGGTTAGGTGGATTGGTCACGCTAAATTGCCCTTAGTGTCCAAAAAGGTTCGATGGGGTTACGGGCATAGGCTGGAGGTGTGGGGCTTAAGTAGGGTGCTCTTTCCAAGGGCCAGTGCAGACTCGATGGCCTGAATGGCCTCCTTCTACACTGTAAATTCTGTAATTCTATGACTATTGATGGAGACAGGTCCTGGGTAACATTGAGGACAGGGGAATGAGCAAGTCCCATAATCAGTGTGAAATTACTTTATTCTTTCTATCCCTCGCCACAAAGCACTGAGGTGGCTCCTCTCTTTTTGTTACTTCACCATCTCATCCAAATTCCCCTCAACGAATCACTGCCACTGAGCCTCCTCCAAATGCAGATCTCTCTCCAATGTGAGCATGTGCAGGATTCAGCACATTGCCACAATACTACTTTATGAGGTATGCAGGAGGGAGCCCCAGATCTATTGGGATACCTCAAACTCTCAGTTTCTTTATGGTGAGTGCTCAATGATAATCCACAGCTGTGTGCAGCAGGTTAGAAGGACTCGCGGCAAGGAATTTAAGGACTATTGTAGGTTTGACAGCCTGTGGAAAAGAATGAGCCCTTGATCCAGCAAGCAGGCAGCAGGTCACATCATAGGGGCTGCAGAGGTCAGCAACATCCAGCCTGGCGAATCATAGACTCCTGATGCCCTTTAGATCAATCCAAAAAAGTGACTCTTGGCTTGTAAACCACGCATACTGGGTATGGTCTCCTCCAGCCTCTCTCACCTGCTGTCTTCTGGTGGATCCTACTGTTGGTTTCAAAGGCTGCTGCTTCCTCCTCTAAACATTCCTCCAACCACATAAGATTGGCAAGATAAAATAAATAAAATCTCACTGATTGTAATAAAGCATTAACAAATTGTGATCTGTAAGCTGAAAACTCTCCTGATGATCCCAACAGCACAATGGCAGACATCCTATGATACTATTAGCTGTAGGTGTGTGTTAGTGGCTGAGAAACCAATTACAGCACACTTTACTGGTGGGTGGAGCACTGAGTAGGACTTCTGTGTTGCTTTTTGTAGTTAAAATAGTATTGGTGTCTGAATTGCATCATATCCCAATTTACATATATTCACGAAGACCCGAAATGTCTTTGGCACCTGCTTCAGTTAACTCCAAATGGTGCAGCTAAAATGGTGGTGAGCGGGTGCAGGGTGCCAAGGACACAGCCGTAAGAACCTTAATGAGTTCCCCTTGGGCAAGCAAGAGTTTTTGTAACTTATTTTCTTTTAAACAGGTTGAGGTCCTCTCTACTTTTTAAAGCTTTCGAACTTTGTTGCTTGTAGTCACGCAGTGCAGGGACCACTGCCGCAGAACTCCTGCAAGCTCCACTTGGATCTGAAGCACGGTAATCTCAGCCTCTTCATTTTCCCGTGCCTCCAGAGATCATGCTACAGCTCCCGGGGGCATTTTGCTTCAATCACTTAACAACATTGCTCTCTTTTCTTAAAAAGAAACTGTGCAGCAACTCTTTGTGTTCTGTTTACATTTAAGTTCCACTTTTCCTTAAACTCAAAATCACAGCTCTTGCTTCTAAGGGTTACTTCCTCTTCAATGTTTTCTCTTATATATTTCTAAACTTTTGATTGTACTGGCCAAGCTAGCCTCGCTCCGCATCCATCCCTCAAGGGTCTGGCAACATCTCAACATCTTACTGGGTTCTCTTCGCTCAAAGACAGGCATTCAGGTGAGCATTTGCTCTTTTGCAGACTTTGATTAAAGTAAGATACTCAGTCAGACATGTCAGGTCACAGACAGTGTCATCAATCATCCGTGTTATCCTCGTCACCAATGTAGTAATTGTATGCTCATAGACATGGTCAGGAACACAGAGGCTATTTATTAATAAACCAAACTGTACAGAGGCCAGCAGCTCACTGCTGCCCTGGAGCAGTCCACTGGCTGCATCAGTCCCTACATATCTTCTAGATGTCTGCTGCTGAAGAGAGGACTCCACTTCCTGCGGTGATTACTCACTCTAGTCCCAATTGGCCCCTCAAGCGAGGTGACTCTCTTCTGCTGTGCTGCCCTTAAAGGGACAAACACCACACAAGTATATAACTGATAATGGCATTATCTTAAAATGTAATCAAATCAAATCAACAGTAAATGTTCATTGCAATAAATGTCCGTACCCTCAAAATTTCTTTTTGTTTAAAAATTCATGCATGTTCTGGTCATGTCCTGAACTTGTAAGGTTTTGGGTCTCTTTCTTCAACACGATGTCAAGAATGTTTGGGAATAAGCTTGCGCCTTTCACGCTGGTGGCCATTTTTAAAGTCTCGGACACATCGGAGCTGCAGACGGGGGTGAAGCTGGATGCTTTTCATATCATAGAATTTACAGTGCAGAAGGAGGCCATTCGGCCCATCGAGTCTGCACCGGCTCTTGGAAAGAGCACCCCACCCAAGGTCAACACCTCCACCCTATCCCCATAACCCAGTAACCCCACCCAACACTAAGGGCAATTCTGGACACTATGGGCAATTTATCATGGCCAATCCACCTAACCTGCACATCTTAGGACCGTGGGAGGAAACCGGAGCACCCGGAGGAAACCCACGCACACACGGGGAGGATGTGCAGACTCCGCACAGACAGTGATCCAAGCCGGAATCGAACCTGGGACTCTGGAGCTGTGAAGCAATTGTGCTATCCACAATGCTACCGTGCTGCCTTCGCCTCATTGATAGCCCGGAGATGAGTTCTACTTGGGTAGAGGACTTCGGCCCTGCCCAGTGCTTCAACCTGGTTGAGAGACCTTATGGAGTTTTTATACTTAGAGAAGGTCAAGTACACCATGAAGGGTTGGCAGAAGGGTTCTACTCAAGATGACAGCCTTTCATTTCCCATTTCAGGGAGCTGGTCACTGTCAGATGCTGCGGCGGGGGGGAGGGTTCTGGTAACGTTTTGTTTTTATCTTTGGGGGGTGGGGCTGGGAGGGAAGATAAGTTCAGAATTATGTTTGTTGTGTGTTGTGGTTTTACTGTGTATTAATTGAAATTTTTTTCAATGAAAATTTGTATATTTTGGATTAGTGGATAAACAATTGCTAGCTTCTTTACACTACTGGACTATTTCCAACTCATTCCTGCCTGGCATTTCACATTCTATGTGTCATAATATCCACTCATGTATATAATGAGATGCAGACAGGCAGTGATTGACACATAGGATGACCAGTAAGCATACAACACAGCACAGCCAATCACCAGGCAGGACACCACCACTATAAAGCCAGAGGGCACTAGGTTTCCCGCTCTCTCGGGACCCAGCTACTGAGACAGTCAGAGTCCACGAGCTAGCACAGTGCAAACACCATGCGGTAGCTAGTAAGTCTGGTCAGGCTACTACAAGGTCACTAGTCAGATCAGTATAGAGCCGACCCACAGCTGAATATGTACAGCAGTTCATCTAGTTGAATAAAACAGTGTTGGATCTTCTCCTGTGTTAGACGTCTGTTTCTAACTTCCCTGCATCGAGTGCAGGCCACGTCAAACCAACCTGCCTAACACATCATGGTACCAGAGTGATATTGATCTTGACGGACCTACCTCGAGTGAATCAGCAAGCAGCCATCCAGCGAAATGGAAAACATCCAGCCTCCTCCGCAACTCCGCATCTCCGGCAACCTCGGCGCCAATTGGAAAATCTTCAAGCAAAAGTTCCTCTTGTACATCGAGGCCTCCGACCTCGAGGCAGCACCGGATGCCAGGAAGATCGCGCTATTTCTCTCCACTGCAGGGGACCACGCCATCCATATCTGCAATTCGCTTACGTTCACCAATGGCGAAGACGAAACGAAATTCAATACAGTCCTGCTGAAGTTCGACAGCCATTGTGACATTGAGGTGAATGAGAGCTTTGAATGGTACATCTTCCAGCAGAGGCTTCAGGGTAAGGATAAACCTTTTCAGTCCTTCATGACCCATCTCTGCATCCTAGCGCAGTCATGTAACTATGTCTCGATGGCTGATTCCATGATCCGGGATCATATCGTTTTCGGGATCCACTCCGACTCCCTGCAGCAGCAGCTCCTTAAAATCAAACAGTTGACCCTCTCTGTCGCTATCGAGACGTGCGTTGTCCATGAGCACGCCAAGAATCGTTACTCCCACATCAGGGCGGCAGAAACTGCAAAGCTGGCCTCCCACGAGGCAGAAAGGGTGCAGGCCATTGCACAAATGCAGAGCCTGAGCATCGAGGAGAGTGGCTGTTTCGCGCGCTTTTCTCGGATCCCTGCGCATGTGCGCCACGACCGAGTAGACAACGAGACCGAAAACCCGACTGCGCAGGTGCGTACGTCGGCCGACCGCACTGCGCATGTGCGATGGCGCACGGATTGCGCTGAAGTCAGCGTCATGACGTGTCCAAATTGTGGCTCCGCCCACTTAAAGCGGCAATGTCCGGCAAGAGGACGCCGATGTCTCCAGTGTGGCAAGCTTGGTCATTATGCAGCACTCTGCAGATCCGCTCCAGCGCTCAGCAGCCAGCGATCCCAGCTGCGGCGCAGAAGTATCCGCTCAATACAACAAGGCATGCCAGATTCTGATCCCGACTGCCCAACGGACCCTGATGCTGACTGCCTCAAGTCTCCATATCACGTGGGCATCATAACCACACATGAGCTGGCCTCCACCACACCTGCGCAATGCTCTCGATCCTCAGTGTGGATCCTGACGACGAGTGGTGTGCTGTCCTCACAGTGAACAAGGCCCACATCCGATTCAAACTGGACACCGGCGCGTCTGCGAACCTCATCTCACAATCCGACCTCGACACCATCCGGGCCCGATCAAGCATTCTTCCACCGGCCTGTCAGCTCCTTGACTACAATGGCAATGCCATAGCTGCCAGTGGCTCATGTCAACTAGGGGTATCCAACGTTACGATTTGAAATCGTCAGGGCGTCCCTGCTCGGTGCTCGCGCCTGCAAGCTCCTGAACCTGGTTCAGCGAGTCCACACCATGTCATCGTCACCGGCGACGGCCTCGCCCGATAAAAATTTGCAAGCCGACATAGACGACATTATTACGCAGTACCACAGTGTATTCGATGGAATGGGCACGCTCCCGTACCGATACAAAATACTGCTCAAGCCGAACGCCACCCCTGTAATCCATGCACCACGCCGGGTGCCGGCGCCACTCAAGGATCGTCTGAAAAAACAACTACAGGACCTCCAAGACCAGGGCATCATCGCGAAGGTCACGGAGCCAACAGACTGGGTCAGCTCCATGGTCTGCGTAAAGAAGCCGTCAGGGGAGCTCCGCATTTGCATTGATCCCAAGGATCTAAACCGCAACATCATGTGGGAGCACTACCCGATCCCGAAGTGTGAGAGTTAACCAGTGAGATGGCTCATGCCAAATTCTTCACTAAGCTCCCGGGGTTTTTGGCAATTACAGCTGGACGCGTCCAGTCGCAAGCTGTGCACGTTCAACACCCCGTTCGGTCGCTACTGCTACAACCGGATGCCTTTTGGGATCATATCTGCCTCCGAAGTGTTTCATCGCATCATGGAGCAGATGATGGAGGGCATCGAGGGGGTACAAGTATACACGGATGACGTGATCATCTGGTCCACAATGCTCCAGGAACACATTGCTCGCCTCAAGCAGGTCTTCCAGCGAATTCATGAACACGGTCTCCAGCTCAACAGGGCAAGTGCTCATTTGGTCAATCTGATATAAAGTTTCTCGGCGACCACATCTCGCGGCAGGGTGTGCGGCCAGACGCCGACATGGTCTCGGCGATCAACGCCATGAAGACCCCGGAGGACAAGAAGGCGGTTCTCCGCTTCCTCGGGAAATTCATTCCCAATATGGCATCCCACACCACGGCCCTCTGCCATCTCGTCGAGAAGTCAAAGGAATTCCAGTGGCTGCCCACACATGAAACGGAATGGCGGGAACTGACGGCAAAGCTCACCACAGCCCCAGTTCCAGCGTTCTTCGACCCAACCAAGGAAACCAAGATATCGACTGATGCAAGCCAGGACGGCATTGGGGCGGTGCTCCTCCAGCGAGATGACTCCTCGTCCTGGGCTCCAGTGGCATATGCCTCCAGGGCCATGACGCCCACTGAGCAACGGTATGTCCAGATCGAAAAGGAGTGTCTGGGTCTCCTGACAGGAATAGTCAAATTTCATGACTACGTTTACGGCCTGCCGAAATTCACGGTGGAAACGAACCACAGGCCTCTAGTCCACATAATCCAGAAGGATTTAAATGACATGACACCTCGGTTACAGCGAATTCTTCTTTGACTCCACCGCTATGACTTTGAACTTGTCTACACGCCAGGCAAAGAGCTGATCATTGCAGATGCCCTATCCCGGTCCATCACCACACCGTGTGAACAAGGTGACTTCATCTGCCACATAGAAGCGCAAGTGCAATTGTGTGCCACCAACCTCCCAGCCTCTGACGAACGGGTGGTCCAAATTCGTGAGGAAACGGCCAAGGATCCTTCACTGCAGCGTGTGATGCAGCACCTTACCCATGGCTGGCAGAAGGGACAATGTCCCCAATACTTTAATGTTAAAGATGAGCTGACGGTTGTGGAGGAAATCCTTCTGAAACTTGACAGGATCGTTATTCCTCAAAGCATGCAGGCTATGGTGCTGGGTCAACTCCATGAGGGTCACCTTGGAGTCGAGAAATGCCGACGCAGAGCTCAGGAGGCAGTTTACTGGCCAGGCATTAACTTATCATAGAATTTACAGCGCAGAAGGAGGCCATTTGGCCCATCGAGTCTGCACCGGCTCTTGGAAAGAGCACCCTACCCAAGGTCAACACCTCCACCCTATCCCCATAACCCAGTAACCCCACCCAACACTAAAAGCAATTTTGGACACTAAGGGCAATTTATCATGGTCAATCCACCTAACCTGCACATCTTTGGACTGTGGGAGGAAAACGGAGCACCCAGAGGAAACCCACGCACACACGGGGAGGGTGTGCAGACTCCGCACAGACAGTGACCCAAGCCGGCATCGAACCTGGGGCCCTGGAGCTCTGAAGCAATTGTGCTATCCACAATGCTACCGTGCTTGCCTTATCCAGGATATTGCCAACACGGTCCTCAATTGCCCCACCTGTCAGGAGTTTCAACCGGCTCAACCCAAGGAAACACTGCAGCAGCACGAGATGGTGACCTCTCCGTGGTCAAAAGTAGATGGAGACCTTTTTCACGCCAAGGGGTGTGACTACGTACTCCTGGTCGACTACTTCTCCAGTTACCCAGAAGTGGTGAAACTGACTGCCTCACGTCGAAGGCGGTCATCAAAGCCTGCAAAGAAACATTCGGCAGGCACGGGATACCGTTCACGGTAATGAGCGACAACGGTCCATGCTTTTACAGCCAAGAATGGTCTGATTTTGCACAGTCCTACAACTTCCGTCACGTTACCTCCAGTCCCCACTACCCGCAATCAAACGGGAAGGCCGAGAAAGGGGTCCATATTGTCAAGCGGTTGCTGTGCAAAGCTGCAGACTCAGGCTCCGACTTCAACCTGGCAATGCTGGCATACAGGGCAACCCCACTGTCCACTGGGCTGTCTCCAGCGCAGATGCTCATGAATCGCACTCTGAGGACCACAGTTCCAGCCATCCATGTTCCAGACCTTGACCACCTCACGGTACGACAAAAAGTGCAGCAGTCCCGGGCCCAACAGAAGGCCACATATGATGCTCATGCCACGGATTTACCTGAGCTGGCTCCAGCCGATCATGTTCGCGTCCAGTTGCCTGAGGGCGGTTGGTCAGGCACAGCTGTTGTTGTCAAACAAGTTGCCCCGAGGTCTTTCATTGTTCGCATGGCTGACGGCTCCCTGCTACGGCGCAACAGACTGGCATTGCGAAGAGTTCCACGCCCACCACCTGACCGCAGTGCTCCGCCGGCTATCTTCCTTCCTCCGGATGTACCCTGCCACGAGGCCACCGGTATCTGCCAGCGATCCTGCCGGCCCACGTGACCACCGCAATGGCAGCGATCCCACCTCTCCACATGCAGGCGGCTCCTGAGCCACCTCTGCGGCAATCAACAAGAATTCGACGCCCACCACAAAGACTGAATCTGTAGACTTAACTTTTGTAAATTTTGGTGACTGAATCCATCGACTTAACTCTTGTAAATATTGCTTAGCTTGCCATGTATCTGCACTATCGATATCTTCCCATGTACATACGTTTGTTCAATCACCGTTTGTATATAGTCAGGCATATATATATATATATATATATATACACACACACCTCAGTATTTATTTAACTCAAAAAAAAAGGGATGTAATAATATCCACTCATGTATATAATGAGATGCAGACAGGCAGTGATTGACACATAGGATAACCAGTAAGCATACAACACAGCACAGCCAATCACCAGACAGAACACTACCACTATAAAGCCAGAGGGCACTAGGTTTCCCGCTCTCTCGGGACCCAGCTACTGAGACAGTCAGAGTCCACGAGCTAGCAAGCACAAACACCATGCGGTAGCTAGTAAGTCTGGTCAGGCTACTACAAGGTCATTAGTCAGATCAGTATAGTGTCGATCCACAGCTGAATATGTACAGCAGTTCATCTAGTTGAATAAAACAGTGTTGGATCTTCTCCTGTGTTAGACATCTGTTTCTAACTTCCCTGCATCGAGTACAGTCCACATCGAACCAACCTGCCTAACACATCACTATGGTCTGTTAACTTGGGTCATCCCAAACTCTGCAGCCAGTGTCCTTATGCGTACCAAGTCCGGTTCACCCATCTGCCCTGAGCTCGCTAACCTACACCAGCTCTCAGTCAAGAAACACTTTGATTGTAAAATTAACATCCTTGTTTTCAACTCCCTCCATGGCCTTGTCCCTCCCGATAGCTGTAACCCCCTTTAGCCCCATAACCCTTATTGATATCTGCGCTCCTCTAATTGTGATCCGTTGAACATTCCCGAACATTGGAGCCGTGCCTTCAGTTTTCCTTCCATCCTTAAACCTCCCTGACTCCACTTTTTGAGTAAGCTTTTGACCATCTGGTCCAATATCACCCAATATGGCTCAGGGTTTAATTTTGTTTCATAAAACTCCTGTGAAGAGCCTTGGACTTCTTGTTAAAGGCAGTATATAAAGATGAGTTGATGTTATACTATGCACCCACGACAGACTTTACTAGTAGTACAGTGACTATCACTCATGGTGAAGGCAGTGATTACAAGAACTGCAATAGTAAAATATCACACAGCAGTCTGGAAAACAGATACTCAGCGAACGTTCAGAATTATGGGAGGCAACTGGAGTTATGGTCAAAGATCGGTTTAAAGGAGCTTTTTACTTATAGATGAATACATCAAAAGGTAGAAAATTGAGGAAGGAGGGTCCAGAAGCTGTAATAGTGGCTGGCTCTGCGATTGAGGATGAAGGGACCGAATGCAGAAAAACAGAGGTTGTCAATGGGGTTGGAAGGATCTGCAAGAGATTAATATACAAAAAAGAGGTCCAGGGTTTTGAAATTGCCACTTGAGCAAAGGGAACTGAGAACATTCTGAAAGACAAGGAAAATAGGGGAGTAGGGTTCAGTACGCAATAGGATGGTGATGTACTAAATGCGTTGCAGCGTATGTAGGATGGCACTCAAGAGCCCAATAAACTAGGCTTTCTTTGAGATACTTTAGCTGTAGGATTTAAAGCTTAGTTCAGGTCAAGTAGACACCCCAAAGTTGTACACTGTGGGGTTCAGCCCAAGAGAGCAAATGGTGGAATCAGAGACGAAAGTATACAGTTTGTAGTGGAAACCACAGAAACATATCAGACAGCATGAAACATAGCAAAATATATGTTTACATTGTGATATTAGTTAATGTGCACATATAAAAAATAATATTTGAAGCAACTAATATTACCATTCATCATATTTAGCTCACTGGTCCTCCTGATTGCATGTCTAGACTATGGTAAATTACGAATGGTAAAGATGCAAATTCTTTGCCTCCTGACACTGCATTAGCCATCTGCTTCTGCAGTAAACACAATTTATAATTCTCTGAATCTTTTAGTTATGCTTTGGCAAATTTCCAGTCTCATCACAAGTATAATTCTAGATAGACCTGCTGACGAATTAGGGCATTGATTACATTTCACAATGATGAGATATCAGCCTTTTGATCACTGATTTTTTTTAGAAGTAAATTTCATGGCAGATGATCAGGTATGTTGTGAGATTCCAGATTTTCTTTTGGCACGATGGAAATGAAAGTCAAAGGCTTAACTTCCTTGGATGATTTCAATTTGGTCTGACCTCCATTTGTTGGTAATTTATCCTCAAAGTTGGAGGCTTTAAGTTGCACATCCTTATTTTGTCCCTCATTTTTATTTCCAATGCCTGCAAACTGTGCAGAGTTCAATGGCTCGTAACGGGATAAAGCCACAGTCAAGCTTCTGTGATCCCACCGTAGAAATTTCAGGGTCAAAGCAACAACATTTTCAGTTTTTCTCTCAAAGTTTGTGTCCCAGTTCATGGGGACAGATGGTTGGGAAAGAAACCACCAGTTACAATTCAGCTACGTGTGTATGAATATGTGTATTGTAATGAATACAAAGGGTTAACAGTAAAGTAATAATACTTCTCACCACCAGATGGAGATAAGGAGCAGTGGCAGAAATATCATGTGACTTCTGGGATTCTGTGAGAAGGTTGTAAGGTGTTAGAGAGATGTATAGCATAAAGTTCTGTTATAAGAGATATCGTATTGTTTTATTCAATAACTTCTTCCTTGTTGACTGGTTAGAATCTTTAATTTAGTAGTGTAAAATAAATCAGCTTTGTTCAGTAACAAGGGCAGTATGATAGCGCAGTGGTTAGCACTGCTGCCTCATGGCGCCGAGGTCCCAGGTTCAATCCCGGCTCTGGGTCACTGTCCGTGTGGAGTTTGCACATTCTCCCTATGTTTGCTTGGGTTTCGCCCCCACAGTCCATAGATGTGCAGATAGGTGGATTGGCCACTCTAAATTGCCCCTTAATTGGAAAAAATGAATTGGGTACTATAAATCTTTTTAAAAAGGCTTTGTTCAATAACCCAGCTAGATGTTCTTTGCTAACACTACATTCTCGGAGCATCCTGATAGACCCAACAGAGAACATCACAGTGTTTTGTTATGCTCTTGTCGTGGCATAAGCTGCTTCCTTGATGTGCACTCTGACAAAGGAAGATTCAGACTTGGAGATAGCTTCAACACGTTTATTGAACTATTAACACTTTCCTACTTGGATTCGACGCTACTGTTAATCCTGCTATAGAACAGAGAACATTACAGCACAGTACAGGCCCTTCGGCCCTCGATGTTGCGCCAACCTGTGAAACCACTCTAAAGCCCATCTACACTATTCCCTTATCGTCCATATGTCTATTAAATGATCATTTGAATGCCCTTAGTGTTGGCGAGTCCACTACTGTTGCAGGCAGGGCATTCCACGCCCTTACTACTCTCTGAGTAAAGAACCTACCTCTGACGTCTGTCCTATATCTATCTCCCCTCAATTTAAAGCTATGTCCCCTCGTGCTAGACATCATCATCCGAGGAAAAAGGCTCTCACTGTCCACCCTATCCAATTTTCTGATCATCTTGTATGCCTCAATTAAGTCACCTCTTAACCTTCTTCTCTCTAACGAAAACAGCCTCAAATCCCTCAGCCTTCCCTCACAAGGGGCGAGATTCTCCGACCCCCCGCCGGGTCGGAGAATCGCCGGGGGCTGCCGTGAATCCTGGCCCCGCCGGTTGCCGAATTCTCCGGCACCGGATATTCGGCGGGGGCGGGAATAGCGCTGCGCCGGTTGGCGGGCCCCCCCCCCCCCGCGATTCTCCGGCCCGAATGAGCTGAAGTCCCGCTGCTAAAATGCCTGTCCGCCGGCGTAGATTAAACCACCCACCTTACCGGCGGTACAAGGCGGCGCGGGCGGGCTCCGGGGTCCTGGGGGGGGGGCACGGGGCGATCTGGCCCCGGGGGGTGCCCCCACAGTGGCCTGGTCCGCGATTGGGGCCCACCGATCCGCGGGCGGGCCTGTGCCGGTGGGGCACTCCTTTCCTTCCGCCTTCACGACTGTTTCCACCATGGCGGAGGCGGAAGAGACTCCCTCCACTGCGCATGCGTGGGAATGCCTTTAGCGGCCGCTAACGCTCCCGCGCATGCGCCTCCCAGAGATGTAATTTCCGCGCCAGCTGGCGGGGCTCCAAAGGTCTTTTCTGCCAGCTGGCGGGGCGGAAATTAGTCCGGCGCGGGCCTAGCCACTTAAGGTTGGGGCTCGGCCCCCCAAGATGCGGAGCATTCCGCACCTTTGAGGCGGCGCGATGCCCGACTGATTTGCGCCGTTTTGTGCGCCAATAAGCGGACATTGCGCCGATACCGGAAAATTTCGCCCCAGATCTTCCCTCCATACCAGGCAACATTCTGGTAAATCTCCTCTGCACCCTTTCCAATGCTTTCACATCCTTCCTGTAATGCGATGACCAGAATTGCACGCAATACTCCAAATGCGGCCACACCAGAGTTTTGTACAGCTGCAACATGACCTCATGGCTCCGAAACTCAATCCCTCTACCAATAAAAGCTAACACACCGTACGCCTTCTTAACAACCCTCTCAACCTGGGTGGCAACTTTCAGGGATCTATGTACATGGACACCGAGATCTCTCTGCTCATCCATACTGCCAAGATTCTTACCATTAGCCCAGTACTCTGTCTTCCTTTTATTCCTTCCAAAATGAATCACCTCACACTTTTCTGCATTAAACTCCATTTGCCACCTCTCAGCCCAGCGCTGCAGCTTATCTATGTCCCTCTCTAACTTGTAACATCCTTCCGCACTGTCCACAACTCCACCGACTTTAGTGTCATCTGCAAATTTACTCACCCATCCTTTTACCCCCTCCTCCAGGTCATTTATAAAAATGACAAACAGCAGTGGCCCCAAAACAGATCCTTGTGGTACACCACTAGTAACTGGACTCCAGTCTGAACATTTCCCATCAACCACCATCCTTTGTCTTCTTCCAGCTAGCCAATTTCTGATCCAAACTGCTAAATCACCCTGAATCCCATGCCTCCGTATTTTCTGCAGTAGCCTACCGTGGGGAACCTTATCAAACGCTTTACTGAAATCCATATACACCACATCAACTGCTTCACCCTCTTCCACCTGTTTGGTCACCTTCTCAAAGAACTCAATAAGGTTTGTGAGGCACGACCTACCCTTCACAAAACCGTGTTGACTATCTCTAATCAAATTATTCCTTTCCAGATGATTATACATCCTATCTCTTATAAACCTTTCCAAGACTTTGCCCACAACAGAAGTAAGGCTCACTGTTCTATCGTTACCGGGGTTGTCTATACTCCCCTTCTTGAACAAGGGGACAACATTTGCTATCCTCCAGTCTTCTGGTACTATTCCTGTAGACAATGGTGACTTAAAGATCAAAGCCAAAGGCTCAGCAATCTCCTCCCTAGCTTCCCAGAGAATCCTAGGATAAATCCAATTCCAGCCCAGGGGACTTATCTATTTTCACACTTTCCAGAATTGCTAACACCTCCTCCTTATGAACCTCAAGCCCTTCTAGTCTAGTAGCCTGAATCTCAGTATTCTCCTCGACAACATTGTCTTTTTCCTGTGTGAATACTGACGAAAAATATTCATTTCGCACCTCTCCTATCTCCTCGGACTCCATGCACAACTTCCCACTACTGTCCTTGACTGGCCCTACTCTTACCCTAGTCATTCTTTTATTCCTGACATATCTATAGAAAGCTTTAGGGTTATCCTTGATCCTATCTGCCAAAGACTTCTCATGTCCCCTCTTGGCTCTTCTTAGCTCTCTCTTTAGATCCTTCCTAGCTAACTTGTAACTCTCGAGCGCCCTAAATGAACCTTCATGTCTCATCTTTATATAAGCCTCCTTCTTCCTCTTGACAAGTGTTTCGACTGCTTTAGTAAACCACGGTTCCCTCGCTCAACCACTTCCTCCCTGCCTGACAGGTACATACTTATCAAGGACATGCAGTAGCTGTTCCTTGAAGAAGCTCCACATTTCCATTGTGCCCATCCCCTGCAGTTTTCTCTCTATCCGATGCATCCTAAGTCTTGCCTCATCGCATCATAATTGCCTTTCCCCCAGATATAACTCTTACCCTGCGGTATATACCTATCCCTTTCCATCACTAAAGTAAACGTAATTGAATTGTGGTCACTGTCACCAAAGTGCTCACCTACCTCCAAATCTAACATCTGTCCTGGTTCATTACCCAGTACCAAAACCAAATGGCCTCGCCTCTCGTTGGCCTATCTACATACTGTGTCAGGAAACCCTCCTGCACACATTGGACAAAAACGGACCCATCTACAATACTCGAACTATAGCGTTTCCAGTCAATATTTGGAAAGTTAAAGTCCCCCATAACAACTACCCTTATGCTTTCACTCCTATCCAGAATCACCGTTGCAATCCTTTCCTCTACATATCTGGAACTTTTCTGGGGCCTATAGAAAACCCCTAACAGGGTGACCTCTCCTTTCCTGTTTCTAACCTCAGCCCATACTACCTCAGTACACGAGTCCTCATCAAACGTCCTTTCTGCCACCGTAATACTGTCCTTGACTAACAATGCCACCCCTCCCCCTCTTTTACCACCTTCCCTGAGCTTCCTGAAATATCTAAACCCCGGCACCTGTAACAACATTCCTGTTCCTGCTCTATCCATGTCTCCGAAATGGCCACAACATCGAAGTCCCAGGTACGCAAGTTCACCCATCTTATTCCGGATGCTCCTGGCATTGAAGAAGACACACTTTAAACCACCTTCCTGCCTGCTGGTACACTCCTGCAACTTTGAAACCTTACTCATGACCTCACTACTCTCAACCTCCTGTATACTGGAGCTACAATTTAGGTTCCCAAACCCCTGCTGAACTAGTTTAAACCCTCCCGAAGAGCATTAGCAAATTTCCCCCCCAGGATATTGGTACCCCTCTGATCCAGGTGTCGACCATCCCATTTTTAGTTGTCCCACCGACCCCAGAATGAGCCCCAATTATCCAAAAATCTGAAACCCTCCCTCCTGCACCATCCCTGTAGCCACGTGTTCAACTGCTCTCTCTCCCTGTTCCTCATCTCGCTAGCACGTGGCACGGGTAACCAACCCAGAGATAATAACTCTGTGCTAGATCTAAGTTTCCACCCTAGCTCCCTGAATTCCTGCCTTACATCCCTGTAGCTACTCAGACTGACTAACCAGTCTGCTACAATCCACGTGATGGGAGTGATGTTCAATCAACCCTGTGTCTGTACTCACTGAGAGTCTCCACTGGAAAGAGGAAGATCATGTGTGCAGTGTCCTTATATATGGATTGGTGTAATGCCCCCCTGTGGTAGTGTCACCTCTGTGTGTATCGTGAATGCCCATTGGTCATGTCCTATCTTACCGACCTATTGGTTAACTGGCTGTGTGTCGTGTCTCTGGTGCTCCCTCTAGTGTCTAGCTAGGTGTAGTGTATGTACATTAACCCTTTGTGTACTTAGTGATGTATATCACCGCAGGTTGTTATACTGCAGGTAGGTTATTTGAAAGTATTACCTTTTGACAGTGATCGAAGTGTAACAGGCCCAAAGATACTTATATCTTTAATCAGGAAACAGTTTGTTTTACATCTGTGGCTACAGAGGCACAGAACGTACGATCGCTAGCAACTGAATACCGGGTAATTTTTAAACCACTGTTGTTTAGCCCTTAGTTAACATTAGAAAGATTTAAACTTTCCTTTTCAACTTGGTCTTGTACCAGCTGTAATATGGTTACACTTCAGGTGGTTAGAAATGGAGTCTCTAATTGCTTGCTGCAACTCACAATGCTTTACTAACGTATACCTATGTAGAAAAGATGATGCTTGCACTACATGATACACTACTTGGATGCAAAGGTGAAACCACTTCAAGACATGGGGCGTCATTCTCCGACCCCCCAGCGGGTCGGAGAATGGCCGTTGGCTGCCGTGAATCCCGCCCCCGCCGGTTGCCGAAGTCTCCAGTACCGGAGATTGGGCAGGGGTGGGAATCGGGCCGCGTCAGTTGGCGGGCCCCCCCGCTCAATTCTCCGGCCCGGATGGGCCGAAGTCCCGCCGAGAAATTGCCTGTCCCGCCGGCGTAAATTAAAGTAGGTATTTACCGGCGGGACAAGGCGGCGTGGGCGGGCTCCGGGGTCCTGGGGGGGCGCGGGGCGATCTGACCCCGGGGGGTGCCCCCACGGTGGCCTGGCCCGCGAACGGGGCCCACCGATCCGTGGGCGGGCCTGTGCCGTGGGGACACTCTTTCCCTTCTGCCTCCGCAACGGCCTCCACCATGGCGGAGGCGGAAGAGACTCTCCCCACTGCGCATGCGCGGGAAACTGTCAGCGGCCGCTGACGCTCCCGCGCATGCGCCGCCCAGGGATGTCATTTCCGCGCCAGCTGGCGGGGCAACAAACGCCGTTTCCGCCAGCTGGCGGGGCGGAAATCCCTCCGGCGCCGGCCTAGCCCCTCAATGTCGGGGCTCGGCCCCCAAAGATGCGTAGCATTCCGCACCTTTGGGGCGGTGCGATGCCCGTCTGATTGGCGCCGTTTTGGGCGCCAGTCGGCGGACATCGCGCGTTGGGGGAGAATTTCGCCCATGATACATGGGGTGGGATTCTCTGGTCCCTCAGCCGCGTGTTTCTCAGCCATGCGCCGTGCGCTGGCGGCGGGATTCTATCCTCCCACCGCTTGTCAATGGAGCTTCCAATTGAAACCACTCCATGCCACCGGGGAACCCACTGGCGGCGGTGCGCTGCCAATCGGAAAAGTGAATCCCGACGGCCAGAGAATTCTGGCCATGATCTTTTTAAAAATAAATTTAGAGTACCCAATCCTTTTTTCCCCAAGTAAGGGGCAATTCACCTATCCTGCACATCTTTGTGGGTTGTGGGGGTGAGATCCACGCAGACCCACATGGACAGTGACCCGGGACCGGGATCAAACCCGGGTCCTCAGCGCCGTGAGACAAGCAGTGCTAACCACTGTGTCACTGTGCGCCCTGGCCATGAACTTTTATCATAAAGGATCAGACGTTATTATTTACCATTTACACCTCACAGCATAACTGGGCTTTTTAAAACAACATATTCAGAAAAATTACTGAGACAAAATAAATTACATTGACACATCTTTGAATGTTATCTGAAACTTACTTTAAAAGACTACTCTCATAAGCAAATACTCAATTTCCCAGGTAATTACAAATAAGACAGAAAAATTTCTATACTATTATTTTCTGCCACTTTTCTTTTTTTGGCTATGACTAAGACAACTGAAAGTTTCTCTCGTTTGATCCAATCTGGGTAGCACGGTAGCACAGTGGTTAGCACTGTTTCTTCACAGCTCCAGGGTCCCAGATTCGATTCCCGGCTTGGGTCACTGTCCGTGTGGAGTCTGCACATTCTCCCCGTGTCTGCGTGGGTTTCCTCCGGGTGCTCCGGTTTCCTCCCACAAGTCCCCAGAGACGTGCTGTTAGGTAATTTGGACATTCTGAATTCTCCCTGTGCACCCGAACAGGCGCCGGAATGTGGCGACTCGGGGCTTTTCACAGTAACTTCATTGCAGTGTTAATATAAGCCTACTTGTGACAATAAAGATTATTATCTGTGAAACCTATTAACATTCATCAGATCATTGTTTAGTAACAGCCTCATTCTATTTCTATTGATAGTTTGTTGTACTATTAATTAAAATTATATCAAAAACACCAATAACTTCTATTTATGTAGCTCAAAAAAACATTTTAAAAAATGTGACAAGAGGTCCACTGATTCGAACAGTAAATCTTAAAGGTAAATATTTTGCAGAGCTATAATTTACGTAAAATATTCATCAGCACCCTACCCGCTAATCTCATGGCAGCAAAAAGTTAAGTATATAATTTTAAAACTTTAATAATTCTAAATACAGACTGATTTCAAGATCTTTTCTTCAACATGCAGTAGATTATAGACAGTGTACAAATGTAATTATATCAGAATACTTTGCAACTAATAGGATTGAATCATGATTGATCTACTGAAAAACATACACCAAATGCGATGATTTACATTCAAACACCATCAATTACCATGAGTGAGGCCACAGCCATTTTAAAGTCAGGTCGTGGTGGTGAACTGTAGGCCCAGAACCAGGGCTCGGAGATCGCCAGGCAGATCAACTGGCTCCTGATGTCTTTCGGCTCCCATTAGTTCAAATACAATGTCAGCTATTCAACCATGACAGCCACATCAGCCAAACACATTGCCAAGACACTCACTGGCACAGTATACAGAAGAATGCTGATCGGTGTACATAATGAAATGCTCACTGCCACAGAGCATGGGGAAATCTAACACCAATTGAGCAAAGGGTTTTTGTAAAGCTTGGAAACCATTCATTCCAGCCTGGAAAATGGTGGTCAAAACCATCAACACACATGTGGACCCAGCCATGATTCAATGTCGGATGGCCGGTATCTCAGCTTTCATTACAGCACGAGCAGCTTCCATTAAGTGTGAGAGCTGACTTCCGGTGGCGACCATGCGAGAGTAGGTCGTGAATACGGCAGCTCCCGCCGCGAACGGACTTCCGGGCCCTTTTTAGGAGATTTAGCGGCTCTCCCTCGGTGAAATTCGACGGGGCAAGCAACGCTGGAAAGGTTCCCCACATCGGTTTATGAAGGGGACCAGAAGTAGGGCTGCGAAGCAAGCAAGTGCCGAGAAGCGGGTGGAATGGGCGCGGGAGCACAAAATGGCGGCCGGTTCGGATCAGGCAGCGTGGGCCCAGTGGTCACGGGAACAGCAGGACTTCCTCAGAAGCTGCTTTGCAGAGTTAAAAATGAAGATGCTGGCCCCGATGAAGGCCTCAATGGAGAAGATGGTGGAGACCCAGAAGATGCAGGAGAAGGCGAACAAGGAGATCGAGAAAAAGGTCTCTGATAACGAGGATGAGATACTTGGTCTGGCCGCCTGGGTGGAGGTGCATGATGCCTTGCATAAGAGATGGCAGGAGAGATTGGAAGACCTTGAAAACAGGTCCAGGAGGCAAAACCTGCGAATTTTGGGCCTTCCTGAGGGTGCGGAGGGGTTGGACGTGAGTGTATTTGTGACCACGCTGCTGGGGCTCTGATGGGGACGGGGGCATTTCCTCGATCTCTGGAACTGGACGGGGCGCACAGAGTCCTCGCAAGGAAGCCCAAGACTAACGAACCGCCGAGGGCTATGGTGGTACGGTTCACTGCTTCTTAGACAAGGAACGTGTCCTGCGATGGGCCAAAAGGAGCGGAGCAGCAAGTGGGAGAACAGTGTAATTCGCATTACCAGGACCTGGGAGCAGAACTGGCTATGAGACACGCTGGATTCAACCGTGCTAAGACGGCCCTCCACAACAAAAGGGGTGAAGTTCGGACTGCTGCATCCGGCGAGGCTTTGGGTCACGTATCAAGATCGTCACCACTGCTTTGATACACCGGACGAGGCGTGGACATTTATCAAGCAGGAAAAGTTGGACTCGAGCTAAAGGACAGCCACACTTTGATGTTGTCCTAACATAAGATTGGAGTAATGTTAAATGTTTGAGGGGGCTGGGGAGGTGGCTGGAGGGAGCTATGTTATGTTGTTTCCCTTTTTCTCTGGCCATGCTCTCTGCTTTTACGGAGTTCAGCCACAGAGTGGGGAGAGGGGCCCTATACTTAGGGCTGCTCTTCAGGCATCTGGAGCCGTTTCTTTCGTGGGGCCGGGTTAGTGCCCGGGGTTTGTTTCTTGTTTCACTGGGGAGGGGGGGGGGGGAGGGAAATATTCTTTGGGGGCTGTAAAGGCGGTCAAATTGGGCTTTCCATAGGAAGGGAGGGGCCCGAATAACGAGGCAACAGGATGATCGGAGTCAGAGGTGGGAGCGTCTGGGGTCAGCTGACTCACGGAAGCATAATGGGAGGAGAGTTAGTGTTAAGCTGGTGCTTGACTTGGGGGATTGGGATCGTGGGGCTGTTGGGGGAGGGGGGTGAGGGATGCTGCTTTGCTGACAGAAGAGAAGCCAACTTTGGGGAACAGATGGAGAGTCGGCGGGGGGGGGGGTCCTCCAATGGGAGGGCTCGAGTAAGCGGGGGGGCGCGGACTCGTGGCTGGCCAGTCAAAGCCCAGGTCAAGAAAGTGACCGGCAGTGGCTAAGGAACGGAGGGGTTTCATGGAACAGTTGCGGGGCGTAGACCCATGGAGATTCGCTCGGCCGAGGGCGAGGGAGTTCCCTTTTTTCTCCCACGTTTACAAAGTTTATTCTTGTATAGATTTTTTTGTTGTGAGCAGGGCGTTAATCCCAAGGGTGGAGGGGATGGAATACTCGGCCATTGCCATCTCGGACCATGCTACGCACTGGGTGGACTTGTGACTTGGTGAAGAGAGAGGGCAGCACCTACTCTGGAGGCTAGATGTGGGACTGCTAGCGAATGACGAGGTTTGTGGGCAGATAAATAGGAACATCCAAAACTACTTGGAAACAAATGGTACGGGAGAGTTAACAGCGACTACGGTTTGGGAGGCTCTGAAGGCAGTTATTAGAGGGGAGTTAATGTCTATCAGATCCCATAAGGAGAAGAAAGAAAGAGCGGAGAGAGAGAGGCCAGTTGAGGAGATACTCAGAGTAGACAGGAGTTACGCGGAGACCCCCGAGACGGGGCTACTGAAGGAACGCCAGAGACTGCAGGCGGAGTTTGATCTGCTGACCACAGGGAAAGCGGTAGCACAGCTGAGGAAAGTTAAAGGGGCAGCCTATGAATATGGGGAGAAAGCGAGTAGAATGCTGGCGCACCAACTTCGTAGGAGAGAGGCGGCCAGGGAAATTGGGGGAGTTAGGGATAAGGAAGGTAACACGGTCTTGGACCCAGAGGAGGTGAACAAAGTCTTCAAGGAGTTTTATGGTAAACTGTATGAGTCAGAATCCCCGGCCGGAGGGAAAGGGGATTCATGGACCAATTGAGGTTTCCAAAGGTGGAAGAGGATCTGGTGGAGGGACTGGGGGCCTGATAGAGTTGGAGGAGATTGTTAAGGGCCCAGGGAGTATGCAGTCGGGCAAGGCCCCGGGGCCGGACAGCCATCGTGTAGAATTCTACAAAAAATTTTCGGAACTGTTGAGTCCACTCCTGCTAAGGACCTTTAACGAGGCTAAAGAGAGAGGGACCTTCCCCCCAACAATGTCACAGGCCTCGATCTCATTCATTCTGAAATGGGAGAAAGATCCGCTACAATGTGGGTCCTACAGACCGATATCGGTCTTGAACGTAGATACCAAATTGCTGGCCAAGATTTTGGCCGCTAGAATAGAGGACTGTGTCCCAGGGATGATAGGGGAGGATCAGACAGGCTTCGTTAAGGGCAGGCAACTGGACTCCAATGTACGGAGGCTCCTAAACATTATTATGATGCCCTCAGAGGGAGGGGAGGCAGAAGTAGTGGCTGCGATGGATGCAGAGAATGCCTTTGACCAGGTGGAATGGGAGTACCTGTGGGAAACGTTAAGTGGCAATCAAAATGATCAGGGGGTTAGATAGGGTGGACAGTGAGAGCCTTCTCCCGCGGATGGAAATGGCTAGCACGAGGGGACATAGCCTTAAACTGAGGGGTAATAGATATAGGACAGAGGTCAGAGGTAGGTTCTTTACGCAAAGAGTGGTGAGGCCGTGGAATGCCCTACCTGCAACAGTAGTGAACTCGCCAACATTGAGGGCATTTAAAAGTTTATTGGATAAGCATATGGATGATAATGGCATAGTGTAGGTTAGATGGCTTTTGTTTTTTGACTTCCCATGTTGGTGCAACATTGTGGGCCGAAGGGCCTGTACTGCGCTGTATCGTTCTATGTTCTATATTCTAAGGTTTCGATTCGGTGAGGGATTCATAGGGTGGGTCAAACTACTTTATCAGGCCCCCGTAGCAAGTGTATGCACGAATAGGGTGAGGTCGGAGTATTTTAGGCTTCACCGAGGGACGAGGCAGGGGTCTCCCCGTTACTACTCGCCCTTGCAATAGAGCCGTTGGTCATAGAACAAAGAACAAAGAACAAAGAAATGTACAGCACAGGAACAGGCCCTTCGGCCCTCCAAGCCCGTGCCGACCATACTGCCCGACTAAACTACAATCTTCTACACTTCCTGGGTCCGTATCCTTCTATTCCCATCCTATTCATATATTTGTCAAGATGCCCCTTAAATGTCCCTATCGTCCCTGCCTCCACTACCTCCTCCGGTAGTGAGTTCCAGGCACCCACTACCCTCTGCGTAAAAAACTTGCCTCGTACATCTACTCTAAACTTTGCCCCTCTCACCTTAAACCTATGCCCCCTAGTAATTGACCCCTCTACCCTGGGGAAAAGCCTCTGACTATCCACTCTGTCTATGCCCCTCATAATTTTGTATACCTCTATCAGGTCGCCCCTCAACCTCCTTCGTTCCAGTGAGAACAAACCGAGTTTATTCAATCGCTCCTCATAGCTTATGCCCTCCATACCAGGCAACATTCTGGTAAATCTCTTCTGCACCCTCTCTAAAGCCTCCACATCCTTCTGGTAGTGTGGCGACCAGAATTGAACACTATACTCCAAGTGTGGCCTAACTAAGGTTCTATACAGCTGCAACATGACTTGCCAATTCTTATACTCAATGCCCCGGCCAATGAAGGCAAGCATGCCGTATGCCTTCTTGACTACCTTCTCCACCTGTGTAGCCCCTTTCAGTGATCTGTGGACCTGTACTCCTAGATCTCTTTGACTTTCAATACTCTTGAGGGTTCTACCGTTCACTGTATATTCCCTACCTGCATTAGCCCTTCCAAAATGCATTACCTCACATTTGTCCAGGTTAAACTCCATCTGCCATCTCTCCGCCCAAGTCTCCAGACAATCTAAATCCTGCTGTATCCTCAGACAGTCCTCATCGCTATCCGCAATTCCACCAACCTTTGTGTCGTCTGCAAACTTACTAATCAGACCAGTTACATTTTCCTCCAAATCATTTATATATACTACAAAGAGCAAAGGTCCCAGCACTGATCCCTGTGGAACACCACTGGTCACAGCCCTCCAATTAGAAAAGCATCCCTCCATTGCTACCCTCTGCCTTCTATGGCCTAGCCAGTTCTGTATCCACCTTGCCAGTTCACCCCTGATCCCGTGTGACTTCACCTTTTGTACTAGTCTACCATGAGGGACCTTGTCAAAGGCCTTACTGAAGTCCATATAGACAACATCTACTGCCCTACCTGCATCAATCATCTTAGTGACCTCCTCGAAAAACTCTATCAAGTTAGTGAGACACGACCTCCCCTTCACAAAACCGTGCTGCCTCTCACTAATACGTCCATTTGCTTCCAAATGGGAGTAGATCCTGTCTCGAAGAATTCTCTCCAGTAATTTCCCTACCACTGAAGTAAGGCTCACCGGCCTGTAGTTCCCGGGATTATCCCTGCCACCCTTCTTAAACAGAGGAACAACATTTGCTATTCTCCAGTCCTCCGGGACATCCTCTGAAGACAGCGAGGATCCAAAGATTTCTGTCAAGGCCTCAGCAATTTCCTCTCCAGCCTCCTTCAGTATTCTGGGGTAGATCCCATCCGGCCCTGGGGACTTATCTACCTTAATATTTTTTAAGACACCCAACACCTCGTCCTTTTTGGATCACAATGTGACCCAGGCTATCTACACCCCCTTCTCCAGACTCAACATCTACCAATTCCTTCTCTTTGGTGAATACTGATGCAAAGTATTCATTTAGTACCTCGCCCATTTCCTCTGGCTCCACACATAGATTCCCTTGCCTATCCTTCAGTGGGCCAACCCTTTCCCTGGCTACCCTCTTGCTTTTTATGTAAGTGTAAAAAGCCTTGGGATTTTCCTTAACCCTATTTGCCAATGACTTTTCATGACCCCTTCTAGCCCTCCTGACTCCCTGCTTAAGTTCCTTCCTACTTTCCTTATATGCCACACAGGCTTCGTCTGTTCCCAGCCTTTTAGCCCTGACAAATGCCTCCTTTTTCTTTTTGACGAGGCCTACAATATCATTCGTCATCCAAGGTTCCCGAAAATTGCCGTATTTATCTTTCTTCCTCACAGGAACATGCCTGTCCTGTATTCCTATCAACTGACACTTGAAAGCCTCCCACATGTCAGATGTTGATTTGCCCTCAAACATCCGCCCCCAATCTATGTTCTTCAGTTCCCGCCTAATATTGTTATAATTAGCCTTCCCCCAATTTAGCACATTCATCCTCGGACCACTCTTATCCTTGTCCACCAGTACTTTAAAACTTACTGAATTGTGGTCACTGTTACCGAAATGCTCCCCTACTGAAACATCTACCACCTGGCCGGGCTCATTCCCCAATACCAGGTCCAGTACCGCCTCTTCCCTAGTTGGACTGTTTACATATTGTTTTAAGAAGCCCTCCTGGATGCTCCTTACAAACTCTGCCCCGTCTAAGCCCCTGGCACTAAGTGAGTCCCAGTCAATATTGGGGAAGTTGAAGTCTCCCATCACCACAACCCTGTTGTTTTTACTCTTTTCCAAAATCTGTCTACCTATCTGCTCCTCTATCTCCCGCTGGCTGTTGGGAGGCCTGTAGTATACCCCCAACATTGTGACTGCACCCTTCTTATTCCTGATCTCTACCCATATAGCCTCACTGCCCTCTGAGGTGTCCTCTCGCTGTATAGCTGTGATACTCTCCTGAACAAGTAGCGCAACTCCGCCTCCCCTTTTACATCCCCCTCTATCCCGCCTGAAACATCTAAATCCTGGAACGTTTAGCTGCCAATCCTGCCCTTCCCTCAACCAGGTCTCTGTAATGGCAACAACATCATAGTTCCAAGTAGTAATCCAAGCTCTAAGTTCATCTGCCTTACCCGTAATGCTCCTTGCAGGGCTTCAAAGACCTGGCAGGAGTTGGTTCGGGGGGAGGGGGGGAGAGGAGCATTGGGTCTCGCTTTTTGCGGATGACCTGCTCCTGTATATTTCGGACCCACTAGAGGGGATGGGGGAGGTCATGCAGATTCTGAGGGACTTCGGTAACGTTTCGGGGTACAAATTAAACGAGAGGAACAGCGAGATGTTCGTGATCCAAGCTAAAGGGCAGGAGAAGAGACTGGGAGAGCTTCCGCTTAATATGGTAGAGAAGAGCTTTCAGTACCTAGGTATACAGGTGGCACGAAACTGGGATGCCCACCACAAGCTTAATTTATCGCGGCTGGTAGAGCAGATGGAGGGGGATTTTAAAAGGTGGGACATGTTCCCGCTTTCTCTAGCGGGGAGGGTGCAGACTGTTAAGATGACGGTCCTCCCCAGATTTTCGTTTGTCTTCTAGTGCCTTCTCATCTTCATCCCTAAATCCTTCTTTAAGCGGCTGAACAAGATCATCTCGGGATTTGGATGGGCAAATAAAACCCTGCGAGTGAAGAGACTGTATCTGGCGCACAGTCGACGGGGGGGGGGGGGGGGGGGGGGGGGGGGGGGTGTTGGCGCTGCCGACTTTTTGCGGCTACTACTAGGCGGCTAACATAGCCATGATTAGGAAATGGGTAGTGGGGGAGGGGTCGACGTGGGAGTGGTTAGAGGCGGCGTCATGCAAAGGCATCAGCTTAGAGGCACTTGTAACAACACCTCTGCCGTTCTTGCCAGCGCGCTACTCCTCAAGTTCAGTGGTGGCGGTGGCAGTAAGGATCAGGGGTCAGTGGAGAAGGCACAGGGAGGTGGAAGGAGCCTCAGTTTGGACCCCGATACGCAACTATCACTGATTTGTTCCGGGCAAGATAGGCGGAGGGTTTCAAAGCTGGCATAGGGCAGGTGTTAAAAGGATGGGGGCCTGTTCATAGACAGGACTTTTCCCAACTTGAAGGCGCTGGAGGAGAAATTTAATCTGCCCCCCAGAAATGCCTTCAGATACCTTCAGGTACGCACCTTTCTAAAAAAACAGGTGGTAACATTTCCGTTGCTACCCCCACGTAGGATACAGGATAGGGTGGTCTCTGGCACCTGGGTAGGGGAGGGGAAGGTGTCGGACATCTACCAGGAACTACAGGAGGCGGAGGAAGCCCTAGTGGTGGAACTTAAGGGCAAGTGGGAGGAGGAGCTAGGCGGGGAGCTGGATGCAGGCCTGTGGGCGGATGCCCTAAGCAGGGTTAATTCCTCATCATCATGTGCCAGTCTTAGCTTAATTCAGTTTAAGGTGGTCCATCGGGCAGACATGACGGCAGGGAGAATGAGCAAGTTCTTTGGGGTTGAGGATAGATGTGCGAGATGTGCGCGAAGCTCAGCAAACCATGTCCATATGTTCTGGGCATGTCCGGCTCTCAAAGGATTCTGGCAGGGATTCGCTCAGGCAATGTCCAAGATCCTAAACCCGCGGGTGGTGCCGAGTCCTGAGATAGCGATCTTTGGTGTGTCAGACGATCCGGGACTTCAGTTAATGAAAGAGGCCGAGGTTTTGGCCTTTGCCTCCCTGGTAGCCCGGAGACGGATCCTTTTAATGTGGAGGGACTCAAAACCCCCGAGTGTGGAGACCTGGGTTGGTGACGTGGCTGGGTTTCTCAGTCTCGAGAAAATAAAGTTTGCCTTGAGAGGGTCTATGACGAGGTTCTCTCGGAGGTGGCAGCCATTCCTCGACTTTCTAGGAGAGCAGTAAAGGCCAGACGTCATGCAAGATCAGTTTGCTACCATGCAAGCTCAGGCTGTGGACTGCGGTATACGTACAAGGCGTCAAAGCAGTTCAGCAATCAGTCCTTCTACAGATTACTAGGGTTGCTGAGTGGCCACCCCAGGGGAGTAGCTGTGGCTCCCTGGAGCACGAACCTGCTCTCATCACTCAGGAGTGGGCACATTTCCTCAGATTCCATCTGTGCTTTTACTGTTGCCCCTCAGTCAGCCAGTCCCGAACACTGCCACCCATGTCGAGGTGGTGCAATCCAGTCCACAGCCTGACCTTCCAGACCGAGTGCTGCTCCAGATTGTCCTCCAAGGCTATTTATGGAATCCTCCACAGAGGTTCAAATTAACACCAGCCCTGCTGTAACCATTGGGCTAGCCCTGCACAGGGGCATTGGGCCAATCAAAGGCACATAGTTGACAGGCACTAAAAGGAACTCAGACGGGTGATCAGCTGAATTTGTCGGCAACACTAAGAGATGTAATTTATATATTTGGTTTGGAATTGTAATTCCTGTAGCTTTATTTTTGCATTGTTGCTAAGGACACCCTGTGATGATCAGCAGAGGTAAGATAAAGCGTAGGATTGTTGGTGAATGCTTGGTTGCAGTTATTGGTATCACACGTGTGTTCTTCATGAAGAGCCCAATCAGAAAGGGACCATCAAGGTTATCTTCTCTCTTCCTTCTCCTCACGCACTTGCTCGTCCTCCTCATACACCTCAGCTGTTTTCCGTACAGTTGACAAGCGGTGTCCCCATGTGATGGCAAGGATGTGCAGCATGCAGAATACATCCCGTAAAGATCAAAGTGAATACACAGGCAGTTATCTCATAGAACTGGCCATTCAGCCCATCTAGTCTGTGCTGGTGCTTATGCTCCATTCAGGCCTCCCACACCCCACCATGAATATAGACATCCACTCTGCTAAGTGATGCAAAGCTCCTCCAGAGCTTTTACTTTTTTTTTTTAAATAATTTTTATTAAAGGTTTTCATAAAATATCAATAACAAAATGAGAAAGAAAAAAAGAACCCAACAGGATTAAGTCCAAAACACAATCTAAAAAAGCAACCCCCCAAACCCCTCCCCCCATACCTAAATAATAAATTAACATTAACACCCCGACTTAACACAACAGGTGTATACACCCCCTCAGACCCTCCAGTGTAAATAACAAAAATAAAGTAAACACCCCCCCCCCCCGCCCCGAGCTGCTGCTGCCATTTACCAATGCCTATTGTTCTGCCAGAAAGTCTAAGAACGGTTGCCACCGCCTAAAGAACCCTTGTACCGACCCTCTCAAGGCGAATTTCACCCTCTCCAATTTAATGAACCCTGCCATATCGCTGATCCAGGATTCCACGCTTGGGGGCCTCGCATCTTTCCACTGAAGGAGAGTCCTTCGCCGGGCTACCAGGGACACAAAGGCCAGAATTCCGGCCTCTTTCGCCTCCTGTACTCCTGGCTCCTCTGCCCCCCCAAATATTGCGAGCCCCCAGCCCGGTCTGACCCTGGATCCTACCACCCTCGACACCGTCCTCGCTACGCCCTTCCAAAATTCCTCCTGCGCTGGGCATGCCCAGAACATATGGCTGTGATTTGCTGGGCTCCCTGAGCACCTAACACACCTGTCCTTACCCCCAAAGAACCGGCTCATCCTTGTCCCGGTCATGTGTGCCCTGTGCAGCACCTTAAACTGTATGAGGCTGAGCCTCGCGCACGAAGAGGAAGAATTCACCCTCCCTAGGGCATCTGCCCACGTCCCCTCCAGAGCTTTTTCAGCAAACCAATTGTCTGATCTCATACTTCATGAGGTTGCATGGATTTCATTGCAGAGAGATTGCACATTGGAGTCATCAACCAAGTGGTCAGTGGATAACATTTCTGATCTTTGGTTTGCTGTGATGGTGGAAACGCAGCTGGCACAACAGACTGTTGCAGAATTAAGGCACCAAGACTGCTACCAGGATGCGGAACATTGATTTGCTCGAGTAATGCCAAATGTCACAGATCAGTTGGATGTTGAGGGGATAGAGTTCCTTTTGGTTCTAACATATGGCAGAGTTGACCTGTGGCACGTCCGAAGCAATGCATGTGTAGCCAATGGTATCCTGAATGGTGGGGATGCCTGCAATCCTAACAAAGCTGCGTGCTCACTTGGCATGCTTGTCTCTGGCAAGAGAGATTAAAATGCATTTAGTGCTCAAAATGAAGGGAGCGCCGGTTCTTTATAGAAGGGATGCAAGCAGTGATGTGTTGCAAATATCTCCAGCTCCAAACTGCAGTCAGCTGCATAAGCATTCATCACCATGTTCACCTTCACAGTCACTGGCATCAGTCCATGCCTTGCAGAAGCTATATTGGCTGCAGCAGATGGCAACTTAGCAAAGATTCTCACATACTTTTCCTCACCACATTCAGGAAGTGAGTATCTCCCTGAACACCCTGGGCAGATGTGACTTCCTGCTGAGAGCCCTTCTCCCCCTGTTCTTCCTCCCTCTTCCACAAAGTTGTCCTGCTGTCCTGCACTATCTGTCTCTGCTCATTCTCCAATGCCTACCACTGCACCCTGTCTGGAGACAACCGATTTGCACAGAAGCCATGTACTCAGTACAATGCCCTTCAGCACCTGCCACACCACTTCCTATAGACTTTGCAACTTTGAAACTGTTATAAAACATACTCAACACTTATGGAATTGAAACAACAACCAGTAGAAAATCAGAAATGAACCTGTAAGCAGTTGATGATCCCTTTAAATAGCTCTATTGTTGAGCCCCTCCAACAACTGTGTAGCCATCTATGATGGCCACCTGCAAAGGACCATGGGAATTATGGCCAACCCAGGACTCAGACAGATACACAGCTTATGTGTATCTAAAATACAGGTAACCAGACCTGACCAAAACCCCTGCTCCGTTGCATTTTAATGGCCCATTTTCCCGGAACAACAGAACTCCAATCAAGCAACCAGTACAGCCACAGACTGATCGGCGCCACACCCATTACTCAGAAAGCACAACTGCCAAGGTCAATGACCGCTAAGGACCCATGCATCTACCAAGGCACTCACCCCTTTATTGCCCGAAATCGAAGACAGTGATCAGAGCCCTGTCGAACTATTGGGTCCAAGGTTAAGGACCACCCCAAAGAGCGTGAAATTCCAGAGGGATAAAAGAGAGCACAGCCATGTGTTCTGTCTCTTTTGGATCCGGCCTGTGCCAGCCCAACTGTAGCAGGAACAGCCAGCCAAGTTCAAGACCAATGATCGCTACCTGACGGATGAGCCCAGCAGAGACAGAGCCACTTTCTTCGAACCAGCCAAGAAAACCCAGAGAAAGGCCTGGTCCATTTGCACAGTGCCAGTCACCCTGAAGTTAAGTATAGGTTATTGTAGCTGATAGGTGTAGTTCAACTTGTAGTAGATATTGTGTTTGCATGTTGAGATAACTCTTGTGTATGTAAATAAGCCATCTTTTGAACTAACTAACTGGTTGTGTGGTCATTTGATCTATATAAGGGAAGGCTTGTGGTTCACTAAGATAAATAGAAATACCCACAGTATTGGCAACGCTATTGGGATCGAAACAGAGCAGCAACTGCATGAGGTTAAGAGAGCGTCTTAGCTGGTGAGGAGGCTCCAAAATGGCATCACTAGCTTCAAATTTATATTGCAAGCTAATTGACATCATGATCCACTTGCTCTACATACTTCAGTTCCTGTACATTACACACATGTTAATGGACAGAAACTCCCATCGAGTAGAAGGGCAAAAGCTCGCTTGATCTTGATTTTCAGTACGAATACAGACCGTGAAAGTGGGGCCTCATGATCCTTCTGACCTTTTGGGTTTTAAGCAAGAGGTGTCAGAAAAGTCACACATGTTACCCTCATAAATCTGGCATCATGGCGACCTGCCCTAAATGCAGATGCCATTTTGGACCCCAAACTGCATCCGGAGAACCCAAATCCTGCTTTCTCCCCATAGCCTTTAATCCCATTCTCCCCAAGTGCTATATCTAGCTGCCTCTTGAATATATTCTATGTTTTAGCATCAACTACTTCCTGTGGTAATGAATTCCACAGGCTCAGCACTCTTTGGGTGAGGAAATGTCTCCTCATCTCTGTCCGAAATGGTTCAACCTGAAACCTCAGACTATGACCCCTGGTTCTGGACATACCCATCATTGGTAACATCTTCCTTCATTTACCCTGTCTAGTACTCTTAGAATTTTATAAGTCTCTATGAGATCCCCCCTCTTTCTTCTGAACTCGAGCGAGAACAATCCTAACCTACTCAATCTCTCCTCATATGACAGTCCTGCCATCCCTGGAATCAGTCTGGTAAACCTTCGCTGCACTCCCTCGAAAGCAGGAACATCCTTCCTCTGAAAAGGAGGCCAAAACTGCACACAATACTCCAGGTATGGCCTCACCAAGGCCCTGTACAATTGCAGCAACACATCCCTGCTCCTGTACTCAAAACCTCTCGCAATGAAGGCCAACATGCCATTAGCTTTCTTGACTGCCTGCTGCACCTGCATGCTTACCTTCAGCGACTGTTGCATAAAGACACCCGGGTCCCGTTGCACACTCCTCTCTCCCAATTTATAACCAATCAGGTAGTAATCTGCCTTCCTGTTTTTGCTTCCAAAGTGAATAACCTCACACTTTTCCAAATTATACTGCATCTGCCATTGATTTGCCCACTCGCCCAACCTGACCAGATCATGCTGTAGGATCTCTGCATTCTTATCACAGTTCACCCTCCCACCCAACTTGGTATCATCTGCAAACTTTGAGATGTTACATTTTGTTCCCTCATCCAAATTATTAATATATATATTATGAATGCCAGCACCACTCCCTGTGGCATCCCACTAGTTACTGCATGCCAATTTGAAAAGGACCCATTAATTCCTACTCTTTGTTTCCTCTCTGCCAACCGGTTTTCTATTCACCTCAATACATTTCCCCAATCCCATGCGTTTTAATTTTGCACAATAATCTCTTATGCAGGACTTTGTCAAACGCCTTCTGAAAGTCGAAATATACCACAACGACTGGCTCCCCCTTGTCAACTGTACTAGTTACATCTTCAAAGAATTCCAACAGATTTGTCAAGCATGATTTCCCCTTCATAAATCCATGCTGACTCTGACTGATCCTGCCACTGCTTTTTAAATGTTCCGCTATAAAGTCCTTGATAATGGATTCAAGAATTTTCCTCACTACCAATGTTAGGCTTACTGGTCTACAATTCCCTGCTTTCTCTCTATCTCCCTTTTTGAATATTGGAGTGACATGAGCTACCCTCCAATCTGCAAGGACTGTTCCAGAGTCTATAGAATCCAGGAAGATGACTACCAATGCATCCACTATTTCCAGCCTCCTCCTTACGCACTCTGAGATGCAGATCTCAGGCCTTGGGGATTTATCCGCTTTCAATCCCATCAATTTTCCCAGCACCATTTCCACTGCACCACTGTGACAATTAATCCATGTTTCTCGCATTGCCACAACCTGTCCTTTAATGTTGAGTTGTCATTCCAGGCTTTCCGCTTCCTCACTAAATTTGTTAACAGACCTAGCTTTCTGAACAATTTTTGTGCCATCAATGAACTATTCAAATTTGGGGTGGAACTCCAATCAGAAAATGAACATATCGCTGTCAGTCTGGTCAGCTGAAGCCCGTTTTTGCTTCACTTAAATAAAACACATCTATTGATGGTAGTTTTCTACATTCAAAACATGAAGGCTTATTTGCTCAATAACCAACCCAAACTGATTGCTTAATTTTAATAAACTATAACTGATCCTTTACAATCAAAGGTAACAAACCAGCTGCAAGGTGTACACTTGTTTTCCCTTAAAAACTGATAAAAAGGATCAGATAGATGAAATGAAAAGCATAAACCAGCTGTAAACCATTAGAAAACACCCATGAGGCAAGAGAGATTAGAATGCCCAGCTCTCAAAACCCCTGTTCAGGCAGGGAACACAAATGAACAAGACTAAATACTGGGTCTGACTGAGTGACAAGCATCATAAATATCAAAGAGCTCAAGTCGTGATAAGCCACAATTACCCTGCTGCTTCATTCAAACAGATTGGGGCGCATTTCAAACCTCTGAGAGCAGTAATATACCATCTTTGTTGCTGCATTATAGTTTCAACACTACTCATTCTGTTTTGTGGATAAATCATAAATATAGTAATGCACAAATACATTGGGACTACACTGCGCCAACTATAATGAATTACTCATGAATGAAGAGTAATGTACAATGTGCAATGCATTTAAAGGGAAGCTATGTAACATGAGGGAGTAAATAACAGGTTATGCTGATAGGGTTAGATGAAGGCGGGTCGGAGGAAACTGGTGAACAGCATAAACGTTAACTCAAACCCACTGGGTGAATGACCTGTTTCCGTGCTACACAATCTATGGAAATTTCATGCTGTTTTCTGGTTATTTCCAGTTGATCCTGATGATATCAAACGTGAATATTTTCAATATATGCATTTGTTTCTCCAGCTGATCTGTCGAATTCTCATGTTTTCCATTTGCGACCAATTTTTCAACCCTGAATTATTTGGGGAGAAAATTATGCTCATGCGTTGGATCTCTAACAAGCACCATTATATTTAGGATGAGTTCAATTGGGGGTCTAATCATAATAATTTCACCATTATAAATTAAATATATTCATCACCATTTGATAAGTTATAAAAGTAATTAGATCAAATGCTATCTATGCTGCATTTTTCTCATCATTACAGCGTATTTCCCTTGGGAAAATGTAGAAAATTATATTATTCATTTTTATAAATTGAATGAGGCTTACTCTTCTTTCAATAACTTTTTATTCCCTATAAACCGAAATCCAAGACTTCAAATCTACTTGCATATCTGAGAACTTGTTTCTGTAACATCTCTCCATACTGATGAAAAGGACACAATAGGTGAAAATTCACCCAGCGTTGCCCCAGTATTTTTCTGTAACCTATCCTGTCTATTATTAGCAAAACTGTTGTCACAAAGTAACAGTTGTTACTTTGAATTTTTCACCTTAACTCTGCTGAAGTCAGAATACAACTACCTACATCCTGCCGCCTCCTCCTCACTCTATTGGAATTGTCATGTGAGAGTACCTTTAAGAAATGGGTGTTTATGAATGGGTTTGTATATAAATATCGGTAGTGAGAGTACCTTTAAGAAATGGGTGTTTACTACTGCAGTGATGTCAGAGAGTGGGTGGAGCTGGGCTGTCTGTCAGCTTTTTACTTTCATTTTTGAGCAGGCTGCAGGGTGCGTTTTAGTTTCGTTTTTGTTGGAGCTGAAGCCAGACCAAGCAGGTGTACTGCTGTTCTCTCTGCCATCAAAACACTATCTCGTGATCATTTGGTGAAATCAGAATTATAAATGTTTTCAGTAGTGACTTTAACCTGATGTGCTTCTGATAAAGGTTTTGTTTTTAAGTCGTATGGATGTTAAAAAGGAAAGCTTAAAGGTTTACTTAGTGTTGTAGTCTTTGGGGTTGTATTTGAATTAATGGTTGCTAAGATGTTCACTGTATGTTTTAAAAAGGTTAACTTGAGTTCATAGAATAAACATTGTTTTGCTTTAAAAAATACTTCTGCTCCACCACACCTGTAGAGTGGCCGTGTGCTCCCCATACCACAATCTAGTAAAAGTTGTGGGTCAGGTGAACTCCATGATACACTTTGGGGTTCTCGAAACCCTGACCCATAACAAATTGGGGGCTCGCCTGGGATGAAGATCTATCTATTGGATTAGCTTTGTGAACTTAAAGACAGTGAGGGGTGAGCATATTGTGGTTGCAGTTCAGGTGTGGTATTCTAGTTTAAGTAGGAAGCGTGTTCTGGACAATGGCTCTTTCAGAGGCTCTGACGTTTTTGGGGGTGGAGACGGTCACATGCAGTACCTTTGGACAGAGACTAAAAGCAGCCTGTTAGATTTGGCAAAAACATTGCAGTTAACATTACCTGACAAAATGCGAAAAGCTGAGGTAATTATGGTGGTGGCTAAGCATTTAAAGTTGCCTGAGGTACAGTTTCACTCATTAGAAACAGCAAAAATTCAGTTGCAAATTAAACAAATGGAACATGACAAAGAATTAAAGCAGCTTGAATACGAAAGAGAGAGAGAGGAAAAAGAAAGATAAAGAGAGAGAGAGGAAAAAGAAAGAGAGAGAGAAAGAGAGAGAGGAAAAAGAGAGAGAAGAAAGGAAAACTGAAATAATAGCCCTAAGCAGAACAAAAGGAAAGAGAAAGGGAGATACAGACCAGGGAAAAAGTTAAAGAGAGAGAGTTTGAACTTCAGAAAATGGCCATGAAACATGACAGTCAGTTAAAATTGGCAGACGTAAAGGGAAACTTACAGTTGGATGACAATGATGGGATTTTTCCGGATTGTGTAGTAACAAGGTCGCAAAGTCACAGGTTAAGACAAGAGGAGAAATCAAAGAGTGAAGATGAAGTTGAAGTGCAATTGTGAAGTCCAAAGATGTGCGGGTTAGGTGGATTGGCCATGCTAAATTGCCCATAGTGTCCAAAATTGCCCTTAGTGGTGGGTGGGGTTACTGGGTTATGGGGATAGGGTGGACGTGTGGACCTTGGGTAGGGTGCTCTTTCCAAGAGCCGGTGCAGACTCGATGGGCCGAATGGCCTCCTTCTGCACTGTAAATTCTATGATTCTATGATTCTATGAATTATCAGAAACGATTTTTGATCAGATGGTTGAAAAAGAACAAGAACAGGTGGGGGATGAGGCGGATATTTTTAGTTCAGGAAAATTGGCGGAGTTACAACAAAAAGGTGTAGAAATAAAATGGATGTATTAGAAAGCATACACAGAAGAGAATCTGAGTGTATACCAGAGTGTTATTACCGTAAAAGTGATGTTTTGATGAGAAAATGGAGACCTTTACATATGCAGGCGGATGAAAAGTGGGCAGAAGTTCATTAAGTAGTATTGCCGGTAGGGTATAGAAAGGAGGTGTTGCGAGTTGCACATGAGGTACCAGTGGGAGATCATTTGGGAATAAGGAAAACTCAAGCTAAAATCCAGAAACATTTTTATTGGCCTGGACTACATAAAGATGTAGTTAAATTTTGTCAATCATGTCACACATGTCATGTGATAGGGAAACCTCAAGTAGTGATAAAACCAGCGCCCTTAACACCCATTCCAGCATTTGAGGAACCTTTTACAAGGGTCCTAATTGATTGCGCAGGCCCGCTTCCGAAAACTAAAAGTGGGAATCAATATCTTTTGACGATAATGGATGTTTCTACTAGGTTTCCAGAGGCCATTCCAGTACGTAATATTACAGCTAAAAAGATTGTGGAGGAGTTACTTAAATTCTTTACAAGATATGGACTACCCACAGAAATACAATTGGATCAAGGATTGAATTTTACCTCAAGGTTATTCAAAGAAGTTATGGATAGCTTAGGAATAAAACAACTTAAATCAACTGCATACCATCCAGAATCGCAGGGAGCATTAGAAAGGTGGCATCAGACATTAAAGACAATGTTGAGGGCTTATTGTCAAGATTATCCAGAGGATTTGGATAAAGGAATTCCATTCGTATTGTTTGCAATTAGGGAAGCACCTAATGAGTCAACCAAATGTTGTCCTTTTGAACTAAATTTTGGTCATGAGGTAAGAGGACCACTTAAATTAATTAAGAAAAAATTGGTGGGTGAGAAATCGGAAATTACATTATTGGATTACGTGTCAAATTTCAGGGAACGATTAAATAGAGCAGGTGAATTGGCTAGATAACATTTGAAAGTTGCACAAAATGTGATGAAACGGGTAGCGGACAAGAAATCCAAAGTTCGTAGTTTTGCCAGTGGAGATAACGTTTTAGTATTGTTACCAGTGGTAGGTGAACCTTTAAAAGCAAGGTTTCGTGGACCTTAACAGATTGAAAGGAAATTAAGTGAGTTGAATTATGTGATATAAACACCAGATAGAAGGAAAACTCACCGAGTGTGTCATGTGAATATGCTTAAGAGGTACTTTGAAAGGGAAGGGGAGAAAAAGGAGGAGGTTTTAATGATTCTAACTCAAAGTGACGAACCTAATCCAGATGACTGTGAATTTAACATACCTCAAATTAAATTGGAAAACGAGGATGTTCTTAAAAATTGGGATAAATTGTTGAGGTACCTGCCAGAGGAAACACGGACTGACCTGAAAGTTATTGATATCACATGGGCAAGTTTGTGGAGATAAATTGGGAAGTACTAAAATGGCTATAAATGATGTAGATGTGGGAAATGCTGTTCCAATCAAACAACATCCATATAGACGTAACCCTTTAAAATTGGCACAGGTTAACAAGGAGATTGAGTATGCTTAAAAATGGCATAATTGAAGTGGGATGCATCCAATGGAGCTCACCCATAGTGATGGTACCAAAACCAGATGGTACCCAACGGTTGTGTGTGGATTATAGAAAGGTTAATGCAGTTACAAGAACAGACTCTTATCCTATCCCACGTTTGGAGGATTACATTGAGAAAGTGTGACAATCAGCTTTTATTTCCAAAACCTTTATCCGAAAGGGCGAAGGAGATTTCAGCTTTTGTGGCTCCAGATGGTATGTACCAATTCAAAGTTATGCCACTTGGCATGAAAAACGCCCCAGCCACATTTCAACGGTTAACTAACAAAGTTGTTTCAGGATTATCCAATTGTGCGGTATACATCGATGATCTGGTAATTTTCAGCCAGCCATGGACAGAACATTTGAAACATCTGATGGAGCTATTCGATCGACTTCAGGAGGCGGGTTTGGTGATAAACCTAGCCTAAAATGAATTTGGAAAAGCCCAAGTCACTTTCCTTGAGGAGTTTTCAATACCCTTGAGACAAAGGGAAACAATGCGATTTCTTGGCATGAGTTAATTTGATCGAACATTTGTGCAAAAGATTTGTAGCGTGATTGCTCCACTGATGTACTTGCTGAAGAAACGTTGAAAATTTCAATGGACAGCGGACTTTCAACAGGCATTTTACTGCCTGGAAGCTGTGATAACCAATTTACCTGTGTCGGAGAATTACAAGGGACTCTGTGATCAGATTGAACTAAAGTATCTGACTTTAAAGAGAAATGCCGAGGCGTAGAGAAATGGATGGATCGTGCAGAGACCTTCTTGTTCAAAGAGACCGCCAATCGAGAAGGATTTCAGTTGGAGGAAGAGGAACAAAAAAGAATGGACTATATTATTATACCTGTTTGCGTGTGTTGTTTTTTGAAACAAAATAGTATATTTACTGTGTGCATTTCTTAAAGAATAGTGAAACGGTGAAAAATGAAACCATCTTGAAGTTGATGTTTTTTTTTTTCTTGGGGGAGGTGTCATGTGAGAGTACCTTTAAGAAATGGGTGTTCATAAATGGGTGTGTATATAAATATCTGTAGTGAGAGTACCTTTAAGAAATGGGTGATGTCAGAGAGTGGGTGGAGCTGGGCTGTCTGTCAGCTTTTTACTTTTGTTTTTGAGCAGGCTGCAGGGTGTGTTTTAGTTTAGTTTTCAGTGTTGGAGCAGAAGCCAGACCAAGCAGGTGTACTGCTGTTCTCTCTGCCATCAAAAGACTACCTCTTGATCATTTGGTGAATTCAGATTTATAAATGTTTCAGGAGTGACTTTAACATGATGTGCTTCTGATAAAGGTTTTGTTTTTAAGCCGTATGGATGTTAAAAAGGAAGTGTTGAAGTGTTGTAGTCTGGGGGTTGTATTTGAATTAATGGTTGCTAAGATGTTCACTGTATGTTTTAAAAAGGTTAACTTGAGTTCATAGAATAAACATTGTTTTGCTTTAAAAAATACTTTTCCATTTCTGCTGTACCACACCTGTAGAGTGGGCCGTGTGCTCCCCATACCGCAATCTATTAAAGGTTGTGGGTCAAGTGAACTCCATGATACATTTTGGGGTTCTCGAAACCCTGGGCCATAACAGAATCAAACCTTACTCCACTGTCTGATTCTTAGGCCTCAATATTAACCACACAATCCTGCTTGATGGGTGAAAGGGGGTCAGTCGGGGCAGTTAAATGGCAAAATACGGTGTATAATCTCAAGACTTAAATTAGGCAGATATTAGCCTGGGTGTGTGTGGGGGTGGCGGGGGTGCACAATGGGCAAAATTAAAATATTGAAATTGGGAACCAAATTTGAAATTTACTGCTGCTGCATATGTTCCTCAGAGTTCAGGAAACCTGGCAACAACAAGGAAGTGGGAGCTGCCGTTCCCCAATATAACTGCCTTTTCAGCCCTCCGTGCGGGCTTGGCAGAGCAGGAATATTCCCATGGCCATTTAAGGAAGCCTTTGGCCTCTCTACCCCCCCCCCCCCCCCGTCCGCCACCCCCACCCTTGGAGCCTCCTGACATTGGCACTCCCACTTGCCGACCTGGCTTTCTACTTGGTCAGCTGTAGGACAGGCCATTGACCTACAAAATATCAACTAGGCCATTGAGTTCAACAGGATATCTACGTGTGAACCCCCCGCCCCCCTCCCCGCCCACCTAACCCGGCCTCATGTGTGCTGCAGCTGGAAGGTCATGGAATGGATCACGGCAATCATCCAATCATTTTAGGTAGTCATGAGAAGGATTCTGCAGGTATGAGGGAGGTGGTTAACTTTGCTGCATTCCAAAATGTCAACCAATCAACCATAGTGTGAAATGAACTGCGTTCTAATTAAATGTCCAGCACTAGGTGCAAAGCACAATGTGCATGCGTTCACATTTTCTCTTCTTTTCTTTAATGAATAGCTTCATTACTGCATCCTGTCCAGCTAGCTTGATAGCTCCCACTTTACTATCATGATCTACAAAAGCGCGATTTCGGGGAAAAAGTATCCTCTAATATATTTTATCAGTAAAGTTTTTAATCTTTCTCTTCTATAAATTGATTCATAGGTTTGGTCTCTGCTTTGATATTTCATATGACATTGGAATTCGGCTTTTATCATCCAATGCAGGGCAAATACATCGCAACTCTTGTTAGAAATTTAGGGACGGAGATAACATTTACACTGTTGGGTGGACCACTGCCTCATTTTACGTCTCTATGGCTACCAGCATTTTCGATGGCAGCGCACAACCCTCGATCGTCGAGTGGAAACACTATGTCACAATGTGTAATCTCTTTTTAATTTGAAGAATCGGTGCTGTTAATGCAATCATGATCACATCTAGACTGCCATTCTTTTCATATATTAAAAGAATCCTTCAAAATACCCCAGGGTAATGAACCTATGAACTTAACTGCCATGCCTCTGCAGTACAACAATCAAGAAAGATTCCTGCTAGGCATTAGAGCAGTAGGAGCCTCGTTAAAAATTAATTATTCCATATTTAAGTAACATTTTACAACAAATAACAGATAAGCCTCTTGACTTTTCTCGAATTGCAGTTCCCACTGAGAATTCTTGTGGTATATGCGATGAAATGATTGTTGCAGCAGGAGAAACAGTGCATTTGGAAGCCGTTTCACATATTGCTATGAAAACATATGCACAATCCTAGAAGTGTATGAGTGTGTTCCCACTGTGTTTGCAATCCTGTTATAGCGATTGTAGGTTTTAAATGCAAGAACAGACTATCATATTTGATTTTTTTTTTCCTCCAATTTCCTCCTCTCCTGAAGGCGATGACTGAGACCTAGTTCTATGAGCCAGTAACTCTCACGTGGCCTCTATTTATAGGTCAGTCTTACAGGGCCAGAGGGACTTTGCAGCCAAGTGGGATTCGGTGCTCACTCAAATCCAAACATGTAAAAATCCAGTAATCGCGTAGCATCCCCCCCACCCCCCATTAACTCAGTGATGCCGTGGTCAATTCTAATGCTGACCTAATGGACACTGGTCAACATGGATACTGGACCCGAGACCTTCCTGGGAAGTCGAGCTCGGAAAAGGAGGTTAAATTCTGCTGTGCAGAAGGTCTGGTGCTTTTCGCTAAATACAAGTTTCAGCATTCTTTTTGCAGCTTGGCTGCTGCAAGGGTAGGGGGTCGTTATGCAACAATGTAAAAGTATTCACTCTGTTAATTCACATTTAGTCATGTTACATATATGTTTTTCTCATCGTATGTGTAGTATAAATCTATTGCTTATTAAATGCCTTCAGTCACAGCACAAAATTATTATTTATTTGTTAATAGCCCTTTGTTGTTTTAATTAAAGATATGCCAAACATTGATTTTGATGCCTGTAACGCATGAGCCTTTTGGTTCAATAAAAACTCTTTCCAACCTTTTTTTAAGTGCAAGTTAAACCTATTTTTTTGAAAACTAATCCCATCTCTAAAGTCTTCCGTTCGAGCCAGCCGAATGACGATTTAAAAAAATTAAAAACAGTTTATTTTAGAGCAGTATTAAAGAGAAAAGAAAAGTGATGTGAAGAAACTAAAAGAGATAAAATAATTGAAACATCACTGAAGGAGGAGAGAGAATGGGAACAAAAGAACTGAAATGACATGCAGAATTTAAGGTGTTTTTAGAAATTCATATTTGCTGTTTGTAATTTGCCCTATATTGCTGTTATAATACTAATGCTACTCCAGCCTCATCATGGTAGCATGTGTGTTTTCTCCTTAGAGAGTCATAGTAAATTAACAGCACCATTTGTGACTCCTTGGATAATGAAGCAGTCCATGTCCATATGCAGCAAGGCCTGGACAACATACAGGCTTGGGCTGATAAGTGGCGAGGAACATTCCTGCCACACAGGTACCAGGCAATGACCTTATCCACCAAGAGAAAATCCAACCATCTCCCCGACTTGCAAACCCCCATTATCCTGGGTTTTTTTTGTACTGGACCAGCCATATAAATACTGTGGCTACAAGAGCTGGTCAGAGGTTGAGAATCCTGCAGCAAGTAACTCACCTTCCAACTCCCCAAAGTCTGTCCACCACCATCTACAAGGCACAAGTCAGCAGTGTGATGGAATACCCTCTGCTTGCCAGGATGAGTGCAGCTCCAACAACACTCAAGAAGCTCGACACCGCCCAGGGCAAAGCAGCCCATTTTACTGGCACCACTTCCACCACCTTCTGATCTATGTTGTTTGGACTTATATTTCCTCGATTTCTCCAAAGTGAAGCATGATATGAATCATGAAGCTGCAAAGCCAGTTATAATCAGATTTACTTGGAGGAATTTTCCGTTCCAGAGACAAAGTTGCAGGAAAGGACACGTGGATGCTGTTTGGCGTGTTTTTGCACCAGGTTGTTCAATTTTCGCCTCATTATATATGCATTAATGAGATGCACGCCGTGAGGCAGGGCAGGATGAGATTTTTCCGCGCTGGGGTGTTAATTCATTGGCTCAAATTTCTGGGTGCCATATTGAAGTGGCACCTGCCCACACATTCACTCTCTGCAGCCAGGACCTGATGGACCAGAACAGGGATAAATACTGAGCACCCAAGTTCAGCAACAATCCACTGGTGGCATTCCTCCAGGCAGTCGAGGACCAACAGAAGATCCTTAACCCGAGTGATGGGAGTCGGAGGTCCACCAACCTCACCACCAAGGCCAGGCCGCCAGGGTCAGTGCTCCTCAGAAGAAGGCTTCTCTCCAGTGCAGGCAGAGGACGAATGATCTCATCCATTCCACTAGTGTAAGTCAACCTTCTCCTCTCTCTCAGCTCACACTCTTCAGAAGGCCATCAGGCATTCGCAGAGAATTGGACACGGGTCCCTGGCGTTGAGGCAGCAGTGCTCACCACTGTGTCACGGTGCAGCAGGAAGGATTGGCAGAGACTATCAGCAGATTAGAATGGAGGATGGAGAAGTCCATTAGCGTTGTCTGATGTTGTGGTACAGACATGTCAGCACATTGAGGTCACCATTGGAAGGGAGGCGACCACCAAGGAGATCCTGCTCCAGTAGAATGCTCGGCTTTTGCTGGATAGGTATGAGGTCCTGCACACCATCGCTGTAGCCGTGAGTGGGATCCATCAGTGGCTATATGAGAGGGGGATGAGGCAAGTCTATCTCCCCTCAGGAGTTACTTCTCTTCAAGGACACCGGGAAGCCCTTGGACACCAATAGGGATGAGGGAAACAGCCGAACATGCCGGGCAACCCATCCTGGACTCTCCTGGGCTGTCTAGCTGCTCCAAGTCCCCTTTGCCAGTACCCCAGCGATTCCAGCTGCTCAGACAGCCTTCCCTGTAGCAGGAGAATCAAAGCAGGTAGGGGATCTTCGGACTTGGCTCTCCTGAGGACGCCCGCCAAGGTCAGCAACCAGACAACAGGGCATAACAGTCAGCAGTCTGCAACCACCTCTGCTGCAGATAGCAGAAAAGCACCTCGATGAAGCGATGGAGTAAGAAAAATTAAGAAATATTGAGAGCACAGGGTGGCATGCTTATTCACTCACTGTATATACATTGCACATCTGTAAATATATTTTGCTTATCTGAAATTCTCATCTAGTGAATCGGTCTTCTATCAGATGCAATGCTTTGGGGTCATATCAGTGTAATAGGTGCCTTTCTGCCACTCAGATATCTCCCAGCGTGTGCCTCAGACCTATGGTGTTTCACCAATCCCAGTTCAGTGAGTTGTCTTTCAGTCACACAGTGACATGAGCAAAGCCTACTTCTCCATCAACATGGCGGTTGGGCAATGCATATGTTATACTGTGTCAGAGGATATCATGTGTTTTCTTTTCCTCCTGATGCTGCTTCACTGAAGATTGGTTTATGTGGATCTGACAAGTTGTGGATCTGACAAGTTGTAGGGCTGACCTGCATTGGAGTCAATCTAACTCAGTGGATCTTTCAATGGCCCCCACGTAACATTGCTCAGGCTGGAGTGTGGGTTACATTTCAAGTAATAGGCATGGATCTTAGGTGTTCCTGGCTGCCTGCAGCATGACATCATGACCATGTGTATAGCTAGCCATAGTAGTTCCCATTCTCCACCTGCTTGATGGAGAGCTATGGATCCATCTGGCATTTGAGGATGCCTAGAATGTCTGCTAGGCAGCTAACGACTATGCAAGATCAGTGGTGTATGTCTAAGCCCAAATGCCAGACTATTAAATTGAAGAATGTTGCTCTGGACCTGAGGGTTTGGCTAGCATGTCTTGAAATGATCCCTGAGCCAGATCTCTGACAGACAATCAGTGAGGTTATCTGATTGGCACAATGTCATCATTGCCCAGATTTCCTTCTGTTCATCTGAAACTGCTGGAATAAAAATATAGAGGTCTCAAATGGGATCAGAACAAAGTTCCACTGCATATGCAACATTATCAACAAAGTTGCTAAGTAATACCTAAATGCAGTGTTGACATTTTCTGGACCACAGATCCCAAGGCAATACTGGACAGGAACTTGGGGAAGTCCAGGCAAAGTCTGGGTCATGAGTGTTTGTTTCTAATCAGATGATAGAATTCCTACAGTGCGGAAGGAGGACATTCCGGGTGATTTAGCAGTTTGGATCAGAAATTGGCTAGCTGGAAGAAGACAAAGGATGGTGGTTGATGGGAAATGTTCAGACTGGAGTCCAGTTACTAGTGGTGTACCACAAGGATCTGTTTTGGGGCCACTGCTGTTTGTCATTTTTATAAATGACCTGGAGGAGGGGGTAGAAGGATGGGTGAGTAAATTTGCAGATGACACTAAAGTCGGTGGAGTTGTGGACAGTGCGGAAGGATGTTACAAGTTACAGAGGGACATAGATAAGCTGCAGCGCTGGGCTGAGAGGTGGCAAATGGAGTTTAATGCAGAAAAGTGTGAGGTGATTCATTTTGGAAGGAATAACAGGACGACAGAGTACTGGGCTAATGGTAAGATTCTTGGCAGTGTGGATGAGCAGAGAGATCTCGGTGTCCATGTACGTAGATCCCTGAAAGTTGCCACCCAGGTTGGGAGGGTTGTTAAGAAGGCGTACGGCGTATTAGCTTTTATTGGGAGAGGGATTGAGTTTCGGAGCCATGAGGTCATGTTACAGCTATACAAAACTCTAGTGCGGCCGCATTTGGAGTATTGCGTGCAATTCTGGTCGCCGCATTATAGGAAGGATGTGGAAGCATTGGAAAGGGTGCAGAGGAGATTTACCAGAATGTTGCCTGGTATGGAGGGAAGATCTCATGACGAAAGGCTGAGGGACTTGAGGCTGTTTTCATTAGAGAGAAGAAGGTTAAGAGGTGACTTAATTGAGGCATACAAGATGATCAGAGGATTGGATAGGGTGGACAGTGAGAGCCTTCTTCCTCGGATGGTGATGTCTAGCACGAGGGGACATAGCTTTAAATTGAGGTGAGATAGATATAAGACAGATGTCAGAGATAGGTTCTTTACTCAGAGAGTAGTAAGGGCGTGGAATGCCCTTCCTGCAACAGTAGTGGACTCGCCAACACTAAGGGCATTCAAATGGTCATTGGATAGACATATGGACGATAAGGGAATAGTGTAGATGGGCTTTAGAGTGGTTTCACAAGTCGGCGCAACATTGAGGGCCGAAGGGCCTGTACTGCGCTGTAATATTCTAAGTTCTATGTTCTATTCGGGTCGTCGTGACTGTACCAACCCTCTGTAAGAGCACCCTACCTAGGCCCACTCCCCTGGCCTAACCCCATAACCCAACCTAACCTTTGCATATTGTTGTACACTGAGGGGTAATTTAGCATGGCCAATCCACCTAACTTGCACTTCTTTGAACTGTGGGAGGAAACCAGAGCACCAGAGGAAACCGATGCAGACACAGGGAGAAAGTGCAAACAGTCACCTGAGGTCAGAATCAAACCCAGGTCCCTGGCTCTGTAAGGCAGCAGTGCTGAAGCTCTCTCTTAAACACCTAAAGATTCCAGCCCTCGGAAAATGCATCTTTTGTCCGACATCTAGGATAAATGGTGGGAGGTATGTCATATGACTTCCCTCAAGCTGCTAGAACTTGGATCCCTGTGGACCTGAAGTCAATTAATGTTTGACCTCTGAAGAGAAACAGTGGCTCCAGGCCACAGCCTGCACTGTCCACCATCTTAGCATCAAGCAGGTGGCAGCAGAAAGAACTCTGGCCCTCACCAAAATTGCAACTACTGGAACATTGGAACTTGTGCCTTTATGACCAACTCAACTCCACGTGCCTTCTCCCCTGGTGGAAATGTTGTATCTAGAAAAATTATCACACAGAAATAATCAATCTCCCTCTGAATAAACATTGCAATAGACTATTGATTCTTGACTTGCACTTAAAACCATAACCTGTATTTTATTGTGGTCTGGCCCTAAACCTCCTTCCTTTCCCTTCTCCCCCTTTGCGTGAATGAAGTGCAAAAAGGGGCAGATCTTGCAAAACCCCTCTCCACATTTTGTATGTGCATGAAATAAACCAACCCTTTTATTTTATCTTACCTGAAGTTCGCTGTGCGAATTATGCAAAAAGATCATGTCCAGGGCGCACGGTGGCACAGTGGTTAGCACTGTTGTCTCACGGCACCGAGGACCTGGGTTCGATCTCGGTCCTGGGTCACTGTCCGTGTGGAGTTTGCACATTCTCCCCATGTCTGCATGGATCATACCCCCACAAATCAGAGATGTGCAGGGTAGGGAAATTGACCGTGCTAAATTGCCCCTGAATTGGGAAAAAATGAATTGGATACTCAAAATTTATATTAAAAATATAAAACTCTGGAGCAGAAAAATTGTGATGCTTTTTCATGCCGGCAGGAAACTGACTTTTGGCCACACTCCGAATTCTCCGGTTCAACCCATCATGATACCCGCCACTGACTTCCGGGTGCGGCGATGACCAGCTGAGTCGCACGTTTCGGCAGCTCCCGGTGGAACGGACTTTTGGGCTCTTAATAAGAGCCCCAACGGCAATTGTAACGGCTAAAAGTACTGTGCGGTGAACCAGAAGGGAATCCCCCCTGGATACGGATGAAAAAAGGAGAGGAAGGTGGCCGGATTGCGGTGGATCCTTTAGAGCAGCGGCAAGGAAGGCAAGCAAAAACCAAGATGGCGTCGGAAGGTGGCAGTTTAATATGGGGCCCTGAACAACACGAGTTTTTGAAACGCTGCGTGGAAGAACTCAAAAAGGAAATGAAGAAGGAGCTGTTGGCCCCGATATTACAGGCGATCGTAGGGCTAAAGGAGGAGCAAAAGACCCAGGAGCGGGAGCTTCGGGTCGTGAAGGCAAAGGCTGCCGAGAATGAGGACGACATACAGGGCCTGGTGGTGAAGACGGAGATGCACGAGGCACACCATAAACGATGTGTGGAAAGGCTGGAGGCGCTGGAGAACAACGCGAGGAGGAACAACCTAAGAATTCTTGGTCTTCCTGAAGGTGCGGAGGGAGCGGACGTCGGGGCATATGTGAGCACGATGCTGCACTCGTTAATGGGAGCGGAGGCCCCGGCGGGTCCGCTGGAGGTGGAGGGAGCATACCGAGTGATGGCGCGAGGACCGAGAGCAGGAGAAATTCCTAGAGCCATAGTGGTGAGATTCCTCCGTTTTAAGGATAGAGAGATGGTCCTTAGATGGGCAAAGAAAACTCGGAGCAGTAAGTGGGAGAACGCGGTGATCCGCGTATACCAAGACCGGAGTGCGGAGGTGGCGAGAAGGAGGGCGAGCTTTAATCGGGCCAAGGCGGTGCTTCACAAAAAGAAGATAAAATTCGGAATGCTGCAACCGGCAAGACTGTGGGTCACATATCAAGGGAGGCACCACTACTTTGAGACGGCAGATGAGGCGTGGACTTTTATCGTGGAAGAAAAATTGGAATGAGTGGGTTTTTAAAAAAAGAACGTTTGAAACAAAGTGGTGGGGCGAGTATGGGGGGCGAAGAGGGGGGTAAAAAGGGGGGAAAGAGGAGTTTTATGTTATTAATCCTGCGATGTGGTAACTTTTCTCTCTTCCACAGGAGGTGGTGGGGGTAGGAAAGGAGGTGGAGGAGATGGGGCGTTGGCAATTGGGGGCGGGGCCAAGGGGGAAGCGCGGGCTCGGTTCCCGCACTATGATAATCATGGCAGGACTAGGGAAGCAGGAAGGAGGGGGCGTCGCACGGTGCGAGCCGAGGTCACGGGGGGGAAGCCGAGGTCGGCCAGAGTTTGCTGACTTCTGGGAGCAACATGGGGGGTGTAACTACGCTAGTGGGGGATCTAGCGGGGGGGTGGGAGGGGGGAATTATAGGGCTGCTGCTGCTGGGGAGAGGGGGGAGCTGGTATGGGGTGGGATGGGCGGGGGGGGGGCACCGTCTGGGGGGGACACAGCTGCGTGGGAACCGGGTGAGGAGCTGGAAAAAGGGGCTGGCTAATCGACAAGGGGGGGGGTAAAAAGCCCCCCAACCCGGCTGATCACGTGGAACGTGAGAGGGCTGAACGGACCGATAAAGAGGGCACGGGTACTCGCACACCTTAAGAAACTTAAGGCAGACGTGGTTATGTTACAGGAAACGCACTTGAAACTGATAGACCAGGTGAGACTACGCAAAGGTTGGGTGGGGCAGGTGTTCCATTCGGGGCTAGATGCGAAAAACAGGGGGGTGGCTATATTAGTGGGGAAGCGGGTAATGTTTGAGGCAAAGACTATAGTGGCGGATAGCGGGGGCAGATAAGTGATGGTGAGTGGCAAACTACAGGGGGAGACGGTGGTTTTGGTAAACGTATATGCCCCGAACTGGGATGATGCCAATTTTATGAGGCGTATGCTAGGACGCATCCCGGACCTAGAGGTGGGAAAGTTGGTAATGGGGGGAGATTTCAATACGGTGTTGGAACCAGGGCTGGACAGGTCGAGGTCCAGGACTGGAAGGAGGCCGGCAGCAGCCAAGGTGCTTAAAGATTTTATGGAGCAGATGGGAGGAGTAGACCCGTGGAGATTTAGCAGACCTAGGAGTAAGGAGTTTTCGTTTTTCTCCTATGTCCACAAAGTCTATTCGCGAATAGACTTTTTTGTTTTGGGAAGGGCGTTGATCCCGAAGGTGAGGGGAACGGAGTATACGGCTATAGCCATTTCGGATCACGCTCCACATTGGGTGGACTTGGAGATAGGGGAGGAAACAGAAGGGCGCCTACCCTGGAGAATGGACATGGGACTAATGGCAGATGAGGGGGGGTGTCTAAGGGTGAGGGGGTGCATTGAAAAGTACTTGGAACTAAATGATAATGGGGAGGTCCAGGTGGGAGTGGTCTGGGAGGCGCTGAAGGCAGTGGTTAGAGGGGAGCTGATATCAATAAGGGCACATAAAGGAAAGCAGGAGAGTAGGGAACGGGAGCGGTTGCTGCAAGAACTTCTGAGGGTGGACAGGCAATATGCGGAGGCACCGGAGGAGGGACTGTACAGGGAAAGGCAAAGGCTACACGTAGAATTTGACTTGCTGACAACGGGTACTGCAGAGGCACAGTGGAGGAAGGCACAGGGTGTACAGTACGAATATGGGGAGAAGGCGAGCAGGTTGCTGGCCCACCAATTGAGGAAAAGGGGAGCAGCGAGGGAAACAGGGGGAGTGAGGGATGAGGAAGGAGAGATGGAGCGAGGAGCAGAGAGAGTGAATGGAGTGTTCAAGGCATTTTATAAAAAATTATACGAAGCTCAACCCCCGGATGGGAGAGAGAGAATGATGGGCTTTCTGGACCAGCTGGAATTTCCCAAAGTGGAGGAGCAGGAAAGGGTGGGACTGGGAGCACAGATTGAAATAGAGGAAGGAGTGAAAGGAATTAGGAGCATGCAGGCGGGGAAGGCTCCGGGACCGGATGGATTCCCAGTTGAATTTTACAGGAAATATGTGGACTTGCTCGCCCCGCTACTGATGAGGACCTTTAATGAGGCAAAGGAAAGGGGACAGCTGCCCCCGACTATGTCTGAGGCAACGATATCGCTTCTCCTAAAGAAGGAAAAGGACCCGCTGCAATGCGGGTCCTATAGACCTATTTCCCTCCTAAATGTAGACGCTAAGATTCTGGCCAAGGTAATGGCAATGAGGATAGAGGATTGTGTCCCGAGGGTGGTCCATGAGGACCAAACTGGGTTTGTGAAGGGGAGACAGCTGAATACGAATATATGGAGGCTGCTAGGGGTAATGATGATGCCCCCACCAGAGGGGGAAGCGGAGATAGTGGTGGCGATGGATGCCGAGAAAGCATTTGATAGAGTGGAGTGGGATTATCTGTGGGAGGTGCTGAGGAGATTTGGTTTTGGAGATGAATATGTTGGATGGGTGTAGCTGTTGTATAGGGCCCCAGTGGCGAGTGTGGTCACGAATGGACGGGTATCTGCATACTTTCGGCTCCATAGAGGGACAAGGCAGGGATGCCCTCTGTCCCCATTATTGTTTGCACTGGCGATTGAGCCCCTGGCTCAATAGCATTAAGGGGTTCCAAGAAGTGGAGGGGAGCACTTAGTGGAGGAGAAGAACACCGGGTATCTCTGTATGCGGATGATTTGTTGTTATATGTAGCGGACCCGGCGGAGGGGATGCCAGAGATAATGCGGACACTTCGGGAGTTTGGAGAATTCTCAGGATATAAACTGAACATGGGGAAAAGTGAGTTGTTTGTGGTGCATCCAGGGGAGCAGAGCAGAGAAATAGAGGACTTTCCGCTGAGGAAGGTAACAAGGGACTTTCGTTACTTGGGGATCCAGATAGCCAAGAATTGGGGTACATTGCATAGGTTAAATTTAACGCGATTGTTGGAACAAATGGAGGAGGACTTCAAGAGATGGGACATGGTATCCCTGTCACTGGCAGGGAGGGTGCAGGCGGTTAAAATGGTAGTCCTCCCGAGATTTCTCTTTGTGTTTCAGTGCCTCCCGGTGGTGATCACGAAGGCTTTTTTCAAAAGGATCGAAAAGAGTATCATGAGTTTTGTGTGGGCCAGGAAGACCCTGAGAGTGAGGAAGGGATTCTTACAGCATAGTAGGGATAGGGGGGGCTGGCACTACCGAGCCTAAGTGAGTACTACTGGGCCGCCAATATCTCAATGGTGAGTAAGTGGATGGGAGAAGAGGAGGGAGCGGCGTGGAAGAGATTGGAGAGGGCGTCCTGTAGGGGGATTAGCCTACAAGCTATGGTGACGGCCCCATTGCCGTTCTCACCGAAGAAATACACCACAAGCCCGGTGGTGGTGGCGACTTTGAAAATTTGGGGACAGTGGAGACGGCATAGGGGAAAGACGGGAGCCTTGGTGGGGTCCCCGATAAGAAATAACCATAGGTTTGCCCCGGGGAGAATGGATGGGGGATTTGGAATATGGCAAAGAGCAGGAGTAACGCAACTGAAAGATCTGTTTGTGGATGGGAAGTTCGCAAGTCTGGGAGCGCTGACCGAGAAAATTGGGTTGCCCCAAGGGAATGCATTCCGGTATATGCAACTGAGGTCTTTTGCGAGGTAACAGGTGAGGGAATTCCCGCAGCTCCCGACGCATGAGGTGCAGGACAGAGTGATCTCAAAGACATGGGTGGGGGACGGTAAGGTGTCAAGGAAATGAGGGACGAGGGGGAGATTATGGTAGATGAGCTGAAAGGGAAATGGGAAGAAGAGCTGGGGGAGGAGTTTGAGGAGGGGCTGTGGGTGGATGCCCGAAGTAGGGTAAACTCATCGTCCTCGTGTGCCAGGCTAAGCCTGATTCAATTTAAGGTGTTACACAGGGCGCATATGACTGGAGCACGACTCAGTAAATTTTTGCGGGTAGAGGATAGGTGTGCGAGATGCTCGAGAAGCCCAGCGAATCACACCCACATGTTCTGGTCATGTCCGGCACTACAGGGGTTCTGGGCGGGGGTGACAAAGGTGCTTTCAAAAGTAGTGGGGGTCCAGGTCGAACCAAGCTGGGGGTTGGCTATATTTGGGGTTGCACAAGAGCCGGGAGTACAGGAGGCGAGAGAGGCCGATGTTTTGGCCTTTGCGTCCCTAGTAGCCCGGCGCAGGATACTGTTGATGTGGAAGGAAGCCAAGCCCCCGGGGGTGGAGACCTGGATAAATGACATGGCAGGGTTTATAAAGCTGGAACGGATTAAGTTCGTCCTAAGGGGATCGGCTCAAGGGTTCACCAGGCGGTGGCAACCGTTTGTCGAATACCTCACAGAAAGATAGAGGGAATGGAAAAGAAGAAGGTAGCAGCAGCAGCCCGGGGGGGGGGGGGGGGGGGGGGGGGGGAGGAACCAGAAGGACTCTCAGGGTTGTTAATATATATGTATAATATGTATAGGTCGTTGCTATAAATAATTGTATATTGGACTGTTAAATCATATTTTTGGAGAGTGTTTATCTGAGACAAGGCAGTTGCCATTTAGTTTTAGTTTTCGTTTTTGTTATATATTATTTATTCTTTGTTTATAAAACAGGTCATTGTTATTTATACTGTTATATTATTGTGTAATGGATACACAATGTACTGGGATGGTTGACCAAAAATTTTCAATAAAATATTTAATAATAAAAAATAAAAATAAAATGATACCCGCCACTAGCACGACTGGAGAATAACGCCCACTGACTTAGTGTGACTTCACTTTGCATAATGATACCATATTAAAAATTTGCCATGTTTCCCCCGCGTTAGTGAATGGTGTTTCTTAGCTTATATCTCCTATCTCCTAGCATTTCTTAACTCTTTCACCAAAATAAGGTCCTCACAACGTTCTGTTTATCATGCTTCATTGCTCTCACAGGCTACATGTTGCAAAAGCTTTTCTGTCCCTCTTTTCTCTTTTTCCACAGGCAGACAAAGATCAAAGGGTTTTCTGATACCTTACACGTGAAGTGTTTTTCAATGCCCAGTTATGCTAATTAATTACTTACTGTTTCAGCTCTGCAGAAAACATCTCCTGTTTAGCATTTCAACCAGATGCCCTTTTTAAATTCATGAAAGTGCACAATGCGGTATAAATTTGTCTCAGCAGCGATAGTCAATGGAAAAGCAAATCAGGTAGTGTAGAAAAGGGCTGCCAATTTATTGCTGTCGAAGACAAGTTTATACCCGCTTGCTTATGACACCCAACGTCAAAAGTAGCTCTTTCCCCCTAATTCCTTTATACGGAAAATAAATCCTGACATGTGAATCAACTCAAGGGCGCACAGCCTAACTGACCTCTTAACCGTCCTCCACCAAGAAGGAAACTCAATCTCTGTCACGAGGTTTCAGCTCGGGCCTTTGGTTTGAAATGAAAACACAGGATGTGCAGCTAAGGGTCAGTGTTTAATTCAGTCGATCCATTATACAACACCGTCAGATATTTTCCAACCCAAACTGGCAGAACAATATTATGAGCCAAAATAAAGGTTTTGAAGCACTTGAATCTGTTTTCTAATAGTTAAAAACAAGCACATTAAAAAAAATCAGATAGAACAGCACATCTCTAGTGTTCATTGGAAGTGACAGATCTGCTGTTTGTAACTTTCCTTTACCATGAAATCCAGTGCAAGGAAGTCACACTTAACAATTTCTATGCTAATCAATGATTATAAATGGTGAACAATCTGATTTTCAGGTAATTGCAATCAGCATGAACACACAATGTGGGCGACCTATTTCACAAATTTCTCGATCAGTAACTATAAATAGATACATAAAGATTGCTCACAATTAGACCAGTAGGCCTTTTAATTAACCTCTTCTCCATGTAATAAATATTCACTTAAATATCACAAAGCCCATTGGGAAGTTTGACCCCATTCTTCGCCAATATGTAGGGCGAGATCTTCTGGCAGTTCACGCCGGCGGAATCTTCTGGTCCTGCCGATGACAGCTCCCCTGCTGCTGGCTTCCTGACGGTGTGGGGTGGATTCAATGGGAAATCACATTGACAGCAGCGGGAGACAGAAGATCCCACCACCGGCCAACGGCAGGCCACGTCCTGCCGCAGAGAAACGCGCAACGGGGAGGCCTGAGAATCTCGCCTGCGTACCTTCCCATTTCCTGGCATGACCTTTTCCACATGGTCATAAATGTTTAAAAAATTCAAGTCAAAAGATGAGAATATAAAAGGCAGTTTATCTCATGTTTCCGGAATGAGGGCAACTGGTACTTCTCTGCATGGATCAATTCTACTGGAGGTTAATAAAGAAACCAATATAACCAGATATTAAACTAATCGTCACGGGGCTTGAATTTCATCCGCACCAGATTAACTACCCCAGGAGTGCATTCATTGCAATTCCAGTCACCAGAGTGACTCTGCTATAAGCTTGCCCTATTGTTTTGTTCACTGAACTCTAGTTCAGTATGATGGGAGTCCAGTGCTACTGGTATTCTGAATGGGGAGCTTGGTGCTGCTGGAAGAGTACGAGAGGAAGTCTGATGCCTTTGCAGCATTAAACTGGCTGCCGCAGTTTAGTGTCATGACTGCCATTGCGTGGCTTCCATGAGTATGAAAGAAAAAATAACGCCTATGAGGATTGTGGAGAGTTTCTGCCATGAGCAAATTATTGTACATAATTTAAAATAAAACCCTGTTTCACTACATCGATCATTTATGTCTTAATGGAAGAAAGTGAGGCAAAGAGGCAGAGAGGTGTGAGGGGGGGGGTATATCAGAGTTTGGGCCTGAGGTAACTTCAGTACCACTGACATGGAGCAATTAAAAGTGGTGATGCAGGGCAGCACGGTGGCGCAGTGGGTTAGCCCTGCTGCCTCACGGCGCCAAGGTCTGAGGTTCGATCCCGGCTCTGGGTCACTGTCCTTGTGGAGTTTGCACATTCTCCCCGTGTTTGCGTGGGTTTCACCCCCACAACCCAAAGATGTGCAGGGTAGGTGGATTGGCCACGCTACATTACCCTTAATTGGAAAAAATGAATTGGATACCCTTAATTTAAAAGCAAAAAGAAAAATTAGTGATGGACAGGAGGCCAGACTTAGAGGAGCGCAGATATCTCAGAGCATTGCAAGGTTGAAGGAAATTCCAGTGATGGGAGGGGTTTGGCCATGGAGGGATTTTAAAACATTAATGAGATCTTTAAAAACAAGATGTTGCTTCACCGGGAGCCAAAGTAGGTCAGCGAGCACAGGGCTTATAGGGGAATGGGACTGCTGCGTGTTATGGCACAGGCAGAGTTTTGGATGACTTCAAGTTGCTGGAGGTTGGAATTTGGGAGACCAGCCAGGGATACGCTGGAATATTCAAGGATACAAGTCTAGATATAACAAAAGCATGAATGAGAATTTCAGCAGTAAAGGAGATAAGACGTGGTAAAGTCAAGTGATGGAAACCGGTGATTTTAGTGATGGGACGAGTTAAGGTCTGAAGCTCATCTTGGGATAAAATGTGACACCAAGGTTGTGAACAGACTGGCTTAATATCAGACTGTTACCCGTCATCTCAGTCCCGAATGGTTGACCCCTTATTCTGAGACTGCGATTCCTACTTCTTAGAATCCCCAGTCAGGAGAAACGTTCTCCTCGCATCTACCCTGTTAAGCTGACTAAGAATTTTACATTGTTCAGTAAGGTAATCGGTCTCTCTTTTAAACTCTAGAAACTGTGGACGCGATCCAATGGCCACGCTGCGGCAGAAAATCAGCTCGCCGCGGCGAAGCGTGGCCGATACGCTGGGAGACCCCACTCCTGGGATCTACCCGGCTTGTATGCCTTGCGAGATCGAACGCTATCTTGCGAGGCTTTTCCATGTAACTCCAGGTGGGAACACTTTTTGGCAGATCTGCATATTAGAGGGAGACAGTTAGTCACTCTAATGTGCAGATTCCTGAGGTACCCAAGGCTTTGGGATTCATTCCCTTTGCGTTGGAGACCTCGGGTAAGCGTTGCTCAGCACTCGTCCCCACAAACAGGGACCAGATATAACAGCACTTGCGGCATCTCCCAGGCGATCAGAGGCTCCCAGCTGCATGCCCTTTGGGCAGGATAGTGCCCTGGCACTGCGGGTGCCATCTGGGCACCCTGGCAGTGCCAAGGTACCCAAGTGGCATGGGTGATGCCAGGTTGGCACTGCCAAGGTACTAATTGGCATTTTTTGCATGCGCACAAATGGGCTGATGTGCCTTGTGTGGGTGTTTGGGGAGGTCAGGGACCTTCTCACAGTGGGTTCGGGTGGGGGTGAGGTTGGTGATCACTTTGGGGGCCAAGTCCCTTCCTACAGTGGGAGGTCTGGCGAGAGGGCTACCCAATGTACAATAAAAGGGCTATGTACGGCCGTGGCATCACATTCCCTGTTGAGGCCTCTTATACAACTGCAAGCGTCGAGAAACATGTAGCTAAATGCGCTCGCTATGGGACTTTGTTCCCATTTGGTTGAATCAAGCCCTATAGGACTACTCTACTTAATTTCTGAGCATGCAAAAGTGGGAGACAATCGGGGAAAAAAAGCAGAAAGGCATGAAATTTCTATCTATCAAAATGTTTCTCATCACTAATGGGATGCAAGCAGAATGATGTGGGACAAGATGAAGGGGTTACCTGCAGCAGAATCATTTCCAAGCGAAAGCCTTGGTAATTGTGGAAACGAGTTACATGACAGCAAGTGAATGGTCTGATATATTCACCCAAGGGGAACCATAAAGCAAGGTCAATTTGGTAGTGAGCATCAATTTTATTTAGCCAAAGATGTCCCTTCTGACCTGTGCCCAGCTGTATGAAGCTGGGAATTAATTCTCTTAGGCCAATTCTTCCTGAAACAACTCATCAGTTGCCTGCTTACCACATTGCCCTTCTTCACTATCCTTTCATTGCTGATCGTAACATCGGTACAGTGGAATCCCAAATGGAAACATAAATGCTGTGTTTCATAGCTGAATTCCCACAGCATCAAGTCAATGTTGAAGGTCATAGAAATATCCCTGAAAGGTAACAATACAACATTCTTTATTACCCCTAGACTTGAGTATTCCAGTGCACTCCTGACTGGCTTGTCATGTTTTACCCTCGTAATGCTGAACTCGGCTAAAGCTCAGATACCTGTGCCCTAACTCACATCAAGTCTAGTTCAAACATCAGTCCAGTGCTCACTGACCCACACTGGCTCCTGGTTAAGTAACTCCTCAATTATGTAATTTTCATCCTCACTTTCAAATCTCTCCATGGTTTTCTCCGTCCCTACCATCAGATGTAACCATCTGAGGTACCTGTGGTCTCCCAATCCGGCCATTTGAACCTCCCCAATTTTTTTCACTGCACCATTGGTGACCATGCGTTCAGCTGTCAGGGTCTTAAGCTCTGCAATTCCACACATAAACCTCCCCATCTCTCTCACTCCCTCTCTTCTATTCAGACCTCTGTCAAAACATTGCTTGATAATGTTTCTCTGAAGCACTTTGGGATATTTCATTATGTTAAAGGTGCTATATGAATAGAAATTGTTGCTGTTGTTTACACTAAAATTTCACCAAGTACACTAACTAATAAGATGGTCAATAACAGTAGCAATGCCACTTAGGAAATAAGAAAGCCTTTTTCATGCAGTGCCTGATATTGAGGCAGGCTGGAGGCAGTAGGGAATGGACGTTCAGTGTTGGTGGCACTGCATCATTCACATCTGATACACATGCAGTGTGGCAGATACTGTGGGCTGCCTACATCTCAAGGTGTTGAAATATTCAGTAATAAGTGCCCAGTGGATGATCCACTTTGGCGTCCTCCCCCAGTCCCAGCATCATAGGTGCCAGTCTTCAGCCAATTTAATTCACTCCATGTGATATCTGGAAAGGACTGATACATCAAAGGCTTTGGGCCCCTGATAGCATTCAATCAGTACGACTGAAGACTTGTGCTCCTGAACTCAGTGCACTCCAAGCCAAGCTATTCCATTAAAGCTACAATGCTGGCGTCTACTATATAATGTGAAAAATTGCTCAGGTATTGTAGCCACCTGAGTTGGCCAAGACCCGATTTAAAGGTCTTGCAAAGGCTGAAGGGAAATTCAGCCAACACAGGCAGAAACCAGCAGGTGCAAGTTTGTTGTGTATTTAACTCTGCAAAGGCCCAGACAGCATCAATACTAGCAGTCATCTGCATAATAATGTAGCAGCCATCTACATACTAATGAGCAATCCCCGGGAACAATAGCAACATTTGGGACAAACAAAAGTAAGCCAGACTCCCCGGCGCCAGCAGGAGCCAACACAAAAGAGGTTAACGGACACCTCAAGACCGCCCATCGATCAGTGAACCGCTCCAGTATTGGAGAAATCGAACCATGCAATTGGAACAAAGTCCAATCACATAGAACCAGGTACACGGTCCGCCCCGAAAGGCCGGAAGCCCCTGGGGACTATAAAGTTAAGCCCCCAAGTTCAAATCGGCCCTCTTCTTCTTGACCGAGTCACCCAGCAACGCGAACCAACATTGACCGTGACCGGTCCAGCGGCCGCCGAGAGATCGTAAGTCTTAAGTCAACGCTCGCTACGAGATAGGTGCTCCTAGCTACCAATCCGTACCAACTTCGAATCCCACAGACTCAGAACCCGAACGAAAGGCCATTTGTTCCCCTGACCTGGTGGGCCAGTCCGAAGCTAAGTACAGGCCTGTTAGTCGTAGAAGTAGCTTAGACGTAGAATTTGTCATGAGTAGTGATTACTGTGTATAATAAATGTGCTTTGATTTAAATCTTACCAATCGGTGTATTGAGTTATTGGTCATTACTCGAACTTGAACCTCGTGGCGGTATCATAAAGATGCCTGGCGACTCGAGAGCAAAGGTTATAAAACAGAGCCAAGTGAACCAACCAAAAGTTACCAACAATATATTCTGTCCACAAAAACCAAAACAAATTCATTCTGGTCAATTGCTGCTCCATCGGTCTGCTCTCAATTATCAGCAAAGCGCTGAAAAATGTTGCTGACAGGGTTATCAAGTGGCACTTCCTGCAAAATTGTTGGCAATGGGAATCAGAGGGAAACTCTGCTGCTCTGCTGGTCGTTGTTGGAGATCTTCAACCAAAACATTGCTGCAAGAGTTCCTCAGGGAAGTGTCCAAGGCCCAGCCATTTTCAGAAACTTCATCAATGACCTTTCCTCTGTCATAAGGTCAGAGTGGGGATGTTTGCCGATGGTTTTGCCATATTCAGTATCACTTGCAACTCCTTCCATATCGATGCGGTCTGTGTCTATAGTCAGCATAACCGGAACAACATTCAGACTTGGGCTGATAAATTGCACGTAATGTTCATGCAAAATATGTGTCATGCAATGACTCTATTTTCTCTCCCCTTGTGCACCCTCTTCCCCCCTACATCCGTGATTCCTCTGATCCCCTACGTCATTTTAACAATTTCCAGTTTTACAGCCCTCACCATCTCCACTTCACGAGGGACGTACAATCCCTTTACACTTTCAACCCCCACCAGAATGGTGTGAGGGCTCTCCACTTCTTCCTTGAACAGGGTCTCGAACAATCCCGGTCCAATGATGCCACCTTCCAAAATGGCGCTTCTCACTCGAGTGCCTTTTTCCTGAACTGAGGTTTCCTCCCACACTATGGTTGACGTGGCCTCAACTGTGTCCGACCCATATCCTGCACATTTTGCCTTCACCCTTTCCCCACCCTCCCAGAACTGTGATAGGGTTCCAGCCTCCATAATAAAAGGATCATTCTCTGCCATTTCACTATGATACCACAACCAAACTCTTCTTCCCCTCACGCTCCAATCACCATTCCATGCGGAACCATTCCCTCTGTGACACCCTAGTCTATTTCTCTATCACCTCAACACTTCATTCCCTTCCTACGTTGCTTTCCTATGCAATCACAGGAGATGTAATACCTTCCCCTTTTTCTTCTCCCTCCTCACTGTCGAAGGCTCCAATCACTCTTTCGAATTGAAGCAGTGATTTATTTGCACTTCTTTCAATTTAGTCTCCTGCATTTGCTGCTCACAATGCAATCTCCTCTACACTGGGGAGACTAAATTCACACTGGGTGACCACTTTGCGGAACACCTTTGTTCAGTCCGCAATCATGACCTCGATCTTCGTGCCGCTTGCCATTTCAATTCACCACTTTCCTCTCGTGCTCACATTTCTGTCCTCGAGAGAGAGGACAATATTCCAGTGAAGCCCGACTCAAGCTTGAGGAACAGCGCCTCATCTTCTGATTAGGCGCTTTCCAGCCTTGTGGACTTAACATTGAGTCAAACAACTTCAGACCATGAACTCTGTCCTCCAGTTTGGTTTTTTTTTTTTGCAACCCCCTCCTCCCCCACTGAGCCATATGTTTTGCTCCCACAGATCAGTGACTGCTGTTCTACTATGGACACATTCTGCAGTGAGTAACTCACCTCCTGACTTCCTTAAGCCATCTACAAGGCACAAGACAGGAGTGTGATGGAATACTCTCCACTCGCCTGAATGGGCGTAGCTCCAGCAAAGCTTGAAACCATCCAGGAGAAAGATGTTTGTTTGATCGGCACCCCATCCACGACCTTAAATGTGCACTCCCCCCCCCCCCCAATCGATGTATGTGGTGTGTGCAAGCTGCACTGCAGCAACTCTTCAAGTCTTTTTGACAGCACCATCCAAACCCACAACTTCTACCACCTGGAAGGACAAGATACACCACCTACAAGTTTCCCTCCATGCCACATACCATTCTGATTTGAAACCGTACTGACGTTCCTTCACATTCATTGAGCCACAATCCAGGAGCCACTCCCAAACAGCACTCCCTGTGTACCTACACCCGATGGACTACAATGGTTATAGAACGTCACTCACCTCCAGCTTCTCAAAGATAAGTAGGGATGGGCAATAAATGCTGGGCTTGCCAGTAACACACACAACCCATGAAAGAATAAAAATAAATACAACTGGTTTTATGGCTTCCCAGGGACTGGCAGTAGGGCTCTCTGAACAGGTTTGCTTCATTGTCTACATCAAAACTGGGTTAAAGTCTAGACCACGGTCTCTTCAAAATCTGAGCAACATTGTTAAAGTTAAGGCTGAGGAAAATATATGCACAAGTGCTACAAAGACATCCTCAAGGATTTACTCTTTTGAAAGCTCCTGTGAAGTGCCTTGGGATGCTGGAAAAGTGTTAGTTGTTGCTGTGTCCCAGACTGTCACTGTGTGATTTGATCAAATGAGCTCTTTTCCTCAAATATTTTACCCAAATAGCTGACACCGGTACGGCACAGCATGCGTCACATGGCCAGTTTTTGCTTGAAAGCAAATGCTATGCCCTTGGGAATTCCGTCCTGGTCGTCACCCACCGACGTAATAGAATTCACAGGCCTCCTCCAATCGGTCAGGTCAACCGAGGAAAATCTGTTCCATGCACAAGGTGGAATTTTATGAATACTTTTCAGAGGAGTTGCAGGCAAGATTTCAGAGTCACCCTATTATCATGCCAATTAGGACTGGAGGCCTTGTAATTTATTAATTGTCTCGGGAGAAGTTTTCATTACTGATCGGGTGGACTTCAGCCTCTGCTCAATACAGCGCTAATCACAATTATCAATGCTCCTATTATTTCACATGCAGAGTTGTTAACTTGCTGAACAGACTGCTTCCCTACTACAGTAATATTTAATCTTTCAATGCTTCAAGTAGATTATCAGCTAGTTAGGAACACACGGACAGCACTCCCTGTTGGCTTGACCTCAGTGAGTGACTATGCATAATGTGGGTTTATTTTGATACAGAGAACATGACTTTAATTTGTTTCATTTATGAAGAGCCACTTGAAGTAAAATGGCTAACGGCCTGGATTTTAGGTCCAATACAGTATTGGACATTCTAAATTAAGAATTGGGCATTTTAAATTCAATCACAGTCCGAACCGCAGACCGGCCTGATGGGAATTCAAATAGCCATGTTCGAATACACTGGACAAAGACAGACAGCCGGGGTATGTCTGGGCCTGCCCTGTGAACAAGACATTGGAAGATAATGGGTCCCATTCAAAGGGATCGATTGTTGTGGATTGCCCAGATGAAGCCAGACTTTCTGGCACCGAGATTTCCCGCCATTACCATATATGGGATAAGGTTACTTGCGGACAATGCACCTGCAGATGGACCCCTGGGGGATTTGTGGTGTTCTGCAGTGTTACCATTGGCAGCTCTATTGGTTATTGAAACCCCCACCCCGAGATCTCATTGGCTGAGAGCTAGAGAAGCTTCTGGAAGGATGCAAAGAGAGGTATAAGAAAGAAGCATCCAGAGACGCTCCCCAGCAAATACTCGACGCAGAGGCAGAGGAGGAGACTCCACGGCAGATCAGAGGACAGAAGGAAGCAGCTTGCGAGACCCAGAAGAAGGCCCTGAGACGATCAAGACTCCGAGGATTGGACCCACAGCTCGATCCAGTTCACCGGCACGGGTCGTATTAAGCAACTCAAGGCATCCTATGGTTGGGGTCATTTAAGGGACAACTGTTCTTTTGTGTTTTGAAATAAAGTTGGGTTGAATTGTGAACTTGTGTCTATCCTTTGTTCATCTCACAAATAAGGGCACCTGGGTAAAATGTTTGAATAATAAACTCATTGAAATGTCAGAATTTTACAGCCAACTCACTTAATTCATTCCAAAGGACAACTTTTTTTAAGACCAGCAACTAGGAAGAAATGATCGATAATGACCAAAGTTTGGGTCAATGTCTTTTATTTTCAGTTTAGTATCACTTTGATGTCAGAGTATGCATGCAACAGCACATAATCAACGACATCTCCTAATAGCTGCTACTGTATACTACTGTTAAAATTATAGGTATTATACATTTTGCAAAGACAGTGCAAAATCTGCGAGGCTCCACAAAGTTAGGGGAGCCCCATGATGTTTAAAAATGTTCCTTTAAATCAAGGTAAAATATATTTTATTGGCAGTCCTGGACTCTGCTCAAGCCTACAAATGTACAACCCTCATTATTTTCAAGAAAAGTCCTCATATGGTCATGGCAGTGGGACCAATAATTCCAATCATGATATGGTAGGGTGGGGGTTGTGGAGAGGGCAGTTGATAACAATAAAGGGCAGGAAGCAATGGTTCAACTGTGCAGATGTGACAATGTTCTCATGTTTTGTTTAATCATCTTATGCACCAATCATACTTATGCAGAGCTTTCCAACAGCAATAATTAGATTGAGATGGGGTAACATATGTTGTCTGTGGAGGCTCAGACTTTTTTATTTCCTACTTCTGTATGTGGATGGTTTTATAAACAGTCTATCACCAAACAAAGAAAAACACACCTACCAAATGATCACTGAATATTAATATAAACCAACCACATTGTATGTCACATAGATAAAGTAGTGTAAATCCAGCACAAATACAATTTTAACATTGCTCTTGAATTTAATTGACTATTCTCAGATGTAATCCATCAAAATCTATCTGAAAGTCTTTGCGAATATATTTATCAGCTCTCACTCGAGAATACATTACAATGATGAATTTAATTTAGTTTGTTCAATGGAACAGCATGTTTGCGTTAAATTTAATTATGAAAAATCAGAGTGCAACATCTGTATGGAGTGCATGGAGATACGTGATTATCCTCTGTGCAGGGGACTCAAAGTTCCTTAATTCACATTTTCCAACTCTTAAACAATGGAATATTTTATCGACAAGTCATATAATTCATATATGGGGATTCATAAAACAAATATAAAATTACACTTTTGTGTGCTTTCCGTATTATTTTACATTTAATAAAAATACATAAACACACATTGTAGTGACAACGTCTGTATTGTATTATGTAGACCAGGGTTTTTCAAACCGCAGATCACTACCCGTGGGTGAGTCACGGAGTGATCGGTCTATGCTGTTCCCGTGGTGGTACCGATCGTGGGAGAAGCACCCGACAGCCGCTATCAGCTCTTGTACATGAATGGCAGCGGCTGCCACCTTTTTAATGGTAATGGATGCGGCTGTGTGGAGTCTTCTGGCCAGAAGTGTCAGCAGAGAGCAGGTCACGTCCCCTGCGTGCACACTTAACATCAAGTGCCCTCCAGGTACGTGCTTTTGCCACCAAATCACGGAACAGTGTTGCTTCCATTCTCCACCTACTGGCAAACAAGGCAAGTGAACTGTGAAGATGAATGGTTTTCTTAAAAGTAAGAAACAGCCAGAGACTCAGATAGGCAGTTTGCCTATTGGCATTAATCTCACAATGGAATCTGCTGGAGAAAGTTGCTCAGAGGAGTCCAGGGCAGGACAGAGAAGTGCTAATGTTAGCTCTGTACAGAGCTCCAGGGCCTCTGGTTAACAGCCTACAAAGATAAAACCTAACTCAGGGACAAAGTTGTATAAAGGTGATTTCTTGAGGTATGGGTTTGTCACTTGTGCAAGTATGCAAAATAAGGATGCAAAACCCATGTGTGTTATATGCAGGGATGTACTGGCAAATGAGAGGAGAAGTTTCAGATTTTGAAAGAGAAGTGGTGGGTGAAATATTTGTTTTGAGGTTGAGTCTCCAGAGTCAGTTACTAACTTAGAGCTGACTCCAAATGAAAAGACTATGCTGCTGAAGCTGACCTGTAATACCACATTAAAAACATACCAAAAGTCCATGAGGTTGTCAGCATTCTGGTGTAGCTTTTTCTAAAGGTATCCAGTGTTGAGTAAAACAGGCATTTTGTTGCTATTGCCCTTCATGTCGACCTATATGTGCAAGGTTGGATTTTCCATTTTAATAAAGATAAAGACGGCACAAAGGAACTGGCTGAACTCTACACCTGTGTGCACATTGCCCTCTCCTCCTGTGAACCTGATTAAATGAGATCGTGAGGACCAAGCAGGCTCCCCTTTTGCATTGAAGGTAAGCTGCGTGGTGTGTCACCAAGGTTGGTCGATGTGGATCGCGATGATCAGCTGGCATGCGTCGCAAAGGTCAGCTGGTTGGCAAAAGTGGGTTCCGTAAAAAAGCACTGATATAGACCATAGTATTCAAAGATTGGCTCATGTATTTAATTTACAGATGGTTTCATTGATTTAAATAAAACTTCCCTGCGAAATTCCCATTGTTAAGACTTTGATTCAATTAACAATTTGACTTGCACTGAGGATTGCTGTTTTGTATATTTCAGTGACATGATTGTATATTCCTTTTGTATGTGGTGAAATCTACGTCTCACTATAGAAATTGGCATGTGGAGTTGGTACATTCTGACCAAAACAAAAACTGAATGATAACAAAGAAAAGTAAGCACAGGGACAGGTCCTTCCAACCCTGTGCCGCTCATGATGACCGAAAAAAACCCTTCTGCCCTTACTTGGTCCATATCCCTCCATTTCCTCCCTATTCATGTACCTATCCAGATGCGCCTCAAATGTTGCTAATGTGCCAGCTTCCACCACATCCTCTGGCACCAGTTCCAGGCACCTACCACACTCTGCGTGGAAAACCTACACCGCACATCTTCCTTAAACTTTCCCCTTCTCACCTTGAACCTGTACCCCCTTGTAATTGACACTTCCACGTTTGGAAAAAGCCCCCGACTATCCACCCTGTCTATGCCCCTCATAATTTTGTAGACCTCTATTAGGTCTCCCCTCAGCCTCCGTCTTTTCAGTGAAAACAATCCTAGTTTATTCAACCGCTCCTCATAGCCAACACCCTCGACACCAGGAACCTTCTCAGCCTCTCTCCAAAGCTTCCTTATCATTCTGATCATGTGGTGATCAGAACTGCACGCAATACTCCAAATGCAGCCTAACCAGGTTTTATATAGCTGCAACATGATTTACCAACACCTGTACTCAATGCCGCAGTTTATGAAGGCAAGCATGCCATATGCCTTCTTAATCGTCTTGGCCAGCTGTTTGCCACTTTTGGGGAACTGTGGACCTGCACACCCAGATCCCTCTGTATGTTAATGTTCCTAACGGTTCTGCCATTTACAGTATAATTCATACCTAGATTTGATCCACCAAAATGCATCACCACACATTTGTCTGGATTAAATTCCATCTGCCATTTCTGTGTCCAAGTCTCCAATCTATCTATATCTCTATTATCTATAACCAAGCCAATTCTGTATCCATCCAGCCAGCCCAACCATAATCCCATGTGATTTTAGTTTTTCTACCGGTCTGCCATGTGGGATCTTGTCAAACGCCTTACTAATGTCCATATAAACTACATCCACAGCCCTTTCCTCATCAATTTTCTTTGTCACCTCTTTAAAAAACCACATCAAGTTGGTGAGACACCCAGGGGTGGCATGTGGCTCAGTGGATAGCACTGGGACTGCGGCGCTGAGGACCCGGGTTCGAATCCCAGCCCTGGGTCACTGTCCGTGTGGAGTTTGGACATTCTCCCCATGTCTGCGTGGGTTTCACCCCCACAATCCAAAGATGTACAGGTTAGGTGGATTGGCCACGCTAAATTTTCCCCTTAATTGGAAAAAAATAATAATAATTGGGTACTCTAAAAAAAATGTTTTTAAGTTGGTGAGACATGACGTTTCCCGTACAACTAACTCGTCCATTTTCCTCCAAATGTGCATATACCCTGTCCCTCAGTATCTTTTCCAAAAGCTTCCCCACCACTGATGTCAGGCGCACTATAATTTGCTGGATTATCCCAACTTCCTTTCTTAAACAAGGGAATAACATTGGCTATTCTCCAGTCCTCTGGAATCTCGGCTGCGGTCAAAGAGGATGTGAAGATATCTGTTAAGGCCCCAGTTATTTCTCCCCTTGCCTCTCGCAGTAACCTGGGATAGATCGCATCTGGCCGCGGGGACTTGTCTACCTTAATGCAATTTAGATTACTTAACACTTCCTCCTTTGATATATTTACGTTCTCAAGAGCGTTCACACACCTATTCCATGACAAACACCGTCATGTCCTTCTCCCTGGTGAATACTGATACAAAATACTCTTTAAGGATACCACCTCCTGTGGTTCCACACAAAACTTCTCTCCATTGTCCTTGAGTGGGCCTATTCTTTCTCTTGCTACCCCCTTGCTCCTAATATATGCATAAAAAGCCTTGGGATTCTCCTTGACCATGTTTGCTAAAGGCATTTCATGGCTCCTTTTAGCCCTCCTAATTGCACGTTTAAGTTCCTTCCTAGTTTCACTGTACTCCTCAAGGGCTTTGTCAGTTTATAAGATGCCTAGACCTATCGTATGGTTCCTTTTTCCTTTTGACTAAGCTTAAAATTTCCCTTGTCATCCATGGTTCCCGAATCTTGCCATTTCTATCCTTCATTTTTGTAGGGACATGCCTGTCCTGCACTTCAATCAACTGGTCTTTAAAAGCCTCCCACATTAAACACCCTCACCCACGAACCACTCTTATCCTTATCCATGACTACCCGAAACCTTATGGAATTATGCTCGACAAGCCCAAAATGCTCCCCCACTGAAACATCAATCACTTGGCCTGGCTCATTCCTCAATACCATGCGTGGAATGGCCCCCGTTCCTGATGTTCAATCACTGGTTTTCCAAACAGATTTTAAAGCAGTTTATTCCATATGCTGCCAATTGAAAACAAGCAGGAAGAGGAAGTTGATTAGCCTTAAACAGGATAATCGGAATTCAAGATCCTGAGAGAATATGCATGGTACCACAACCTTAAAAGAAAGCAGATCTTTGCAATTGAAGAGCAATTTTGCATTCAAGAGAATTTCATCCTAATATTTGGAATCAGGCATCAACTACAAATGGCATTTGTTTTTTCCGATTCTCTCACAGAATCATAGAAGTCTATGATGCTGAAGGAGTCATTCATCCCATTATGCCCATGACAGCAAAAAAGAGCTATCCCAATCCTACTGACCAGCTCTTGGTTCATATCACTGTAGGTGACAGCATCCAAGTACATATCCAAGTGATTTTTACATGCATCCCTTTCAGATAGTGAGATTCAGACTCCCATCACCAACTGGGTGAAAAACCAGCTCAACTCTCCTTTCGTCTTCTCCCAATTACTTCAACTCTATTCCAAATCCAATTCTCTTCCTGCACCTCGACGTGCACTAAGGCAGACTTTTGTCTCTTTTCATTGCTAGTTATTCCTGGAACAGGTTGCTAGTCTGTCACCAGAAGCTTATAGCTTGAGGGGGTGCCACTCCGCATCAGACATGGCTGACCAGGAGTCTCTCCCGCTCTTACCAATGGCCATTGGCATGTGTGGAAGGGTTTGCAAGTTGACACTCAATCTGTTTGACCACATCATGAATGCACCTTCCTTGGCCGTCAAGTGCTGGGGTGAGACTCAAACCCAGAGCTTCTGCCTCAGAGGCAGGTACTACAGGATCACCACTTTAAATCTAAACCGCCAGATTATTGACACTTCTGATAAGGGATTTTGGTCCTTTCTATTCTCTATATCTAAGCCTCTCATAACTTTATACACCTCAATAATGTATGCTGAACCTTAGGCCCATCTAGAGTATTGCAACCAGTTCTACACTTTGGGAAGAATACAAGGAGCCTTGTGAAGGTGCAGAAGAGATTTTCCAATATAGTTCCATGGATGGGAGATTTTAATTACAAGGTTAAGTTGGAAATGTTAAGGTGGTTCGACTTGGAGCAAAAGAAATTGAGGGGAGATTTGATAGAAATGTTTATGACAGGGTTGGATAAGGTAGACCAGGAAAATACTGTTCCCATTAGCTGATAGGAGACAAAGATTTAAGGTTTGGGCAAGAGATCCAGGGGGAATTTGAGGAAGAAGTTTTTTACACAGCGAGTGGCAATAGTCTGAAAACCACAGCCCATGAGGGTGCCGGAATTAGAAACAATCAATGATTTCAAAAGAAAATAGGATGGTCACCTGAAGAAAATAAACCTGCAGAACTGCAGGTTTCGAGCAGGGGAGGGAGACTGGCTGGGTTGTTCCACCGAAAGCTGGAATGGACTCGATAGGCCAAATGGACTCTGTGGGTGGGATTCTGCGTTGCCTGACGGCGAAATCATGTTGTGGATTGGGCAGAGAATGGGCTCCGACACCAAAATTGGGGCCGGCATTGGTTTGACGCCGGTCTGCCATGCTCCGCCCCCTCTAAAATGGTGTAATTGTGATGCACGCAGTCGCAATGATGTTGGCGCATCACCGGCCGGCCCACCCGCGATGCTCCTCTCCCGATGGGCTGAATTCCCGTCGGCGTGGGACATGAGTGGTCACACAAATCATGAACCTGGCGTGGTGGCTGCGGACTGTGTCCAGTGCCGCCACACTCAGCTGGGATCCATACCGCTGGTCGGGGGGGCTTCTGTGAAGGCTGGGGGTCACAGATGGCGGGTTTGGTCTGCGCACAGCTGGAGCCATGTTGTATGGCGCGACTCCCGGCTCTCGGTCACTGTCCGTGTGGGGTTTGCACATTCTCCCCGTGTTCGCGTGGGTTTCGCCCCCACAAGCCAAAGATGTGCAGGGTAGGTGAGTTGGCTACTCTAAATTGCCCCTTAATTGGAAATAATGAATTGGGTACTCTAAAAAAAAATTATTTTTTAAATGTTGTACGGTGCGACCACTGCAGGTCATCAGCCATGCGTTGCATGGCCCGGGACCCGGCCATTCTCCAGCCATTTTCGGCATGGGAGGCAGGAGTTTCAGTCAGTGCCGGTGCTAGCCCCTCATCGGTACCGGAATCAGTGAGGGGTTCACGCCGATTCTTTTCATATAAACATCCCACAAATTCTCCGTTCCATCCGGCACTCGGCTGCAGGAGTGGAGAATCCAGCCCTATAATTGTCATTAAGACCATAAGACATAGGAGCAGAATTGGGCTATTTGGCCCATCGAGTCATTCAATCATGGCTGATATGTTTCTCATCCCTATTCTCCGGATTTCTCCCCATAATCCCTAATCGCCCCTCAGCCGCCTCTGTTCCAGAGAAAACGATTACAGCCTACAGAATCTTTCCTCACAGCTAAATTTTCCGTTCCTGACAACATCCTCCTAAATCTCCCTTTATCTACTCAAATGACACCTTTCTGTAATGAGCTGAACTGTATGCAGTACTCTAGCTGTGGCCTAACTAGTGTTTTATAAAGTTGTAGTATAACCGCTCTGCGCTATATTCTACGTCTCAAATGTCCTGTTCATGTCTGGCATAGAACTATTTCCTGAATCCATCAGGAAAGATTCGGGCATTAGAAGAATGATAGTCCCAGGCAGTGGAGGCACTCAGGTCAAAGTCCTCCTGTACATGGAGAACATCACCATCTTATGCTCAGATCCGCTGTTGGTGGGCAGGCCAATCAACATCCGTGACCAATTCGAACTCGCCTCAGGTGCCCAGGTAAATTGTGGCAAGATCGAGGCTGTGTTCAATGGGAACTGGGCAGACCGTTACTTTGTTCTTTCACTATCAGGTCAGACTGCCTGAGGGTGCTGGGAGTATGATCCGGAGGGTCCTGGGCATGCGTTAGAAACTGGAAAGAGCGAGTAGGTATAATGAAACAAAAACTGTATGTGGGAGCAACGCACCCTCTCCATTGCTGGTCATCTGGTATGAGGCACTCAGTGTTGCTGTACATGGCACAGGTCTTCCAAATTCCTTATTCCTGCGCTGTGGTGATTACCCGAGCCATTTTCCACTTCATCTGGTGGTTGAAAATGGTTGGTGTTCGCAGGGACGTGATATACAAACCACCAGATGGCAGAGAAAAAACATCGCCCCAATCTTGTTGGTCACCTTTGTGTGTGGCTGCAACAAGCTGAGCATAGATCCTCGGTACGCTAACACCAAATGTCACTACGTATTGAGGTTTTACCTGACCCCGGTGTTACGAAGGATGGGTCTGGCCACGCTATCAAGGAACGCTGCAAGTAGTTGGACCGTGGTGTACCACCTGTTCCTCAAGGAAAACGTTATGCAGAGAAACACTTCTGACCATAAAGTACCACATATGGCTTCTTAACCATCTTATCCACTGTTTTGCTATCTTCTGAGACCTGTGGACATGCACTCCAAGCAAGGCCTCTCAGTTTCCTATCATTTATTGCATAAAATCTTGCTGAATGTAGTACCTCATAATATATCCCCATGAACTATTTCAATGCAAAACACCCTGGGTGGGAATCTCCGACCCCCCGCCGGTCCGGAGAATCACCGGGGGGCGGCGTGAATCCCACCCCCGCCGGCTGCCAAATTCTCCGGCGCCGGGGTTTTGGAGGGGGCGGTAATCCCGTTGCGTCGGTTGGCGACCGCTGGCAGCGCCCCCCCCCCCGCGATTCTCCGGTCCGCGATGGGCCGAGTAGCCGCCCGTTTTAGGCCGGTCCCGCCGGCGTAAATTAGAATAGGTCCTTACCGGTGGGTCCTGGCGGCGCGGGCGGCCTCTGGGGTCCTTGGGGGGGGGGGGGGGGGGATCTGGCCCCGGGAGGTTCCCCCACGGTGGCCTGGACCGCGATCAGGGCCCACCGATCCGCGGGCAGGCCTGTGCCATGGGGGCACTCTATTCCTCCGCATCGGCCGCTGTGGACCTCCATGATGGCCGATCGGAGACAAACCCTCCCGCGCATGCGCTGGGATGACGCCAACTCGTGCCGGCCGGCGGAGGATTCCGCACCTTTGGGGCGGCCCAACGCCGCAGTGGTTCACGCCACTCCTCGGCATCGGGAAACCCCGCCCCGCCGGGTAGGGGAGAATCCCGCCCCCCCTATTACGAATCAGAAGACTAAAAGCAGATTAATAAACATGAGGGTAACGTTTCTGCTTTCGGTACAAGCAGCAACCTGGGCATCAATGGTGCTTGGAATTACAGTTCAAATTTCCACTGAAACTCATTTGCATAATGACAAAGATAAAATGTAAATGCAGGGCGAATCATTCAGCCTAACAGCGCATAATTATTTATTTTAGTTCCCTTGCAGTAAAAATGTAATTGATATGTTTAAGTGGTGTCGGTTTATTAATACAGTTGAAAATGTTTTTTTCATGAAAATCGTTTTTTAATCAGTGAGTCTGCCTGTGAGTAACCGGATTTAGAACCTGCTGAAAATAACGGCAAAAAATTATATTAAACATGAATCAGTTTCTGGGTAAATTCTTTAAATATTTGAAACTTATAAATGTGTCTTTGCACTTAAAACAAAATTTTTTGTTTGACCTTCTAGAACATCAACCTTCTAGAACACTTACAAAGGGACACGAGCAGTGGAAACGTGACATGCTAATTATTTTGTTTCGGAGGTATAGCCTAGTTGGTGGACAGGACCAGCTTCCAGCAGCATGTGTTTCAAGTTAGCATGAGCAATCAAAAAACTCAACACAACTTTCATTTAAAATTCCTCAATCGTTTATGCTGGTTTGGCCAATTTCAGGCAATTCATGTCAGATGTCATTGCGTCCGTGTAACTCTTGTAGTGCACGGATGTTACTACACCCTGGGCTAGGGTGCACTGATTTCCTGCTCCCCCTTGACCCGGAGTCGCAACACAACTGAATTAACTAATAATTCTCATAAAAATACCCAAAGTCTTTGGCCCTTGGCTGCCCAATAATTACAGTCACCAGGTATGTAAATTTAAACACAATTACTTTTTATTTAACACAAGAACTATAATGAAATCTGCAGCAAATACAATTGGTTAATTATTATCTAATTCCTAATCCCCCAATTTAACTGACCCCACCCTCTACACACACACAAACACACAAAGCAAAAAAACACAGAGGGGAAGAGAAGGATGAAAATAATAAATAAAATGACAGTGTCTTTGTGTCAGATGTTTGCCTTGAAGCACACTTTTCTTCAAACCAGGCTTTCAGGTCGAGGTCTCTAGTTCTAGTCTGCAATGGTTTCCATTGTAGATTCATTCATTCAGATTCACTGTAGGTTCAGAAATTCAGAAGCTCACAGCATTTCTGGAGAGAGAGAGAGAGAGAGAGAGAGATACAGAAGGAGTGAGCAGGTCCTTCTCTCTCAGTGCCCAGACCTCCAACTCTGCTTTGCTCAGGTCTCTGAAAATCATCCCCCTCCGGCAGTATCCAATCACCTATCGAGCAGAATATGGCCTTTTGGCCAATTCATTGGTCACCAGCCAACCAATTGAACCAAGTCCCACCCCATCGCTCGGGTCTGAGTTCTGTTGCTCGAAAACTAGCACCACATACTACGTTGCAACCTTTTGAACTCCTCATTCTCTCTGCTGCTTGACTTAAAGATACAGGTCCATTAAGCAGCCATGGATCAAAATGATAACAGCAAAAAAATAAAGAAAGAGGGAATAAGGGAATTATACAATGGCACATAAACAAGTTATGGCACCCTGAAGAAACACTAGACTTTGCTGTTCTGCAGTGTTACTGGCTGTCAATAGCAGGGGCAAATTGCTGCTGGTAGTGAGGATAGGGTTTCCCTTACATTAGAGAAGAGTAAGCAATTCTAATATCAAGTCTCTTAAAAGGACAAGTATTTCAGAACTTCCCAGTTGTCTTGGTTACCTTCCTGAAGTATGACAAATGAACAAAAATGTACTAGTAAGTGAAGGACAAGAAATAATTAATCACTTTTAAATCTAATCCATTCTTTGCAAAAGTCACAATACTTTTTATTGTGCACATATACAAACTGACTCTCTTTGCTTTAAATATAGTGGGTGGGATTCTCCGATCGCCGACGCCAAAATCGCGTTTGGCGATCGGCCGGGAAATCCACGTTTATGCTGAAATCGGGGGCGGCGCTGTTTTTGCGATGCTCTGCCCTCACAAACTGAGTACTCAGAGAGTGCATCGCACGCCATATGGACAGCCTCAGGTCGTCACCTGAGGCCTTCTCCGATTCTCCGCCCCCGATGGGCTGAGTCCCCGACACAGATGCTCGCATGTGCTCACACTGTTTGGGGAGCCGTTCCGCTGGCAAGGGGACTTCGGAGGAGGCTGGGGAGACTGGTGGGGGGTGATCTGGGGGTGGCGAGGCTGGTTACACACTGTTTGGGGAGCCGTTCCGCTGGCAAGGGGGTCTCGGCGGGGGCTGGGGAGCCTGGTGGGGGGTGATCTGGGGGTGGCGAGGCTGGTTACAGGGGGCAGTTTTTGGCAGGCCAGGTCCGCGCGCGGTCGGTACCATGTTGCACGGCGTGGCAACCACAGGCCGCCGCCGTCCACATGCGCGACCATGGACCCGGCCATTCTGCAGCTATATCTGTCGGTAAAGCCAGTGGCTGTGCGGCTGCTAGCCCCCCAGCAAGTGGAGGATCGGTGCGGGGGCGCCGCCGAATCTCTGGTCATTAGACCAGACGGATTCTGCGAACATAGCCGCAGGTTCGGAGAATCCAGCCCGCTATATCATGGATTATTTAAAGCAATTACTTTAAACATAACACATAAAGTCGCAACACAATCCAGTCACAGTATTGCCCAACACTCCGAATTTCATTGATGATTTATTGGTTTTTGCATTCTGGTTTTAATGCATGGAACCATACAGATTCAATCTCATTAAGTCACGTGCATTAAAGCAATAGTGAAAAATTTAAATATCATTGACAAAATTGTGTATGTTGCCAATGTTGCTATGATCCATTCATGCTCTATAAAAATGCATGTCGAAATGTAAATTGTCAGAGTAAATATACATTCTGAAGTATGCGTTTCCTCAGAGTGCCATAACTGGTTTATGTGCTGTGCACCACAAGAATTACACTAACATAACACCTAACATTTTATTTCTGAAGGTTTCTTTCCCCGCGTCCCTAAAATGAAAGTAAAAGAAAATTTCTGTTCACTCATAAAGACATACTAGTTTGACATCATGCCAATATAAATCTATGGTACCTGGATGTTGCCACATCTTAGCTCAACGCACCATCTGTTAATGCATTTCTCCCAGGAAGCTTTGCAGTTCAACGAGAACTGGCAACTTCATGGTGAACACTCATAAAATGCAATATTACCGGAGAATGAACTTAAGGGGAAGAATACCGATAATTTTAGGAAATTGAGAAATGCGGAGGCTTGCTAATGATAGTGGGGCAGAATGCTTGCCTCATCATCTCAGTTGGCTGCATGCTATATCCACTTACAATGGAAAGTAAGTGTCCTTTGGCACAGTGGTTAGCACTGTTCCTCACAGCGCCGGGGACCCGGGTTCGATTCCGACTTTGGGTAACTCTGTGTGGAGTTTTCACATTCCCCCTGTATCTACATGGGTTTCCTCCGGGTACTCTGGTTTCCTCCCACAGTCCGAAGTTGTGCAGGTGAGGTGGACTAGCCATGCTAAATTGCTCCTAAGGGTGCGGTTGCACGCAGAGTAATAATAATATTACTAAGTTCTATGTTCCTAATTCCTATGTTCCTAATTTGGCCACCACAGAGGTGAGGCTGACTGGGCTGTTATAACTCCATCTATCGCCTTCCCCCTTTTGAAAGAACAGCACGACATTAGCAGTTCTCCAGCGACATACATAGAGAGATGAAGGATGTAGAAAATCATGGTTAATGCCTCTATTATTTTCTCCCTTGTTTCTTGTAACAACCCTGGAATATATTCACCAGGCTGGTAATCTTTATTGTCACAAGTAGGCTTACATTAACACTGCAATGAAGTTACTGTGAAAAGCCCCTAGGCGCCACATTCCGGCGCCTGTTTGGGTACACAGAGGGGGAATTCAGAATGTCCAATTCACCTAACAGCATGTCTTTCGGGACTTGTGGGGGGAAACTGGAGCACCTGGAGGAAACCCACGCAGATACAGGGAAAACGTGCAGACTCCGCACAGACAGTGACCCAAACCGAGAATCAAATCCAGTCCCACTGCTCTATGTTATGTCCCCCCCCCCCGCCCCCCCAACAATAGTATAAATCTCATCCTATTTCAAGTTCTCTCTAGCTTTGACAAAGAGTCATTCCGACTCGAAATCTTAGCTCTGTTCTCTCTCCACAGATGCTGTCAGACCTGCTGAGATTGTCCAGCATTTTCAGATTTTGTAATCTGAACTCAGTTCTCAGTAATTGTGGATCTGCATCATAACATGCAACAATTTAACAGCAATACAAATTTGAAAGTTCACTTATCATCTTTTGATCCCTACCAGGAAGGCAGAGGCGCAGTGGAGGAAAGGGCAAGGGGCGGTGTACGAATATGGGGAGAAGGCGAGCCGGATGTTGGCACACCAGCTTCGGAAGCGGGAGGCAGCGAGGGAGATTGGGGGAGTTAGGGATAGAGGGGGGAACACGGTGCGGAGTGCGGTGGGAATAAATGGGGTATTCAGGGACTTTCATGAGGAGCTGTATAGGTCTGAGCCCCCGACTGGGAGGGGGGGTGCGCCAATTTTTGGATCGGCTGAGGTTCCCGAGGGTGGAGGAGGTGCAGGTGGTTGGGCTAGGGGCACCGATTGGGCTGGAGGAGCTGGTTAAGGGGTTGGAGAGCATGCAGGCAGGGAAGGCCCCGTGGCCGGATGGGTTTTCGGTGGAATTCTACCGGAAGTACATGGACCTGTTGGGCCCACTACTAGTGGGGACTTTCAACGAGGCGAGTGAGGGGGGGGGGCCCTGCCCCCGACAATGTCCAGAGCGCTGATCTCGCTGATCCTGAAGCGGGACGAGGACCCATTACAGTGTGGGTTGTACAGGCCGATCTCGCTCCTCAACGTCGACGCGAAGTTGTTGGCGAAGGTGTTGGCTACCAGAATTGAGGACTGTGTCCCGGGGGTGATCCACGAGGACCAGACGGGATTTGTGAGGGGTAGGCAGTTGAACACCAATGTGCGGAGGCTCCTCAACGTAATTATGATGCCTGCAGTGGAGGGGGAAGCGGAGGTAGTGGCGGTTATGGACGCGGAAAAGGCCTTCAATAGGGTGGAGTGGGAGTATCTTTGGGAAGTGCCGAGGAGGTTTAGGTTCGGGGAGGGGTTCATCAGTTGGGTTAGGTTACTTTATGAAGCCCCGGTGGCGAGTGTGGCCACGAACCGGCGGAGGTCGGAATACTTTTGGCTGTACCGGGGGATGAGGCAGGGGTGTCCCCTATCCCCCTTGTTGTTGGCATTGGCAATTGAGCCTTTGGCCATGGCACTGAGGGAATTGGTTCGGGGGGAAGAGGAACATCAGGTGTCGCTGTATGCCGATGACCTGTTATTGTATGTAGCGGACCCAGTGGAGGGGATGTCGGAGGTTATGCGGATCCTCAGGGAGTTCGGGGACTTTTCCGGATACAAGCCTAACGTAAGGAAGAGTGAGCTCTTTGTGATGCACCCAGGGGACCAGGGAAGGGAGGTAGACGAGCTGACACTGAAGAGGGCGGAAAGGAGCTTTCGGTACCTGAGGATCCAGGTGGCTAGAAGTTGGGGGGCTCTGCACAAGCTCAATTCGACCTGGCTGGTGGAGCAGATGGAGGAGGAGTTTAAAAGGTGGGATAGGTTGCCACTGTCATTGGCGGGTAGGGTGCAGTCGGTGAAAATGACGGTCCTTCCGAGGTTCCTCTTTGTGTTCCAGTGCCTTCCTATCCTGATCCCTAAGGCCTTTTTTAAAGGGTCAGCAGGAGCATCATGGGATTTGTGTGGGCGAATAAGCAAGTCATTGGCAAGTCATGTTGCAGCTGTATAGAATCTTAGTTAGGCCACACTTGGAGTATAGTGTTCAATTCTGGTCGCCACACTACCAGAAGGATGTGGAGGCTTTAGAGAGGGTGCAGAAGAGATTTACCAGAATGTTGCCTGGTATGGAGGGCATAAGCTATGAGGAGCGATTGAATAAACTCGGTTTGTTCTCACTGGAACGAAGGAGGTTGAGGGGCGACCTGATAGAGGTATACAAAATTATGAGGGGCATAGACAGAGTGGATAGTCAGAGGCTTTTCCCCAGGGTAGAGGGGTCAATTACTAGGGGGCATAGGTTTAAGGTGAGAGGGGCAAGGTTTAGAGTAGATGTACGAGGCAAGTTTTTTACGCAGAGGGTAGTGGGTGCCTGGAACTCGCTACCGGAGGAGGTAGTGGAAGCAGGGACGATAGGGACATTTAAGGGGCATCTTGACAAATATATGAATAGGATGGGAATAGAAGGATACGGACCCAGGAAGTGTAGAAGATTGTAGTTTAGTCGGGCAGTATGGTCGGCACGGGCTTGGAGGGCCGAAGGGCCTGTTCCTGTGCTGTACATTTCTTTGTTCTTTGTTCTTAAGACCCCGAGGGTAAAAAGGGTGTTTCTGGAGCATAGCAGGGACAGAGGAGGGCTAACGTTGCCCAATCTATGTGGGTACTACTGGGCTGTAGCGATGATCCATAAATGGATAACGGAGGGGGAGGGGATGGCGTGGAAGAGGCTGGAGATGGCGTCCTGTGTGGGCATGAGTCTGAGAGCGCTGGTGACGGCACAGCTGCCGCTCCTGCCGACAAGGTACACCACGAGTCCGGTGGTGGCGGCGACTCTGAAAGTTTTGGGGCAGTGGAGGCGCCACAGGGGTGAGGTAGAGGCTTCGGTTTGGTCCCCGATCCGAGAGAACCATCGATTCGTCCCGGGGAGAATGGATGGGGTATTTCTGAGCTGGCATCGGGCAGGAATTAAAAGAATGGGGGACCTGTTTATAGATGGGACGTTTGCGAGCCTTGGGGCGCTGGAGGAGAAATTTGGGCTGCCCATCAGAAACGCCTTCAGGTACATGCAGGTGAGGGCGTTCGGGAGACGTCAGATGAGGGAATTTCCGCTGCTTCCAGCACGTAAGATTCAAGATAGGGTGCTCTCGGGGGTGTGGGTTGGAGAAGGCAAGGTCTCGGCGGTCTCTCAGCAGATGCAGGAAGAGGAGGAGACCTCGGTGAAGGAGCTAAAGGGTAAATGGGAGGAGGAACTTGGGGAGGAGATAGATGAGGGTCTGTGGGCTGATGCCCTGGGTAGGGTTAATTCTTCCTCCTCTTGCGCTAGGCTTAGCCTGATACAATTTAAGGTTCTTCACAGAGCGCATGTAACAGGGGCAAGGTTGAGTAGGTTTTTTGGGATAGAGGACAGGTGTGTGAGGTGCTCGGGGGAGCCCAGCAAACCATGCCCATATGATCTGGGCATGTCCGGCACTGGATGGGTTTTGGAGGGGCTTTGCGAGGACTGTGTCTAAGGTGGTGAACACCCGGGTCAAGCCGAGCTGGGGGTTAGCATTATTTGATGTATCAGACGAGCCAGGAGTGCAGGAGGCGAAAGAGGCCGGTATTCTGGCCTTTGCGTCCCTAGTAGCCCGGCGGAGGATTCTGCTACAGTGGAAGGATGCAAAGCCCCCAAGCGTAGAAGCCTGGATCAGTGACATGGCAGGGTTCATTAAATTGGAGAGGGTAAAGTTTGCTTTGCGAGGGTCTGTGCAAGGGTTCTTCAGGCGGTGGCAACCGTTCCTAGACTTTCTAGCGGAACGTTAGGAGGTGGTCAGCAGCAGCAGCCCGGGGGGGGGGGGGGGGGGGGGGGGGGGGGGGGGGAAGGGGGGGTTTGGGTATGTGTTTATTATTGCTTCATGGGGGGGTTTGTACATTGGGGGAATTTGCGATATAAGTGTACGATGTTGATCTGTGTGTTTTATGCTTTTCTTTTTTCTGTAAGGGTGGGTTTGTTGAAAAGTTGCTAAAATTGAATTAAAATATTTTTTTCAAAAACAAAACACCTTTTGATCCTTGTTCAATTCATTGGAATCGGCTTCACATAGTTCCTGACTCTTATGTATCTGTTTGTATCTAGAACATATCAAGCAATGGTTTCTCCTTCTGTTCCAACTCTGAAATGTAGTGTGCCCCAAAGATTTGTCCTCGACTCCCCCAATACCTCATCGACATGACCACTTGGGCAAGTTATACTTGACGACACTCAGTTCTACCTTTAACAATCTCTCAAAAGGCACTATATTGGCAGACTGCTCTCCATAGAATCTATTGAATGCCTGCAGAAGGAGGCCATTTGTCACCGACCCTCCGAAAAAGCACCCTCGCTATGCCCTCTCCTCTGCCCTATCTCCGAAACCCCACCTAACCTCCCCAATAACCTCCCCAATATATGAGCAGTAATTTACTCCATTTATACATTGGGAACACTGGGGTCATCATCTTTGTTGCAAATTTCACACCTTCTTCCCAGAAAAACCAATTTCAGGTTAAATGAGACTATTCAACTAATCACAATCTGGGCATACTATTTGATCCTGGGCTGAACTTCACTTCCATTATAAAAAGGCCACCTACCTCAAATTTAGTTGCGACTAGCCACCTTCATGCTCCACTAAAACTCTCCATCAATGCCTTGGGCGGGATTCTCCAACCCCCCCCCCGCCGGGCCGGAGAATTGGCGGGGGCGCGGGACTCCCGCCCCGCCGCCGTCGGGCGAATTCTCCGGCGCCGGATTTTTGGCAGGGGAGGGAATCACGTCGCGCTGGTCAGAGGCCGTTGGCAGCCGCCCCCCCACCCCCCCCCCCCCCGGTAATTCTCCGCTCTGCGATGGGCCGAGCGGCCGCCCGTTTTCGGCCTGTCCCGCTGGCGTAAATTACACAAGGTTCTTACCAGTGGGACGTGGCTCTGCGGGGGGCCTGCGGAATCCTCGGGGGGTCGCGGGGGGATCTGGCCCCGGGGGGCCCCCACGGTGGCCTGGCCCGCGATTGGGGCCCACTGATCTGCGGGCAGACCTGTGACGTGGGGGGCACTCTTTCCATCCGCGCCGGCCGCTGTAAAGTTTCACCATGGCCGGCGCAGAGAAGAAACCCACTGCGCATGTGCAGGAATCACGGCAGCAGTTCTGAGAACACACTGGCGCTCCTGCGCATGCGCCAACTCGCGCCAGCCGGCGGAGGCCGTTTGGCGCCGGTTGGCGCGGCATCAATCACTCCAGCGCTGGCCTAGCCCTCGAAGGTACGGAAGATTCCGCACCTTCCGGGCGGCCCGACGCCGGAGTGGTTCACGCCACTCTTTGGCGCCGGTACCGCCCGCCTGCCGGATATCAGAGAATCCCTCCCCTTATCTTTTTTTATGTATTTATTTATGGGATGTGGGCGTCACCATCTGGCCTAGTATCCTATCCGGCTGCATCACAGCTTGGTATGGCAACTGCTCAGCCCAAGACCGTAAGAAACTACGAGAGTCGTGAACACAGCCCAGTCAATCACACAAAGTCGCCTCCCATACATTGACTACACCTCCTGCTGCCTTGCAAAAGCAGACAGTGTATCTTATGGATTGAACTGATCTATCCACACATCTTTTCTATTGAGTTGTACTATACTCTGTATGCTTCACCTGATGTCTGTGTCTATGTATTTACATTGTGCGTTTATGTATGTCCTATGCTTTTTCATGTATGGAACGTTCTGCCTGGACTGTATGCAGAACAATACTTTTCTCTGTACCTCTGTACACGTGACAATAAATCAAATCCAAATCCAATTCCAATCCAATTTATTGCCCATCCGTATTGCCCTTGGGAAGACAGTTAAGAGTCAACCACATTGCTGTGGCTCTGGAGTCATATGCAGGCCAGACCAGGTAAAGGCAGCAGATTTCCTTCCCTAAAGGACATTAGTGAACCAGATGACAACGGTCATCATTGGACATTTAATTCCAGATTTTTGTTGAATTCAAATTTTGGCATCTGTCGATGGGATTCGAACCCAGGTTCCCAGAGCTTTTATCCTGGGTCTCTGGATTACTTGCCCAGTGACAATACCACTACACCATTGCCACCCCACATAGTCTCCTGCATAATTGAATATTTCAATGCTTTCCTTTCTGGCCTTTCGTTTTCTATTGTAGCCCATAAACTGAAAACACTCCTGCTCCACACCAACTCCTGTTCATCTATCACTTCGGTTCTTGTTGAACTACATTGGCTACCGGTGTCCTAAAGCCACAAATTTAAAGTTCCTACAGCCCAGATTTCAGTTGAATCTTAAAGCTGAGGCTGTCAATCCCGGCGGTTCTTACAGCATATGTCGGATGGCAACTTCTGGCATCCCTACCAAGCACAGTTAAACATGGAAATGCCTCTCTCCTGCATAAAATGCACTGCTGCAGTCTTTGCTGATAGATTCGGCACTGAGATCACTGCAGTGGCATGGACTTGGGACTAATTCTCCACCATTTCCACATTAAAGATAGATGGAAAGTTAAGGCAAGTGCATTCAGCTCTGTGAGTTTTGAACAGCTTAATAAGACAAATACCGCTGAACAATGTCTGCGGACCTGAAAATGAGTTTACAAGTATGGAGGAGCATAATGTCAGTTGTTTTTGACATGGCTATAAGCATGAGACAGAAGGAGTTCCTTCAGCCCAACGCCAAGCTTTAAGATAGGGGAAACAATTGCACAATAATCTCTTTTAATGATGTTAAATGAAAGGAGAGAGAGAAGATTTTACATTTATAGAGTGCCTATAATGAACTTTGGACACCCCAAAGTGCCTTACACACAATTAAACACTTTTGAAGTATAGTCAATCGGTGCACTGCAAGCACCCATGAAGAGCAATGCGTTAATGGCTAGATATAGATAGAACTGAAATAAATGAATGCAACCTAATATGATAACTTGTCAGGTTAAAGGAATAAACATTGGTTGCGTTAATTCATTCCTGCAGCAAAGACAAATAAAAATATGATTTTTGTGCACACATAGGCTTGCTTCACAAAGGATGACGCTCACTGAAGCCATAGTTATATATATTCTAACATAGCCTTTTCCGGTCAAAAGTTACTTCATTGCAAAATAGCTGATCAACATTAGTCACAGCCATTTCCTTTAATAGTCAATTTTGATAGCCATCTTGATCTTAAGGAGCCACAAATTCAGGCTTTTACAAGGTCAACGATGGTGCCCAGAATAGGATAAGTGTCAGAAAATACCAGTTTGGGAAATTAATTGAATGTTATCCAGTAGACTGCCATTTCTGAATTCCCCGAGTTACTGAAATATATTGGTGATGCCTTTCTCATGCTACACTCCTCAACCATGCTCAGAAAATGTTTTAGGAAGCTTTTCATTAAACCAGAGTGGGAATGAAGAGCGCTGGCAACCTCTAGGGAACCTTCACTGCTTTCCCAATCTCTCTCAGGTTGACAGAGTGAAATATTAATGGGAAAAATGTTTTCGGATTGAAAGGACAGCAGTGGCAAACCTACCGAATCATTTTGACCAACACACTACCATCTGTTTGGGTCATATTCCAAATATAGATGTGCCTGATTTGACAATATATTTTTCATGGAGTCACAGAATTGTTTCAGTGTGGAAGGAGGTCATTTGGCCCACCATGTCTGTGCCAGCTCTCTGAATACGCATTATGACTTTGTGCCATTCTCCTGCCTTTTCGCTGTACCCTTGCACATAGTTTCTATTCAAATAATCATCCAGTGCCCTCTTGAATGTCTCAATTGAACCTGCCTCCGCCAAACTTTCAGGCAGTGCATTCCAGACTTGAACCACTTGCTGTGTGGAAATGTTTTATCTCACATCAGATTTGCTCCTTTTTCAAATTACTTTAAATCTGTCCCCACCCATTCTCAATCCTTTTAAAAGCGGGAACAATTTCCCCCTAATTACTCTGCCCAGCGCCTTCATGATTTTGAATACTTCTATAAAACTTCCTCTAAGCTTATCCTCTCCAAGGGGAGCAGCTCCAGCTTCTCCAAGCTACCTTCGTAACTGAAGTTTCTTGTCCCTAGAACTATTCTTGTAAACCTCTTTGCACTCTCTCCAACATGTTCACAATCCTTCCTATAGTGTGGCACCCAGAACTGTACACAATACTCTATCTGCAGGATAACTAGGTGTCCTATACAAGTTCAGCATAACCTCCTTGCTCTCCATAGAAACCCTATAGCGCAGAAGGAGGTTATTCGGCCCACTCTACCTAGGCCTACTACCCCATCCTGTCCTCGTAAGCCTGTATATTGATCATGGCCAATCCATCTAACCTGCACATCTTTGGACCGTGGGAGGAAACTGGAGCAACCTGGGGAAACCCACGCAGACATGGCGAGAATGTGCAAACTCCACAAACATGTCACCCAAGGCTTTGCAAACCACTGAGCCACTGTGCACTTGTACTCTATGCCCCTATTAATAAAGCCCAGGATACTGTGTGCTTTATTAACTGCCTGCAACATTCAATGACTTAGGCACATTTTGAGTAACAGAAATTTGCAACAAAAAGATTAAATATGAAACCATAAGACCATAAGACATAGGAGCAGAATTAGGCCACTCGGCCCATCGAGTCTGCTCCACCATTAATCATGGCTGATATTTTCTCATCCCCATTCTCCTGCCTTCTCCCCAAAACCCCTGATCCTCTTATTAATCAAGAGCCTATCTATCTCTGTCTTAAGGGCAGCACGGTAGCATTGTGGATAGCACAATTGCTTCACAGCTCCAGGGTCCCAGGTTCGATTCCGGCATGGGTCACTGTCTGTGCGGAGTCTGCACATCCTCCCCGTGTGTGCGTGGGTTTCCTCCGGGTGCTCCTGTTTCCTTCCACAGTCCAAAGATGTGCAGGTTAGGTGGATTGGCCATGATAAATTGCCCTTAATGTCCAAAATTTCCCTTAGTGTTGGGTGGGGTTACTGGGTTATGGGAATAGGGTGGAGGTGTTGACCTTGGGTAGGGTGCTCTTTCCAAGAGCTGGTGCAGACTCGATGGGCTGAATGGCCTCCTTCTGCACTGTAAATTCTATGATAATCAAATTCTATGATTAAAGACACCCAGTGAATTGGCCTCCACAGCCTTCTGCGGCAAAGGGTTCCACAGATTCACCACCCTCTGGCTGAAGAAATTCCTCCTCATCTCTGTTTTAAAGGATCATCCCTTTAGTATGAGATAGTGTCCTCTGGTTCTGGTTTTTCCTACAAGAGGAAATATCCTCTCCACGTCCACTCTATCCAGGCCTCGCAGTATCCTGTAAGTTTCAATAAGATCCCCCTTCATCCTTCTAAACTCCAACAAGTACAGACCCAGAGTCCTCAACCGTTCCTCATACGACAAGTTCTTAATTCGAGGGATCATTCTTGTGAATCTCCTCTGGACCCTTTTCAAGTCCAGCACATTTTTCCTCAGATACGGGGCCTAAAACTGCTCACAATACTCCAAATGGGGTCTGACCAGAGCCTTATGCAGCCTCAGAAGTACATCCCTGGTCTTGTATTCTCGCCCTCTTGACAGGAATGCTGACATTGCATTTGCCTTCTTAACTGCCGACTGAACGTGCACGTTAACCTTAAGAGAATCGTGAACAAGGACTCCCAAGTCCCTTTGTGCTTATGATTTCCTAAGCATTTCCCCATTTAGATAATAGTCTGTACCTTAATTCCTCCTTTTTTGCCACTTCATTGCACACTCTCCTAGCTTGTCCAAATCCTGCTGCAGCCCCCTTCCTTCCTCAATACTATCTGTTCCTCTACAAATCTTTGTATCATCTGCAAACTTGGCAATAGTGCCTTCAGTTCCTTCCTTCAGATCATTAATGTATATTGTGAAAAGTTGTGGTCCCAGCACAGACCCCTGAGGCACACCACTAGTCACCGGCTGCCATCCTGAAAAAGACCCCTTTATCCCCACTCTCTGCCTTCTGCCAGTCAGCCAATCCTCTATCCATGCCAGGATCGTACCCTTAACACCATGGGCTCTTAACTTATTTAACAGTCTCCTATGCGGCACCTTGTCAAAGGCCTTCTGGAAATCTAAATAAATCACATCCACTGGTTCTCTTTTGTCTAACGATGCTCCTGATTTAAAGCTGCGCGTTTATATATCAACTCTTATCCTGTTTTATGTTATGGGCTTAATGGAAATGTGTTTTAGTGAGAAATTAGCAATGGAAAGTAGCAGGATTTGTCTTTCAGAGACACTAAAACAGAACTCTAATACCATGGGCGGAATTCTCCCCCCCCCACGCCGGGTGGGAGAATCGCCGGGGCGCCGCGCGAGTCCCGCCACACCGCCCGACACCCGCACGCGATTCTCCCCCCCCCCCAAACCAGCGCCGCCAGAATCACGCCTGGCCGCTCGGAGAACCGCCGCTCGCCGTTTGCAAAAGGCAAGCAGCGATTCTCCGGCCCGGATGGGCCGAGCGGCCGCCCCAACATGACAGGTTCCCACCGGCGCCGTCCACACCTGGTCGCTGCCGGCGGGAACTGCGCGGGAACGCTGGGGGGGGGGGGGCGGCCTGTGGGGGTGGGTGGTGAGGGGGGTTCCTGCACCGGGGGGGGGGGGGGGGGGGGGGTGCTCCGATGGGGTCTGGCCCGCGATCGGTGCCCACCGATCGGCGGGCCGGCCTCTCTAAAGGAGGACCTCCTTTCCTCCGCCACCCCGCAAGATCCATCCGCTTTTTACGCGGCGCCAAGCCCAGCGCACGTAAAATACGCGACGCCGCTCCTCGCCCCCCGGGGGCGGGAGAATAGGGGGCTGGGAGCGGGCTCCGACGCCGGAGTGAAACACTCCGGTTTTCACTCTGGCGTCGGGACTTTGCCTCCATTTTGGAGAATCGTGCCCCTTACCTGCAAGTAACTGGGTCATACAATCTGCATAAGGTCGTGTTGTTAGGATCGTCAGGAAAGCTTTCAACTTCGTTCTGGCATTTCTGCCTCGATCACATTCCCTCAGCAAGCTTTACCTGCTGCTACCACCAATTTCATGGGATGGAATAGGAAGTGGCAGGGGTAGCAGCATCAGCAGCAAACAAGGTGACCAGCATGAGCAACAGCAGAGGTTTTAGAAGACAGCAGGTGAGGGGCTGCTCAGAGGAGTTCATATCCAGCACCAAGGATATATTACACACCAGGAGCCATGTTCTTGGCTCCATCTAAAGGGAAGTTTAACAGGAGTCTGCATTTCTCCTGGCATGATCCTGCAACATGACTTCCTGCTGGATCAGGTGCCTGAGTTTTGCCAGTAACTCATGCTGGCAGTAAATAGATTAGCTCTGAACATGCTCCATCATTCAATTGGATTATCGCTTATCTGTACCTCAATTCCATTTACCCACCATGACTTAATATCTCATCAAACCACCACCTATCAAAATTGGATCAAATTAAGCCTTTACAGTTCTGACTCTTCCGGCTTTAAGGGAGAGACTTTCAGACTTCTCCTACCTCTTATCTCAAACAGTGCTTCATGAATTCCCTCTGAAATTTAAAACTTTGAGATTATGTCCCTCTTGTTCTTGATTTCCACCAGAGTAAACAGTTTCTCTGCATGTGCCCAATCAAATCATTTTCACATCTTAAATATCTCGATGGAACCTTAACCATGAATGCACCGTTATATAATCCCCCAGTCCCTGACATTTTGATTTCAAACACAAGTGGAATTTAGAACTTTTTTTAACTTGTTTATACGCTTTGTATACCTGGGGCGAGATTATCCGACCCCCCGCCGGGTTGGAGAATCGCCGGGGGGTGGCGTGAATCCCGCCCCCGCCGGTTGCCGAAGTCTCCGGCACTGGAGATTCGGCGGGGGCGGGAATCGCGCCGCGCCGGTTGGCGGGGCCCCCCGCTCGATTCTCCGGCCCGGATGGGCCGAAGTCCCGCCGCTAAAATGCCTGTCCCGCCGACGTAAATTAAACCACCTACCTTACCGGCGGGACAAGGCGGCGCGGGCGGGCTCCGGGGTCCTGGGGGGGGCGCGGGGCGATCAGGCCCTGGGGGGTGCCCCCACGGTGGCCTTGCCCGCGATCGGGGCCCACCGATCCGCGGGCGGGCCTGTGCCGTGGGGGCACTCTTTCCCTTCCGCCTCCGCCTTGGTTTCCACCATGGCGGAGGCGGAAGAGACTCCCTCCACTGCGCATGAGCGGGAATGCCGTCAGTGGCCGCTGACGCTCCTGCGCATGCGCCGCCCGGAGATGTCATTTCCGCGCCAGCTGGCGGGGCACCAAATGCCTTTTCCGCCAGCTGGCGGGGCGGAAATTCGTCCGGCGCCGAGCTAGCCCCTCAATGTTGGGGCTCGGCCCCCAAAGATGCGGAGCATTCCGCAACTTTGGGGCGGCGCGATGCCCATCTGATTTGCGCTGTTTTGGGCGCCAGTCGGCGGACATCGCGCCGTTTCCGGAGAATTTCGCCCCTGAACTCTCAAAATTATTTGTCCCTCTATTGTTCCTAATTTCCCACCATTTAGGAAATATTCAAATTTAGCTTTCAGCTTAAAGACAATGGGCTGGATTCTGCATCCCGGCGCGCCACATTTCAGGTTCACCCAGCCGGCGGGATGTTCCGTTATGCTGGCCGGTCAAGGGGGTTCCCCATTAGGGGGCAGCCCCACGCTGCTGGGAAACCCCGGGCTGCCAGCAAAACGGAGCATCCCGCCTGCGGAGCATCCAGCCCAATAAGTTCACACTTGCCCATATTTAAGTCCATCTGTTATAATTTGGTTCATTCACTTCATCCATCTTCCCATTGCAGCTTCTTGCTCTGATGTGCACCAGTCGTCCCTTCTAATTTCGTGTCATCTGCAAACTTGGAGCTACAGCTCTCTATTCCTTTAACCAAGTCACAAATATGATGAAATGTTGAGGCCCAGAACAGATCCCTGGGAACATCACTCAGCACATCTCGTTCATCTCAGTACATATCCTCTGTGTCACTCTGTTTCATATCTCCCAAATAATTTCTAACAGAAGTCAAAAGGCTCTAATTCTATGTGCTCACTTTTTTCCAATTATCTTTCATGTGACACTTTATTGAATGCCTGCTGAAAGTCTATATAGATAGTACCCTTTACTCTGACCTCCTCAAAATGCCAGACTAGTTTAAGTCAGATATGGCTTACCTTTAACATCACTGCAGGAGTTCATCATGGTAGTGTCCTGAGCCACTTCAAGCTGCTTCTCAATGACCTTCCCTCTTACACAAGGTCAAAAGTGGAGATATTAGCTGACAATTGCACAGGTGTTCAGTACCATTTACAACTCCTCAGGTACTGAAGATGTTGTTTTCAAGACGTGGACAATATTCATGCCTGGGCTAATAGTGACGAATGATATTCGCTTCACACAAGTGCCAGGCAATGACCATCTCCAAGAAAGAATCCAACCAGCTCCCTTTGACATTCACTAATCTCCCCTCCCTATCAATATTCTGGGGGTTATCATTGACCAAAAACTGAACTGGACCAGGCATATAAATGCCGTGGCTCCAAGAACAGGTCAGAAGCTAGAAATTCTGCAGTGAGAAACTCACTTCCTGACTCCCCAAGCTTCGTCCACCACCTAAAAGGCGCAAGTCAGGAGTGCGGCGGAATACTCTCAATTTGCCTGGAGGAGTGCAGCTCTTCCAACAATCAAGAATTTTGACAGTATCCAAGGCAATGCAGCCTGCTTGATCAGCACCCCATTAATTACCATTGAGATTAATTTGCAGGGCAGCATGCTGGCGCAGTGGTTAGCGTTGCGGCCTCACGGCACCGAGGTCCCAGGTTCGATCCAGGCTCTGGGTCACTGTCCTTGTGGAGTTTGCACATTCTCCCTGTGTTTGCGTGGGTTTCGCCCCCACAACCCAAAGATGTGTAGGGTAGGTAGATTGGCCATGCTAAATTGCCCCTTAATTGGAAAAAATAAATTGGGAACTCTAACTTTAAAGAAAAGATGACTTTGCTGCACCACTGACACACAGTGACCGCAATGTGCTCTGTCCATCACATGCTGCACTGCAGCAACTTGTCGTGGATCCTTTAACATCACCTACCAAACCCGTGACCTCTACTACCTTGAAGGATAAAAACAGCAGATGCATGGGAACATCACCACCTGCAAGTTCTCTGTATCACAATGTCATGACTTGGAACTAAAATGACGTTCCTTTACTGCCACTGGGTCAAAATCCTTCCCTAACAGCACTGTGGCTTGACCTACACCACATGGACTGCAGTGGTTCAGAAGGTGCTCTCCATCACCTTCTCAAGGGCAATTAGGGATGCAATAAATTCTGCTTTTGCCACATCCCTTGATTATGTTCCAAGGACAAATTCAAAAAGTCATTCTGGCCATTTATGATGCGCTCATTTTTGTTCAAGTGATAATCCTAATAGCTTTCTCATGACTGATGTTGAACTTGGCCCTCGGCCATGCACCTGACTCCCAACAAAAGTTAAAATCGGGGCTGTAGTTGGCAGCTGCAAGATTTCGATGCTCTGGCAATAAAAGTGTGGAAGGCTCTGACAGTTACGTCTGAGGCAGACAGCGACCAGCAAGACAAATTAATTTGCGGGAGGAGGTTCGTGTCTGGTAGTGAAACAAGCTCAAGGGAGTAAATGGGCCACACCTGTCCCAATATTCCAAAGAGATCAGAACACGGGAATACAAGACAACAAGGTCTGCATTATTATGCCATAAATTTATAAAAAGTGATCATTTTAATAAATGCTCCAAACTCTTGCCAGTTTGGAACAGAAGCAGTCTGGATTCTTTTAAATTATGTTCGGACTGCTTCCTCACAATCAGCTTGCTTAAAGACACTATAATTACAGGATGAATGCAGGGATAGTTATCTCGGACCATGCACCCCACTGGCTGGAGATTCGGTTTAGAACGGGACGAGAGCAGAGGCTGGGGTGGAGGCTTGACACAGGGTTGTTGGCGGATGGAGGTTTTTGTGATAAGGCGCTGTTGGAGATTAGGGATTATGTGGAGTTGAATCAGAATGGGGAGGTGTCGGCGGGCATATTTTGGGAAGCACTGAAGGCAGTGGTCCGGGCAGAAATTATTTTGTTTACGGTTCGTGCGAATAAGGAAAGGAGGGTGGAACATGACCGTCTAGTGAGCAAGATAGTGGAGGTGGACAGAAAATATTCAAGGGTGCCCACCGTGGAGGGTTTGGCGAGGAGGAAAAAGTTGCAGGGGCAATTTGACAGGCTGACAACGAGGAGGGTGGTAGGGCAACTGCCGAGGGCAACTGTGTAGGGCAAGAGGGATGCAATACGAGTATGGGGAGAAGGCAGGGAAATATTGAAGATCCGGACTGGGGCTGGAGATGTGGTGTCAGAGCCAGGGAATTAAATGAGGCATTTAGAGAGTATTACCAGGGACTTTATGAGGCAGACCCACGAGGAGAGGAGGGGGACATGGGGCAGTTTCTGGACAATCTCGAATTTCCCCAGGTGGAGGAAGCAAAGAGGCATACCCTGGGGCTGAGGGAGGTGCTGGATAATATCAGGGGTATGAAGTCGGGGAAGTCCCCTGGGCCGGATAGATACCCGGCGGAATTTGATAAGGAATTTTTAGCAGATCTTGCACCACATTTGTTGGTGGCGTTTAATGAAGCACTGGAGAAGGGGAATTGCCGGAGTCGATGATGCAGGCAGTAACCACATTAATCCCCCAAAAAGGGAAGGATAAAGTGGAATGTGGGCCGGATAGACCCATATCACTATCGAACACGGATGTGAAAGTATTGGCTAAGTTGTTGGCGGGGACAATGGAGGACTGTGTCCCGGGGGAGGTTGCAGAAGATCAAACAGGCTTCGTTAAGGGCAGCCAGCTCGCAAGTAATATAAGACGGCTGTTGAACATGGTGATGAACCCCTCGAGGTCTCTGGTACCAGAGATGGTGGTGTCCATGGACGCGGAGAAAGCATTTGATTGGGAGGAGTGGCGGTACTTGTTCGAAGTTTTAGGAAGGTTTGGGTTTGGACCGAGATTTGTGGCATGGGTGTGGTTGCTGTATGTGGCACCAAGGGCGGGGGTGGATGAATGATATGAACTCACAAAGCTTTGACTTACACAGGGTATGAGGCAGGGGTGCCCGCTGTCGCCGCTGCTGTTTGCGCTGGCCATAGCGCCATTGGCGATGGTTCTCAGGAGGACGGCAGAGTGGCAGGGGATAATGAGGGAACAGAGGGAGCATCGGGTGTTGCTCTATGCCAATAACCTCTTGCTGTATGTTTTGGATCCATTGGAGAGAATGGGAAGGATTAAGGGCCTGTTGGGGAGGTTTGAAGGGTACACGGGGTACAAGGAATGAGCTGGCACAGTGGGCTAATTTAAGGGGGATGCCATTTACGGTAGCAAGAGATAGGTTTAGGTATTTGGGGATTCAGGTAGCGAGGGAATGAACGGGGCTCCATAAGTGGAACTTAACGAAAATGGAGGAAGAGGCCAGGGAGAATCTTAAGAGGTGGGATACACTGCACTTAACATTGGCGGGAGGGTCCTAGTGGTGAAAATGAATATTCTGCCGAGGTTCTTGTTCATCTTTCAGGCTCTCCCGATCTTTATACCAAAGGCCTTTATTCGGAAAGTGGACACAATCATCTCTGACTTTGTATGGGCGGGGAAGGTGCCGAGGGTGGGGCGGACCCTGCTACAGAGGCTGAGGCAGCAGGGGGGTTTGACATTGTCGAACTTGCTTCATTATTATTGGGCGGCGAATGTGGACAAGGTGCGTCGGTGGTGGGAAGGAGAAGGGGTAGAGTGGGTTCCGATAAGGGAGGAATCTTGTAAGGGGTCCAGTTTGAGGGCTATGGTGACGGCAGCATTGCCAATGGCTCCGAGTAGGCATTCAGGGAGCCCAGTGGTGCAATCCACAGTGAAGATATGGAATCAGCTGAGGAGGCATTTTAGGGTGGAAGGGATGTCGGTGCTAACGCTGCTGTGCGAGAATCATAGGTTTGTGCCGGGGGATAGATAGTGTATACAGGAGGTGGAGGGATTTGTATTTGGAGGAAGTGTTCATCAGTCTGGAGGAGCTCAGGGAGAGGGTGAGCTGCCGAGCGGTAGTGAGTTCCGGTATCTGCAGGTAAGGGACTTTGCGCAAAAGGTTTGGAAGGAGTTCCGTAGATTGCCGGGATACACCCTGCTGGAGCGACTGCTGCTTCCATATGTGGAAGGGGAGGGAAGAATTGGGGATATATACGAGTGGCTGGGGTAACAGGGAGGCGAGCGGGTGATGAAGATCAAGGAGAACTGGAAAGCAGAGTTGGGAATGGAGATCAATTGGGGAGTATGAAGTGAGGCACTGCGAAGGGTAAACGGGAGCTCGTCTTGTGCAAGGATGAGCCTGATACAGTTCAAGGTGGTGCACAGGGTGCATATGACTCGGGCGAGAATGAGTGGGTTCTTTCAGGGGGTAGCAGATGAGTGTGAGAGGTGTGGACGGGGGCCAGCGAATTACGCGCACATGTTTTGGGGTTGTGAAAAATTGGGAAGATTTTGGGCGGGAGTGTTTGCTGTCTTAGCCAGGATAGTCGAGGAGGGAGTGGGATATCCAAATATCGCTTTGGTGGCGATATTCAGGGTTTCGGAGAAGCCGGAGCTCATGGAGAGGAGGAAGGCCAATGTCGTGGCCTTCGCCTCTCTGATTGCACGGCGACAAATTTTGCTGGAGTGACGGTCAGCATCGCCACCGGGGGTAGCAGTTTGTTTGGATGACCTGTATGACTTCCTGCGGCTAGAGAAGACAAAGTATGAGTTAAGGGGCTCAGCAGGGGAGTTTGAGAAAAGGTGGAGGATGTTTGTGACAGTGTTTGAGGAGCTGTTCGTCGCAGGGGGGTGGGTGAAAAAGGAGAAAAATCTGTACAAATTGTATAGCTGATTGTTGGGGAGTACGTTTTGCCGGGGTGTTTATTTGCTGTGACCTACTTTGATGCAAGTTTGTAATAAAACGCGTTTTTAAAAAAAAATTACAGGATGAAATGATATGAACACTTAACAAGTTTGTCCGAAATGACTTTGTGCTCTATTGTAGCAAAGCATGAACTCATTTGTTTTAAACATTCGTACACTGTTACCTACATTGTAATTTTAGGGCCCTCGTCTTCATCCAGCCACAACAACTGTGAAGCGCAGCATCGCATTTACACCTGCAAACTTCAATGTCTCAACATCCATCCAACATTTTGAGCTCCTGATTTAGAATGACCAACTCAGGAATCTAAATTACGATCCTTTGGCCTGCATTCCATCTTTTGGATGAGACGTTAAACTAAGATCCCATGGATCCCAATATTTACTCCTGCACCAACATCACGAAAACAATGGTCTCATTGTTCTCCCAGTAAATGTACCATAGATGAAGAAACATGGCTTTTCTTTCTTATTTCCTCCTGATCAAAATATGGCACTAAATTACATCAATGCAAACGCTTATGTTAAGAGACCAAAATACTTTTTTAAGAATTACCGTGCAATCCAATAGCAACTGCTAGACCTGGCTACAAATCTCTGGGCAAAATTACTTCTTGAAACTGGAACTGGCTTGTAACTTAAAATGTTGAAAGCAGTTGACAGGAAGTTTCAAATGAAAACACAAATTGCTGGAGATAGAGCAGGTTAGTCAGCAGAAAAAAGACCGGTTGTGATTTTTCAAGTACGTGTCCTTCATCAGAACTGATAAGGATCCATAGCGATGCATTATTCTGCCATTCTTTCTTACAAACGCTGACGGATCTGATTCACGTTCCCAGCAATTTTTTGTACCACTGCAAATTTCCAAGATTTGCAGTTTTTTTTTACTTAATAGGACATTTCTTTCAAATTACAGGCAATAAACATGGATTTTTTTGACTAAGGTTTTCAGGCATGGAGCAATTTCCAACTATCAAAAATGTCAAGTTAGAGATCCGAATTCCAAAATAGTGCATTTGTGGAGCCAGTCAAAATTGAGCCGCTGCCACTAAGAGAAATCCAGTATTTTGACAAGGACTTGTCCTGGTATTTGACAGGTATTTAAAGAACTATTACAATGACAAAAACATATTATATGCATACACATATTATGTGAGTAATGAGGATAACAATGGTTTTCTGCCTTTGTTTCAAAACTTGTTCATGAATTAAAAACCCCAAATCACACAAGGAAATCCCACTCATCAATGTCCAAAGAGAAAATGCTGGAAACTCTCAGCAGGTCTGGCAGCATCTGTAGGGAGAGCAAAGAGCTAACATTTCGAAACGGGTTTTCTGGACTCAAAAGATTAGCTCTTTTCTCTCCCTACAGATGCTGCCAGGCCTGCTGAGATTTTCCAGCATTTTCTCTTTGGTTTCAGATTCCAGCATCCGCAGTAATTTGCTTTTATCCACTTATCAATGTGCCTGTGAGCTCCACACTTGGTGCATGATAGAGGATGCAAGAGAACATGCCTGTCCATTTAAATGGCCCAACTTATAAAATTAATTTTGACCTTTTCCTATTACTTATGTCTGTTCAAGTAAAAAAATTGTATTACTTTATTTAAAATCCTCTTCTGACAAACTGGGGTTGCGGGGTGAGGGGTGAGATCACTTGAAATGTACTTATTTAATTCCTGCTATCATCAAATGTTTACAGTCTTGAATATTTTAAATTCTCATTTGAATAACGTGTGGGCCTTCAAGTGGCCTGAGGAAACTATTCTCAGTATAACGATCACTCTCCACTATGGCCAAGATGCAACATGCACATCCATTAATCATAATATCCTCCTCAATCAAACTCCAGACTTTTGGGCAGATTCTTACCTCCATCCTAAACTTTATCATTCAAAAACTGAAAAACAAGTTGCCACTTTACTATAATTCTTTGCACTTCCACCTAACACGCATCAATAATCCCCACTGCATTTATAAAAAAAGTGCTGACATCGATTCATCAATTTCTGAAATATTTGTCCATCCACACAATTTAAAATTTCTATTTCAACAAGTGGAATGAATTATGTGACTAAATAATGTTTTGTTTTAGATGCCAGATAAAATAAACAACAACATGACAGCACATTCAACAGCAAGCACAATGGACCCCAAGAATGTTGACATCTTTAACAATATTGAGGTCTGGAATCTCCTTGTGACAACACTCCAATAATAACGCACACTTGCACGCAGCATTTCTTACACATTGAAATGTTTTGACTCCTTTATTTCTGTTTCGCAACCAGATGAGACCGCATGATCATAATAATATAAAAGCAAATTACTGCGGTTGCTGGAATTAGAAACAAAAACAGAAACTGCTAGACAATCCCAGCAGATCTGACAGCGTCTGTGAAGAGAAAACGGAGCGAAAGTGTCAAGACTGGACGACTTTTTGTCCCAGCTCTGACTCAAAACATTAGCTCCGTTCATCCTCCACAGCTGCTGTTGGACCCGCTGAGATTTTCCACCATTTTCTGTCTTGGTTTCAGAGACCTCATGATCATGCTCTTTAAAAACTGCTGCCTCTGGCTGCTCGACAAATCGAAACAACAGCACCAATCACAAAATAATTGAACCAACAGTGACAGCAATCTGCCTTCCTTCAGTGCAGTGAGTTAATATGGGTGGGCCATAACAGGAAAAAAGAGAAGGTTCCTTCACCTGACATGCGTTGTATAGTAGTTGATGCTCAAATTTTTTGATCCCCAGGATTTGCTGGAACATTTCATACAATTGCTCCTTGCTGAGGATCAGCTCCGATGCTGCACTCGCCGTCATTCTGGCCTGCTGCTTACGTGGGTCCTCCTCACCGCGATATATAGCATCAAACTTTGCCATCCAGGAACTCAGGACTGTCTCCTTGCTGAGGCCATCAATTTCCGGCAAACTTCGAACTCGCTTTTCAATGTGTTTCTTAAACACTTCTCGAGAATCATTGGCAGAGCATCCACCACTTTGCACCATTCTGGACACGCGATCACTCTTCAGAAACACCTAGAATATATGAAGTGGTTTCAACAACAGTTACCACCGTTAATTTTTAGATGTGACTGGGGAAAATAAAACTTTCTTCAAAAACAATGCTTCAAATTAAATTCTCAAATATTTCACAACAAGATACTGATTGATCTATGAAAAGCAGATAAAGAAGTTGAAATAAATGGCACTTTTGTACGATTCTAGAAGGAAGTGAGGGTTTTGGAGAGGGTTAAGAAGGGAATTACTGGAATCGTTCCAAGGATGAGGGAGTACAAGTACATGGATGGGCTGGAGAAGGTGGTGTTCCCCGCTGGGCAGAGATGGCGAGGAGGAGATTTAACAGAGGTGTTTAAAATCATGATAAAGAGTTTAGATGGAATCAATAAACTGAAATTATTTCCAATAGCTGAAGGATTAAAAACGAGAGGATGGATTTAAGGTGATTGGCAAAAGAAACAGAGATCACATGAAGAAAAACTTCTATGCAATGAGTGGCTCGGACTTGGATTGCTCTGTCTGATAAGGTGATGGATACAAGTTCAATAGTAGCCTTCAAAGTGGACTTGGATTAGTACTTGAAGGAGTTTAAAAAAATCAGGATGCAAAAGGAAACAGCAGGGGAATGTCACTTACTGACCGAAAGGCCTTTTGCTGTGCTATGCTATTAAATGGCAATACATGAAAAAGGCATTTGTTCACTCACGCTCTCACATAGTGATGGGATAAATGCCCAGATATTTGTTTGAAGTGGCTGTAATGTTCTCCTTTCTTCCTTCAGCTAACCTGTGCCATACATGCTCTATGGTGCCCCCCCCAGTCTCATTGCCCACCACTGCTACAACCCCTGTCTCTGCAGCTCTAGCTTCCAGCTCCCTTCTGTTCTTAAAGGCTCCAGGTCGTGTTCCCTAGCCCTCTGCCTGGCTGCTGCCACTCCTCAGCTCCCCATCCGATCCTTCAACTTCAGGTCTCTCCCAATCCTCATCCAATGCTGGCCTTCACTGTCACCAAATCTCAGCACTGAATTTCATCACTGCCTAGTTTCAGGGCTACACTTTGCAGCAGCCATTGGAGTGAATGGATAGGATGGGGCTGGGAGCTGGAGGCAAAGGGAGGACTATAATACTCTCTTGCGGACTCCAGCTCACTGCATTCCAACTGTTGCCTCTCAGGCTCAAGCAGACCTGCAGGGGCAGCACAGTAGCACAAGTGGATAGCACTGTGGCTTCTCAGCTCCAGGGTTCCAGGTTCGATTCCCTGCTGGATCACTGTCTGTGCGGAGTTTGCACGTTCTCCCCGTGTCTGCGTGGGTTTCCTCCGGGTACTCCGGTTTCCTCCCACAGTCCAAAGACGTGCAGGTTAGGTGGATGGGCCATGATAAATTGCCCTTAGTGACCAAAAAGGTTAGGAGGGGTTATTGGGTTACGAGGACAGGGTGGAAGTGAGGGCTTAAGTGTGTCGGTGCAGACCCGATGGGCCGAATGGCCTCCTTCTGCACTGTATGTTCTATGTTCAGACCACTGCCCCCTTTTGCACTCTCCTGATTCTGCTTGAGTGAGTCATACCTCCTCAATGTCTAATCCTGGCTCCAGCCCAACCGTTCATTCCCTCCTGTCTGACAGGAAAGAAGGGGTGAAAGCCAAATCTCAGGAGGCTGGCACAGCAGGTTTGTACCCCAGGTTGAAGTATAGAAGAAGCAGGGAAGATGACGGATGTTAGGGGGGATTGGAGGCGCAAGCCTCCGGTAAGGTTGGCAACGTGGAATGTCCGGGGACTGAATGAGCCGGTTAAAAGGTTGCGGGTGTTCGTGCACCTCAGGAGCTTGAAAGCAGGGGTTGTCTTTCTGTAGGAGACACACCTCCGTGTGAAGGACCAGGTTAGGTTAAGGAAGGGGTTTGATTTGAAATCCAGGGGAGTGGCGATTTTAATGAGCAAAGAAATGGGATTTGTGAGTGCGAAAGAGGTGAGGGATCCGGTTGGGAGATATGTGATTGTGAGTGGGGTATTGGAAGGGGCACCGGCGGTGTTGGTAATTATGTATGCCCCAAATTGGGATGATGTGGATTTTATGAGGGGGTTGATGGCAGCAATCCCAGATTTAGTCACGTACCAGTTGATCATGGGAGGAGATTTTAAACTGTGTCCTGGAGCCGAGGGTGGATAGGTCGAGCCCCAGGTCGATGGGTAGGATGCGAATGGCGAGGGAGCTGGGGGGGTTTATGGAGAGGATGGGTATGGTGGACCCATGGTGTTTTCAGGGGGAAGGGAGTATTCCTTCTTTTCACACGTCCATAAGGTGTTTTTGAGGATTGACTATTTTGTAGTGAGTCGGGAGATTTTGGTTGGAGTGGAGGGGGCAGATTATGCGGGGATAGTTATCTCGGACCATGCAGCCCACTGGCTGGAGATTCGGTTTAGATCGGGTGAGAGCAGATGCCGGCGTGGAGGCTTGACGCGGGTTTGTTGGCGGATGTTCTTTTGTGATAAGGTGCGGTCAGCGATTAAGGTGCGGTCAGCGATTAAGGGGTATGTGGAGTTGAATCAGAATGGGGAGGTGTCGGCGGGCATTTTTTGGGAAGCACTGAAGGCAGTGGTCCGGGACAAATTATTTTGTTTACGGTTCGTGTGGATAAGGAAAGGAGGGCGGAACATGGCCGTCTAGTGAGCGAGATAGTGGAGGTGGACAGGGAATATTTGAGGGTGCCCACCATGGAGGGGTTGGCAAGGAGTAAAAAGTTGCAGGGGCAGTTTGACAGACTGACAACAGGGAGGGCGGTAGGGCAACTGCGTAGAGCAAGAGGGGTGCAATATGAGTAAGGGGAGAAGGCGAGTCGCATGCTGGGAATTATTGAAGATACAGGCTGTGGCTGGGGATGTGGTGTCGGAGTCAGGGAAAATGAATGAGGCATTCAGAGAGTATTACCAGGGACCTTATGAGGTGGATCCGGGGGGAGAGGAGGGGGACATGGGGAGGTTTCTGGACGAGCTGGAATTTCCGCAGGTGTTGGAGGGTCTCCTGGGGCTGAGGGAGGTGCTGGATAGTATCAGGGGTATGAAGTCGGGGAAGGCCCCTGGGCTGGATTGTACCCAGCGGAATTTTATAAGGAATTTGCGGCGGACCTGGCACTACATCTGTTGGGGGCGTTTAATGAAGCACTGGAGAAGGTGAGTTGTCGGAGACGATGACGCAGGCAGTAATCACACTAATCCCAAAAAACCGGAAGGATCCAGTGGAATGTGGGTCATATAGACCCATATCACTATTGAACACGGATGTGAAAGTATTGGCTAAGTTGTTGGCGGGGAGGATGGAGGACTGTGTCCCAGGGATGGTGGCAGAAGATCAAACAGGCTTCGTGAAGAGCAGGCAGCTTGCGAGTAATATAAGATGGCTGTTGAATGTGGTGATGAATCCGTCGGGGGCTCTGGCATTGGAGGTGGTGGTGTCCATGGGCGCTGAGAAGGCATTTGATCGGGTGGAGTGGCGGTACTTGTTTGAGGTTTTTGGACGGTTTGGGTTTGGGCCGAGATTTGTGGCTGGGTGCGGTTGCTGTATGTGGCACCAAGGGCGAGGGTGAGGACGAATGATATGAGCTCACAAAGCTTTGATTTACACAGGGATGAGAAAGGGGTGCCAATGTCGCCGTTGCTGTTTGTGCTGGCCATAGAGCCATTGGCGATGGCTCTCAGGGGGTCGGCGGAGTGGTGAGGGATAATGAGGGGACAGAGGGAGCATCGGGTGTTGTTCCATGCTGATTACCTCTTGCTGTATGTTTCGGATCCGTTGGAGAATATGGGAAGGATTATGGGCCTGTAGGGGAGGTTTGGAGGGTTCTCGGGGCACAAGCTGAATGTAGCGAAAAGCGAGGTATTCCCAGTGAATAAACTGGCACAGCGGGCTAATTTGGGGGGGATGCCATTTACGGTAGCAAGGGATTGGTTTAAGTATTTGGGGATTCAGGTAGCGAGGGAATGAACGGGGCTCCATAAGTGGAACTTAACAAAGCTGGTGGAGGAGGCCAGGGAGGATCTTAAGAGGTGGGATACACTGCACTTAACGTTGGCGGGGAGGGTCCAAGTGGTGAAAATGAATATTTTTCCGAGGTTCTTGTTTATCTTTCAGGCTCTCCCGATCTTTATAGCAAAGGCCTTTTTTCGGAAAGTGGACACGATCATCTCGGACTTTGTATGGGCGGCGAAGGTGGCAAGGGTGGGGAGGACCCTGCTACAGAGGCAGAGGCAGCAAGGGAAGTTGGTGTTGCCAAACTTGCTTCATTATTATTCGGCGGCGAATGTGGACAAGTTGCAGCGGTGGTGGGAAGGAGAAGGGGTAGAATGGGTTAGGATGGAGGAGGAATCTTGTAAGGGGTCTAGTTTGAGGGCTATGGTGACGGCAGCATTGTCAATGGCTCCGAGTAGCTATTCAGGGAGCCCAGTGATGCAGTGCACGGTGAAGATATGGAATCAGCTGAGGAGTTATTTTACTTTGGAAGGGATGTCGGTGCTAATGCCGCTGTGCAAGAATCATGGGTTTGAGCCGGGGGGGGGGGGGAATGGATAGTGTATATAGGAGGTGGAGGGAAGTGGGGCTGGTCAAGGTGAGGGATTTGTATTTGTGGGAAGGGTTCGCCAGTCTGGAGGAGCTAAGGGAGAGGATAGAGCTACCGAGGGGTAGTGAGTTCAAATATCTGCAGGTTAGGGAGTTTGCACAAAAGGTCTGGAGAGGGCTCCCTAGGTTGCCGAGATACACCCTACTGGAGCGACTGCTGCTTCCGGATGTGGAAGGGGAGGGAAAAATTGGGGATATATACAAGTGGCTGGGGGAGCAGGGAGCGGGTGGGGAAGATCAAGGAGAAATGGGAAGAGGAGTTGGGAGGGGAGATCAATTGGGGAGTATGGAGTGAGGCACTGCAAAGCGTAAAGGGGACCTCCTCTTATGCAAAGATGAGCCTGATACAGTTTAAGGTGGTGCACAGGGTGCATATGACTCGGGCGAGAATGAGTGAGTTCTTTCAGGGTGTAGCAGATGAGTGTGAGAGGTGTGGGCGGGGGCCAGCGAATCACGCGCACATGTTTTGGGGTTGCGAAAATTGGGAAGTTTCTGGGCGGGAGTGTTCGCGGTCTTAGCCAGGATAGTGGAAGAGGAGGTGGACCCGGACCCCATGGTGGTTTCAGAGAAGCCGGAGCTCATGGAGAGGAGGATGGTCGATGTCATGGCCTTCGCCTCTCTGATTGCACGGCGGCGAATTTTGCTGGAGTGGCGGTCGGCATCGCCACCGGGGATAGCAGCATGGTTGGGTGACTACGACTTCCTGCGGTTAGAGAAAATAATGTATGAGTTAAGGGGCTCAGCAGGGGAGTTTGAGAAAAGGTGGGGGATGTTTGTGACCGTGTTTGAGGAGCTGTTCATCACAGGGGCGTGGGGGATGGGGGGGGGGTGAAAAAGGGGGAAAATCTGTACAGACTGTATAGTTGATTGTTGGGAAGTATATTTCCAGGGGTGTTTATTTGCTGCAACCTGCTTTGATACACGTTTGTAATAAAATACGTTTTTTTAAAAAAGGTATAGAAGAAGCACAACAAAACAAGCACAGTGGCCCACAGTTCCAGGTAAAGACAAGATCACTTCTACAAATATCAGCAGATTGAATCCTTAGAGTTCTGCGAGAGAAACATAGACGATGAGAAACGCAGGAAAAACAGACGGAGAGGAACAAGATAAACAAAAAGAGTTTGAGGAAAAAAACAGTTGAATGATTTTGCAAAGACTCAGAAAGATGGAGTACGAGAGACAAACAGGTACCGCAACATCAATGAAAGAAATGATCTAAGAAGCATTCGGAGAGAAAAGAAGAGAATGATAACAAGAGTTAAAGGTGCAATTGGAAAATTTTGACAATAAATTTAGGTACCAACAGTATGTAAGCACCTGGATATCGTGAAATTGGTCATTTTATGTGGGTGGATAATCAGAGCTCAGAAAGTGTAATGTGATAGAATTGTTAATGATACATTATACAGTAATTCCTCGCTTATCATAGTCGAGTTCCTGAAAAGTGCAACTTTAAATAAAACCACGTGAAGCAACTCAGATTTTTCCATTAAGAACTAATGTATAAGAACGAATGTGGCGGCACAGGAGCACAGTGGTTAGCACTGTTGCTTCACAGCACCAGGGTCCTAGGTTCGATTCCTGGCTTGGGTCACTGTCTGTGCGGAGTCTGCACGTTCTTCCCGTGCCTGCGTGGGTTTCCTCCGGATGCTCCGGTTTCCTCCCACAAGTCCTGAAAGACCAGGGGCGTCAATCTCCGACCCCCCAGCGGGTTGGAGAATGGCCGTTGGCCGCCGTGAATCCCGCCCCCGCCGGTTGCCGAAGTCTCCGGCACCGGATATTCGGCGGGGGCGGGAATTGGGCCACACCGGTTGGCGGCCCCCCCCCCCGCTCGATTCTCCGGCCCGGATGGGCCGAAGTCCCGCCGAGAAATTGCCTGTCCCGCCGGCGTAAATTAGAGTAGCTATTTACCGGCGGGACAAGGTGGCGTGGGCGGGCTCCGGGGTCCTGGGGGGGGGGGCGCGGGGCGATCTGACCCCGGGGGGTGCCCCCACGGTGGCCTGGCCCGCGATCGGGGCCCACCGATCAGCGGGCGTGCCTGTGCCGTGGGGGCATTCTTTCCCTTCTGCCTCCACAACGGTCTCCACCATGTCGGAGGCGGAAGAGACTCTCCCCACTGCGCATGCGCGGGAAACTGTCAGCGGCCGCTGACGCTCCCGCGCATGCGCCGCCCCGACATGTCATTTCCGCGCCAGCTGGCGGGGCAACAAACGCCGTTTCCGCCAGCTGGCGGGGCGGAAATCCCTCCGGCGCGGGCCTAGCCCCTCAATGTTGGGGCTTGGCCCCCAAAGATGCGGAGCATTCCGCACCTTTGGGGCGGCGCGATGCCCGTCTGATTGGCGCCGTTTTGGGCACCAGTCGGCGGACATCGCGCCGTTTGGGGAGAATTTCGCCCCTGCTGTTAGGTAATTTGGACATTCTAAATTCTCCCTCCATGTACCCAAACAGGCGGCGGAATGTGCCGACTAGGGGCTTTTCACAGTAACTTCATTGCAGTGTTAATGTAAGCCTACTTGTGACAATAAAGATTATTATATTATAAACTGGAGTTGGATTCTTTTCTCAGATAAGCTGAAATACTAAACATATACAGAACACTCCTAAATGAAATAACAATTAAAATAAAATACATTTTGAAATATAAAAGAAATGTGTATTTGGATTGGCCACAGAGGTTTCAGACAGTGAGATCAGAGTCATTCAACAAATTGTGCTGGATTCTCTTCCCCGCCGCACCACATTTCCGTTTTACCCCGCCAGTGGGATGCTCCGATATGCCGGCTTGTCAATGGGGTTTCCCATTGTGGGGCAGCCCCACGCCATCAGGAAACCCCCGGGCTGCCGGCAAGACGGAGCATCCCACCGGCGGAGAATCCAGCCCATGATTCATGGACAGAATGTCAGGATAAAATCAGATGGGAAAAGATCCTTGGGAAAGTTATTGCAGAGAATGATTATTCCAGAGGAGAAAAAAAAAGAGAGAAAGCGACTGAGAAAGGGATGGAAGAAACAGAGAGAAGAACAGAGAGAGAGTGAAACAACAATATGAATAATTTATTAGGATAAACTGTTAAAGAGTAATTAGTGAGTTTATCTCGGTTATGCCCTCAGTCTACAGCAAGCAGTTAGGAGGGCAAATGGTATGTTGGCCTACATTGCAAGAGTGTTTGAGTACAGGAGCAAGGATGTCTTACTGCAGCTGTAGTGGCTCTTCGTGAGAGCACACCCAGGGTGCAGTCTTGGTCTCCTTACTCAAGAAAATATATATTTGCCATTGAGGGAGTGCAGCCAAGTTTCACCAGGCTGATTCCTGGGATGGCAGGATTGTCGTAGGAGGAGGGATTGGGTCGACTGGGCCTGTATTCATTGGAGGGGATCTCATTGAAACATATTCTGGTAGGGTTGGACAGACTGGATGCAGGGATGTTGTTTCCCCTGGCTGAGGGGTTTGGAATCAAGGGTCACAGTGACAGGATGGGCCATTTAGGACTGAATGCGGTGAAATTTCTTCACTCAGAGGGTAGTGAACTGCAGAATTCTCATGTATCAATGCAAAATAATCCGGATGCTGGAAATTTGATAGGTTAACTGAGTTACCCTCTCCACAGATGATGCCAGGCCTGCTGAGTTTATCCCCCATTTTCTGTTTCTTAACTGGAATTCTCGACCATATAAAGCTGTGGAGGTCAAGTCACTGAATGTGTTTAAGAAAGAAATAGACAGATTCTTTGTCACTAAAGGAGTCAAGGAATATGGGGAGAATATGGTACCGAGATAGAAGATCAGCCATGACCGCACTGAGAGTGGCAAGGTTGGCTTGATTGGCTGAATGGCCTACTCCTGCTCCTATTTTCTATGTTTTGGAGAAAGATTATTTTCTGTAATAGAATCACTGATTCACCAGCAGCGACTCATTATTTAAATCCTTTGCTGTAATATCTCTGTGACTGCTGAATTCGATAAAGAGTGAGGTTGATTTCATTGACACATTTAAATTCTTGTTGTGACCCAATCGTAAATGACGCAATGGTGAGCATCACTACATTATGATGTACAGTAGATGTTGTGCTATCTGACACTCTCCCAACTGGAATTCACTACTAACTGGAATCTCTGATGTTCCCCTAATGTAAATTGTTACTATATTGATCAGAAGCCATTACAAAATTATCCATAACCCATCCTGTATTATTTGAAACTTTATATACTCTTGAAGATTCAAAGTAAGAATAGTATTCTTCTTTAATTCCCGGGTACTTGCATATTCGTTTGTGCTACAGATATTGAGCTGCAAACCATTTGTACTCTCTGGCAATTTTGGTTAACTGTCCCAATTGTATCAGTGACATTCTAACAAAACAATGGATAAGTGAGAGATCCCTCTCAAGAATATTCAAATCTGGAGGAAGAAAGATATATTTCCGAGAAAAATGTCCAAATTGTGGCACTCAGCAATATTAAATTATTGCTTTATAAAATGGATATGTAATAACAGGGCTGAAAGAAATGGCCCATATCTTCCAGTCAGCATTGGTGAGGGTGTAGGCAACTCTGACTGTAATTTAAACTGCCCTTTACAGCTTCTGATGCTGGCTCCACTAGGGGCGCAGGGACAGAACGAGCTGGAAGGCAAACTGTCAGTGCAGCCATGCCCCTGTTCCTCTCATGAACTGAAGATGCTCTTTAAGGTTCAGTTCATTGCCTTACACGGTTTTCAATGGAGATGTTAACCCCGACACTACACAGCCTCTTCCCCACTGACAGTGCTAACACCACCTCCACCCCAATAATGTACACTGCCTGGCAATGTTCTCCTCCCCACCCTCACCCCTAACAGCGTTTGCCCCGCTCTCACCCTCAAACAGTATACCCCCTGCCTTAGCCCCGACAGTGTTCACCACGTCTCACCCTCAACAGTATTCCTCCCTTACCCCGGACCTTGTTGACCCCATGGGGCTGGTTCAGCACAGGGCTAAATCGCTGGCTTTTAAAGCAGACCAAGGCAGGCCAGCAGCACAGTTGAATTCCCGTACCAGCCTCCCCGAACAGGCGCCAGAATGTGGCGACTAGGGGCTTTTCACAGTAACTTCATTTGAAGCCTACTTGTGACAAGAAGCAATTTTCATTTCTTTTTTTTTTCATTTCACTCAGACAGTGATCACCCCTCCTCACCGTCAACAGTATTACCCCCTCCCTTACCCACAACCATAATTACCCCATCTCAACCCACACAGTGTTCATCCGCGGTCTACAGTATTCCCCCCCCCTCACTTACCCCAGACCATGATTAGCCCATCTCACACCCAATAGTGTTCACCCAGTCTCACCTTCTACAGTATTCCCCCTGCCCTGACCCTGTTTCCCCGTCCCAACCCTGACAGTATTCACCCCCTCTCACCCTCGACAGTGTTTACCCCCTCTCACCCTCGACAGTGTTTACCCCCTCTCACCATCGACAGTGTTTACCCCCTCTCACACACGACAGTGTTTACCCCCTCTCACCCTCCACAGTGTTTACCCCCTCTCACCCTCGACAGTGTTTACCCCCTCTCACACACGACAGTGTTTACCCCCTCTCACCCTCGACAGTGTTTACCCCCTCTCACCCTCGACAGTGTTTACCCTCTCTCACTCTCGACAATGTTTACCCCCTCTCACCCTCGACAGTGTTTACCCCCTCTCACCCTCGACAGTGTTTACCCCCTCTCACCCTCGACAGTGTTTACCCCCTCTCACCCTCGACAGTTTTTACCCCCTCTCACCCTCAACAGTGTTTACCCCCTCTCACCCTCGACAGTGTTTACCTCCTCTCACCCTCGACAGTGTTTACCCCCTCTCACCCTCGACAGTGTTTACCCCCTCTCAGCCTCAACAGTGTTACCCCCTCTCACCCTCGACAGTGTTTGACCCCTCACCCTCGACAGTGTTTACCCCCTCTCACCCTCGACAGTGTTTACCCCCTCTCACCATCGACAGTGTTTACCCCCTCTCACCCTCGACAGTGTTTACCCGCTCTCACCATCGACAGTGTTTACCCCCTCTCACCCTCAACAGTGTTACCCCCTCTCACCCTCGACAGTGTTTACCCCCTCTCACCCACGCCAGTGTTTTCCCCCTCACCTTCGACAGTGTTTACCCCCTCTCACCCTCGACAGTGTTTACCCCCTCTCACCCTCGACAGTGTTTACCCCCTCTCACCCTCGACAGTGTTTACCCCCTCTCACCCACGCCAGTGTTTACCCCCTCACCCTCGACAGTGTTTACCCCCTCTCACCCTCGACAGTGTTTACCCCACTCACCCTCGACAGTGTTTACCCCCTCTCACACTCGACAGTTGTTTACCCCCTCTCACCCTCAACAGTGTTACCCCCTCTCACCCTCGACAGTGTTTACCCCCTCTCACCCACGCCAGTGTTTGCCCCCTCACCTTCGACAGTGTTTACTCCCTCACCCTCGACAGTGTTTACCCCCTCTCACCCTCGACAGTGTTTACCCCCTCTCACCCACGCCAGTGTTTACCCCCTCACCCTCGACAGTGTTTACCCCCTCTCACCCTCGACAGTGTTACCCCCTCTCACCCACGCCAGTGTTTGCCCCCTCACCCTCGACAGTGTTTACCCCCTCTCACCCTCGACAGTGTTTACCCCCTCTCACCATCGACAGTGTTTACCCCCTCTCACCCTCGACAGTGTTTACCCGCTCTCACCATCGACAGTGTTTACCCCCTCTCACCCTCGACAGTGTTACCCCCTCTCACCCTCGACAGTGTTTACCCCCTCTCACCCACGCCAGTGTTTGCCCCCTCACGTTCGACAGTGTTTACCCCCTCTCACCCTCGACAGTGTTTACCCCCTCTCACCCACGCCAGTGTTTACCCCCTCACCCTCGACAGTGTTTACCCCCTCTCACCCTCGACAGTGTTTACCCCACTCACCCTCGACAGTGTTTACCCCCTCTCACACTCGACAGTTGTTTACCCCCCTCACCCCCGACAGTGTTTATCGTCTCTCACCCTCGACAGTGTTTACCCCCTCTCACCCTCAACAGAGTTAACCCCTCTCACCCTCTACAGTGTTCATTCTCCCACTCACCCTCGACAGTGTTTACCCCCTCTCACCCTCGACAGTGTTTACCCCCTCTCATCCTCGACAGTGTTTACCCCCTCTCACCCTCGACAGTGTTTACCCCCTCTCACCCTCGACAGTGTTTACCCCCTCTCACCCTCGACAGTGTTTGCCCCCTCACCCTCGACAGTGTTTACCCCCTCTCACCCTCGACAGTGTTTACCCCCTCTCACCATCGACAGTGTTTACCCCCTCTCACCCTCGACAGTGCTTACCCCCTCTCACCCTCGACAGTGTTTACCCCCTCTCACCCTCGACAGTGTTTACCCGCTCTCACCATCGACAGTGTTTACCCCCTCTCACCCTCGACAGTGTTACCCCCTCTCACCCTCGACAGTGTTTACCCCCTCTCACCCACGCCAGTGTTTGCCCCCTCACGTTCGACAGTGTTTACCCCCTCTCACCCTCGACAGTGTTTACCCCCTCTCACCCACGCCAGTGTTTACCCCCTCACCCTCGACAGTGTTTACCCCCTCTCACCCTCGACAGTGTTTACCCCACTCACCCTCGACAGTGTTTACCCCCTCTCACACTCGACAGTTGTTTACCCCCCTCACCCCCGACAGTGTTTATCGTCTCTCACCCTCGACAGTGTTTACCCCCTCTCACCCTCAACAGAGTTAACCCCTCTCACCCTCTACAGTGTTCATTCTCCCACTCACCCTCGACAGTGTTTACCCCCTCTCACCCTCGACAGTGTTTACCCCCTCTCATCCTCGACAGTGTTTACCCCCTCTCACCCTCGACAGTGTTTACCCCCTCTCACCCTCGACAGTGTTTACCCCCTCTCACCCTCGACAGTGTTTGCCCCCTCACCCTCGACAGTGTTTACCCCCTCTCACCCTCGACAGTGTTTACCCCCTCTCACCATCGACAGTGTTTACCCCCTCTCACCCTCGACAGTGCTTACCCCCTCTCACCCTCGACAGTGTTTACCCCCTCTACCCTCGACAGTGTTTACCCCCTCTCACCCTCGACAGTGTTTACCCCCTCCCACCCTCGACACTGTTCACCCCCTCACCCTCGACAGTGTTCATCCCCTCTCACCCTCGACAGTGTTTACCCCCCACCCTCAACAGTGTTTACCCCCTCTCACCCTCGAGTGTTTACCCCCTCTCACCCTCGACAGTGTTTACCCCCTCTCAACCTCGACAGTGTTTACCCCCCTCACTCTCGACAGTGTTTACCCTCTCTCACCCTCGACAGTGTTTACCCCCTCTCACCCTCGACAGTGTTCACCCCCCTCACCCTCAACAGTGTTTACCCCCTCTCACCCAAGTCAGAGTTTTTCCACTCTCACCCTCGACAGTGTTTACCCCCTCTCACCCAAGTCAGAGTTTTTCCACTCTCACCCTCGACAGTGTTCATGCCTCCTCTCAAACGTGACAGTCCACCCCAATCTTACCCTTGACACCTTTCACCCTGTCCTTCGCCCTGGACAGTGATCACCCCTCCCTCACCCTGACAGTGTTTACCCCGCCAATGTTCACCCCTTCCAACACCCCAACAGTGTTTGGCCCCTCCCTCACCCCTTAAGAGTGTTCGACCCCACTCCCCTGACAGTATCCACATCCCTCCCTCACCCTGAATGTCCACATCCCCCCCTCACCCTGAGTGTCCACATCCCCCCCTCACCCTGACAGTATCCACATCCCTCCCTCACCCTGAGTGTCCACATCCCCCCCACACCCTGACAGTGTCCACATCCCCCCCTCACCCTGACAGTGTCCACATCCCCCCCTCACCCTGAGCGTCCACATCCCCCCCTCACCCTGACAGTATCCACATCCCTCCCTCACCCTGAATGTCCACATCCCCCCCACACCCCGACAGTGTCCACATCCCCCCCGCACCCTGAGTGTCCACATCCCCCCCTCACCCTGAGTGTCCACATTCCACCCTCACCCTGAGTGTCCACATTCCCCCCTCACCCTGAGTGTCCACATTCCCCCCTCACCCTGACAGTGTCCACATACCCCCCTCACCCTGACAGTGTCCACATCCCCCCCTCACCCTGAGTGTATACATCCCTCCCTCACCCTGACAGCGTCCACATCCTCCCACACCCTGAGTGTCCACATCCCTCCCTCACCCTGAGTGTCCACATCCCTCCCTCACCCTGACAGTGTTTAGCCCTCGCTCACCCTGACAGTGTTTCCCCCTCCCTCGCCCTGACCGTGTTTACCCCTCCCTCGCCCTGACAGTGTTTACCCCTCCCTCATCCTGACAGTGTTTACCCCTCCCTCACATTGACAGTGTTTACCCCTCCCTCATCCTGACAGTGTTTACCCCTCCCTCACCCTGACAGTGTTTACCTCCTCCCTCACCCTGACAGTGTTTACCCCTCCCTCACCCAGACAGTGTTTACCCCTCCCTCACCCTCTCCCTCGCCCTGACAGTGTTTACCCCTCCCTCGCCCTGACAGTGTTTACCCCTCCCTCACCCCCTCCCTCACCCTGACAGTGTTTACCCCTCCCTCGCCCTGACAGTGTTTACCCCTCCCTCGCCCTGACAGTGTTTACCCTTCCCTCACCCCCTCCCTCATTCTGACAGTGTTTACCCCTCCCTCACCCTGACAGTGTTTACCCCTCCCTCACTCTGACAGTGTTTACCCCTCCCTCACCCCCTCCCTCACCCTGACAGTGTTTACTCCTCCCTCGCCCTGACAGTGTTTACCCCTCCCTCACCCTGACAGTGTTTACTCATCCCTCACCCCCTCCCTCACCCTGACAGTGTTTACCCATCCCTCACCCCCTCCCTCACCCTGACAGTGTTTACCTCCTCCCTCACTCTGACAGTGTTTACCCCTCCCTCGCCCCCCTCCCTCGCCCTGACAGTGTTTACCCCTCCCTCGCCCTGACAGTGTTTACCCCTCCCTCGCCCTGGCAGTGTTTACCCTTCCCTCACCCCCTCCCTCATTCTGACAGTGTTTACCCCTCCCTCACCCAGACAGTGTTTACCCCTCCCTCGCCCTGACAGTGTTTACCCCTCCCTCACCCAGACAGTGTTTACCCCTGCCTCACCCAGACAGTGTTTACCCCTCCCTCACTCTGACAGTGTTTACCCCTCCCTCACCCCCTCCCTCACTCTGACAGTGTTTACCCCTCCCTCACACTGACAGTGTTTACCCCTCCCTCACCCCCCTCCCTCGCCCTGACAGTGTTTACCTCCTCCCTCACCCTGACAGTGTTTACCCCTCCCTCGCCCTGACAGTGTTTTCCCCTCCCTCACCCAGACAGTGTTTACCCCTCCCTCACCCCCTCCCTCACCCTGCCAGTGTTTACCCCGCCCTCACCCTGACAGTGTTTTCCCCTCCCTCACCCAGACTGTGTTTACCCCTCCCTCACCCCCTCCCTCGCCCTGACAGTGTTTACCCCTCCCTCACCCTGACAGTGTTTTCCCCTCCCTCACCCAGACAGTGTTTACCCCTCCCTCAACCCCTCCCTCGCCCTGACAGTGTTTTCCCCTCCCTGACCCAGACAGTGTTTACCCCTCATTCACCCCCTCCCTCATCCTGACAGTGTTTACCCCTCCCTCGCCCTGACAGTGTTTACCCCTCCCTCACCCTGACAGTGTTTACCCCTCCCTCACCCAGACAGTGTTTACCCCTCCCTCACCCAGACAGTGTTTACCCCTCCCTCACCCTGATAGTGTTTACCCCCTCCCTCACTCTGACAGTGTTTACCCCTCCCTCACCCTGACAGTGTTTACTCCTCCCTCACCCTGACAGTGTTTTCCCCTCCCTCACCCAGACAGTGCTTACCCCTCCCTCACCCTGACAGTGTTTACCCCCTCCCTCACTCTGACAGTGTTTACCCCTCCCTCATCTGACAGTGTTTACCCCTCCCTCACCCCCTCCCTCTTCCTGACAGTGTTTACCCCTCCCTCACCCCCTCCCTCACCCTGACAGTGTTTACCCCTCCCTCACCCTGACAGTGTTTACCCCTCCCTCACCAAGACAGTGTTTACCCCTCCCTCACCAAGACAGTGTTTACCCCTCCCTCACCCCCTCCCTCACCCTGACAGTGTTTACCCCTCCCTCACCCTGACAGTGTTTACCCCTCCCTCACTCTGACACTGTTTTCCCCTCCCTCACCCTGACAGTGTTTACCCCTCCCTCACTCTGACAGTGTTTACCCCTCCCTCATCTGACAGTGTTTACCCCTCCCTCACCCCCTCCCACATCCTGACAGTGTTTACCCCTCCCTCACTCTGACAGTGTTTACCCCTCCCTCATCCCCTCCCTCATCTTGACAGTGTTTACCCCTCCCTCACCCCCTCCCTGACAGTGTTTACCCCTCCCTCACCCCCTCCTTCGCCCTGACAGTGTTTACCCCTCCCTCACCCCCTCCCTCGCCCTGACAGTGTTTACCCCTCCCTCACCCCCTCCCTCACCCTGACAGTGTTTACCCCTCCCTCACCCTGACAGTGTTTACCCCTCCCTCGCCCTGACAGTGTTTACCCCTCCCTCACCCAGACAGTGTTTTCCCCTCCCTCGCCCTGACAGTGTTTACCCCTCCCTCACCCAGACAGTGTTTACCCCTCCCTCGCCCTGACAGTGTTTACCTCTCCCTCACCCCCTCCCTCACCCTGACAGTGTTTACCCCTCCCTCACCCTGACAGTGTTTACCCCTCCCTCGCCCTGACAGTGTTTACCCCTCCCTCACCCAGACATTGTTTACCCCTCCCTCGCCCTGACAGTGTTTACCCCTCCCTCACCCAGACAGTGTTTACCCCTCCCTCGCCCTGACAGTGTTTACCCCTCCCTCACCCAGACAGTGTTTTCCCCTCCCTCGCCCTGACAGTGTTTACCCATCCCTCACCCAGACAGCGTTTACCCCTCCCTCACTCTGACAGTGTTTACCCCTCCCTCGCCCTGACAGTGTTTACCCCTCCCTCGCCCTGACAGTGTTTACCCCTCCCTCACCCAGTCAGTGTTTTCCCCTCCCTCGCCGTGACAGTGTTTACCCCTCCCTCACCCAGACAGTGTTTACCCCTCCCTCACTCTGACAGTGTTTACCCCTCCCTCGCCCTGACAGTGTTTACCCCTCCCTCACCCCCTCCCTCGCCCTGACAGTGTTTACCCCTCCCTCACCCCCTCCCTCGCCCTTACAGTGTTTACCCCTCCCTCACCCCCTCCCTTACCCTGACAGTGTTTACCCCTCCCTCACCCTGACAGTGTTTACCCCTCCCTCACCCTGACAGTATTTACCCCTCCCTTGCCCTGACAGTGTTTACCCCTCCCTCACCCTGACAGTGTTTACCCCTCCCTCGCCCCCTCCCTCATCCTGACAGTGTTTACCCCTCCCTCACCCTGACAGTGTTTACCCCTCCCTCACCCCCTCCCTCATCCTGACAGTGTTTACCCCTCCCTCACCCTGACAGTGTTTACCCCTCCCTCACCCCCTCCCTCATCCTGACAGTGTTTACCCCTCCCTCACCCTGACAGTGTTTACCCCGCCCTCACCCCCTCCCTCACCCTGACAGTGTTTACCCCGCCCTCACCCCCTCCCTCACCCTGACAGTGTTTACCCCTCCCTCACCCCCTCCCTCATCCTGACAGTGTTTACCCCTCCCTCACTCTGACAGTGTTTACCCCTCCCTCACCCCCTCCCTCATCCTGACAGTGTTTACCCTTCCCTCACCCTGACAGTGTTTACCCCTCCCTCACGCTGACAGTGTTTACCCCTCCCTCACTCTGACAGTGTTTACCCCTCACTCACCCCCTCCCTCGCCCTGACAGTGTTTACCCCTCCCTCACTCGGACAGTGTTTACCCCTCCCTCACTCTGACAGTGTTTACCCTTCCCTCGCCCTGACAGTGTTTTCCCCTCCCTCACCCTGACAGTGTTTACCCCTCCCTCACTCTGACAGTGTTTATCCCTCCCTCACCCCCTCCCTCACCCTGACAGTGTTTACCCCTCCCTCACCTCCTCCCTCGCCCTGACAGTGTTTACCCCTCCCTCACTCTGACAGTGTTTACCCCTCCCTCACCCTGACAGTGTTTACCCCTCCCTCACCCTGACAGTGTTTACCCCTCCCTTGCCCTGACAGTGTTTACACCTCCCTCACCCTGACAGTGTTTACTCCTCCCTCACCCCCTCCCTCGCCCTGACAGTGTTTTCCCCTCCCTGACCCAGACAGTGTTTACCCCTCCCTCACCCCCTCCCTCATCCTGACAGTGTTTACCCCTCCCTCGCCCTGACAGTGTTTACCCCTCCCTCGCCCTGACAGTGTTTACCCCTCCCTCACCCTGACAGTGTTTTCCCCTCCCTCACCCAGACAGTGCTTACCCCTCCCTCACCCTGACAGTGTTTACCCCCTCCCTCACTCTGACAGTGTTTACCTCTCCCTCATCTGACAGTGTTTACCCCTCCCTCACCCCCTCCCTCATCCTGACAGTGTTTACCCCTCCCTCACCCCCTCCCTCACCCTGACAGTGTTTACCCCTCCCTCACCCTGACAGTGTTTACCCCTCCCTCACCAAGACAGTGTTTACCCCTCCCTCACCCCCTCCCTCACCCTGACAGTGTTTACCCCTCCCTCACCCTGACAGTGTTTACCCCTCCCTCACTCTGACACTGTTTTCCCCTCCCTCACCCTGACAGTGTTTACCCCTCCCTCACTCTGACAGTGTTTACCCCTCCCTCATCTGACAGTGTTTACCCCTCCCTCACCCCCTCCCACATCCTGACAGTGTTTACCCCTCCGTCACTCTGACAGTGTTTACCCCTCCCTCATCCCCTCCCTCATCTTGACAGTGTTTACCCCTCCCTCACACCCTCCCTGACAGTGTTTACCCCTCCCTCACCCCCTCCTTCGCCCTGACAGTGTTTACCCCTCCCTCACCCCCTCCCTCGCCCTGACAGTGTTTACCCCTCCCTCACCCCCTCCCTCACCCTGACAGTGTTTACCCCTCCCTCACCCTGACAGTGTTTACCCCTCCCTCGCCCTGACAGTGTTTACCCCTCCCTCACCCAGACAGTGTTTTCCCCTCCCTCGCCCTGACAGTGTTTACCCCTCCCTCACCCAGACAGTGTTTACCCCTCCCTCGCCCTGACAGTGTTTACCCCTCCCTCACCCCCTCCCTCACCCTGACAGTGTTTACCCCTCCCTCACCCTGACAGTGTTTACCCCTCCCTCGCCCTGACAGTGTTTACCCCTCCCTCACCCAGACAGTGTTTTCCCCTCCCTCGCCCTGACAGTGTTTACCCCTCCCTCACCCAGACAGTGTTTACCCCTCCCTCGCCCTGACAGTGTTTACCCCTCCCTCACCCAGACAGTGTTTTCCCCTCCCTCGCCCTGACAGTGTTTACCCATCCCTCACCCAGACAGCGTTTACCCCTCCCTCACTCTGACAGTGTTTACCCCTCCCTCGCCCTGACAGTGTTTACCCCTCCCTCGCCCTGACAGTGTTTACCCCTCCCTCACCCAGTCAGTGTTTGCCCCTCCCTCGCCCTGACAGTGTTTACCACTCCCTCACCCAGACAGTGTTTACCCCTCCCTCACTCTGACAGTGTTTACCCCTCCCTCACCCAGACAGTGTTTACCCCTCCCTCGCCCTGACAGTGTTTACCCCTCCCTCACCCCCTCCCTCAACCTGACAGTGTTTACCCCTCCCTCACCCTGACAGTGTTTACCCCTCCCTCGCCCTGACAGTGTTTACCCCTCCCTCACCCAGACAGTGTTTTCCCCTCCCTCGCCCTGACAGTGTTTACCCCTCCCTCACCCAGACAGTGTTTACCCCTCCCTCGCCCTGACAGTGTTTACCCCTCCCTCACCCAGACAGTGTTTTCCCCTCCCTCGCCCTGACAGTGTTTACCCATCCCTCACCCAGACAGCGTTTACCCCTCCCTCACTCTGACAGTGTTTACCCCTCCCTCGCCCTGACAGTGTTTACCCCTCCCTCGCCCTGACAGTGTTTACCCCTCCCTCACCCAGTCAGTGTTTGCCCCTCCCTCGCCCTGACAGTGTTTACCACTCCCTCACCCAGACAGTGTTTACCCCTCCCTCACTCTGACAGTGTTTACCCCTCCCTCGCCCTGACAGTGTTTACCCCTCCCCCACCCCCTCCCTCGCCCTGACAGTGTTTACCCCTCCCTCACCCCCTCCCTCGCCCTTACAGTGTTTACCCCTCCCTCACCCCCTCCCTTACCCTGACAGTGTTTACCCCTCCCTCACCCTGACAGTGTTTACCCCTCCCTCACCCTGACAGTATTTACCCCTCCCTTGCCCTGACAGTGTTTACCCCTCCCTCACCCTGACAGTGTTTACCCCTCCCTCGCCCCCTCCCTCATCCTGACAGTGTTTACCCCTCCCTCACCCTGACAGTGTTTACCCCTCCCTCACCCCCTCCCTCATCCTGACAGTGTTTACCCCTCCCTCACCCTGACAGTGTTTACCCCGCCCTCACCCCCTCCCTCACCCTGACAGTGTTTACCCCGCCCTCACCCCCTCCCTCACCCTGACAGTGTTTACCCCTCCCTCACCCCCTCCCTCATCCTGACAGTGTTTACCCCTCCCTCACTCTGACAGTGTTTACCCCTCCCTCACCCCCTCCCTCATCCTGACAGTGTTTACCCTTCCCTCACCCTGACAGTGTTTACCCCTCCCTCACTCTGACAGTGTTTACCCCTCACTCACCCCCTCCCTCGCCCTGACAGTGTTTACCCCTCCCTCACCCTGACAGTGTTTACCCCTCCCTCACTCTGACAGTGTTTACCCTTCCCTCGCCCTGACAGTGTTTACCCCTCCCTCACCCTGACAGTGTTTACCCCTCCCTCACTCTGACAGTGTTTATCCCTCCCTCACTCTGACAGTGTTTACCCCTCCCTCACCCCCTCCCTCACCCTGACAGTGTTTACCCCTCCCTCACCTCCTCCCTCGCCCTGACAGTGTTTACCCCTCCCTCACTCTGACAGTGTTTACCCCTCCCTCACCCTGACAGTGTTTACCCATCCCTCACCCTGACAGTGTTTACCCCTCCCTTGCCCTGACAGTGTTTACCCCTCCCTCACCCTGACAGTGTTTACCCCTCCCTCACCCCCTCCCTCATCCTGACAGTGTTTACCCCTCCCTCACCCTGACAGTGTTTACCCCTCCCCCACCCCCTCCCTCATCCTGACAGTGTTTACCCCTCCCTCACCCTGACAGTGTTTACCCCTCCCTCACCCCCTCCCTCATCCTGACAGTGTTTACCCCTCCCTCACCCTGACAGTGTTTACCCCGCCCTCACCCAGTCAGTGTTTTCCCCTCCCTCGCCCTGACAGTGTTTACCCCTCCCTCACCCAGACAGTGTTTACCCCTCCCTCACTCTGACAGTGTTTACCCCTCCCTCGCCCTGACAGTGTTTACACCTCCCTCACCCCCTCCCTCGCCCTGACAGTGTTTACCCCTCCCTCACCCCCTCCCTCGCCCTTACAGTGTTTACCCCTCCCTCACTCTGACAGTGTTTACCCCTCACTCACCCCCTCCCTCGCCCTGACAGTGTTTACCCCTCCCTCACCCTGACAGTGTTTATACCTCCCTCACCCTGACAGTGTTTATACCTCCCTCACTCTGACAGTGTTTACCCTTCCCTCGCCCTGACAGTGTTTACCCCTCCCTCACTCTGACAGTGTTTATCCCTCCCACACTCTGACAGTGTTTACCCCTCCCTCACCCCCTCCCTCACTCTGACAGTGTTTACCCCTCCCTCACCCTGAGTGTTTACCGCTCCCTCGCCCTGACAGTGTTTACCCCTCCCTCACCCTGACAGTGTCTACCCCTCCCTCGCCCTGACAGTGTCTACCCCTCCCTCGCCCTGACAGTGTTTACCCCTCCCTCACCCTGACAGTGTTTACCCCTCCCTCACCTTGACATTGTGAGGGAGTTTACCCCTCCCTCACCCCCTCCCTCACCCTGACAGTGTTTACCCCTCCCTCACCCCCTCCCTCACCCTGACAGTGTTTACCCCTCCCTCACCCTGACAGTGTTTACCCCTCCCTCACCCTGACAGTGTTTACCACTCCCTCACCCAGACAGTGTTTACCCCTCCCTCACCCAGACAGTGTTTACCCCTCCCTCGCCCTGACAGTGTTCACCCCTCCCTCACCCCCTCCCTCACTTTGACAGTGTTTACCTCCTCCCTCACCCTGACAGTGTTTACCCCTCCCTCACTCTGACAGTGTTTACCCCTCCCTCACCCCCGCCCTCACTCTGACAGTGTTTACCTCCTCCCTCACCTCCTCCCTCGCCCTGACAGTGTTTACCCCTCCCTCACTCTGACAGTGTTTACCCCTCCCTCACCCTGACAGTGTTTACCCCTCCCTCACCCTGACAGTGTTTACCCCTCCCTTGCCCTGACAGTGTTTACCCCTCCCTCACCCTGACAGTGTTTACCCCTCCCTCACCCCCTCCCTCATCCTGACAGTGTTTACCCCTCCCTCACCCTGACAGTGTTTACCCCTCCCTCACCCCCTCCCTCATCCTGACAGTGTTTACCCCTCCCTCACCCTGACAGTGTTTACCCCTCCCTCACCCCCTCCCTCATCCTGACAGTGTTTACCCCTCCCTCACCCTGACAGTGTTTACCCCGCCCTCACCCCCTCCCTCATCCTGACAGTGTTTACCCTTCCCTCACCCTGACAGTGTTTACCCCTCCCTCACTCTGACAGTGTTTACCCCTCCCTCACTCTGACAGTGTTTACCCCTCACTCACCCCCTCCCTCGCCCTGACAGTGTTTACCCCTCCCTCACCCTGACAGTGTTTATACCTCCCTCACTCTGACAGTGTTTACCCTTCCCTCGCCCTGACAGTGTTTACCCCTCCCTCACTCTGACAGTGTTTATCCCTCCCACACTCTGACAGTGTTTACCCCTCCCTCACCCCCTCCCTCACTCTGACAGTGTTTACCCCTCCCTCACCCTGAATGTTTACCCCTCCCTCGCCCTGACAGTGTTTACCCCTCCCTCACCCTGACAGTGTCTACCCCTCCCTCACCCTGACAGTGTCTACCCCTCCCTCGCCCTGACAGTGTTTACCCCTCCCTCACCCTGACAGTGTTTACCCCTCCCTCACTCTGACAGTGTTTACCCCTCCCTCATCTGACAGTGTTTACCCCTCCCTCACCCTGACAGTGTTTACCCCTCCCTCACCCTGACATTGTGAGGGAGTTTACCCCTCCCTCACCCCCTCCCTCACCCTGACAGTGTTTACCCCTCCCTCGCCCCCTCCCTCACCCTGACAGTGTTTACCCCTCCCTCACCCTGACAGTGTTTACCCCTCCCTCACCCAGACAGTGTTTACCCCTCCCTCACCCAGACAGTGTTTACCCCTCCCTCACCCCCTCCCTCACTCTGACAGTGTCTACCCCTCCCTCGCCCTGACAGTGTTCACCCCTCCCTCACCCCCTCCCTCACTCTGACAGTGTTTACCTCCTCCCTCACCCTGACAGTGTTTACCCCTCCCTCACTCTGACAGTGTTTACCCCTCCCTCACCCCCGCCCTCACTCTGACAGTGTTTACCTCCTCCATCACTCTGACAGTGTTTACCCCTCCCTCACCCTGACAGTGTTTACCCCTCCCTCGCCCTGACAGTGTTTACCCCTCCCTCACCCCCTCCCTCGCCCTGGCAGTGTTTACCCCTCCCTCACCCCCTCCCTCATCCTGACAGTGTTTACCCCTCCCTCGCCCTGACAGTGTTTACCCCTCCCTCGCCCCCTCCCTCACTCTGACAGTGTTTACCTCCTCCCTCACTCTGACAGTGTTTACCCCTCCCTCGCCCTGACAGTGTTTACCCCTCCCTCATCCCCTCCCTCACCCTGACAGTGCTTACCCCTCCCTCGCCCTGACAGTGTTTACCCCTCCCTCACCCCCTCCCTCACTCTGACAGTGTTTACCCCTCCCTCACTCTGACAGTGTTTACCCCTCCCTCGCCCTGACAGTGTTTACCCCTCCCTCACCCTGACAGTGTTTACCCCTCCCTCACCCCCTCCCTCACCCTGACAGTGTTTACCCCTCCCTCACCCCCTCCCTCACCCTGACAGTGTTTACCCCTCCCTCACCCTGACAATGTTTACCCCTCCCTCACCCTGACAGTGTTTACCCCTCCCTCAACCCCTCCCTCATCCTGAGAGTGTTTACCCCTCCCTCACCCTGACAGTGTTTACCCCTCCCTCACTCTGACAGTGTTTACCCCTCCCTCACCCTGACAGTGTTTACCCCTCCCTCACTCTGACAGTGTTTACCCCTCCCTCACCCTGACAGTGTTTACCCCTCCCTCACCCCCTCCCTCATCCTGACAGTGTTTACCCCTCCCTCACTCTGACAGTGTTTACCCCTCCCTCACCCTGACAGTGTTTACCCCTCCCTCACCCCCTCCCTCATCCTGACAGTGTTTACCCCTCCCTCACTCTGACAGTGTTTACACCTCCCTCACCCCCTCCTTCACCCTGACAGTGTTTACCCCTCCCTCACCCAGACAGTGTTTACCCCTCCCTCGCCCTGACAGTGTTTACCCCTCCCTCACCCTGACAGTGTTTACCCCTCCCTCACCCAGACAGTGTTTACCCCTGCCTCACCCAGACAGTGTTTACCCCTCCCTCACTCTGACAGTGTTTACCCCTCCCTCACTCTGACAGTGTTTACCCCTCCCTCACCCTGACAGTGTTTACCCCTCCCTCACCCCCTCCCTCATCCTGACTGTGTTTACCCCTCCCTGACCCTGACAGTGTTTACCCCTCCCTCACCCCCTCCTTCACCCTGACAGTGTTTATCCCTCCTTCACCCTGACAGTGTTTACCCCTCCCTCACTCTGACAGTGTTCACTCCTTCCCTCTCTGACCGTGTTTACCCCTCCCTCACCCCAATGCTGTTCCCTCCCTCCTTCACCCTGACACCGTTCTCATTCGTCCATTACCCTTGACAGTGTTCACCCCCTCCCTCACCCGGAGTGTGTTCACATCCCACCTTTACCCCGACAGCGTTCAACCACTCTTTCACCCTGACACTGTTCACCCTCCACACGCCTGACGGTGTTACCCGCCCACCCCTGGCAGGGTTTACCCCCCTCTCGTAAACGCCTAACCCATACGGTGATTTTGCAGGCGATCTGGGGAGTTCTCTCTCTGACCAGCACTCAGTGGAGTACATGCTTACTGGCCCTCTGAAAGCTGTGCACGCTAACTGAGACCGAAGCAGAGTTTAAAGTACAATCATTCATCCTTTTTCCATTTACAGTTCAAATATCCCTGTGCCATCTGAGACATGGGGGAGCACGGGGTGGGGGAGGGGGGTGCATTGCCAGGAGGCAGGTGAATGTTGCCAGGGCAGGGAATGCAGGATCAACATTTGCTCAAGGGCTTTTGATACTCCTACTGATTTACTTAAGGGTTTTGCTGGCTTTATGCCTACTATGAAAATCCCTAAATAAACCTGTGTAAAAAGCCGGGTAGGTATAGCACAAACAGCCAAATCTCTGGGGTTCTGGCCATCTGATCCTGCTGTAGTTGGAATCGGGGCAGGGTGCTTTCCCCTCCCTGTAGGTACCATGGATGTGCACACACCAGGACTTCCTCAGGTGTTGATGTGTATTAGCAATGCAAGGTAAGTCGGAGAACCCTTCTCATGTTGGAAGATTTGGGCAATTAACTTACCAGCAAAATATTACCTGAAAAATCAACTTACCTCAAAATAACTTTGCACAGCATTAATAAAGGCCTCATCTGCCACAATCTGTGTTTCCCCATTCAGGAAAGCCTGGAAGCGATCTTTCACTGTCTGCAGTTGCTGCTTATTTATCTAGAAAAGACAAACAGGAATAATAAATAACTGTATACAAACATTGAAATGTTTAAAAGCCATTCAGATTGAAGGGACAGAAAAGTGCTGCATCAATAATGCCACATAAAAGGTTTCACTTTAAATACAGTTTTGGTACTTCCGGTTGCGGCTCAGCCTAGGTAGGTCACACGGTTGGCAGCTCCCGCCGATAACGGACTTTTGGGCCCCTTTTAAGGAGCTCCAGCGGCACTTGGATGATGATTCCCGGTGTGGGAAGGAAACAGTGCGGGTCCCCCAGCGCTGTATGGAGTGGACCAGGAGTGGAGCTGTCAAAAAAGTGGCTTTAGAGAAGAGAGGAGAACGGGCGCGAAAAAACAAGATGGCGGAAGGCGGGGATCAGGCAGCGTGGGCTCAGTGGTCACGGGAGCAGCAGGAGTTTTTAAGAAGCTGCTTTGCTGATTTAAAGGCGGAGATGTTGGCCTCTATGAAGGCGTCGATTGAAAGGCTGGTGGAGACCCAGAAGATGCAGGGGACGGCGATCAAGGAGGTGCAGCAGAAGGCCTCTGATAATGAGGACGAGATTCTGGGCCTGGTGGTTAGAGTGGAGGCGCGCGAGGCGCTGCACAAAAAATGGCAGGAGAAGCTAGAGGACCTGGAGAATAGGTCAAGGAGGCAGAACCTGCGGATTTTGGATTTCCCTGAAGGCGTGGAGGGGTCGGATGCTGGGGCGTATGTGGCCACGATGCTGAGTACGCTGATGGGCGCGGGGGCTTTCCCACGGACCCTGGAGCTGGATGGGGCGCACAGAGTCCTGACAAGGAGCCCGAGGGCGAACGAGCCGCCGAGGGCTATGGTGGTAAGGTTCCACCACTTCACCGACAAGGAGTGTGTCCTGCGATAGGTGAAGAAGGAGCGGAGCAGCAGGTGGGAGAACTCCGAGATCCGGATCTATTAGGACTGGAGTGCAGAGCTGGCCAAGAAGCGTGCGGGGCTTAACCAGGCCAAGGCGGTCCTCCACGGAAAGGGGGTGAAGTTCGGGCTGTTGCAGCCGGCGAGGCTGTGGGTCACGTATCGGGACCGACACCACTATTTCGACACGCCGGATGAGGCGAGGACTTTCATCAAGAATGAGAAGTTGGACTCGAGTTAATGGACTGCAGTATGTTGTGGGGGTTGTTGGTGGGGGGATGGGGCGGTGTTTTGTTGGGGTTTTCCCCGCATTTTCTTGTGTTTTTGTGGCCCCTTTGGCCGGGGCTCTCGGGGCTTTGGGCGAGGTCGCAGTTGAGAGGAGCTGCGTCGCATGAGGTGGGGTCGGCCCAGGCAGGGAGCGCGGTTTTTCCCGCGAAATGGTTGGGGTGGTGCCTGAAGCTGGGAGCTGGTGGGTGCGGTAGTTTGTTTTGTTTTCCTTCTCGCTTCACACGGGCTTCCCCCCCCCCTGCTGTTTGCCCTGGTGATCGAGCCGCTGGCCCTGGCATTGAGGGAGTCCAGGAACTGGAGGGGAGGGCTGGTTCGGGGGGAGGGGGGGGGGGGCGGGGGGGAGCCGGATGACCTGCTCCTGTATATTGCGGATCCGGTGGAGGGGATGGGGGAGGTCATGCAGATTTTTGGAGACTTTGGAGACTTTTCGGGGTATAAGCTGAATGTTGGAAAAAGCGAGCTTTTTGTGATATATGCGAAGGGCCAGGAAAAGAGATTGGGTGAGCTACCGCTCAAGATGGTGGAGAGGAGCTTTCGTTACTTGGGCATCCAGGTGTCTTAGAGCTGGGGGGTCTTGCACAAGCTCAATTTAGCACGGCTGGTGGATCAGATGAAGGAGGACTTTAGGAGGTGGGACATGCTGCCACTCTCCCTGGCGGCCAGGGTGCAGTCCATAAAGATGATGGTCCTCCCCAAGTTCTTGTTTGTCTTCCAGTGCCTGCCCATTCTCATCCCCAAGTCCTTTTTCAAGTGGGTAAATAGGAGTATTACGGGATTTGTGAGGGCAAATAAGACCCCGCGGGTTAAGAGACTGTTCTGGGGGGGGGGGGGGGGGGGGGGGTGGTCTCAGGCGTGTGGGTAGGGGGCGGCAAGGTATCGGACATATACCAGGAGCTGCAGGAGGCGGAGGAGGCCTCCATGGAAGAGCTGAAGGGCAAGTGGGAGGAGGAGCCGGGCGAGGAGCTAGATGAGGGCCTGTGGGCTGACGCCCTGGGCAGGGTCAATTCCTCCTCATCTTGCGCCAGGCTGAGCCTGATTCAGTTTAAAGTGGTGCATATGACAGGGGCGAGGATGAGTACGTTTTTTGGGGTGGAGGACAGGTGTGTGAGCTGCTCAGGGAACCCAGCAAATCATGTCCATATGTTCTGGGCATGCCCGGCACTTACAGGATTTTGGAAAGGCTTCGCGATGGCTATGTCCAAGGTCTTGGACACTCGGGTAAAACCGAGCTGGGGATAGCGATATTTGGGGTATCAGACGATCTTGAGAGTGCAGGAGTCGAAAGAGGCCGGAGTTCTGTCCTTTGCCTCCTTGGTAGCCCGGAGAAGGCTCTTGTTAATGTGGAGAGACGCGAAACCCCCAAGCGTAGAGGCTGGGGTCAGTGACATGGCGGGGTTTCTCAGGCTGGAGAGGATAATGTTTGCCTTGCGAGGGTCCTTGCAGGGGTTCTCCAGGTGGTGGCAACCGTTCCTTGACTTTCTCGCAGAACGTTAGGTGGAGGTCAGCAGCAGCAGCAACCCGACTGACTTCATTTGTAGAGGGCAGATACCCCACCTTGTTTTGTTAAATTGTTAATTTGTTAAATGGTTAAGTTGTTTTTTGTTTTATTGCTATGTTTTCTTTTATTGTTTTCTTTTTGTAGTGGCTTGTAAAAATTATTGAAAAATTTTGAATAAAAACAAATTTTAAAAAAAAATACAGTTTTGGTGGATCTCACCAAAGAAATCGTGTTGATAACAGATTGAGCATTTTCATTCAAACCTGCACTATTAGGCCTTCTCGACTAATATATTCTGTCAATAGCTGCAATTTTGACAGCATAGTTATTCCTCTGTTGTTTTCCTTTTCAATTTAAGGCAGTATATGGAATGAAATTGCACTTGAGAAGGCGAGAGTGCTCCTAACTGACCACCACTGCCAAAATCCATGAACAAACTTCCTCGCCGGACCTTCCTTTCCCTCAGGTGGAATCAGGTGCGTGATTCCGTAACTTAAGGATTCAAAATCTTCAGTAACATTACTGCTAAGAATGCTATATAAATGCAAGCTGTTGTCTCTTGATATCGTTCTTACCTAAAGCATTAGATCATAACTCAAATCCCAACCTGGCCTCCTGTTTTCGGTCACCCTTCTTCCCCTGAGGTACGGTGTTTGCCTATCTCAACTAAATAATTGGAACTGAACATTTAGATTTTTTTTTAAACTGGAGTGTTGATATCTCCATGGTTCATCCCCGTAAATATAGTGTAATGTTTTCAATTTCTCCTTCATGCTTGAGTAATGTAGCACTGCAATAACAATCAATCACTCCCAAAGCAACAATTACTCCCAAAGCAACTGGAAATATTTCAACAGTGATATCATACATAGAAACTCTATTTCTCCCTGATGAAATTTCCCCATGGCCATACAGCTTCCTACTGGAGAGAACTGTCCTCTTGAATAGTCCTCAGCAAACAGGCCCTTCCGTTTCTCCCTCCCTATCTGCAGGAAGCATTTATCTTCTCCTCAGTCTCTTGCTTATACCACAGTCGAGGAATCACAGATGTGGTATTCGGTTGCCCTCAGTTAGAACAAAGAACAAAGAAATGTACAGCACAGGAACAGGCCCTTCGGCCCTCCAAGCCCGTGCCGACCATGCTGCCCGACTAAACTGCAATCTTCTACACTTCCTGGGTCCGTATCCCTCTATTCCCATCCTATTCATGTATTTGTCAAGATGCCCCTTAAATGTCACTATCGTCCCTGCTTCCTCCACCTCCTCTGGCAGCGAGTTCCAGGCACCCACTACCCTCTGTGTAAAAAACTTGCCTCGTACATCTACTCTAAACCTTGCCCCTCTCACCTTAAACCTATGCCCCCATGTAATTGACCCCTCTACCCGGGGAAAAGCCTCTGACTATCCACTCTGTCTATGCCCCTCATAATTTTGTAGACCTCTATCAGGTCGCCCCTCAACCTCCTTCGTTCCAGTGAGAACAAACAGAGTTTATTTAACCGCTCCTCATAGCTAATGCCCTCCATACCAGGCAACCTTCTGGTAAATCTCTTCTGCACCTTCTCTAAAGCCTCCACATCCTTCTGGTAGTATGGCGACCAGAATTGAACACTATACTCCAAGTGTGGCCTAACTAAGGTTCTATACAGCTGCAACATGACTTGCCAATTCTTATACTCAATGCCCCGCCCAATGAAGGCAAGCATGCCGTATGCCTTCTTGACTACCTTCTCCACCTGTGTTGCCCCTTTCAGTGACCTGTGGACCTGTACTCCTAGATCTCTCTGACTTTCAATACTCTTGAGGGTTCTACCATTCACGGTATATTCCCTACCTGCATTAGACCTTCCAAAATGCATTACCTCACATTTGTCCGGATTAAACTCCATCTGCCATCTCTCCGCCCAAATTTCCAAACAATCTAAATCCTGCTGTATCCTCTGACAGTCCTCATCGCTATCCGCAATGCCACCAACCTTTGTGTCGTCTGCAAACTTACTAATCAGACCAGTTACATTTTTCTCCAAATCATTTATATATACAACAAACAGCAAAGGTCCCAGCACTGATCCCTGTGGAACACCACTGGTCACAGCCCTCCAATTAGAAAAGTATTCTTCCATTGCTACTCTCTGCCTTCTATGACCTAGCCAGTTCTGTATCCACCTTGCCAGCTCACCCCTGATCACGTGTGATTCACCTTTTGTACTAGTCTACCATGAGGGACCTTGTCAAAGGCCTTACTGAAGTCCATATGGACAACATACACTGCCCTACCAGCATCAATCATCTTTGTGACCTCCTCGAAAAACTCTATCAAGTTAGTGAGACACGACCTCCCCTTCACAAAACCATGCTGCCTCTCACTAATACGTCCATTTGCTTCCAAATGGGAGTAGATCCTGTCTCGAAGAATTCTCTCCAGCAATTTCCCTACCACTGAAGTAAGGCTCACTGGCCTGTAGTTCCCTGGATTATCCTTGCTACCCTTCTTAAACAGAGGAACAACATTGGCTATTCTCCAGTCCTCCGGGACATCACCTGAAGACAGTGAGGATCCAAAGGTTTCTGTCAAGGCCTCAGCAATTTCCTCTCCAGCCTCCTTCAGTATTCTGGGGTAGATCCCATCAGGCCCTGGGGACTTATCTACCTTAATATTTTTTAAGACGCCCAACACCTCGTCTTTCTGGATCTCAATGTGACCCAGGCTATCTACACACCCTTCTCCAGACTCAACATCTACCAATTCCTTCTTTTTGGTGAATACTGATGCAAAGTATTCATTTAGTACCTCGCCCATTTCCTCTGGCTCCACACATAGATTCCCTTGCCTATCCTTCAGTGGGCCAACCCTTTCCCTAGCTACCCTCTTGCTTTTTATGTACGTGTAAAAAGCCTTGGGATTTTCCTTATACCTATTTGTCAATGACTTTTCGTGACCCCTTCTAGCCCTCCTGACTCCTTGCTTAAGTTCCTTCCTACTTTCCTTATATTCCACACAGGCTTCGCCTGTTCCCAGTCTTTTAGCCCTGACAAATGCCTCCTTCCTCTTTTTGACGAGGCCTACAATATCTCTCGTTATCCAAGGTTCCCGAAAATTGCCGTATTTATCCTTCTTCCTCACAGGAACATGCCGGTCCTGAATTCCTTTCAACTGACACTTGAAAGCCTCCCACATGTCAGATGTTGATTTGCCCTCAAACATCCGCCCCCAATCTAGGTTCTTCAGTTCCCGCCTAATATTGTTATAATTAGCCTTCCCCCAATTTAGCACATTCATCCTAGGACCACTCTTATCCTTGTCCACCAGCACTTTAAAACCTACTGAATTGTGGTCACTGTTCCCGAAATGCTCCCCTACTGAAACTTCTACCACCTGGCCGGGCTCATTCCCCAATACCAGGTCCAGTACCGCCCCTTCCCTAGTTGGACTGTCTAAAACATATTGTTTTAAGAAGCCCTCCTGGATGCTCCTTACAAACTCTGCCCCGTCTAAGCCCCTGGCACTAAGTGAGTCCCAGTCAATATTGGAGAAGTTGAAGTCTCCCATCACCACAACCCTGTTGTTTTTACTCTTTTCCAAAATCTGTCTCCCTATCTGCCCCTCTATCTCCCGCTGGCTGTTGGGAGGCCTGTAGTAAACCCCCAACATTGTGACTGCACTCTTCTTATTCCTGATCTCTACCCATATAGCCTCACTGCCCTCTGTGGTGTCCTCACATAGTACAGCTGTGATATTCTCCCTAACCAGTAGCACAACTCCACCACCCCTTTTACATCCCCCTCTATCCCGCCTGAAACATCTAAATCCTGGAACGTTTAGCTGCCAATCCTGCCCTTCCCTCAACCAGGTCTCTGTAATGGCAACAACATCATAGTTCCAAGTACTAATCCAAGCTCTAAGTTCATCTGCCTTACCCGTAATACTTCTTGCATTAAAACATATGCACTTCAGGCCACCAGACCCGCTGTGTTCAGCAACATCTCCCTGTCTGCTCTGCCTCAGAGCCACACTGTCCCTATTCCCTAGTTCTCCCTCAATGCTCTCACCTTCTGACCTATTGCTCCCGTGCCCACCCCCCTGCCATACTAGTTTAAACCCTCCCGTGTGACACTAGCAAACCTCGCGGCCAGGATACTTATGCCTCTCTGGTTTAGATGCAACCTGTCCTTCTTATATAGCTCACACCTGCCCCGGAAGAGCTCCCAGTGGTCCAGATAACAGAAACCCTCCCTCCTACACCAGCTGTTTAGCCACGTGTTTAGCTGCTCTATCTCCCTATTTCTAGCCTCACTGGCACATGGCACAGGGAGTAATCCCGAGATTACAACCCTCGAGGTCCTGTCTTTTAACTTTCTGCCTAGCTCCCTGAACTCCTGATGCAGGACCTCATGCCCCTTCCTGCCTATGTCGTTAGTACCAATATGTACAACGACCTCTGCCTATTTGCCCTCCCCCTTCAGGATGCCCTCTACCCGTTCGGAGCTTCAGACCACAGTGTTATGATATGCATAAAGCAGTTCTGCATATAATATAATACAGAACCTCCAACCAGCAGGTGGCAGTGTAAGTCTACCATGCAGCTCTGTGCCTCTTGGCAGTTGGGAGTAGGTCGTGTTGGAGGATAGACATATTTTGCAGTAGCTTTATAATAGTTAGATAGTGTCAGTAGTTTGTAGTTTGTTATTTATTTATTCCAGTTACAGAACATAGAACAGTACAGCACAGTACAGGCCCTTCAACCCACAATGTTGTGCCGACCATTTATCCTAATCTAAGAAAATGGAAAATGAAATGAAAAATGAAATGAAAATCGCTTATTGTCACAAGTAGGCTTCAAATGAAGTTACTGTGAAAATCCCCTAGTCGCCACATTCCAGCGCCTGTTCGGTGAGGCTGGTGTGGGAATCTAAGATCAAACTAACCTACAACCCTTCAATTTACTGCTGTCCATGTGCCTGTCTAAGAGTCGCTTAAATGTCCCCAATTACTCTGACTCCACCACCTCTGCTGGCAGTGCATTCCACACTCCCGCCACTCTGTGTAAAGGACCTACCTCTGACATCTCCCCTATACCTTCCTCCAATCACCTTAAAATTATGTTTCCTCGTGACAGCCATTTCCATCCTGGGGAAAAGTCTCTGTCTATCCACTCTATCCATGCCTCTCATCACCTTGTACACCTCTATCAAGTCACCTCTCTGCCTTCTTCGTTCCAGTGAGAAAAGGACTAGCTCCCTCACCCTTTCTTCATTAGACATGCCCTCCAGTCCAGGCAGCATCCTGGTAAATCTCCTCTGCACCCTCTCCAAAGCATCCACATTCTTCCTATAATGAGGCTACCAGAACTGGACACAATATTCCAAGTGTGGTCTAACTAGAGTTTTAGAAAGCTGCAGCAAAACCTCGCGGCTCTTAAACTCAATCCCACTGTTAATGAAAGCCAACACACCATACGCCTTCTTAACAACCCTATCAACCTGGGTGGCAACTTTGAGGGATCGATGTACGTGGACCCCAAGATCCCTCCGTTCCTCCACACTTCCAAGAATTCTGCCTTTAATCCTGTATTCAGCCTTCAAATTCGACCTTACAAAATGAATCACTTCACATTTATCAAGGTTGAACTCCACCTGCCACTTCTCAGCCCAGCTCTCCACCCTGTCAATGTCCTGCTGTAACCTGCAACAACCCTCAACGCTATCTACAACTCCCCGAACTTTCGTGCCATCGGCAAACTTACTAACCCACCCTTCCACTTCCTCATCCAAGTCATTTATAAAAACCACAAGGAACAGAGGTCCCGGAACAGATCCTTGCGGGACAGCACTGGTCACCGACCTCCAGGCGGAATACTTTCCATCCACTGTCACTCGCTGTCTTCTTTCGGCCAGCCAATTCTGTATCCAGACAGCCAAATTTCCCTGTATCCCATGCCCCCCAACTTTCTGAATGAGCCTACCATGGGGAACCTTATCAAATGCCTTACTGAAATTCATATACACCACAGCCACCGCCCGACCTTCATCAATGTGTCTCATCACATCCTCAAAGAATTCAATGAGGCTTGTGAGGCATGACCTGCCCCTCACAAAGCCATGCTGACTATCTTTAATCAAACTATGTTTTTCTAAATAATCATAAATCCTATCTCTCAGAATCCTTTCCAATATTTTGCTCACCAGAGACGTAAGACTGATGGGTCTGTAATTCCCAGGGATTTCCCTATTCCCTTTCTCGACAGGGGAACAACATTCGCCTCCCTCCAATAATCCGGTAGTTCTTTACCACGCAGTTGTTTCATAATAAATTATTTAAACAAGATGTTCTGTAGTGTATCATTCATATCGGCCAGTCTACAGAACATGGCACACAGCATTTTCATCTTGAGGTCATGGCAGATAAACACGTTACTCAAAAAACTATCAATGCTGCTGTATTAAAATGTTGAGGGAGTATTTCAAAATCGCGAGGCAAATGTCTTTCGGTTCTGAAACTAAGCTTGTGAGGTTGACAGATTAAGTCAGAATATATTCCCCTTGTCTTCACCATCGATTTAAAAATTGCAGATTGACCCAAATTTGACCCGTGACCTATTACGATGACATCATTGAGTTGTGCATCATGAGAGGGACATGGAAAGTATTCAACCATGAGAAATGGCTTTATCGACGACAGCGATTTTATAACTATGATAATTTCAAACATTGTGCTTGAAAGCATTTTTTCAACGTGTCCATTTGAGGGTTCTAAACCTCCCAGAGTAATGCAGCCAAGTTCAAGCAGCCTGTCCTCGCAATTTAAACACTTATGTCTTTATGGTGACATTTTGGTGAATTTGTGTGTACCGATTCTAAGACCAATCTATCTATCGTGAGACTCAGTGTCCAAAATTGAACACAGCATTAGAAATGTGGTCTGTGTAAGCCTCAGTATAACTGAAGCATGATTCCCTCACTTTTATAACCCAATCCCCTTGAGATGAAGGCCAATATTCCATTAACCTTTTTTGATTACTTAGTGTGCTCTGTGCGCAGACCTTTAATGATTTTTGGACAAGATATCTACGTTTCTTGGTTCCTCCACTGTTTCCAGTCTCCACCAATAAAATATTTAGATGTCTTTTTCACATTCAAAGTGAAAGGCCTTACACTTCCCTACATTGTATTCCAATTGACATATTCTGCAAATTCAATGAGTCTGTCTATGACCCCATTGCAATTTGCTCTTCCCACCCACACATCTTACCGTACTTCCTAACTTCGGGCCGAATCTTCTGGCCCTTCTCACCGGTGGGATCGTCCAGTCCCATCGATTGCAAACCCCCATAGTGGGTTTCCCAGCGGCAGGGATTGAGAATCACTCAAAATGCAGTAGGCACTGGCGGGACTGGAAGGCCAAGGCTGCTTGTTTCCACGACCAGAAAAAATGCTGGGGGGGGGATCCCACGATCCCACCCCGTGGTGTCATCTGAAACCCCACCCCGTGGTGTCATCTGAAAACATGCATTTACAACTCTCCTTTCCTTCATCCACACGTATGTAACAAAAAGTTGAGGCACCTAGTCGCTACACTCTGGCGCCTGTTCGGGTATACTGAGGGACAATTCAGAATGTACAATTCACCGAACAAACACGTCGCTCAGGACTTATGGGAGGAAACCAGAGCACATGGAGGAAACCCACGCAGACACGGGGAGAACGTGCAGACTCCACACAGTGACTCAAGCAGGAATCGAACCCAGGACCCTGGCGCTGTGAAGCAACTCACAAACTGCACACTTGACCTATGTGACGTCACATGCCATTTTTGACATTTCACACTGGGGTCAGGCTCGCAGTGCAATTTGAGAACAGGACTGGAGACCGTGAAGAGTGTGGGTGCGGAGATGAGCCAGATAGAAAACCTGCCTTGGTTCTCCAACACAGTTTCCCAGCTTCAAACACTCTTTCAAAACTCCCTAAATTTCACAGCTCATCTCCCTCTCCCTTCCCCTACTGACCCACCCCAAGGCCAGCCCATTCCCCTCAGATCATCCAGGCTACTCCATGCCACCTGTATGCCCAATGAATACTCCAATGCCACTCACCCTTTAAGCATTATGTACAGTCTTCAGATTCCATGCAATATCAATGGAAAATACATTCCTTGGGAAGAAATAAGCTTCTCACCATCTAACAAAAGCACCCATATCATTGATGGAGAAAAATTGCATTCTGCCATGTGAACAAACTTTGTAATATTGGTAATCATATTAACTTCTGTCAACAAACCAGAAAATACATCAATGGGACAATCTTACAACTTTTTGAAACTGCATTTCATTTACAGTTGAATGGAACACTGCTGAAATCCATTAGTACTTGAAAATCAGTCAAGTATTGATAATGGTCACAGCTGTCCAGACACAATTGTCTAATCTCTGAGAAGAACAACAAGTAGTCCTTTCAATTTCAAAGTAGAATGCCTGTCAATCAATGAAAGTGGTTACATTTGTTTCAAGACTGGATTTTTCCCCCCGTGACTGCATGGGTCTCACCCCCACAACCCAAAGATGTGTCTGGTAGGTGAATTGGCCATGCAAAATTGCCCCTTAATTGGGAAAAAAAAATAATTGGGTACTCTAAATTTATTTGTTTTAAAGAGTGGATTTTTTCCAACGGTCAAAATCCATTAAAAAAAAATCTACCAGGAGCATTTAGTGACATTTGAAGACGTGGAAACACTTTGCACTTGCCTTTCAAAAGATTCCAGACTCCTCAGCAGGCTTTCCATTTTCATCAGAATCTCTCAAGCCTGGCATTCTTTAATGGGCTTCAAAAACCTCACACCACACAATAAAAATTGTGTGCAAGACAAAATCTGATTTTTATCCTCCATTTAAAATGGTGGACCCAGTATCAGCGGGATAGAGTCATAGAGTCATAGATGTTTACAGCATGGAAACAGGCCCTTCGGCCCAGCTTGTCCATGCCGCCCAGTTTCTATCACTAAGCTAGTCCCACTTGCCCGCATTTGGCCTGTATCCCTCCATACCCACCCTGCTTATGATGGGTGTGCATTTTGCACACTAGGCATTGCTGACCAACAAAAAAGTAAGAGGAAAATTCCACGGGTTCAGGAATGCGGAGGAAACTCGGATTTCCTCCAAAAAAGCCTAAGTGTGGCTATCAGTGCACTAAAAACACCTCTACACCCAGACAAAAATTCAAGCTCTCAATTGTCAACCAATTCACAACTAACGTAAAACTTCTAGCTCTGTGGGTTCTCATTACAAATATAGTCTCCACCCTCACGTTTATTACAAGTAACCTCGAGAAAATGGTGTTATCCATCTTTCATTTCCACTTAAGTCAATTGCAAAGGCACTGCTTGTTAAGTGCAATGCCTATTTTGGGCAATTCAATAAGCTTTTCTCACCTCATTAAATATAATTGCCTTAATTATTTAATCCACTGCTTAATTATTTGAAAATCTTCACTGATTTAAGGCAAAGTGAAGTATCTCTTAAGGGCACGCTTTAACAGAAAAATTCCTAAATGGCAATGCAGAACAAGATCAGCTCCTAGATGGAGCATCCTGTTTCCCCGAGGGAGGTCATAGAACCAACAGCAGAGTCAGCAATGCTGCCTGGGAGGCAATGGCAGCAGCTGCCAGTGCGGGCAGCATGACCAGGAGAACGGCCGTCCAATGTCGGAAGAAGACCCAACGACCTCCACCGAGCTGCAAGGATAAGTTACCATGTCTCTGCTTGCATCAGTTCCTTCTGCCACCACTCAAATTCCCAAACCTCCACCCCCACAAATCACTGGCTGACACCTCGCACCCTCCTTACATCTGATCCTCACGCTTGTTCTTCAGAACCCATTGTCACCGCAGTGCAGAAGGTGGTCATTTGGCCCATCGAGTCTGCACCACCCCTCTGAAAGAGCACCCGACTTAGACCCACACCCTACCCCCATAGCCCCACTGATGCACGATCAATGACCACTAAAGCGAGGTTGTAGTCCAACTGAAGGCTTTAATAAGTTAGATGTTTCCCCCAGCAGCTCAGGTACAGAATGAAGGCTGCTGGGGTGGCACGGGCTCTTATACCCCGCCTAGCAGGACGGAGCTACCATAGAACTTGACCAATAGGAAGCATACAATATCTATCAATGGTGTTCCAGCATTACCAGGTACCGTAATACATCTACACAGACTACCATACCCACCTAACCTGCGCATCTTTGGACACCAAGGGACAATTTTAGCATGGTCAATCCACCTAATCTGCCCATCTTTGGACTGTGGAAGGAGAGCGGAGCACCCGAAGGAAACACATGCAGACACGGCGAGAACATGCAAACTCCACACAGTCACCCAAGGCTGAAATTGAACCTGGATCTCTGGCGCTGTGATGCAGCAGTGCAAACCACTGTGCAACCATGCCGCTCAGATTCCTTCAACACCACCTTCCAAACCTGCAGCCTTCTACCACCTAGGCGGACAAGGGCAGTAGGCGCATAGAAACACCATTATCTGCAAGTTCCCGTTCGAGTCACACATCACCCTGATTTGGAAATGTCAGGCCACTCCTTCACTGTCATTGGGTCAAAATCCTGGAACTTCCTTCTCCCCCACCCCACCCCAACAAACAGCACTGTTGGTGTATACCTGTATGGACTGCAGTGGTTCAAGAAGGTCGTTCACCAGGTAGAAAGGCAAATAGGGGTATTTAAAATAAACCCAATCCTCAATTGAGCTGCAGGGAGCAGTACGCAGTCTGTTTCACAATTGCCCATTTTAACAGCAACTGTAAAACAGGGTATATACAAAACATTTTTATCATGTTATAAAAGCAAAGCTTGATACTTTATGGGTAACTTTTGTGGACTGAATATTTTTTATTCCCTTAAAATATTTCTGGTGCATCAACAAGCCAGAGAAGCTAGATAATACACCAGGGAGAAATGAATACATTATACAGACAGGATGAGATGAACAGGGCTAGAGGAGGCTCATGTGGAGCACAATCACCAGGATAGACCAGTTAGTCCAAATTGTGATTTCCGGGCGGTAATTTCAATTACATTCTATTGCAGGTGTGCACATTGCAAGATTTTGCTTGGAATATGAGTGAAGTTCTGGATTTTGAAAAATAAATAGGTAGCTTTAACCCTTCGTTGCCTGTAGTTCAGTGGCCAAATAAATGCTGGGCCAGCATTTGTTGCCCATCCCTAATTGCCCTTGATAAGGTGGAGGTAAGCTGCCTTCTTGAACTGCTGCAGTCCATGTGGTGTAGGTATACACAGTGCTATTCGGGAGTTCCAGGATATTGACCCAGCGACAGTGAAATCATTTTTCCAGCTCTCGTCCTTCCCGGTCATTGGTCTTGCAGGATCTCCATCTGATGAGGTTGGGCCACCCGGAGTCATTTATCCCGCCCCCCCCCTCCCTGGCCACCCAAGCGAACAACTTGGAGGAGAGCTCCAAGAAGAAAACCATTGAGGTGTCACAGCTATCACCCCCACCTTCCGTCAGTGCAGAGACACACAACTGGGTGGGGGCATTAGTGGGCAAGCTTCTGGGGCACAATCGGGTGAGTACCACACAGTTCATGGTGCACATCAGTTGGAGGTAGGAACATCCAGGGGAGGTAGCAGTCGGAGGTCTGCTGGATCCCAGGACTCAGCTGCTCCCATTACAAGCCAGCTGTCTTAGCCCACGGTGCTAAACCAGCCCCAGCTCTGATAAGGTTCAGAGAATGGATGTGAGCGCACTATTGGGAGAAAGATAGGAGTCAGATTTCGGCATAAACTGAGGATCACTATAGCTTTCCTCACCGCGGGATATCATTGCTCTCCTGCCTTGTATATTAACCCACTGACAGTGCCGACACAGGCCCATCACCCTGGAGTGATGTTACACAGACCCTTGGAGGATACAACAGGGTGGGCGAGGAAGGGTGGGGGGGGGGGGGGGAAGAGAGAGAGAGATGAGGGTATTGAGAAGGGGGGGGGGGAAGAAGGAAGAGGATGGAAGGAGCGAAATGGCAGGATGGGGGATGGGAGGGAAATGAGGTAGGGAGCAGGGAATTGGGGAGGGAAGAAGGGAAATGGGGGTCAAAGGAGGGAAATGGGGGGTTGGGGAGAAGGGAGCGAAATTGGATGGCATGAGGTGATAGACACAGCCTCGTCCTAGAGAATCTTGCCGCCGCCTGTCCTCCATCCTCCGGCTCCTGATATGGGTCTCCCTCTTTGACTGTTCGAACTGCTGTCCGAACCTTTGTAAGTGAGGGCCAGTCTGAAGGGTTCGTTCTGACAGTTCTTGCTTCTTCTTCGTTCTTCTTTTCACTTTGAGAGGTTTTAGTATTGGTGCCAGTGAGGGCAGACTGCGTGTTGTTGGATGGTGGGTCTTGGTGTCATGGACACTCAGGTACGGATATGTTGGCTTTGGGATAGCCTAATCCGTTCTTTTTCTGAGTGGTCCTAGTTGTGGCAGGGATTCCATGGTTCTGGGCAGTGGGTTGCCCCTCCCTCCCAGGGCACTCCCCAGTATGGGCATCACTCAGACGGCCCTCCCATCCTGGAGTGGTTTTCCTCCCTATTTTACGACTGGGACCAGTTGATATTCTTTTTTGCTCTTGACCCCACGATATCCGGTTGTCAACTTGAGGGCGGTACTGGTGCTGGGTTTAAACTAATGTGGCAGGGGGATGGGGTCCAATTTAGGAAGTCGGTGGGGGGGGGGGGGGGGGGGGGGGGGAAGGAAAACGGGGCCAGAAACAAAAAGCAGTAAGGGGGAAAATGTAAGGCAGAGAAGCCATAGTCAAAAATCAAAAAGGGCCACAGTACAGGGTACAGTGACTGAGGAGAGTGTGAAAAGGGAGGTGGTCAATGCAGGATTGAGGGTGTTGTACCTCAATGCGAGCAGTATACGGAACAAGGTAAATGAGCTTGTTGCGCACATTGCAATTGGCCGGTACAATGTTGTGGGCATCACAGAGACGTGGCTGCAAGGGGATCAGGGCTGGGATCTAAATATGCAAGGATATATGTCCAATCAAAAGGACAGGCAGATGGGCAAAGAGGCGGGGTTGCATTGTTAGTAAGGAATGAAGTTAAATCGATAGCAAAGAGTGATATTGGATCAGAAGGCATAGAATCTCTGTGGGTGGAGTTGAGGAATCGCAAAGGTAAAAAGACCCTGATGGGAGTTATGTACAGGCCCCCTAACAGTAGTCAGGATGTGGGCAGAAAATAAATCCGGGATAGAAAAGGCACGTAAAAAAAGGCAATATTACAATAATCATGGGGACTTCAATATGCAGGTGGACTGGGAAAATCAGGTTGGTAGTGGATCCCAAGAAATAGAATTTGTGGAATGTCTAAGAGACAGTTTTTTGGAGAGCTTGTGACAGAGCCGACTAGGGAACAGGCAATTCTGGATTTGGTGATGTGTAATGAGGCAGACTTGATTAGGGAACTTAAGGTGAAGGAACCCTTCGGGAGCAGTGACCACAATATGATAGAATTTACCTTGCAGTTTGAGAGGGAGGAGCTTCAATCAGATGTAACGGTATTACAATTAAATAAGGGTAATTACAAAGACATGAGGGAGGAGCTGGCCAGAGTTGATTGGGGAAGGAGCCGTGCATGGAAGACAGTGGAACAGCAATGGCAGGAGTTTTGGGGGGTTATTAGGGAGGCACAATAGAAATTCATCCCAAGGAGGAGGAATCATGCTGAGGGGAGAACAAGGCATCCATGGCTGACGAGGGATGTCAAGGACAGCGTAAAGGCTAAGGAAAAAGCATACAAAGTGGCGACGATTAGTGGGAAACCAGAGGATTGGGAAGCCTTTAAAAGTGAGCCGAGGACAACTAAAAAAGCAATAAGGGGGGAGAAGATGAAGTACGAGTGCAAGCTAGCTAGTAATATAAAGGAAGATAGGAAGAGATCTTTTTCAAGATATGAAAGGTAAGAGAGAGGCAAAAATAGACATTGGACCACTAGAAAATGTGGCTGGAGAAGTAATAATAGGAAACAAAGAAATGGCAGACGAACTGAAGAGTTACTTTGCATCAGTCTTCACGGTGGAAGATACCAGCGGGATGCCAGAGCTCCAGGAGAACCAGGGGGCAGAGGTGAGAGCAGTGACCATTACTAAGGAGAAGGGTCTGGGGAAACTGAAAGGTCTGAAGGTGGACAAGTCACCTGGACTGGATGGACTACACCCCAGAGTCCTAAAAGAGATAGCTGAGGAAATTGTGGAGGCATTGGTGATGATCTTTCAGGAATCACTGGACGCAGGAAGGGTCCCAGAGGTCTGGAAGGTGGCTAATGTAACACCTTTGTTTAAGAAGGGAGGGAGGCAGAAAACAGGAAATTATAGGCCGGTTAGCCTGACTTCGGTCATTGGTAAGATTTTAGAGTCTGTTATTAAAGATGCGATCGCGAAAAACTTGGAAGTTTATGTCAAAATAGGACTGAGTCAGCACGGCTTTGTCAAAGGGAGGTCGTGTCTAACAAATCTGTTAGAGTTCTTTGAGGTGGTAACAAGCAAGTCAGACAAAGGAGAATCAGTGGACGTGATATATTTAGATTGCCATAAGACCTTTGACAAGGTGCTGCATAGGAGAATGTTAAATAAGTTAAAACCCATGGTGTTCAGGGTAAGATTCTGGCATGGATAGAGGATTGTCTGACTGGCAGAAGGCAAAGAGTGGGGATAAAGCGGTCTTTTTCAGAATGGCAGCCGGTGACTAGTGGTGTGCCTCAGGGGTCTGTGCTGGGACCACAACATTTTACAATATACATTAATGATCTGGAAGAAGGTACTGAAGGCACTGTTGCTAAGTTAGCAGATGATACAAAGATCTGTAGAGGGACAGGTAGTATTGAGGAAGCAAGGGGGCTGCTGAAGGATTTGGACAAGCTAGGAGAGTGGACAATGAAGTGGCAAATGAAATACAATGTGGAAAAGTGTGAGGTTATGCACTTTGGAAGGAGGAATCTAGGCATAGACTATTTTCTAAATGGGGAAATGCTTTGGAAAGCAGAAGCACAAAGGGACTTGGGAGTCCTTGTTCACGATTCTCTTAAGGTTAATGTGCAGGTTCAGTCGGCAGTTAAGAAGGCAAATCCAATGTTACCATTCCTGTCAAGAGAGCTAGAATACAAGACCAGGGATGTACTTCTGAGGCTGTCTCAGGCTCTGGTCAGACCCCATTTGGAGTATTGTGAGCAGTTTTGGGCCCCATATCTAAGGACCCATGCTGGCCTTGGAAAGGGTCTGGAGGAGGTTCACAAGAATGATCCCTGGAATGAAGGACTTGTTGTATGAGGAATGTCTGAGGACTCTGGGTCTGTACCCATTGGAGTTTAGGAGGATGAGAGGGGATCTTATTGAAACGTACAAGATACTGCGAGGCCTGGACAGAATGGACGTGGAAAGGATGTTTCCACTTGTAGGAAAAACTAGAACCAGAGGACACCATCTCAGATTAAAGGGACGATCCTTTAAAACAGAGATGAGGAGGAATTTCTTCAGCCAGAGGGTAGGTGAATCTGTGGAAATCTTTGCCGCAGAAGGCTGTGGAGGCCAATTCACTGAGTGTCTTTAAAACAGAGATAGATACGTTCTTGATTAATAAGGGGCTATGGGATTATGGGGAGAAGGCAGGAGAATGGGGATGAGAAAATATCAGCCATGATTGAATGGCGGAGCAGACTCGATGGGCCAAGTGGCCTAATTCTGCTCCTATGTCTTATGGTCTTGTGGTCTTAAGGTGGTTGGGTGATCTGTTTTATCCTTTAATCTGGGGCATGGAGATGGGGTTCTGGAAGTTTGGATTCTTGCTCCTATTCATGCTCACTCTTTACTTCTTCTATGATAGACCCGATGCTGAGTATTACGGTTGGGTTGTGCCTAGTCCTCGCTTTGTCTTTGTTTTTGTTATTTGCCATCTCGAAGGTATTTGATGGCTGCCTGTTCCATTCTGGATCTGGAGAAGATTAAATTGCACTGCAAGAGATAGTCAATTTCCCCTTAGCACTGGGGTTCTCGGGGTATTGTTTACTTTTTCTTTACTTTTGTTTTATAGCTGTGTGAGATGTAGGTCTATAATGTTGCCCATATCCTGTTTGGGTGCAAATAGGTCATTTATCTGTGGAAGGAAAATGTTGGGGATTTTGTCCCTGATTCATTTATTCCCAGTTATGTAATGACTACTGTTTGTGCTGCACCTGTTGTACAGTGATACCGATCGCTATCAGACACAAATAACATGCCAGTGCCTGATGGAAATAAAGATATGATAGGTGAGGACCTTGAGATGATTGTAATCACTAAGGAGGCAGTGTTGGGCAAGCTAATGGGGCTAAAGGTAGAGAAGTCTCCTGGCCCTGATGGGATGCATCCCAGAGTGTTAAAAGAGATGGCTAGGGAAATTGTAAACGCACTAGTGATAATTTATCAAAATTTACTAGACTCTGGGGTGGTCCCAGAGGATTGGAAAGTAGCAAACATGACACCACTGTTTAAAAAAGGAGGTCGGCAGAAAGCGGGTAATTATAGGCCGGTAAGCTTAACTTCGGTTGTAGGGAAAATGCTGGAATCTATCATTAAGGAGGAAATAGCGGGGCACCTGGAGGGAAATTGTCCCGTTGGGCAGACGCAGCATGGGTTCATAAAGGGTAGGTCGTGTCTGACTAATTTGGTAGAATTTTTTGAGCACGTTACTAGTGCAGTAGATAACAGGGAGCCAATGGATGTGGTATATCTGGATTTCCAGAAAGCTTTTGATAAGGTGCCACAAAAGGTTGCTGCATAAACTAAAGATGCATGGCATTGAGGGTAATGTGGTAGCATGGGTAGAGGATTGGTTAACTAACAGAAAGCAGAGAGTGGGGATAAATGGGTGTTTTTCTGGTTGGCAACCTGTAACTAGTGGAGTCCCTCAAGGATCAGTGTTGGGCCCGCAGTTGTTCACAATTTACATAGATGATTTGGAGTTGGGGACCAAGTGCAATGTGGCAAAGTTTGCAGACGACACTAAGATGAGTGGTAAAGCAAAAAGTGCAGAGGATACCGGAAGTCTGCAGAAGGATTTAGATAGGTTAGGTGAATGGGCTAGGATCTGGCAGATGGAATTCAATGTTGCCAAGTGTGAGGCTATCCATTTTGGGAGGAATAACAGCAGAATGGATTATTATTTAAACGGTAAGATGTTAAAACATGCTGCTGTGCAGAGGGGCCTGGGTGTGCTGGTGCACGAGTCGCAAAAAGTTGGTGTGCAGGTGCAACAGGTGATTAAGAAGGCTAATCGATTTTTGTCTTTCATTGCTAGAGGGATGGCGTTCAAGACTAGGGAGGTTATGCTGCAATTGTATAAGGTGTTGGTGAGGCCACATCTGGAGTATTGTGTTCAGTTTTGGTCTCCTTACCTGAGAAAGGACATATTGGCACTGGAGGGAGTGCAGAGGAGATTCACTAGGTTGATCCCAGAGTTGAGGGGATTAGATTATGACAAGAGGTTGAGTAGACTGGGACTGTACTCATTGGAGTTTAGAAGGATGCGGGGGGATCTTATTGAAACATATAAAATTATGAAGGGAATAGATAGGATAGATGCGGGCAGGTTGTTTCCACTGGTCGGGGAAAGCAGAACTAGGGGGCATAGCCTCAAAATAAGGGGAAGTAGATTTAGGACCGAGTTTAGGAGGAACTTCTTCACCCAAAGGGTTGTGAATCACTGGAATTCCTTGCCCAGTGAAGCAGTTGAGGCTCCTTCTTTAAACATTTTAAAGAAAAAGATAGATACCTTTCTAAAGAATAAAGGGATTCGGGGCTATGGTGTACGGGCCGGAGAGTGGAGCTGAGTCCACAAAGATCAGCCATGATCTCAATGAATGGCGGAGCAGGCTCAAGGGGCCAGGTGGCCTACTCCTGTTCCTAGTTCTTATGTTCTGCTTTTGTTTGGTTAATGCAAATCTTTTGCAAAAAATTGAGAATCCCAATAAATAGGCATTTAAAACTTACATTAAATCTATGAAGTTCCTCTCTTTGTCAGTCCCCTTGTAACTCTGGCATTTTTTCCTTCTCCTGTGCACATTGTGAGAAGGAGTCGAGTTCACATGCCCAAACTTGGGGCGGGATGGGTGCGGCACTCCCCCAGGAATCTCCGTCTCGCCAGCCGGCCAATGGGGTTTCCCTTTGCGTGCAGCCCCACGCCGTCGGGAAATCCCCAGGCTGCCGGCGGAACGGAAAATCCCGACAGCGAAGAATCCAGCCCTTGGTGTCTATCACTCTTTGTGTGCTAATTAGAAATGCAATTTTTAAAACCTGGATTCCTTATTAGCCACCTTTGGTTCATGGCTAACTAGGTAGACAATCCTGGTAAAGTTTATTCAAGGCTGCAAAGTGGGAAGGTATTTTGCTAAATTTCCTTTTTTAATTTTGGTTTCTCTTCATCGGAAGCTGGATGTTAACTGAATTTTTACCATAAGGCATCTTCATCAGACAATTTGCAGGCTCGCATAACGTCATTTATGTAGTTATGCTGAACAGAAACAGGCTATTCAATCCAAACAATCCATACAGGTGTTTATGTTTATGCTCCACTTAAATCTCCTATTTTTCTTATCCAAATCTATCATAATAACCCTCTATTCCCATCGCCTTCACATGCTTGTCTAGCTTCTCCTTAAATGCATAGATATTTGCTTCAACCTTTATTGTTGTGGCAAGTTCTACATTCTCATAACCTTTTGGATAAAGGAGGTTCTTCTGAATTGATAACCCCTACTTGTTAACCTGCCAGCTGAGAGTACCAGGTCCTTCCTATTCTCCCTTTCTAGCCCCAAGTTTATGCACCTCAATTAAATCACTGCTCAGCCTCTGTTCCAAAGAAAGCAACCCCCCTGTTATCCAATCTTTCCTCGTCGGTAAAATTCTCCTTTCCTGATATCCTCATGCTCTCTTATGTGTGACCAGGACCGTGTATAGTACTCTTACATCGCCTAACTCGTCCTCTATAGGGTTCAAGCATAACCTCCCTGCCTCTTATATTCTACCCTTGACTAATAAGGAAAGCGTCCCATATGACTTCTTAATCACCTTGCGTAACTGTGCTGCTACCTTCAGAAATCTGTGGACATGCAATACATGGTCCATCGATTTGTCCAAACTCCTCAGAAACCTACAGTTTATTGTGCATTCCTTTGCCTTGTTTGCCCTTCCTAAACGTATTACCTCACATTCCTCGGGACTGAATTCAATTTGCCACTATTTTGCTTGATGATATCTTGCTGCAAGTATAGCTTCGTTCGTGCCCCTCGATCAACCACATGGCCAAATTCCGCATCATCGCCGAACTTCCTAATCATACCTCCTATATTTAAGACCGAATCAATAAGCAAATCAAAGCTAGGCACCTAGTTCTGAACTCTGTGAACCCCAGTGGAAACAGCTTTCAAATAACAAAAACACCTGTGAACATTAGCTTTCGCCTGCTGCCACTGAGCCAAAATTTGGATCTAACTTGCCACGTCTCTTGGATCTCATGGGTTTTTAACTACTCTGAACAATCTGCCACATGGGACTTTTGTCACAAGCCGAGCTAAAATACATCAAACACTCTACCCTCGCCGATCTTCCTTGTTACCTCCTCAAAGAAAATCAAGCAATTTTGTCAGAAAAAAACCTTCCTTTGGGCAGGTTAATGCTGATTGTCTTTTGGAGTTTGCACGTTCTCCCGTGTCTTCATGGGTCACACCCCCACCACCCAAAGATGTGCAAGGTAGGTGGATTGGCCACGCTAAATTGTCCCTTAAATGGAATTTTTTCTTTTAAATGCTGACTGTCTTTCATTGATCCATGCCTTTCTCAATAATAATTAATATTCTCCCTCAGAATTTCTTCCATTAATTTTAGATAGTTTAAGAATGGAGATATTTAAGACGGAGATAAAGAGAACTTTTTTCTCTCAATTGATCATTAGTTTGTGCAATTCTCTTCCCTGGAAAGCAGTAGAGGCTGGGTCATTGAATTTCTTCAAGGTGAGTCAGACAGATGGAGTCAATGCTTATGGAGGGCAGACAGGAAAATGGACTTGGGACCAGATCAGTAATTAGCTTATTGAATGGAGGAGCAGGCTTGAAGGGTTGGATGGTTTACTCCTCCTCCTAAGTGCTATCATCCTAATTTGGCCACCATAGAGGTTAGACTGACTGGGCTATTCTAACTCCATCTATCGCCTTTTTAAAGAACATTAGAAGTTCTCCAGCAACATACTTTTTTAAAATTGTATTTTGTTACACACATGTATCACAACAGATTACATCAAATAAACACCCCGGGAAACATACTTCCCAGCAATCAACTATACAGCCTGTACAAATGTTTTCCTCTTTTTCACCCCCCTCCTTCTGCCCGTCATGCAATCAGAGAGGCGAATGCCACCACATCGGCCTTCCTCCCTTCCATGAGCTCCGGCTTCTCTGAAACCCCAAATATCAGCACCAAAGGATCCAGGTCCACCTCCTCCTCCACTATCCTGGTTAAGACCGCGAACAGTCCCGCCCAGAATCTTTCCAATTCTTCCCAACTCCAAAGCATGTGCACGTGATTCGCTGGCCCCCGCCCACACCTCTCACACTCATCTGCTATCCCCTGAAAGAACCAACTCATTCTTGCCTGAATCATATGCACCCTGTGCACCACCTTTTCCTCATCCTTGCACAAGAGGAGGTTCCGTTTACCCTACGCAGTGCCTCATTCCATACTCCCCAATTGATCTCCCCTTCCAACTCCGCTTCCCATTTCACCTTGATCTTCAACACCCGCTCACCTCCCTGCTCCCCCCAGCCACTTGTATATATCCCCAATTCTTTCCTCCCGTTCCACATCTGGAATCAGCAGTCGCTCCAGCAGGGTGTATCCCGGCAACCTAGGGAACCCCCTCCAGGTCTTTTGCGCAAAGTCCCTAACCTGCAGATACCTGAACTCACTCTCCAGCAACATACATATAGAGATTAAGGATTTGGAAAATGATGGATAGAGCCTCCACTATTTTCTCCTTTGTTTCTTGTTACAATCCAGGAATACACTTACAAGCTTGGTGATTTATAGAACAGAATTATAGGATTCCTACAGTGCAGGAGGCCATTCGGCCCATCAAGTCTACACTGACTCTTTGGAAGAGCACCCTACCCAGGCCCGCTCCCCTGCCCTATCCCTGTAACCTCACCCTGCACATCTTTGGACACTAAGGGGCAATTTAGCATGGCCAATCCACCTAAACTGCACATTTTTGGACTGTGGGAAGAAACCGGAACACTTGGAGGAAACCCACGCAGACTCAGTTTAATCAGAGCACGGGGAGTCTACACCGAGTAAAAATAAGAACAAAGTTTTATTTACAAACTATATGGATATACACTTCCCGGTAGACCCCCGGGAAGATCGGTGCCTTACAGGCTGATCTTATGTACTCTGGGTAATTGAGATATCCCGACCCTAGCGCGGGAGCTCCTGCTCCTCAAGAAGCACGGGGAAAACAAGCATTCTCACCCCGTAGGTCCCATGAGGGATATTACTTTCCGAACCCCAAAAGTCTGAAGACCCCGTCGACGAGTGATGAGATGGAGAAGGAGGAGTAAGCGGAGGACATCAGAGTCTCTTTGGCTTCAGTAAGTCCTGATGAAAATGAAAATCGCTTATTGTCACGAGTAGGCTTCAATGAAGTTACTGTGAAAAGCCCCTAGTCGCCACATTCCGGCGCCTGTTCGGGGAGGCTGGTACGGGAATTGAACCGTGCTGTTGGCCTGCCTTGGTCTGCTTTAAAAGCCAGTGATTTAGCCCAGTGAGCTAAACCAGCCCCTGATGGAGCTAATGCGCCAGATCAGTTGCCATATACCGTGCTGGTGAACGCCAGCTGCGGCAGGAACGATGTGGTGGACAGTCGGCAGGAGGTGGCTGAACTACAGAGTCGGCGTCCGAGACCTCCAAGGTCTGCGTCTCCATTTCGGAGCTGGAAGACTCACATCAGGCATATCAGCGTCGGAAGAGACTGGAGGCGTCACAGCAGGCTGGTTCGGCAATGGAGCTGGATGATCCAGGTTTGGCTACTTTCGAGGCACTTCACAAGGGAGCAAACTCAGTGAGCGAATATGATCACAGAATCATTACAGTGCAGAAGGAGGCCATTCAGCCCGTTGAGTCTGCACCAACCCTCTGAAGGAGCACCCTACCCCGGCTCAACCACGCAGACACAGGGAGAATGTGCAAACTCCACACAGACAGTCACTCGAGGCTGGAATCGAACCTGGGTCCCTGGCGCTGTGAGGCAGCAGTGCTAACCACTGTGCCACCCCAATATGCAAATGCATGCATATCCAGGTGTCATTTCATTATTGCCCCTGGACCCGAACTTGGTAAGAGACTGATCCCGTTTGACGGATGACATTTCCAGAGAGGCAGCGAGCACTGTTGCTGAAGTTATGAATGAACACCACGTAACCATGTGCGAAGCGTCAAAGTGGTCAACGGCAAATTGGGCAATGCCCTTGCAAATCTTGGGTACTGCACTCCTTCGCACCGATATTTTGTGGAATCAACTCCGTTGTGTATGAAGTCTATGACCCATTACATCTCAGTGAAGGCCACCCAGTTACTGCATGTGGCGTGATCCAGTACGAGAATAAAAATCTAGCCAGTCTTGTGTCCATCGAGCTGGACATCTGCTTCTTGAGCTCCCATTTAATGATCTGCATGGCCGTCCCTGCCAAGCCATTCGATGTTGGATGGTACAGGGTGGTGCAGGCATGCTCTTCAACAAAGCAGCAAACACTTCACTCGTGAAAGAGGCCCCATTGTCATATACCTCCGGGATTCCGTGGGTGGAAAAAGAAATGCTCAATCGCTCAATGATCATTCGGGAGGTGATCAACGCCATCTTGTGGACCTCCAGCCACTTTTTAGTGGCGCCAACAGAACGAGAAACATCAAACCCAAGAAGGGACTGGCAAAATCAACGTTCCCTGGGTCAAAGGCATCCTGGCCACAAGGATGTAGGGATATCGCCACGGGAGCTTCTGATGCTCTTGACAGATGGGAGCACTGCTGGACCAACATCTCGATACCATCTCCAAACCTGGTCACCAGACGTAGCTTCTCGCTAGCATCTTCATTTTGACACTCCCGGATGTCCGTTGTGAAGGTCCTTCAATACGACAGCCTGTCCCTTCACTGGATCAACCACCCTAGTGCCCCACAGGAGGATACTGCCCAACATGGTCAGCTCTGACAATTTAGAGGAGAAAGTCTTCAATTCCCCTGGTAGCTGCCGATGTTGCCCACCGTACAGCACCAAATGACGCACCTTGGCAAGCACAAAGAATCCATGAAATGCATGAACACAATCACTTTGTCCGCCGTAGGATGGTTCGCAGCATCGATCTGCAGGGGAAGATGGCTCAACGCATCAGCATGTACAATCTGGGTAGTGCTCAAAAGAGTATTCATAAGCAATCAAAAACAGAGCCCAGCGCTTAATCCTTGCAGACGATACTGATGGGATCGCCTTGTCTCACAGAAGAGGCCGAGCAATGGCTTGTGATCAGTGTGAGGCCGAGCAATGGCTTGTGATAAAAAAAGTGGCGGCCATAGATGTATTGATTAAATCGCTTTGCACCGAATGCGACCGCTAGACCTTCTTTATCGATCTGAACATATTTTCTTTCGGCCGCAGCCAGCGTCCCAGGGCCAAAGCCGATCAGACACTCATGACCGTCGTTCATTCGAAGGGACAAAACTGCCCCAATGCCATAAGGTGTAGAATCACATGTGCTTTACAATAATTTTGAGGAGTAGAAATGTGCCAACACTCCTTCACCTTGTTCAATGCCATATCCTGGGCCATGCCCCAAGCAAGAGGCTGGCACTTTCTGAAAAACAAGTGGAGGGGGATGAGGATGGTCGGTTGATTTGGAATAGCGCGCCCATAATAATTCACTAATCCAAGAAAAGAGCGAAGCTCCGTGGCGTCTCGCAGAGTGGGGACCATTTTGATTGCCCGTACCTTCTTGGCAACTGGGTGTCGGCCGTTTCAGTCCACCGGATATCCCAATTATATCACGTCTTTCACGTGAAGTACACACTTCGCATGGCGCAGGAGGACCCCATATTCGGAAAACCGCTTCAATACCGCCTCGAGGTTCTGCAATGTTCTTATCCCATGGCCCCTGTGACTAGCATGCCTTCCAAGTGAACCGCCACATGCGGCAATCCCCGCCAGGTGTTCTCCATGACGCGCTGGAAGATTGCGCATACCGAGGATTCTCTGAACAGAGCTGGGTGTACTCCGAGTTCCTCATGCATATTAATTGTGACTTACGTCCGTGAGGATTCATTGAGCTCCAGCTGTAGAAAAATGTACTCATGTCCAATTTCGTGAATTTACAGCCACTGACCAATGTTGTATATAAATCCTCGATGCGTGGTGAAGGGTAACAGTCCAATCTCAAAGCCGTATTCACTCTCAATTTATAGTCTCCGCCAGGGCGGACTGTCTTATCCGGCTTCATGATGGGGACCACCGGCACTGCCCTATCAGCGTAACGCACAGACAGAATAATGCCTAAATTCTCTAAATGCCAAAGTTCAGTCTACCTTCTCCGCAATAGCGTAAGGAACCGGCCAGGCATGAAAATATCGAGGCTGGGCTTCCAGGTCCAGCTGGACTTTAACCATGCCCCTTGAATGGTACCAAGCCAGGGTGGAAAACCACCGGGAATGTGATCCTTACCGTCACAAACCTCCAGACCACACTTGAAGAATAAGTTGCCAATCCAATTGCAGCCGGTGTAGCCAATCGCGGTCCAACAGGCTAGGGCCGCTTCCTTGCACAACAATGAGGGGAAGGCACACTGATTGACACCCATAAACCCCGGAGTAGGGTGGACCCCACAACGTTTAGTCATTCCCCTGTATAAATGGCCAAACAAGCAGCCGTGTCAGCCAAAGACAAAGCAAACTCTCCTTGTTTGAAAAGATTAAAAATGCTCTGCGCCACTACAGGAACAGCCCCTCCATGTGACGCATATGACCATTTACTTCTGTTGGAACGTGAATAGGGGCCAGATGGGGCGCTGGCAAGCAGTTCAGCTGCATCCCAACCTCATCCTCTGCCTCTTTTGGGTTATCCAGATGTAAGGCCCGGCCCCGGGGCTGGCCTTCCTGCTGCTGGCAGGTATGCCTGGACCTGCATCCACATGTAGCATACAGGCCGGAATCAACTTCAACCAAGTCCCGGAACGTCACCCGTCTCGGTGGCCGGCTCTAAGGACAAAAGCCAGGGTCGCAGCAGTGTTTGGTCAAGGCTGTGGGGATGCCACGTAAGGGATAGCGCCCCAAAACATACACCTCAACTTCCGGTGGTGACATGTAGGTGGAGCTCATGCTAGAAATTCTGGGGCCGGATTCTCCGACCCCCCGCCGGGTCGGAGAATCCCCGGGGCGGCAGTGCGAATCCCGCTCCGGTGCCGGCTGCCGTATTCTCTGGCATCAGTTTTCAGGCAGGGGCGGGGTTTACGCCGCGCCGGTCGGGGGCCGTTGGCAGCAGCCCCCCCGGCAATTATCCGGGCCCCGATGGGCCGAGCAGCCTTCGTTTCCTGGCGAGTCCCGCCGGCGTGAAATGGACATGGTCCATCAAGGCGGGACCTGGCTTGTAGGCCGGCTAGGTGAGTCCTCAGGGAGGCGCATGGAGATCCGGCCCCGGGGGAGCCCCCACGGTGGCCTGGCCCGCCATCGAGGCCTACCGATCTGCGGGCGAGCCTGTGCCGTGGGGGCACTCTTTCCTTCCGCGCCGGCCTCTGTAGGGCACCGCCATGGCCGATGCGGTGAAGAACCCCCCTGCGCATGCGCAGGGACATGCCGGCCGGTATGCGCATGCGCGCAACCACGCCAGTGATTCTGTGTATGCGCCAACTCACGCCGGCCCTTCGGTGCCAATTGGCGTGGCGCCAACCCCTCTGTCGCTGGCCTAGCGGGGGGCACCTTCCGGTCGGCCCAACACCGGAGTGGTTCGCAACACTCTTGGCGCCGGCGACGGACCATCCGGCCAGTTGCAAGAGAATCCCGCCCTTGGGTTTTGGCCCTTAATACCCAGTTTTTTGGATGATTAGGTATTGGAAAGTGTGAAGAAGTCGTGGGATGTCAAAGTTCCAGAAGAGGAATCAGGGGAAGAAGATGGCGAGAGTTTTTGAGAAAAATAATCTTTATTGTCACAAGTAGGCTTACATTATCACCGCAATGAAGTTACTGTGGAAAATCTCCTAGTCGCCACACTCTGGCGGATCTACTGAGGTGGATCAGTATAGTCTTCTTCTGGCCTTTGTGGTCGGATGCAGGAGGTGAAGATGAATACTTTCCCGTGGTTTTCATTTTTATTTCAGTGCCTGCAGGTCTTTTTGCCGGAATCATTCTTTAAGGGGGTGGATAGGTTGGTTTTGTCATTTGTTTGGGCAGGTAAGGTGGCTAGGATTAGGAAGTCGGTTGTTCAGAGAGGACGGCAGTCGGGGTGGTTGGGCCTTCCAAACTTCTTGTACTATTACTGGGTGGCAAATGTGGAGAAGGTATGGGGTTGGAGTAGGAAGACAGAGGCTTTGTGGGTGAGAATTTGTTCTGAACCTCCACCAGCTCCCCCTTGAATCCCTCCTACTGTTCTGACACTGGTGTACCTTCACTTCGCTATTTCCACTCCCTTTTTGCTAAAACTCATCTCAGATCAACATTCCAGCTTACAGAATTTTTGGACAAGATAGAGAAATTATTTTAAAATGTTAACGATAGCAATCATAATTCAGTGAGATTTATTGCAGCTCTAGAAGCATCACACCTCAGCTCAGTAAAATTTGCCTTTTACTTCTGGCCGATCTTTCTTCTTTCTTTCTTCTTGTCCACGCTAAATATAACTGAATTATGATCGCTATCATTAACATTAAAAACATTTCATTCCCATCTGTCATGCGAGAGTGCCTTTAAGAACTGGATGTTTAAGCAAAGTGCCTTTAAGAAAACAATGATGTCATAGAGTGGGTGGAGCTCAGCTCAGTTCAGCCATTTTGCAGTTTGGTTTTGCAGTTTGGAAAAGTGCCTGGCTGGTTTTGCTGAGAGCAGTTTAAAAGTGCCTGGCTGTTTTGCTGTGAGCTGATTAAAAGGAGAAAGCAAGTTTGAGACAGCAGCTTGAGAAGTTCTGGTTTGCTGTGAGTTGCTTGAAGGGAAAAAGCCAGTTGGAAAAAGCAGTCTGTGTGTCCAGCGAGCTGCAGGAAGAAAGCAAGGTGCTGGAGCTGAAGTCAAACAAGCATATATATCTCTGCCATTCAACAGAATATATATATATCCTTTAACCTGATGTGATACTGTTTAAAGGTGTTAAATCTCTTGGAAGTTTGAAGAAACATTTTAAGGAGTAATTTACTGTTGCAATATTTTCTGAGTTATCTTAGAAGTAAGGGGCGTTAAGAGATCCAATGTTTATTTAAGATGTTAAGTTGAGTTCATGGAATAAACAGTGTTTTGTGTTTAAAAACCCACTTGTCCATAATTGTAATCCCACACCTAGGGAAAAAGCCGTGTGCTAGGAAAAGCAACAAATCCATTAAAGGGTGAGGTTGGTTGAACTCCATGATACATTTTGGGGTTCTGAAAACGCCTCGCCCAGAACACATCTCTATCTTGTCTGAAAATCCTGTAACCAGGAATGTTGAGCTGCCATGCCTTCCCTTCTTTAAGTCACATTTCAGAAATAGCAATGATATCATACTTCCAGCGGTCTGTCAGTGTCCTCAGCTGCTCTAACTTACTCACCAGACATATTGCATTGAAGTATATGCTTTTTTCAACTTTGCCTATTTTATTACCTATTTCTAGTCTTTGTTTCCTCTGCTTTCTACACTGGCTTACTGGGGGGGGGCGGGGGGGGGGGGAGTGGCGTAATCCAGAGACCCAGTGTCATGCTTTTGGGACCTGGGTTCAAATCCCGCCAGGGCAATTGGTGAAATTTGAATTCAATTTTAAAAATCTGGAATTAAAAGGTGCCCATGAAACCAGCGTCGTAAAAACCCATCTGGTTCACTAATGTCCTTTGGGGGAAGGAAATCTGTCGCTTTCCCTGGTCTGGCCTACATGTACCTCCAGATCCACAGCAATATGGTTGACTCTTAAATGTCCTCAGGGATGGACAATAAATGCTGGTCCAGTCAGCAATGCCTACATCCCATGAACAATTACAAAAAAATTAATTATCTGCCTTTCATTTCCAGCTTTGTTGCCGTCCCTTCTAAATCAGTGCTTACTGTTATGTTCGTGAGTCTGCCTTCAATGCTGTCAGCCAACCTAGAGGGCGCAGTCCCCTAGAATGTAAACAGAGAGGAGTTGCTGCACATGCTCAGTCTGTGTGCAACCATCTTGAATACATGTTTTTGCACTCAGAAATCCTGAGTCAACTTTCTTCATGTTTTGGGGGTAGAAAACATAACATCTGGCAATGAGGATGGTGAGTAATTTAAATCTACTAGCCCCAATGCCTTTCCTGTCATCACTGGGAGATCTGCCCATTTCATGGGACAGATGGATTTCTGAATTTGAAACCTACTTGCTCGCTACGGGTGTGGGTTTAGTAGTGACGCTCAAGAAGGTGATGTGCGTGCATTACCTCAGAGCAGAGGGCAAACTATATTAAGCATCAAATGCATGAAACGTCTTAATTTGTTACGACAACAAGGCTTGAGAAATACTTTGGCCTGGAGAAAATTGGGATAATTGAACTACATGTATTTGCCAGACATTCTGGGGAAGTGGTGAACTCAACAAACAATGGGCGAGATTCTCCACTCCCGCGCCGGTTGGGAGAATCGCCTGGGCCGCCAAAATTTCCCGGGACGCCGGTCCGACGCCCTCCCGCGATTCTCCCAAGCGGCGGGAACGGCCCGGTCGGGTTTCCGGGCCGGAGAATCGCCGGAGACACCCAAAATGGCGATTCTCAGGCACCCCCGCTATTCTCAGGCCCGGATGGGCCGAGCGGCTAGGCCAAAACGGTGGGTTCCTCCTGCGCCGTCCACACCTCGCTGCCGTCGTGAACAGTGCGTGAACGCTGGGGGGGGGGGGCGGCCTGCGGGGGGGGGGGGGGGGGCGAGGGGGGATCCTGCACCGGGGGGTACCTCAAATGTGGGGTGGCCTGCGATCGGTGCCCACCGATCGTCGGGCCGTCCTCTCTGAAGGAGGACCTCCTTCCTTCCACGGCCCCGCAAGATCCGTCAGACATCTTCTTGCGGGGCGGACTTAGAGAGGATGGCAACCACGCATGCACGGGTTGGCGACAAGGCCTGGCGCGTGTAGATGATGCCGCCCCGATCCTGGCCCATTGTCAGGGCCTGAATCGGTCGGGATCGGGGCCGTTTCGCGCCGTCGTGACCCTCGATGGCATTCACGACGGCGCGGCCACTTCGGCGCGGGAGTGGAAAATCCCGCCCATGTGACAGTGTTTTGTCAGTTGGCTTCCATATGCAAATTTGGCGCACTAAATTATGAACTAATCCATGACCAATTTATTGAAAAATTCTCAATCTCACGAATTACTGAACACCCACCCATGGAGGGTAATGGTTTGACCTTGGCCTTCCAAATAGAATCTGCCCTGTTAGATTTGAAGATGTTACCCAAAAATGCACCCTCAAGATCAGGGTTACAGACATTGCTTTTCCAATCAATCAGTTCAAATGCAAGAAATAGAGACAAAGGGACCTCAGCAGTCCCATCAATCCATGCCTCATCATGGTCAGATACTCTCAAACACATATCCAAATTGTGGAGCTAACTATGGATTCACAGTATAGTGGAAAGCACTGTTGTTTCACAGCGCCAGGGTCCCAGGTTCGATCCCCAGCTTGGGTCACTGTCTGTGCGGAGTCTGCACGTTCTCCCCGTGCCTGCATGGGTTTCCTCCGGGTGCTCTGGTTTCCTCCCACAAGTCCCGAAAGACGTGCTTTTAGGTGAATTGGGCATTCTTGATTCTCGCTCTCGAACAGGCGCTGGAATGTAGCAACTAGGGGCTTTTCACAGTAACTTCATCATTGCTGTACGCCTACTTGTGACAAAGATTATTATTATGTCTAGCACCGAGCGAAAGGTACAATTTATGTCAAAGATGAATCACTTCACAAAGGCATGCAGTCAAAGACGATGACGACTTTTTCAATCCATTCCGTGGAGGAATCTATTCCTGAGAGTGAAATAAGGTATGGGTACGCTACTGCAGACAGTAAAGTGTCCAATTCCACACGTAGGGGCCAGGTTAATATTTGCACAGCCTCTTCAAATGCTACTGCGAAAGATACATGATGTAAGTGGACAATTGTACAGCAAACAACATTTGGCATGTTAGACGTGAAGATAGCATCTCAACCAGTCCTCGCGAATTTCAACCTACGTGCAGAAAGTTACAACCTACGTGTCAGGAAACACAATGGAAGCTGTATCCTCAAAGAACATTGAAGGAGTCGAATGACTGATCACATTTGTGTCACACCTGTCGTTGGAAACGGAATGCAAATACTCCACTGGAAAGTGGGAAGCACTAACATGTATCTACACTTGTGAGCATTGGCACATGCATCCATACACTAGAATTTTTTTAAATTTGAAGTACCCAATTCTATTTTTTTCCAATTAAGGGGCAATTTAACATGGCCAATCCACCTTCCCTGCACATCTTTGGGTTGTGCGGGTGAGACCCACGCAGACACGGGGAGAATGTGCAAACTCCACACGGACAGTTACCCAGGGCCGGGATCGAACCGGGTCCTCGGTGCCGTGAAGCAGCAGTGCTAACCACTGCACCTGCGCCACCTTGTCGCCTTATCCATACACTAGAAAGTTCACTCTCTGCACCAATCACCAAGTGCTGACTACATTGTGAGCTGACATGCTTAGCCACACTACTAAAGCCGCACGACTATCACATACAGTTTTAGTGATAGCGAAGTTACTTGTGGCATTGGAAACAATGTAATGGTGGTGATTTCTCAAAGGACTGCGAATCTTGCGAAGCAAGAGGAGTTGAAGGCATAGTCTGTGGCAGACAATGTATTCCAGAAAGTAAGCCAGCACCTAAAATTCGACCAACCTTGCACAATAGAGGAAGAACTGGTCCCACACTCCGTGGCATGCATTGAATACACATTGTTCGATAGCAATTGCATGGCAGGCTGAATTCAAGTGGTTATCTTGAAAGTGCTGCAGCAACATGTATTTCATCTTGGTCCTGAAGGACGTCCGGGTGTTGTTAAGGTGAAACAACGATCCCACAAAGAAGTCATGGGGACGGCAATAGGTGCCACATAAAAGAGTTCTTTAAAACTGTGTAGTTTTGTACACTCAGTGGAAAATCAGTTAAACCATGTCCCCGCAACTTTACAACTGACCCCATGGCCAACAAAACCGTCGCAGTAACTCCAAGTTGATATTTTCAGAGAAGTGCAAGCAGTCCTTCGCAATCAGTTTTTTGCCTGTTGTTCATGAAGTACACAGCAAATGACCAGAAATTGTTACAACAAATTCAATAACCACCATTGTGATTATTGACAGTTTAGGCCAGTTGTTTACAAAGTCGGGTTTTCCAGAGACCTTCGGTATGGACAATGAGAGTTTTTAGCAAGCTACAGAATTCACATCGTGATACGACCCGCAATCGAATGGTGGCATCAAATGATTCAACACAGTGATCAAGGACACTGAGAACCAGGGGAGTGACTGCAGAGGAATTTAAGCCTTTGTGGTTGATTAACCTCAAGGGCTGCTGCCAGGAAACCCCTATAGCCACATGGGTGCGGTTTATTGTACCCTGCATCCTGGGAAATCCAATTATAGCTGCGAAACCCGTGAATTTCTGAGGCTGGCTACCCTCATCCAGAGCAAAGTTCACATAATGATGGACCCTCCTGTAAAGAGCATTGGTCACCTCCTGAATTTAGTGAAGTGTTGCTGACGGTGAAATGCTGTACAGGTCCCCAGTTGTTCCCTGGAAAGACGCAGAGCCAAAGACTGGAATGCTGCTGTGACCTACAGGGCCACTGGCAGGGGGAAGCCTCCAAACACACATGCTATCAGATCTTCTCTGAATTTAAAAAAAAAAAGGTCTTCTCCGAGCACGTGGCATATGTGGTGGACTAGAGTTCTGGACAATTGCAGCCTTGCCCTGCACTGCGTCTCACCTATTTGTAGAATGGAGACTTGTGGATGATAGACCCTCGATGTGGTGAGCTGTCTCTGCAATCTGGGTCTCTGCTCCTCAGTCTACTGTTGATGCTCATATTTCCCCTGGCCTTGTCCCACATGCAGAACATGCTGCAGAGACTGTATGCATCGACACCTTTCCCTCCTTCTCCTCCTGCCTTGAATGAATAAAGCTCCCTGGATCACTGGATCCATTCACATTTTCGCCTCCTCTCTGAAAAGAGATAGTGAAGACCAGAATGGTTAAAAGGTGTTGAGTTTAAATGTGTGAACAATAGACCGATGGGAGAAGTTGGGCAGCTGAGCTTTGGCACCTTAGTTTGTATTGTTCCTCCTGCTACCTTACCCCTGGAACTCTAGCACACACATAGAGGTCAACAACCATCCATTCCACAGATGAGCCTTGTCGGGGTGAGAACTTGTGCCTTACATTATTGAACCAATGTGGCTCTGACCACTATTCATAGACTTGGCATAGCTATGAGCATCTGTTCCCTCATGATGAATGACTGCAATCTATTTGGCCACTGACAAATGGACTTAATTGTTAACCTGAGATTCCTCTTCACAGATGGGATGGCATACTGATGCAGCTGTGCACCGTTCACTATAGCTTCCACTCTCCAAGGCTGCATTCCTGTCTTCCACGATGCAGCTTTTGCAATTTAAAAGCGCAAATCCAGAAAACTGGCTTGCTGTTTCTTCCAGGGCAACAGGGTACATGCCCTGTGTAATAGACCTGGATCCTGTCCACTGCAGCGGCACCAACAAGTGAATATGCATTCCAAGGAGCCCCAGAGCCTAGCTTAGCCATCCTCCCACACCTCTGACTGTGAGATCCACATAGCCCCATCATCTATGATTCCTTTCCATTTTGCAGCAGGAATGCCTGGACTCTGACTGTCTGCCAGCACCTGGACTCAAACGGGGTTTTGACATAGCTCCCGCTTCCAAAGAGGGCTTTGGACGACAATAAGGCACTGCAGCCACGTCCTGTTCAATATTTCTGTGAACCTTACCTAATATACCACACTAACAGGCCACCACCCCGTAATCTGCAGTCTTCATTCCAGGCACACATGTGCTATCCATTTGACTACCTTAGTTGTCTGTGTTTTATGCAGCCTGCAGCTTCCCTGCCCTTGGTCTTCCATCGATCTGGGGCTGGTTTGGCACAGGGCTAAATAGCTGGCTTATAAAGCAGACCAAGGCAGGCCAGCAGCACGGTTCAATTCCCCTACTAGCCTCCCCGAACAGGTGCCGGAACGTGGCGACTAGGGGTTTTTCACAGTAACTTCATTTGAAGCCTACTTGTGACAATAAGCGATTTTCATTTCATTTCATTTTCAACTTCCACTGGTTGACCTCTTCATCCATGTCCTTGCCCCTCTGCCTGCCACCATGAAGCCTTGCCCTTCCCTACCCCCCTCATTGCACAATCCTCCTTCTACATTGCACCCCCTAATCTTCGCTCATCCTCACCATGCCACACATCCCGGTCGAATTTAGGACATTTGTTGGCTGCAGTAGAATGCTGTCCAGATAAGACACTGGTCTGTGGCTCTTGGGGGGGGGGGGGGGGGGCTGTTGAACAGCATGGTGCTGTGCATGAAGTCCAGCTAGGCATGGAGATGGAGAGCAGGAATCGGTCTGCCACAGCAGAGTGGTGAACAGCGCAGCAGGAGCAACGCAGCAGCACGGTGGCAGGTAGCCTTTGCTGCACTCACATTCAAGTGCTGAGCAATCAGATCTGATACAGCTGTGACTTCCCACTGGTTTGATGCAAGACTGGAAGGCCTGACGGAATTCCGGCGGGCAGCTGTTTTAATGAGCATTCATGAGGTGTAAATTAATACAAATGGCGTTCACGCCACCAGCCAGCGGGAAGACCGGCCAGCCTTTGACCCGCCATTAAGAGAATTGCAATGTGATTTGACACCAGCAGATTTTTGGCTCCTGCCCGATTCTCCACACATGCCCCACTAATCCTGCCGTGGGAGATTTCCGCCACGAGTTAGTTTCTTCATGTTTTGGGCCAAAAGACGTAACACTCAGGTTCCCACCTCCTCCCCCCGCCCAGTTTAGCTATTTCAAACTCTCCTTCTCAGTTCTAGCCGACCATCCCATGACGACACTGACATCAGTCCTGTTCAACCCATTCAGCTTGTACACCTCCCTCAACACCGATCCAGTGACTCAGTGGCACCCTTGACCTTGGCACCAAGCAGGCCACAGACCAACCCGGAAGTAGTCTGCAACCACAGAAATCCCTGTTTGTTCCACTTCTGTTTGTTAGTTTTGTGTGCTCCTTGGGAACTGGGTTGAGTATTCCTAAAGTAATTTCACACACGACGCGTCCAAATGACAGGGAACGAAGATTCTAATCCCAGCAGCCTCAGGTAGATTCGAACCTAGAGTGCGAGGGTCAAAGGGCATAGATATAGCCCGTTAGGTCATTGAATCCCCAAAACAAGGATAGGTTTTGTTCCTTTACTCAGCACCAAAGAAAAACAAGAGAGATTTTCATGGTCAGAAACCACATGAATAGATACCAATCTTATCGGAACTATAAGATAAAGGGCACGATTTAACATGAAAAAAAAACAGAGTCCCTTTTTGGGCACGTGTAGCAGGGTCTTTCTCGGCGCCTGCAACTCCAAGAATGACCCCGCTATCAAATGGGATTCTGTCGTTTATCGGGCCTCTTGTCGGGAACGCCCTGATGAGCACTTACCTCACTTCCTGCATTGGCTCATCAGTGCAGGAAGACATCCGGGCACTATTTTTAAATGCCTCCCGAATCTCTCAAGCCACCCTTCGGACACCCCATCGCAGCCTCCAGATCCCCCCACTGCGCCAACCTACCTCCTGGGGGGGGTCCTTGAGCCCCCCTCACTCCACCTCTCAAAGGCAGGCACCCCCCCGGGCCAGATCCCTGACGAGGGCAACCTGGCATCTGGGTACCTGGCATTGCCAGCCTGGCAATCTGGCAGTGCCCTCCCAGCCTGGCAGTGCCACCTGGGATTGTCAGGGTGTCTGGGTGGCACTGTCAGGGTGTCCAACTGGCAGTGCCAATATGCCAGGCTGGCAGGGTACAATCTGGGGTCCTCTGATGGTCTGGGAAACCCTCTCACTTTCCATTAGGCCTGGTCGATGTTTGTATGGACCAGTGCTAAATGGCTCTATTGTGAGGTCTCCCGGGGCAGGCGTTTGTTCCCGGGCATCAGGAGAACCGGGCGGCGATATATTTAAATGAGTCTAATGGCTCATTTAAATGTGTTGATCTCACTGGGCGAGAGTCAGATTGCGATGGCTTGCAAGATTTCGTTAGATTTTGTGAGGGATTCTGAGTTGGGCGCGACAAGGCCATTCGTTCGCGCCCGTGATATCAGAATACCGGCACCGAGTATACCCATTTACTACTTGTATGAGAAATTTGGTTTCCTGACAGTCCACAATGGGTAACTACTGCTAAGAACCATACTTCAGTTGTTGAGTGCCAAATAATCATAGAAATCATGGAATGACTACAGTGCAGGAGGCCATTCGGCCCATCGAGTCTTTACCGATCCTCTGAAAGAGCACCTTGCCAGGCTCACTCCCCCACAAACCTGTACCCCCGCCTAATCTTAGGGACAATTTAGCATGGTCAATCAAAATAACCTGCACATCTTTGGATTGTGGGAGGAAACTGGAACACCCGGAGACACGGGGAGAATGTGCAAACTCAACACAGAGTTGTGAGGCAGCAGTGCTAACCACTGTGCCACCGTGCTGCCCTTTAAGAGAATGTAATGGAAAAATGTAATACTACTGTGCATACAATCTTTTAACCTTCTCTTCCTCCCAGAATAAAGCTCTGGAAGAAAGCTGATGATAAATCTGATTAAATAGAACAAGGTACACTGCAGTTTAATTTTAGCACACGGCCGGGATACTGCTTAGAAGTATCTCAGTACACTGCGATTTTAGCATTGCATGAACCCTGTCATCTTTCAGGAATATTTTTCTCTGTGTCGCAAAATATCTTTACTGTGATTGTTAAAGACATTTTTCTCTATATTTGAAATAATTATCAGGGTTTACCATTATCAAACTGCAGGACAACAAAAACAATATGGGAGTGCGGTGGTGGTGGTGGCGGTGGTGGGGGCGGGGGGCAGTGAAATCACTCTGAACACTACATGCAGCGGCATGGTAAATATCTTTAATTTGAATGCACTTAGCCACCTTGATGAGTATTGTACATTTTAAACATCACAATGTGTGATGAATATCATAAAACTCAATTGCTGATCATGTTATCTGCGACCCTGACCCCTTTCCTTCCCCATACAAATCTTCATGAAGGTGGAACATTTGCACCACATTTCACACTGCACCATCTAATCTGAAGTTAGTTGGCTCCTGATACAACAACTTAACCCCTGACACAAACTTCAGCCCTATTCCGAATAACTCCAGCACGGCGAACAGATACCTCCACTCCAACCTATCTAAGGCCTTCTCTGCATCCAGCGCCACAATCACTTCCTGCTCATCCCGCTCTGCCAGAGACAACACCATATTGGAAGACAATCGCCTACTCTTCACGCATCCCATCTGATCATCCCCAATGACCTGCAGGAAATACCCCTCCAACCTGAGTGCCGCCAAGACCGTCGCTAAAATCTATGCGTCCACGTTCAACAGCAAGATTGGTCGGTATGACCCACGTTCCACCGGGTCCCTAAAAGTCTTGAGCAGGAGTGAAATGGAAGTCTGAGCCATCATTTCTGGGAGCACTCCCCGAGCCATCGCATCCTCAAAACGCTTCCACCAGCATCGGGACCAACCTGTCCACAAACCTTATATAAAACTCCACCGGGAACCAATCCGGCCCCGATGCCTTCCCCGTCTCGATATTCCTAATTGCCTTCCAGACCTCCTCTACCCCCAGAGGCTCCTCCGGTCTCTCCCGGTCCTCCTCCTCCACCCTTGGACATTCCAACCCCTCCAAAAATCAACCATGTCCGAATCGTCCTCCAGAGGTCCCGAGCTGTCCAACGTTTTGTAAAACACCGCACTCTATTCACCTTCTCCAGGGCCGAAACCTTCCCCACCCTACCCATCCCCCGAATATTCATACCGCCGAGGCTCACCGAAACCTGCAGGTTCAGCAGGCTGCAGCTTGGCCCACTCTGCTCCCTTTCGCTAGCTAACCACGCGTGCATGCGTGTGCGCCCCTCCACCAAAGTCCCTTTTCCCTCCCACTCAAACAAAGGAATCAAAATCTCTCCACCCCATCTCTCCATACGAAAAAAACAAAACCTCCAGCAAAGGACCGGCCCCTCAACGCTTACTCCTTTCCCAGCTGCCCTCCAAGACCAGCTAGGACAATTAGAACAGCTAGGAAAACAAAACATACAAATTTATCAAAAAATGAGTTCCCTCACCAGCCCCAATGCACCACCAACACCAATGTCTCTCATCCGCCATGATCAGCCAAGTCCCAGTCCTTCTGTTTGAACAAACACCTCCTTCACTGTCTCATAATAATGGTCTCTCCTATTGTACACGACCCTCAACTTTGCAAAGTAGGCCACCCCGTAGGGCACTTCACCCTTATACAGTGCCGCCTTTGCTTTATTGGAGGCAACTCTCCTTTTCGCCAAATCCACTGTGAGAACCTGGTGAATTCAAATCACAGTGCCTTCCCACTTCATCTCCCGTATCTGCTTGGCCCACCTCAGCACCTTCTCCTTCAGCTGATAGCTATGAAAGCACACGATCACCACCCTCGGCGGCTCATTCCCCGCGGCGTCAGCCAGCACGTTTGTTGGGCCCTATCCGACTTCAGAGGGCGGTGAGAGGTGGGGGACATTTTCCTCCTACTCACCAGCTTCCTTGGCATCTCTGCTATAAACCCTATTGGCCTCAGACCCTCCACATCCCCGGCAGCCCCATAATCATGTTCTGCCTCCGAGACCGGTTCTCACGATCTTCCACCTTAGCTCTCAGGCCCCGATTCCATCTTGGCCATTTTGGCTTCAAGCGAGGGGAGCTGGTCACTGTACCTCGACAGTGCTTCCTCCACCCCTTTCAATACCTTGCCCTGCTCCCGCACTATCTCCGACGTTCTTCCGAGTCTATCCCTTATCAGGGAAAGTCCTCCACCGAATGCTTGAGGGACTCCAGCATCCCTTTCCTTTGACCCTCAAAGTGTTTAATCAACTGCCGTTCAAACTCCACCGCCATCACGTCCATCAATGTATCCACCGTTATACAGGCGGCCCCTCCCAGCCCACTTCCCTGCCCACGCACCCTTCATTGTGCTCGAACCTCCTTCCTCCCCTGATTTATCCGCAGGTTCTTGCCCATTCTCACCAACCAATCTTGACAGGGAAATATTTTCATGCAATTTTCCCCACAAAAGATGGGTGAAAAGGGTCTAAAACTCAGGACTCTGGCATAAGCAACCCAATGTGCAACTTCCTCCTACGTGCCGCCACCGGAAGTCCCCAAACTGCAGGAAGAGGTAACTAATGTTTTATTTCTAAGCCACATCACATGGCCTGTCACGCAATGTACACCAGCAGCCATTGTCTTCTCTTTTTATTCCAAGTGAAAGCTGCAGCCTACTTTTTAATTCCGCTTTAAACAGCCAAGGATTTAAATAACTTCAGGTAATGACAATTAAATAGACCTGCAATAAGTCCACGGCGGCAGAAGTCCCGTCACCAGAATTCCTTTTGTTTACAAACCCAGCAGCTGACCAACCATGACCATTTGGTCTGCTGTCTACACCAGGAGTGCAGAGGATCTGGCACACCGTTATATACAGTGAAAGGGGTTCCCTGATTGGGCCACTAATCAGGGAACTCGTATTCTAATTGGCCAATCTCAAAGGCCTGGCCTAAGTCATTATAAGACCTTAACCACCGTTAACAGCATTTACCTCCTCCAGAAATTCATGACTTCCACATCATGGGTTAAGACCCTTGGAACAGCAAAAATAGGGTTGGTTTAAACTCATCACTAGTTTCAAATGGCTTTGTTGAGTTTGAAATACCTGCCAGTGTGATTCATGCCCCTACCCTACCCCCGCTGGCAAAAGTGAGATCTGCCGGAAATAGGGGCAGGCATTTTAAAGGCTTCCAGAGTTGGTGCAACACTGTGAAAATCTGGCCAACTAACTGTTTCTCCTCAGATGTTGCCAGATCTGCTCAGTATTTCCAGCACATTGTTCATAGCTCTCTTAAACAGACCCATTTAGCTCAAGCAAAACACATGATAACAGCATTAGCAACAGAATCCAGTGTGGCTTTTGTCATGATATGCAAACATGCAACCAATGAACACTCAGAATAGGACACAACCAATGGGCAGTAAGGACACTCAGAGGTGGCATCACCACAAGGGGGCATGACATCAACACTATAAAAGGGATGAGGCACTCACACCCTGCCTCTTTCCACAGACAGACATCTAGACAGTTTGATCAGCAGCATCACACCCCAGCACGTGGCTTAGAGCAAGCTGGTACAGTTAGATTGAGTTACTACAGTTACTTAGCAGAGAGTCAAACTCTTTTGAGAACTGTTAATAGTTCAATAAACACGTTGAACTCATTTCAGAGTCTGGAGCATCCTTTAGTTAAGACTGCATCAAGTAGCAGCCTGTGTTTTCTGAAGCAGCATAACACAACAGCTTTTTTTAAAAAATCGGGTCTACAATGAAAGGTTTTAGTCAATCCATCTGTTAACCTTCTCTTTCTATTAAACAAAAAGAACAGTTGGGAATGAACAGACAATCTGAATAGCCACATTTTACTGAGGGTATCACAATGTACTATTTTTATGGGTACCATAGCAACGGTTCAAGGCAGGCAACTGATATGTTAAAATTATCTTTTTACATACAAGCAAAAAAAACCATTACAATGTCTTGAGCATTTTCCCACTGATTTGGCATGATCCTTCTGGTCTATTTTTACCCAAGAAGAGGAATAAAGATACTTATAAACACAATGGGCTGCAGGAAACAGAAGCTGTGGGATGTGATAAGATGTCAACACATCAAGGATTTGAACAGATGTCACAATTATGATCTCTCCATCCTGAAATGTGTTATGTTTTTGAAACACATGCCAGCTTACACACTATGCACAATATATATAGAAAAAGCTGGTCTCCTCTCATGAAGGACCCCCTCTGGCAACCTGGAGGCAATTGTCGGGAGGGCACTCGCCCTCTTGCCACCCCTCAGATGTTGGCATTGCCAAGGGGCAGGGCTGCAGGGTGAGAAGGAAATGGGAGGGACTGAAGGGGGATGAGGGGGGTGGCTGGAGGAAGACACTGAGAGGGGGGGCCCTTGCCAGTGATTAGGGTGGAGGCAATTCCAGCAAGGACCCCTGTGTGCCATGGAATGGCAATGAAAACCCGATTGAGGTTAAAACCTTTCCTAAGTGCCATTGAATGGCACATCAGGGCCGCACCCAGTGCCAGCCGGAATCACTCTGGTTTTCCCTCTGGTGGGAGCACTTAGTCTCCGATCAGGAGAATCGTGCCCATTTTCTCTCCTCATAGATGCTGACAGACCTGCAGAGTTTTCCCAGCATCCTCTGTTCTTGTTTCCGATTCCAGCATCCTCAGTGTTTTGCTCATTATAGAAAGAGCTTATGGAGGGAGGAGTGTACTTTAATTCCACATTTTGCATGTTTTTCTTCTTTTAACAACTATTGGTGAAAACAATATAATAATTGTAGTAATATTTTAACAAACAACATTAGTATTTTGCATGTCTTGATCAGTGCAAAATGAAAGGCTTTGATGGTGTTTCTCTTTTTGAATGTCTTTATGTATGTCACATTGATAAGAACGAGGCCCCATTGAACAAATCACAAGTATTGAACTTATCGGTAAGTCCAATAATGCTGTGCTCCCAACAGGGAGTTGCAAAGAGTCTGACACCAAGGGTACTTCACAGGTTAGGTTAGAGGTGAATTACCTGCTGCCAGTGTGCACGGGCTTGAGCAGGGGATTGAACTAAATGGCGTACTGTGTGTGTGAAACCATAATTCAGCGCTGCTGCTAAGGACGTTAACTTTCAGGGCTCAGTTTATTGGAAAAAGCTGGTAGGAATATATCAGTAATTACTAGTTGCTTGTCAGTGAGTTCAAAATATGAAGAACTGCAGCTCCAGTTGGGGCTTTGAACAGAGCGTGGCAATCATTTTCTACAACATTGGTCGAGTGATCTGTTCTGTGAATATGGAAGTGGCAGCCAGCCATCAGCCAGCCAGCCACTCTGTTAACTCTATATTTATTGGGTGTTTAATTATACTCAGCTTATGGGCATTAACTGGGGACTCAGCTTGGCTCATTGGAACAGACTCAAACAGTGCTGGTTAGATAGGAGTTGCAAAATGTGCAATGTGTATCTGATGCGACCATCAATTCACGCGAGACAGAGAGTTGAAGTGAACAGTGGCTTTAATCAACTAGAACAGTGCCTGCCTGCGACTGCTCTGCAATGAGAGGGCGTCTGCTCTTTATACCTCCCCTCAAGGGGGCGGAGCCAGGGGCGGAGCCCACAAGGGCACCAACACGATACAATCAGTGCAGTACAGTACAATGGTCCATAGGTGGAGTCTACATGGGCAACATCGTGGTACAATGCAGTACAGTGGTGAATGGTTCCTATAATACGTTCTCCACATTCACCCCCTGTTAAAAAATTGAAGTCCGGCGGGGGTGAAGGGTTCACATGTTCAGTCTGTCCGGCGCCCTGATCGTGCGCTGCAATCGCTGGAGCTCTGGTTTCGCAGTGGGCACGGCTGTCGAACTTGTCAGTGCGGGCATGGGTGTTGAACTCGTCGATGCAGGCACAGGTGTGGACTCCGGGAGCGTGTCTTCAGGAGCTTCATTCCTGTAGGTCAGCGAAGGGGGGAGAGGGTCTAGGAGGGGGTGTGGAGGCCATGTAGGGGCAGGGGCGCTGTTCGGTGTAGGTTGGGGGGGGGGGTAGGTTGGGGTGATGGTAGGGGATCCTGCGGGTGCCAAGTCCTGGAGTGAGACCGTATCCTGTTGGCCGTCGGGGTGCTCTACGTATGCGTACTGGGGGTTTGTGTGAACGAGCTGGACCCTCTCGACAAGGGGTCGGACTTATGGCTCCTTACGTGTTTGCGGAGTGGGAGGGGCCCCGGTGTCGTCAGCCAGGACGGAAGCGAGAACCCGGAGATGGATTTCCTAGGGAAAACAAGCAGGCGTCATGAGGGGTCTTGTTCGTGGCTGTGCAAAGGAGTGACCTAATGGAGTGGAGCGCGTCGTGGAGGACCTCCTGCCAGTGGGAAACTGGGAGACTCCTAGACTGTAGGGCCAGGAGGACGGCCTTCCATACCGTCGCGTTCTTCCTCTCCACCTGTCTGTTTCCCCGGGGGTTGTAACTGGTAGTCCTGCTCGAGGCGATGCCCTTCCCGAGCACGTACTGATGCAGATCGTTGCTCATAAACGAGGAGCCCCGGTCATTGTGGATGTAAGTGGGGAAACCGAACAAGGTGAAGATACTATGCAGGGCCTTAATGACGGTGGCCGCGGTCATGTCGGGGCAAGGGATTGCAAAGGGGAAGCGGGAGTACTCGTCAACGACGTTGAGAAAATATGCTTTGCGGTTGGCAGAGGGGAGGGCCCTTTGAAGTCGATATTGAGGCGCTCGAAGGGCCGGGATGCCTTCACTAGGTGGTCCTTATCCGGTCGATAGAAGTGCGGCTTACACTCCGTGCAGATTTGGCAGTCCCTGGTCATGGCCCTGGCTTCCTCGGTGGAGTAGGGCAGGTTGCGGGTATTGGTGTAGCGGAGAAGCCGGGTGACCCCCCGGGTGGCAGAGGTCATCGTGGATGGCCCGGAGTCGGTCATCTTGCGCGCATGAGCCGCGGGACAGGGCATCTGGGGGCTCATTGAGGTTCCCAGGACGATACACTATATCGATCCTCCACCTCAAGATCTTATCGTTCTTGATCTTGCCCCGCTGTGTATTGTCGAACATGAAGGCTACCGACCATTGGTCAGTGACGAGGGTGAACCTCCTACCAGCGAGGTAGTGCCTCCAATGCCGTACAGCTTCCACGATGGCTTGAGCTTCTTTTTCGACTGAGGAGTGTCGAATTTCGGAGGCGTTGAGGGTACGGGAGAAAGATGCTACTGGCCTGCCCGCCTGGTTATGGATGACGGCGAGGGCAACCTCTGACGCATCGCTCCCCACCTGGAAGGGGACGGACTCGTCCACCGTGCGCATCGCAGCTTTGGCAATATCTGCCTTGATGTGGCTGAAGGCCTGGCGGGCCTCAGCTGCCAGTGGGAGGATGGTAGCTTTGATCAGTGGGCGGGCTCTGTCCGCATTGTTGGGGACCCACTGGGCGTAATAGGAAAAGAACCAGAGGCACCTTTTCAGGGCCTTGGGGCAGTGGGGAAGGGGGAGTTGCAGGAGGGGGGCGCATACGGTCGGTGTAGGGCCCTAGAACTCCGTTCTCCACGACATAGCCGAGGATGGCTAGTCTGGTTGTGCGGAAAACGCATTTCTCCTTGTTATAAGTGAGGTTGAGGGTTTGGGCGGATTGGAGAAACTTCTGGAGGTTGGCGTCGTGGTCCTGCTGGTCGTGGCCGCAGATGGTGATGTTGTCCAGATACGGAAATGTGGCCCGCAGCCCGTATTCATCCACCATTCTGTCCATCGTTCTTTGAAAGACCGAGACCCCGTTGGTGACGCCGAAGGAAGTGGAAGAGGCAGCCATCTGCCTCAAAGGCCATGTAGTGGCGGTCTCCCAGGCGGATTGGGAGCTGGTGGTATGCGGACTTCAGATCCACCATGGAGAACACCCGGTAGTGTGCAATCTGATTAGCCATGTCCACTATCCGGGGAAAGGGGTACGCATCGAGGTGCGTGTACCGGTTTATGGTTTGGCTGTAATCTACAACCATCCGGTTCTTTTCCCCGGTCCTGACGACCACCACCTGAGCTCTCCAGGGACTATTGCTGCCTCGATGATTCCCTCCCGCAAGAGTCGTTGGACCTCGGACCTGATAAAAGTCCTATCCTGGATACTGTACCACCTGCTCCTGGTGGCGACTGGTTTACAGTCGGCGGTGAGATTTGCGAAGGGCGGGGGAGGGTCGACTTCAGGGTCGCGAGGCTACATACGGTGAGAGGGGGTAGGGGCCTGCCGAACTTCAGGGTCAGGCTCCTGAGGTTGCACTGGAAGTCCAGTCCCAACAGAAGAGGAGCGCAGAGATCAAGGAGTACATATAGCTTAAAGTTTGCATAAATGATGCCTTGCAACGCGAGGTTTGCGACAGTGTAGCCCCGGATCTTCACTGAGTGCGATCCGGAAGCGAGGTAGATTGTTTGAAGTGCGGGGGAGATTTGGAGCGAACAACGCCTTACCGTGTCTTGGTGAACGAAGCTCTCTGTGCTCCCGGAGTCAAACAGGCAAGGCGTTTTGTGTCCATTGACCCGGACGGTCATCATGGGAGTTCCGGAGGTGCTTTGGGCGTGACTGATCGAGGGTGACCGCGCCGAGTTGCGGGTAGCTGGCGTGGTCAGAGATGGTGGTGTGGTCCCAAGATGGCGGCCCCCGTCGGTCGCAAGTGTCGGGCGGTGTTGCAGATGGTGGCCAAGATGGCAGCCCCCGTCGGTTGCACGTGTCAGGCGGCGAGGAAGGTGGCGTCGAAGATGCAGCCCACATGAGTCGCACATGGCGGGCTGCGTTGGAGACGGTGGCCAAGATGGCGGCCCCCATGAGTTGCACGTGCTGTGCGGAGTCGAAGATGGCTGCCCCCATGGCCAGCACGAGGCAGATGACGCATCTGAAGGGGGCGGAGCCAGCAGGCACGCAGCCACGCTGCGGGGTCTGCGGGCCTGTGAATTCGAGAGTTGGGCCTGTGGTTTGGCGGACTTGGACCTGGCCAGGCAAACTTTGGCATAGTGTCCTTTCTTGCCGCAGTTGCTACAGTTCGCATTTCGAGCCGGGCAACGCTGCCTGGGGTGCTGGTGCTGGCCGCAGAAATAGCAGGGTGGGCCCCCCCCCGGGTTGGGCGGGCAGCCATGCGGCACAAGCCTGGGGTACTCTCTGGTCGGGGGTCCACGAGGGAGTCGCGTGATCGGAAGGGAAAGCGTTGCGGCTTTGAAATGCTACTTCTAGGCAGGTGGCTAGTTTTACCGTCTCTTCTAGGTCGAAGGCGCCTTTCTCGAGCAGGCACTGTCTGACGTAGTTGGACCGGACTCCAGCCACGTAGGCGTCCCGGACGGTGCGTTCCATGTGTTGTGAGGCCGTGACGGCCTCGTAGTTGCAGCTTCACGCGAGTACTTTCAGGTTGCGTAGGTACTCCTCCAACGATTCCCCGGGGCGTTGGCGGCGAGTGGTGAGGAGATGCCGCGCGAACACCGGCCTCACGTATTGCCGCTTCAGCATCGCGAGGGCGTCTGCGTATGTGTTCGCTTCCTCGAGTTGCACAGAGATTAATGGCTCACCTGGGCGTGGAGGAGGCTCAGCTTCTGTTCATCGGTGACGGTTGGCGAGGAGGAGGCGGCGAGGTAGGCCTCGAAACATCGGAGCCAGTGTGAAAAAATCCCTTTGGCCTCCGCGGCCTGTGGGTCGAGTTCCAGTCGGTCAGGTTTGAGGGCTGCTTCCATCGCGGTGTTATAGTTGATTAAATTGATGCGACCATCAATTCACACGAGGCAGAGAGTTGAAGTGAACAGTGGCTTTAATCAACTAGAACAGTGCCTGCCTGCGACTGCTCTGCAATGAGAGCCGCCTACAGGGCAGCTGCTCTTTATACCTCCCCTCAAGGGGGCGGAGCCAGGGGCAGAGCCCACAAGGGCACCAACATAATACAATCAGCGCAGTTCAGTACAATGGTCCATAGGTGGAGCCCACATGGGAAACAGCGTGGTACAATGTAGTACAGCGGTGAATGGTTACTATAATACGTTCACCACAGTATCTTTGTAAATGAAAGCTTTTAAGTGTATAAAGACTAAGCTCCAATTCTATCCTTCACTCCCTGGTTATAACACTTGTCATGGAAACCCGGATGGCTGCTAAGTTGGTTTTGAGGGCCAGTGTTGGCAGGGTCTTCTGGAGCATCACAGTCCTCCTGGCTGTTGTTCTTGCAGAGCTGAATCATTGCCCTCAGAGAGTCCCTATAGCTTCATGGCAGACACATCTCCTGTCCACTCTCGGGATGCTCCACACCACTCACTCTGCCAGGGACCTTAGTAGTACAGAGCCAGCCAAGACAAACTGCCTTGACAATGCAGAGATGCTACAGTCAATAGCCAAGCTTTTGAGGCCAAAAGCTACTCAACGCCACTAAGTAAGGACCTTGAAGTGCCCAAAATGGAAGCTCAGCAAATGTTCCGTCACCCATGCTGCAGTCATTGGAAAAATACTAGAATAGTTTACTGGAATACTTGAATAGAAGTGAGCACAGAAGACAAGTGCTAAGGGTTTGCAGAGGTCAATTCTTAATCATTGCTGTTAAATATTTAGCACAGATGGAATGAATTCCTTAAATTTAAAAAAAAATCTGGATTTTGTTGATGTTAATATTTGTTCTAAAGCAAGAGAAAGGCCTGTTGGACTGAAAGGAGGCAGTTGGCATGAAGGACAGTGATGATAGGGATTGTGGGACTTTTGATGGAATAGAGCAGGCATAGTCAAACCCCGGGGCACGGCCCGCGGGTGGGTCGCGGGCGGGTGTCGGGAGGGTCGCGGAGCCGTCCCTCGTGGCACTCCCGATCGCGCAACTCTGCGCGCAACAGCCACAGCAGCCGGCTGTTAATAACGGCGGCTGCAAGTGGCCTTCAAAATGGCCACGAACATGTAAAAGAAATCCGGCCGCACTGTGCATGCGTGCCAGATCATCTGCGCGCATGCGCAAAACAATGCGCATGCACGCCGATGATCGGGCACGCATGCGCAGTGCGGCCGCATTGTTTTTTAAACAGTTGCAGCTTTTTGTTTTACAAGTTCAGGGTTTTTTTTTCATTTATTTTATTCATTTTTTTTTACAAGTTCGGGGTGGTTTTATTTGATAAAACTTTACAGGAAAAAAATGCAGAACTTTGGACAGATGGAGACTCCATACCTTCCGACACCAGAAGGTTTCACCTTCATCCAACAGGTTCCATTGGAGGAGCGTGTACGAGGGCCAAAGGGACCCAAAACCATTTCCTCTATTTTTGTCAGGAGCAAACAAGGTAAGAGAAAATGGTGGGTCGCGCAGGTAGCCCGGCATGGGTCGCGAAGGTCGGCCGGGTTGGGTCCCGAAGGTTGGCCAGTTGGTAAAAATGGGTCCCCGGAAAAAAAGTTTGAAAACACTGGATTGGAGACTGGAGGGTTGGTTCAGGTGAAGTATTCTTGGAAGAGCTTCTGTGTAAGAGCTCTTGCAGCTTGGAACACTGGTGCTTCATGCTGTTCTTTTTCCTCCTCTTGCATCTCTATTTTTGTCCATAGGACAGATTGGTATCTTGCTTTTCCTGACATCAATTCCAATCCTCAGTGCTGCTTTACAGGAAACTGCATTCAATAATGAAAACAATCTTCTCAAATCAGTTTTTGTTGTTACATCTGTGTTGCAGCTAAAGTTGTGCTATTTAATTCTCATCAGTTGCCTCTAACAGGGCATAGCTAATCCCTTGATGTCTTGCTTAAGCAGTAACCATGTTCTAGACCCACACAAACATGTTGAAGGAGACAGGTCTGATTAGTTTGTGCTTTGGTTAGGTTTTCTCCTTTTGATTCCAAACAATGCCCTGGTCCTTCACTGTTGAAGCTGCTAAGCTGATTCTCCTCAGCATGGCTGCCTTTTGATGCCCATCTAATAACAGTTTGCGGCACCAGATCTAGAACAAGGCAAGGATACACCTGCATCACAATATCATACTGAGCCTCAATGGCATCATCGGACGCTGGTATTAATATAAGACGCTTAATAAGGGAATCAGGGATTATGGGGAGATGGCAGGAGAATGGGGATGAGAAAAGTATCAGCCATCATTGAATAGCGGAGCAGACTCGTTGGGCTGAATGGCCTAATTTTGCTTCTATGTCTTATGGTCTCATAGTCTTATATTTGCATATCTATGAAGTCCTCACTTGCTTCGGACAGGGATCCATACATGCTGCCCAGAATGTGCCTGTTAGGATGATGGAGGGAACAGATATGACATGGCGAAGATGAAAACCACACTGCAACAATTTAATGCCCACTCCATGCACCCCATTACCATCAGGAAGGGCATCTGCCCAAAGACATGTCCTTGACTCACTCTTTGCTGATAGTTCATCCTGAACAGTTTTCTATGGTGGTTTTTGTCAGTGGTAGTTTGACCAGAGCAGGAATTGAACCTCTTGGCGTTATTCTGAACCACACCCTAGCCATCTAGGCAACTGAGCTAATCCTGGGGAGGGCAGGGCTGGGGGCGTTGACGTCAGCCTTTATATGACAAAATGTAATTTAGTTGGATACATTTTTAAGATACTGGGTTGCACGAGTCAAGAACTTTTTGTGTCAAAGGTGGAGGGTGGGTGAAAGATCAGAGAGGGGGAGGCCTTCATTTTGTGCAATCATGGAAAATGGGAGTAAGTGACTCCCCCATTTTATGCCTCTCCTGATTTCTATTTCCATAGAAGCCAACTAGTGAGGGATGAATAATGTCATAACGGACGAGAATTTCCAGCAGTCATTTTATAGTTTATAGAAGCCAAAATTGTTCAAAAGGGAATCTTTTTTGGTAATCTTTTTGCCGTTTTGACATTAATTGATGAGTTCAGAGTACCGCCTCTTTGCAGACTGCGTTCAACCGCAATCAATTGCGAGTGTTTTCCAGCTCATATATTTTAATTATTTTTCTGAGTTCAGCGCCTTGCTTTCCTTTTCAAAATAAGGTTTTCAGCATTTTCTCAAAAGGTTCCTTATTTTTGCTTTGGATGGCCATATCATGCATAGCCTGAGTTCTGGAGATGGTTATGCTTAACTTGATGTCATTCTGAGATGGGAATGGCTTACAGGAGGGGAGCTAGGGAGCAAGGAGCAGCAGAGGTGGGGCAACCTGGGAGAATAGCAGAGAGTTGAGCTGAGAAGCAAAGAGGTGTAGAACATATAACTGGACAAAGGATAATATAATAATCTTTATTGCCACAAGACACTGCAATGAAGTTACTGTGAAAAGCCCCTAGTCACCACATTCCAGCGCCTGTTCGGGTCCACTGAGGGAGAATTCAGAATGTCCAAATTACCTAACTTGCTTATGCTTGTGGGAGGAAACCGGAGCACCCGGAGGAAACCCACGCAGACATGGGGAGAACGTGCAGACTCCGCACAGGTAGTGACCCAGCTGGGAATCGAACCAGGGACCCTGACGTTGTGAAGCCACAGTGCTAACCACTATGCTATCGTGCTGCCGTGGATCTAGGAAGTAGGAAGATAAAGAGTGCACCACAGCAGTGGAACCAGACAATGGGACATAGCAACGAGTCCAGGTAGTACATATAGCAGTGGATCAAGAAAGTGAGTACGTACAAATTAAAATCACAAGAGAAGGTTTAAGAGTGGTAGCATTGCAGTATGCTATGATATTAGCTGTAGTGATCATTTTAATTTCCCTGCCGGGTAGTTAACTTTTCTTTGTGGGTCATAGTATCAGAATCAATGCTTAACTTTTCCCACTAATTGTGGAATATGACAAAGTTGTTCGGTGGTTGTGCGGCTTGGGAAACACTGTACACACTAATCACTCATTGATTAATTTCAAAGTGTGGGTCCAAAGCACAGAATATTCCAATCTTACCAAAAGTAGAACCAGAGAGACTTTAGATCGCTGGAAGTTTAACCACCTCAGAACCTTGTATTATTAACAGGTTGTATCCAAAGTCTTATTTGCTATAAGTATAAACTTTGTTATTTAACTGGCCCTGACTTCAGTCGGAATGAAATGCTTCAATAGGTTGGTCATGAAGCACATCAACTCCATACTCCCAGAACGCCTTGAACCACTGCAATTGGCAGACCGCCGCAACCGGTCCACAGCAAACGCCATCTCCCTGGCCCAACACTCATCCCTAGAGCATCTCGACAACAAGGACTCCTACATCAGACTCCTATTTATTGACTACAGCTCCGCCTTCAACATCATAATCCCAGCCAAGCTCATATCAAAGCTCCAAAACCTAGCACTTGGCTCCTAACTCTGCAACTGGATCCTCAACTTTCTGATCCACAGATCACAATCAGTAAGAATAAACAGCAACATCTCCTCCACAATAGTCCTCAATACCGGAGCCCGCAAGGCTGTGTACTTAGCCCCCTACTCTACTCCCTGTACACACACGACTGCGTGACAATATTTGGTTCCAACTCCATCTACAAGTTTGCTGACGATACGACCATAGTGGGACGGATCTCGAATAACGACGAGCCAGAATACAGGAGGGAGATAGAGAACCTAGTGGAGTGGTGCAGCGACAACAATCTATCCTTCAATGCCAGCAAAACTAAAGAGCTGGTCATTGACTTCAGGAAGCAAAGTACTGTACACACCCCTTTCTGCATCAATGGGGCCGAGGTGGAGATGGTTAGCAGCATCAAATTCCTAGAGGTACACATCACCAAACATCTGTCCTGGTCCACCCACGTCGACGCTACCAACAAGAAAGCACAACAGCGCCTATACTTGCTCAGGAAACTAAGGAAATTTGGCATGTCCACATTAACTCTTACCAACTTTTACAGATGCACCATAGAAAGCATCCTATCTGGCTGCATCACCGCCTGGTATGGAAACTGCTCAACCCAAGGCCGCAAGAAACTTCAGAGAGTCGTGAACACAGCCCAGTCCATCACATGAACCTGCCTCTCATCCATTTACTCCACCTACACCTCCTGCTGCCTGGGGAAAGCAGGCAGCATAATCAAAGACCCCTCCCACCCAGCTTACTCACTCTTCCAACTTCCTCCATCAGGCAGGATATACAAAAGTCTGAGAACACACACAAACAAACTCAAAAACAGCTTCTTCCCCACTGTCACCAGACTCCTAAATGACCCTCTTATGGACTGACCTGATTAACTCTACACCCCGTATGCTTCATCCGATGCCGGTGTTTATGTACCTTGTGTTGCCCTATTATGTCTTTTATCTTAATTTTATTTTCATGTACTGAATGATCTGCTCGCAGAAAAATACTTATCACTGTACCTAGGTACACATGACAATAAACCAATCCAATCCAATCGTCATGTCTTGAATTGTAGCTTCCTTTATAACACGATTAAGTAACACTAGTCAACATACAAGTCCAGATTTTGCTGTGGTAATAATGGGGTAATTGATAACATTTGCCATCATTACTCCACTGAAACTGACAGCAACTTAGCTGGGACATTCAGAGAGTAATGCGGAAATCCAGAAATTGTTGTCAGTGCCTCTATGCCCTTCCACACGATGCACTGTCGGAAATCCACAGATTATAATCTCCATTGCATTCATGAATTGACATAAACATTCACATTTAAATTGCTAGTTTTGCTGTAAAAACCTTTGAAAACATTAAAGCTCATTCAATGAGCAAAATGACTTCATAATTGCTTTAAAATCCCTCACTGGCCCAGAAAAACGAATTTTATATTTATAGAAAGATACATTTCTTCGCAATGTTTCAAAAAAACATAATCACAATTTCAAAACCATTTTTCTTTCTAAAAGTCGGTTTACCTTGATTGCTAAGCTTCTATCTTAATACAGTTGCACATTTATTTTGCCATCTGAAAAATCAAATGAAAAAAGTGGAGAATTTTAAGCGCTTTTAATTTCCTAGCTTGCGCCCTGTGAGAATGCTGCAATATTGTCACCAAGCAGAGTAAATAGTCATCGATACTGCTGCATGGCCAGACATTCCATCACCCTGTGCAAGCTTTAAACTTCTATCACAAATGGGAGAATTTCACTTAAAACTTATTCTTTCATGAGACGGGCAGCATTTACTGCCTGTCCCTGATAGCTCTTGAACCCGGTAGTTTGTTCGGCCATTTGAGAGGATGGTTAAGAGTTAACCACAATGCTATAGAGCTGGAGTAACATGGAGGTCACACCGGGTAAAGATGGCAGATTTACTTTGCTAAAGGACATTAGTGAACCAGGTGGGTTTTTACGACAATCCAATCATTTCCTGGTCACCATTCTGGTACTAGTCATTCTTTAATTCCAGATTTTAATTGAATTTAAATTCCATCAGCTGCCACGTTCGGATTTGCACTCATGTCCCCAGAGCATTAGTCTAGGCACCTGGATTATAAGTCCATTGACATTACCTCGAAACCATCATCAGTCCAAAGATGTGCAGGTTAGGTGGAGTTGCAGGATTCGGGCAAGGGAGTGGGCCTAGGTAGGGAGCTCTTTCATAGGGTTGGTGCCGACTCAATGCAGAGCAGCCCCCCATTCTGCATTGAAGGTAGTCTATGATCTCCCCCGGCCACAGAAATCATATCAACATTTAACAATGAAAATATATATGCAAAAGTAACTTAAAAGTAACTGATACTGAAAAAATATTTGTAGTCCAAACGTACTTGTGTATGTGTGTGTGTATGTATATGATATATAAAGGGAAAAAGCAATAACATAAACCTCCACACTGTGAATTGCATTGCCAATAGAAAATGAGTTCAACATGTGGGCTGGAGATGAACTTCCCAGACAAGTATCGGACAAACTTTGGAATATTGATTGGTGAAAAGCTCAAATTGAAATAGTAAATTGGGGTGTGTGGATATTGGAGAGCAGCCTTTAAAAAGCTTGATCATGCTGAAGTTTGCAGCAGCAACTTGGGGGAGCAACAGAATCACAAGAAGTCATGCTTCACTCAGAGCTGACTGTCAACAAGATTGACTACATTTCTTATGACTGAATGACTTTTAAAGCAGAGGGAGGCAAAGAAGACACCATGGAAGAGAAGGATATCACAATTTCATTATGTCCAAAATGAAATAGCGTACAGGCAAGATTAGGTGTTGGGTGTCTATGGAAGACACTTGTGCAATGTACAGAGATGGCATCAGTGCTAACAACAGTAGTCCGGTATTAGAGAACTTTTAATGACTTGACCAGAGCACCAGCTGACTCTTTGCCCTTCCAAGAATAATGGCAGCACAATAACAGGATGCTGCCCGGAATGGCTCATTTACAGAAGCAACTGCCATGAGAGGAAAACAGCTTTCATTTTATAACTCTTTGTAGAACACAGCCAGCCAACAATCTCTTGCAGCTCGCAGCAGCTGCAATGAAAGATATGAAAGAAAGAAGCACAATGTAGGAAAGGATAGGTTGTTTGTATTTATTTTAGGCTTTGTTATATTAAAGCAGAATTTGAATGCATGTTTATTATTCATATGGAACAAAGATGGTTGATTTGTTGCCATGGTCAAGTGAAAAATACATTGAAAGTTCAGTCCTTTATTTAAATTTGGAGGATGAAGAAGGCAAAAGCTCTCATATTAAAGTTAGACTGGGGAAAAGTGGAAGAGAAGTTTTCAGTGATGTTTTCAGTGTTTGGATATTCTCTCCTCCATGAGCAATTTAGCATGGCCAATCCACCTAACCAAGGCTGCCTTCCTAACAAGCCTACGTCCAAGACATTTTGTACGGCAAAAGATGTGCTGGGCCATATCGGCTACAACCAAATGTGATACATGAGCTGAAGCATATTGTAGAAAGCCTCTCACCCCACTGTAACAATGAAAGTCCTCTTTGAACTCACATGGGTCACTCAGTGACAATTATTGTGGAGGTAAATGCTTTGTGGTAGTGTTCCCCTGCTGTTATTCAGGCTAATTTTGGTCGGGTCATTATCCATGCAAGTAAGCTTAGCTGCCCACAAGCTGTCCAATGACATTACTTAAAGGATGATGTTATGGGCCAGAGCTGAGAAACTCTAAAGTATATTATAAACTCCACCTGACCTACAACCTTTATGTTGAATTTGGCTAGGATGAACACAAGAGCCTTCCCGTCAGGTGTGACTCAACAGTCTTCCCAGACACTTTAATCAAAATAAGCTTTATTCTAAGAACTTAGTTAACATTTATATAAACACACAACAAGAACTTTTATCAATTACAAACATAAAGATACCCCACAGCTACAGTAATCTATGTATAACACTTAATGAACTCCCCGTAACTGTTCCAGTTCAAAAACAAAATCTCATAAACCAAAAACCACTTTTCAAGGGCGTGGCCCAGCACTCTGCATTCTCACTTGAATAAGACTGGCTTTCCCTGAGATTCTGACCCCTTCTCACCAGCAGGTTTAAACCCTTCCGGAAAGCAAACTATATCTTTTAAGTTACCAAAACAGGTAACTATAATCAATGAGTTTTTCTCTGGAACAACTCTTGAAAATGAAAATAGAGAGAGGCAGGCGAAAATACGTATTTTCTCTGTTGGCCACAGCAGCCGAAACGAAAAACAAAAGTAAGCACAGCTCACAGACACAGCCCAGCTCCACCCACAAAATGACATCACTGAAGCCATGTGATAAGACAAAAAACTTTCTTAAAGGGGCTAAATTGTGATAACTTCCAGCACATCTCCCATTCCATCCCAGCACATCCCGGACGAGCCCTTTGATGAGGTTTTAGGGGCTGTTTAGCACAGGGCTAAATCGCTGGCTTTGAAAGCAGACCAAGGCAAGCCAGCAGCACGGTTCAATTCCCGTAACAGCCTCCCCGAACAGGCGCCGGAATGTGGCGACTAGGGGTTTTTCACAGTAACTTCATTGAAGCCTACTTGTGACAATAAGCGATTTTCATTTCATTTTTCATTTTCATTCATTGAGGTGTAGGATCCTTTGCCTGTTGTCACACACAACTTGCACAGATAGTGGAAGTCCTTCCGATTGAAGATACTTTCTGTCGAAGTTATCTGCTGCACCCTGAACAGCAGGAAAGCCAACAATTCTACGAAACTTGCAGGCTTCGTCTCACTGATGCTTTACTACAATGTCAAAGGTGAGGAATTCCCTCGCTCTCCTGTGAGTCATCTGGCCGTGCCTGCATGAAATGACCCTGTATCATAAAATTGAAAAATAATGCATCACCGTCATAGCCAAAGTGAGAGAGAGAGAGAGAGAATTACAGGTAAGATGATTATAGCTTCACGTCCTCATGCAGCAGATATCATAAATCCCCGACTTCCTCTTTGATGGTGCACACTTCATATACACATCTGCTCACTAAGATTCTCACATGGCCCGTGTTGTCTGTACATTGTTTGGTAGATGGAGTACATTACTTTACTGTGCAGTTTCTACTCCTCCACTACCTCGGTGTTATAATCATACAAATACATGCCCTTGGGATATAGTACACCCGATTCCGAGAAGGATAAGTGGATTGGAAGGCCAAAATCTTCCAGTAGTTTTATACTCCCAAAGCAAGTACAATTACATCTGGGCGGATATCAAAACAAAAACGTTGCATATTGTCCCAACTTCAGTTATCGAAACTCTTCACATTATTCAGGCTCACTAACTCCTCAATACCATCTCTCCCATCTGATCCTGTCAACGCTTGCACTAAATAATTCTTATTCTAACTATTGGCAATACAAAAGCTGGAAACTTAGAGCTACAGTGTTACTAGCCTTCATGACAACAAGCTCACCCAGGATTCCACCCAGGCTGCGTCAATCTAGGGGGTTCAATTTTGGGGAGCAAACGTCTTCTAACCTAATTTACCATGAAAATAAAGTAACTCATCTGATTATAATCTGATATTATGTTGGAAGAAATGCATGCAACTTACATAATGCTTTCAGTATATTAAAAGAGGGGAGATAAGGGCCGGGATTCCCCAATCCTGCGGCCAAGTTCTGACGCCGGCGTGAAAAGCGGCGTGAGCCACTCCGGTGTCAACAGGCCTCAAATGGCAGGTATCCACCCCTTCCTAGGGGGTTAGTACGGCGCCGGAGTGGTGTCCGCAGCTCTGGCCCCGAAAGCCAGCGTGCTACGGCTGGCACGGGTTCAAGCATGCGCGCCAGGGCCGGCACGCATTCGCACATGGGTTCCCGTCTCCGCGCCGGCCCCCAGACAATATGGCGGAGCCCTACAGTGGTCCCGCGCGGGGGAACATAGGCCCCCACGGAACTAGCACACCCGCCGATCAGTAGGCCCCAATCGCGGGCCAGGCCACCGTGGAGGCCCTCCCCGGGGTCGGTTCACCCCGCCCCCCCCACCAGGACGACCCCCGCAGACAGAACTCAGAGTTCCGCAGGGTGGGACCATACGTAACTGACGCCAGCGGGACTCGGCTGAACTCGGCGGGCACTCGGCCCGTCGAGGCCTGGATAATCGCCGGGGGGGCACATGACCGGCGCTGCGGCGATCCCCCGTACACGTGAAAATCGGCGCCGGGGAATCAGCGAGCCAGCGTCGGGGCAGCGTTCCACGATTCTCTCCCCCGCCCCCCCGAGCTATTCTCCGACCCGGCGTGGGATCAGAGAATCCCGCCCAAAATCTCTCGTTCGCTCAGCAAAAGTTGACATTGGGCAATTAAAATGGAAGTTATGAATTTAACATCTGATTTTTGCACCAATGTCATCTTGTGCTGGGCAGCTAAAGAGACCAGCTGGATTAGGCGGGGGTTTTACTAAACGATGCAAATCACAGCAGTGGTTAGCACTGCTGCCTCACAGTGCCAGAGACCAGAGTTTGATTCTGACCTTAGGTGGCTGTTTATGTGGAGTTTGTACTTTCACTCGTGCCTGTGTGGGTTTCCTCCAGGTGCTCCGGTTTCTCCCCACAATACAAAGATGTGCAGGTTAGATGGATTGGCCGTGCTAAATTGCCCCTTAATGTCCCAAGGTTAGATGGGGTTAAGGGGTTGAGAGGGCGTTGGCCTTGGTCGATTGTTCTTTCGGAGGGTTGGTGCAGATTTGATGGACCGAATGTCCTCCTTCTGCACTGCAGGGATTTTATCACCATCCGGTGATGTACATTGGATCCAAATGTAATTTGAATGAACTACTGAGCTCTGCCCAAAAATATGCAAGAACAACATGGGCCACTTCTATTCTGCGCTCCACCGCAACTTCCACAATTCTTCAGGCTGCCCACTCACAGCTTGCAGCTCGTCAGTTGCATTTTAATTAAACTTGGTCCTTGAAACATTCCAGACCTCCCACCTGAGGAAACCTGGGCAGCTGACCCGTCTGCTCTGCAGGCCGGCTGACTGACAGGCAGTTAAAACCCACCATCACATCCTCTCACTCATTGTATGCAATGACATGGATGATCTGGCAGTGCATTAGAAAAATAATGGAGATGTGGGCATGAATTCAAAGCTGTAATTTCATCTGTGGGTTTACAACATCAACTGAGTCCTTCAATGACATTGTTGTTTTGTAATCACTTCTGGTTATCCGTTATTCCCCATTTAATATCCTTTTCAATCATCAAATACTTCACATAAGGACAAGTGACAGGTATGAAGAATTATTTTTAACTCTTCCATGTAGGAATATAAATATAGAAAAACAGAAGCTGGCCAATAAAATGTCTTTTGACTGAGGAGTGTACAAGCTTTAAGCATGTGACAGACATTTTAATTGTATAATGAATTTTGACAAATTGATTTGTAATTTCCAAATTAGATTTGAAACACAATTTGGCTCAACTCATTCAGCATGTGCCAAGTCTTTTGGTCTTTCATATTTGCACACACACCACTTTTGTTTGCTTGCGCAGTGCCATTAAGTAATGAAAATCTTCGAACAGCTAAATAACACAATATTATGGCACTAGGGTAACCCTCTTGGAGTATAATTTGAAAAAGAATAATGGGAAAGTGAATGATATAGGAACACAGGGTATTCATCATATATTTTGTGGTATGTACACATCTAAAGAATCAAATTAAGACACACTACACATGATCAAAAAGTCAATTAGAATTGGTAGAATAGGGCTGTTACCTCTGGCCCCAATGTGGTAGCATACCCCTTTTGTAGTCCATTTCGTATTATGCATTATGGCAGGTGCCTTATGTGCCATGGCTGTTATTTTGCTCAAGACTGGTTATTGGAGATTCCTTTCCAGACTCTCTCTCAATTTCTGGGGATAGGCTGTCTACTAATGTTGCTAGCAACCCATCCACCCCCATAGCTACTTCAATTGTAATTCCTCCTACCCCATTTCCCAGTAGAATGCTTCCATTTTCTCCGTACCTTCATTGTATCTATTCTGACAACGTCACTTCTCACATATAGAGCTTCTGAAATGTCTTTCTTTTTCCTCAGCTGAAGATTCCCTCCGCCACGAGCGACAGGGCCTTCGACTGTCCATCCTATTTCCCACGGTTATGCTCTTACCATTTTCCCTTCTTCCCAGAACTTCCTCATTTTTCATCCAACAAGCATTCACCTTCAACAAATCATCCTCCACCATTTCCACCACTGACAATGAGATGCCACCACCCCTCTCCTCTACCCATCCGGGGGACTGTTACTTCCATGGCTGAGTTACGCTTCCATAACCTCCAAAGCCCGCTCCATCTCGTCCAGCACCTGCCCATGCAAGTACAGGAGATGCAACATCTGTCTTTCACTTCCTCCCTTTGCACAGTCTAGTGTCACAAACAGTCTCATAGAGGGAAGCAGTGATTTACTTGTACATCTTCCAACTTAACATACTGTATACACTAGTCACAGTGTGGTTTGTCTTCACTGTTGAGATGAAACACAGATGGAGTGATCTCTTTGCTGGACACCTGTATTCAGTCCATAAGCTGACCCTGCACTTTCAGTTGGTTGCATCTTTAATTCCTACTCGACTTCCACTGTCCTTGGTCTGCTACACTGCTCTACCAAAACCCAATGGAAGCACAAGGAACAACACCTTGTTGCTCTATACAGCATTTTACAGCCTTCAGGATGCAACATTGAGTTTGCCAGCTTTAGATCGTAACCATTGCAGCCATTTTCCCTCAGGCAGGTGCTGGTAATGGAAACTGGTTGTACCAGAGCTACTAGGAGCAGAGGACATGGAGACTGCAGCTTTCAATGTGGACTCCCTAAATTCTACAGCAAGTAAGGTGCTTCATGCCCCTGGAGTCAATCTGTCCTCCTTCTGCTCTATTCTCAGGCAAAAGGAACCCTCAACTCCTTGCCAGATTTCCCATATTTTCCTCTCCTACTATTATTTTGTTGCAAAGGCCAAAGCTCATGTTTCCTCAGCAATTGGGATAAATGGCAGCATTTTGTTGAAATTAGTGGACTTCTACAAAATCATGGGAATGAGCATAATCCAAATGCTATTCATGGTAATGTAAAATATCACTCAGTCATGATACATCTGCAGTACTAATCCTTCAGCCCTTCTCAAGGAGGCAACAATCCATCCAACTTGGTAGAAATGTCAAACATTTGTTGATCCAGGTTTGGGGTGCACAATGGTCTAGAGTCACAAAGGCATGAATGAGCATTTCAGTAGCAGATGAGCTCAGGCAGGGGTGGAGTCGGACGGTTACAAAAGTGGAAATAGGTAGTTTTGGTGATCTGGTCAAAAGTGCATCTCAGGGGTCAAATATGACACCAAGGTTCAAACAATCTGATCCGAGAATAATGAGCAGCTTCACCAGATGAGAACAGAACCCGATAGTGCTTTATATGGTCCAATCAGATCTGGCAGTGGATAGAGAAACCAGTTGCCCACCATAACCTTTCAAAGTCCTCCAACTTTGAACTTTTCCTAATTTCTTCCTTGTTCCATCATTAGCGGGAGAACCTTCAATTGTCTCGGTCCAACTGTCTGAAACATCCTGTCTGAACTGCTAAATCTCTTCCACTTTCTCAAAATCAATATTTTCTTTCAGTTGCTCATTCAAATCCCACATTCAATAACTTGCCATCTTTCCTGTATATATTTTTCCACTTATGAAGTACCTGGAGAAATCTTTCACGTTAAAATTGCCATTTAAATGGTCATATTGCACATCATAATTTCTAATCTTTATTTTCTTTACACAAGCTTCTTCAGGCTTTTCCCTCTACATCCCAAAGGTATATACAGGAAAACTCCAGATTCTCTGCTTAACTTAAATGAGAAATGTTTCATTTCTAGTCCCAATATCCTTCACTAGATAAGCAAAGAAAGTCAAAAGGGAACACTCGTATCAGAACTAATAAATCCTGCAAATTAACAGGTCACAAGATTTGTAAAGAATGAATGGATGGAATTTCAGTCGGGAATGAGAGAAAATTCAGACAGTGAGGTTCCCCAATATATCATGGTCCCAACAACATTCCTCTTCCCCTACATCCAGTAGGGCTGCCACTGGACACTCCTTCGCTGCATTTTCCTTCATGTTGTTACTTGCAATATGCAAATGGAACATCCTCTGTTCATATCCTTATTTACATGGAGGAGAATTCTGTTGTACCATTACTCTAAACGATTTGGACTCATGGAGCGAAATTCTCCTACCCGCCCCGCCACATTTCTGCGCCGACCGGCCGGCGGGAGTCTCCGTAACACCGGCCGGTCAATGGGGTTTCCCATTGTGGGGCAGCCCCACGCCGTCGGGAAACCCCCCGGTGCCGGCAGAACGGAGACTCCCGCCGGCGGAGAATGACGCCCATGATTTTGCTATGGCTATTTATTTTGGTGAATTCTCTTAATTGCAACTCGCATTGCTCTTCCCCCCAAAAAAATAATGGGGCCCAAGTAGCTTTCCTCACTTACTAATAATCCAAAGTAATTTCTGTAAACCACTGCATGGTTAATAGATCAGCAACATGATTTATTTATTAGTTCTCTGCCCTTACACAGCAATCACTTTGATGCATCAAAGTGCTGCTTTTGATGGGTGAGTCAGACGGCATTAAAGGCAGCCGGTGTAAAGACACAAAACTGAACCAGCATTAATTATTCTGTTGGTTGCTGTCAAACTTTTCACCCCAATGTTTTTCCCTTCCTGAAGAAACAATACCTCAAGCAAATTAGGAAATAGTGAGTACAGATATGAAAATGAAATGAAATGAAAATCGCTTATTGTCACAAGTAGGCTTCAAATGAAGTTACTGTGAAAAGCCCCTAGTCGCCACATTCCGGCGCCTGTTCGGGGAGGCTGTTACGGAAATCGCTGAAGGAGAGCCACGCTGAGACAGGAAACCAGGGGTCTTAGCACCAACTCCATGCAGAAAAACAGCTAAATACTGCAGGAGAAACATGTCAATTCATGTGGCAAAGCAGGAAAGAAGCACAAAGATGACACCGACATCGCTACGAAGAACCTAATCATGAAAAACCAGTGCTCGAACAAAAATCAGATTTACATAGAAACAAAATCAAACTTTTTGGTAAGCTGCAAAGAAAGAGGAAATATCATTATCGGCCATTAGAATAAGGTTTTCCTTCCTTCACAGATACTGAAGGGCTTGCTAAGTAGTTTCGGTATTTTCTGTTTTTGTTTCTGATTTCCAGGATCTGCGGTATTCTATTTTGAGTGGATTTTGTTTTAAATCTGGGCGTCGCTGGCAATTCATTACAAAAGCAAAATACCGTGGATGCTGGAAAACGGAAATAAAAAACAGCAAATGCCAGAAATATTCAACAGATTTGGCAGAATCCACTGATGGAGAGAAACAAAGTTAACATTCCATGGCAATGACATTCATTCCAAAATTACCCTGAGATGGTGTGGTAAGCTCCCTGCCTGAACTGTGTCATGCCCATGTATATTATGGACTTTCAGTGAAATACTTTAAAGCACTGGACACAAGCAAGCTATTAAAATGGCTGCTACATATCATGTGATCTTTGAGCTACAGGCATAGCAAATTTCATTTGAATACCTAATTAAATATCGACATCCAAGGAATTCATACAACCCTTTTTCCAGCATTTTCTCTTTCGAATTCATATACCCCTTTGTCTAAGGATGGGCCAACACAAAATAATAACAATAATAACATTTTATTGTCACAAGTATGAAGACTATGGAGTTACCAGACTACCTGTTTACATGCCCCAAACTGGGCAAAAGGAAAGATTGAAACACAATAGGTGGCAGATGGAAGTGAATTCCCCCACCAGCCTCCATATCCAAGGATCATCCACTGCCTTTTTTGCCACCTCCAACATGATGCCACCACCAAACAGATCTTCCCCTCCTCTCCCTTTCAGCACTCCAGAGGGACCATTCTTTTCCTGATATCCTAGTTCACACCTCAACAGCCCCTCCCTTATCTATACCTCTGCCGATTGTATGGCAAGAAGATACAACAGTGGCGGTTTTAGATCATTCTTCTGGACAGGTCTCCAATTACTCCTTCCAGGTAAAACAGTGTTCTCCCTTTTATTTAATCTAATTTTAATTGTGTCCAATTGCAGCCAGAGTTTTCACTGACGATCGCTTCCCTTCCTGCTAACTGCACCATTATCAATGGTGCCCCTCAGGTTGTACCTCAATGACATCATCTGAAAGCACAGCATCAGTTTTCACACCTAAACTTGCGACACCCAATTCTACTTCACCACCTCCCCTCTCAACTCCCCCATTGTTGTTAAATTTTCGGACTCCTGATCCGACATCCAATACTGGAAGAGTAGTAATTTCCTGCAATTACAGACTTGGAAAGTTGAAACCATTGTTTTTGATACCCTCTCTAACTCCGATCCATAGCTACCATCTCCATCCCTCTCCCTTGCAACTGACAGAAACTGAAAATCTTGGTGCCATATTAACTCCCATCGTTGAACTTTGTCCCCGTCTGAGCTCATTTGCTGCTGAAACCCTAATTCATACCTTTGTTACTTCGAGACTTGACTGCACTCCGGTTGGTCACCCACCTGTAAACTTGGGAAGATACAAAACTCTGCTACTCGTGTCTTAACTCACACCAGGTCCTGTTCACCTAAACCCCCTGTGCTTGCTGGCTTACGTTGGCTTGCGATAAAGCAACGTCTTGATTTGAAAATCCTCATCCATGGCTTTGCCCCTCCCTTTCTGCAATCCCCAGCAACCCCAGAAAGCTCAGAGATATCTGCACTCATTTTATTCTGGCCTCTTCAGCCAAATGTAATTGTTCCACCATTGACAGCCATGCCTTCAGCTGCCTTGGCCCAAAACTCTGAAATTCCCTCTCTAAACCTTTCTGCCCTGCTTTCCATCTTTAAGACCTTGCTTAAAACCTACCTCTTTGGTCAAGCTTTTGGTCATCTGGACTAATATCTCCTGCGTGGCTTAGTGTTAAACTCAATTTTATAATGCTCCTGTGAAGCACCTTTGGGTGTTTCATAATGTTAAAGGTGTTTTGTAAATGTAGATTGTTTATTATACTGCATTTGCTGCTCATGATGTGGTCTGCTCAGCATTGGGGAGAACAAACGCGGAATGGAATGACTCCATTCAGTTCGCAAGTTTGACTCTGCTTCTAGATATCTGTTATTGTAATTCTCCACCTTTCTCGCACACTGACATTACTGTCCCTGACCTCATGTAGTATTCCAATGAAGTTCAATGAACATGAGAACAAGGAGCAGGAGTAGGCAATTCAGCCCCTCGAGCCTGATCTGCCATTCAATACGATCATCGCTGATCCCATCCCGGCCTGAACTCCATTTTCCTGCCCATCTCCGTAACCCTTCACCCCATTACTAATTAAAAAACTGTCCATCTCCTCCTCAAATTTACTCAGTGTCCAGGCATCCACCGCACTCTGGGGTAGTGAATTCCACAGTTCACAACCCTTTGAGAAAAGTAATTTCTCCTCACCTCTATTATAACTCTGCTACCCCTTATCCTAAAAGTGTGACCCTGGTTGTAGATCACCCCACAAGAGGCAACATCCGATCTACATCTGCATTGTCAGACCTTTTATTATCCTATATACCTCAATTCGATCTCCTCTCATTCTTCTAAATTTGAGAGAGTATTGGCCAAAACTGTTCAATCTCTCTTCATATGACAAACCACTCACCTCTGGAATCAATCTAATTAACCTCCTCTGAACTGCCTCTAATGCAACTGCATCCTTCCTCAAATATGCTCGACATAGCTTTTGAGGAAACAACACCTCACCTTCCGGACTCATCATTTGAGTTCAATGATTTCAGACCACAACCTCTGCACCCAATATGTTTCCTTTCGCTTTGGATGCTTTGTTTTTGCTATCTTGTTTTTTCCCTTTGTTTGCTTTAAGGCAGCAACTGACGATCATTCTGTCTTTCGCATTTACTCACCTACTCTAGAAACATCTAGGGTGGAATTTTCCCACAAAATGACTCAGGGCATGATCTTCTCCCCGAGTGAGCGCATATTGCCACGTGTTTCCCGGCACTCGCAGCGACTTGCTTTGAATATGGGGCCTAAACGGGGAACGGGCAGCCGACCCGCACGTAGCCCTTTTTTTTTTACAATGGGAAGCTCCGCCCACCAGAAATCCCCGTTGTAGCAAGAGATCGGGACACTATTTTTAAACGCCATTTATAAATGGCGCCCCGATCGCTGAGGCCACAAAATGAATCCCTGACCTCTTCCCCAGCCCGAACACAACATGGGAGGGTCCTCCGCATCCTGCTGATCTTGCCAGCAGGAACGGCTGCTGGCAGATGGGGGGCCATTTTGAACGGGGATCTTTACCCCTTTCCACCCACCCCACTTTCAGGTCCCCCCTTCCTCCCCTCCAATCTTCCCTCGGCCCCCAGGAAGCCCCCCAATTGGTAAGGCTCGATCCCTGACGGTGCCAATCTGGCACCCGAGCACCTGCCACTGCCAGTCTGGAACTCTGGCAGTGTCCCAAGCACCCTGGCAGTGCAATGTGCTAGGTGCCATGGGCCAGGAGGTCTCTAATGCCCTGCAAAAAACCCCTACATGCCTTTACTCCTTGTCCACCTTTGTGTAGAAATTTACTAAATGACGCCCTGGCGAGGTCTCGCAAGTGCTGCTGTTGCTTCCCAGGAGCCGGGTGAATCTGGCATCCACGTTTTTAAAGGAACCTAATGGTTCATTTATACATGCTGACCTGGATCATGCCCAGTGAGGGTGAGATCCAGATCATGCCAGGCGGATCAGCCCGGCTTGAAGCACGATTTGGGGCTCTACTGGGATTCACCTGGCATGCTCGGATACGCGCAGGTATAACGCGATCGCTGAATTGTGCCCATGCCGTACATGGCCTCTTCTGCTTCTGAATTCTTTTGACAGTTCATCACTGACACAGGTACGGCTGAAGCTACCCACTGAGGCTGGAGTTAATGACATTACTGAATCCCCAATCTGCACATTTAATAAGGGCTCCAGTGGCTTTAAGCAACGGGTTAGCCATCCACCGAGAAATTCAGGTAAAATTTGGCAACAGCGGGATCCAGGTAGGACATAGTTACCAATTGTACTTTAAACACGCCCACCCAGATATTGTCAGACAGGGAAGGTTAAAATCCGCCACTGATTCCTCGCACCCTCCAACTTCACTATGTTGCCTCCCTCTGACTTAAAAAGCAATGAGGTGGAATTGTGTTCTTCCACATTGGGAATATTCTGATATTTCTGTGGTGCAGTTAAATATGTGGTGCAGAATGAAAACTGGTCTGTCCTTTGCTGAGACATCATTCGCAATTAGTAGATGGTCCAAACCCAACAGCATGAAGTCATTCTATATGCTAACCCTTGACTATATTTATACAGAACACTTCAATACACAGGCTTAATCACCTCAGAGGAGAATTAACAAGGGGAAGGAAAATCAATTCCCATTTAATTTTTAAACTAGGTGACTTTCCAGCTCTCCATTTATCAGCAATGGAGGATGGTGTCAAGACCATTGGTCCATATTTTGGTTATTGATGGATTCTGTATCCAGACAGAACTGAGAAATGTAAGCTGCCTTTTTAGTGCAAAACCAACAAATGAAAAGTGTCTCTGCCAGATGTTACATAAGACATGGGAACAGCATACAAATAATCCAAGATTAAACGGATTGTAAAAACAACTAGAGAGATAGCTTTTTACCACAGACAACTTCATATTGCAGTAAGGTCAATGCTGGACTGTAGGTCAAGACTGCATTAAGCATTCGAGCATCAATTTTGGATTATGGCTTAATTTTTCACTTAGTTAGCTAACAGTTCCAAACACGTGTTTGTCCTATTTAAATAACGATCAAATGGATAGGTGGCATTCCAATTCAAACACACTGGCCAAATTAGACAGCCTGTCAACATTAAGAAAAAATAAGTATATATGTCAGAAGTCACTAGGATACTTGTTCATACCTAGTGCACTCCTGATAGGTTTTTTAGTCTGGTTGCAATTAGGTTGCAAGCATCATAGATTAGGTATTCAGCTGTAGCACTGTGGTATTACCACGAGAAAATGGGATCAAAGAAGATCAATTTATCAAAAGAGCCTCATATATGCTTCTATATTGATCATTTTGTTAACTTGCTATTAAGCACAAGCTGTGCCTCATACAACCAAAGGGTTCAACCATTCAAGTTATGATCCAGTTAGTGACCAGTAACTTTGTTTAAAGTAGATTAAGTCTGAAATCCCAGTTACCCACATGGAGAATAAAGCCACAATAATAATTATGATAATCTTTATTATTGTCACAAGTAGGCTTACTCCAGCGCCTGTTCGGGTACACAGAGGGAGAATTCAGAATGTCCAATTCGCCCAACAAGCACGTCTTTTGGGACTTGTGGGAGGAAACCAGAGCACCCGGAGGAAAAGCACGCAGACATGGCGAGAACGTGCAGGCTCCGCACAGGCAGTGACCCAGCTGGGAATCAAACCTGGGACCCTGGCGCTGTGAAGCTACACTGCTAACCACTGTGCTACCATGCCGCCCAGGTTCCATAGTTTTAAACAAACAAAATAAAGGTCACTATATAAATTCAGAAAAGTAAAACAATTTATAAGATCTATTTTATACTCTAACGTTCAGAATTAACATGAGGTAAATATGAATTAACAGGCACATTGTGGTGGAACATTGCACATTTAAAGGAAGATGTGACCAACCGGACATTCCAGGAATTTCTCAGGAACCCATCCAGACATCAGTGAACACTGTGAGCTACAATATCTTGTTAAAACTCTCTCCCTCGCAAGGGATTTCAATTATTATCTTTTGAAGATATAACCTCCAAATTCCCACAAACGCTGCTCCAACTCTGACTACATCAATGACGGCTCACCTCCTGATGATTCAATCTCTCCCCTTGGGACTGTGTTACATGGGATTCGCAAGCTGTACTGCAGCCTCGAATTGCTGGCACAATTACAACTCTTTTTGCAAATTGTTAGTTTCACTAAGCTGTCACTGTCCCAGAGTTTCTCTGAACTCCAATGTCCTGGCCGCACCAAACTATAAATGGCTCCCAGGGCTTCTCTGAGCCTTAACTGCCTGACACAGTACCAGTGACCTTCCGCCGCCATCTCAGCTCTCCCAGGACTTCACTGAACCCTCAATGCTTGAAGCCTAATAGCACCCAGAGCTTCTCTGTGAGCTGCAAATCACACAAGGTCCAAATTGCAACCAACCCCCTCTCCCAACAGACACACTGATACATTGAACCCAGAGAATCTTCTTAAAGCTCTACCCATCTCCATGATGATGTAGCCTTTCCTGAATGATTTTAAACCAGTTTGGTTGCATCTTTATAGACAACTTATATTTAAAGCACAAAATGGAATATCTCTCTTCCTATTTTTAGCACAACTGAAAAAATACAGTTCACAAGTACATGTTACACTGTCCTTTAAGAAGACATTCATTGCTCCCAGAATCAGTCCAAAATGATTCTTAGCTCCTAAAGGTTTACTTCTGTTCTGCTCTTTTCTCAGCTAACAGTTAATCTCAAACTATCCTTGAGAGTAATAATTGGTGATGTCTCACTCCAGCTAAAACTAGGCAAATCTTCCAGTTTCATTTTAACTCCTCACAAATTTTGTCTTTTCAATCAAAGCACAAGCTTCTACCAATGTGGTGGGGCAAACTATAGAGGCTGCCGACCTCTAGCTCTTCCTCTCACATATGGACCATGTCTACGATGCCCATTGATATTTTAGGAAAGCCTGTAACCTTATCTGTAAAATTGCCATCTCAAAACCTATCAACATGGCAACATGAATCACATGGGCCTTGTATCCAGATACTGATTAGTCAACCTTGACAGCCCAACTCTCTTTTTTCTTGGAACTAAATAAACAGTTTAATGCACAACTATTTGCAACCCAGCATCTGAACACTTGTCCGTGATTTTGGTGACTCACAGGTCTATCCCACTGTAAGCATACAGGTTGCTGCATAAACACCAAGCATAAACATCTTGTATCTTCTTTCTGTAAAACAATCTGAGTTCTCTTTCATCTCTAACAATCATATGACTCAGGCTTACTGACAAGCAGACCTCAGAACAGGTCAAATAACCCCTTTCATTTTACTTAAGTTAAAGACACAGTCCCAAAACATAGCCATCTTGTAAACCTCTTAATTGTAACACTAATTCAATACACTATGAATAGACATAACTCATGCTGACGCACTTGAAATGAACAGGAACTGTTACAAATCATCATGCATTATGCTGCTCCATTAGATCTTTGTGAAGACTGTCAAAAGGTAACTAATACTGTATTGAAACAGATCCAGTTACTGTAATTACTGGTGCTGAGGTAATTAAATGTACTGCCTGCAGTTATTTCTATTTTTAGAAATAAGATCAAAACATACTAATAGGAAGTTCATTCTATACCATACAGATCAAACTACAGTACTTCAGAATAGGTTATGATTGAATTATCCTAACCTTGCATATCAGCAAGAAAAAGGAATAGAAGCATTTCGAGAAGGTTAATGTCTGCTTTAAAGAAGGACAGAGGCTGGAAATGACAAAATGCTGGCAATCTGCCTTATCCATTAGCAGCTCTCACCGCACATTAATTTGGTAATGCTTTTGCAGAGGTCTTCCACTAGCTCATTACTCAGACCTGTGAGCTCTGAAAGAACAAGTCTGTTCATCGAAGAGTACCCAGTCGACAAAACTGTTGTTGCACTGGAACAGTTAAAAAAGCAGTAATGTTGCATGGAGTCAGAAAGAATTAAAATTGTAAAAATAAGCAAACATTCAAGTAATCATGATCCATGTGCCCATTTTATAATTATATAAAGCTAGTAAACATATTACTCAATACCCCAGCTTCAAGACAAATTGCTGTAGTTCTGTTGCCAAATATCACTAATTTTATTTTCAAAACAGATTTGTTCTAGAACCATACAACTGGTCAATTCTTATTGCCAAGTTTTCTCATTAAAGTTAGAGAACATAAAGGTGACAGGATCAAAAGAAAATCATTTCCACAAAAACACGGCTATGGTAATGTGTCACAGAATTAACAATGGGCGGGATTCTCCCGTCCGCCAGCTGCGCGTTTCTCGGTCGCGCGATGCTCATTGGCAGCGGGATTCTATCTTCCCGCCGATTGTCAGTGGGATTTTCTGTCGTAACCTCCCCACCCCACCAGGAAACCCGCTAGCGGGGGTGCACTGCCGGTGGGAAAAATGAAATTGCATAGGCCAGAGAGTTCCTGCCAGTATCACATCTAAACTGAGAAACATTGTGAGCATCAATGCTAGTTTATTTACTACATTTGAATATATGATACAAGTTGTAATGTATCAATGATGTAGAAAAAACATCAGAACTGTTCACAAACATAACAGCATTATTAATTACAAGATATCATTAATTTTTCATAACTAATAAAAGGGGTGTTCCAAGTAAAATGAAACACATGAATGAATCAAGCTCAGAATCTGATCAAATGTAGATCATTTAGTTAGCCACAGATACATTGCTAAAAATTCATCCAAGAGATATGGCTTCACTGGCTAGGCCAACATTCATTGCCCATCCCTAACTGCCCTTGAGAAGGTAGTGGTGAGTTGCCTTCTTGAGCTGCTGCGGTCTATGTGCTGGAGGTTCTGTTTGGGAGGGAGTTCCAGGACTTTGTCTCAATGACAGTGAAAAAACAGCAAAATATTTCCAAATGAAGATGGCAAATTGCTTGGAGGGGAACTTCCAGGTGGTGGTGTTCCGATGTATCTGCTGCTCGTCATTCTAGATGGTAGTGATTGTGGTTTGGAAGATGCTGCCTAAGGAGCTTTGCTGAGCTCCTGCATTGCATCTTGTAGGTGTATGCACTGTTGCCACTATTTGTCGGTGGTGGAGGGAGTGAATGTTTGTGGAAAGGGTGCCAATCAAATGGGCTGCTTTGTCATTGATGGTGTCAATCTTGAGTGTTGTTGAAGTTAAGTTCATCCAGGGAAGTGGTGAGTATTCCATCACACACCAGATTTGTGCCTTGCAGATTGTGGACAGGATTTGGGGAGTCAGGGGGTGAGTTATTCATCGCAGGATTGCTTGTGTTTGACCTCCTATTGTAGCCACTAGTTCGCTTCAGTTTCTGGTCAACAGTAACCTTCCAGGATGTTGATAGTGGAGGTTTCAGTGATGGTAATGTCATTGAATGTCAAGGAGTGATAGTTAGATTCCATTTTGATGGAGATGGTCATTGCTTGGCACTTGTGTGGCACAAATGTTATTTGCCACTTGTCAGCCCAAGCCTGATATTGTGCAGGTCTTGCTGCATTTGCAAATGGACTGCTTCAGTATCTGAGGAGACACGAATGGTGTACATGGTGCAATCATTGTGAACATCCCCACTTCTGGCCTTATGATGAAAGGAAAGAGGAAAGTCGTTGATGAAGTAGCTGAAGATGATTGGACCTTGGACACTCCCCTGAGGGACTTCTGTAGTGATGTCCTCAAGCGGAGATGACTGACCTCTAATAACTACAACCATCTTGCTTTTTGTACTCGGTAGGAGTCCAATCAGCAGAGTGCCACCACCCCCCACCCCAGTTCCCATTCACGCCTGGTTTACTCGGGCTTCTTGACGTCACGCTTGGTCAAATGACTTGATGTCAAGGGTAGCCGCTCTCAACTCTGGGGCTGGATTCACCAAAATTGGGGCTATGTCCCCAGGCCAGTGTAAAAACGCTGGTGTTTCATTCTTGACTTCCCTTGGAAAACTCAAGAGCGATTCTCCTACCTGCAGGGGGCTAGCAGGGCCCCGGGGAGCTGCTCGCAGATCTGGCTCCGAAAACAGGTCCCCATATCTGGTTGGGAGTCTGCGCATGCGCACGGTGGCGACCTGCAGTGGCTGCGCCATGCGGCATGGTGGACTTGGACCGCAGAGCGACCTCGGAAATGTAGGCCCCGCCGAGATGGCGCACACCCGTAGATCCGAGCCTCCCATGATGCATCACCCCCCGGTACTCAATCCCCCCCCCCACCAGGGCGGCCGCAGACAGAGACCGCAGCCGCCACCCGTTGTGCCCGACAGGCAATACATGGTTAGAACCACACCGTCGGGAACTCGGCCAGTTTTGCCCAGAGAATCGCCATGGAGCCTCTGTCGATGGCCCCCCAGCCACGCCGCGTAATCCGCGCGTAAGCTGGAGAATCGCGGGAACATCGCCGGGCACGATCCCCGCGTGAAAATGGATTCTCCGCCCTGCACCAAACGCGATTTCAGCGCGGGGCTGCGGAGAATTCAGCCTCTGGTCTTTGGTCCATGTTTGAATCAAGGTTGTAATGAGGTCAGGAGCTGAGTGGCCCTGGCGGAACCCAAATTAAGCATTAGTGAGCAGGTTATTACGAAGCAAGTGCTGCTTAATTGCATTCTTAATCACTTTACTGATGATCAAGAGTAGACTGATGGGGCGGTAATTGGTCGAGTGGAATTGGTGCTGCTTCTTGTGCACAGGACATACCTGTGCAATTTTTCATATTGCCGGGTTGATGCTAGGGTTGTAACTGTACTGAAACAGCTTGGCGAGAGATGCGGCAAGTTCTGGAGCACATGTCTTCAGTTCTATTGCTGGAAAATTTGCAGGGCCCATCGCCTTTCCTGCATCCAGTGTCATCAGACGTTTGTTGATATCATGTGGGGTGAATCAAAATGGCGGAAACTGCCTTTGTGATGCTGGGGACCTCCGGAGAAGGCCGGTAAGAATCATCCACTCAGCACTTATAGCTGAAGGTTGTTGTGAATGCTTCAGCTTTATCTTTTGTACAGACGTGCTGGGCTCCTCCATCATTAAGATGGGGGTATTTGTCGAGCTTCATTCTCCAGTGAGTTGTTTAAATGTCCACCACTATTCACAATTGTTTGTTTGTGGCAGCAATGCAGAGCTTAAATCTGATCCGTTGGCTGTGTGATCGCTTAGCTCTGCCTATCACTTGCTGCTTATGCTGTTTGTCTTACAAGTTGTCCTGTGTTGCAGCTTCGACTCACTTTTTAGGTATGAATCCACAGAATCCCTGCAGTGCCGAAGGAGGCCAGTCAGCCCATTAAGACTGCACTGATCCTCTGAAAGAGCACCCTCCCTAGCAACCCCCCCCCGCCCGCCCTATCCCCATAACCACACCAAACCTGCATATCTTTGCATACTATGGAGCAATTTAGCATGGCTAATCCACCTAACATTCAAATTTTGGACTGTGGGAAGAAACTGGCGCACCCGGAGGAAACCCACACAAGACACGGGAGAATGTACAAACTCCACACAGTCACCCAAAGCTGGAATCGAAACTGGGGCCCTGGCGATGTGCCCTCCTGCACTTCTTATTGAACCAGAGTTGATCCCTTGGCTTAGTAGTAATGGTATTCTGAAAATTCCTACGCCGGTTGCTAATTGTTTTTCTTTTGTCAAGAGCAGCTTTTTTTAAGTTAATATCTATGGGGCTAAATTTGACAACTGCCTTCAACAGTGTAGTCCTATTCATGACAGCAGCAATCTCAGACTCTAACTTCCAGCTGTTTATCATCTTCTCATTCACACGTTTTATTTCCTTTGCATCAACTATGGATGGTAAGATTCTCCCACTGTGCCAACTATAAAGCAGAAAGCATGTTAATTCTGCAGGATGATGAAAAGTATCCAAAACTGTTACTTTATTGTGGTTGTATTCACCAGCGAATGGTTACATAATATAAAACACCAGCAAAGAGCACAAATTCCATTGCCTCCATCATGCTAATAAAAGGAAGAAGAAAACCTATACCTTCCTGAATTGCTGCATTGTATTCAGTACTGCATTAGCAAACTAATCAAAGATCTAACCCAACAATTCAATTTCCCTCCATTTAGTCCAGTTCCGTCTGAATGAATGTTCACCGAAACGTGGAGTCAGCATGCTGTTGCACAAATTTGTTTGCGTGCACCCCGATGAGATCCAAATTTAATGGAGCAGCTAAATAGATCAAAGTTAATAAGGTGCTTGCTGAGGCTAGGTTAGGGGATGGAATCCATTTCCATAGCATCGCTTTCAGCAGCAATACACAAGTCCATCCCACTCCCGGGGGTGGGTGCCGTTTCCAGTGCGGCCTGCTCAGCCCTCAACCTTAAGAAGGTCATTCACAGAAATACTCCCTGCATGCACCAGATGCAGCTGAGCTATTCTGATATTGCACTGTCTTACTGGCTGATTTGCCATCCATTGGCCTAATTCGAACCACACAGAGCTGTCATGATATGCAGACACAGAAAATGATATACAGACAAGCAGCTAATGGACACAGAGAACAGGACATGACCAATAAGCAGGCACCACACTCAGGGGTGTGTTCGGACTATAAAAGACACGAGGCACTCACATTCCGCCTCTTTCCACTGATGAACATCTAGAGAGTCAGTCAAGGGGGGTTGTTACAATCTCACACCTCCACCATGTGACTAAGAGCTAGTCTGGTTCAGTCAGATAGAGTAACCACACTTAAGTTAGCAGAGAGTCGAACTCACAGAGAACTGTGCTAACTGTGCTATTAGTTCAATAAAGCTGATTGAACTAACTTCAAGGTCTGGAGTATCTTTCTGATCTAAGCTGCATCCAGTTGCAGCCAGTGTTAGACCAGTGTACCGAACACGACATGATACTAGGAGACTACTAATTTAAGGTGGCTTACCTCAGTCCGTTCCGTGACGACCAGCAAATGTGTCCCGGCACCATGGAGAAGATTCAGGCTCCTCACCAGCTCAGGACCTCCGGCAATCTCAGTGCCAACTGGCGGATATTCAAGCAAAGGTTTCTGCTGTACATCGAAGCCTCAGACCTCGAGGGTGCGTCTGATGCAAGGAAGATCGCGCTTCTCCTCACAACAGCGGTGATCAAGCCATCGAACTCTTCAACTAGTTTAACTTCACCGAAGACCAGGACAAGACAAAGTTTCAGACCATCCTGGACAAGTTTGATAGTCACTGTGAAGTGGACACCAATGAAATCTTCGAGCGCTACATATTCAAACAACGTCTTCAAGGTAAAGACGAATCTTTCAACCCTTCTTAACTAACCTCCGCCTGCTAGCGCTGTCTTGCTACTTTGGTGATATTGCTGACTCCATGATCAGAGACCGAATCGTGTTTGGAGTTCACTCTGATCCTCTGAGAGAGCAGCTCATAAAAATCAAGCATATGACCCTGCCAGTTGCGATTGAAACATGTACAGTGCATGAGCACGCAAAAAAAAAAATCAGTATTCCCAATACAATATGAGAAACTTGCCTCTCACGAGGCAATGAGTGTGCAGGCCATCTCCCGGATGCAGCGCCTCAGCATTGAAGACAGCGGCCATCTCGCGCTCTTTTCCCGGAGCCCCACGCATGCACGATGCGAACGGGATAACGACGCGGCCGACACCCGCACTGCGCATGTGCGACGACGTACACCGCGTCACGACGCCGACGTCATGACGTGCCCGAACTGTGGCAACGCCCACTGAAAGGGACATTGCCCTGCAAGAGGCAGGCGATGTTTAAACTGCGGGAAGCCTGGACACTATGCAGCCTTGTGCAGGTCTGCACCACCAGTCAGAGGCCAGGGCTCCCAATTCCGACGACAGCGCGTCCAGAATGTGCAATGATGATTACAGGATTCTGATCCTGGCAGTACAACGGATCCAGAGGACGAGTGCCTGGAGTCTGCCTACCGAGTGGGCATCATTACCACACGTGAACATGCCACACCTAACTCATCTCGCATCCAGTCCATCCTCGCTGTGGATTCGGAGGACGAATGGCATGTGGTGATGCAGGTCAACCGCTGCTCCATCCAGTTCAAGCTGGACACGGGTGCTGCTGCCAACCTCCTCTCACAGGCAGACTTCAAATGCATCAAGAAGCCCCCCAAGATCCTTCCAGCAGCCTGCCAGCTCCTGGACTGTAACGGTAATGCCATCACGGCACTGGGGTCCTGCCATCCACTCGTCTCCAACCGGACTACCCATGCACGGCTATGGTTTGAAATTGTCAAGCCGGACAGGGCATCCCTACTGGGCGTGCATGTCTGCAAAAAGCTAAACCTGGTGCAGCAGGTTTATTCAATGACATCCTCTAATGTGGATTTTCAAGCTGGCATTGTCGACATCCTCGCTCAGTATCCAGATGTGTTTGACGGGAGGGGCACTTTGCCATATCGGTACAAGATCCTACTGCGACCTGATGCCAAGCCAGTGGTCCATGCACCATGCCGGGTCCTGGCTCCGCTGAAGGAGCGCCTGAAGGAACAGGTCAAGGAGCTGCAGCAGCAAGGGATCTATCCAGGGTAACTGAACCGACTGACTGCGTCAGCTCAATGGCGGTGGTTAAAAAACCCTCTGGAGACTTGCGCATCTGCAAGGATCTCAACCAGAATGAAATGCGTGAACACTACCCCATCCCGAATCGGGAGGAACTCACCAGTAAGATGGCATATGCACGTTTTTTCACAAAGTTAGATGTGTCACATGGGAGTTGAAAGCCAAGCTCACCACTGCACCCGTATTGGCATTTTTTGACCCAGACAGGGAAACGAAAATCTCGACAGATGTGAGCCAGGATGGCATCGGTGCGGTCCTGCTGCAACGCGATGACACTTCATCCTGGGCACCGGTTGCCTCCGCATCAAGGGCAATGATGCCCACCGAACAAAGATATGCACAAATCGAGAAGGAATGCCTGGGCCTTCTCACTGACATTCTCAAGTTTCACGACTATGTCTACGGACTGCCGACATTCACAGTCGAGACGGATCACAGGCCCCTGGTCCACATTATCCACAAGGACCTTAATGACATGACGCCTCGGTTGCAGCGCATCCTCCTCAAACTCAGAAGGTACAACTTTGACCTGGTCTACACGCCTGGCAAGCAGCTCATCATTGCCGATACACTGTCCCGCTCCATCACCGTGCCTAGTGAACCACTGAATGTCATCCGGCAAATTGAGTCACAGGTTGAGTCACAGGTGCAGCTGTGTGCTCGCACCCTCCCGGCGTCTGATGAGAAGGTGATTTGTATCCGTGAGGAGACAGCCAAAGACCCCCTCTTGCAGCATGTTATGCAACACCTCGCCAATGGCTGGCAGAAAGGGCAGTGCCCTCAATTTTTCAATGTAAAGGACGACCCGACGGTGGTTGATGGTATCGTCCTCAAACTGGACCGGATTGTAATTCCACACAGTCTCCAGAGCTTGGTGCTCCGTCAAATCCATGAGGGCCACCTGGGTGTGGAAAAGTGCAGATGCAGAGCCAGGCAGGCTGTCCACTGGCCCGGGATCAGCCAGGACATCGCGAACATGGTCCTTAACTGTGCGACCTGTCGGACATCCGGTTGCGGCGAAGCGGAGCTAAGCCGCACGTTTCGGCACCTCCCGCGGCAATGGACTTTCGGGCTCTCCAGAGGAGCCCCAACGGAACTTTTTTGAGTTGATCCTGTGTGGGAAGGTGCAGTAAGGTCCCCCCTTACGATATATGCCCGAGATCAGCGGTGGAAGGGCAAAAAAAGAGGCTCTGGAGCAGCGGCAAAATCGAGGGGGAAAAAGCAAGATGGCGGAGGGCGGAGAGTGAGCAGCATGGAGGCCGGAATAGCAGGAGTTCCTTAAGCGATGTGTGGAGGAGCTGAAAAAGGAGGTGCTGGCGCCAATGCTGTTGGCGATCGAGGGGCTGAAGGAGACCCAGAAGGCCCAGGCGGTGGAGCTTCGTGAGGTGAAAGATAAAATGAATGACAACGAGGACGAGATCCTGGGCCTGGCGGTAAAAATGGAGGCGCACGAGGTGGTGCACAGGAGGTGGGCCGAGAGAATTGAGGTCCTGGAGAACAGGTCGTGGAGGAAGAACCTCCGGATTCTGGGTCTTCCTGAAGGAGTGGAGGGAGCTGATGCCGGGGCGTATGTGAATATGATGCTCCATGCGCTGATGGGTGCGGAGGCCTCTCCGACCCCCTGGAGCTGGAAGGGGCTCACCGGGTCCTGGCGAGGAGATCCAAGGCTAATGAGCCGCCAAGGGCGATAGTGGCAAGTTTCCATCGCTTCGCAGACAAAGAAAGTGTGCTGAGATGGGCCAAGAAGGGCGGAGCAGTAGATGGGAGAACGCGGTGATCCGAGTTTACCAGGATTGGAGTGCGGAGGTGGCAAGGAGGAGAGCTGGCTTCAACCGGGCCAAGGCGGTGCTGTATAAAAAAAGAGTCAGGTTCGGCATGCTGCAGCCTGCGCGACTGTGGGTCACTTATCAGGACCGACACCATTATTTTGAAACGCCAGAAGAGGCTTGGACCTTTATTCAGATGGAAAAACTGGACTCAAACTGAGGGGATGTGGTTGTGGGGGAGATGTTGGTTGTATATGGGGTTGTAAATATGGGTAAAGAATAAATTATTGGGTGGGAGGATGGATGGGGATGTGGGTAGAGTTCGGGTTCAAATTCCTAAAATTTCCCTTTTTTCTTTTCTGTAGACGAGATGATGATGATGGGGAATGTGGGTGTCGGTGCTGGAGGGAGGTGAGACTCGGGGATGAGGGAGCTGGGATAATGGCTGCAACAGGAGCTGCGCCACAGGGGGCAGGACTGGCCTAAGATAGGAGATGCCTAGTTGGCAGGGGGGGGGGGGAAACCCCCCTGGGGGGTAACCCCCCCAATCCGGCTGATCACGCGGAATGAGAGAGGCCTGAATGGGCCGGTTAAGAGGGCCCGAGTGTTCACGCACCTAAAGGGACTGAAGGCAGACGTGGCCATGCTTCAGGAGACACATCTGAAGGTGGCAGACCAGGTCAGGTTAAGGAAGGGATGGGTAGGACAGGTGTTCCATTCGGGGCTGGATGCAAAGAATAGTGGTGGGAATACTGGTGGGAAAGCGGGTGTCGTTTAGGGCCAAGAACATAGTAGCGGATAAGGGAGGCCGATACGTGATGGTGAGTGGTAGGTTGCAGGAGTGGAGGTGGTACTGGTGAATGTATATGCCCCAAACTGGGACGATGCTGGATTCATGAAACGGATGTTGGGGCGTATTCCAGACCTGGAGGTAGGAAGCTTGATAATGGGTGGGGCTTTTAACACGGTGCTGGACCCAGCATTAGATCGCTCCAGATCCAGGACGGGGAAGAGGCCGGCTGCGGCCAAGGTGCTTAGTGGGTTTATGGACCAGATGGGGGAAGTAGATCCGTGGAGATTTGCCAGGCCTTTGACCAGAGAATTTTCTTTTTTCTCCCACGTGCTTACTCCCGGATAGATTTTTTTGTTCTGGGCAGGGCATTGATCCCGAAGGTGGAGGGAACGGAGTATTCGGCCATAGCCATTTCAGACCATGCCCCACATTGGGTGGAGTTAGAGCTGGGGGAGGAGAGGGACCAACGCCCGCCGTGGAGGTTGGATGTGGGACTGCTGGCAGACGAGGAAGTGTGCGGGAGGGTGCATTGAAAGGTATCTGGAGGCCAACGACAACGGGGAGGTGCAGGTGGGAGTAGTATGGGAGGCGTTGCAGGCGGTGGTGAGGGGAGAGTTAATCTCCATCAGGGCTCATAGGGTGAAGAGAGAGGGCTGGGAAACGGAGAGGTTAGTGGGGGAGATTTTAAGGGTGGACAGGAGCTATGCAGAGGCTCCTGATGAGGGACTACTCAAGGAGAGACGAAGTCTCCAGACGGAGTTCGACCTGTTGACCACAGGGAAGGCAGAGGCACAGTGGAGGAAGGCACAGGGGGCGATATATGAATATGGGGAGAAGGCGAGCCGGATGCTGGCACATCAGCTCCGTAAGAGGATGGCAGCTAGAGAAATAGGCGGAGTCAAAGATGGCAGGGGAACTACGGTGCGGAGTGCGGGGAAAATGAATGAGGCTTTTAAGGCCTTTTACGAGGAACTGTATAGGTCCCAGCCCCCAGGGGGAAAAGAGGGGATGCAGCGATTCTTGGACCAATTGAGGTTTCCAAGGGTGGAGGAGCAGGAGGTGGCTGGTTTGGGGGCGCCAATTGGGGTGAAGGAGCTGGTTAAAGGACTGGGGAGCATGCAGGCAGGGAAGGCCCCGGGGCCGGATGGGTTCCCAGTGGAGTTTTACAGGAAATATGTAGACCTGTTAGCCCCGTTGCTGGTAAGGACCTTCAATGAAGCAAGGGAGGGGGGTACCCTGCCCCCGACAATGTCGGAGGCGATGATCTCTTTGATCTTGAAGCGGGATAAGGACCCACTGCAATGTGGGTCGTATAGACCGATCTCGCTCCTTAATGTAGATGCCAAGTTGCTGGCAAAAGGGTTGGCCACGAGGATTGAGGACTGTGTCCCGGGGGTGATTCACGTGGACCAGACGGGGTTCGTAAAGGGTAGGCAGTTAAATACTAATGTGCGAAGGCTCCTAAATGTGATAATGATGCCATCGGTGGAGGGAGAAGCGGAGATAGTGACAGCCATGGACGCGGAGAAGGCCTTTGATCGGGTAGAGTGGGAGTATCTCTGGGAAGCGTTGAGGAGGTTTGGGTTTGGGGGAGGGTTTATTAGATGGGTTAAGCTCCTGTATAAAGCCCGGTGGTGAGTGTGGTCACGAACCGGCGAAGGTCGGAATATTTCCGGCTGTATCGAGGGACGAGGCAGGGGTGCCCCCTGTCCCCTCTGCTGTTTGCATTAGCAATTGAATCTTTGGCCATGGCGTTAAGGGAGTCGGGGAAATGGAAGGGAGTGGTTCGAGGGGGAGAGGAACATCGAGTGTCTCTGTACGCAGACGACCTGTTGCTGTATGTGACGGACCCAGTGGAGGGGATGGTGGAGGTAATGCAGATCCTACGGGAGTTTGGAGATTTTTCGGGCTATAAGCTCAATGTGGGAAAGAGTGAGCTCTTTGTGATCCATCCGGGGGACCAGGGAAGAGGGATAGACGACCTACCGTTGAGGAGGGCGGAAAGGAGCTTTCGATACTTGGGGATTCAGGTAGCTAGGAGCTGGGGGGCACTGCACAAACTTAATTTGACGCGGTTGGTGGAACAGACGGAGGAGGAGTTTAAAAGGTGGGACATGTTGCCACTCTCGTTGGCGGGCAGGGTACAGTCGGTTAAAATGGTGGTCCTCTCAAGATTTCTTTTTGTATTCCAATGCCTCCCAATTGTGATTACTAAGGTCTTCTTTAAGAAGGTAAGCAGGAGCATTATGGGATTTGTGTGGGCGAGGAAGACCCCGCGGGTAAGGAGGGGGTTCCTGGAGCGTAGCAGAGATAGAGGAGGGTTGGTGTTGCCGAATTTGGCTGGTTACTATTGGGCAGCCAACATGGCAATGATCCGTAGGTGGGTGATGGAGGGAGAGGGTGCGGCGTGGAAGAAGTTGGAGATGGCGTCATGCAAGGGAACGAGCCTGGGGGCGCTGGTGACGGCACCGCTGCCGCTCTCGCCGACAAGGTACACCACGAGCCCGGTGGTGGCGGCAAAGCTAAATATCTGGGGGCAGTGGAGACGGCACAGGGGTGCGACGGGAGCCTCGGTGTGGTCCCCGATCAGAGACAACCATCGGTTTGTCCCAGGAAGGATGGACGGGGGGGGGTTCAGAGCTGGCATCGGGCAGGGATTAGAAGAATGGGGGACCTGTTCACTGACGGGACGTTTGCGAGCTTAGGGGCGCTGGAGGAGAAGTTTGGGCTACCCCCGGGAAACGCTTTCAGGTACATGCAAGTGAGGGCGTTTGTAAGGCGGCAGGTGTGGGAATTTCTGCTACTCCCAGCCGGGGGTGGGGGCGGGGGGGGGGGGGGGGGGGGGGGCGTGTCTCTGGGGGGAATGTGAGCAAGAAAACACATGACTGACCCGGAAACTGACATGTACGGGAAGAATCCAATGTACAAAGTTCTGTATCGTATTGACTTGCTATGTTCATGTCTTGCCACGCGAGTTCTCTTTCTCTTCTTTGTTACGGAGGGGGGGGGGGGGGGGGGGGGGGGGGGGGGCGGTTGTTTGTAAGGTGGAAAATATTGTTGAAAAAAATCTTAATAAAAACCTATTTAAAAAAAAACTGTGCAACCTGTCAACACTTCCAGCCAGCGCAGAGTAAGGAGACACTTCTGCAGCATTAAATCGAACCCTCTCCGTGGTCCAAGGTTGGCATCGACCTCTTTCATGCAAATGGTCGTGATTACGTGTTGATCATTGATTACTTTTCCAATTACACTGAAGTCGTGAAGCTCTCAGACCTCACATCTCGGACCATCATCAAGGCCTGTTAGGAGACGTTCTCCAGGCATGGTATCCCACTCACTGTCATGAGTGACAATGGCCTGTGCTTCAGCAGCCATGAATGCTCTCTGTTCGCCCAGTCATATCAGTTCAAACACGTCACTTCCAGCCCACACTATCCGCAGTCAAACGGAAAAGTTGAGAAAGGGGTGCACATAGTGAAGCAACTCATCTGCAAGGCCACGGATTCTGCGTCTGACATTCCCCTTGCGCTGCTTGCATACAGGGTGACCCCAATGACCACTGGCATGTTGCCGGCTCAAATCCTGATGAACAGAGACCTGCGAACGGCACTTCCAGCCATACACGTGCCCAACCTGGATAACCTCCCGGTGCTGCAGAAGGTGCAGTAACTCCGAGACCGGCAAAAACAGGGCTATGATGCTCATGCCACCGATTTGCCCGTGTTATCCCCGTCAGACACTGTTCCCTGATCCCTGATGGAGGCTGGTCAGTTCCGGCTGTCGTTGTTCGACAGGCTGCCCCCCGCTCGTATGTTGTGCGTCTGGCTGATGGTTCTGTTGTGCGACGAAACAGACGGGCACTGCGCAAAGTTGCCTGCCCGCAACCGCATTCTTCTCCGTTTCCTTCTGTTGTTTTGCCACCTCCTGATACCTCGACTCACGAGGCCACCAGTCAGGCTTCAATCCCGCCCATCAAGGCGCTGTCGTCCCCACCACCACCTCTCCGACGGTCGACCAGGATCAGACACAAGCCACAGAGACTGGACCTATGAACATTTGTTCTGTTTGCTATGTTCTGTGTTCTCGCATTAGACAGCTGTTTCCTTGTGTACATATGTTCACATCCACTGCATGTATACATGTTAATATTGGCCTATTCTTGTAAATACGTTCACATATGTCATCCAAACATAAAAAAAAGGGGAGATGTCTGTTAGACGTTTTAGTTGCTGTGATATGAAGAGTCTAAAGTTCGGTTCCTTTTTCACAAACACCCATTTATTTCATTCCAACAGCCTTTGCACAAATCTCTCACTGTACATCACCTGACAGAGGCCACCTGAAGCCCCTTTACATATCAGTGTCAATTAATGGATACTTAACATAAATAAGACAACTAATTGCAATGTCTCTTAACCCATTACTTAACAATGTCATGATATGCAGACAAGCAGCTAATGGACACAGAGAACAGGACATGATCAATAAGCAGGCAGGACACTCAGGGGTGGGATCTGACTATAAAAGACACGAGACACTCACACTCCGCCTCTTTCCACTGATGAACATCTAAAGAGTCAGTCAAGGGTGTTGTTACAATCTCACACCTCCACCACGTGGCTAAGAGCTAGTCTGGTTCAGTCAGATAGAGTAACCACACTTAAGTTAGCAGAGAGTCAAACTCACAGAGAACTGTGCTCACTGTGCTATTAGTTCAATAAAGCTGATTGAACTAACTTCAAGGTCTGGAGTATCTTTCTGATCTAAGCTGCATCCAGTTGCAGCCAGTGTTAGACCAGTGTACCTAACACGACAAGAGCCATTCAACAAATGTGCATATCATTCACCAAAGAACAAGTGCAAAAGACAGGTCCAGCATCAGTGATATCTTAAGGGCTACGCACCCAACTTACAGGCAAGGTGAATTTGAAGAACCCCTGCTCCTGCAAAGTGTGAAAGTGTTCTAAATATTGCTGGAGGTATTGGGAGTTCCTGAATTTGGCAGACAGTGCTGCTGCCAGGGGACAGGGGGTTTGGTGACCTGTACACACAGAGGTTGCAATAAAGCAATGGCAGTGCCCCTGGGTCTACAGGTTGGCATGGAAATGCTTCATAGAAGGCAAGCTCTGCATAATGCCCACTACCAGCTTGGATCCAGACTCCTCTATCTTTGGCTTGGCTGGCGAGCAAATGCACCTGACACCACAGTAGATACGCCCTTTCAGCATTCTTCTACATGTCATCCCATTGAGTCCGTCATCGGATATTTTACAACAGTACTTGCCATTCACCTCACCGTCTGGTGAACTGACAAAGGATCCATCCTTTAACCCCAGCCTGGCTGCAGTCCACATGCCCGGTGACTGACCATGGATGATCTGCACTCTATGTTAGACTCCAAAGCAAGCACAGTGCCAGTATCTGAACTAGTGGCTGCTAGTGTCTGATGAAGTGTCAAGGCCTATTCATTACTGCACTGCTATGCTCTCACACTCCCTGCGAGGGCTGCTGTGGCTGGGAAGGTGGATGTTCTTGGGTGGATGAAAACAGGAAATCAGAAAGGAAAAGTTGGAGTGAGGGAGGGGGTTGGAATTAATCCATAATCAAACCAACAGCAGCTTGTTCATCGTGCCAATCAGCAGCATGGGGGTGACCTGGGAGTTGAGAACATATTATCATCCTAAACTTTCCCAGGAACACCAGACACGAGAGCCTCTGTCACAGCCAACCCCATGATGCAGAGAACCATCTCCTCCATTGGTCTCAGTACATCCTGTTCCCTCGTAGAATCACTACATTCGGCCCATTGAGTCTGCATCAAACCTTTGGAAGGGCCCCAACCTATCCCTTAACCCAACAACGCCACTTAACCTAACCTTTTTGGACACTAAGGGGTAATTGACCATGGCCTGCACATCCTTGGACTGTGGGAGGAAACCGGAGCACCCGGAGGAAACTCACGCTGACATGGGGAGAAAGTGTAAACTCCACACAAAAGTCACCCAAAACCGGAATTGAACCCAAGTCCCTGGAGATGTGAGGCAGCAGTGCTAACCACAGTGCCAATGCGCTGCCTCAGCTCTGCTCCCTTCTATTGTAATATAAATGGCAGAATGTCAGTGATCGTGTTTTCTTTTGTTTGGTTGTTGTGACTGCCAGTGCTGAATAATTGTAGGCATGCAGAGGCAGTGAGAGGTAGGTGTGAGGTTGGCAGCATTGGTGGATAGGGCAGCACGATGGCGCAGTGGGTTGGCCCTGCTGCCTCACGGCGCCGAGGTCCCAGGTTCGATCCCAGCTCTGGGTCACTGTCCCCGTGTGGAGTTTGCACATTCTCCCCGTGTTTGTGTGGGTTTCGCTCCCACAACCCAAAGATGTGCAGGGTAGGTGGGTTGGCCACGCTAAATTGCCCCTTAATTGGAAATAATGAATTGGGTACACTAAATTTATTTTTAAAAAAGCATTGGTGGATGTTTGAGGGTGAGGTGGAGTATCTAGCTATTAGGAGTCAGTCCTGTGTGTCAATAAGCGTTGCTAGATGAGCGACATATTGAGCAGCTTGAGAGGCTGGTGGTCTGGCCAATACAGTAGTAAATGTCAGGTCCAAGATGCATTCATTTTCCTTAACCATCCGAATGAGAGCAGGAGTCTTCTTGTGCTGCCAAGTCCTCGGGTTAAAATACTGGGAGCTGTCCTCCCTGGCCATCTTCCTACCCCAACCAGACACTCTGCTGATGTTCATCATGGCAATAGCAGACAGCTGGGAGGCTGACTCAGCGGGGTGATGTTTGCAATGGTAGGGTGAGGGGAACCACTGCAGAATGGACTAACCCTCATATTTGCGCTCATATAATTTTGGCTTCTTGAACATCCCCAATTTTAATTGGTCAACCACTGATGGATATTCCTTCGGCCCTAAACATCGGAATCTCTTTCCTAAACCTCTGTCAAGCTGCATCTCTTTCCTCCTTTAAGAATCTCCTTAAAACTGACCATTCTGACCAAACAGTTTGGCCACCTAACATGATAATGTGTTTTGTGGCTCGGTATCAAACCTTGCTTTATAAAAGGTACCTATGAAGAGCCTTGGGATATCTTATTACATTAAAGGTGCCATGTGGACATGATTTGTTGCTGCTGTTGAATATACAAGTGTCTACTTCATTGAAGGGGCTGGTTTAGCACAGGGCTAAATTGCTGGCCTAGAAAGCAGACCAAGGCAGGCCAGCAGCATGGTTCAATTCCGGTACCAGCCTCCCCGAACAGGCGCCGGAATGTGGCAACTAGGGGCTTTTCACAGTAACTTAATTTGAAGCCTACCTGAGACAATAAGCGATTTTCATTTCATAGCTTTAAATTCCATAAAAGGCAATCCCACTATTTGAGCCAGCGAGTGTCTATTAGATGAGGGCTTTATTCCTGCATTGGGCCATTTGGATGAAATGTCATTTGGAACAGCTTCTTTGGTCATTGCCAAGGCACAGAAAGAAACTACTTCAGCAGGAAATCAATGCTATCAGGAGGAGATGGGAAAATAACAATGGAGGAAAAAGTAATTTATGACTAAAATATCATGCATTGAAAACCAGAATGGTCATATTTATGTCAACGCTATTGGTGACAAGTTAGAATGTAATCATATAAAACTACTGGTGGAAGGCTCATCAGCAAACTAAACAGCTTAAAAGAAGTCCTCTCCTTTCGATGGCGGTTGTTCAGGTAAGGTTATCTAATCAACTGAGGACTGTCGCTCAGATAATAATAGATTTGAAAGGCATTGAACAAGCCAACAGTACAATTCTGTATGTGCCTGATCAATAAATTGCTTTTGATTTCCTGTGGCTTATAGCTTAACATTTCAAAATATGAACACAGATATGCCCAAGGCACTAATTCTAATCAATGCTGAACAACCTCAAATAGGTATAGTTCAGTTTAACTGATTGACGATAAATATGTTCAACTTATTAAGCGATTCTGTTCCCAGAAGATTTCAATGCACTTCACCTTTAGCTACACAGGCAATTGTCTTGAGCACAGTTATGAATTTGCTGAAGGGAATTGAATAAATGCTTGAAAAGGAGAAATTTTCAGGGCTGTGGTGAAGAGCAGAGGACGAGGACTAATTAGATAGTTTTTCAAAGAGACACAGACACAATGTGCTGACTATCATCTTTCTGTGCTGTATGATTGTACAAGGTCTGTGATGTACCATCAATGACGACAGACGAGAGTCGGAAGAGTACACTGTGGCTTTAATCAGCTAAAAGACACCTGCTGGCAGCCGGTCCCAGAATGAGGGCAGGGCTGGAGGTTAGCAACTTGATACTTGAGCCCGAGGGACGGAGCCACAGGGACAAACCCAGACATGTAACCAACAGTAAGAACAGTAAGCACAATATAATACAGTGGTTTACTACATTCACCCCCTGTTAGAAAAGAGTCTGGTGGGTGTGAAGTGGATGGGTTGAATTAGAGATCGAGTCTGTCAGGGGCTTTGACCTTCCACTGTGATTGCCTCAGTCCCGGCTGTGGTGAAGACATTGGTGCCGGATGAAGTGCTGAGGCCTGCGTATCCAGGAGCGTGTCGTCTTCCGGATAAGTAGCAACGGAGGGAGACGGTGTAGAATCGTGAGTAGCAACGGAGGGAGAGTGTAGAGTCGGGGGTTGTGGTGTTGGTCGCTGGGGAACCTGCGGGTGCCAAGTCCCGAAGGGAGACTGTGTCCTCCCACCAGTCATGGTGTGCCACGTTGGCATATTGGGGGTTAGCATGGAGGAGAAGGACCCGTTCGACCAGGGGATCTGACTTGTGACTCCTCGCATGCTTCCGGAGGAGGACGGGCCCTGGGACTGTCAGCCAGGATGGGAGCGAGACCCCTGAGGTGGACTTCCTGGGGAAGCCAAACATTCTCTCGTGAGGTGTCGCATTGGTGGCGGTACACAGGAGCAACCGGATGGAGTGGAGCGCATCGGGAAGGACCTCCTGCCGGCGGGAGACAGGGATACTTCTAGAGCGTAGGGCAAGAAGAACAGCCTTCCAGACCGTCGCGGTCTCCCTCTCCACCTGTCCGTTTCCCCGGGGGTTGTAGCTGGTAGTCCTGCTTAAGGTGATGCCCTCGCTAAGCAGGAACTGACACAGCTCATCACTCATGAAGGAGGAACCCCGATCGCTATGGATGTTAGTGGGGAAACTGAACAAGGTGAAGAGGCCGCGCAGGGCCTTGATGACTGTGGCAGAGGTCGTGTCAGGGCATGGGATGGCAAAAGGGAAACGTGAGTGCTCATCAATGATGTTGAGAAAGTACACATTACGGTCAGTGGAGGGGAGGGGCCCTTTGAAATCGATGCTGAGGTGCTCAAAGGGGCGGGAGGCCTTTACCAGGTGTGCTCTGTCCGGCCGAGAGAAGTGCGGTTTTCACTCCTCGCAGATCTGGCAGTCCCTGGTCATGGTCCTGACCTCCTCGATGGAGTAAGGCAGGTTGCGAGCCTTGATAAAGTGGAAAAACCGGGTGACCCCTGTGTGACAGAGGTCATTGTGGAGGGCCCGAAGTCGATCTACTTGTGCGCTGGCACATGTACCGCAGGATAGGGCATCTGGGGGCTCATTGAGCTTCCCAGATCGATACAAGATATCATAATTATAGGTGGAGAGTTCGATCCTCCACCTTAGGATCTTGTCATTCTTGATCTTGCCCCGCTGTGTATTATTGAATATGAAGGCAACCGACCGCTGGTCAGTGAGGAGAGTGAATGGCCTGCCGGCCAGGTAATGCCTCCAATGTCGTACAATGGCCTGGCCTTCCTTTTTGACGGAGGAGTGTCGAATATCGGAGCCCTGGAGGGTACGGGAGAAGAAAGCCACGGGCCTGCCCGTCTGGTTGAGGGTAACGGCCAGAGCAAAGTCAGACACATCGTTCTCCACCTGGAATGGGATAGACTCGTCTACTGAGTGCATCGTGGCTTTAGCATTATCTGTTTTGATGCGGTAGAAGGCCAGTTGGGCCTCAGCCGTCAGGGGAAAAATGGGGGATTTAATGAGTGGGCGGGCCTTGTCCGCATAATTGAGGACCCACTGGGCATAATGGGAAAAGAATCCAGGCATCTCTTCAGGGCCTTGGGGCAATGGGGGAGTGGAAGTTCCAGGAGGGGGTGCATGCGGTCGGGATCAGGCCCTAGGACTCCGTTTTCCATAACGTAGCCAAGAATGGCTAGGCGGGTTGAGCGGAAAACGCATTTCTCCTTATTGTATGAGAGGTTAAGGAGCTTGGCAGTGTGGAGGAAATGTTGGAGGTTAGCATCATGGTCCTGCTGGTCATGGCACAGATGGTGACATTATCCAGATATGGGAACGTGGCCTGCAGCCCGTACTGGTCAACCATTCGGTCCATCTCCCGTTGGAAGACTGAGACCCCATTGGTGACGCCGAAGGGGACCCTGAGGAAGTGGTAGAGGCGGCCACCTACCTCGAAGGCAGTGTATTGGCGGTCCTCCGGGCGGATAGGGAGCTGGTGGTACACGGACTTCAAGTCAATAGTGGAGAAGACTCGGTACTGCGCAATCTGATTGACCATGTCAGATATGCAGGGGAGAGGATACGCATCGAGCTGCGTGTACCGGTTGATGATCTGACTGTAGTTGATGACCATCCGGTGCTTCTCCCCAGTTTTGACGATTACCACTTGGGCTCTCCAGGGGCTAGTACTGGCCTCTATGATCCCCTCCCGCAGGAGTCGCTGGACCTCCGACCTGATAAAGGCCTTGTCCCGAGCACTGTATCGTCTGCTCCTAGTGGCAACGGGCTTACAGTCCGGGGTGAGGTTAGCAAAGAGCGGGGGTGGGGCGACCTTAAGGGTCGAGAGGTTACAGACGGTGAGAGGAGGCAGGGGTCCATCGAATTCCAAGGTAAGACTTTTGAGGTGACATTGGAAATCTAGACCTAGTAGTAGGGCAGCGCAGAGTTGGGGGAGGACGTAGAGCTTGAAATTTTTGTACTCGACACCCCATACTGTAAGGGTTGCGACACAGTATCCATGGACATCCACGGAATGTGATTCGGAAGCCAGGGAGATTTTCTGAGTCTCGGGTAAAATTGGGAGGGAGCTGCGCCGTACCATATCCGGGTGAATGAAACTCTCCGTGCTCCCGGAGTCGAAGAGGCAGGTCGTCTCGTGGCCGTTGATCCGGACGGCCATCAAGGATTTAGTGAAGTGATGAGGTCGAGACTGGTCGAGGGTGATGGAGGCGAGCTTCGGAAGGTGGGTGGGCTGATCGAGGGTAGCGGAGGCCAGTGTACGATCTGGTGAGCAGGGGTACAGGGAGGCAGCAGGGTGAGTACAAGATGGCAGCCCCCACAGGTCGCACCTGGTGGGTGGCGCCGAAGATGGCGGCCCCCACGGGTCGCGTCAAAGATGGCGGCCCCCACGGGCCGCGCGTGGTGGATGGAGTGGAAGATGGGGGCGGTCCCCGCAGGCTACATGCAGTGCTGCTGGGTTTAAAAACAGGTCGGGCCTGCAGACTTTTGCGAAGTGGCCCTTCTTTCCGCATCCGTTGCAGTTCGCGCTCCTCACTGGGCAGCGTTGTCTGGGGTGCTTACCCTGGCCACAGAAGTAACATTTCGGGCCTGCGGAGTTTGCGGGTCGCTGCGTGGCACAGGCTTGCGGCGCCCCTGGGTCGGGTGATGGCGGCGCCCATGACGTCCATGAGGGTGCCACGTGGTCAGAGGCGTAGGCATCCATGTTATGGAAGGCCACTTCGATCGAGTCCGAGAGCTGTACTGTGTCTTGGAGATTGAGTGTATCTCCTTCTAGTAGGCGCTGGCGGATGTAATTAGATTTTATACCTGCGACATAGGCGTCCCCGATCAGCAATTCGGTGGGCTTGACAGCCGATACTACCTTACAACTGCAGTTCCGGCCGAGTACCCGCAGAAATTCAGCTTGCGATTCTCCGGGGCGCTGTCGCCTCGTGGCAAGGAGATGCCTAGCGTACACCTCATTGACTTCCTTAACATACTGCCCCTTCAACAGCATTATCGCATCCTCGTACGAGGTAGCTCCCCTGATAAGAAGGTAAACTTGCGGGCTCACCCGGGAGTTGAGGACTCGCAGATTGTGGGTCTCAGCGACGGCGGCAATGGAGGAATCAATGTAAGATTCAAAGCAGCTTAGCCAGTCTTCAAACGTGGCAGTGGCGTCGGCTGCTTGGGGGTCCAGCTCCAGGCGATCAGGCTTGGGCGATGGATCCATCTTAACATTTTAGCTGATTAAATTGATGTACCATCAATGATGACAGACGAGAGTCGGAAGAGTAAACTGTGGCTTTAATCAGCTAAAAGATACCTGCTGGCAGCCGGTCCCAGAATGAGGGCAGGGCTGGAGGTTAGCCACCTTTATACTTGAGCCCGAGGGGCGGAGCCAGCAGGGACAAACCCATACATGTAACAAACAGTAAGAACAGTCAGTACAATAAGTAAGAACAGTAAGTACAATATAATACAGTGGTTTACCACAGGTCTTGTTCACTTTGCACGATTCATCTTGTTAACAGAGCTATGCACTGAATGAAAACTGTTTTTTTTTGCCAAAGGAGGGTGCATATGCCTTGTTAATCTTTATTAGGCCTGGCAAATGGCACCTTGTGAAATTTCTATGTCTCTTAAGTTTGGCTCTGAACGTTTTATGACCTCTCCTGGAAATGTCCTCACTCCTGATGTTAAGAAATACAGAATAGGAAAATCTGCCATAAGTCACAACAATATTCTTTCTCGATATTGAAAAGCAGAAGATCTCAAGGGATAAGTACAAGGTCTTACAATTAATAAGTCTCAGGTGTCGAAATTTTCCAGGCCTTCCCACCAGTGGGCTCCTCCGGTCCCGCCGATGGTGACTGACCCCTCCCCCCCACAGACACACACACAATGCCACATTTCCTGATGGTGTAGAATGCGGGACATGCAAACCCCATAGGATACAGGCAGAACCTGAAGATCCAACCGCCAGTCCAAACGTGGGCTGCCTCTGCCACTGGACAATACATTACGGGCGGGGGAATCAGTTAGGCTAGCTGAACTGAAATGAGACAGCGAAACAAGGGTACATGAGTACAAATGTGGTGGATTCTGTCAGGACGGCAGCACAAGTGGATAGCACTGTGGCTTCACAGCGCCAGGGTCCCAGGTTCGATTCCCCACTGGGTCATTGTCTGTGCGGAGTCTGCACGTTCTCCCCGTGTCTGCGTGGGTTTCCTCCGGGTGCTCCGGTTTCCTCCCACAGTCCAAAGACGTGCAGGTTAGGTGGATTGGCCATGATAAATTGCCCTTAATGACCAAAAAGATGAGGAGGGGTTATTGGGTTATGGGGATAGGGTGTAAGTGAGGGCTTAAGTGTATCAGTGCAGACTCGATGGGCTGAATGGCCTCCTTCTGCACTGTATGTTCAATGTTCTATGTCCTTAAATAGAGCCTTTAATGTAGTAAAACATTCCAATGCACTTCACAGGAGCGATAGCAAACAAAATTTGATAAGATGAATCTGGACAGGTTTTCAAAAACCTGGTCAGGTATCAAGCTTCTAAAAGCAAGGAGAGGGGTAGAGAAATTTAGCGAGGGGCTTCCAAAGTTTAGGGCTGAGGCAGTTGAAGGCAGAAAACTCAAGCGATTATAATCAGCATTACACAAGAGGCCAGAATTGGAGGAGTGCAAACACCTCAGTGGCTTACTGTAGGACTGGAGGAGCAAGGGCACGGAGTGATTTGAAAACCAGGTTAAGAATATTAAAATTGAGGTACAGTAGGTAATGGGTGAACAGGATTTGGCACAATCAAAATCTGGGCAGCAGAAGTTCAAGTTTAGAGTGAGAAACATTGGAAAAGGCGATTACTATAGTTTACTCAGGGAGACTGCAGGAGCAAGTAGTTCAGATATCTTTCAGGTAAAATTGAATTTGTAGCTTGAAGAGAAACATAATGGTCCAGCTTTTTCAGTCAATGACACTGATCATTCATTCTCACTTATGCTTGTCCGTAGATTTTCCACGGATTATTGTGCCAGAACAAGGTAACACTCGAAACAGGGGATCTGAAACCTATGTGAACAAGTTAACTAACAAAGTGTCTCCTTTACCAATCAGATTGAAGAATTCTTACTGAGATATGCAGAGTCTAAACCAAAGTGTAGGTTAGAATGTTAAATTTGATGTTAAATCATGTACAGAAAGCAAAATAGAGAGGAGTAACAGACAGATAAATAAAAATGCTAAATACATGTATTTTTTATATTTATAAAAAATCTCAAAGATTAAAGCTTGGGATAAACATAAGATATTACGAGGGGTTGAGGAAATTAGAGACCTTGGAGTGTGTGTCCACAGGTCCTTGAAGGTGGCAGGACAGGTGGACAAGGTGGTCAAGAAAGCATATGGAATGCTTTCCTTCATTGGGCAAGGTATTGAATACAAAAGCAGGGATATAATGCTGGAACTGTATAAAACACTGGTCAGGCCGTAGCTGGAATTTTGTTTCCAGTTCTGGTCACCACATTACAGGAAGGTCATATTGCTCTGGAGATGCAGAGGAGATTTACAAGAATGTTTGCCGAGGCCTGAAAATTGCAGCCATGAGGAGGGATTGGTTAGGCTCGGGTTGTTTTCCTGAGGACATAGGAGGCTAAGGGGTGACCTAACTGAGGTGCACAAAATTATGAGGAGCCTAGATAGGGTAGCCAGGAAAGACTAATTTCCCGTAGCTGAGGGGTCAATCACCAGGGAGCATAGATTTAAGGTGATTAGTAGAAGTATTAGAGTGGACTTGAGGAAAAGCTTTTTCACCCAGAGGGTAGTGGACCTCTTGAAATCCCTGCTTCAGTTGGTGGCTGAGGCTGAAATGCCCAAATCATTTAAAAAGGCACCTGGATCTGCATCGGGATTGCTGTAACTTGCAAGGTTACGGACAAGCTGCTGGACAGTGGGATTAGAATGAGAGGCTAGTTTATTTCTCTCTTTTTTGGCTGGCAAAGACACGATGGGCTGAATGGCCTCTTTCTGCACCATAACTTTTCATGGTTCTTATATTCTCAAGTCAGAAGAAGTGAGAATTCACACTTGTCGAAGTTATTTTTCTGTACCCAAGAGCTTGCTTATTAGTAATTAAGACTTATCATGCAGGTAAAAATTCATGTACACTTGAGTGAGCAAGCTTGAACTTTTCCTGGTAGGTGTATTATGTGTAACTGTCGTGTAAGTTCTGCAAATTCAACCATTCCATGTGTCTGAATGAGTCTCTCGGTGAGAACAGCTTCTAAGAGAAGCATGGCCACTCGCAGAACAGATTCCCAGTTTCTGTGTTTAACTGGGCATAGAATCTCCGCAGTGAAGGAGGTCATTTGGCCCATCACGTCTTCACTGACCCTCCAAAAGGGCACCCTACCTAGGCCATTCCCCCACCCTAATCACGCAAACTCGTAATCTAACCGACACATCTTTGGACACTATTATGGCCAATCCATCTAACTGCACATTGTTGGACTGTGGGAGGAAACTAGATCACCCAGAGGAGACCCAGGCAGACATAGGGGGAATGTGCAAACTCCACACAGACAGTCACCCAAGGCCAGAATTGAACTGGGGTCCCTGGCACTGTGAGGCAGCAGTGCTAATCACAGTGCTACCATGCGGTGGTGAGAACACTGGAAGTTGCTATCTGGTTTATTCTACAGGAATTGTGAGCGCTGATTAACTTCAATGTTAATTTGATCAAAAAATCCAGGCCGTTGTTGAATATGACATAGGACAGAAGGAAAAGAGATTACATGAATCCACAGTCTCGAGAAATTATTTCCTAAATTTCCAGGCTAGGAAACCTATATGATTTGAACTTACTGTAATATATTAACTGCTTAACACTGGGGGTGTTGTACCATTTTCAGATACATCACAACATCCTAATGAAGTTAGGGACCTAAATGCAATGTCGCATTTCAAAAAAAGAAACGTTTGATCGGCATGTTTTTCTTTACAAAAATTAAAAGATGAAAATGTATCACTATCTCAGGTGCTTATTATGTAGGTATAAGCCTAAAATTATAACTTTTAAATAACAAATTAAATGAGACAAGGAGAGAAAGAATGAAAGGAAAAGGAACAAAGGGAGTAAAAGAGAGGAAAAAAGCATGATCGAGGGAATAAGATTAAATTACAGGTATGGAGAATCATAGAAATTACAGTGCAGAAGGCCATTCGGCCCATCGATCTGCATCATCCCTTGGAAAGAGCACCCTACCTAACCCATGCCTCCACCCTATAACCCAGTAACCCGCCTAAACCTTGTTGACATGAAGGGGCAATTCTGCATGACCAATCTACCTACCCTGCACATTGTTGGACTGTTGTAGGAAACTGGAACACCCAGAGGAAATCCACGCAGACACGGGGAGAAAGTGCAAACTCCAGATAGACAGTCACCCGAGGCCGGAATTGAAGTCGGGTCCCTGGAGCAGTGAGGCAGCAGTGCTAACCACTGTGTCGCCCAGAATGTGAAAGACATTTGAGAGAAAGGCGTGAGGGATAACTAAAACAGGAAAATAAGAGAACTGTGACTACGCAATCCAGATTTCAACTAGACTGACGAAAACTAAGCATATCAAAAGTCACTTTGATGGGTTGCATTTCAAAATTACTTGTATGGTGTATTGGTAAGTACATTGGGAACACACATGAGATTTCTAGCTCATTATGTTTAAGATAGATTTGTGGATTTGAATCAGTATACAATTCATTTACAATTTGGCCATTTATAATTTATTACAATTCAAAAAACTCACAAAGTGCTCATAGCTTCACTTTAGTCCCAAGTTTCACAAACTGCCTACCTTTCCTTTTAAAACATTTGATTTAATTTCTACTGTTAAACAGGAAGTCCGAATTTGCTAAAGGAGTTCTCAATTTGGTTACACCTAATTCTTCCTTTGAAAGGAAATCCTAATTCATATCCTGTAATCTATTACTCTAGCTTTGTGCGGAGGAATATGAGTCAGATCGCCATTGCCACAGCACTGAGTTACTAAGCAGCTGTGTTAGATTTTGCTTTTGTTATAACTTTGCCTGATAAAGCTGTGTACGAAGTTATGGAAATACTCAAATCTCTGAATGCACTATTGCCCCTCAACTAAACAAAATAAATATATATGTGTTCCACATGGTGCCAGTTACTAGCTCAATAGTAGCAGAATCGGTCCAGATGCAGCGCCAGTTTTACTGTTGTGGAAGTCCACGAATTCTCCGCCGGCTTCAACAACGAAAAGGAGAATCCCGCCCATACTCTATACTGCCCCAAAAATGTCTTGCCTGACTTTATTGATAGTCGGGCAAACATGACCTATGGCCTCAAATCCTGATTGCAGTTATTAGGGAACAATGGGCGGGATTCTCTCAGCCCGGGGCCGGGCCGGAGAACCCCCACGACCGGCACGAATTGCGCCCCCCCCCCCCCCCCCCGACACCGGCACGCACGACATTGGCGCCGGTCGGGGGCCGCTCTACGCGGCCGGCCCACCGATTCTCGGCCTGGGATGGGCCCAGCGGCCGTCGTAAAAATGCCGAGTCCCGTCGGCGCATCCACACCTGCTCTCAGCCAGCAGGAACTCAGCGTGGTAGGGTCGGGGGGTGGCCTGTAGGGGCGGGGGGGGGGGGGGGGGGGGAGCGGGGTCCGACCCCAGGGGGGGCCTCCGATGTGGCCTGATCCGCGATCGGGGCCCACTGATTGCCAGGCCGGCCTCTCTGGCTGGGGGCCTCGTTTCTTACGCGCTGACCCCTGTAGCCCTGTGCCATGTTGCATCGGGGCTGGCGCGTTGAAGGAAGCCACTGCGCGTGCGCACATTGGCACCGGTGCCACTGCGCATGCGTGGATCCCGTGGCGCCCATTTGACGCCGGGATCAGCAGTTGGAGCGGCGTGAACCTCTCCAGTGCCGTGCAGGCCCCCTGTAGGGGCCAGAATTGCTGATCCGGAGGCCGTGTTGCAGTCGTCGAGATACGCGACGGCGTCAACACCTAGCCTCAGGATCACAGGATCCCTCCTCCCGACTTTGGGATATAACTAAGCAAGGCATTTCAATTTTTAGTAGTCACCTGAATTCAGTGCATCGTCAAATCATGCTTCTTTGTTTATTAACATGTGGCACACACAAATACATGGTGCGTATCTGGATAATAAAATTAATTCGCCAACGGACAGCATGCGGTCATATTCAAAAATAGAAACAAAAGACATGCCTTGTTTGCTTCTCTGCAGAACAGTGTTTGCTGTAACAGAACCAACCTTCTTTGCAGTCCCAGACCAATCTACTCAAGAGAAACGCCAACAAACACATGACTTCAATGCGGATCCTATTTCTAACAAAGTGTGACGAAAGGCAAACAACTTCTTAAAGTCATGACACAGTGTCAACGGAGTTACATTGGTGCTGCAGCTCTCAATTAACATAGCTATTTGCGTATCTGGGGAGTCCAATATCCTGCACGAAGCTTGTAAATTAAACATCAGTTTCTTTTATCATCAAGTGCAAACACCTTGTAATCATGAATTATGCAAGTCTGAATTAGCTGTCTGATAACAAAAGGGAACAGCTGTAACTAATCCACAAGAAAACACGGGCGAACACTCTCTGCTGGCGACACCACAGAAATACGGAAAATACTGTCACATATATGCAGCTCTGTCAGGGAGTCCAAAAAAACAGATAAAGTTGTCTACCACGTGAAATATGACAGCACACCACTTATGTTACTGGACCAATAATTCAGAAACAAGGACTACTGATCTGGAGATATAGCCAAGACCCACTATGGCAGCAAGAGATTCAATGTAATTAAATAAATCTGCAATAAGGAGGTGACATCAGTAATGGTGTCGTGGGGTGGCACGATGGCGCAGTGGTTAGCACTGCTGCCACACGGTGCTGAGGACCTTGGTTCGATCCCGTCCCCGGGTCACTGTGTGGAGTTTGCACATTCTCCCCGTGTCTGCGTGGGTCTCACCCCCACAACCCAAAGATGGGCAGGATAGGTGGATTGGCCACTCTTTAGAGGTCAACCAACAAAATAAAAGAAAGGAAACAAACTTACGGACAAAGCAAAAAGGGCCAATCCTGTTAGCGGCACTGCCCGAACATAACAAAGATCAACGGAAACTTAAAAACATCAAATGTGAGTGCAATTAAAGGGGTCAATAAAGCACCCCAACCCTTGCCGTGCCGACCGGGCAAGGAAGGCCTCGATGGTGCCCGTGGACACCGCATGCTCCCTTACTAGGGAGACCCGGCCGCAAATGTAGCCATGGAACAGTCTGGTCGGATGACCCCCTCGGTCGACCGCTGCCGCGCTTCGCCAGGCCCAGAAGCAGGTTCACATGGAGGCCCTCCGCCTTTCCAGCCCTTCTCCGCACCGGGTAACCATACATCAGGAGCGTGGGGCTGAAATGCAAACAAAACTTCAAGAAAAGATTTGTCAGAAAACTAAAAAGGGAGTGCAGCCTATAACACGGAACATAGACATGGCCCAAGGGGCAGCACGGTGGCACAGTGGTTAGCACTGCTGCCTCACGGCGCTGAGGTCCCAGGTTCGATTCTGGCTTTGGGTCTCTGTCCGTGTGGAGTTTGCACATTCTCCCTGTGTTTGCGTGGGTTTCGTCCTCACAACCCAAAGATGTGCAGGCGAGGTGGATTGGCCACGCTAAATTGCCCCTTAATTGGAAAAAATTAATTGGAGACTCTAAATTTATTTTAAAAAACATAGACATGGTCCACGGACTCCACAAGGCTGCAAAGGTGATCGGCTTCTTGGGAGTCCGTGAACCGGGATAGTCGGTGATTGTACTTCACTGCTGCATGCAACACTCCCCACCCCAGGTCCCCAAGATTGGGGGGGAGGACTCCTCCATCGAGGGACTTCCAGTGGGGATCTCCGCCTCCGGACAGCAACAAGGCACGCCATGGCGTGTCCATACAACGGGCAAGGGTAAGGATGTGAAGGGTGTGCAGCAGCAGCCTGTACAGGAAACCTGTCCATTCAGTGGGAAAAGGCACGGAGTGCATTTCCGTGAGGTGGCTAGGATTGTGGGGCACCAGCCCCGAGGGAGGTTTCGGGGCCTGGGGCCAATGCGGAATTCCATCCAGGCAGGGGTTCTCCCTGACAGGATACCACCTCACACCTGCGCATCCTCCAGACCACGAGTGCCATCGGGTCCGAGCACAACTGTTTTGAGGTCTCGGATTGTATTGGCCGCGAGCCGGATGTCCACCGCTGTGCGTTGCCTTAACTCGTGGGATGTCATCCAGCCCACTCCTCCGCCACCAGCACGTCCCCGATTCTGGTCATGCCGGCAGCCACAGCTCACTCCTCCGCTAGCCATTCAAATTGGTATTGGTGGAGGTGCGGATTCCTGAGCAGCGACTCCCTAACGACAGTCACTACTCCTGATGGGGGTGAGCTGCGGCGCGAGGCGACCATGTTCCAAACTTTGAGCAGGTCCTGGTAAAAGATGGGCAGCACCTGCAGAGAGTAGCGAAGATCCTGCAGATCTATGAACAGGAGCGGAACGTCATAATTCAGGCCGTGCAACTGGCGGAAGAAATGCGTCGTCAGGGCACGCCATCGTGGAGGGGGCTCAACGTAAAGGTATCGCTGCAGGTCTGAAGGTGAAAGGTCGTCACCTGGGTACGAAGGCACACCAGCGCCTGGCAGCCCTCCCTAAACGGGAGACTCAGAACCTCAGCAGCGACCCAGTGCAGTGTGCTGTTCCAGTAGAACTTTACAAGCATTTCTGAAGTAATGTGACAAAGTCAGGGGGAGGGGTCAAAGTGACCAGCTAGTACCACAACATCGAGGCTATCAGCTGGTTTATGACGAGAGCCAACCCCTGTAAGACAGCACTCGGTGCAGTCCTGTCCAGCGTCTCAAGCGAGCGGTGACCTTGGTCTCCAGCTCCTGCCAGTTAGCCGGCCAGAATCCCTCAGCCGGGCAAAGATGGACACCCAACTAGAGGAGGCTAGTCGTGTTCCAGTTGAAAGGTCTGAGCTCCTCTGGGAGGACGTCCCATCTGCCACAGACCGACCAGGAGTCCAGAACACTTGGCCCAGTAGAACCTGGCAGAGGATGCTGCGGAGTACACAGCCTCACACTCTTACATCCTCCGCAGGTCAGCAGGGTTGGTGAACATGGGAAGCACGTCATCAGCGTAGGCCGAGAGGATTACCTCAATGCCCGGCCCACACAGACACAGTCCCGACAACGTCCTCCGCAGGAGGCGCAGGAAAGGCTCCAGCAAATAGAATAGAGTTGACCAAACAAGGGGCAGCCTGACTCACTCCTAGCCCAAAGCGAAGAGGCGCCATCAGGGATCCGTTAACCTTAACGAGACACGGCAGTGCACAGAAGTTGGATCCGGGCAACGAAATGCACCCTGACCCGAATGCTTGCAGAGTACCGAATATATATTTGTAATCCACCCTGTCTAACGCCTTCTCTTGATCAAGGGACAGGAAGGCATTTGTCAACCAGGCCTCTGGGAATGCTGGACCAGGTCTCGGATCAGATGGATGTTGTCATGGATCGTGCGGCCCGGGACTGTGTAGAACTGGCCAGGGTGGATCATATGGTCCAGCACAGTGCCACGGCGCAAACACATTGCCTTGGCGAAAATCTTGTAATCCGTGCTGAGGAGGGAGACCGGTCACCAGTTTTTAAGGTGGCAGGGATCCCCCCCTCTTAGGCAGCAGGGTAATGCTGGCCCTGCGCCATGCGAGGGGCATCTCCCCTGTCATGATACTTTACCCCAAGACCCCCGCGTCATCGCTCCCCAGGGCGTCCCAGAGCGCCATGAAGAACACCACGGTCAGCCCATCCAGCCCTGGGGTTTTGCCCTTGGACAGGTTGGCAAGGGCGCTGGTCAGCTCCCCCAATCAGAGAGGGGTATCAGCCTCCCGGAACCCTCCTGGCCAATCTGCGGTAGGTCCTCCCACAAAACTCTGCAAGCATCCTCGCTGGACGGATCTGGAGAGTAGAAGGCGCTGTAGAAGCTTCGAATTTGGGCCCGAACCTGATCCGGATCCGAGATGAGGGACCTGTTGTCGGCCAGCAGTATAAGGAGCTGCTGACGGACCCCGAGCCTTTTTTCCAGCGAGTAGAAGAAGGGGAAGCTGTGGTCCATGTCCATAAGGATCTGGATACACGCTCCGGGACCCAACAAGTTGCAGGTCCCGCAGCGCGCCCTTCTTCTCTCTGCATACCAGCCACAGGACCGGGTCCTCATCAGACTGACTGAGATGTAACTCCAGGTCGAGCACCTCCTTCTTAAACTCCTCCACCCTGGATTTCTGCCTCTTTGTCGACCCCCTCGCATACTCCTGACAGAAGGAACGCACGTGAGTCTTGCCCACGTCCCACCATTGCCTCAAGAAGGGGAAGTCTCCCCGCTTCCTTTTCCAGATGGTCCAGAAGCGACAAATCAAACCCAGGAACCGCTCGTCCTCCAGCAGCAGGTTGTTACCATGCCAGTATGCGGTCCGCAACTGAGCGCGAAAAAGGGCGAGCACCACGCAAACCAGATGGTGGGCTGGCTCCTTGACTTACAAGATCTCCAGCTGAAAAAGTGGTGCGGCGTAGTAGCACAGTGGTTAGCACTGTTGCTTCACAGCGTCAAGGACCCGGGTTCAATTCCCGGCTTGGGCCACTGTCTTTGTGGATTCTGCACGTTCTCCCCATGTCTGCGTGGGCTTTCTCTCGGCGCTCTGGTTTCCTCCCGAAAGACGTACTTGTTAGGCGAATTGGACATTCTGAATTCTCCCTCTATGTACCCGAACAAGCGCCGGAATGTGGCGACATGGGGATTTTCACAATAACTTCTTTGCAGTGTTAATGTAAGCCTACTTCTGACACTAATAAAGATTATTAGAACAAGAGAGCCACAAGATAAATGTGAGGTCAGGTGACTCAGGTGCCCCTCTGGCGTCCAGCGAGGAAAGTTTTCAGCCAGAGCTGCTCAGTTGCACCCGCATCTTCCGCCTCTTTAACGTTGGCACGGGAAGACTTAATGAGCAGTGCCATGTCCGACCACCGGTCGAGGGCTAGCTGTACTCGATTTTGACAACCACAGTTGGCATTTAAAAAGTCCCAGAGTTCCCTTTGGGGGATAAGGGGCGACTCGGTGTCAGTACAAGGGAGTCCACCGCCGCGTTACAGATGGACCCAAAATCATCCTCATGCCCCCACCGACAAGCTGTCCTCCTCCGGATAGTTGCCTTCTGGGACCGAGTCCCCCGCTACATTGAGTATTTTGGACGGCATGGTCCCACCAACTCGCCCTGGGTCTGCCTCGATCTCACCCCCGAATCATCAACAGACATGATCCTCGCGGGCACGTCTCAGGGAACTGGGGCAGAGGGAGGCGGTGGCTCAGATCCCGTCTCCTCTTGCGACGCCGGGCCGCCGGACAGATCCGGGAATAATTCCAGAAATGCTCCGGAATGGAAATGGAAGCCTCCGGCGTCGGAGGCTGGGGCAGAGAGGCGTGCTCTCCATGCCACCACCACCCAATGACCCCGAGGTTGGGGAGCTGCCGCAGCCTTCCATCGTCGTGAAAACTAACGCCAACGGGGTGCGTAAATGTGCCCCAGATGAGGTGGTGTGTCTGTGGGGCAATATCGGTCAGTAGTACCCCCGAGCCGGAGTTCCAGGTCGCAGGGTTTTCTAGGCCGACGGGATCACGGTGTCGTGGATGATCCCCGTCTCGCCTTCTTAAGGGCCTTGCGGCCCTCCTCCATGCCGGTAGTCAATTGGTTGGTAGGCGCTGGTGTGGTGTGCTCTCGTGGGGATGGGATGGCAACATCAGTAGAGGGGTAGGGGGCGTAAGTGCCAGCCGTGGTCACCTTGATATCCGTGGTGGCCTTGGAGGTGGGGCAATTCTTTCGCACATGCCCAACCTTCTTGCAGGCATGGCATTGCACGCCATCCATAGACCAAAATTTATGGAAGTCTCCCCTTGATAGGAGACTTCGAAACCCCCATGTAATACCTCCTCCCGGGCCGGGCAGACGAAAGCCTGGTATCGGTAGGAGTAGATGTGCCCGAGGGGGGCATCCTTTAGGCCCAGAGGAAGCGGCACCACCTCGGGACGTACCTTGGAGGTGGGGGAGGAGGAGCTCCATAGGGAGGTAGGGCGGGACATTGGAGAGCATGACCCTCTTGGCGGTGGGCTCAGGAGGGTCCGCCACCACGTGGATCCCGCCCACCGTGAGCCGCTTTTCAAGGGCGAGGTGGACCACCCTCACGGTCATCAAGAAAAATACGACCTTCCTGTCCATACGAGCGGCGGCCACAATGGCAAGGGGCTGACGACCCCAGCCATTGCACAAACGCACGCCTCTATGATGGCGGTGGGGTGAGCGCAGCACTTAACCCGCAGTTTCCGGGTTGGCAATGGGAAAGGGCTGCTGGAGGAGTGGAGGCTGAAGAGGCTCTGGATTGCCCCTCCACTGGCGTAAGTGGAGTGGCAATCAGGGCAAGTGCCACTCCCACCCCAATGTGGGCTTCACTGTGTCGGTGTAGATTAGAAAATAGACTGGGGGGGGGGGGGGGGGGGGGGGTTAGGGGAAAAGCGAGGTGGAACAATGTACTCTTCCCCCTCAGAAGGTATGCGAAGGAACGAGGAAAGGAAGGGAAGAGAGAGCAAGGGCCACAGCGGGAGAAGGAGGATAGTGTCAAAGGAGGGTGAGGCACTGTGGATGGATTGGTGCCTGAGGTGGGAGACTGCTGACACTCCTGTGAAGTTGGAGGTTGGGAGGATAAGTGAGCACAAGCAGATCTTCAGCCCGTGAAGGAGCCCAGCAAAAACACAGTCCATGCTCCAACCCCAGGACGACCACACTGATGGAGACCGATGTCCTCCCTGCCCAAAGAAGCCGCTGGTGTCCGAGGTCTTCTGTCCGGGAGGAGCAAACACACTGTCCACTGGATCCCCCTGTCCTGGAACAGGCTCACCTGATGGAAGAAGGAAGGCTTTGTATTTGCTGAAGCCAAATGTTGATGAATGAGAGAACCTGGCGGAGCCGGGCAGGGCCTTCAGTCTGGGAGGGGTCCAGCAAACAAAGGGCTCTGCTCCCACCTTGGTGTTGAAGTTGCCTTCTTGTCCTTCTCTTCTCTCTCCTTCCTTCCCTCCCCTCTCCTTCCTCCAGGCTGCTCAGCAGCAACCAACCCTGAAAGCAGGCAGCAAACTGAGAAACAGAGACAGAGGGGCTGGATTCTCCGCCGGCGGGATACACCATTTTGCCGGCAGCCCGGAGGTTTCCCGACGGTGTGAGGCTGCCCCACAATGGGAAACCCCGTAACGGAGCATCCCGCCAGCGTAACGGAGCATCCCGCCGGCGTGCTGAAACAGAAATCTGGCGGAGCGGGACGGAGAATCCAGCCCAGAGCGAGAGAGAGAACAGCAGCAGCTACTCTCCACCTCAGCAACAACCTCAAAACTCCGGGAGTGCCTTCTTCGGTTTGGCCGTGCAAAATTGCCCCTTAATTGGAAAAAAAAAAATTGGGTCCTCTAAATTTAAAAAAATAATAAAACTAAATATAAAACAGTAATGATGTCCATGAAACTCGATGATTTTTGTAAAAAATAGATCGAGCCTACATATGAGTCCTGAACGGCAGCAATGTGGTTAACTGTTAAGCTGCCCTCTGAAGTGGTTTGGCCAGCCACTCAGATGTATACAAGAGGTGGCTCACCACCACCTTCTCCATAGCAATTTGGAATGGGCAATAAAAACTGGCCTTGTCAGCAACTCCCACGTTGCATGCATGAATATAAAATAAACATGATCCCTGTATCAGTATTCAAAAGCGACACTGCAGAATAACAGAAGTTTATAGCCAAAGCTAAATGTGTGTTTTAATCCTTGTTTTCAAAAATCTAATGAAAACAATATATATTAGAAGGAACTTGGAAGGCACAATAGTGTGAGACGTTAAATACTTCATTATTTACAGGTAAGAAAGTCAGGCCTCAACTGTCGAACAAGATGCTTCCATGACCTGTGTTTATGTTGTAAATTCAATGGTCTGGATTTTGTGATGGCATTTGCGGTAAAACTGTCAGCGTTCACCATACTGCACTGAAACTGATGGGAGTCCCCACGTAATGTGAACAAACAAAGAACAAAGAACACAGAAAAGTACAGCACAGGAACAGGCCCTTCGGCCCTCCAAGCCCGTGCCGACCATGCAGCCCGTCTAAACTAAAACCTTCTACACTTCCGGGGTCCGTATCCCTCTATTCCCATCCTATTCATGTATTTGTCAAGATGCCCCTTAAATGTCACTATCGTCCCTGCTTCCACCACCTCCTCCGGCAGCGAGTTCCAGGCACCCACTACCCTCTGTGTAAAAACTTGCCTCATACATCTCCTCTAAACCTTGCCCCTTAAACCTATGCCCTCTATTAATTGACCTCTCTACCCTGGGAAAAAGTATCTGACTATCCACACTGTCTATGCCCCTCGTAACTTTGTAGACCTCTATCAGGTCACCCCACAACCTCCTTCATTCCAATGAGAACAAACCAAGTTTATTCAACCTCTCGTCACAGCTAATGCCCTCCATAGCAGGCAACATCCTGGTAAATCTCTTCTGCACCCTCTTTAAAACCTCCACATCCTTCTGATAGTGTGGCGAACAGAATTGAACACTATTCTCCAAGTGTGGCCTAACTAAGGTTCTATACAGCTGCAACATGACTTGCCAATTTTCATACTCAATGCCCCGGCTGTTGTGTTATGCTTCTTCATGTAGCATAAGCTGCTTCCTTGGTGTGTACTCTGACAAAGGAAGGTTCAGACTTGGAGATAGCTTTAACACATTTATTGAACGCTTAACTCCTACTTGAGTTCGACTCTCCTGCTAATCTTACTATAGTAACTCAATCTAACTAACCAGTCTGCTCTAATCCATATGTGGGTATGATGCTTCCTGATCTGCCCCTGTCTCTCTGAGTGTCACCTATGGAAAGAGAAAGAGCATGTGTGCCCTGTCCTTTTATATGGGTAGCCCCCTTGTGGTCATGTTACCTCTGGGTGTGTCTTGACTGCCCATTGGTCGTGTCCTACCTCACTGACCTATTGGTTGAATATCTGTGTGTCATGATGTATCTGGGGCTCTCTCTAGTGTTGATTTAGTCTTAGTGTATTCACATTAACCCCTTGTGTATTTATAGTGATGCATATCACCACATCCCCCCTTTTTCATGTTACATATTTTCTGTACTACGTTAAAGAAAATTGAACAAAATAGGTAGATAAGTGGTGACATGTACAAATCATGATGACAGTGATGATTATACAATACCAAATAATATTTACGAGTCCAAAGTTCATGAACTAATATGGTCGAGTGGCTTTCTTCTTTTGTTAGTGAAGTGGTGATGTTGATGGTGGCATGTCCCTGTGAACGCCGTCAGTGTCCCTGTGCTTAAGGAACCAAGAAGTCATCAGGAGGTGTGCAAATGGTCAAATCACTTCGCTGTCTGATTTGGACTCTTTTTTTCTATGCTTGTGGTAGCGATGCAGTATTTAATCTGTGTCATCCAACCTGGACTGTGTCTTGTGATCGCGATATTGATGCAGTATGTCAGCTGCCTTGAAAGCTGGTTTGCTTGTTCATAGTGGAGCAAACTTGAATCGGTGAGATTTGCTGTCATGCCATGGTATGGCTGTACTCTTGCCAGTGTTCGCTGTGCCGTTACATTGTCCTGCAGGTGCAGAGTTGTACCATGTCGTACCAATCGTTGTTCCAGTGTTGATGTTTTTGGCGTGCTTGTTGTTGATGTTGGTGCCTTTGGACGCCATTTGTTGCTGTCAGTGTTGTTGTTTTGCAGGTTTTGTTGTGTGTGTTTGTTGCGCTCAACGACCACACCAAGTGGATAATACGAGTCCTTCACACAGTTACTCGTGTCAGCGTCCTTTGTGGCATCTGCTGTTTCCTTGAGCATGCCGTCACTGAGTCCGCAGCGCTCCCCGTCTGGAGTCATGTCCGGCTTACTTGAATCAGCTTTGGATTGTCGATGCTCCCCGTCTGGAGCCCTTTCTGGTTCACCTGTGTCAGCTGAGGTTTCTTGATGCTCCCCGTCCGGAGTCATTTCAGGTTCACTTGAGTCAGCTGAGGTTTCTTGATGCTCCCCGTCCGGAGTCATTTCAGGTTCACTTGAGCTAGGTAGACTGTCAGAGTCTTCTTCTTGTGCACTTGAGCGTGGTAGACTGTCATAGTCTGCTTGCTGTTCACTTGAGGTTGCTAGACCTTCATGGTCTTGTTCATGCAAGGACTGCGCTCTGGAGTCTTGCGTTGCTTCCATCGTGGAGTCTGTCCACGAGCTCGCTGTGGAGGCTTGTGCCACTCTCTCTGTGGAGTTTTGCAGTGTTCCCTGTGTGGAATCGTACATTGGTCTCACTGTGGAGACTGTCATCGCTTTCTTTGTGGAGGCTGGGACCCTTCGTGGTGCGTGGACCACTCTCTGTGTGGAGTCGGGGACTCTTTGTGGTGTGTAGACCGCTCTCTGTGGCGTCAGCCCGCTCTCTGTGGGCTTCGACCTCTCTCTGTGTCTTGGTGTCAGGCTGCAGCAGAATCCTGTACTTCTGGGTTAGGATGTCGTCTGTGCTGGGCTGAGGATCCTCAAATCCGAAGAACCTGTCCATGTCTGTGTCGGATTCTTCACTGTACAACACATCTTGTTGTGGTTCGGATTTGGTACTGGGGTCGCCACGTCCAATGATGAAATCATCGTCTGAGTCGGAGTCTTCAAGGACCATATCATCACTTTTTGTGTCGGAGCTGTCATTGTGCTCGCGATGTCCAAAGAAGTAATCAACGTCTGAGTCATAGTCGTCAAGGACTAAATCATTACTTAGGGCGGTGCTAACTGCTTGTCGCAGGGTTCTGCGGAGGTTACTTTCAGCTACTGGTCGAAGTTCAGGCATTGTGCTGTCGTTCCAGGTGAAAGAATTGTGTTTTACAGCTTTAAAAACATTTTTCTTATTTTCGGGCAATTCCCCTTTAAGTGGGCGTGGTCCGGGGGCCTCTGACGTCATGACGCTTGTGACGTAGAGCGTCGGAATGGATCATGCATGTGCAGATCGCTTTTCCTTTACTTTGTGCACTTTGTGCAACTGCGCATGTGCGGCTCCTTTCCCAAGGTGGCTGCAAATCAAAACTGCCGTTTTCTGCATTTGCAGGCCTACCTTCACCTCGTGGTGCGTATTGGCGTCTCTTTTACTGTTCTCTCTTGTATGTTTGAAACTTTTCCAGGACTGTCTGGAAGTCTCTCTTGTCTTGTCTTGGAGTACTTGAAGGTCTTGAAGGTTTCTGCTGCTCTTGCACTGGCATTGGTGAGCAAAAGCTTTATTTTCTCTGCATCCGCCACGCCACCTAGGTCGGACGCTACCAGGTAGATCTTGAATCTCTGCCTGAACGCACGCCAGTTTGCACTGAGATTGCCGTGGTGCCTGAGCTGCTGTGGAACCGGAATCTCGAACATTGCCTGGGTGCTGTTGCTGAGAGTCACAGATTTGTTGAGTTTAACTATATAGATCCAACAGGCACTCCTGGAACCATGTTGTGTTATGCTTCTTCACGTAGCATAAACTGCTTCCTTGATGTATACTCTGACAAAGGAAGGTTCAGACTTGGAGATAGGTTTAACACATTTATTGAGCAGTTAACAATTCTCCTACTTCAGTTCGACTCTCCTGCTAATCTTACTATAGTAACTCAATCTAACTAACCAGTCTGCTCTAATCCATGTGTGGGTGTGATGCTTCCTGATCTGCCCCTGTCTCTCTGAGTGTTGTCTATGGAAAGAGAAAGAGCACGTGTGCCCTGTCCTTTTATATGGGTAGCCCCCTTGGGGTAGTGTCACCTCTGGGTGTGTCTTGACTGCCCATTGGTCATGTCCTATCTTACTGACCTATTGGTTGAATGTCTGTGTGTCATGATGTCTCTGGTGCTCCCTCTAGTGTTTATTTAGTCTTAGTATATTCACATTAACCCCTTGTGTATTTACAGTGATGCATATCACCACACCGGCAAATGAAGGCAAGCTTGCCGTATGCCTTCTTGACTACCTTCTCCACCTGTGTTGCTCCTTTCAGTGACCTGTGGACCTGTACACCTAGATCTCTTTGACTGTCAATACTCTTGAGGGTTCTACCATTCACTGTCCATTCCCTACCTGTATTCCAAAATGCATTACCTCACATTTGTCCGGATTAAACTCCATCTTACCATTTCTCCGCCCAAGTCTCCAAACAATCTAAATTCTGCTGTATCCTGACAGTCCTCAGCGCTATTCGCAATTCCACCAATCTTTGTGTCGTCCGCAAACTTATTAATCAGATCAGTTACATTTTCCTCCAAATCATTTATATATACTATGAACAGCAAAGGTCCCGCACTGAACCCTGTGGAACACCACTAGTCACAGCCCTCCAATCAGAAAAGCACCCTTCCATTGCTACTCTCTATCTTCTATGACCTAACCAGTTCTGTATCCATCTTGATCCCGTGTGACTTCACCTTTTGAAAGTCCAGAATTTTCTGTCAGTGATTCTACACTCCTTCAGAAGATGCGTATGGCGGTGCCCCCAGAAAACAACCCCAAAGCAGTCAAATTGATTAAATATTTCACTGTGATACATTTGATGGGTGGGGTTTTACGACCCAGCGCAACGTGGGTGGGGCCAGAAAATGCAGCGAGTCATTCAAAAGTCCAGGACCAGAAAATCCCGCTGCCAGGAGGAGCGATAAAATTCTGGCCGGCCTGATTGGAAAACTGTTACAAATTGTTGAATACGATGTAACAGGGTTTTAGCGGCATCTAACTCCTTAATTACGGCTAAACACACTCACTGCACCTGCAAAGCCAATTTCTCTGTGTGGAATGTCAATTCTTTCCATGGTAGAAAATTCCACCTATTTATAATTTAGTTTGTATCTTAACCAATCATAATTATTTATTTTGCTTTACGAAAATGTAAATTAAAAGTGCAGAGATGCAGTGTTATTAACTTCCTAGTTTGCGGCCTGTGAGAATACATCAATGTTATTGGCTGCTTACTCTGCTTCCTCACATTACTGCAGTTGGACACCAGGATATCCCCTTGACTTGATACCAGATTTAAACTGGTGTCAGGGAAGTGCAAGTCTATGCCACAGAGTTTGCGAGATCATAGAATCCCTGCAGTGAAGGAGGCCCATCGGGTCTGCACCGACCCTTCAAATGAGCACTTACCCATTTTTGTGCGCAATGTTTCCCGTAAATGGCACAGCAATGCAGCAAGCGGAAAGTTCACGCACAGGCCATGCACAAGTCAGCTTCTAAAGTACCTGAACAAGGGACCCTAGCTGTTCAAGTGAAGACAAGCATCCAGCAGAGGGCAGTAGAGTGGAGCTGCTGATTGGCTGTTGCAGGGGAAATTTGCATATGTCCGTGTGCTCACCCTAACTTGGAGGTGTACCTGAACAAGGGACCCTAGCTGTTCAAGTGAAGACAAGCATCCAGCAGAGGGCAGTAGAGCGGAGCTGCTGACTGGCCGTTGCAGGGGATATTTGCATACGTCCGTGTGCTCACCCTAACCTGGAGGCGTACCTGAACAAGGGACCCTAGCTGGTCAAGTGAAGACAAGCTTCCAGCAGAGGGCAGATGAGCGGAGCTGCTGATTGGCCATTGCAGGGGAAATTTGCATACGTCCGTGTGCTCACCCTAACTTGGAGGCCTACCTGAACAAGGGACCCTAGCTGTTCAAGTGAAGACAAGCATCCAGCAGAGGGCAGTAGAGCGGAGCTGCTGATTGGCCGTTGCAGGGGGAATTTGCATACATCCGTGTGCTCACCCTAACTTGGAGGCGGTTTGTGGAGAAGCTGTTGTCAAGTAACACTGAAACCCGAAACACTTCTTCAGTGTTTCCCTCGCTACCCCCTCCTCTAACCAAAAAAACCCCGCTGCTGTAAGGATCAAGAGGAAGGCTCGAGGGCAGGTAGAAGTGGAAAGTTGAGCCGTGACGTCACAGCCTGCAGGTAAGGGATTGGCTGGTGACTGGTAAGTAGTTTTTATTTTATTTTTCCTCAGGTGTTATCGTGCGGGGCGCAGAGGTTGCTGAGTGAGTGCTTGCTGAGAAGGGGAGTGAATAACAGATCAGCTCTTTCTTTCTTTTTCTTTTTTTTATCTGGAGGGGATGACAGGGAAGGTAGTGCAATGTTCCTCCTGCAGAATGTTTGAGGTGAGGGACGCCGTCAGTGTCCCTGCTGATTTCATCTGTGGGAAGTGCACCCATCTCCAGCTCCTCAGAAACCGCGTTAGGGAACTGGAGCTGGAGTTGGATGAACGTCAGATCATTCGGGAGGCAGGGTTGGTCATAGATAGAAGCTTCAGGGATGTAGTTACTCCGAAGAATAAAGATAGATGGGTGACGGTGAGAGGGGCTGAGAGGAAGCAGTCAGTACAGGGATCCCCTGTGGCCGTTCCCCTCAGTAACAAGTATACCGCTTTGGATACTGTTGGGAGGGGGGGACTTACCAGGGTTAAGCCATGGGGTACAGGTCTCTGGCACAGAGTCTGTCCCTGTTGCTCAGAAGGGAAGGGGGGAGAGGAGTAGAGCATTAGTCATTTAGCACAGGGCTAAATCGCTGGCTTTGGAAGCAGACCAAGGCAGGCCAGCAGCACGGTTCAATTCCCATACCAGCCTCCCCGAACAGGCGCCGGAATATGGCGACGAGGGGCTTTTCACAGTAACTTCATTCGGGGCTCGTATAGCACAGGGCTAAATAGCTGGCTTTGAAAGCAGACCAAGGTAGGCCAGCAGCACGGTTCAATTCCCATACCAGCCTCCCCGAACAGGCGCCGGAATATGGCGACTAGGGGCTTTTCACAGTAACTTCATTTGAAGCCTACTTGTGACAATAAGCGATTTTCATTTCATTTCATTTCATTTCATTGGAGACTCCATAGTTAGGGGGATAGATAGGAGATTCTGTGGGAACCAGAGACTCACGGTTGGTGTGTTGCCTCCCAGGTGCCAGGGTGCGTGATGTCTCGGATTGTGTTTTCGGGATCCTTAAGGGGGAGGGGGAGCAGCCCCAAGTCGTGGTCCACGTAGGTACCAACGACATAGGTAGGAAAAGGGATAGGGATGTAAGGCAGGAATTCAGGGAGCTAGGGTGGAAACTTAGATCTCGGCCAAACAGAGTTATTATCTCTGGGTTGTTACCCGTGCCATGTGATAGTGAGACGAGGAATAGGGAGAGAGAGGAGTTGAACACATGGATATAGGGATGGTGCAGGAGGGAGGGTTTCAGATTTCTGGATAATTGGGGCTCATTCTGGGGTTGGTGGGACCTCTACAAAGGGGATGGTCTACACCTGGACCGGAGGGGTACCAATATTCTGGGGGGGAAATTTGCTACTGCTCTTCGGGAGGGTTGAAACTAGTTCAGCAGGGGCTTGGGAACCTGAATTGTAGCTCCAGTATACAGGAGTTGAGAGTAGTGAGGTCATGAGTAGGGTTTCAAAGTTGCAGGAGTGTACCGTAGGCAGGAAGGTGGTTTAAAGTGTGTCTACTTCAATGCCAGGAGAATCCGGAAAAGGTGGGTGAACCTGCGGCATGGGTTGGTACCTGGGACTTAAATGTTGTGGCCATTTCGGAGACATGGATAGAGCAGGGACAGGAATGGTTGTTGCAGGCGCCGGGGTTTAGATATTTCAGTAAGCTCAGGGAAGGTGGTAAAAGAGGGGGAGGGGTGGCATTGTTAGTCAAGGACAGTATTACGGTGGCAAAAAGGACGTTTGATGAGGACTCGTCTACTGAGGTAGTATGGGCTGAGGTTAGAAACAGGAAAGGAGAGGTCACCCTGTTAGGGGTTTTCTATAGGCCTCCAAAAAGTTCCAGCGATGTAGAGGAGAGGATTGCAAAGATGATTCTGGATAGGAGCGAAAGCAACAGGGTAGTTGTTGTGGGGGACTTTAACTTTCCAAATATTGACTGGAAACGCTATAGTTCGAGTACATTAGATGGGTCTATTTTTGTCCAATGTGTGCAGGAGGGTTTCCTGACACAGTATGTAGATAGGCCAACGAGAGGAGAGGCCATATTGGATTTGGTACTGGGTAATGAACCAGGACAGGTGTTAGATTTGGAGGTAGGTGAGCACTTTGGTGATAGTGACCACAATTCGATACGTTTACTTTAGTGATGGCAAGGGATAGGTATATACCGTACGGCAAGAGTTATATCTGGGGGAAAGGCAATTATGATGCGATGAGGCAAGACTTAGGATACATCGGGTGGAGAGGAAAACTGCAGGGGATGGGCACAATGGAAATGTGGAGCTTTTTCAAGTAACAGCTACTGCGTGTCCTTGATAAGTATGTACCTGTCAGGCAGGGAGGAAGTGGTCGAGTGAGGGAACCGTGGTTTACTAAAGCAGTCGAAACACTTGTCAAGAGGAAGAAGGAGACTTATGTAAAAATGAGACATGAAGGTTCAGTCAGGGCGCTCGAGAGTTACAAGTTAGCTAGGAAGGACCTAAAGAGAGAGCTAAGAAGAGCCAGGAGGGGACATGAGAAGTCTTTGGCAGGTAGGATCAAGGATAACGCTAACACTTTCTACAGATATGTCAGGAATAAAAGAATGACTAGGGTAAGAGTAGGGCCAGTCAAGGACAGTAGTGGGAAGTTGTGCTTGGAGTCCGTGGAGATAGGAGAGGTGCTAAATGAATATTTTTTGTCAATATTCACACAGGAAAAAGACAATGTTATCGAGGAGAATACTGAGATTCAGGCTGCTAGACTAGAAGGGCTTGAGGTTCATAAGGAGGAGGTGTTAGCAATTCTGGAAAGTGTGAAAATAGATAAGTCATCTGGGCCGGATGGGATTTATCCGAGGATTCTCTGGGAAGCTAGGGAGGAGATTGCTGAGCCTTTGGCCTTGATCTTTAAGTCATCCTTGTCTACAGGAATAGTGCCAGAAGACTGGAGGATAGCAAATGTTGTCCCCTTGTTCAAGAAGGGGAGTAGAGATAACCCCGGTAACTATAGAACAGTGAGCCTTACTTCTGTTGTGGGAAAAATCTTGGAAAGGTTTATAAGAGATAGGATGTATAATCATCTGGAAAGGAATAATTTGATTAGAGATAGTCAACACGGTTTTGTGAAGGGTAGGTCGTGCCTCACAAACCTTAGAGAGTTCTTTGAGAAGGTGACCAAACAGATGGATGAGGGTAAAGCAGTTGATGTGGTGTATATGGATTTCAGTAAAGCGTTTGATAAGTTTCCCCATGGTAGGCTACTGCAGAAAATACGGAGGTATGGGATTCAGGGTGATTTAGCAGTTTGGATCAGAAATTGGCTAGCTTGAAGAAGACAAAGGGTGGTGGTTGATGGGAAATATTCAGACTGGAGTCCAGTTACTAGTGGTGTACCACAAGGATCTGTTTTGGGGCCACTGCTGTTTGTCATTTTTATAAATGACCTGGAGGAGGGCGTAGAAGGATGGGTGAATAACAGTGCGGAAGGATGTTACAAGTTAGAGAGGGACATAGATAAGCTGCAGCGCTGGGCTGAGAGGTGGCAAATGGAGTTTAATGCAGAAAAGTGTGAGGTGATTCATTTTGGAAGGAATAACAGGAAGGCTGAGTACTGGGCTAATGGTAAGATTCTTGGCAGTGTGGATGAGCAGAGAGATCTCGGTGTCCATGTACATAGATCCCTGAAAGTTGCCACCCAGGTTGAGAGGGTTGTTAAGAAGGCGTACGGTGTGTTAGCTTTTATTGGTAGAGGGATTGAGTTTAGGAGCCATGAGGTCATGTTGCAGCTATACAAAACTCTGGTGAGGCCGCATTTGGAGTATTGCGTGCAATTCTGGTCGCCGCATTATAGGAAGGGTGTGGAAGCATTCGAAAGGGTGCAGAGGAGATTTACCAGAATGTTCCTGGTATGGAGGGAAGATCTTATGAGGAAAGGCTGAGGGACTTGAGGCTGTTTTCGTTAGAGAGAAGAAGGTTAAGAGGTGACTTAAGTGAGGCATACAAGATGATCAGAGGATTGGATAGGGTGGACAGTGAGAGCCTTTTTACTCGGATGGTGATGTCTAGCATGAGGGGAGATAGCTTTAAATTGAGGGGAGATAGATATAGGACAGATGGCAGAGGTAGGTTCTTTACTCAGAGAGTACTAAGGGCGTGGAATGTCCTGCCTCCAACAGTAGTGGACTCGCCAACACTAAGGACATTCAAATGGCCATTGGATAGACATATGGACGATAAGGGAATAGTGTAGATGGGCTTTAGAGTGGTTTCAAAGGTCGGCGCAACATCGAGGGCCGAAGGGCCTGTACTGCGCTGTAATGTTCTATGTTCTATATGTGCATGGTCACATAAAAATTTAATGGGACCATACGCATAAATAAAAGGGGACCTTGTTTGTGGATACCTTTCTTCAGAGTCAGCAGCAAATGCTGTTACTTCCCAATGTAAGCAAAATCCAGCCCTCACTCAACGCTACACCAAATACATGCATTATGGGATCCTTGCCTTATATGAGGAAGTGTACCATTGTGAATATTTTAACATCATTAAGACTGGAAACTGCAATATTGACATATGGCAGAACCTAAAAGGAAGAAACCTTCAAAAGCAACTGAACCTGAACTAGCTCTGGAGACAAATTAATTGCCACTTCTTTTAAATTCAAATTAGGGGTTTGGGGACACATAAATCGTGGATTTTGGTATATTACACAAATTCAATACATTTAATTTGATGTCAGTTGTTTCTTGACTCTTCATTTATATTTATACACACCATAATAGTCAAGTAACCAGAAATATAATGGTGCCCATAGCTTGTTTACAATCAGTTTATCATTGGCACACCTATTCAATATGTATGGTTAATTAAAGACAATTATGATGACAGGATGTTTAGACATCAACCAACCCATTCTTGATATGGTACATAGTCATGATGAATCACTGTTATACTGAATAGAGAGACAATACCACCAGACAGCTAAATATGCTAAAATGTTCTATATTGTGATGGAATCTATTGTTTCAAAGCTTGTATTTTCTGAGATAAACCCGAATTGAAAGTAGACACTGAAAAGTGAAACTGAGAAGCTCGCCTTCCAATTCCTAAAGAAACTAAGACTAAAACAATAATTGGAAACCAAAATTCCTGGGAGACTAAGACTGGTTGAAACAATGTAAAAGGACATGGAGCCATCACAGCTCAGATGATGATCCCAGTGGTGCAGTACAGGCAGGCTGAAGAAGACAGAGGTTAGGAATAGAAACTGAATGGGCAAATAACAGTAGCTACAGCTGTTTCTGTTAGTTGCAAATATGATTGGTGTATCTACACCATCCAGATTATTGTAAGCAGAGTTGAGGTATGTGCAAAGGTGTGCCATTTTGGGTGGCGATCGTGCCTGTGGAATTTGGGTTGCTGTCAGCTGAGGATCAGGCTAAAACCTACAAAAGGAGCTAAAATTCTTGGTGAGGAACAAAGAGTTTTGAGGACTGAAATTGATGACATCTCTGTTGAAAGGGCTGCCAAGCCTATTCGTAAGATCTGCCTTAGTTGTATCTGCCATTTAATGTGTCATTTATAATTGACCACAATTTGCCCGTTAATTCATATTTAACTTATGATGATTTGGGGTTTTGGATAGTATTTAGTGTATGCTTTGTCTGACTTTTGTATATTAAAAATTGTTTAGTTTTAAACAGTGGAATCTTGTTCTTTCATTCTTTAAATAACTGGGATTTCCAACTTCTGTTTAAAGTTACTGGTCCGAACTAGAAACATAAAATAATACACATCAATGCAGCAAGCTAAGTATCTATATGGTAATTTCTAACATGTTATGAATGGAACAACAATACAAACATAGTAATATTGTCAAGCACTGGGGAACAAGTAAAAATGAAAAAAAAGAATGTTCAATAAAATGTCTAATTCTGCTTGGCTCATAATTAAAATGCTTCAATTCCAGGAAATATTTTAAATAATAATTTCAGAAATTCTTGAGTTTCCAAGACACATAATTTTTCCATTTCATGCTTTGTAACCTTGGCGGTACTCTATTATTGGCCCTCGCCCTTCATCTATGTTTTTTAATAAAAACGAGAGTGAGTGTTCAAAAAGAATCAATTTAATTTTTAACTCTTCAAATGACTACAAGTTGCCGAATTGGGAAAAATGTTATGTAGGAGTAGGTTTTCTAACAGCTGTGGCAGAACGGTGGGGCAGTGGATTAGCCCTGCTGCCTCACGGCGCCGAGGTCCCAGGTTCGATCCCGGCTCTGGGTCACTGTCCGTGTGGAGTTTGCACATTCTCCCCGTGTTTGCGTGGGTTTCGCCCCCACAACACAAAGATGTGCAAGATAGGTGGATTGGCCATGCTAAATTGACCCTTAATTGGAAAAAACGAATTGGGTACTCTAAATTTTTTTTTAAAAAGGTTTTCTAATAGCTGTTTTATGTAAACTATCTATGGTTGACAAAATGTTGTTGTGATATTTGTCATAATATCCACTCATTTATATAATGAGATGCAGACAGGCAATGATTGACACACAGGATAACCAATGAACACACACGACACATAACAACCAATCACCAGACAGGACACCACCACTATAAAGCACACAGGGCATTAAGACTCTCTCTCTCTCTACAGGACGCAGCTACTGAGATAGTAAGTGTGCACAAGCCAGTGAGCACTATCACCATGAGGTAGAGAGTTAGTCTGGTCAAGCCAGTAGGAGGTTATCAGTTAGATTGATAGAGTGTCAATTCACAGCAGACTATGTACAGCAATCAGGAAGTTCAATAAAACAGTGTTGGACCATCTCCTGTGTCAGAAGTCTGTTTCTAGTTTCACTGCATCCAGTTGCAGTCAACGTTGAACCAACTTACTTCACACATCATGGTACCAGAGTGCTATTAATCCTAACAAACCTATCTCGAGTGCATCTGCAATGACCAGCAAGCAGCCATCCAGCGGCATGGAAAGAAGCCAGCCTCCTTCGCAACTCCGGATCTCCGGCAACCTCGGCGCCAACTGGAAAGTCTTCAAACAAAAGTTCCTCCTGTACATCGAGGCCTCCGAGCTCGAGGCAGCATCGGATGCCAGAAAGATTGCGCTGTTCCTGTCGACTGCGGGGGATCACTCCATCCACATCTATAACTCGCTTACGTTTGCCGATGGCGAAGACAAGACAAAGTTCAAGACAGTTCTGCTGAAATTCGACAGCCACTGCGACATTGTGGTGAATGAGAGCTTTGAACGGTACATCTTCCAACAGAGGCTTCAGGGTAAGGATGAACCTTTTCAGTCCTTCTTGACCCATCTCCGCATGCTAGCGCAGTCATGTAACTATGACTCGACGACTGATTACATGATCCGGGATCAGATTGTTTTCGGGGTCCAGTCTGACTGCCCGGACAGCTCCTCAAAATCAAACAGTTGACCCTCTCCGTCGCCATCGAAACGTGCGTTGTCCATGAGCATGCCAGAAATCGCTACTCCCACATCAGGGCGGCAGAAACTGCAAAACTGGCCTCCCACGAAGCAGAAAGGGTGCAGGCCATAGCGAAAATGGAAGGCCTGAGCATCGAGGAGAGTGGCCGCTTTGCGCGCTTTTCTCGGGTCCCCACGCATGCGCGCCACGGCTGGGTGGATGATGAGGCCGAAGACCCTGAGGCGCATGCGCGAACGTCGGCCGACCGCACTGTGCATGCGCGATGGCGCTCAGAACGTGCTGACGTCAGCGTCATGACGTGTCCGAATTGTTGCTCCGCCCATTTAAAGCGGCAATGTACAGCCAAAGGCAGGCGATGTCTACAGTGTGGAAAGCCTGGCCACTACGCGGCCTTCTGCAGGTCCGCTCCACCGAACAACAGCCAGCGATTCCAACTGCAGCGCAGACGTGTCCGCTGCATACAACAAGGCATGCAGGATTCCGATCCAGACAGCCCAAAGGACTCCGATGCTGATTGCCTCGAGTCTCCATATCGGGTGGGCAGCATCACCACACGCGAGTTGGTCTCTATCGTGCTTGCCAACCGCCTTTCGATCCTCATTGTGGATCCTGACGACGAGTGGTGTGACGTCATCACGGTCAACCAGTCTCGCATCCGATTTAAATTGGACACTGGCGCGTCTGCGAACCTCATATCACAGTCGGACCTCGACAGCATCCGACACCAACCTGGCATTCTTCCACCAGCCTGCCAGCTCCTTGACTACAATGGTAATGCCATAGCTGCCAGTGGGTCGTGTCAGCTAGGTGTCTCTCTCAAGGCAATCAAGGCGACGTTGAGATTCTAGATTGTCCGGCCTGACAAGGCATCCCTGCTCGGTGCCCGCGCATGCAAACTCCGAAATCTGGTACAGCGAGTTCATGCCATGTCCTCGACACCGGCGACGGCCTCGCCCAATGCGAATCTCCAGGCTGAGATAGACGACATTCTCACAGAATTCCACAGTGTGTTTGATGGGATGGGCACGCTCCCATATCGCTACAAGATATTGCTCAAGCCGAATGCCACCCCAGTCATCCATGCACCACGGCGGGTGCCGGCTCCTCTCAAGGATCATCTGAAAACGCAGCTTCGAGTGCTCCAAGACCAGGGCATCATCTCAAAGGTCACGGAACCCACAGACTGGGTCAGCTCCATGCTCTGCGTAAAGAAACCCTCTGGCGAACTCTGCACTTGCATTGATCCCAAAAACCTGAATCGCAACATCATGCGAGAGCATTACCAGATCCCCACCAGACAAGGCCGAGCCGTCCAAGGTTGCTGCCCCCATCCAAACCCTCAGAGCACGACTCTGGAGAAGACAGCACCGTCTCGGCACTGCTTTCACCAGCACCATCCAGTTTCGCAGAGACTTTCACCTCGGTGGGTAATGTTAGTTATCAGGCTCCTGGGTCACCCTCTAGTGAGCACAAGACACATGTCGCACATAAATGCCAAACAACATAAGCAGCAAGTGATAGACAGAGCTGAGCAACCCCACAACCAACAGTCCTGCCACATCCAGTCATGAGTGGTGGTGGACAAGTAAACAATTCACTGGAGTAGGAGGCTCTACAAATATCCCCATCCTCAATGATGGAGGAGCCCAGCACATCTATGCAAAAAATGTGATTGCATCTGCAATAATCTTCAGCCAGAAATGCCAAGTGGATGATACGTCTCGGTCTCCTCCGGAGGACCCCAGCATCACAGATGCCAATGTTCAGTCAATTCTATTCACCCCACATGATATCAAGAAACGGCTGAATGCACTGGATACTGCAAAGGCTATGGGCCTTGACAATATTCCAGCAAAAGTACTGAGGACGAGCTCCAGAACTTGCTGCGCCACTAGCCAAGCTGTTTCAGTACAGTTACAAACCTGGCATCTATCCGGCAATGTGGGAAATTGCCCAGGTATGTCCTGTACACAAAAGGCAGGACAAATCCAACCTAGCCAATTACTGTCCGATCACCCTGGTGGGCAGTGGTATGTTATCTTAAATACAGGAGACAGACCTTGTCAATGAGGAGCAGCAGAGCTCATCTCAGCGATTCATCATCATCCTGCTCCGTCCTGCAGACAGGGTTGAGCGGCTCAGGGGTAACTGGATTTTGGGTGGCAGGGGAAAGAGTTGGGACAGGGTGGTGGAGCTGCTAGTTTCCTAGTTGGTAAATCGGGAGGTGACGGGGTTGTCCGGGCTGTGGTGGCCTCCTCCTCCAGCATGTTGCCCTGCTGCTGCGCAATGTTATGCCACGACGATGCTCGAGACCCTCTGGCGGCTATACTGGAGTGCCCCATCAGAGCAGTCCAGGTATCAGAAGCAAACCTTGAGCACGCCATTGCACCGCCTGATGACGCTCCTGGTTGCAGAGTGAGCATCATTATAACGGTTCTCCGCCTCGGCCTGCTCCGCCTCAGCCTGCGGCCTCTGCACAGGTGTCAATAGCCATGACACCAGCAGGTAACCCTTGTCGCCCACTATCCAGTCCCTCACCCAAGAAAGTGCCTCAAAGGTGCTGGGAACTGATGAGCTCGACAGGATGTATGCATCATGCACGCTGTCTGCAAATCAGATGCAGACATGCATGATGTGCAGCTGCTGGCCGCACAGCAACTGCACATTCTCTTGAATAACATTGCGCGGCAGCAGGGCAACTTGTCATGAAGTGCACCCCATGACAAACCGGTGCTCAGGGGGAGACATGCATGTCATCAATCTTCTCCTGGACTTGGGGCATGCCAGCAATGGCAGCAAATCCTGCTGCCTAGGCATCCTGTTGGGCCTGGCCCAGGTTGAAGGTAATGTAGTCCGATGCGCGGGTGCATAAGGCTTCTGTGACAGTGCAGATGCACCTGTTTGCGGACATTTGCGAGATCCCGCACAGGTCCCCGCTTGAGCCGTTGGATGAGCCAGTATCTTAAAAGGTTCAGGGCGACCGTCACTTGACGGCCACTGGGAGTGGTTGTCCTCCTCCTAACCCTTGCGGTGCCAGGTGAACCAGCATCTGGCACAGGTGTGCACAGTCTCCCTGGTGAGCCAGAGTTAGAGAAAGCACACACAATCCGGCAGCCCCTTGATGGTCAGGTGCCCACAGTATAAATGTGCCCTGGTGTGGTGCCCCTTTGCACCATTTACTCGGCCTGTTGGAAGGCCGGTACTTGAGCCTGATCAGCAGCTGGCCCCTGGTTTTCCGAGGCAGGCTCCTTTCATGGAGGGTCCTCCCTGGACTGGCACTGACGCTCTCACCGCTGTGCGTCCACGAAGGCAGCAGCAGCCTGGTAGATAGCGAGTATGGCTGGCTGTAGTCTGAAATCCATGTCTCCGAGAGGGAAGTTTGGGGGCGGGGGGGAGAGTGACAGAGAATATCAGCACGATGAGGATCCCCTTGACCATCCAATACCACCAGGCTACATGGTCACCCTGAGTTGTACTGCTGCGCCACCTCAACATGCCCCCCTGCCCCACACCGACCCCTTTGAAATGACGCGTCCACACTGCATCCTTGTCCCCATCAGTGACCACCCAGCCTGGTGATGTGGAGAGCCTCTATCCTCACTACCCTTCCCTGCCAACAGGAGTACTGGTGGCTGCTGCAAGCAACCAGTGTAAGCGATAAGCTCGACCCCGGTCCTGTTTCTCCGAGTGGGTTCTACTGTGGATCGCCTCACTGGTTGGGCAACTGGTTGTGTGATGGAGACATTCATAATGTGCAGTCATTCATCTCCATGATAAGAGCCTGGAGTGCGGGCAGGTCGTACATTATGGGGGTGAGCAAGGGAAGCGTGCGTTTGCTTGGACCTCAGCTTCAGTGTGATGTGGAATCTGTGCTTTACACACAGTTAGTGACAGGGAGCTGGTCAGGTTTTGTGGCTGGATGCGACATGGATGGGTTCAGGGGTGCGGTGGACAGGCAGAGACATCTTGATCCTCAAGGGTGGGCTAGCTGACAGTGTCACTGGTGGGGCTTTTACTCTTCAAACAATTTTAATGAGGTATTTTTGCCATTACAAACAACAACAGTATAAAAACAATGTACAAAGAACAATAAATGTAGTGAAAACACCGACTCCCATCTCTCCAGGTTCCGCCTATTTAACCCCCTATTCTACGCTACCCAACCCCCCCCCCCCCCCCAACCGCTGACGATTAATTCTCCGCGAAGAAGTCGATGAACGGTTGCCACCTCCGGGCGAACCCTAACAATGACCCTCTCAAGGCGAACTTAACCTTCTATAGGCCGAGATTGCTCACCATGTCGGTTAACCAGGTCTCCGACTTCGGGGGCTTTGAGTTCCTCCAAGCTAATAATATCTGTCTCCGGGCTACCAGGGAGGCAAAGGCCAGAACATCTGCCTCTTTCTCCTCCTGGCCTCCCAGATCTTCCGACAGCCCAAAAATCGCCACCTCTGGACTAATTGCCACCCTTGTTTTCAATACTCTGGACATGACGTCCGCAAACCCCTGCCAATATCCCCCAAGTTTTGGACATGGCCAGAACATGTGGACATGGTTCGCTGGTCCTCCCGCACATTTTACACACCTGTCCTCTACCCCAAAGAATCTACTCATCTGGGCCACTGTCATGTGGGCACGATGGACCACCTTGAATTGGATCAAGCTGAGCCTGGCGCATGTAACGGTCGCGTTGACTCTGCTCAACGCGTCTGCCCATAAGCCATCCTCCATCTCACCCCCAAACATCTCCTCCCACTTACGCTTCAGCTCCTCGGTCTGCGTCTCCTCCGCCCCCATAAGTTCTTTGTAAATGTCCGAGACGCTCCCCTCTCCCACACATTCCCTAGAATGAGGCTTTGACTCTGAGAGGAGTTGTGTGCCAGTGAGGGTCCCTGCTTCCTCTGTGCTACTGAGGAGTGCACTGAGGAGTGCCAACACCTGGTGAGCCATCGACTGTGCATGGCCATTGCCCATCCCCTTGATGATATTGATGGTATATGAGGGTATCCAGAGGGGAGGTTTGGGTGGGTTGATACATGTCCAGAAGCCCTCAGAGCATTTGCAGCACACTGTCAGCAGCCTCAACAGCCAGGAGCCTTAAGGTGCAGCCATGGGGTGGGTTTAAACAAATTTATGCAACAATGGGGGTCTCAGCCAGGGCGCCCCATTCCCGAGGGGAACGCCCCAAGTCCATGCACTTGTCACCATGTTGTTCCCTGCTACTCTCTGAAGTGCAGGCATACACTCCCCCAGCAAGCCCAAAATGTTTCAAAGGTTTGCTTACCTCCTTGGGTTGATGCAAGTGGTTTCTACTGTTGTTGAGCTAAAACTTTGTTAAATGCATTCAAATGAAGGTTGGGAAAGAAAAAACAATGATTTCTCATTGGAATTATTTGCATACGTGTCCTTAAGTTTATAGATTGCAAGGACAGCACGGTGGCGCAGTGGGTTAGCACTGCTGCCTCACGGCGCTGAGGTCCCAGATTCGATCCCGACTCTGAGTCACTGTCCGTGTGGAGTTTGCACATTCTCCCCGTGTTTGCGTGGGTTTCGCCCCCACAACCCAAAGATGTGCAGGGTAGGTGGATTGGCCATGCTAAATTGCCCCTTAATTGGAAAAAATGAATTGGGTACTCTATTTAAAAAAAATTTTAAGTTTACAGATTGCAATCAAACCTCAACAAGTCCTTTAACTTCGAAGAAAACTCTGCAACGTATGCAATTGTGACAGCCAAACATGTTTCAGGTTATTTGATTAGAAGTATATTTTGGCTTTGTCTTCAGCAAATGTATACGGAAGTGACCAACGATTGAGTGTGATGTTGGGTAACTTGACCTGTAATGTTTCAATGGCAGGACTGAGTTTAGGAATAGATGCTGAGGAGTAAGGCTCAAGCGAATTTTAAACAAAATGAGAAAATAAAAAGAGAATGAGTTGCAAAGGAAGATTCACAATACGAATCAAGACAATAAGAAACAGCATGAATATAATGTGGATGCAGTACATACCAAGTATATCTAAATGTTGTGTATTATCATACAAATATAGCACATTTAGAAGCCAAAGGATACTTTGGACACATATACTGTATAATTCACAAAATAATAAAAATATGGGCGTCATGGTAGCACAGTGGTTAGCACAGTTGCTGTCTGCACATTCTCCCTGTGTCTGCGTGGGTTTCCTCCGGGTGCTCCGGTTCCCTCCCACAGTCCAAAGATGTGCAGGTTAGGTGGATTGGCCATGCTAAATTTCCCTTAGTGTCCAAAAAGGTTAGGTTGGGTTGCTGGGTTATGGGGTTAGGGTGGAGGCGTTGACCTTGGGTAGGGTGCTCTTTCCAAGAGCTGGTGCAGACTCGATGGGCCAAATGGCCTCTTTCTGCACTGTAAAGTCTGTGATTCTATGATGCATTGATTAAAAAAATAATAATAGACAAATAAGAGTAATTCCAAAAGAATAATTTAGTCAATGACTTCAGGCAACATTGCGACACTTGACGGAAAGTGAAGCAGATTATGACAGTCAAATGAAACCCAAAATGAGTTGGCTGGTTCAATTTCGCTTGCTGGGATTTCTTATTCTGCAGAACATACAGTCTAGGCCTTTCTTTCACTGCAATGAATTTTAAATTTCTGGCATTACTACTTATTATAATAAACAAATGGCTGATCAGAGGTAATGTCTCGGCCAACTTTCATGGAATCAGGTTGAAACAAAGTACGTATGCTGGAGCCATGCCCCACTCGGGGAGGGCTTCTGTAAAATTCAATCAACGATGTAGACGTCATTGGCAAGGAAACAATTTATTGCCTACCCTTGTACAACTGAGTAGTTTGCTAGCCATTTCAGAGGGCATATAAAAGACCCAGCAACATTGCTGAGAGTCTGGAATCTCGTGCAGTCCAGACTGGGTATGGGCAGCAGATTTTATTCCTTAAAGGACATTATAATTTAAATGATTTTTTAAAAAATGACAATGCAGCAATTTCCTGGTCACCATTACCGGTACTCAATGTTCCTTCTAAAATGTTCTTGTGAGTAACCAGTCAATTTTTTAATCTTGTGGTACTTTATAAAGGAACAGGTTTTACGTGTCACTTTCCATGTTGTTCCAACACACATGGGCTGCTTAGTGGGAAAATTGCTGACAGCACCTGATATGTCATCAATTAGGACGGAAAACGCAGAGTGAATTAACTATGGCTTTAATTGACTTACAACAGAGCTGGCAGCGTGCCCCAGAATGAGGCAGTGTGAGAGGTCGGCAGCTTATATACACAGGCCCTAGGGGGAGGAGCCACGGGCAGAGCCAACACCGTACAACATGTAATATAGTGGCAATACTGTACAACACGTGGTTTCACCACATTCACCCCCTGTTTAAAAAAAGTCCGGCGGGGGTGAAGTGAACAGGTTGCATCAGAGATTGAGTCTGACGGGGGCTTTGATTGTCCGCCGTGACCGCCTCAGTTCCGGCTGTGGTGTGGGTATCAAAGTCGGCTGAAGCGTTGAGGCCTGCGTGCCCGGGAAGAAGACAGCTTCTGTGTTCTCAGGCGGGTGGGCAGCAATGGGGGAAGGGGGTATAGGGTCGGGTCGAGTAGTATGGGGAGGGGAGGAATAGAGTCGGGAGCGCCGGTGACAGTCGCTGGGGAACCTGCGGGTGCCAAATCCCGAAAGGAGACTGTGTCCTCCCGCCCGTCATGGTGAGCCACATAGGCGTACTGGGGATTTGCATGGAGGAGAAGGACCCTCTCTACCAGAGGATCCCTCTTATGAGTCCTTACATGTCATCGGAGGAGGTCGGGTCCTGGAACCGTCAGCCAGGTCGGGAGCGAGACCCCTGAGGTGGACCTTCTGGGGAAGGCAAACATCCTCTCATGGGGGATCACATTAGTAGCGGTGCAGAGAAGCGACCGGATGGATTGGAGCGCCTCGGGAATGACCTCCTGCCAGCGGGAGACCTCTAGACCGTAGGGCAAGAAGGACGGCCGTCCAGACCGTCGCGTTCTCCCTCTCCACCTGTCCGTTCCCCTGGGGATTGTAGCTGTTGTCCTGCTTGAGGCAATGCCCTTGCTAAGCAGGAACTGACGCGGCTCATTACTCGTGAAGGAGGAACCCCGATCACTATAGGTGTAAGTGGGGAAACCGAACAAGGTGAAGACACTGCTCAGGGCCTTGATGACTGTGGCAGAGGTCATGTCTGGGCATGGGATGGCAAAAGGGAAACGTGAGTACCCATCAAGGATGTTGAGGAAGTACACGTTACGGTCAATGGAGGGGAGGGGCCCTTTGAAATCAATGCTGAGGCATTCAAAGGGGCGTGAGGTCTTTACCAGGCGTGCTCTATCTGGCCGATAGAAGTGTGGTTTGCACTCCGCGCAGACCTGGCAGTCCCTGGTCATGGTCCTGACCGCCTCGATGGAGTAAGGCAGGTTGCGGGCCTTGACATAATGGAAAAGCCAGGTGACAGCGGTCATTGTGGAGGGCCCGCAGTCGGTCTACTTGTGCGCTGGCACAAGTACCGCGGGAAAGGGCATCTAGGGGCTCATTCAGCTTCCCAGGACGATACTGGATATCATAGTTGTAGGTGGAGAGTTTGATCCTCCACCTCAATATCTTATCGTTCTTGATCTTGCCTCGCTGTGTGTCACTGAACATGAAGGCAACCGACCGTTGGTCAGTGAGGAAAGTGAATCGCCTGCCGGCCAGGTAATGCCTTCAATATCGCACAGCTTCGACAATGGCTTGGGCTTCCTTTTCGACAGAGGAGTGCCGAATACGGAGGCATGGAGGGTATGGCAGAAGAAAGCCACGGGCCTTCCTGTCTGGTTGAGGGTAGCGGCCTGGGCAAAGTCAGACGCATTGCACTCTACCTGGAATGGGATGGATTCATCCAAAGCGTGCCTCGCGGCTTTGGCAATATCCGCCTTGATGCGGTCGTAGGCCAGGCGAGCCTCAGCCGTCAGAGGAAAAACAGTGGATTTGATGAGTGATGGGCCTTGTCCGCATAATTGGGGACCCACTGGGCATAGTACGAAAAGAACCCCAGGCATCTCTTCAGGGCCTTGGGGCAGTGGGGGAGGGGGAGTTGCAGGAGGGGGCGCATGCCGTTGGGGTCGGGCCCTTGGACTTCGTTTTCCATGACGTAGCCAAGGATGGCTACGTCGTGGAAAACGCATTTCTCCTTATTATATGTCAGATTAAGGAACTGGGCAGCGTGGAGGAATTTCTTTAGGTTAGCGTCGTGGTCCTGCTGATCATGGCCGCAGATGGTGACATTATCTAGATACGGGAACGTGGCCCGCAGCCCATACTGGTCAACCATTCGGTCCATCGTTCGCTGGAAGACCGAGACCCCATTGGTGACGCCGAAGGGCATCCGGAGAAAGTGGTAGAGGCGGCCAGCTGCCTCGAAGGCAGTGTACTGGCGGTCCTCCAGGCGGATAGGGAGCTGGTGGTACGCGGACTTCAAGTCAATAGTGGAGAAGACCCGGGACTGCGCAATCTGATTGACCATGTCAGATAGGCGGGGAAGTGGGTACGCATCGAGCAGCATGTACCGGTTGATGGTCTGACTGTAGTCGATGACCATCCGATGCTTCTCCCCAGTCTTGACAACCACCACTTGGAGCTCCCCGGGGTTGTTACTATGATCCCTTCCCGCAGGAGCCGCTGAACCTCCGACCTGATGAAGATCATGTCCCGAGCACTGTATCGTCTGATCTTAGTGGCAACGGGCTTACAGTCTGGGGTGAGGTTGGCGAAGAGCGAGGGAGGGACGACCTTAAGGGTCCAGAGGCTACAGATGGTGAGTGGGGGCAGGGGTCCATCGAACTTCAGGGTGATACTCTGGAGGTTGCACTGGAAGTCGAGACCCAGAAGAACTTCCGCGCAGAGGTGTGGGAGGATGTAGAGCCTAAAACTTTTGAAATTACGCCCGTACCGTGAGTCACGGCACAGTCCCCACGGATTTGCACGGTATGCGACCCAGAGGCCCGGCAGATTCTCTGGGCTGCGGGTAAAACGGGAAGGGCGTAGCGCCGTACCATGTCCGGGTGTATGAAGCTGTCTGTGCTCCCGGAGTCAAAAAGGCAGGCCGTCTCGTGGCAGTTGATCCAGACCGCCATCATAGATTTTGTCGAGACTGGTCTAATGTGATGGAGGCGGCCACGGTTCGGCGGGCTGGCTTCGGACGGTGGGCGGACTTCGGACAGCGGGTGGGCCAGTGGAGAGTAGCAGGGGCCAGCTGACGGACGGGCGAGCCAGGGTCCTGGGAGGCGGCGGTGGACTTCGAAAATGGCGTCGGAGATGCGGCGGTGGACATCAAAAATGGCGTCGGAGATGCGGCGGTGGACTTCAAAAATGGCGTCAGATATGTGGCGGTGGACTTCAAAAATGGCGTCGAAGATGGCGGTGCCCCCGACGTCCACGAGGGCGCCGCGTGGTCAGAGGCATAGGCACCCATGTTACGGAAGGCCACCTCCAGCGATTCAGCAAGCTGCACCATTTCGAGTGCATTTCGATATCGAGTGTCTCCCTCTCTAGCTGGCGACCGCAGTGTGAGTCAATGCCGGCAACATAGGTGTCCCGGATCAGAAGTTCGGTATGCTTCGTAGCCGACACCGCCTCGCAGTTGCAGACCCCGCCGAGCACACGCAAAATAAGCAGAAATTCTGCCAGCGACTCTCCAGGGCGCTGACGCCGCGTGGCAAGGAGGTGCCTGGTGAACAGTCCGTTAACCCGTTTTACATACCCTTTCAAGAGATTAATGGCTTCGTCAAATGAGGCCGCGTCCCGGAAGATGAGAAAAATTTGCGGGCTCACCCGAGAGATGAGGACTCGCAGCTTATGCTCCTCGGTGACGGCGACAGAATTGATGAAAGATTCTAGACAGCGTAGCCAGTGTGCGAAGATGACATCGGCGTTGGCTAATTGGGGGACTATCTACAGGAGGTCCGGTTTGAGGCCCGGATCCATGTTAAACAGCTCTTTAATTTAATGTAAGTCAATTAAATTGATATGCCATCAATTAAGATGGAAAACGCAGAGTGAATTAACTATGGCTTTAATTGACTTACAACAGAGCTGGCAGCGTGCCCCACAATGAGGCAGTGTGAGAGGTCGGCAGCTTATATACCCAGGCCCTAGGGGGAGGAGCCACGGGCAGAGCCAACACCGTACAACATGTAATATAGTGGCAATACTGTACAACACGTGGTTTCACCACATTCACCCCCTGTTTAAAAGAAGTCCGGCGGGGGTGAAGTGAACAGGTTGCATCAGAGATTGAGTCTGACGGGGGCTTTGATTGTCCGCCGTGACCGCCTCAGTTCCGGCTGTGGTGTGGGTACCAAAGTCGGCTGAAGCGTTGAGGCCTGCGTGCCCGGGAAGAAGACAGCTTCTGTGTTCTCAGGCGGGTGGGCAGCAATGGGGGAAGGGGGTATAGGGTCGGGTCGAGTAGTATGGAGAGGGGAGGAATAGAGTCGGGAGCGCCGGTGACAGTCGCTGGGGAACCTGCGGGTGCCAAATCCCGAAAGGAGACTGTGCCCTCCCGCCCGTCATGGTGAGCCACGTAGGCGTACTGGGGATTTGCATGGAGGAGAAGGACCCTCTCTACCAGAGGATCCCTCTTATGAGTCCTTACATGTCATCGGAGGAGGACGGGCCCTGGAACCGTCAGCCAGGTCGGGAGCGAGACCCCTGAGGTGGACCTTCTGGGGAAGGCAAACATCCACTCGTGGGGGGTCACATTAGTAGTGGTGCAGAGAAGCGACCGGATGGATTGGAGCGCATTGGGAAGGACCTCCTGCCAGCGGGAGACCTCTAGACCGTAGGGCAAGAAGGACGGCCGTCCAGACCGTCGCGTTCTCCCTCTCCACCTGTCCGTTCCCCTGGGGATTGTAGCTGTTGTCCTGCTTGAGGCAATGCCCTTGCTAAGCAGGAACTGACGCGGCTCATTACTCGTGAAGGAGGAACCCCGATCACTATGGACGTAAGTGGGGAAATCAAACAAGGTGAAGACACTGCTCAGGGCCTTGATGACTGTGGCAGAGGTCATGTCTGGGCATGGGATGGCAAAAGGGAAACGTGAGTACCCATCAAGTATGTTGAGGAAGTACACGTTACGGTCAATGGAGGGGAGGGGCCCTTTGAAATCAATGCTGAGGCATTCAAAGGGGTGTGAGGTCTTTACCAGGCGTGCTCTATCTGGCCGATAGAAGTGTGGTTTGCACTCCGCGCAGACCTGGCAGTCCCTGGTCATGGTCCTGACCGCCTCGATGGAGTAAGGCAGGTTGCGGGCCTTGACATAATGGAAAAGCCAGGTGACAGCGGTCATTGTGGAGGGCCCGCAGTCGGTCTACTTGTGCGCTGGCACAAGTACCGCGGGAAAGGGCATCTAGGGGCTCATTCAGCTTAACAGGACGATACTGGATATCATAGTTGTAGGTGGAGAGTTTGATCCTCCACCTCAATATCTTATCGTTCTTGCTCTTGCCTCGCTGTGTGTCACTGAACATGAAGGCAACCGACCGTTGGTCAGTGAGGAAAGTGAATCGCCTGCCGGCCAGGTAATGCCTTCAATATCGCACAGCTTCGACAATGGCTTGGGCTTCCTTTTCGACAGAGGAGTGCCGAATACGGAGGCATGGAGGGTACGGGAGAAGAAAGCCACGGGCATCCTGACTGGTTGAGGGTAGCGGCCAGGGCAAAGTCAGACGCATTGCACTCTACCTGGAATAGGATGGATTCATCCAAAGCGTGCATCGCGGCTTTGGCAATATCCGCCTTGATGCGGTCGTATCAATTAAATTGATATGCCATCAATTAAGATGGAAAACGCAGAGTGAATTAACTATGGCTTTAATTGACTTACAACAGAGCTGGCAGCGTGCCCCACAATGAGGCAGTGTGAGAGGTCGGCAGCTTATATACCCGGGCCCTAGGTGGAGGAGCCACGGGCAGAGTCAAAACCGTACAACATGCAATATAGTGGCAATACTGTACAACACGTGGTTTCACCACAGCACCTTGCTGCTAACCTCGAAGAAAGCTGCCAACAAAGGTCTAGCAAGCTCAAGGTGCAGAGTGCACCTCTCGTTTGGTCACCAGCTATTTAAATAACTGAACCTAAATTCCAGGCTTTTATGGAGGGATTTGAACTCTAGTCCACAGGTCATTAGTCCAGGTTTCTAGATGGTTAGTTCAGTAACATAACCACTACTCTACCATACCCCACAATCTGTCAAAGAGACGAGAATCTTATCTTTAACTTGTTGATACCAGAAAGCTGAGATTAAACTCCAGCTGGCCCTCTCTCCAGTAACACTTTAACTGGAACATGGATTATGGGAGAGTAATTTCATTGACCTGCCTTCAATTATATTGTTCCACATACTTACTACTGCCAGTATTAGCACCGTCCAGGGTGTAGGAGCTAGTTTTATTGACACCCCTTCCACAGGCATCCATTCCCTCCACCACCGACAAACAATGGCAGCAGTGTGTACCATCTACAAGATGCTCTGCAGGAACTCTCCAAGGTTCTTCAGGCAGCACCTTCCAAACCCATGACAGCTACCATTTAGAAGGACAAGGGTAGCAGATACCTGGGAACACCACCACCTGGGGGTTCCCCTTCAAGTCACTCACCATCCTGACTAGGGAATATATCTCCATTGGTTTACTATCGTTGGGTCAAAATCCTGGAATTCCCTCCCTAACAGCGCTGTGGGTGTACCTACACCACATGAACTTCAACGGCAGCTCACCACCACCTCCTCAAGGTCAACTAGGGATGGGGAATGGCCTAGCCTAGTGAAGATATCTTCCACATTTTATAGCTATTTACGTATTGTCCAATGCAGAATCCAAGCTATGCTACATCAACCTTTACTCATTTTAGGCCCAAATCACCCATTATTGTAAATGATCATTGTCAAATGCACACAAACACTCATAGTACAGATTAAGACATCTGTGATGCATTCAATATAGCCTATCAATAAGTGACGAGCAATTGATTGACATTAAAGTAAAAATAAATTGTGCATGCAGGAAACCCCTGATAAAATTAAGCTAGAGGTTGATACCAAACATGCTGGGTGCCCCAACAGCTTCGAACCACTAACGACATAAATTATGTTTCTGTGCTCTTTGTGATTCTTGGGGCATGCAGATTTAAATCTGAATTTCTGCATTATTCAACTCAAACTGGCTCATACTTATAATACAAATGTACTTAATTGTTGGGAACAACTTCGAAAGAGCAGTAATTCTCACCACTCATTATCAAATCAAATAATGCATTAAAAAATATATTTACATATTAAGACTAACGTTTTTGACACAATTTGGAGCTAAAAGTGGATAAATGAGTGAAGTGCGATGTTGTGTGATGCCAAGTCAATTTTCTCTCGCGAACTACTCCCCAAGCAAAGGGTGGCCATCCCAGCAACAATGCTTTATCACTACATTACAACCAACTGCTATCGTTGGGTGTTTCTCGTACTTCCCTCTCGCAAATTCAACTTCAGCATCTGCTACTGATTTGAAATCAGACAGAGCCTCACAGGATAGGTAAGAGAGAAGTCATCTCATTAACTGAATTAAAAAATGGGAGGGAGCTGTTCCTTAGCTACATTGGCACCAGAGAAATTGAGCAACAGTGGACAAACATACCTAGTCGAAATGAGAAAGAACACAAAAATATATCTGTGAATCCCAGAATACAAGCTGAGATGAAAGGCGAGTGTTTGACAGACAGAAACTGTAGTATTGACCTTCATTGTATTCGATAGCCATGGATTTTCCTTTATTGGAAGGAATTTGGGTGGTGTCACCGATTATGCGGATAACCTAATCCTAATCTATGTGTATAGCCGATGTTTCTATTCTTCCTAGCTATGCCATAACTCTTCAGTGACACATTGCAATTTGTGATGCCTAATAAGTCAAGGTTGTATTTTGGACATAATTGTTAGAATACAAAACAAACATTTAATCTAGCAGCATGTAGAGTACTTCTGTGATGCCAAAGATTTATACTTCATTTCAAATTATGCAGGACGCAATGAGTATTATGTCCGTGTTCCAAATGCAAAGTCCAGGTAATTCACAGATTAAATGATCGATTAACCATGATTCTTCCTGAAAATCTGGCATATCCATTAAAGATATTGAACTGCGGAATTATTTAAGTATCACTTCAGCATATTATTACAGTGGCAATCGTGACTGTATGGATTCAGTGCCATATTTAAATTGAATGAATTCTCCACCAAAGCAGACCAAGATTCCTTTGATTCTTTTAAGTTATATGCCATTGTTTGATGTTTTAACTATTTTGTCATACAGATCCATAACAATACAAAGAGATAAAAGCAAGTTACTGCAGATGCTGGAATCTGAAACAAAAACAGAAAATGTTGGACAATCTCAGCAGGTCTGACAGCATCTAACGTTTGTTTCGAGTCCGGATGACTCTTTGTCAAATCTAAAGAGAGATTTAGACAAGTATCAAATGTATCAATATTACTTTTTTTTTAACCTAAACAGCAGTAAGTTGGCACATTATTCGCCTCAGAGCTTGGGATTTACAGTGACTTTAAATGACCAATGTATTGTTCAAACCTTCTGGACTCGTGAAGTTTTACATTTAAATTACTTCCTTGCAAAATAATATATCATATGTTACAAAATGTGGCATACCCAAATAACATGGAGAATAACTGCTTACAATTAATACACACAGCCAAAGAGAGTATGGGACACTAGAATTCATCCAGCTTTTTGTTTTCGTTCTCCCCTTTCCGAAGTAAGTGCCTAACCCAAATTGCAAAGAGCAGGCATAATATTTCCAAAAGCAAATCAGACAGTTCCAGATGACTGGTGCCAGTAGGGACAGTAAATGGTGTATGCAGCAGAAGAGGGTCAGGAAGGGTAGGAGGGAATGATCTGTGGGTAACAGCTCGGGAATACAGTCTGTATTACAGGGTGACAGGCCAGGGCAGGAGTGTTCCAACTCTAGCGTTCTCACTGTATTAACAGACTCTCTAAATCTATATATTGCAGCTGAAAGTAATAGATTTGAGTTTGATACAAGCTATGCATTGTGTTGATTTTGAAATGTATTAGCACCGACGCTGGAATAACCACTGTGAGCGCCACTTGGCGGTGACACTGATCCATACATGAGGATGATGACGCCCCATGTTCCATATCCGAGTGCAGGTATGATTATTTGTCTTTCAGGACAAGAGTTCCTAAAAAAAAAATGGGCAGGTAAAGCACGTCCAAAATCGATCTGGGCTTATTTAATGGTAGTGTTTTACTGCACAGTATGTGCAGCAGGGCATTGATGAAATATGCGCATCTCAGAGAACAAAGGGACATTCACACATCTCTTCAGAAAGGATGCGTTTGGAAATCAAGTTTTTGCATTAGCTGGCCAGAGTTCGGCCTGATTGCAATTCCTGAGAGCGGGCCGCAAAGCCAAGAGCGACCGCAAAGTTGTCTCGGCTTCCCCGCCATGATTAAGAAGTCACCTTGAAGTGCTAATTATTTGGTTCTATTTAAAGGGCGCTTGTGCAATAAAGTGTTTCTCCGCAGACTGGCTCCTCTGTAACTGGATGAAGGACTGTTACTGCAGTGAGAAGCAAAATAAGCACCCACATCGATCCGTTTCCAGCCTCCCTAAGACACGGGCAATGTCAAAAGCTGCTTGCAATTTTTTATTTTTGGTCACCAGCTGATTAACACGAGGGTTAAAGCTGTTGCCAGGGACTGCGGTGCCCCCTTGTACCCAGAAAGGCTGCTCATGCCCGGAGGCAGGGATTTTTCATCCCCCTTTTGGCTCTTGCCTTACCTTTTGCTGCCTCCTCGCCATGTCTGTGGGCTGCTTGGCATTGAACGGGTAGGCGATGCATCTCATCACAAAAACGTACAGCTGGAGCTTTCTCTTCCTCTCCTCCTCTTCCTTCTGCAGCCTCTCCAGCTCCTCTTTCTCCTTCTCACTCACCACGGACGGGCTGGGGCTGGACGGTCGGATGCTGCTGCTCCGGCTACTGGGCTGCAAACCCCCGCTGCTGTCGCTCGTCCTGCTCGGGGACAACCGGCTGCCCGGGGCCGGAGGCTGCACTTCCTTGCTCTCCTCCTCGACTATCTCCTCCGATTCCTCCTCGCTAGACGACGGGTCCAACATCGTGGGTCCGCTGCCTGCACACACTCACTGACACTGTGAACACAGAGCAGAGGGACAAGAGACTGCAGGTAGCGTGTGCCAGGAAAGCCAGGCAAGAGAGGAAGCTCTCTCTCTCTCTGTGCTTTGCCCGGATTGTCAGCAAGCAGGAAGCCGACTGCTTTCGTTTGTGTGGTTTAACTCTGCTCTCACCGAGGGAAGATTAGGGGTGGAGGGGATGTGCAAAGCTCAGGATCGAGGCTTTATTCAACCACAATCCCTTTCTGCCAGCCGGATTCTGTCAATACAATGTGATCGATGGCCAGCACTTCCTGCTCCAGGTCTGCAACGTCGCGAGGAGCGGAAAAAAACAATTTATTCAGGAGGGTCACAGAAAAGAGCACCTATTCACTGCCAAGATTATTCGCTTAAGAATCTGATTCGACTGGCAAATGTGTAACAATATTTCACACCCATTGTAAGGGGGGGGGGGGGGGTCTCTTTTCATTGGCATATCTCATGTCAAAGTATTGAACAGAAACTGGGAAATTAACTAATGATCATCTTTATTATTGTCACAAGTAGGCTTACATTGACACTGTGAAAATCGGAAATATCCATTCATTGGTGTCATTGAAGTTCACCCCCACTTTATTCAAACCGTGCATTTATAAATTGAGGCAATTCGCAAAGAGAAATGAATAAACAAAAATAATTTCCTGACGATTGAGATCATCCATTTTTTAAAAATCCGCTGTTTTGTAGCGGGCGAAACTAGATTGTGCCAATTTACTCATTCTCAGGAACGAAATTCCCACATCGAGAAGTTAAAAGTTTGGGGCATTGTGCCCTTTACATGACACAATATAACACCATTTAATCACACACACACCCACAGCAATTGTCAGATAAACGTTGTCAATGTACACTCAGGTGAATTTCCTACTGGAACCTTCATTCCAATCGCTTAATGAAAACCCTTTCACATATTCTAAGTTGCGTAGGTTTCTCGACATGTTTAGAGACACAATTCTTCAAGGTTTCACATGAAACATCCTAACATTAGATCGGATTACTTGCTCCCTCTGAAAGTGGCCTTCAACGGAATTCTACCCCTTACTCCCCCTGCTGCAAAGAAACGATAAAGACAGGCAGTGCAGAGGATTTTCCAGACCCATTCATAAAATGTAAAAAACAATATCCATAGCGCGTTATATGAAGCAGCAGTCATAACTTGTGCTTCAACATCGTATTCCCAGTTTATTTTCAGGTTGTATTCTGGCAGGAGTGTAGAGCAGGGAGTTATGCCCGATCACCATCGGTGTTTGCCCATGCCCAATTTTCCGCCAGCGTTCCCGGCCCACGGTGGAAGTGCCCACTCTTAAGTGTTCAGGGATCTTGAAATGAGGCGGTGATATTATCAGCAAATTATGGGCCGGATTTGCGGTGAGTGGAGTGGCGATGCCCACTGCTGACCTCGATTAAAGTTGCCCACAAAGATCTAGCAAATTCATGGGTGTGGAGTGGCCACCAGCCATAGAAGATGTCACTCATTCAGAAACTGTACAACAAAACGTTAAATATCGAAATCCAGAAGATGCTGTCAGGGACATCAAGTTAAAAAAAACAATTTGTAATTGTAGAACATCTAGAAGTTCCCAAATCATCCCAAAGCAGTTGGCAAGAATGTTATCAAGCAAACTGAAAGACTGAGCCAGATAAGGAGAAACGTAGAAAGATGAAGAGGGCCAAGGTCACGGAAAGATAGGGAAGCAATTGGATGAAATTTATGAAATCATGATGTTGCTTGACCAGGAGCCACTGTAGGTCAGTGAATGCAGAGCTGATAGGTGATTGTAAGTCAGTGAGTATAGAGATGATAGGTGATTGTAGGTCAGTGAGTATAGAGATGATAGGTGATTGTAGGTCAGTGAGTATAGAGATGATAGGTGATTGTAAGTCAGTGAGTATAGAGATGATAGGCGATTGTAGGTCAGTGAGTATAGAGATGATAGGCGATTGTAGGTCAGTGAGTATAGAGATGATAGGCGATTGTAGGTCAGTGAGTATAGAGATGATAGGCGATTGTAGGTCAGTGAGTATAGAGATGATAGGCGATTGTAAGTCAGTGACAAGAGATGATAGGCGATTGTAGGTCAGTGAGTATAGAGATGATAGGCGATTGTAGGTCAGTGAGTATAGAGATGATAGGCGATTGTAGGTCAGTGAGTATAGAGATGATAGGCGATTGTAAGTCAGTGAGTATAGAGATGATAGGTGATTGTAGGTCAGTGACTATAGAGATGATAGGCGATTGTAGGTCAGTGAGTATAGAGATGATAGGCGATTGTAGGTCAGTGAGTATAGAGATGATAGGCGATTGTAAGTCAGTGAGTATAGAGATGATAGGCAATTGTAAGTCAGTGAGTATAGAGATGATAGGCGATTGTAGGTCAGTGACTATAGAGATGATAGGCGATTGTAGGTCAGTGAGTATAGATATGATAGGCGATTGTAGGTCAGTGAGTATAGAGATGATAGGCGATTGTAGGTCAGTGAGTATAGAGATGATAGGTGATTGTAAGTCAGTGAGTATAGAGATGATAGGTGATTGTAAGTCAGTGAGTATAGAGATGATAGGCAATTGTAGGTCAGTGAGTATAGAGATGATAGGCGATTGTAGGTCAGTGAGTATAGAGATGATAGGCGATTGTAGGTCAGTGAGTATAGAGATGATAGGCAATTGTAGGTCAGTGAGTATAGAGATGATAGACGATTGTAAGTCAGTGAGTATAGAGATGATAGGTGATTGTAAGTCAGTGAGTATAGAGATGATAGGCGATTGTAGGTCAGTGAGTATAGAGATGATAGGCGATTGTAAGTCAGTGAGTATAGAGATGATAGGCGATTGTAGGTCAGTGAGTATAGAGATGATAGGCGATTGTAGGTCAGTGAGTATAGAGATGATAGGCAATTGTAGGTCAGTGAGTATAGAGATGATAGACGATTGTAAGTCAGTGAGTATAGAGATGATAGGTGATTGTAAGTCAGTGAGTATAGAGATGATAGGCGATTGTAAGTCAGTGAGTATAGAGATGATAGGCGATTGTAAGTCAGTGAGTATAGAGATGATAGGCGATTGTAGGTCAGTGAGTATAGAGATGATAGGCGATTGTAGGTCAGTGAGTATAGAGATGATTGGCGATTGTAAGTCAGTGAGTATAGAGATGATAGGCGATTGTAGGTCAGTGACTATAGAGATGATAGGCGATTGTAGGTCAGTGAGTATAGAGATGATAGGTGATTGTAGGTCAGTTACTATAGAGATGATAGGCGATTGTAGGTCAGTGAGTATAGAGATGATAGGCGATTGTAGGTCAGTGAGTATAGAGATGATAGGCGATTGTAAGTCAGTGAGTATAGAGATGATAGGCAATTGTAAGTCAGTGAGTATAGAGATGATAGGCGATTGTAGGTCAGTGACTATAGAGATGATAGGCGATTGTAGGTCAGTGAGTATAGAGATGATAGGTGATTGTAGGTCAGTTACTATAGAGATGATAGGCGATTGTAGGTCAGTGAGTATAGAGATGATAGGCGATTGTAGGTCAGTGAGTATAGAGATGATAGGCGATTGTAAGTCAGTGAGTATAGAGATGATAGGCAATTGTAAGTCAGTGAGTATAGAGATGATAGGCGATTGTAGGTCAGTGACTATAGAGATGATAGGCGATTGTAGGTCAGTGAGTATAGAGATGATAGGCGATTGTAGGTCAATGAGTATAGAGATGATAGGTGATTGTAAGTCAGTGAGTATAGAGATGATAGGCGATTGTAGGTCAGTGAGTATAGAGATGATAGGCGATTGTAGGTAAGTGAGTATAGAGATGATAGGCCAAACCTTCAGCCACAAGAGTGTTGCAAGGCAACGTGATGGGGTCTATGGCTAATGAATAGAGATTGTAGTAGGGACCAAAGACAGTGGTTTTGATCTTCCCAATGTATAATTGGAGGAAATTTATGCTTATCTGCACTGGATGTTGGGCAAGCAGTCTTATCATTTGAAGGCAGTTGAGGAGCCGTGTGAGGTAACGTGCAGCTAAGTGTCGTCAAGTCTGAAAACTGAGCAATGATGGACAGTTTCATTGACTTTATAATCACAAAATTTGGATTATTCAAATTAACAGTGGGAAGGGTGAAATCCATGCCACAGAGTGCATTCTTCTGGACTTCTTCCTTCAAAGTCAGCACTTCACCATTGGTAATTATTATTGCTGGGTAATTATTTTCCACTCTAATCATATCATTTTCCATCAGCTCTAATGATGTTCCACTGCTAGATGTTGCAGAAATGGCAACGGTAAGTTTAAGAGCCCTCCAGAAAGATTAAATGAATTCACAGAAAGCTTATTTAGCTCCATTTTGTCTGCAGAAATTGTTTGAGCATCCACCTTTGTGGCTCCTGCTGTGGGGCTTTCACATTCCCATTCTAAAAAGGCAATAATGAGGCCTCATTTGCAATTCCTATTATCTTTTGCAAGCTGTTGAAGCGGAGGAATGACGAAAAGTCAGGCAGTGTCAGAAACACACAGCATCCACCAACTAAAACCCTCACACCCCATAGTACAGATTGATGTACTTCTCCCTTCAGTTGGTCCAACTCCTCAACTGTATATTGTTATGGGCCAGGGTTTAGAGAACCTCAAAGTGTATCATGGAGTTCACCTGACCCACAACTTTTAATAGATTGTGATATGGGGAGCACACGGTCCACTCTACAGGTGTGGTACAGCAAAAATGGAGAAGTATTTTTTCAAGGAAAATAATGTTTATTCTATGAACTCAAGTTAACCTTTTAAAAACATACAGTGAATATCTTAGCAACCATTAATTCAAATACAACCCCCAAAGAATACAACACTAAGTAATCCTTAAGCTGTCCTTTCAACATCCAGGAGACTTTTAAAAAAAACCTTTCAGCAGAAGAACATCAGGTTAAAGTCACTACTAAGAGCAGTTATTAGTTTTAAATCACCAAAGGATCGATTTACATTCTTTAGATTACAGAGAGAGACTCTGATACACCTTCTGGCTCTGACTGCAGCTATCCAGCTCTGAAAACGAAACTAAAACACACCCTGCAGCAAACAGCCTAAAACAAAAGTAAAAAGCTGACTGATAGCCCAGCTCCACCCATTCTCTGACATCACTGCAGTAATAAACACCCATTTCTTAAAGGTACTCTCACTACAGATATTTATATACACACCCATTTATAAACACCCATTTCTTAAAGGTACTCTCACATGAAAATATAACAAAATAAACCATCAATAAGTTATGCAACATGCTCCAACATAACCTAGAGCCATTCTCCATCACTGCCTCCTAAGACAGTGCTTCATTTCCTTGATGTTCAAAAGTTATTCCTCGCCATCTTCCTCCAAATAGCATTTACAATAAGATTGCAAAGGGGGTACCCACTGTGCCTAGTGGTGTGAAATTAAACACACTAAATAGAAGAGTTATTAAACTAACTTGAGTAGTCTCTGTATGCATTAATAGGGACATAGTCAGTTTCTAAGTTAAAAGACAAGCAGGAGTCAGTGCAAAGATGTAAGAAAAGGAATTTAAATGAGCAGGAATGGTGCCAACTCCCTGGACTTACAAGAAAATGTAAGGAATTACTAGATCTCTCTCTCTCTCGCTCTGTCTCTCTCTCTCTCTCTGTCTCTCGAAGAAGAAGGAGTGAGTTAGATAAGTGATGGCTGTGTCTGACTTCCATGATCATTCAAGTAGCAAGAACAATGAACACAAAGAATAGTAATATTACACATTTGCAAATGCAGGAAGGAAGCAGAAATGTCACTTACCACAATGGTATCAGGTAAACTTACTTGTGTACCAATTTCATTTCGATGGGACATGTTCATGTAGTAATGTCAGGTTAGGGAGATGCAGCTAACCTTAAAAAGATACAGCACCAATGGATCCACTGAGGGACTTTTACCTCACCTTGCCAAGGTCAGTGTAAACAATAAAGGCGTCACACTTACAAGATCAGATGAGTCTGTTGCGAGTATTATTATGGGGTTCTAACTCATAGGCACTCCATGCAATGGGTTATATTAATGTTTTGATTAGACATTTTGGTATTTGTTGGTCCTCAAAAAAAGTCACAAAAACCCAACAGCAAGTGTGCTGCCAGCTGAAATCTACAGCCAGAAAGCTAACCTAATAATTCACTATAGCTCAAGTGATTCAAAAATATCCAGGTAACTGACATTTCCTAAAATTACTTTATCATCAAACTGCAACCATTTAACCTCAAAGTACAGCCAATTTATAGTTGTTCTTCAAAACTGTAATATTCTCAATGTTACTGTAAAATCATGATCTGGTATATGTTATTTTGTCTTTTTTGCATTGTAAAGAAATATATTTTCATAAAAGCAAATTACTGCAGATGCTGGAAACTGAAACCAAAAGAGAAAATGCTGGAAAATCTCAGCAGGTCTGACAGCGTCTGTAAGGCGAGAAAAGAGCTAATGTTTCGAGTCCAGATGAGCCTCTGTCAAAGCGAAAAGGCATAGAAAGCGGGAGATATTGATACTGTAGGATGAGGGAATGAAAGATGAGTCATAGCCACAGAAAGCAAGGGAAAAGAGTGCTAATGGCAATCCCCAGAGAGAATAAAAGGTGTGAATGACCAAACAGCAGAGAAACTAAATTTGATGGGTCAGTTGTGACAGATGTAGATGTGTGTGGTGGGGAGTGGGGGGGACTTGGGTGGGAGAGAGATAAAATGAGAAGAAGGGGGAAGCAAAGGGGAGAAGAGGTAAGGAAAGGGGGATAAGATGGGGAAAACTGTGGGGGAAAAATACAGATAAAGAAAGACATGAAAGAAATAAAAGGTAAAAGACAGTTAAAATGAAATGGGATGAAAACAAAGGGGGCGAAGTGGGGTCGAGCTAATCATCTGAAGTTGTTGAATTCGATGTTGAGACCGGAAGGCTGTAGCGTGCCTAACTGGAAGGTGAGATGCTGTTCCCCCAATTTGCGTGGAGCTTCACTGGAACATTGCAGCAGGCCAAGGACAGACATGTGGGCATGGGAGTTGGGTCTTGTGTTAAAATGGCAAGCAACGGGAAGGTCAGGGTCCTGAATGTGCACAGATCTAAGGTGCTCAGTAAAGCGACCACCCAGTCTACGTTTGGTCTCTCAGATGTAGAGAAGACGGCATTGGGAGCAGCAAATGCAATAGACCAAATTGAAAGAGGTGCAAATAAAAGTGAAGGTGTAACACCTGTCACTTTACCTCTTCCATGCTTAACATCCCAGGCCCAAAATACTGATTCCCGGTTAAGCAGCATTTCACTGGGGCGGATGGGTTCCCGGAGGATTGTTATAAAAAGTTTGCTGCTCGACTGGCGCCGTCATTGGTGCAGATGTTTGAGGATTGAGTCGGGTCTTTCTGGAGACAATGATGCAAGCATTCATCTCGCTTCTGCTAAAGAAAGAAAAGGACCTGGTGGAGTGTGGGTCGTATTGCCCTATTTCTTTATTAATTGTGGATGCCAAGAATTTGACCAACCTTTTAGCGTTGGGATTGGAGGAGTGCCTCCCTCAGGTTGTTGGGAGGATCAGACGGGGTTTGTGAAGGATCGGTAGTTGTCGTCTAATGTGAGGCGGCTTTTAAACGTGGTAACGCCCTAGGCAGAAGGGAAAGAGCAGGAGGTTATTGTGGCACTGGATGCTGAAAAGGTTATTTTTTTTTAAAAAAAACAATGTTATTGAGGTATTTTAGGCATAGAGAAAAAGTGACATTCTACAGTACAAAAAAAAGTCAAGATATAAATGAAACATAGTGCAAACCACGGCTCGGTTCACGCACGGACCTGCCTCAATATCCCCCTACTCTACTCTACTCTACCCTAGCCCCGCACCCCCCCCCCCCCCCCCCCCCCCCCCCCCCCCCCCTGCTGACACTTACTCCTCTGTGTGAAGAAGTCAATAAATGGCTGCCACCTTCGGGTGAACCCTAGTAGCGAACCTCTCAAGGCGAACTTGACTTTCTCCAGGCCAAGAACGCTCGTCATGTCCGATAGCCATACCTCAGCCCTCGGGGGCTTTGAGTCCCTCCATGATAACAGTATTCGTCGCCGGGCTACCAGGGAAGCAAAGGCCACAACGTCGGCCTCTCTCTCTTCCTGGACTCCCAGATCCTCCGAAACCCCAAAGATTGCCACCTCAGGGCTCATTACCACCCCAGTTTTCAATACCCGGGACATGACATCTGTGAATCTCTGCCAATACCCCCTGAGTTTAGGGCACGACCAGAACATGTGTGCATGGTTAGCCGGCCCTCCGATGCATCGAGCGCACTTGTCCTCCAGCCCGAAGAATTTGCTAATCCGGGCCACCGTCTGGTGGGCCCGGTGCACAACCTTAAACTGGATCAGGCTGAGCCTGGCGCATGTTGCGGTCGTGTTTACTCTGCTCAGGGCTTCTGCCCAGACACCGTCTTCCATCTCCCCCCGAGCTCCTCTTCCCACTTAAGCTTCAGGTCCTCGATCTGCGTATCCTCCGCTCCCATTAGCTCCTTGTAGACGTCTGAGACTCTCCCCTCTCCCACCTCTCCCCTAGAAACTACCCTGTCCTGCCTCCCCTTCGCCGGGAGACGTGGGAAGGACGGCACCAGTCTTCGTACAAAATCCCGCACCTGCAAGTATCTAAAGTCGTTCCCTCTCGCCAGCCCAAACTTCTCCACCAATGCCCTCATGCTCGGAAAGCTCCCTTCCAGGAACAGATCCCCCATCCTCGCCCTCCTCCACAGTCGATACCCCACGTCCATGTTCCCCGGGGCAAATCGTTGGTTGCCGCAGATTGGGGTCCACACCGATGCTCTTACCTCCCCTACATGCCTCCTCACTGGCCCCAGATCTGAAGAGCCACCACCACTATCGGGCTGGTGGAGTACCGTGCCGGCGGAAGCGGCAGAGGCGCCGTGACCAGGGCTGCTAAGCTGGTGCCCCTGCACGAAGCAGCCTCCATCCGTACCCAAACTGACCCCGCACCCACCATCCGTTTCCTTATCATCGCTATGTTTGCCGCCCAGTAATAATTGCTGAAGTTCGGCAATGCCAGCCCCCCTTCTCCTCTGTTCCTTTCAAGCATCACCCTCTTCACCCGCGGGGACTTCCCTGCCCACACAAATCCCAGAATAATTTTATTCAGCCTCTTAAAGAAGGACCGCGGGATAAAGATGGGGAGACACTGAAAAACCAACAAGAACCGCGGGAGATCTTAACAGTCTGCACCCTCCCCGCCAATGACAGCGGGAGCGCATCCCACCTACGGACCTCCTCCCTCACTCGTTCCACCAGTCGGGACAGGTTGAGCTTATGCAACTTGCCCCAGTCCCGTGCCACCTGAATCCCCAAATATCGGAAACTCTCCCCCACTAGCCTGAACGGCAACCCCTTCAGCCTACTCTCCTGCCCCCTCGCCTGAATTACAAACAACTCGCTCTTTGCCACGTTCAGTTTGTATCCGGAGAACCGGCCGAATTCCCTCAGAGTGGCCATAATACCGTCCATCCCCACCATTGGGTCCGATACATATAACAGCAGATCATCTGCATATAACGAGACTCTGTGTTCCACTCGCCCCTGGACTAGCCCTTTCCAGCCCCTAGAAGCTCTCAGTGCAATTGCCAGCGGCTCCATGGCCAGCACAAACAGCAGTGGGGAGAGAGGGCAGCCCTGTCTTGTCCCATGGTGCAGCCTAAAGTAGTCCGATGACATCCTGTTCGTCCTTACACTCGCCTCCGGGGCCTGATACAATAGCCTAACCCAGTCGATGAACCCCGCCCTGAACCCGAACCGTCCTAGTACCTCCCACAGATAATCCCACTCGAGCCGGTCAAAAGCCTTTTCAGCATCCATGGCTACCACTATCTCTACCTCCCTACTCTCCGGGGGTATCATAATCACGTTGAGCAGCTTTCTTAGGTTGGCCACCAGCTGCCTCCCCTTCACAAACCCGGTTTGGTCCTCCACGATTACATCCGGGACACAGTCCTCAATTCTGGTCGCCAGAATCTTGGCCAGTAACTTGGCGTCTACGTTGATCAACGAGATCGGCCTGTATGAGCCACAGGCCTCCGGGTCCTTATCCCGTTTCAGAATGAGCGAGATGGTGGCCTGCGACATCGTCGGGGGTAAACTCCCTCTGTCTCTTGCCTCGTTAAAGACCCTGACCAGCACCGGCCCCACTATCCCGGCAAATTTTTTGTAAAACTCCACCGGATACCCGTCTGGCCCCGGGGCTTTACCCGACTGCATGACCTTCAGGCCCCCCAATACCTCTTTGATCCTGACCAGGGCTCCCAGTCCGTCCACCAACCCCCTCCCCACTCTTGGGAAGGTCAGTCCGTCCAGGAATCGCCTAATCCCCCCGGTCCGCCGGGTGGTTCCGAAGTGTACAGCTTCCTATAAAAGTTCCTAAAGACCTTGTTCAGCCCTGCCGGGTCACCCACTCGATTACCTTCCCCATTCACTACCCTCCCTATTTCCCTCGCCGCTTCTCTCTTCCTCAGTTGTTGCGCAAGCATTCTACTGGCCTTCTCCCCATGCTCATAAATCGCGCCTTTTACCTTTCTAAGCTGCTCTACAGCCTTGCCTGTAGTCAGCACCCCAAATTCGGCCTGCAGCCTCTGTCGTTTCCTGAGTAAGTCTGGCCCCTGGGATTCCGCGTAACTCCTGTCCGTCCGTAGAATTTCCTTAATCAGTCGGTCCGTCTCCGCCCTATCTGTCCTGTCCCTGTACGCCTGGATTGAAATCAGCTCCCCTCTCACCACTGCCTTCAGTGCCTCCCAGAGCACCGCTGCCGAGACTTCTCCAGTATCGTTCACCTGCAGGTAATTCTGCATGCATTTCCTCAGCCTCGCACACACCGCCTCGTCCGCGAGTAGTCCAACTTCCAGCCTCCATGGTGGCCGCTGAAAGCTGTCCTTACAAAACTGCAGGTCTACCCAGTGCGGAGCATGGTCCGATACGGCAATTGCCAAATATTCTGCCCCCACCATTCCGGCCATCAGGTCCCGACTCACAACAAAGTAGTCAATTCGGGAATACACCTTGTGGACGTGGGGGTAGTTTGAGAATTCCCTCGCCGTCGGCCGGCTAAATCTCCACGGATCTGCTCCTCCCGTTTGCTGCATGAACTCCCTCAGTTTCTTTGCCATCGCTGGCAACCTGCCCGTTCTTGAACATGACCGGTCCAGGCTCGGGTCCAGGACTGTATTAAAGTCCCCGCCCATGATCAGCTTACACGGGTCCAAGACGGGGATCTTCCCTAGCATCCTCCTAATAAAATCCACATTGTCCCAATTATGGGCATACACACTGACCAGGACTACTCTCACCCTTCGAGCTTACCCCTCACCATAACAAACCTGCCAGCCCCATCCACGACTGTGCCCTCTGCCTCAAATTGTACCATTTTATTAATCAGGATCGCAACCCTCCTCGTCTTAGAATCAAGCTCCGAATGAAAGACCTGACTGACCCAGCCCTTCCTTAACCTAACCTGGTCTGCCACTTTCAGGTGCATCTCCTGCAGCAAGACTGTGTCCGCCTTCAGAACCCGCAGATGCGCGAACACATGCGCCCTCTTCACTGGCCCGTTTAACCCTCTACCATTCCAGGTGATCAGCCTGGTTGGGGGGACTTCGCCCCCCTGCCCTTTGCCGATCAGCCATCCCCTTTCCTTGGCCAGCCCCCCAACCATGTGTCGCGCTTCATCTAGCCCACCTCCTGACTGGCTCCACCCGTGACCTCCTCACTGTTTCCATGCCCAGTTTCCATCCCCGTCAGCATAACGACTCCTCCCCTCCCCCACCTAACAACACCATCCTATCACCTAACCCCTGCTCTGATCTAACTATATGCACATTCCCCACCTCAGCTACCGTTGACTAGCTGCACTCAGATAGCCTGGGGCTCCCAGCCTCGGCACCATCACGTCGCCCACCCATTGTTCCCAGTCACCCCTCCCCCGACCCACCCATACCACTTCCCCAGATCAGCCCTACTTAAGCAAACACTCAATACAAGTCATAAACAACTCCCACAATAGCACAATTCAAGTTAAACAAGAAAAAACGTGATAAGAAATAACAGGCACTCTCAGTCCTCCCCATGCAGACACAGAAAAAGATTGCACAAAGTTCCCCTGAAGCATCCATTTTAACCCAACCCTTTTAACTGTTTTCTTTATTATTTTCCCCCCAGCCAAACTCCAACTAATCAAAGAGCCCAAACAGGAAACATTCAGGTAAACCACGCAAAAAGCACGCAAAAAAAAAACATCCCTACCACCTTCCAACCCCCCAAAAAAGGTCGAAAAAAGAAACGACAAAAACTGACCCAAACATGCAGGTAATTTTCAAAACGGGAGAGACACCACATATACTTCAAAGTTCTAATATGAGTCCAAACGTCCTCAGTTCAGGGCCAGCCCTTGCTTCTTAACGAAGTCCATCGCCTCTTTGGTTTCCTCAAAATAGTGGTGCTGACCCTCATACGTAACCCAGAGTCGCGCCGGAAAAAGCAGCCCGAATGTCACCTTGTTTTTATACAGTATCTCCTTCACCTGCCTGTAGCCTCCCCTCCTCCTGGCCACCTCAGCGCTCAAATCTTGGTAAACGCGCAGGGTGGTATTGTCCCAAATACAGCTTTGTGTGCTCTTTGCCCATTGCAGCAGCCGTTCCTTGTCCAGGTACCTGTGAAAGTGTACCACCATCGCTCGTGGGGGACCCCCTCGTCGCGGCTGCCTCACCTGCACTCTGCGTGCCCTGTCCACCACCGGCGGGTGCGGGAACACCTCGTTTCCCAGCAATGTCTGAAACATACCCTCCACATATGCGGCAGCGTCTAGCCCCTCTGCCCCTCTGGCAGGCCCACGATTCTCACGTTCTGCCGGCGAGATCTGTTGTCCAGGTCCTCCAGCCTTTCCAGAAGCATTTTTTGCTGGTCCTTCAGCCTCCGAATCTCCACATCCCTCACCGTTTGAAAGTCAGCCTGCTCCTCCACTGACTTCTCTAACTGCTGGAGCTTCTCAGCCTGATCATCCAGCCTTTTTCCCATCCGGTCAATTGACTTCTGTAGCGGCTCCAAGTTGTCACGCTTCAGAGCCAAAAAGACCTCCTGCATAGCCTGCAGCAGCTGCTCCATTGTGGGCTGGGCTGTCGGCACCTTGCTCTGAACACCAGCCAAGCTGGTCTCTCTCACAGCCTCCACTGTGCCCTTACACAACCACTTCTTCTGCTGTTTATGGTCCCTCCGGCTTCTTAGGTCCATACAATTCTGTATGGGGCCTGTGCCTGAGTACTATTGCTTTCCAGTTCCGTGCTCAAAAGCGCAAAAAAGTCGGGGGAAAAGATCCAAAAGTCCGACTGAAATGGGAGCCACCAAATGTGCGACCTACTCCCTCATAGCCACCACCGGATGCTGAGAAGGTTCTTGATAAGGTAGAATGGGGGTATTCGTTTGCAATGTTGGAACAGTTTGCAATAGAGCCTAAATTTGTGTCATGGGTTTGGTAGTTATGCAAGGCACCTAAGGTTTGTGTCCGTACAAATAACGTGAGTTCGGAATAGTTTCAGCTGCACTGGGGAATGAGGCAGGGGTGCCCCCCCACCCTTGTTTGCATCGGTAATTGAGCCTTTGGCCATTGCCCTGAAGACCTGGTATAAGTGGAAAGGGATAATTGGAAGGGGGTGGGGGGGGGGGGGGTGCATTGGTAGGGGGGGTGTAACACAGGGTGCCCTTATACGCTGATGATCTTCCTTTACACATGACGGATTCGATCCCCACAATGGATGATATTATGAAGCTGTTGAAGCGCTTTGGGGCTTTTTCAGGGTATATATTGAATTGGGAGAAAAGTGACTGTTTTCTGGTCACTCTGCCGGAGAGGGGAGCCAAACTGGGTGTATTACCATTCTGCTTAACGGGTTTCCATTTTAGGTATCTAGGGGTGCAGATAGCTTGGGCCCAGCTACAGAAGTTAACTTCACGGATTTGGTGAGCAGGGTTAAGGCTGACTTACAGAGGTGGTATAGTCCCCTTCTGTCCTTGGCGGGCAAAATTCTGTTGGTAAAGATAAATGTTTTACCACGGTTTCTGTTCCTGTTCCAGTTTGGCCAGTTTTTCTGCCCAAATCCTCTTTTGGGGAGCGGAGAGATTGATTTTGTCCCTTTTCTGGGTGGGTAAAGTGGCTAGGATTCGGAAGATGGTCCTTCAGAGGGACCAGCAGTCAGGGGACTTGGTATTGCCGAGCTTGGTATATTATTACTGGACGGCAAATGCTGAGAAGGTGTGGCATGGTGTGGGCATCCTGAGGCTGTATGGATGCGGGAGGAGTCGGGGTCATGTAGGAGGTCGGGTTTAAGGATGTTAGTGATGGCTTCGCTGCCGTTTTCTCCGGGGATGTATTTTGCAAAGCCAGTGCTGGTCTACACACTGAAGATATGGGGACAATTTTGGTAGCACTTTGAATTAGGGGTGGCATCGAGGCTAGCATCGATTTGTGCGAACCACATGTGTGAGTCGGCGAGGTTGGATGCTAGGTTTAGGGGATGGGAGGAGAAGGGGGTTGAAGGGATGAGGGACTTATTTTTGGAGGGGCCGTTCGCGAGTTGGAGGAGTTGTCAGAGAAATTTGGGTTTCAGAAGTGGACACATTTAGGTACCTACAGGTTTGCAATTTCACGAAAAAGATCTTTCTGACGTTCCCTGTAATGCTGCCGTCCTCGTTGTTGGAGAAGGCTTTGTCGCTGGCGGGGAAGGAGGAGGGGAGCACATCAGGGATTTATGGTAGGATTATGGTGGAAGATGCAGTTTCTGTGGAGGGGTTAAGATTAAGTGGGAGGAGGAGCTGGGATTGGAGTTGGAGAATGGGGTTGGTGCGATGCTCTGATTGGGGTGAATGCAATGTCATCATGTGCGAGGTTAGGGTTGGTACAGCTGAAGGTAGTGCATAAGGCACATTTGACCAAATCCACGATGAGCAGGTTGTTTGCAGGAGTAGAAGATGAGTGTGAGCGTTGTGGGAGAGGCCAGCTAATCATAGAATAGAATCATAGATTCCCTACAGTGCAGAAGAAGGCCATTCGGCCCATTGAGTCTGCACCGACCCTCCGAAAGAAAACCCTCCCTAGGCTCAATCTCCCTGCCCTATCCCCATAACCCCACCTAACACTTGGACACTAAGGGGAAGTTTAGCATGGCCAATCCACCGAACCTGCACATCTTTGGGCTGTAGGTGGAAACCCACATAGACACGGGTAGAATGTGCAAACTCCACACAGACAGTCACCAAGTCAGAATCGAACCCGGGTCGCTGGTGCTGTGAGGGAGCAGTGCTAATCACTGTATCACCGTGCCGCCCCAAATAATGTGCATATGTTCTGATTGTGCCCTAAGCTCGTGGGGTTCTGGGTCTCCTTCTTTAGCACCATGTTGGTAATCCTACAAATTCAACTGAAGCCCTGTCCCTTAGGAGCCATATTTGGGGTAATGGAACTGCCAAGCTGCAGACTGGGGCGGGGGCTGATGTTCTGGCCTTCGCCTCACTGATTGCTCGAAGGCGGGTGCTGCTGGGATGGAGGTCAGCTCCTCCACCCAGTGCCTCAGTATTGCAGAGGGAACTTATCGAGTTTTTATATCTCGAGAAAGTTAAGCACACCGTGAGGGGGGCAATGGAGGGGTTCTACTGGAGATGGCAGCGGTTTATTCTGTACTTTAAAGAGCTGGTCACCGTTAGCTGTTAGGGAGGGGGAGAGAGGAGAAGTTGAGGGGGGGATTCTGTTGGGGCTCTTTTTGCACAGTGTGGGGGGGGGGGGGGGGTGCGTTCTGGGTGTTTGTTATTGTTTTGTTGTTTATGTATAAAATTGAAAAAGTTGAATAAAAATATCTTTTAAAAAAACAGTAAGAGATGTTGGTATCAACTGGGCTGAGATGAAACATCTTAATCAGTGCTTCAGAAAAACATAGCATGGGTAGAACCAGTGACATATGGCCTTGTGGGGGAGGGTGTTGTTTGAATTGGAACAAACCGAGGCTACAAAGTCAAAAAAGCATCAAGGTAGAGGGGAAAGATCACAATCTAAATTTGCTAAACTCAATGATAAGCCATAAGGCTGTAACGTGACCATTCCGAAGATGTGGCGTTCTTTTTCCATCTTGTATTGGGCTTCACTGGAACATTGCAGTGCAGCAAGCTAAGGACAGACATGTGGGCATGAGAGCAAGGTGGCGAGTTGAAATGGCAAGTACCGGGGAGGTTGGGATAATGTTTGTGAACTGTGCGAAGCGGGAACCCAGTCTATGTTTAGTCTCCCCAACTCAGCATCCACAGGGCCCCTGTCACTTGTTCTTCAGTTTTGTTTTCACTGGATACTGACCTTTGTTCGCCTACTCACATATTCTGCTACCCCACCTTTATACAACCAGCAGCATTTCTTCAGTCCTTAATGCTGCCATTAACATAGAACATCGAGCACAGGAGCAGGAGGAGGCCTTTCAGCTCTTTGAGCCTGCTCCACCATTCATTATGATCATGGCTGACCATCCAACTCAATACCCTGATCCCGCCTTTCCCCCATATCCTTTGATCCCCTCAGCCCCACGTGCTAAATATAACTGATTCTTGAAACAGGGCGAGGTTCTCCGTTGGCTGATGCTGAAATCAGGAAACGTGATTGGGTGGAGAATAGGTTCCAACGCCAAAATTGTGGTGGGCACCGATTTGACGCCAAATCATAATTCTCCATCACCTCGACAGCAGCATCAATGCAGTCTGGAATGCACGTACAGTGGACAACGTCTGCATATCATTAGAGGGCCTGACCCAGTATTCTCTGGGACCTCTGCGATTCCCCGCCTCCAACAGGCTGAGTCCTGCCCGTGCGGTTCACTTGTGCTTTAAAAAATCGTGAAATCGGCACTATGGCTGCTGAGGGGGGTACAGAAAGTGTCCAACATTGCCATAGTTTGTTGACAGTTGTGCCGCTGGCCAGGGTGGGAGGTCTGGGGGTGGGCTGTGGGGTCAGGGTCGACGAGCACGGAACACCATTGCTGCAGCCGGAAAGGCAGCCATGCAGCTGCGCACGCTGCTGACTGCCCACTGTGAACTTAGGGCCACAGGTCCTATGGATGTCCCCCAGGCCATCCCCCTCTGGCGCCAGCCGACCCATCAACTGTATGGGCGTGACCCAGCGCAACCAGTGCCATCTTGTTGGCTGGCATGGTGTGTGCAGGGATTGTAATGTGTATATGTGGCTGCAGCTTGTCAGCCTCCCGAGTATCAATCACGGACCTGGCGAATCCCACACCGTTTTTCATTGGAATCGATTGTGTTCCATGTGCCGCCAGGTTCTGGACACACTTACCATCGGGAACACCCTTCATGCATCCAGCCTGTCTAGTCCTGTTCGTATTTTATGGGTTTCTATGAGATCCCCCCTCATTCTTCTGAACTCCAGTGAATACAATCTAACCGACTCAATCTCTCCTCATATGTCAGTCCCGCCATCCCAGGAATCAGTTTGGTAAATCTTTGCTGCACTCCCTCTAGAACAACAACACCCCTCCTCAGAAAAGAAGACCAAAACTGCACACAATATTCCAGGTGTGGCCTCACCAACGCCCTATATAATTTAAGCGAGACATCCCTGCTCCTGTACTCGAATCATCTCGCTATGAAGGCTAACATACCATTTATCTGCCTTCCCGTTTTGCTACCAAAGTGGGTGACCTCACATTTATGCAAATTATACTGCCCAGAATTCCTCTCCCTCCTCCCATCTTACGGTCCTCCTCTTCCACCACTTCTCCTCCCAGTCCTTTCTTCCTCTGCACCTCCTCTTCCTTTCCCTCTACATCCTTTCCACATCTCCTCCTCTCCCTTCCTCCTTCTTTTGTTCTCTGCAACTGGGAAAGATCAGGTAGCGTCCTAGGAAAAATAAGTAAATGCTTCATTAAAACCCATTCAAATACATTTGTAACTGCAGAAGATTTAGAAACCCATTGATCTGAGTTTTGGATGCTGCATGGGCAAGCTCCTCACTGGGCAGGGCTGGGTAGTGGAAATCATGCTGCACAGGCATGGCCTGGAATCAATACACAATGGGGATGGAGGATTTCATAATTCTCAGTGAGAGTTTGGGATGGATGGTATTGAAAATTATCACCAGAAGGGGAGGAGTGTCAACATTGCAATCATTCTTCTGAGTCAGAGAAGTATTGGAAATTAAGCTTCAAAGGGGAAGGGGCGTTGCATGTTGGACACGTTCAGTGTGCGGGGACTTTGGAACCAAATAACAGCTGATGGGTGTTCGGGCAAAGTACAAGAATTTGTGGATTTCTGGAAAATAGGTTAATATACTCCTATACAGTGAAATGGGACAAACGGTGAAGATCTAACCATTCGAGCACAAGCCTATGAATGCTGTGTTAAAGATGTTTTCATTATCTACAGTGTCTAGTCTTCACATTCGAGTTTAAGAAAATATATCGATTTTCCTTTTCACTGCATTACGCCTTCCCCTAACACTGTGGTGTCAGAGATTTTCCTTTGTTCCAGCCACTATGGCCAAAGGAAAATGCAAGATTGTTATGAGCAATCGGTTCCACTGGGTGAGACTAAGAAAGTCTATCCTACGGGAACAGAGAGTGGCGTTGAGTGAAATTAAATTGAGAGAAAAGGCTTTTGTACTTTTTGCTGAATTCTCTATTGTGATCATTTCCATTGTTTAAAATGTGAAGATCTGTTGATAATACAGACAACAATGACTAGGGGTGGAGAAAAAAATTCAGATTTAAGTTTTTTATAACTCGGATTGTACTTAAGTGTAAATAATGGAGCTGCAGAAAATAATTTGAGTTAAGATAGATACCTTTCTCGGCCCTGACTGTTTCCAACTCAGAGTATTGAAAGAAATATGTGCGAGAAATTTCTGGTGCATTTGTCAGGATCTTAAAAGGTCGCTAGATTCAGGAATGTGTTCCTGGATTGGAAAATTACAGATGTCACTCCCTTATTTAAGAAAGGAAGGCGGGAGAAATCAGCTAACTACAGAGCTGCCAATTTAGCATCAATTATGAGGAGGTGGGCAGCACGGTGGCACAGTGGTTAGCACTGCTGCCTCATGGCGCCGAGATCCCAGGTTCGACTCGGCTCTGGGTCACTGTCCATGTGGAGTTTGCACTTTCTCCCTGTGTTTGCTTGGATTTTGCCCCCACAACCATACAAAGATGTGCAGGCTAGGTGGATTGGCCACACTAAATTGCCCCTTAATTGGAAAAAAATGAATTGGGAACTTTAAATGTATAAAAAAAAATTATGAGGAGGTTACTGGGATCTATTATCAGAGACAGAATGACTGATCACTTGGCCAAATATCAGCTGATCGAAGAGAGTAGCATGGAGTTGTGAGAGCTAAGCCATGTTTAACTAATCTAGTTCAGGATTTGGTTAGGTCACCAGCACGATGAATAGGGGATTGTTTAGATATTAACCAAATGAACCTCTGACAGGCATTTCATACGATCCTACTCAAAGTAGCAAAAATGAAAGCCTATGGAGTTGGAGTTAACCTTGGTCATTGGTTAATTGGGAGATAGCAGACAGTGAGTAGGGATTAAGCATTAATACTCTGATTAGCAAGGTGAAGTGTCTCCAGGAATCCATAGTGGGACCCCTCCTTTTCACTAGATATTAATTACAGTATATCTACTACGAACAATAATAATCATCTTTATTGTCACAAGTAGGCTTACATTAACACTGCAATGAATTTAGTGTGAAAAGCCCCTAGTCACCACATTCTAGCACCTGTTCGGGTACACAGAGGGAGAATTCAGAATGTCCAAATTACCTAACTGTAATATGTCCACGGAGGCAGAAGTCCCGTCACCAGAATTCCTTTTATTTACAAACCCAACAGTTGAACAACCATGACCATTCAGTCTGCTGTCTATACTGGGAGTGCAGAGGATCTGACACACCGTTATATACACAGAAAGGGGTTCCCTGATTGGGCCACTAATCAGGGAACTCGTATTCTAATTGGCCAATCTCAAAGGCCTGGCCGAAGTCATTACACTAACAGCATTTCTTTCGGGATTTGTGGGAGGAAACCGGAGCACCCGGAGGAAACCCACGCAGACACAGGGAGAACGTGCAGACTCCGCACAGACAGTGACCCAAGCTGGGAATCAAACCTGGTACCCTGGAGCTGTGATGCAATGAAATCAAGTTGTACATCCAAACCTGAAAATGGCACTAAGATAAGCTGTGCGGAAAATTGTGTGGATGGGAGAAGGATTTACAAATTGACTGAGAGAATGAGTGAATAGTGAAATATGTGACAGTTGGAGTTCCATGTGAGGAAGCATGAGATCATTGACTTTGGATCTGAGGATGCGAAATCTGAATATTTTCTTTCATTGAGAGGCTAGGAGCTGTGGAGGAACAATAGGGTTTAGTGTACAGGTATGAACAAAGTAAACAAAAAGACTGTATGAAAACACAAAAATGATGGACAGGAAATGACCTGTTGGTCCATCAAACCTACCGCCCTCATGACGTCTGGAACACCATGACTGGATACTTCCTATCCGTCACAGTAATCTCCTGGGAGAAGTATATAAACAAAGAAAAACTCAGGGCCAATATGGACAAAATACCCTGAGAAATCCCTCTCCTATTTGATGCAATTTGTGGTTCAATCAAAAATCAGTCCAGCTCCCTCTTGAAGGCATCCAGAGAGTTCATACCCATCACAGCTGGCAACATATTCCAGAGGCTCACTACTCTTTGTGAAAAGAAGGAAGCCTAACATCCATTCTATTCTTACCTTTTATCGTTTAAACAAATGCTACCTGCCCTCCCAAAGTTGGCCCGTATCTCAATGGTGACAAAATGATGCTTCATTGTTTAGAATCTCAGAGTATGGTGCTTAGTTTTGGCCACTGAATCTCTGGAAATATATATTGGCCTTAGAAGGGGGACAGTACAGATTGGCCAAAATAATATCAAGGCTTAAAGAATTAAACTATGAGAACAGGTTGCATATTCCCTTGAGTTTAGAAGATTAATCAAACATCTGAAAATGATTAGGGATCTGAAGGAGTGGTTGCAGAAAGCCTATGTTCTGGTGGCAGAATCCAAAAGCAGGAGGCACAATCCTCAAATTAAAGATAGGCAATTTGGAGAAAGGAAGCACTTTTTATTATAAAGGGGAATGAAAGTCCAGTGGTCTCTTTCCTAAAGAACTGTGGTTCTGGGTCAGTTGAATTTTTCAATTCTAAGATTGATAGACTTTGGTTGGGCTATTACACAACATTAGGAATTATGGAATGAAGGGTAATAGTTTGCATATTTGAGGATTGGTCAACGGACAGAACACGGAGTACGAATAAACACGACACACTCGGGTAGGCCATAATTACTTGAGCTATTTTCTCCAAAATTTAGCAGAACAAGAGGTGATCTAATTGTCGTGAATGAGGGGAATCACATTGAGGTGTACAAGATGATAAACGGTATGGACAAAGTGGACGTGGAGCAGATGCTTCCTCTTGTGGAGCATTCTAGAACAAGAGGTCATAGTCTTAGGATAAGAGGTAGCAAATTTAAAACAGAGTTGAGGAGAAACTACTTCTCCCAAAGGGTTGTGAATCTATGGAACTCGCTACCCCAAAGTGCAGTGGATACTGGGACAGTGAGTAAATTTAAGGAGGAATTAGACAGATTTTTAATTGGTAATGGGTTGAAGGGTAATGGAGAACGAGCAGGACGGCAGAGTTGAGGCCAGGGTGAGATCAGCCATGATTGAATGGCGGGGCAGACTCAATGGGCCAAATGGCCTAATTCTGCTCCTATATCTTTTGAACTTATGAATTTGAAATTTATAAAATTTGTAAGGGGTTTGATAGAGATGGGGAACATGTTTCTCCTAGCTGGAGAATCTAGAACATAAGGTCACAGCTTCAGAATAAGAGTCAGCCATTCAGGACCAAAATGAGGAGAAATGTCTTTACTCAAAGAGCTGTGAATTTTAAAATTTTCCACCCCAGAGCTGTGCATGTTCAGTTGTTGAGGATATTCAAAACTGAGGTCAATAGATTTAAGGGAATGATGGGAGCTGGGGAGAGTATGGGAAAGTGATGTTGGGGTAGAAGACCCGCCAAATGCTCTACTCGAGCTCCTAATTCTGATGCTCTTATGTAAGGGTATCAGGGGATGTGGGACAAAGACAGGTAGATAGAGCTGAGGATCAGATTAGCCATGATCCAACTGAATAGTGGCACAGGCATGAGCCATTAATTGGTCTATTCTTGTTCCTGTCAAAGCTTTATTTAATAATCGGAGCAAACAGACTACAGGCTGACAGACTGTATACATTTCAGAAAATAATTGAGAAATAAGCAAGACAGACTCGAAACATAAATATACCAGAGGGAGAAACAAAATGATGGACGAAGACTCAAACGTTTTCTGAGAGGCTCTGTGAGGCTTTTCACGAACTGGACACAAATAAACCTTGTGGTTAGATTGTTTGCAACGTTTACTGAGGTGTTTCCAATATAAATGTCGATATAAAATTTCTAATAAAAACAGTTGACATAAAAGTGTGACAAAACAGATTACAACAAAAATTGTAAGTTACTCCACACTTCTAATACTAGCCCTCCTAATTCTGTATCAAGTCAATCTATATCTTATGTAACTTGCAAGTGAATATAATATTTAAAGGACTAATTTAGAGGAATAATTTATTACAATGAAAGAAATTTCATTTATTTGATGCCAGTAATAATACTGCTTTCAGTTCTGGAATGCCACTGGTTCATGGTCCAAATGAGAATGCGTGTGCAATCCATAGTTCACTTCACTTGGGTGAATTGTATTCTGCTTGCACAGTATAACGTCCTCTCCAATTGTCTTTGCTGTTCAAGGCGAACTTGAAGTACATGCTGGCCCTTTAGAAAGTTGCATCGATAACCTCCTTGAAGCAGAGGTGAACTGACATGTGCCGTGTGACCTGCTGCAGCTTGGGATGAACTGGAGATGAAAGCAGATGGATCTCAGGATTGTATTCAGACATGCTGTGCAGCATCATCATCAGAGACATAGCTGCTTCTCATTGTGAATGCCAGGTTTGGCTGCAGGAGACTCAATGTGGGAACAGCCTAGCAGCAGAATTGGAACCTCCTAAAACATTGCCCCTTTGAGATTCCAGTAACATCCACTGATTCAAAAACTGTCATATTATGGCCCCTTTAAATGTTGCTCCACATGGCTAGCCAGCTTCCGGTGCAGGTCAAACATATTCAGTGGGTCCTCTTTTTTTCAAAGTTAAAATTGAAGATTGGCTTCGACCTGTAAGATGGGACTCCAACTTAATTTTTAAAATAATCAATTTACAGGATGAGGGTGTGGCTGGCTAGGCCAGCATTTATTGCCCATCCCTAGTTGCTCTTCAGAAGGTGGTGGTGAATTGTCTTCTTGAACCATCACAGTCTTTAAGATGTAAGTACATTCATTGTGCTGTTCGGGTGGGAATTCCAGGATTTTGACCCAGTGACAGTGAAGAGACGGAGATATATTTCCAAGTCAGGGTGGTGAGTGAACTTGAAGCGGAGCCTCCAGGTGGTGGTGTTCCCAGGTATCTGCTGCTCTTATCTGTCTAAATGGTACTGGTCATGGGTTCAGAAGATGCTGCCTAAGGTGCCTTGGTGAATTCATGCAGTGCAACTTGTAGATGGTGCACACTGCTTCCATTGTTAGTCGGGGTGGAAGAAGTGACTGTTTGTGGAAGGAGTGCCAATCAAACTGGCTACTTTTGTTCTGGATGGCGTTGAGTTTCTTAATTAATAATAATAATAATAATTAATCATCTATATTGTCACAAGTAGGCTTACATTAACACTGCAATGAAGTTACTGTGAAAAGCCCCTAGTCTCCACATTCCAGCGCCTGTTCGGGTACACAGAGGGAGAATTCCTACCAGCACATCTTTCGGGGCTTGTGGGAGTAAACCAGTGATGTACCATTAATCCACTGCTAGACGATGAGAGCGAGGGAACATAGGCTTTATTACACAAGAACTTGCCTGCCTGAGATCGCTGTAACAACTGAGCGCCGCCCCCAGGCGGCCAGCCTATATACAGTCCGGGGGGGGGGGGGGCAGAGCCAGAGGCGGAGCCCACCAGGGTTCCAGTACACTACATGGAAAAGGGATCATATTACAATATTCTACAGACAACTTATTCTGGTGAATACATTCACCACATTCACCCCGTTAGAAAAATGAAGTCCAGCGGGGGTGAAGTGGGGTCAGCAAATGTTCAGTCTGTCTGGAGGCCGGACTGTTCTATTGGACCTCCTCAGCCCTGGCGGTGCGGCGGGTGCTGCTGACGTAGTCGTTGACTCCGGGAGCGTGTCATCTGGAGCTTCAGTCCGGCATGTCAGCGACGGTTGAGGAGTGGGGGTAGGCAGGGGGGCGGCAGTTAGCGGTAAGGGGGAGGTGGATGGCGGCAGCATAGGCTCGGGACAGTACAGGAGCCCCGGGGGGACATAAAGGGTGTTGGCATGGGATCCAGCAGGGGCTAGGTCCCGGAGGGAGACCATATCTTGCCGTCCGTCTTGGTGCGAGACGTAGGCGTACTGGGGGTTGGCGTGCAGCAGCTGGACCCTCTCGACCAGGGGGTCGGTCATATGGTTCCTCGTATGCTTCCGGAGAAGGACAGGCCCTGGAGTTGTCAGCCAGGATGGAAGCGAGACCCGGAAGATGGACGTCCTAGGGAAGACAAACAAACGGTCGTGAGGGGTCTCGATCGTGGCTGTGCAGAGGAGTGATCTAATGGAGTGGAGCGCGTCGGGGAGGACCTCCTGCCAGCGGGGAATCGGGAGACTTCTAGACCGAAGGGCAAGAAGGACGACCATCCATACCGTCGCGTTCTCCCTCCCTACCTGCCCGATTCCCTGGGTGTTGTAGCTCGTAGTCCTGCTCGAGGCGATGCCCTTACTGAGCAGGTACTGACGCAGCTCATCGCTTATGAACGAGGTGCCCCGGTCACTGTGGACGTATGCAGAGAAATCGAACAGGGTGAAAATGCTGTGCAGTGCCTTTATAACAGTGGCCGAGGTCATGTCGGGGCAGTTACAGCGAAGGGGAAGCGGGAGCATTCGTCAATGACGGTCAGGAAGTATATATTACGGTTGGTGGAAGGGAGGGGCCCTTTGAAGTCGATGTTGAGGTGCTCAAAGGGCCGGGAGGCCTTTATCAGGTAGGCCTTGTCTGGCCGGTAGAAGTGTGGCTTGCACTCCGCACAGACTAGGAAAACCCTGGTCATGGCCCTGACCTCCTTGGTGGAGTGGGGCAGGCTTTAATTTTTTAAATAAAACATTTTTTAAAAAATGTTGTTTTTAAATTTAAAACAAATTTGTAACATTCCCAGAGAGAAAACGGGCCCTATGCAAAGAGCCTTAACATAGTGAAAACAAACAGTGGGAAAGAATAAACATGTTAATAAAGCACTTCCCCTGTCAGCTCTGTTTGCCCTGCCCCACGTGTTTAACTAAACTAACGTGGCTCTAACCACCCCCCCCCCCCCCCCCCCCCCCCCCCGCTGTCGGTTTCCTGCGCTGTTCCCTGAGAGTCTGCAAGTGACCTTCTCCCCCGGGGGATCCCTAGACACCCCACCCCCTTGCCCACTTAAGTCTTCTCTGCTCTCCTTCCTGGCTGCTGCCCCCCCCCCCCCCAACCTCCCCTACCCCCCGAGGCCTGACCTGCCAGGCCAGCCCCGCCCCTCCTCCAACTCTCCCTGGGGCCCCCTGACCTATGCTAGCTACGCTGACCCTTGCCCTTGGCGCCTGTCTGTCTCCCACCCGAGCGCCTGGGCCCTCCCCCCACACACCAAGGACCCATTAACCTGATGTTGCGGGCTTTAATAAAGTGGATAAGCCGAGTGACCCCCAGGTGACAGAGGTCAGTGTTGAGAGCCCGAAGTCGGTCGTCTTGCGCGCTGGCGCATGTGCCGTGGGACAGGGCATCTAGGGGCTTGTTGAGCTCCCCAGGACGATACTTAATATCGTAAGTATAGGTGGAGAGTTCGATTCTCCACATCAAGATTTTGTCGTTTTTTATTCTGCCCCGTTGTGCGTTGTCAAACATAAAGGAAACCGACCGTTGGTCGGTGACGAGGGTGAACCTCCTATGGCTAGGTTGTGCCTCCAGTGCCGCACAGCTTCCACAATGGCTTGCGCTTCCTTCTCGACAGTGGAGTGTCGAATCTCGGAGGTGTGGATGTTCTAGAAAAGAAGGCTACTGGCCTGCCCGCCTGGTTGAGGGTGGCGGCCATGGCGATGCCTGACGCATCGCTCTCTACCTGGAAAGGGATGGACTCATCCACCGCGTGCATCGTGGCTTTGGCAATATCTGCCTTGATGCGGCTGAAGGCCGCGCGGGCCTCAGCCGTCAGGGGGCATATAGTGGCTTTGATAAGTGGGCGGGCTTTGTCCGCATAGTTGGGAACCCACTGGGCATAGTAGGAAAAGAGCCCCACGCAGCGTTTGAGGGCCTTGAGGCTGTGGGGAAAGGGAAGTTCTATGAGGGGGGCGCATGCGGTCGGTGTGGGGCCCTAGGATCCCGTTTTCCACGACATAGCCGAGGATGGCTAGCCGGGTTGTGCGGAAAACGCACTTCTCTTGTTTTATGTGAGGTTGAGGGATTGGGTGGCCTGGAGGAACCTCTGGAGATTGGCGTCGTGGTCCTGCTGATCATGGCCGCAGATGGTGATATTGTCCAAGTACGGGTATGTCGCCCGCAGCCCGTACTGGTCCACCATTCGGTCCATCGTTCTCTGGAAAACCGAGACCCCATTAGTGACACCGAATGGGACCCTGAGGAAGAGGAAGAGTCGGCCGGCTGCTTCAAAAGCAGTGTAGTGGCGCTCTTCCGGGCGGATCGGGAGCTGGTGGTAGGCAGACCTCAGATCTACCGTGGAGAACACCCGGTACTGTGCGATCTGGTTGACCATCTCTGCAATGCGGGGAGGGGGTACGCATCAAGTTGTGTGAACCGATTAATGGTCTGGCTATAGTCCACTACCATCTGATTCTTCTCCCCAGTCCTGACAACCACCACTTGTGCTCTCCAAGGGCTGTTGCTAGCCTCGATGACCCCCGCCCTCAAGAGTTGCTGGACCTCCAACTTGATAAAAATCATGTCTTGTGCGCTGTACCGCCTGCTCCTGGTGGCGACGGGCTTACAGCCGGGGGTGAGGTTCGCGAAGAGTGAAGGGGGGGTGACCTTCAGGGTCGTGAGGCTACATACAGTGAGGGGGGATAGGGGTCCGCCGAATTTGAGGGTCAGGGTTCGGTGACTGCATTGGAAGTTGAGTCCAAGCAGTAGCGGGGCGCAGAGGTGAGGGAGGACATACAGTTTAAAACGGGCGTACTCAGTGCCCTGTATCGTGAGGTTCGCGACACAGTACCCCCAGATCTGCACTGAATATGATCTGGACACTCCCCTCGGAATTCCTTCAGTGATGTCCTGGAGCTGAGATGCTTGACCTCCAACCACCACAATCATCTTCCTTTGTGCCAGGTATTACTGCAACCAATGGACGATTTTCCCCCTGATTCTAATTGACTCCATTTTTGCTCGGGTTCCTTGATTCCATACTCGGTCAAATGCTGCCTTGATGTCAAGGGCAGTCACCTCTGGCATTCAGCTCTTTTGTCCACATTTGAACCAAGGCAGTAATGAGGTTAGGAGCTGCGTGACCCTGGCAGAACCCAAACTGAGCATCAGTGAGCAGGTTATTGCTAAGTAAGTGCCACTTGATAGCACTATCATTTTGATGATCCCTCCCATCATTTTACTGATGATTCAGGGTAGACTGATTGGACGGTAGTTGGCCAGGTTGGGTTTGTCCTGTTGCTTGTGTACAGGACATAGATGGTCAATTTTCCACATTGCCGGATGTTGTAACTGTACTGGAACAGCTTGAGGGTATTCTCAATGCGAACCCAGGACTTTGTCTCCACAAGGACTGTGCGATGATAACTTCTACATATACTGTCACAAACAGACAAATCTACAGCAGGCAGGCTGGTGAGGATGAGCTCAAGTATGTTTTTCTCTTTTGTTGACACAGACCCGTCGAGCTGCTATGACCTTTCGGACCCGGCCAGATTAGTCTGTGATGGTCCTACCATTGACGCCCCTTGCAATCCTCAGTACTTCCTCCAAGTGGTGTTCAACATGGAAGAGTATTACCCTGGGTCTCTGCATTACTCGTCTAGGGACAGTAGCACTCTGCCACAGCCTTCCCTTACAGAGAAACTACTGATAACACAATTGGCTTGCATCATTAGTGATATCTCAGTGACTATTGGCACGACAGTGGCTTATGCAGCATCACTTTTGCCATGCCACAACCACATTCCCCTCTGATGGGAGGATGAAAAACTGCCCCAGTTTGATTTTACCCCATATTTGACAGCTACGTTAGATTTAATAAAATCAATTAGGGTGGCATGGTGGCACAGTGGTTAGCACTGCAGCCTCACAGATCCAGTGACCTGGATTCAATTCTGACCTTGGGTCACTCTCTGTGTGGAGTTTGCACTTTCTCCCCGGGTCTGCGTGGGTTTCCTCCGGGTGCTCCGGTTTCCTCCCAAAGTCCAAAGATGTGCAGGTTAGGTGGATTGGCTGTGATAATTGCCCCTCAGTGTCCAGGGATATGCAGGTTACGTTGTGGGGTTATGGGGTTAGGGTGAAGGGGACGTGGGTAAAGTGCCCTTCCAATGGGACAGGGCAGACTTGATGGACCGAATGGCCTCCTTCTGCAGTGTAGGGATTCTATGAATTGTTTTCCCCTCTAATAAATGAAAATATTATATTGATATCAATGGTTGGCATATTTCTGAGCTATTCTTCAGTTCTTTGGGCTATATTTTGTTCTTTCTAATAAAAAGGGTCAATGACTATCTTTTCTGTCAATTGAAAAGCTAATCCAGATGCAGGTAGAGTGCAAAGTACTGTTAATTCGGTCAGTGGTCAGGGACAGAGTGGTGTGACTGCAAGGGAGGCAGGTAGGGGGATCCTGAGTTTAGGAGTTGAGGAGCCTCAGCCCTTGACCTTCTCCAACAGGTATGAGGTACTTGTTCCCTGTGTGGATGAGGAAGAGGGCTGTAGGGAGGATGCGTTGACTGACCACTGCACCGTGGTACAGGAAGCCATTCAAGAGGGGGGAGCAAAAAGACAAGTGGTAGTTGTAGGGGATTCTATAATTAGGGGGATTGATGGCATCCTTTGTAAGCCAGATCGTGAGTCCCGCATGGTATGTTGCCTACCCGGTGCCAGGGTGAGTGACATCTCTGATCGGCTTGAAAGGATTTTGGGGAGGGAGGGGGAGGATCCAGTTGTTGTGGTCCACGTTGGGACTAACAACATAGGTATGACTAGGAAAGAGGACCTGTTTGAGGATTATCAAACACCAGGGACTAAATTAAAAAACAGGTCCTCCGGAGTTATAATCTCTGGATTACTACCCGAGCCACGTGCCAATTGGCATAGGGTTGAGAAAATTAGGGAAGTTAACACGTGGCTAAAGGAGTGGTGCGGGAAAGAGGGATTCCATTTCATGGGGCATTGGCATCAGTACTGGGACAGGAGGGACCTGTACCGTTGGGACGGTCTTCACCTGAACCATTCTGGGACCAGTGTTCTAGCGAATAGGATAAATAGGTTGGTCACAAGGACTTTAAACTAGCAAGTTGGGGGGAGGGGAAGGGTAAAGCTATGGACAGTATAATGGTTAATGGAGAGCAAGGCAGCAGGTTACGTGACAGGTTATTATGTAGAGATATGGGTTCAAAGACAAGGAAAATTAGGAGAAAGGATAAGAGGAAAAATAATTTGCGAAAAGTTACTGATCAAGGTGTTAGGATTCATAACAAAGACATAAAAAACAGCATAAGTGTACTTTACCTGAATGCTCGTAGTATACGGAATAAGGTGAATGAGTTGATGGCGCAAATCATCGTGAATGACTATGATTTAGTGGCCATTACTGAAACATGGTTAAAAGATGGTCACGACCGGGAGTTAAATATCCAAGGGTATCAGACTATACAAAAGGATAGAATGGACGGTAAGGGCGGTGGTGTAGCTTTGTTGTTTAAGGATGGCATCCGGGCAATAGTAAGGGATGATATTGGTGCTATGGAGGACAAGGTTGAATCAATTTGGGTGGAAATCAGGAATAGTAAGGCAAAAAGGTCACTGATAGGAGTAGTCTATAGGCCACCAAATAGTAACAGGATGGTAGGGCAGGCAATAAGCAAAGAAATAACAGCTGCATGTAGAAATGGTACAGCGGTTATCATGGGAGATTTTAATGTCGATTGGTTTAACCAGATTGGTAAAGGCAGCCTTGAGGAGGAGTTTATAGAATGTGTCCGGGATAATTTCCTGGAACAGTATGTAATGGAACCTACAAGGGAACAAGCAGTCCTTGATCTGGTCCTGTGTAATGAGGCAGGATTGATTAATGATCTCATAGTTCGGGATCCTCTTGGAAGGAGCGACCACAATATGGTGGAATTTAAAATACAGTTGGAGGATGACAAGGTAAAATCAAACACTAGTGTTTTGTGCTTAAACAAAGGCGATTACAATGGGATGAGAGAAGAACTAGCTCAGGTAGACTGGGAGCAAAGGCTTCATGGTGAAGCAGTTGAGGAACAGTGGAGAACCTTCCGAGCGATCTTTCACAGTGTTCAGGAAAGGTTCATACCGACAAAAAAGAAAGACGGTAGAAAGGGGAAAAATCGACCGTGGATATCCAAGGAGGTGAGGGAGAGTATCAAATTGAAGGAAAAAACATACAAAGTGTCAAAAATTAGTGGGAGACTAGAGGACTGGGAAGTCTTTAGGGGATAACAGAAAGCTACTGAAAAAGCTAGAAAGAAGAGTAAGGTAGACTATGAAAGTAAACTGGCTCAGAACATAAAAGCAGATAGTAAAAGCTTCTACAAATATATAAGACAAAAAAGAGTGGCTAAGGTAAATATTGGTCCTTTGGAAGATGAGAAGGGAGATTTAATAATAGGAGACAGGGAAATGGCTGAGGAGCTGAACAGGTTTTTTGGGTCAATCTTCACAGTGGAAGACACAAATAACATGCCAGTGACTGATGGAAATAAAGATAAGATAGGTGAGGACCTTGAGATGATTGTAATCACTAAGGAGGCAGTATTGGGCAAGCTAATGGGGCTAAAGGTAGACAAGTCTCCTGGCCCTGATGGGATGCATCCCAGAGTGTTAAAAGAGATGGCTAGGGAAATTGTAAATGCATTAGTGATAATTTATCAAAATTCACTAGACTCTGGGGTGGTCCCAGAGGATTGGAAAGTAGCAAACGTGACACCACTGTTTAAAAAAGGTCGGCAGAAAGCGGGTAATTATAGGCCGGTAAGCTTAACTTCGGTTGTAGGGAAAATGCTGGAATCTATCATTAAGGAGGAAATAGCGGGGCACCTGGAGGGAAATTGTCCCATTGGGCAGACGCAGCATGGGTTCATAAAGGATAGGTCGTGTCTGACTCATTTGGTAGAATTTTTTGAGGACGTTACCAGTGCAGTAGATAACGGGGAGCCAATGGATGTGGTATATCTGGATTTCCAGAAAGCTTTTGACAAGGTGCCACACAAAAGGTTGCTGTATAAACTAAAGATGCATGGCATTGAGGGTAATGTGGTAGCATGGGTAGAGGATTGGTTAACTAACAGAAAGCAGAGAGTGGGGATAAATGGGTGTTTCTCTGGTTGGCAACCTGTAACTAGTGGGGTCCCTCAAGGATCAGTGTTGGGCCCGCAGTTGTTCACAATTTACATAGATGATTTGGAGTTGGGGACCAAGTGCAATGTGGCAAAGTTTGCAGACGACACTAAGATGAGTGGTAAAGCAAAAAGTGCAGAGGATACCGGAAGTCTGCAGGAGGATTTGGATAAGTTAGGTGAATAGGCTAGGGTCTGGCAGATGGAATTCAATGTTGCCAAGTGTGAGGCTATCCATTTTGGGAGGAATAACAGCAGAATGGATTATTATTTAAACGGTAAGATGTTAAAACATGCTGCTGTGCAGAGGGACCTGGGTGTGCTGGTGCGCGAGTCGCAAAAAGTTGGTGTGCAGGTGCAACAGGTGATTAAGAAGGCTAATCGAGTTTTGTCTTTCATTGCTAGAGGGATGGAGTTCAAGACTAGTGAGGTTATGCTGCAATTGTATAAGGTGTTGGTGAGGCCACATCTGGAATATTGTGTTCAGTTTTGGTCTCCTTACCTGAGAAAGGACATATTGGCACTGGAGGGAGTGCAGAGGAGATTCACTAGGTTGATCCCAGAGTTGAGGGGATTAGATTATGACGAGAGGTTGAGTAGACTGGGACTCTACTCATTGGAGTTTAGAAGGATGCGGGGGGATCTTATTGAAACGTATAAAATTATGAAGGGAATAGATAGGATAGATGCGGGCAGGTTGTTTCCACTGGTCGGGGATAGCAGAACTAGGGGGCATAGCCTCAAAATAAGGGGAAGTAGATTTAGGACCGAGTTTAGAAGGAACTTCTTCACCCAAAGGGTTGTGAATCACTGGAATTCCTTGCCCAGTGAAGCAGTTGAGGCTCCTTCTTTAAACGTTTTTAAGAAAAAGATAGATACCTTTCTAAAGAATAAAGGGATTCGGGGATATGGTGTACGGGCCGGAGAGTGGAGCTGAGTCCACAAAGATCAGCCATGATCTCATTGAATGGAGGAGCAGGCTCGAGGGGCCAGATGGCCTACTCCTGCTCCTAGTTCTTATGTTAATTTTGCTGCAGACAATGCTTTTGAGAAATTATTGTACTGAGAGTTATTCCTCGGGGCCATCCTGCTCCATAGATGTAACTTCAATAATTTATATGTCCAAATGGAATTTGTGCTGAACTTCACCTGAAGTTGCAGAGGTGGAATGAAAGCAGCCCTGATCAAGTTGACTCAAACCTCCTCCACCTTCTCCAATTAGGCATAAGTTTGTGACGATTGTCCTTTGGAAAGGTATTCGAACCCTGCATGGGACTCATCCAGCTGGGGATGATTGTCCCCTGGTGCTGATTGGGTTGTGAGTTAACCAGCACTAGTCTAACAGGTCAGCTGCTATAGGAGCTGACAGAGAGGGATGAGGTTCCTGAGATGATTTGCTGGGTCTTGTGGAAATACTGCTGTTATGCTGAATAAATGTCTTATCAACTCTGGACTCTCCTTTGCTGTTTACTTCAAAAGACTTAAAACATTTTTGCATAAATATTGCCTCCCGTTAAATTATTTTAGAATAGGAGCAAGGCTCGGAATAATAATATTATTGATGGAAAATGTGCATTTTTCAATTATAATTTTACTCCTGTTTACCTAGCTGAGCTGAGATGGTTGCACTCAGCCAATTATGGGTTCAACTCATCATACAGGAATTAAGCAGACAAGCTGCTGATAATTTAGTACAGTGCTGAGGGAGTGCTGTATTGTTGTTTCACAGCGCCAGAGACCCGTATTCGATTCCCAGCTTGGGTCACTGTCTGTGCAGAGTCTGCACGTTCTCCCCGTGTCAGCGTGGGTTTCCTCCGGACGCTCCAGTTTCCTCCCACACGTCCCAAAAGATGCGCTTGTTGGGTGAATTGGACATTCTGAATTCTCCCTCAGTGTACCTGAACAGGTGCTGGAGTGTGGCAACTAGGGGCTTTTCACGATAACTTTATTGCAGTGTTGGTGCAAGCCCACTTGCGACACTAATAAAGATTATTTAGGATGAAATGTCAAGCTGAGGCACCATCTGCCTGTTCAGGCGAATCAAAATGATCTCAAGGTAGTATTTGAAGCACACTTTCAGTTCACCCAATGTTTTGTCCAATATTTATCCTGCAATGAACACTCTGAATTAATTAATTGGTTAATTGCCTCATTTATTGTCCCTTGAACCTGGTTGAGCAAAGATCGGCTACTGTTTGCCTGCATAACAATAGTGACTGCATTTCCAAAGTAATGAATTAATTGAAAAATGCTTTCTACATCAAAGAATAATTGCTACGTTTCAGCAGCCAATTCCTTTGGCTTGGGTGCATTTGTGGAACTAAGTTCGAAGCATTTCAAACAGGCTATGGGGCGTTCCAACATTTTATATTTTGTTGGTGATTATCTGGGACGTCAAACAAATATAACCACCTCCTACTAATTTGGCCAATGAACAGAACCCAGTTTGTATGTTTAAGATATACTGGTATTAGTGTGTGCCACATCAGTCCCACTGCTATTCAATTTTGGGAATTGTATGGAGTTTGGCTTTGAAATGAATGGCTTAATTTGCCATTAGTCTGTCCCTGGAGACTTCTTGATTACCGAGGTGCATGACAGACACTGCAACTGTACATAAGAGCATATCATGCACTTTGTGATAACAGTTGAAATGGTGCACTTTTCACTCATGGCCTAGCATTGCTTCTGCAGTTGGCTGTCAGCGTTATACCTGCCTATCTGTTGTACAAAAATACAGTGTATTTAGTCAGAGGTATTCTTGCTTTCTATGTAATTTCTGTTCATGGCCCAAGATTTATGGTCAGCTGCAAAGTGACAGTGCTCACCCCTAACCTTGAGGAAAGCTGCCCACAAAGATCTAAATGATCTCTCTGGTGTGGATTTCCCCTTTCCTGTTGTCAGTTTGAATTCGATACGAAGTAAAGGCATTTTCCAGCCACCTAACAGTGATGTCACAGAGCACGATAAGCCCCCAATCACAATTAAATATTCCAACTGACCAGAAGAAGTAAGAAGTAAAAAAATACTAATTACCTTTCACTTTTAATTACATTTGACATGGGATTAAGGCAGGAGCTGAAATATTGCGAAGAATATGACAGATCGGAAGGAGCCGACAAGATAAGATGATCCAAAACAGCCATTTAATCAGTAAATGGCCAAATCAAGCAAAGGAAAAATAACTGAATCCCAACGAGAGAGGATAAGGAGTGGCTTACGCTTCTTACATGGATGGATAGGCATTTTTCTGTGTTCAAAATACAGCCAAAAAACCAGATGATGCGAGCCTGAAAAGGATAATGGAGAGAACCAAATCCTCCCGTTGCGTTCGTGGTTCTTCCATGCCTCAAAAAAGCTAATTGAAATACAAATCTCTCAATTTTCTCCAGGTGAAGGCAGAAGCCATTCTGAAGGAAGTTGGGGCTGTCCTCCTTGTAGAAGAAAAAGTTGACAGGCGATTTGATAGAGGTGTTCAAAATCATAGAATTCACAGTGCAGAAGGAGGCCATTCAGTCCATCGAGTTCTGCACCAGCCCTTGGCTCCACCCTATCCCCGTAACCCAGTAACCCCACCTAACCTTTTGGACACTAAGGGGCAATTTAGCATGGCCAATCCACCTAATTTACAAATCTTTGGACTGTGGGAGGAAACTGGAGCATCCGGAGGAAACTGACGCAGACACAGGAAGAAAGTGCAAACTCCACACAGTCACCCAAGGCTGGAATTGAACCTGGGACTCTGGAGCTGTGAGGCACCAGTGCTAACCACAGTGCCACTGTGCTGCCCGAGGAGGAGGAGATAGGCAAAAACTGTTCCATTGGTGAAAGGGACGAGAAACAGGGGACACAGATTTAAGGTGACTGACAAATGAACGAGGAGTATAAGGAAAAACCTTTTTATGCAGAGAATCTGGATGCATTGAGTCAAATCATCTGATATTTTTACAAAATGTTAGTTTCATCAAAGAACGAGAGAATCATGATGGCGTCGTTGGAAAAGAGATACCAACGTATCTTCGACCGCTTTGAAAGTAAAATCTTTTTTCACGAGTTTCACGCAGTGCCCGTTATGACCTGCCTCACCCTGGCATCACTGCTGGACCTCAGCAAACAGGTGGTGTGGGGTTACACCTTTTAAACACCTCCCCAGCACTTGTTCCAAGGCCAATCGGGCGGGGGGGGGGGGGGGGGGGCAGCCCGCAAGACAGCCCCCAAGACAGCCCCACGATTTTCGGAGGGAGCCCTGGTGAAGGTGCTGGATGGGGTGGAGCAGAGAGAGGTGTGACACTCTCTCCCCTTGCACGGGCAGTCAGTCTACCACAAGGTGACTTATCCCACATGGGAGGCGATGGCAGCGCTAGTGAGGGCCAGCTCGCTCAATAAGAGGACAGGTATCCACTGGTTTAAGATGAATGATCTTCTTCGTGCAGCCAGGGTAAGTCACCATTCTCATGTGTCCACCCGCACCCACTAACACATTCATTCCACTCCCATCCACTTACGGGGTCCCAACACTCGGCCTTAAACCCCACCCCTCCCAAGTGGATCCTCACATTCCCACTCCCACTAACCTGCCAGGCATGCCAGGCATCTTGATGTACCATCACTGACCACGAGGCGAAATGGTGAAACTATTGGGGCTTTATTGCTCTAGATGTTAAGCCTCCTGCTGCTGGAACCAGAATGGAAGCCGCGCAGGAGAGCATACACTTTTATACAGCGCCTGCTGGGAGGAGCAGGCTGGGATTTACTGTATTGACTGTAGTACAGTGGCAGTACCGTAATACACGTAGTGTGTGACCAGTGGTGTTTACCACATACAACCCCTGTTTAAAAAAAGTCCAGCGGGGGTGAAAACAACGTTACAGGTTGAGTCTGTCGAGAGCTTTGACCCTCTGCCGCAATCGCCTCAGTCCTGGTTGTGGTGTGGGCGCCGATGTGGGTACCTGCGACTCCGGGAGTGTGTTGTCCTCTCCATCGTCACCCCGTAGTGGATCCGGTGAGGGGACGGGTGCTGCTGGGGTGGGGCTGCGATGAGGGTCGCTGGTGGGAGGGTGAATGGCGCAGGGGTGGGGGAGGTAACCGGAGGAGGAGGAGATAGTACCAGGTCAGGGGTGGTGGTGGTTGTGGTTGGGGAACCAGCGGGTGTCAGGTCCCGGAGGGAGACTGTGTCCTGTCGCCCGTCATGGCGTGCCACGTAGGCGTATTGTGGGTTCGCATGGAGGAGGAGGACTTTTTCGACGAGGGGGTCTGATTTATGGCTCCTCGCATGTTTCCGGAGGAGGACGGACCCAGGAACTGTCAGCCAGGTTGGGAGCGAGACCCTGGCGGTGGACTTCCTAGGGAGGGCAAACACACGTTCGTGAGAGGTCTCATTAGTAGCAGTGCACAGGAGTGGAGCGCATCGGGGAGGACCTCCTGCCAGCGGGAGACCGGGAGATTCCTAGACCGAAGGGCCAGCAGGACAGCCTTCCAGACCGTCGCGTTCTCCCTCTCCACCTGCCCGTTTCCCCGGGGGTTGTAGCTGGTCGTCCTGCTCGAGGCGATGCCCTTGCTGAGCAGGAACTGACGCAGCTCATCACTCATGAAAGAGGATCCCTGATCACTCTGGATGTAGGTGAGGAAACCGAACAAGGTGAAGAGGCCGTGCAGGGCCTTGATGACCGTGGCAGATGGCATGTCGGGGCATGGGATGGCGAAAGGGAAACGGGAGTACTCATCAATGATATTGAGAAAGTACACGTTGCGGTCAGCGGAGAGGAGGGGCCCTTTGAAGTCCTTGCTGAGGCGCTCAAAGGGGCGGGAGTCCTTCACCAGGTGCACTATATCTGGCCGGTAGAAGTGCGGCTTGCACTCCGCGCAGACTTGGCAGTCCATGGTCACGGTCCTGACTTCCTCGATGGAGTAGGGCAGGTTGCGGGCCTTGATAAAATGGAAGAACCGGGTGACCCCCGGGTGGCAGAGGTCATTGTGGAGAGCCCGGAGTCAGTCCACTTGTGCGCTGGCACATGTACCGCAGGATAGGGCATCTGGGGGCTCATTGAGCTTCCCCGGGCGATACAAGATGTCATAGCTGTAGGTGGAGAGCTCGATCCTCCACTTCAAGATCGTGTCGTTTTTGATCTTGCCCCGCTGCGTATTGTTAAACATGAAGGCAACCGACCGTTGGTCAGTGAGGAGAGTGAATCTCCTGCAGGCCAGGTAATGCCGCCAATGTCGCACAGCTTCCACTATGGCTTGGGCCTCCTTCTCGACAGAGGAGTGCCGAATTTCGGAGGCATGGAGGGTGCGGGAAAAGAAAGCCACGGGTCTGCCCGCCTGGTTGAGGGTGGCGGCAGAGCCACGTCCGATGCATCGCTCTCCACCTGAAAGGGGAGGGTCTCGTCGACCGCGTGCATCGTGGCTTTGGCGATGTCTGCCTTGATGTGGTTGAAGGCCTGGCGGGCCTCAGCCGTCAGAGGAAAAACGGTGGACTTGATGAGTGGGCGGGCCTTGTCCGCATAATTAGGGACCACTGGGCGTAATATGAGAAGAACCCCAGGCATCGTTTCAGGGCCTTGGGGCAGTGGGGGAGGGGTAGTTCCAGGAGGGGGCGCATGCGGTCGGGGTCGGGCCCTCGGACTCCATTTTTCACAACGTAGCCAAGAATGGCTAAGTGGGTGGTGCATAAAACACATTTCTCCTTAGTGTAGGTGGGGTTAAGGAGTTTGGCGGTCTGGAGACATTTCTGGAGATTCGCTTCGTGGTCCTGCTGGTCGTGGCCGCAGATGGTGACATTATCTTGGTACGGGAACGTGGCCTGCAGCCTGTACTGTTCAACTATTCGGTCCATCCCTCGCTGGAAGACCGAGACCCCATTGGTGACGCCGAAGGGAAACCTAAGGAAGTGATAGAGGCGGCCATCTGCTTCGAACGCAGTGTATTGGTGGTCCTCCGGACAGATGGGGAGCTGGTGATAGGCGAACTTCAAGTCAACTGTGGAGAAGACTCGATACTGTGCAATCTGATTGACCATATCAGATTTGCGTGGGAGGGGGTACGCGTCGAGCTGCGTGTACCGATTGATGGTCTGACTGTAGTCAATGACCATCCAGTGTTTCTCCCCAATCTTAACTACCACTACTTGGGCTCTCCAGCGGCTGTTACTGCCCTCAATGATCCCCTCCTGCAGAAGCCGTTGGACTTCCGACCTGATAAAGATCCTGTCCTGTGCACTGTACCATCTGCTCCTCGTGGCGACAAGCTTACAGTCCGGGGTGAGGTTTGCGAAAAGTGAGGGCGGATTGACCTTCAGGGTCGTGAGGCCACAGACAGTGAGAGGGGGCAGAGTTCCACTGAACTTCAAAGCAAGGCTCTGGAGGTGGCACTGAAAATCGAGACCTAGTAACAGGGCAGTGCAGAGGTGGGGGAAGATGTAGAGTCTGAAGTTGCTGTACACTACGCCCTGTACGGAGAGGGTCACGACGCAGTACCCCCGGATTTGTACGGAATGGGATCCGGAGGCCAGGGAGATTTTCTGGGTGACGGGGAGGACCGGGAGGGTGGAGCGCCTTATCGTAGCAGGGTCAATGAAACTCTCTTTGTGCTCCCGGGGTCGAAGAGGCAGGTCGTCTTGTGCCCGTTGATCCATACAGTCTTAGCAGCGGTCGCGAGGCCGAGACTGATCGAGGGTGATGGAGGCGAGCTGCGGAAGATGTTGGGAGTTGTTGGGCTGATCGGCGGTGGCGGAGGTATTGTCGGGCTGCGAACGGCCAGGCGAGCAGGGGTCCTGAAGAGCGGTCCAAGATGGTGCCGAAGATGGCGACGCCCACGGGGCGCACATGGCGTATGACATCCAAGATGGCGGCACCCACGGGCCGCACGTGGCAGGTGGCGGCGAAGATGGCGGTGCCCCTGCATCGCACGTGGGGGGTATAGCCATGCTGGGCCTGGAAACGGCAGCGACTGATCGGGCCTGGCAAACGGAGACGAAGTGGCCCTTCTTGCCACACCCGTTGCAGGTCACGCTCCGTGCTGGGCAGCGTTATCTGGGGTGGTTGTTCTGGCCACAAAAATAGCATTTGGGGCCTCCGGAGTTAGCTGGCTGCCACGCGGCGCAGGCTTGCGACGTACCCGGGTCGGAAGATGGTGGGGCCCATGACGCCCACGAGGGTGCCGCGCGGTCGGAGGTGTAGAACTCTAGATTGCGCGAGGCCACTTCTAGGGAGTTAGCGAGCTGTACAGTTTCTGTAAGGTCGAGCGTACCCCCTTCCAATAATCGCTGGCGAACGTAATTGGACTTAATGCCCGTGGCATAGGCGTCTCTGATCAGCAGTTCTGTGTGTTGGGCTGCCGACACTGCCTGGCAATTACAAGTATCCACAGAGCACGCAAAAAATCGTCCTGAGGTTCCCCCAGAAGTTGCCGTCTCGTGGCCAGGAGGTGCCTGGTGAACACCTGATTCACAGTCCTGATGTACTGTCCTTTTAGTGATGCCATTGCTTCCGTGTAGGTGGGCGCGTCCCGAAAGAGGGGGAAAACTTGTGGGCTCACCCGTAAGTAGAGGACCTGGAGCTTCTGCGGGTCTGAGAGGGCTTCTGTGGATGCTCCGAGATATCCTTCAAAGCAGGCTAGCCAGTGCTCGAAGGTGGCTGTGGCGTCGGCTGCGTGAGGGCTCAGCTCCAGGCGATCAGGCTTGATTAAGACGTTGATCTCTAAACGTCTAGTGCAATAAATTGATGGACCATCAATGACCACGAGACGAAATGGTGGAACTATTGAGGCTTTGTTGCTCTAGATGTTAAGCCTCCTGCAGCTGGAACCAGAATGGAAGCAGCGCAGGAGAGCATACACTTTCATACAGCAGGAGCCAGCAGGCTGGGATTTACTGTATTAACTGGAGTACAGTGGCAGTACCGTAATACACGTAGTGTGTCCCAGTGGTGTTTACCACACATCTGTACCATTTGACCCAGCAAATGCCGTGACTACACTCTCCCCATCTGTCTCATTTCAGGACAAGCTCGAGCACAATTGGCGTGAGAGGGCACATTGAATCTGTTCCGAGATGATGGTGCCGTCATAGTGAGGCAATGAAGCTAAAACTGGGTGGCGACCACAGTGAAGAGCTTAGTGCAGGACATGGTCTGCATGGCGGGGATTGCCCTCTCCATGGTACAGCTCATGCACTCTATGCCTCAGGGCATCACCTGCATGGTGCAGGCACTGTTAAGAATCCATGAGTGTCTGTGCCAGAGGACGGCGGGGCTTCTGGATCTCGCTGCAGCTGCCCCTCCATTCATGGAGGAGTCCAGGAGGCCTCAGGAAGAAGATTATCCAGTGCACAGCCTGAGGTCTTTCACCCAGGAGACTAGCTCATCTGACTACCACTTCCTGTGACCGACATACCTCCAGTCCCGTACACTGAGGTGGGTAACACTGCAATATCCATGCTGTCCGAAAGCAGGCCAGGTCCTCAAGGTCCTGGGTTCCAGGGGACCCCCGCCAGGGTCATCTCAGGCAACAGGGCTTGGCAGTCAGCAGGCCACTTCAACCTCAGCTGTGGATCCCGGGGAAACATCCAGAAGTGACACTAGGGTAAGGAAGGTTAAGAGATTATAGTCACAGCGTATGAATGGGTGAGTTTAAGCACAAGTAGATATTAACCACCTATGTTAGCACCATTTAATCTATCAAAAGTCAAGTTTTTTTTAAATAAAATATTTTATTGAAAATTTTTGGTCAACCAACACAGTACATTGTGCATCCTTTACACAATATTATAACAACACAAATAACAATAACCTATTTTATAAACAAAAAATGAATAAATAATAAATAACAAAAATGAAAACTAACCCTAATTGGCAACTGCCTTATCACAAGTAACACTCTCCAAAAATATAATTTAACAGTCCAATATATAATTATCTGTCACAACGACCTATACATATTATACAGTATATATTAACAACCCTGAGAGTCCTTCTGGTTCCTCCTCCCCCCCCTCCCACCACCCCCCACCACCCCCTCCCCCCCCTCCCCCCCCCCCCCCCCCCCCCCATCCTGGGCTGCTGCTGCTGCCTTTTTTCCATTCCATCTATCTTTCTGCGAGGTATTCGACGAACGGTTGCCACCGCCTGGTGAACCCTTGAGCCGACCCCCTTAGAATGAACTTAATCCGCTCTAGCTTTATAAACCCTGCCATGTCATTTATCCAGGTCTCCACCCCCGGGGGCTTGGCTTCTTTCCACATTAGCAATATCCTGCGCCGGGCTACTAGGGACGCAAAGGCCAAAACATCGGCCTCTCTCGCCTCCTGCACTCCCGGCTCTTGTGCAACCCCAAATATAGCCAACCCCCAGCTTGGTTCGACCCGGACCCCCACTACTTTTGAAAGCACCTTTGTCACCCCCATCCAAAACCCCTGTAGTGCCGGGCATGACCAAAACATATGGGTATGATTCACTGGGCTTCTCGAGCACCTCGCACACCTATCCTCCACCCCAAAAAATTTACTGAGCTGTGCTCCAGTCATATGCGCCCTGTGTAATACCTTAAACTGAATCAGGCTTAGCCTGGCACACGAGGACGACGAGTTTACCCTGCTTAGGGCATCTGCCCACAGCCCCTCCTCGATCTCCTCCCCCAGCTCTTCTTCCCATTTCCCTTTTAGTTCATCTACCATAGTCTCCCCTTCGTCCCTCATTTCCCTATATATATCTGACACCTTACCATCCCCCACCCATGTCTTTGAGATCACTCTGTCCTGCACCTCTTGTGTCGGGAGCTGCGGGAATTCCCTCACCTGTTGCCTCGCAAAAGCCCTCAGTTGCATATACCTGAATGCATTCCCTTGGGGCAACCCATATTTCTCGGTCAGCGCTCCCAGACTCGCAAACTTCCCATCCACAAACAGATCTTTCAGTTGCGTTATTCCTGCTTTTTGCCACATTCCATATCCCCCATCCATTCCCCCCGGGACAAACCTATGGTTGTTTCTTATCGGGGACCCCCCCAAGGCTCCAGTCTTTCCCCTATGCCGTCTCCACTGTCCCCAAATCTTCAGTGTAGCCACCACCACCGGGCTTGTGGTGTAGTTCCTCGGTGAGAACGACAATGGGGCTGTCACCATAGCCTGTAGGCTAGTCCCCCTACAGGACGCCCTGTCTAATCTCTTCCACGCCGCTCCCTCCTCCTCTCCCATCCACTTACTCACCATTGAAATATTAGCAGCCCAATAATACTCACTTAGGCTCGGTAGTGCCAGCCCCCCCCCTATCCCTGCTACGCTGTAAGAATCCCTTCCTCACTCTCGGGCTCTTCCCGGTCCACACAAAACCCATGATGCTCTTTTCAATCCTTTTAAACAAAGCCTTCGTGATCACCACCGGGAGGCACTGAAACACAAAGAGGAATCTCGGGAGGACGACCATCTTAACCGCCTGCACCCTCCCTGCCAGTGACAGGGATACCATATCCCATCTCTTGAAATCCTCCTCCATTTGTTCCACCAACCGCGTTAAATTTAACCTATGCAATGTGCCCCAATTCTTGGCTATCTGGATCCCCAGGTAACAAAAGTCCCTTGTTACCTTCCTCAACGGTAGGTCCTCTATTTCTCTACTCTTTTCCCCTGGATGCACCACAAACAACTCACCTTTCCCCATGTTCAATTTATACCCTGAAAAATCCCCAAACTCCCCAAGTATCCGCATTATTTCTGGCATCCCCTCCGCCGGGTCTGCCACATATAGTAACAAATCGTCCGCATACAAAGATACCCGGTGTTCTTCTCCTCCTCTAAGTACTCCCCTCCACTTCTTGGAACCCCTCAACGCTATCGCCAGGGGCTCAATCGCCAGTGCAAACAATAATGGGGACAGAGGGCATCCCTGCCTTGTCCCTCTATGGAGCCGAAAATATGCAGATCCCCGTCCATTCATGACCACGCTCGCCATCGGGGCCCTATACAACAGCTGCACCCATCTAACATACCCCTCTCCAAAACCAAATCTCCTCAACACCTCCCACAAATAATCCCACTCCACTCTATCAAATGCTTTCTCGGCATCCATCGCCACTACTATCTCCGTTTCCCCCTCTGGTGGGGGCATCATCATTACCCCTAACAGCCTCCGTATATTCGTGTTCAGCTGTCTCCCCTTCACAAACCCAGTTTGGTCCTCGTGGACCACCCCCGGGACACATTCCTCTATTCTCATTGCCATTACCTTGGCCAGGATCTTGGCATCTACATTTAGGAGGGAAATAGGTCGATAGGACCCGCATTGTAGCGGGTCCTTTTCCTTCTTTAAGAGAAGCGATATCGTTGCTTCAGACATAGTCGGGGGCAGTTGTCCCCTTTCCTTTGCCTCATTAAAGGTCCTCGTCAATACCGGGGCGAGCAAGTCCACATATTTTCTATAGAATTCGACTGGGAATCCATCCGGTCCCGGGGCCTTTCCCGCCTGCATGCTCCTAATTCCTTTCACCACTTCTTCTACCTCGATCTGTGCTCCCAGTCCCACCCTTTCCTGCTCTTCCACCTTGGGAAATTCCAGCCGATCCAAAAAGCCCATCATTCTCTCCCTCCCATCCGGGGGTTGAGCTTCATATAATTTTTTATAAAATGTCTTGAACACTCCATTCACTCTCTCCGCTCCCTGCTCCATCTCTCCTTCCTCATCCCTCACTCCCCCTATTTCCCTCGCTGCTCCCCTTTTCCTCATTTGGTGTGCCAGCAACCTGCTCGCCTTCTCCCCATATTCGTACTGTACACCCTGTGCCTTCCTCCATTGTGCCTCTGCAGTGCCCGTAGTCAGCAAGTCAAATTCTACATGTAGCCTTTGCCTTTCCCTGTACAGTCCCTCCTCCGGTGCTTCCGCATATTGTCTGTCCACCCTCAAAAGTTCTTGCAGCAACCGCTCCCGTTCCTTACTCTCCTGCTTCCCTTTATGTGCCCTTATTGATATCAGCTCCCCTCTAACCACCGCCTTCAGCGCCTCCAAGACCACTCCCACCTGGACCTCCCATTATCATTGAGTTCCAAGTACTTTTCAATGCACCCCCTCACCCTTAGACACACCCCCTCATCTGCCATTAGTCCCATGTCCATTCTCCAGGGTGGGCGCCCTCCTGTTTCCTCCCCTATCTCCAAGTCTACCCAGTGTGGAGCGTGATCCGAAATGGCTATAGCCGTATACTCCGTTCCCCTCACCTTCGGGATCAACGCCCTTCCCAGCACAAAAAAGTCTATTCGCGAGTAGACTTTATGGACATAGGAGAAAAACGAGAACTCCTTACTCCTAGGTCTGCTAAATCTCCCCGGGTCTACACCTCCCATCTGCTCCATAAAATCTTTAAGTACCTTGGCTGCTGCCGGCCTCCTTCCAGTCCTGGACTTCGACCTATCCAGCCCTGGTTCCAACACCGTATTAAAATCTCCCCCCATTATCAGCTTTCCCATCTCTAGGTCCGGAATGCGTCCTAGCATCCGCCTCATAAAATTGGCATCATCCCAGTTCGGGGCATATACGTTTACCAAAACCACCGTCTCCCCCTGTAGTTTGCCACTCACCATCACGTATCTGCCCCCGTTATCCGCCACTATAGTCTTTGCCTCGAACATTACCCGCTTCCCCACTAATATAGCCACCCCCCTGTTTTTCGCATCTAGCCCCGAATGGAACACCTGCCCCACCCATCCTTTGCGTAGCCTAACCTGGTCTATCAGTTTCAGGTGCGTTTCCTGTAACATAACCACATCTGCCTTAAGTTTCTTAAGGTGTGCGAGTACCCGTGCCCTCTTTATCGGCCCGTTCAGCCCTCTCATGTTCCACGTGATCAGCCGGGTTGGGGGGCTTCCTACCCCCCCCCCCCGCCCCCTTGTCGATTAGCCATCCCCTTTTTCCAGCTCCTCACCGGTTCCCACGCAGCTGTATCTCCCCCAGGCAGTGCCCACTCGCCCATCCCCTCCCATACCAGCTCCCCCCTCTCCCCAGCAGCAGCAACCCAGTAATTCCCCCCTCCCACCCACCCCGCTAGATCCCCCGCTAGCGTAATTACTCCCCCCATGTTGCTCCCAGAAGTCAGCAAACTCTGGCCGACCTCGGCTTCCCCCCGTGACCTCGGCTCGCACCGTGCGACGCCCCCTCCTTCCTGCTTCTCTATTCCCGCCATGATTATCATAGCGCGGGAACCAAGCCCGCGATTCTCCCTTGGCCCCGCCCACAATGGCCAACGCCCCATCTCCTCCACCTCCCCTCCTCCCCCCATCACCACCTGTGGAAGAGAGAAAAGTTACCACATCGCAGGATTAGTACATAAAACACTGGCGATTGAGCCCCTGGCGATAGCGTTGAGGGGTTCCAAGAAGTGGAGGGGAGTACTTAGAGGAGGAGAAGAACACCGGGTATCTTTGTATGCGGACGATTTGTTACTATATGTGGCAGACCCGGCGGAGGGGATGCCAGAAATAATGCGGATACTTGGGGAGTTTGGGGATTTTTCAGGGTATAAATTGAACATGGGGAAAGGTGAGTTGTTTGTGGTGCATCCAGGGGAGCAGAGTAGAGAAATAGAGGACCTACCGTTGAGGAAGGTAACAAGGGACTTTTGTTACCTGGGGATCCAGATAGCCAAGAATTGGGGCACATTGCATAGGTTAAATTTAACGCGGTTGGTGGAACAAATGGAGGAGGATTTCAAGAGATGGGATATGGTATCCCTGTCACTGGCAGGGCGGGTGCAGGCGGTTAAGATGGTCGTCCTCCCGAGATTCCTCTTTGTGTTTCAGTGCCTCCCGGTGGTGATCACGAAGGCTTTGTTTAAAAGGATTGAAAAGAGCATCATGGGTTTTGTGTGGACCGGGAAGAGCCCGAGAGTGAGGAAGGGATTCTTACAGCGTAGCAGGGATAGGGGGGGGCTGGCACTACCGAGCCTAAGTGAGTATTATTGGGCTGCTAATATTTCAATGGTGAGTAAGTGGATGGGAGAGGAGGAGGGAGCGGCGTGGAAGAGATTAGACAGGGCGTCCTGTAGGGGGACTAGCCTACAGGCTATGGTGACAGCCCCATTGTCGTTCTCACCGAGGAACTACACCACAAGCCCGGTGGTGGTGGCTACACTGAAGATTTGGGGACAGTGGAGACGGCATAGGGGAAAGACTGGAGCCTTGGGGGGGTCCCCGATAAGAAACAACCATAGGTTTGCCCCGGGGGGAATGGATGGGGGATATGGAATGTGGCAAAAAGCAGGAATAACGCAACTGAAAGATCTGTTTGTGGATGGGAAGTTTGCGAGTCTGGGAGCGCTGACCGAGAAATATGGGTTGCCCCAAGGGAATGCATTCAGGTATATGCAACTGAGGGCTTTTGCGAGGCAACAGGTGAGGGAATTCCCGCAGCTCCCGACACAAGAGGTGCAGGACAGAGTGATCTCAAAGACATGGGTGGGGGATGGTAAGGTGTCAGATATATATAGGGAAATGAGGGACGAAGGGGAGACTATGGTAGATGAACTAAAAGGGAAATGGGAAGAAGAGCTGGGGGAGGAGATCGAGGAGGGGCTGTGGGCAGATGCCCTAAGCAGGGTAAACTCGTCGTCCTCGTGTGCCAGGCTAAGCCTGATTCAGTTTAAGGTATTACACAGGGCGCATATGACTGGAGCACGGCTCAGTAAATTTTTTGGGGTGGAGGATAGGTGTGCGAGGTGCTCGAGAAGCCCAGTGAATCATACCCATATGTTTTGGTCATGCCCGGCACTACAGGGGTTTTGGATGGGGGTGACAAAGGTGCTTTCAAAAGTAGTGGGGGTCCGGGTCGAACCAAGCTGGGGGTTGGCTATATTTGGGGTTGCACAAGAGCCGGGAGTGCAGGAGGCGAGAGAGGCCGATGTTTTGGCCTTTGCGTCCCTAGTAGCCCGGCGCAGGATATTGCTAATGTGGAAAGAAGCCAAGCCCCTGGGGGTGGAGACCTGGATAAATGACATGGCAGGGTTTATAAAGCTAGAGCGGATTAAGTTCATTCTAAGGGGGTCGGCTCAAGGGTTCACCAGGCGGTGGCAACCGTTCGTCGAATACCTCGCAGAAAGATAGATGGAATGGAAAAAAGGCAGCAGCAGCAGCCCAGGATGGGGGGGGGGGGGGGGGGGGGGAGGGGGTGGGAGGGGGTGGGAGGGGGGGGGTGGTGGGAGGGGGGGGAGGAGGAACCAGAAGGACTCTCAGGGTTGTTAATATATACTGTATAATATGTATAAGTCGTTGCTACAGATAATTATATATTGGACTGTTAAATTATATTTTTGGAGAGTGTTACTTGTGATAAGGCAGTTGCCAATTAGGGTTAGTTTTCATTTTTGTTATTTATTATTTATTCATTTTTTGTTTATAAAATAGGTTATTGTTATTTGTGTTGTTATAATATTGTGTAAAGGATGCACAATGTACTGTGTTGGTTGACCAAAAATTTTCAATAAAATATTTTATTAAAAAAAAACTTGACTTTTGATAGATTAAATGGTGCTAACATAGGTGGTTAATATCTACTTGTGCTTAAACTCACCCATTCATACGCTGTGACTATAATCTCTTAACCTTCCTTACCCTAGTGTCACTTCTGGATGTTTCCCCGGGATCCACAGCTGAGGTTGAAGTGGCCTGCTGACTGCCAAGCCCTGTTGCCTGAGATGACCCTGGCGGGGGTCCCCTGGAACCCAGGACCTTGAGGACCTGGCCTGCTTTCGGACAGCATGGATATTGCAGTGTTACCCACCTCAGTGTACGGGACTGGAGGTATGTCGGTCACAGGAAGTGGTAGTCAGATGAGCTAGTCTCCTGGGTGAAAGACCTCAGGCTGTGCACTGGATAATCTTCTCCTTTCCCCCCTTTTTAACCCCCCTCTTCGCCCCCCACATTCGCCCCACCACTTTGTTCAAACGTTCTTTTTAATAACCCGCTCATTCCAGTTTTTCTTCCACAATAAAAGTCCACGCTTTATCCGCCGTCTCAAAGTAGTGGTGCCTCCCTCGATATGTGACCCACAGTCTTGCCGGTTGCAGCATTCCAAATTTTATCTTCTTTTTATGAAGCACCGCCTTGGCCCGATTAAAGCTCGTCCTCCTTCTCGCCACCTCCGCACTCCAGTCTTGATAAACGCGGATCACCGCGTTCTCCCATTTACTGCTCCGAGTTTTCTTTGCCCATCTAAGGACCATTTCTCTATCCTTAAAACGGAGGAATCTCACCACTATGGCTCTGGGAATTTCTCCTGCTCTCGGTCCTCGCGCCATCACTCGGTATGCTCCCTCCACCTCCAACGGACCCGCCGGGGCCTCCGCTCCCATTAACGAGTGCAGCATCGTGCTCACATATGCCCCGATGTCCGCTCCCTCCGCACCTTCAGGAAGACCAAGAATCCTCAAGTTGTTCCTCCTTGCGTTGTTCTCCAGTGCCTCCAACCTTTCCACACATCGTTTCTGATGTGCCTCATGCATCTCCATCTTCACCACCAGGCCCTGTATGTCGTCCTCATTCTCGGCTGCCTTTGCCTTCACGACCCGAAGCTCCCGCTCCTGGGTCTTTTGTTCCTCCTTTAGCCCTTCGATCGCCTGTAGTATCGGGGCCAACAGCTCTTTCTTCATTTCCTTTTTGAGCTCTTCCACACAGCATTTCAAGAACTCTTGTTGTTCAGGGCCCCATGTTAAACTGCCACCTTCCGACGCCATCTTGGTTTTTGCTTGCCTTCCTTGCCGCTGTTCTAAAGGATCCACTGCAGTCCGGCCACTTTCTCCTTTTTTCATCCGTATCCAGGGGGGATTCCCTTCTGGTTTACCGCACGGTGTTTTAAGCCGTCAGAATTGCCGTTGGGGCTCCTATCAAGAGCCCAAAAGTCCGTTTCACCGGGAGCTGCCGAAACGTGCGACTCAGCTGGTCATCGCCGCACCCGGAAGTCAGCATCAAAAGTCAAGTTAAGCATCTTTAAAATGCTTCCCCGCTCTTATTTAATTGCAGCATGCATAGCCAGCCCGTACGTTTAGGCTGGAAGCGCTATGCTGGCTCATCCCCAATCTCCCCTCAGAGGGGATGGCAGCTCAATAGTCACCGACCCCCTTCCACTGTAATGACGCAGGGATGCTGATGTAATCCTGGTCACAGGCACCCTTCCTCATCTGAGATGATATGTCGGTTCTCCATCTACTCCTCATCCAGTTCCTCACCCTTGTTGTAGTGCCAGTTATGGAGTGTGCAGCACACCACGACAATGCGTGGAACCCTCTGGGACTGTACCGAAGAGCTCCCCCCGACCAGTGCAGTCACTGAAACTGCATCTTCAGCAGGCCGATCGTCTGATCCAGCTGCACACGTGTAGCAGCATGAGTTTCGTTGTATAGAGTCTCAGCAGGTGTTTGTCCAATCCCTCCTGGCATCATCAGCCACCTCATGAGAGGGTACCCCTTTCCCCGAGAAGCCATCCCTCCAGCCACTGGTCTCCCTCAAAGAGGGCGGGGAGCTGAGAGCATCCGAGAATGTGGCTATCGTGGATGCTCCTTGGGAACTGGGCACATGTCTGTATGATGCTCTTGGCGCTGTCGCTGACGATCCCCACATTGAGGGAGTGGACTCCCTTGTGGTGCCGCATGCTGGCATGAGGAATGCAGAACCGCGTACGTGCAGTCAATCAGACCTTGCCCATGGCTCTGGTGTCCCGGCCAGCTTGGTCCTGGTAAAAGTTTATGAACTTATGTACCCTGGCAAATAGAGCATTGGTAACCTCCCTTATGCACTTATGTGTGGCAGACTGGGAGATGCTGCAGAGGTCACCCATGCAGGCCTGAAATGAGCTGCTAGCATAAACATTCAGTGCGACTGTAACCTTCAGGGCCAAAGGCAATGAGTGACCTCCCAGTCCATGTGGCACCAACTCCTGCATCACCTGGCACAGTGGCCCACCATCCCTTGTGGCAGACGAAATCGGCACTGGCATTGGTTCTCCATTATCTGGAGGTACGTTCTCCTCTGGTACACCCGTGGCTGGTAGTATTGCCTCTGAGTCACCTCAATGTGTGGCAGTGCACTCATGGGGCTTTGCCACTCCCTCCTCTGCAGGGCGCTGGTCCTATCCATGTGCAGTCGCACGTGGCTCTCGTTTCAGGGCTGCCAGCTGAGCTCTGTTACCTTTGTCCCTGTATTGGGGGCTAAACCTGCAACACCTCTCTCTTATTGAAACGTGAGTGCAAGCCATGGAGTTCAATGCTTGGGGGCTCAGCTCCCAACAAAGGGTTAATTAGTGGGCGCCAATCAGTGGCAGGATCATGCATTACAATAGTGACTTAATGGGCATAATTCTTCAAGGAAGAACCAGGGATGTTATTCGGGAAATGACTTCCTCCTATGGCAGACAAGGCTAACCTGATTCATTTCAAGCCTCCAGATTACACTCAACGCAATCCTTAACTTCATCCTGCAATCCCCAGCACAAGGGTAGCAGAAGGTTTCTGTTGCTTTTTGTTATTTTTGGGCAGTGCCCCGACCAGGAGCTGCCCCCTTTTAATTTATCCTTAAATTTATTTGTTAATTAAGTTGACATACCCAAAAAGATCATAAGGGTAGCAGATCATATGAGCCTTCCATCTATTTAAAAAAAAAATCTAATAATAATAATCTATACTAGTGTCATACTAGTGTCACACATAGCCTTACGTTAACACTGCAATTACATTACTGTGAAATTTAGTGGGATTTTACATTTTGTAACACAACAACTTGCATCAAACAAACAAAAGCAGAAAAAGCTATAAGTATCGCAACATATTGCAACACCCTGGGCTAGTGCGTGGCAATTCCAGCCCCTCTTGACCCAGAGTCACAACACAGCAATATTAGATTTCATTTAAAATACCCAAGGTCCTTGACCAATAAACTGCAGTAACCAGGTTTGTAACTTTAGCACAAACAACCTTTTATTTGGTACAGTATTATAATTAGACTGACAGAAATTTAACTATCATATACCCCTTTCCCAACCCTCCCGTCCTCACTATCCCCACTCTCTACACACACACATACAAATACCACAGAGGGGAAAGGGGAAAGAAAATATTAATAAAATACAAGGATAAAGATCTTTGATGCATTGGGCTGATTTCTAGTTATTTGTTCTTTTAGGATGGGAATAGAGGGATACGGACCCCGGATGTGTAGAAGATTTTAGTTTAGATGGGCAGTATGGTCGGCGCAGGCTTGGAGGGCCGAAGGGCCTGTTCCTGTGCTGTACTTTTCTTTGTTCTTCTTTGTCTTTCCAAAGCTCAGTTTTTGATTTGATACTTATACCTTCTCTGGCAAGGTTGTCAATCGTGTTCTGCAGACTCTGCATCTTTCCAAGTTCACAGCAAAGACTGTGCCAGGCACTCTCCGCTTTTAGAACAATGAAGCAGTTATTTCAGTTAGCAGGAGAGAGAGGGTCACTTTCCAGGTCTGAACGCCTCTGTCCAGTTCTCTCAGAAAGCATCACACAGGAACCATCACCGGCCAACCCACTAATTGCCAGTTAACCAATCAAACAAACTCCCTCCAAACCTGGTTCCCAAGACCACTCTCTGACTTCTACTTTCCAAAAACAAAAGCTGGCAACATTATGTCCCAACAAGCAGCTGCTTCAACTTGGACTCTTCTGCTTAAAGGCACATTCCGATGCTGGGTCCATGGAACAAAATAATAAAACAACAAAAAAGAAAGGTGAACAAAGAAAATAAACAGGATGAACTCACGCAAACAGGAACAGCACAAAACAACAGTCATTACATAACTGGGAACAAATAAGACTTGCTGAGATTTTCCAGCATTTTCTTTTTGGTTTCAGATTCCAGCATCCGCAGTAATTTGCTTTTAACAAATAAGACTGGATGAGTCAGGGACAAATCCCCAACATGTTTCTTCCACGGGTAAATGATCCAACTGCAACCAAACAGGATACGAGCACCATTAAAGACCTACATCTCACACAGCTATAAAACAAAAGTAAACAATACCCCGAGAACCCCAGTGCTAAGGGGAAATTGACTATCGCTTGTAGCACAATTTAAACTCTTCTCCAGATCCACAAGGCAGACGTCCAATACCTTCGAGATGACAAAATAACAAAAACAAATACAAAGCGAGGACCAGGCACAACCAAACCTTAATACTCAGCATCGGGTCTATCATAGAAGAAGCAAAAAGAGAGCATGAACAGGAGCAAGAATCCAAACTTCCAGAACCATCTCCATGCCCCAGATTAAAGGATAAAACAGATCACCCAACCACCAGCAGCAGTACCGCCCTCAAAGTGACAACAGGGTATCATGGGGCTAAGGGCCAAAATGAATATCAACTGGTCCCAACTGTAAAATAGGGAGGAAATCCACCCCAGGATGGGAGGGCCATCTGAACGACCCCATACTGGGGACTGCCCTGGGAGGGAGGGCTGACCCACTGCCCAGAACCATGGGATCCCCTCCCCATAACGAGGACCACTCAGAAAAAGAAAGGATAAGGCCACCCCAAAGCCAACATAGGTCTGCATCTGAATGTCCATGACACCAAGACCCACCATCCAACGCCACCAGAGCCAGCCCTCACTGGCACCAATACAAAGAGAGAGATACAAGCAAGACCCCCAAACCTCTCAAAGTCAGAAGAAGGGTGAAGAAGAAAAGCAAGAACTGTCAGAATTAACTCCTCAGACTGGCCTCCCTCACAAAAGCTCTGAAAACAGTTAGGACAGTCAAAGAGAGACACACATATCAGGAGAAACGACTGACTCCCCTCCTTAAAGGGGATCCAATAAACTCCACTCCTCAACAGGATAATACACTGTGTGCCTGGGCCTGAGGGAAAAAAAGGCACGACAAAAAAAGATTAGCTCTCACTGGAGGAACCTTCCTCAAGCATAGTGAGGACAGAACTAATCCTACCAACCCAAGCACTCCACCCCTCCTCTGACTCCTGTTCTGCTTGTCTTCTCCCCGGATACATTAGGATAAAGATCATGATCGCACAAATCATGAATTCAACATTCAGCTTAACATCGCAAACATTTTCAACTTCTCCCTATTCCGTTCCGAGGTCCCCACCTGCTTCATGAAGACCACCATCATACCGGTGCCAAAAAAGAACCAGGCAACGTGCCTCAATAACTACCGTTCGGTGGCCCTTACATCGATTGTAACAAAGTGCTTCGAGAGGTTGGTCATGAGGCACATCAACTCCATACTCCCAGAATGCCTATGCCCACTGCAATTTGCATACCTCCGCAACCGGTACTCAGCAGAAACCATCTCCCTGGTCCTACGCTCACCCGTCGAGAATCACAACATCAAGGACTCCTACACCAGACTCCTATGTATTGACTACAGCTCCGCCTTCAACACCACAATCCCACCCAAGCTCATATCAAATTTCCAAAACCTAAAACTTGGCTCCTCACTGGATCCTCGACTTTCTGACCCACAAACCACAATCAGTAAGAATAAACAACAACACCTCCTCCACGATAGTCCTTAATACTGGGGCCCCGCGAGGCTGCACACTTAACCCCCTACTCTACTCCCTCTACACGCATGGCTGCGTGGCAAAATTTGGCTCCAACTCCATCTACAAGTTTGCTGATTGCACAACAGTAGTGGTTCGGATCTCGAACAACGATGAGTCAGAATACAGGAGAGAGACAGCGAATCTAGTGGAGTAGTGTAACGACAACAATCTCTCCCTCAATACCAGCAAAACTAGAGAGCTGGTCATTGACTTCAGGAAGCAAAGCACTGTACACACCCCTGTCAGCATCAATGGGCTGAGGTGGACATGGTCGACAGCTTCAAATTCCTAGGTGTGCACATCACCAACAATCTATCCTGGTCCACCCGCGTCGACGCTACTATCAACAAAGCACAACAGCACCTATACTTCCTCAGGAAACTAAGGAAATTCGGCATGTCCACATTGACTCATACCAACTTTTACAGGTGCACCATAGAAAGCATCCTATCTGGCTACATCACAGCCTGGTATGGCAACTGCTCGGCCCAAGACCGTAAGAAAGTACAGCGAGTCGTGAACACAGCCCAGTCCATCACACAAACCCGCCTCCCATCCATTGACTCTGTCTACACCTCCCACTGCCTTGGGAAAGCGGGCAGCATAATCAAAGACCCCACCTGGCTTATTTACTCTTCCAACTTCTTCCATCAGGAAGGAGATACAGAGGTCTGAGAACACATACTAACAGATTCAGAAACAGCTTCTTCCCCGCTGTTACCAGACTCCTAAATGGCCCTCTTATGGACTAATCTGATCTCTTCACACATACTCTCTGAGTAGTACTATACTCCTGTATGCTTCACCTGATGTCTGTGTCTATGTACCTATATTGTGTATTTTATATTTGCACAATGTATTTTCTTTTTATGAACGGAATGATCTGTCTGAACTGTACACAGAACAATACTTTTCACTGTACTGCGGTAAATGTGACAATAAACAAATCCAATCCAAAAAATTGAGTCTGTTTGGGTGGGATTAGGAGTGTAGTACCTGGCGTTACTCAGCTATTTAATGACACTTTGGGTTTTTTCGTGGGGAATGCTACCCCAGGCCACACTCAGCATCATTTCCTGCATTGAGGAGCTCCAGTGAGTGGAGCTACTCAGTGCAGTAAGAGATTGGGATGCCATATATAAATGGTGCCTCAATCTCTCCACACTCTGACACAAACCCTAATGCACCCCCCCCCCCCCCCCATGCCCCAACTCACCTGTTGGGGGATCCTCGGGGCACCGCATCCCACCTCAAATAGGCAAGACACGATCGGGTCTGATCCCTGCTGTAGGCAAAATGCCAGCAGGGTACCTTGGCACTGCCAGCCTGGCACCCTGGCAGTGCTCCTTCAAGCCTGGCAGTGCCACCTGCGTACCCTGGCAATGCCAGGTGGTGCTGCCAGGATGCCAATCTGGCAGTGCCACCAGGGTGCCACCCAGCCTGGAGGTCGACCACCCGGGGCCTCCAGTCGCCTGGGGGACCCCCCCAGGTACTGTTGCTCTTGGTCCCCATTTGTGGGGGCCAGTACTGAACGGTGCCCGGCTGGGTTCTCCTCAGCGAGGTCGATAGATGCTGGGTGGTGGTTAGACCCGACGGCAGCATGGCTAAGTGGGTTCTTAAACTCACTTAGCCGCGCGAGACCGGGTCCCGCCCATTATGGCCAAGATCCAGAATGCGATCTCACGAGATCTGGTTAGAATCCTGGGGGAACCCTCCTCCAGTATCTACAAGTCACGTCTCGCCCTGGTTCTGGCGGGACGCGGCCAACAGATCGCATCTTAAGTGTGGGTGAATACTGGTTTTGATCTCACTCAAAAGGCCAGGGAGAATCACCCTGCCAAACCCACCCAAAATGACACTTCAAAATTTTGGTTGAACCCACCCTATGTTTCTACTCTCTATATCCTATAGGATATATTCCTTTCTCAGGAATTTCGATTTGGTCAGTTGGAGACCACGACAATAGTTACAAAATGGTACACTGTACAGAATTAGTTCCAGGTGGCAAATGGATTCTTCCCCTTCATAATTTTTTGTTGTTTTCATCAACAGATCTTATGAAATGATTTAAAATAGGCCTGCTAATTAAGCTTGTTGCCAGCAAAGCTATTTCAGATAATTCTCTCGCTGCAATTAGATTTAGACTTAGAAGATTTCCCATGGCTAGTGATGCATGAGGCAGGAAAGGTCCATTCTTATGTCTGTTTTGTGCAGCTTGTTTTTCTCAGAACAGGTTGCTCGCCTGAATCCAGGGGATAGAGGTTGAGGGGCACCACTCCTCATCAAGAATGGCTGACCAGGAATCTCTCCCACTCTTACCGCTTACCATCAATCTATTGAAAGAATTTACAGCTTGACAATTAACCTGCTTGGCCACATTACGGACGCCCCCAATCGTGGCTGTCAAGTCCTGGGATAGGATTCAAACCCGGAGCTTCTGCCTCAGAGGCAGAGACGTTACCCATTGCATCACAAAACCTCCTCTAGCTACAGTTAGATAGATAAGAATGGAACTAATTGAGTGCAATCCCACCCAACTGGATGCTTTTCATCACTAATGGACCCTCAGATGATTCTCTTTGTTTTGAAAGCTATTTAGAGGGTGAAGTTCATTCCTTCCATTCTGTATCATATTTAACAATTGCCTATATTTGTTATTTGATTGCAAGCATTCTCTACGCACTTCAGGAATCTGTCCTTTAATCTTATTGATCCAGGAGTCATATATGCAAAATGTGATGTCACAGGCCTCATTGTTAACATATGACTGACTGGTTTGTCCTCTATAAAAGGCCATATTCCTGCCCTGTCTGTTCAGTTTGACTTACAGCTACATTATCTAACCAGACAATGCACCTGAATTCTAGATATAAACCTTTATCAAAGGCTGCAGGGATGAGAGGAGGGAGTCCGTTGAATGGAGAATGCCCTGAGAAATTAAGATCATAAGGTAACTAATACGTAGTCCCTCTTCATTTTACAATCTACACACTCAGCAACATATAAATAGTAACATTTAGGAGGTCAAACATTCCTGCCATTATAATTTAGCACTGATTCACAGTTATGCCAAAAAAAATCAAGTTTTGGGCAGCAACCAGATTTAATGGCCTGAATTCTGTGGCAAGAACAATGGAGACACTATCACAGAATCACAGAGAAATACAGTACAGAAAAGGCCCTTCGGCCCATCGAGACTGCACCTCTGCATGAAAGGCACCTGACATGCCAATCTAAATTCCACTTGCCAGCACTTGGCCCACAGCCTCGAATGTTAAGACGTGCCAAGTGCTCACCAAGGAACTTTTTAAAGGATGAGAAGCAACCCGCCTCTACCACCCTCCCAGACAGTGCGTTCAAGACCGACAACACCCTCTGGGTAAAAAGTATTTCCTCAAGTCCCCCCTGAACCATCCGCCGCGCCTCACCTTGAACTTGTGTCCCCTTGTAACCAACTCTTCAACGAAGGGGAACAGCTGTTCCCTACACCCTGTCCATGCCCCTCATAATCTTGTACATCTCAATCAATTTGCCCCTCAATCTTCTCTGCTCCTGTGAAAACAATCCAAGCTTATCCAACCTCTCTTTCATAACTAAAATTTTCCATCCTAGGCAACATCCTGGTGAAATGCCTCTGCACCTCCTCCAGTGTAATTACATCCTTCCTATAACGTGACGACCAGAACTCCACACAGTACTCCAGCTGTGGCCTCACCAATGTTCCATGCAACTCCAACATGACTTCCTTGCTTTTGTAATCTATGCCACGATTGATAAAAGCAAGTGTACCATATGCCTTTTTCACCACCATATTAACATGGTCACACAGGGGAAGCTTTGTCAAAGCGTACGCTTGATTTGAAGAGAGTCATTGAATTAATGCTGTCCAGCGAGAATGCAGAGAAGGGAGATCAGGAACTCCAAGGTTCCATGGACTATAGTGTCCATAGTATTGCTCGACCCCTGTACTGAAATCTTTTTTGGGGGGCGAGTTACTGCAGTGCATCTTGTAGATGGTACATACTGCTGCCACTGTTCGTCGGTGGTGGAGGGTTTGAATGTTTCTGGAAGGAGGAGCAAGCAAGTGGGCTGCTTTGTCCTGGATGTTGGCGAGCTTCTTGAGTGTTGTTGGAGCTGCCTGGATGTGTGCTCCACGTGCCATCGGGACGATGCTATCCCATAGATGGGACAATGGCATAGGACGCCCCAACACATATGCTTGCAGAATCCTGGCAGATATGGAACGCTGCTACATCCAGATTGAAAAAGAAGGCTTGGCTGTGATATTTGCGGTAAAAAAATTCCATGAATATGTCTATAGGCAGCAATTTTGCATTTTCACAGACGATAAGCCACTCCTGGGTCTTTTTAAGGTGCACAAGGAGATTCTCCCTGTTGCCTCGGCCTGGATTCAGCACTGGGCTCTATTACTGGCAACATATGAATATACCTTTCAACATCCCCAGGCGTGCAAATAGCATATGCCGATGCCCTCAGCTGTTTTCCACTGCCTGTGAGCAGCCCCCCCCTCCCCCCCACATTGGTGGACAAAGTCGTGGCATCTTTAAATTTCATGGAAACTCCAACAGCCGCACAGATTTGCACGTGGGACACACAGAAATGGCACATTGATGAAGCTTCACCACATTATACTGCATGGCAGATTACAGGGAACCCCCAGGGAAAACCCCCTTCCCCCGGCCCGCAGACCTATGTTTTGAAACAGCAGGAGCTAAGTGTAGAAGACGGCACCCTCCTGTGGAGAGCTTGGTGGTGTCATCCCGGCTAGGAATTGATCCTGTAGTGGTCGCCCAGGGGTTCAAAGTTGAAGATGTTGGGAAGGAGCAATGTCTGATGGCCAGGTATCGCTGGAGACATTGAGCGAGTAGTGAAAGGATGTCCAGCATGTCAAGAGCACTTTTTTCGGCCTCTCTTCACCCCTGGGAATGGTCAGTGTGCCCTGGGTGAGTTTGCCTGCTGACTTTACCGAACATTTCATGGGGTCCATGTTCCTGATCCTTGCGGATGCCCATTCTAAGTGGCTTGATGTATGCAGGATGACCTCCACCATTTCGAGAGCCACTGTTGAAAAATGAAGGTGCTTTTTTAGCACCCACGGGATTCCATAGGTGCTGGTTACCAATAACAGGACCCCGTTTATGAGCGAGGAGTTCTCCACATTTGGAGACAAAAAACAAGAGAAGACACACCTGGACCACCCTGTCCTACCCATCCTCAAATGGTTTGGTAGGGCGGAGGTGCAGACATTCAAGTGGAGCATGCAGAAGCAGACCACGGGCTCTCTGGACACCTAATTGGCAGAATTTCTGTTTCATTACAGAACCATACCACAGGTCATGACAGGGGTAGCACCGGCAGAGCCGCTAATGGGCCTGTGTCTCCAAACTCGCTTAAGCCTGACTTTCCCAAGTCGAGTTGTTACGAGATATGCAAAGGAGGTATAATGAACATCGGACGTCGGGGAGAAGCTTTCAACTGGGAGATGCTATTTATATCTGGAATTTCGGAGATGGTGCCCTTTGGCTCCTGGGGACTGTGTTGGAAAAAGCAGGGCCTATATCTTAGAAGGTCAAGACCTAAGGGAAGATCTTGTGTAAGCACATCGACCATCTTAAAAGATGAGAGCCCGCCTCAGAAGACGCCCATCCAGGGACGTCAGTACCTCCACCGCCTTATGGACCACTCCTTAGCCAGGGAGTGCAAGCCGCCCTGGTCCAAAGCCCAGACCATCACGACGACGACTCAGGCTTGGAGATGGAAACCAAAGCGTCCATGCTCACAGACGGCGTCGTGTCCAGAGCCGAAAACCTCTGGAGATCATCTCGGAAAAGGCGGTCTACGAACGCCTATATGCTTCCCGACCCCAAACTGCTGCTGGCAGATGCGTAACTGCTTGCAAATTGGCACAGAAGGCCTCCTCAGATGGTTGCAGAGGGGGAACATTTAGGCCTGGGGTGGGGGGAGAGGGCATGTAATAACCCCCATGAGGCCATGGGGATACCCTGATTCATCTCGCTGTGGTACTCATGGAATATGAGCTTCACTACTATCGTGCTCATAAGTACATAGAATAAAGGCCGGCCCGGACAGGGAACATCATTTTGGTTGTCCCAGTGGAACTTTACTCTGCATATATATTTGTTGCTGTCGGCAGACATTTTGTAACCATAATTAAAACCAGTGGAACAGCCATCTCATGAGCTATTTCTTTTATGATTTTAGGGTGAAGTCCATCTGTACCCAGGGACCTGTCAGCCTGCAGCACTAACAATGATAATCACAGGGATTTTCACAGTGACTTAATTGCAGTGTTAATGTAATCCTACTTGTGACAATAATAAAGATTAAATGTGGCCAAAATCACTTCCGTGGCAATTGTAATTTTCTGGAGTTCCTTTCTTCCTTCCATTTCCAAATTTACAGTTATTTCTGGAATGTTACTTGTACACTTTATAGTGAAGACCGATGCAAAATATCTATTTAATTCTTCTGCCATCTCCTTACTTTCCATTATCAATTCCCCAGGTGCACTTTGTTAACTTTTCTTTTTAAATATTTATGTATCTAGCTAGCTTTCTCCCATACTCATATTTTTCCTTCCTGATTAATCTTTTAGTCATTTTTTACTGTTCTTTATATTTCTTCCAATCTTCTGACTTGCTACCTGTTTTTGCCTAATTACATACTTTAAGTATGAACTTCAAGTTTGAACTGCCTCTTACTTTTTTAGTTAACCACGTATGGTGAACCCTCCCCTTTAAATGTGTCTTTCTCTTTGGAATGAGTCTATTATGTGTATTCTGAAATATCCTATTCAGTGTTTGCCACTGAACCTCTATTGACTTGTTGCTTAATCTCATCTCCCAGTTCCTTTAGCTCGCTCCGCTTTCATGCCCTTATTTAAGTATAAAATACAAGGGACTGGATTCTCTGTAGTCTGATGTCAATATTGTAATCGTCGATCAGGCGGAGGAGAATCGACTCCAACGCTCAAATCGGGGCTGGCATCAGTTTGACGCCGGTCAGCCATGCAGCAACCCCTCGGAAATGGCATAATCGCATCACGCGCGCCATTGCAACAGCGTTGGCGTGACATCGGCAGGCCCTCCCGTGATGCTCCGCCCCCGATAGGCCGGGTTCCCGACGGCGCGGGCCACGTGTGGTCTCAGCAGTCGGGAACCCAGCGTGGCAGCTGGGGACTGTGTCCAGCACCGCCACATTCAGCCAGGATCCCTGCCGCTGGCCGGGGGGACTTCCACGAGGGCAGGGGGGATTCGTTGGGGGTGGCCAGGGGGTGGCCTGTGGGGTCGCAGATGGCGCGACCGCTGCAGGTTGTCAGTTGCGTGTATGCGCAGCCAGGGACCCGGCCATTTTCGGTGCGGGAGCCGGGAGTTTCACCCGGCTCCACTGCCAGCCCCTCACTGGTCCCGGAATCGATGAGGGTCGGCGCCGATTTTTTGGTCGTAAACCTCCCGCGAATTCTCGAGCCGGCACTGAGCCGCTGAAACGGAGAATCCAGACCCAGTTTTTGATCCACTCCTCTACCCCTCAAACCCCCTCTGCTAAAATTGAATTATCCTGATTTTGCCATCCCCTTCAAAGGGATGTATTTTTCTCGGTTTACATTTTCTGGTCTGATAGTTTGGGTAAAAGGAATTTTTCAAAACCATTTCTTCACCTCTGGCACAAAATCTGGTTCAATCAGGACATTCTAACCAAAAGGCCAATCAAGGCCCCAAAAGGCGAACCAATAAGGGCAGAGAAAAACTGTGCCATGCCAACCCAGTTTACTGCAGGTTCCACCTCCGGCAGTCGATAATCCAGGATCACTCCTGGATTACTCTGGGATCACTCCTGGATTATTCGGGGAACAATTGTGATCACTCCAGGAATACTCCAGGTTTCTCACCAGGAGTCTGGGAACACTTCTGGATTAATCTGGGATCATTCCTGGACTACTCAATGATTATTTTCGGATCACTCAGGGAAGACTCCCTAGTAGTCGGAAATCCTGGCTCAATCTGGGATCACTCCTGGATCATTCCAGAATGACTCCAGGTTCCAACCCCGGGAGCAAACAATCCAGGATCACTTCTGGATTAGTTCAGGATTATACCGAGATTACTCCAGGTTCCTCATCAGAAATCGGAAATCTGGGATGATTTCTGGATTAACCCAGGATAATTCCTGGATTACTCCAGGGTCCACCCCCGAAGGTCGGAAATCCGGGATGACTCCGTTATAAATCCGGGATGACTCCGGTATAAGTCCGGGATGACTCCGGGATTGCGCTGGTTTCTGTCCTGTCTCCGCCCTGGGCTGTGACGCTATGTCAGGGTTGACGTTAGATTTGGTCAGGCTCCGCTCCGAGCTGACGCTCACTAGTCCGAGATAGAGTTCAGTGCGTGGGCGATGGCTGAAGCCGCCGCCGCCACCACTGCACCCGTCGTTGCTTCATTCGACTTCAACATCTTGTTGGCCACCGATTCCTACAAGGTAGAGTGAAAGGCTGGTGCTGCAGCCGGGGAGCCGGGCGTCAGCTGCTCATTGTCAGCCTCTTTATTACCTGTGCCCTGCGGTGTGGGACTGAGTGGGGCTGACTGCTCAACCTGCAGCCTTGCAACGAGCAATAGTCACACTTGATACACCCGCCACTGGCAGTGACTGCAACTGGAATAGAACAGCTGGGAAAGGACTCACTGTTTCTATTATACAAGTTCTACTTTTTATGCCTGCTAACTCTTAAGTGTGGGCACACAAAGTGTGCTGGATTTAAACACTTATTAATCCTGACTGACACTTTCTAAACCTTCAGTAGGGTAGAGAATTAAGTGGAGAATCTATTCCCCAAAATAGCCAGCCCTGTTTCTCTCAGGTGAGCTGGATTGACAAGATGAAAAATAGTTGTGGTATATCCGTTGCCTTGAAGCATTTGTTGCTCCAACACAAAGGCCAGTGGGCAGGTGATCGTGTTGATGCAAGTATTGTCCAGAACTAAGGTGACATAACCGGAATGACGATTTATTGATGTTCATGTGGTAAGGTAACAATCAGAATGCTATACAGACCAAGTTATCATAGACTCTCCTAGAACTACCCTCAGGTGTGACTGTCCTGGTGTACGCTTTCCAACCTTCTGCCAATAGCTGGATGTCACACCAGTGATGTCTGACACCACCTGCTGGTGGGAGGTCGCACTGCAGAGTACGTGTAATATTATCCACAGGCATAGCACCCCACCCCCCTTCCTTTGGAGATATGAAATGAAATGAAAATTGCTTATTGTCACAAGTAGCTTCAAATGAAGTTACTGTGAAAAGCCCCTAGTCGCCACATTCCAGCGCCTGTTCGGGGAGGCTGGTACGGGAATTGAACAGTGCTGCTGGCCTGCCTTGGTCTGCTTTAAAAGCCAGCGATTTAGCCCAGTGTGCTAAACCAGCGGGATGTTTATGTACAAACATGATTAATATCTTTACTTTGCACATTTGGTTTATGCATAAACAACATAAACAAATTTAACTAGTGTGTCCATAGACATGATATGCCTGCTCAGTGTATGTCCCTTGCGCACAGCTCATTGTGCCTCCCTCATAGGCCGGATCCCCCGGCGCCCCCCCCGAGGACCCCGCTAGACGGCCGACAAGCCAGGTCCCGCTGTGATGGACCGTGTCCATTTCACGCCGGCGGGACTGGCCAGGAAACAACGGCAGCTCGGCCCATCGAGGCCCGGAGAATTGCTGGGGGGGCCGCTGCCAACGGCCCTCGACCGGCGTGGCGTAAACCCCGCCTGCAAACTGCCGCCGGAGTATACGGCAGCTGGCGTCGGAGCGGCGGGGCGGGATTCACGCCGTCCCCCTGGGAGTCTTCCGGCGGGGGGGGGGGGGGGGGGTCGCAGAATCCCGCCCATAGAGTTTAAACTGCTGTTTGAAAACATGCCAGTTTTCGTCTACATTACCCAAGACTTGAAGCTGATTGGGTGCTTTTAAACCTTCCACCTCGAACTTCAGTGTCGTTTGTTGCATTGAGTTGCCAATGGTTGCAGTTCACCAGGTCGGTTCTTCAGACGATGCAACTTCACCTTTTCCGATGTTACCCTAAAATCTTCAGCACTCCTAGTAGCATGTTGTTTTCTGTGATCTTGTCGTTACACGTATTGTACAGAACTACATTGTACAGGCGACTTAACCAGAATGCTGATTTATTGATGTACAAGTGGTAACGTAACAACCAGAATGCTAAGCAGACCAAGTTATCATAGAATGACATGAGACTCTCCTGGAACTACCTTTATGTGTGACTGTCCTGATGTACACCTTGCTGCCTTCTGCCGATAGCTGGATGTCACATGACTGATGTCTGATGCCACCTGCTGGTGGGAGGTCACATTGCTGATTGCATGTAATGTTATCCACAAATAGGAGAGTGGAGCATTGCTCAAAATGATGGTTCAGAGTATGATCCTTGACAGTTTGTCAACTTGGAATCTATATACCCATTCTTGTTGTTCAGCAGGTTTTTTGAAACTCTGGGTTGAATGAAAAATTCTGTTTGCAGTTGTGAACAAGTGTTTGCACACCTTAAGTGCCAATGGAGACCAGTTTCATTGCTCACCTGCACAATTTTATATAGGTTTTAAAAAACTGTTTGTTAATGCTTAAGTAATAAAAGCAGCTCTGCTTCACTGACTGTAAAGTACCCAGTGTTTGTGTAAAGAATTGTATAATTGCATGTCATTGCAGAAATATCACCTTTTCACTCATAATATTGGTTTAAAGAAAATGACATTTCTTACTGAAAAATTGCAAGAACTTGTTTTGCTTTCCTCTTTTAAAAACTGTAGTTACCCTCTTCAAATTTAACCATCTTGTATTGAAGTTTTGAAGCCAAATAATTTGTGCAAATTCAAGCACTGAGGTCCCTCTGTTTTTGATTTACCTTGAGCATCAAAGTTAAAAGGATTACTGTACACTGAAACATTTATTTTGTAGCAAATTCTTCAAATATATCACTGTTCTTCAAGTCATATAGCCTGGATGTCGTATTCTGTATTCTGCTTTACCTGGATGGCTTTGATGCGTAGTGTTGAACAAAGCTTTGTTCACAAACCAAACTATTAATTTATTTACACTACGAACTAAGATCCATTCAATTCCTAAAGTAGAAGATTGTTGTATAAAACTATGCTATCTCTAATTTATAGAACTCTCAAGTATACAACTGCTCTCTCTCAGACCTCTCTATCTAATCCTTTTACTATCTAATCTTCTTAATCTTCTAATCCCAGAGTCACATGATATATATATGACTGTCCTGTGGTTCCCTCTAGTGGTATGAATCATTATCATTAACTTGTGAACCCTTTACATCCCAGTCAATATACATATCATGACACTGGAGAGCAGCTGTTTAATTGTTAACAGTGTAAATTACTGCCCACGTATGCCTGATATGATAGGATCATTTCATTACTTCATTTTCCTGGAGAAACAAGTTACACAATAAATGCGGCAGCTGTATTTGCATGCAAAATGAGCGTGGCTATGACAGTCCACACTCTAAAAATGAAAAAATAAACTGCAGTGGTAGTGTGAATCTGCAGTCAGGGACTCCAACCTGACTGGAGGAGGTTGGAATAATGAAGAAAGTAGCAGCCTTCCTCCGAATTTCTTTGGGGTCGAGCTGGGCCTTAACTTTGAATTTAAGTATCACTTTTTACTGTTGTGAAGCTAAATCTCTTTGCCATATTGCTTCATTTGCAGTGTGAAGGTAACCTTCGAAGAAAGGTCATCTTCCCACATTGCAATTTTCACTGTTGATCGTACAAAGGAAAGCAGGTGAATATTTAAAATCTATGCTACTCTCAACCGATTTGGAAAACAGTGTAAATGTGACATAAAATCCGGAGAGCAAAGATTTTACTGTTAGCAATCAAGGATGTAATCTTGTAGTATTATTGCTTGAAAACATTTACAACCATCTTGACATTTTATTTCCGTGCCTTCTATAATTGCCATTTCTGCAGCTGCATTTTGCAGCACAACATATTGCAGTGGTATTTTTAATTCATTCTCAAGATATGGATTTTGCTGGAAATGCTGACATTTATTGCCCATTTCTAGTCGCTCCTGAGAAAGTGATGGTGGGCCTTGTTTTTTGAACTACACTCTCACAATGTTGTAAGTTAGGGACATCCAGGAGTTTGGCCAACAATGTTGAAGGAATGACAATATTTGTCTATGATGTGGAGATGTCAGCGTTGGACTCGGGTGAGCACAGTAAGAAGTCTTACAACACCAGGTTAAAGTCCAACAGGTTTGTTTCGATGTCACTAGCTTTCGGAGCGCTGCTCCTTCCTCAGGTGAAAGAAGAGGTATGTTGTCTAAGTTGTGATCCCAGGTTCGATTCCGGCTTGGGTCACTGTCTGTGCGGAGTCTGCACATCCTCCCTGTGTGTGCGTGGGTTTCCTCCGTGTGCTCCGGTTTCCTCCCACAGTCCAAAGATGTGCAGGTTAGGTGGATTGGCCATGATAAATTGCCCTTAGTGTCCAGAATTGCCCTTGGTGTTGGGTGGGGTTACTGGGTTATGGGGATGGGGGGGGAGATGTTGACCTTGGGTAGGGTGCTCTTTCCAAGAGCCGGTGCAGACTCGATGGGCCGAATGGCCTCCTTCTGCACTGTAAATTCTCTGATATGTTTGACTGTCCAGAATAGCTTTTACTGTTAGAAATTATGCACTCTGCATCATTCTTCTGCAGCCTGGAACAGCATTCTTGCTCCTCCTAGCTACACAAAAAAAATCTTACAAATATGTTTTGGTGCCTTTTTTGCCTTTTCCTGTCTGTCCAGCGAAATTTCAATCGAGGTCAGCCAGCTGCGGTCCAGATTCGCTCAACTGAACCCCCCTCCCCCTGACTTGAGGAAACAAAAAAGGCTAGAGGGGACATAAACAGAATGGAGAGAATAAAGGTGTCAAAATACTAACTGAGCGTCAGAGATGGAAATGAGGGTGTGTTTGAACAAATCAATGGCTACAGAAATCTCACGATTTCATGATAATGAGTTGGGAAGTTGGGCAATTGAAAGTTTTGTTGTCGGAGACTTGGCCATCATTCGACCTCGATTTGCATATTAGAAAGCTCTGTTGTCTGAATCCTACCAACTGTCCTGGCTTGACACAATTCACACCTCTTTAACCTGAGGTTACCCCATCTCTGGATCTGTAAAGATTTAATCACCTGCAAATGGTCGCATTCCAAGCATTGTCTGGCATCTTTGAATTTGTCTATATATGTGTTTCTGGAACATACCTCTTCATTCACCTGAGGAAGGAGCAGCGCTCCGAAAGCTAGTGACATCGAAACAAACCTGTTGGACTTTAACCTGGTGTTGTAAGACTTCGTACTGTTGTCTGGAACCAGTGGTCAGTCTTGCTGCCAGCGGAAGCTCCCTTTGAGAATGGCAGCGACTGGAATTGTTTGGTCATGTAGCAAATGGAATCACAATCTTGATTTTTACATTTGTCAGGTTATACTAATGCATGGGCTGGATTCTCCGATTTCCAGACTATGCACTGACGCAGGCATGGGAACAGTGGCATTTTACGCCAGAAAAAATGGGACAACAGCTGCACTGATCCTCCATCCGGTGGGGGCTAGCAGCCGCTCAGCGTAAAGCCCCTCTACATGTGGATACGGCCGGAGAATGGCAGGGTCCATGGCCGCGCATGCGCACGGCGGTCGCCTGCCGCGTATGGACCCAACCTGCCAAATAATGTCCCCCAGTAACCACCCTTGCCACCCCCGTACCACCCCCCACCAGTCCCCCCAGCCCTCGCCAAAGCACCCCTGGCCAGCATCACGCCCCCCCGACGCCCCCCCCCCCCCCCCCCCCCCCCCCCCCCCCCCCCCCCGACTGGACACAGTCCGCAGCCACCACGCAGGGTCCATGAAAAAATATACCGTAAATGTTCCACGCCATCGAGAACTCAGCTCATCGAGGGTGGAGCATCGGGGGAGGGCCTCAGGTGACGTCCTGAGGCCGTCCCGACGCCGTGTTTGAGGGGGTGGAGCATCGCAAAAGTGGCGCAGCCCCCAATTTTTGTGCAAATGGGGATCTTCCGGCCGATCATCGAATGTGATTTCAACATTGATAACAACAGTGGGATTGTAATTTGATTATTGACAAGAACTGATATAATTGATTTTTCACAGGGGCAGCACGGTGGCGCAGTGGGTTAGCACTGCTGCCTCAAGGCGCCAAGGTCCCAAGTTCGATCCCGGCTCTGGGTCACTGTCCGTGTGGAGTTTGCACATTCTCCCCGTGTCTGCGTGGGTTTCGCCCCCACAACCCAAAGATGTGCAGGCTAGGTGGATTGGCCATGCTAAATTGTCCATTAATTGGAAAAAATGAATTGCGTACTCTAAAACATTAAAAAAAAAAAAATTGATCTTTCATAATTGTCTGTCTAACTGTGTAGTATGGCTCTTTTATACAAATACTTTTTTTTTAACATTCTCTTTCTCCACTCACATCTCTACGCTCTGTTGCTTTTTCTTCTGCCCTCTTTCATGTTCTGTTTCTCCTTTTCTCTCTGTCTTTCTCCTCTCTCCATCTTTGCACTCTTGACAACTTGATATTTTAAAAGCTTGTGAAATGTGACAGCTGTCTTTCAAATGTTTACCATTGAGGTGGGTAAATTTTATTTTGAGACTTAAAACAATTGACACAAAAGATTTTTAATGTTTCCTCAGGTTACTCATTTCAAACAGTATCCACCGAACACCTGTAAAATCTACTCTTATTTTGAATGTCGTAAAGGAAAAGCTGATGACTTCAAAGAAACTGTGTTCTTTGGATTACAGTATATCCTGAAAAAATATCTATCAGGTAAAATATTGTTGACCAGGGATTTAAAACAAAAATCTATACTGTAAACCATTGAGTAGACCAGCCACAATTTAGTAGAAATTCTAATTTTATTTTGCATTTTTATATGCGAGTTGAGAGGTGGGATTCACTAGAACACATCCTTAACTAGGCCAAATTCAATGAAAATTGGCCTAGAATTTTAGCTATGCTGCAGATTCCCTTAAGGCCCTATACTATAGCAGCAAGAGCTCTATTCAAACCTCCTCGCTGCCACAAAATGCTAAAACAAAAATGTTGGAAATCTGAAATAAAATCAGAAACTGTTGGAAAGGTAGTACCTGTAGGGAGAGAGACCGAGTTAATGTTTCACATCTCTGAGTTATGATGAAAGATCACTGACCTGAAATATTGGGCAGAATTTAATGTTCCTGATGTGGATCCTACCTTCCAGTTGGAGAATGGAGGGGAAACCCATGTCCCCTCTGTGGGGAGGCCTAACTGACCAGTGCCAGGTGTACCCAAGGATATAGAACCCTGTTGGCAGAAATATCATCTCTCAAGCTGCGAGTCAATCAGGGGACGGTAGATCTCTATTTTTCAGTAGTCCCAGTGGGAGCTGAAGGCAGGGGGTAGTTTTTTGCATCCGTCCACCCTTCCCTATGCCAGGTTCCTCCATCAGGCACTATATCTCTTTAAAAGAGGGACACCCTCTCACCCACAACATAGAACATAGAACACACAGTGCAGAAGGAGGCCATTCGGCCCATCGAGTCTGCACCGACCCACTTAAGTCCTCACTTCCACCCCATCCCCGCAACCCAACAACCCCTCCCAACCTTTTTGGTTACTAAGGTCAATTTATAATGGCCAATCCACCTAACCTGCACTTCTTTGGACTGTGGGAGGAAACCGGAGCACCTGGAGAAAACCCACGCAGACACGGGGAGAACATGCAGGCTCCGCACAGACAGTGACCCAGCGGGGAATTGAGCCTGGGACCCTGGCGCTGTGAAGCCACAGTGCTATCCACTTGTGCTACCGTGCTGCCCATACCCCCAAGAAAGCCCAGGCAAAGTCTTAGAATGGCAGCATTCGGGAGGCATGGAATAGCTGTGCCATCCGCATTTAATCCCTGAGCTACTGATAAATCCTGGAGGGTTCAGAGATAATCAGTGTCAATTGACTCAATGATGGGCCTCAATCAACATTCCAGCACCAGCAGGCCAATTTCCTGCAATGGCCCGTTTCGCTTCCCTCTTAGTTGCGGGAGTTTCTGCTGCTGCAAGGAGATGATTAATTGGGCCTGGCTGCCACGTTTCCTGCCAGAATGGGCTGGATGAAATTCTGCCGACTAACTTACTGCCTGGCCTGCTGAATATTTCCACCATTTTCTGTATTTTCTTTGTAAAATCTTGCATGCTGACAGTGTAAATTTTGTTTTCCGAATTTTTTTTTTCTCAGTCTTATTCCTTCCAGTTATTTGTTGTTCTCTTGTTCATCCTGTCCCCCCACTCCCCCACTATCGTTCCCAGTGTGTCCATGTGGTTCTCTCTTATTTTTAGGTGAGGGTCAGCAATTAACCTTTAAATCCAAACACTTGAGTTATTAATTGAAAGAATTACACCACGAGGTTTCATGTTTTAAACAAAACAACTTTAACTCTACTTTAAACAATGCAAGTATTTCTAACTTGAAACTACATTTTATGGTGGCATGGTTGCGCAGTGGTTAGCACTACTGCCTCACGGCACTGAGCACCCGGGTTCGATTCCGGCCCCGGGTCACTTTCCATGTGGAGTTTGCACATTCTCCCTGTGCCTTCGTGGGTCTCACCCCCACAACCCAAAGATGTGCAGGGTAGGTGGATTGGCCACGCTAAATTGCCCCTTAAATTGGAAAACAAATTGAAACTATATTTTGTAAACACTTGTTCTTTAAGCCCGTAAATCACAACAGGACTCTCCCTATTCTATTTTAATTTCCACCTAAGCGTTCCCCTATTCGTTACAGGATCTTGAGGGTTCCTCTTCTTCTGGGATGAAACCAAAGTGTGCCACAGCTTTCAGGAATTCACTTTGATTCTCCTCAGTATTCTTGATATTCTTCAAGGTATGAGATTTCTTGGGGTCCTTACACTAGCATCTAGTTAAATGACCTTCCAACTCTTCTGAAGTACCTCATGATTGTGGATACAGCAGCTCAAACATGGGCTTCACTGCCCTCTTGCTTAGTGACCCCAACTTCAATATCCTTGATTTCTGATAACTCTTTTAATTGTGGTCTGCATTTCACGCAAATTCTCTCTCTCTCCTTCTAAGATGCTCCCAAGCTTCAACAGCTTCTAAGCTCTTCTATCTCTTGGCATAAAGTGCCAGTCTTGAGCTGACTAACATAATCTATGAGAAAACACACAGATAAACCCAAAACATACCTCCCTGCAATCTACTCCTACAGTAACGCGATGCATCTTGAATGTTCCAGACAGAAATTTAAACCCATTACCTCCTATTTCAAATCTGTCATTTAATCTGAAAAGTATATGGCTACTTTAAGACCTTCTCTTATTTACCCGTTATTTTTCACACTTTTCTGTGATCTAGTGACCCACATGAATAATGTAATTATGGAGTCAACTGTAGGCATCCGGTCTCTAGGAGGAAACCTAGAAAGTGGCGACCCAAAGTGTATTCTCACTTCCACCCCTTTGACCAATTTAAATAAACATGGATCATCCTTTGAATGGCAATTATCTTGCACCTATTTAGCAGCTTCTCATCAAACCAGGCACTTCCATTATGTTACATTCACAACTTCAATCCCCAAACTAAAAGTTATACTTCGAAAACATTTGATCATGAAATGCGACACTTGTGCAATCCAGGTCAGTTATGACAACAGAATAACTCCTGAATATCTTCCCCAAGTATCTGCTGGATTTTAACATTGTGCAGTATTTTCAAAGTCAGGCTTGCAGAACACAAAGGTACAAAACAAACACGAGCTTCATTCGAAAAGTTCTTCATCACAGGCTGCTAGAATACACTGACCGTTAGTCCACCAAAACTGCCGATGGCGTCATCAGTGTGTCATATGATTGAACTCCGAAAGTGACCTTATTCCAACTAGGAACAAACATGAATACACAACACATTGACTTTGTGGAACAGGAACAGAAATCATGTATGAATTTCAATGGTTTCTATTCTTGCATAATTTCCAGCAATTTGAGAAATGGCTAGGCCTTTGCAGTAATCTGAGTTTTTGCAGCTTGTTGCTGTCACAATAACCAATCTATTTCTTACTGGCATTCAATAGCCTAATATGATTTCCAGGAATACCCTGGCCATTACAGCTCAATCTCCATCTGTAATTACTACAAAATAGTTCTGAACACTTGGCAGGGTAAAGGATGTGTATTCTTCTCCCTGGTTCCCGTCTTGCTATTAAGTTTCACAGGAATGGAATGACTATGTTAAGCAGCAACACGACTAAAGTAGATTGCAGTTTACACTGTTGACTGTTTGACACTTAAGTAGAAGATTTTATTTGATCTTTTAATAATTGGCTGGCGCAAGAGGAGTGCAATTTTGATTTGTGCCCCTTGTGGCCAGGCGAGTACTATTAGTACCTAACTGTTTCAGTTTGTCCTGGGACATGGACTCATTCAGTTATTCATTTGGGTCCTGCATTGACATATTACCACTTTGTCTCATTAATACATCCTATACAGGTTCAGTTGTGACAGAGGAAAAGATTCAACAAGCCAAACAAATCTATGATCTTCATTTCAAGCAGTCTGTTTTTCATGAGGAAGGATGGCGATACATTGTAACGGTAAAATAACTATCCCTTGAGGGGTGTTATTAGAATGTACAAGCAGTTCTATTTAGATCAATCCTATGAGTATGTTCAATTCATGATGCGGAATGTTTTTCTTTACCATTTTCATTATGTATTAGTTTCACAGTTAAACTGCAAATACAGCTATGTCACTGTCAGTAATGTGATTTCATGCTTGAATACCAATCCATAGACACACACCTTGAACTTGAGTTACCCTGGTTAAATAAGGCATTATTGTTTTGGGATTTAAATGATCTCTCTCAGCAGTAACTGCTGTGCTTTTATTCCCTATAATCCAGAACTTTTACTGAACTTTTTTCACTCTGTCAAAGTTGCATCCTAGGAGCTCACAATTGAACTGCTCAACGTCATTGTGGGACTTGATTTGAAAACATAGTACCCATGGACTGGAGTATATTGACCCATAGCAGCTTAATGGCCTACACAAATGCCCAAGTCAGGTGAAATATTCCAGTGATTGCAAAGAAGTCTGTTTGATTTTGAAGTCTACAAAAATCTCTGAAAACCCTTTTTTCGTTATTGTTTGCAAAACTAATTGAAATGGACTTCTGAATCTTGCTTTAATCTACATCTGAAATTCTAGGCTATTGTTTGTTCCCACAATGCATTGTGCATCACCTGTTAAGATTTTTTTTTAATGTCCTATTGAGTGAAATAGATCTTGGGCCTTTGTATTATTAGAAAATACAGTGAAGTATACTACAATAATAAAAGCAAAATACCGTGGTTGCTGGAGATCTGAAGTAGAAACAGAAAATTGGTAAAACCCAGCAGATCTGGCAATAGACCTGTGCGTTCTCCCTGTGTCTGCGTGCCTTCCCTCCGGGTGCTCCGGTTTCCTCTCACAAGTCCAAAAAGACCTGCTTCTAAGGTGAATTGGATATTCTGAATTCTCCATCAGTATACCCGAACAACCGCCGGAGTGTGGCGACTAGGGGATTTTCACAGTAACTTCATTGCAGTGTTAATGTAAGTCGACTTGTGACACTAATAAAGATTATTATTATTGTATAATATGATCCGTCTGAAAGTGCCTTGAAATCTTTTGTTTCAGAAACATAATGGACATTTACCAATTCGTATTAAAGCCATTCCCGAAGGAAGCATCATTCCTCGTGGTAATGTCCTTTTTACGGTGGAGAATACGGATCCCAACTGCTTTTGGTTGACAAACTACATTGAGGTTTGTTTTCATTGCTTATCGTTAAATCTTGATGCCTGATCTAAGAATTCCAACGATCAGGTCATCTGCATAATGCCAACAGCTGCCAACATCAGGATTGGCACAGTTGTTTTGCACCCCTTGCCCAAAACTTGGGATGGCGTTTGGGGAAAATATGGTGTTAGACAAGCCCTTGGAGGAGGAGACAACAAGTCAAGTTAGATATTTTAGTGAAGACTGGAAATCAGTATCACAAGTGGCAGAATCAACTTCTCTCCAGTGTCCAGATCATAAAATTGACAGGAATTACTTTTGTAGACTTAATTTCAGCCTCTTTTAGGCATACTATATATTGGGAGCATGAAAGTCACGAATAGTAGGAATTCCAGTGGCTAATGCTATCCCATCTGCATTTTTGATGTCAGATTGTAAGGGAGTGGATGCAAGTATTACTTGCTCCATTTGCCACCACCATTTCCCTGTACTATCCATTAAAAACTTTAAAATAAATAAATTTAGAGTACCCAATTATTTTTTTCAAATTAAGGGGCAATTTAGTGTGTCCAATCCACCTACCCTGCACAATTTTGGGTTGTGGGGGTGAAACCCACGCAGATATGGGGAGAATGTGCAAACTCCACACGGACAGTATCCATTGAAAACCTTACGAACATTTAACAACATACAAACATGCAAATTAGGAACAGGAGTAGGCCACATCGCCCTTTGAGACTGCTGTGTCATTCAATAACATCATGGCTGATCTGTTTATAACCTCAACCCCACATTCCTGCCTACCCCCGATAATCTTTCACCCCGTTTCTTGTAAAGAATCTATCTGCTTTTGCCTTTAAAAAATATTCAAAGGTTCTGCTTCCACCACCCCTCAGGATCTGTAGGCCTGTAACTTCCTGGTTCCCAATGTAGCATTTAGGGGGTACCTCGATGATGTGCTGGGGTATCTCTCTAGACAGTAGCCACGTAAGGGTTTACCCAGAAATTGCCCAGAAGTGCTAACTTCCTCTGGACAATTGCGCTGGGCTGGGAACCATCCGACAGAAGCAATTTAAATGGTTCTGCCAGTTTTACCCTAATAGTTACTCTGAAAGAGTTAAAGGAAATAAATCAGTTCTAACCCCAGAGTAACTATTAAAAATAACCAAGACCCAACCACGGACAGGACACCCCCAACCACTCCCCATTCCCAGTCTCACCACGCAATCTTACAGAGATTGCCACTCTGAGGAAGTTACGGACCTATATGTTTCAATCAAGCAGAGAGCCAGTGCAGACTCAATGGACTGAATGGCCTGCTGCACTGTAACTATTCTTGTGGCGTTGCCCCTTACTCTACTAAACTCCACAAATTCAAGCCTGGCCTGTCCAGTCTGTCCTCATAAGACAACGATCCAATCCAGGTGTTAGTCTAGTAAATCTAAACTGCTCCCAATACAATTGCAACTTTCCTTATTAATAATAATAATAATAATAATAATAGCTTATTGTCACGAGTAGGCTTCAATGAAGTTACTGTGAAAAGCCCCTAGTCACCACATTCCGGCGCCTGTTCGGGAAGGCCGGTACGGGAATTGAACCCGCACTGCTGACATTGTTCTGCATAACAAGACAGCTATTTAGCCCACTGTGCTAAACCAGCCCCTTAAATAAAGAGACTAATATTGTAGGCAGTACTCCAGATGTGGTCTCACCAATGTCCTATCTAACTGAAGCACAACCTCCCTACTTTTATATTAAATTACTCTTGCAATGAATGGTAACATTCTATAACTAGCTGTACATGCACATTAACCTTTTCTGATTCACGCCGAGGACACCCAGATCCCTCTGCATCTCAGAGCTCTGCAATCTCTCACCATTTCGATAATGTTTTTTGTTCCTGCCAAAATGGGCAATTTTACACTTTACCACATCATTCTCCATTTGCCAGATCTTTGCCCGATCACTTAACCTATTCATATCCATTTATAGCCACTTTCTGTCCTCTTCAATCTGTCATCTTCACATATCTCATTATCCTACCTATCTTTGTGTTATCAGCATATTTAGCAACCATTCGTTTGGTCCCTTCATTGAAGTCATTTATATAAATTGTAAGAAGTTGAGGCCCCAACACTGATCCCTGTGGCACGCCACTTGTTACATCTTGCCAAGGAGAAAGATACCCATTTATGCCTGCTGTCTGTTTCCTATTAGCCAGCCAGTTTTCTCCCAATGTCAATCATGTCAATATGTTACACCTACAACATGAGCTTTTATTTTCTGCAATACCCTTTGATGTGGCACCTTATCAAATGCCTTCTGGAAATCTAAATACAGTACATTCATCCATTCCCCTTTCTACACAGCACCTGTCACTACTTTAAAGAGCACAAATAAATTGGTTAAACATGATCAAACAATACCATGTTGACTCTGCCATGCTATAATGCCTTTTCTAATAGCTTCTATGACAGATGTTAAGCTAACCGGCCTATAGTTTCTTGCCTTCTGTCTCCCTCTCTTTTTGAATGTAGGAGCTGCATTTGTTATTTTCCAATCTAATGAAGCTTCCCAGAATCTCAGAAATGTTGGAAAATTAAAACCGGCACTGACCCTGAAACAAGTAACGAAGCTCTGCCTTTGAGAATCTGTGAATTAAAATGAGCTGAATAGACTGCATTACATCTTTGCCTAGTAACAATCCAGCGAAAATGAATCTATATGCCTTCTCTCAACAGACCATTCTGGTACAGGTCTGGTATCCTATTACTGTTGCTACCATATCCAGGGAATTTAAGAAGATTCTAGCTCTGTTCTTACACAAAACATCAGGCAGTCTGGACACTCTGGAGTTCAGATTACATGACTTTGGTTACAGGGGAGTTTCTTCTCAGGAGGTACTATTATTTTACATTTCATTTCAACAGTGGATGTGATTGAATTTTGTACCTTATGATGTAATTTTGATTGGGGATGACCAATAAACCATTCTGATGCGTATGATTTTTTTTTTAATTTAGAGGACCCAATTATTTTTATTTTTTTCCAATTAAAGGGCACTTTAGTAAAGCCAATCCACCTACCCTACACATCTTTGGGTTGTGGGGGCGAAACCCACGCAGACACGAGGAAAATGTGCAAACTCCACACTGACAGTGTCCGAGGACCGGGATTTGAACCCAGGTCCCCAGCACCGTAGGCTGAAGTGCTAACCACTGTGCCATGTGCCGCCCTCTGATGCGTATGATGACAGCAAGTAAAGCAAATGTTAACTTGGGAGGTGTTTCCATTAAATGAGACAAGTTTTGGTAGGTTATATTGGGATAACGTGTTCAAATTAGTTTGGGTGTGAGGGGGGTATCATGCAGGGCATGCCCTGCGTACATTGGGGGAACCCCCAATTCATTCCTCTCCATCTGCCTTCCAAGACCTGACCCTCCACTTGCATCTCCCTCCTCCCTGTATTCTTGGATACTTCCCGCCGTAAAAGCATGGAACTCGCGTAGCTCTGGCAGCCTTCCTGTTCCTGCTCCTCCTCATAGTCCCGGCAGCACCCACTACTGAGCTCTGGTGCTGCTGGGACTGATGGAGCTGTTGGCCAATCAGATTGATGGGTACTTATTAAGGGTGGGGGATTGCCTCCTACTGGGGGAGGAGGAATTAGGGAGCTGAGTGGGAGGTTTCCACTTTCACTGAGTTTAACCCACCAGCTGCCGGGCTGCCTTCGGCTGATGGTCAACATTTCTTTGCCACGTAAAATTTAGCTCCATGTTTTTGTATGCAAGGGAATTTGTGCTGTTACCCAAATGTGTCAGACTGTAATTGCTTTAATAACTTCTTCTGTATTGACATGAATCAAAGGATTTCATTCTGCAATGTTGAAATTTAGCTTATAAAATAGATCATTCCAATGAAAATGACAATGTAGTATGCTTACAAATGAAGTGTGATTTTCCTTGATCTGTATCCAATGCATTGGAGAAACAAGACGCACAGAATATTTTAAAAATTGGAGATTTGGAACTAATCAACCTGATTTTTCTTCTATTTTCAAATCACTGAAGAACAACCAGATGAAGGCCTTCACAGAATTGCACCTTGTTATAGACAGGAGGGGGGTTAATTTAAACAGTGCTAATTTTTCCCGCCACCCATCTGTAAGCAGAAAGTTGTTTTGATTTCTTTCCCTCTTGGTGCAATCAAATTTTCTATTAATAACCTCACAGCAAACTCAAAATAGGATAAACTCAAAGGGTTAATTTATTCGCACAAACATGGGAAGAGGGTCGCAATGTCACCTCCAAACTCAAAGTAAAGGGAGGGATAGAGAATAGAAGGATTTACAGTGCCGAGTCCACAGCAAAAGTAAATATTGGGTCACGTGGGTTCCAGAATCAAAGTCCAATGAGTATCCATGGAGGTTGTGGGCTGAAAAAACAGTATTGCAGAATTCACTTTTTTGGTGGTGTTGACTTTACACAATGGGATAGGCATGTAGAGATGGATCAGTCTTGGAAGCAATGTTACTAAATTTCAGTCAATGAAGTGTAGTTGGAGCCAGGTGTTCAACCTGGCCAGACCTCCCTTTCTGTGAGGCTGTCAATCAGATGGTAAACAGCAGACTGTGCTTTACAGTTCAGCAAAGCAATTTTGTTGGTTCTACAAGCCAGAGGCCCATGTCACATGACAGTCACCTCTTCGCCATGTTTGACTGTTAAATGTCTCATGATTAGCAATTGAAAGGGTGGTTGCAAGGTCTTTGTCTTAGCAGATGATCCATTTCCTTCTGATCAAATTGGATTACTACATGCAGATGTCCTTTGTATAGCTCTCTTTGAAGTTGGGCGATGCCGTCCCCAGATAGCTCCTCAAATAACAAGGTGTGAGATTTCTGAAACCATAAGGTGATTTATTTTATTATGGGGCACAGTCACTTTTTTGTTTAACTATTTTAAGGACATTTGTTTAGTTTTTTAAAATTTAGAAATAGCCATGAGGAACTCTATATTTTATAAACACATACAGTGTTTGGTCTTAGTACGTAAGGGTTGCAGCTGTGTCTGGATGCTGAGTCAGAAATACTCCTTATGTATTTGGGCTAAATATGGTTTACATTTTCTTTCCTTCCAATAAATACTAATATTTTTCAGGATGGTATGCTTCGGGATAAAATGCTATCAGTTGTCTCAAAGCAGTTGAATTGTATTTCTTCTATTGTGCTTTCCTTCGCCACAAAGAGCTCTAATATATGGAGGGAAATGTGTTCCTTTTCAGGTGAAGTAGCTGTCAGTTTGTTTAGCTTTCTTTTACTGTATTAATTTTCTAAGTTAATTGTCCATTTAAGTGTTGTGACTGAGTGCGTCCCAGTAAAATGATGGAGGATTATTTTCAAAAGTTGGTGAACAATTGTCTAGATCTGATGGGCTGAGTGTCCTATCCAAGGTGAGAATCTCTGACCCCACACTGGCAATAAAAAGCCTGCATTACAAGGATGAATGCCCATTTCTTTGGGTCATGGACTTAGTCACAAACTGACACAGTAAAACAGCTGAAACTTTGAATCTCATGACCCTGGAAAAAGGATCTTTAAAGGAAACATGCTTTCTTCCGCCATAAATATCAGTATTTATCAATAAATAAAGCATCACACGATATTAATCTTTGATTATGTTATATTTTGTATTTGAAGGAGCTAACTTCCTGTTAGCATCCTGCTGTGTGAACCATTCATTCAGACCTCATAAGTGTCTATCCAGAAATGAACATTATTCAGATCTAAGTGGAAATGCTCTTGAATGATTTTAAATCACCATGGAACAATGTTGTCGGTTAATCTGATCATTATATATGAGCTGACGAAAGCTCTATGCTTGGTTTGGTTAAAGCTTAAAGTAATATGTGGACCTGGCTTCCACCGACAGATTACTACACATTCTTGGATACAAAGTGTTCAGGAAAGAGAGAAAGGAAAAGTGGTGACAGATTTAATTAAGAGAATATTACAGTGCTGGAGATAGTGCATGTTCTAGAGGGTTCAGGGATTGAATCTATTTGTTTGAAGTACCATTACACTGCTAGGTATATTCTATAGGCTACAAATAGGAAAGATACAGAGGAACAAATTTGTAAGGAAATCAGAGGTGTAAAAGCTATCGGGTATTGAGAATGGGGGCTTTCAATTATCCTTATTGACTTCCTCCACGACATAGTGACTGCAATTCAAAAGAGTACGTACCTGGTGTAAAGCAACAGTAGTGGACTCGCCAACACTAAGGGTATTCAAATGGTCATTGGATAGACATATGGACGATAAGGGAATAGTGCAGATGGGCTTTAGAGTGGTTTCACAGGTCGGCACAACATCGAGGGCCGAAGGGCCTGTACTGCGCTGTAATGTTCTATGCTCTATGTTCTATTTTGAGATAACTGGTGCTCGTGAGAAGTGCTGTATAAATGCGAGTCTTTTTCTAATCCTGAATGGCTCCTTGCATGTCAAAAGTCGCAGAAAGTAAAATGTACCTGAAGGAATAATCTGTATGATAGAATTCAGATTGATGATACAAGTGAGAACCAGGCTGTCGAAATAAGAAAAGCAAAAAGAGAGTATGAGAAGAAACTGGCAGCTAACATAAAAAGGAATCCAGAAGTCTTTCGGACCAAAAAGGGGGATTTATGCATGGAAGCAGAGGGCATTGCTGAGAGCCTAAATAAATACTTTGAATCTGTCTCAACCAAAGAAACAATGCTGTTATTGTGGAAGAAGTTGAATCACAGGATGGGCTAAACATTTACGAAGAGGAGGTGTCAGAAAAGCTGGCTAATAAATCACCAGGACTGGATCAGATGCATTCAAGGATACTCAGGGTCGCAAGGATTGAAATTACAGAGTCACTGGCTATAATCTGATATTCCTTAGCTGCCAGGGCGGCATGCAGAGGATTGGAGAATTGCTCCAAAGTTACACCTTTATTCAAGGAAAGGTGTTCCACCCTTGTTCAAGGAAAGGTGTGAGGATAAACCCAGCAACTGCAGGCCGGGTGGTTTAACCTCAGTGGTGAGAAATGTTTTCAAAATGATCCACGACAAAATTAACAGTCACTTTGACAAAATGTGGATTAATTAATGAAAACTGTCACAGATTTGTGAAAGGCAAATCGTGCTTAACTAATTGGCTTGAGATTTTTAATGAGGTAACAAAGAGAGTTGATGAGGATAATGCAGTTCATGTGGCATAGGTGGACTTCCAAAAAGTATTTGATAAACTGCTACGTAACAGACTTGTCAGCAAAGTTAAAGCCATTGGGATCAAAGTGACAGTAGTAACATGGATGTGAAGTTAACTGAGCAACAGGAAACACGGAATAGTGGTGAATGGCTGTTTTTCGACCTGGGGGAAGTATATACTGGGGTTCCCCAGGGACATTACCATTTGCGATGAATGTAAGAAATTGTCACATTTTATATTTTTTGTTTTTTGCAGGAATGTTATTGATTCCCGGCTTGAGACAATGCGCGGAGTCTGCACGTTCTTTTCGTGTCTGTGTGGGTTTCCTCCGGGTGCTCCGGTTTCCTCCCACAAGTTCTGAAAGACATGCTTGTGGGAGGAAACATTCTAAACTTTGGACATTCTAAATTTGCCCTCAGTGTACCCGAACAGATGCCAGAGTGTGGCGACTCGGGGATTTTCACAGTAACTTCATTGTAGTGTTAATGTAAGCCTACTTGTGACACTAATAAAGATTATTATTATTATTAAAACCTGGGTTAAGATGTATACAGGCAGTATGGCAGCTAGAGCAGTGATTAAGGTGCTGTAAAAGAGGGGTAAACATTGAATTCCAGGTAAAGTGTTCTGATGATAGATCTTGAGAACCATTTACTTGTTTACAGATAGCTAGCTAATGGAATATTGTTTATGTTTGAAAGACCTCTGGGGAGTAGATCATTTGTGAGGGGTATTGTGTGTTTGATCTTGGCTAAACAATTCAAGGGAAATCTTGTAAGAAGAGACAAAGTAATGCCTTATGCTTTGGGAACAGATTATGTAGTCAGTGGGAGGAACCAGGGGCGGGATTCTCCAACCCCCCGCCGGGTCAGAGAATAGCCTGGAGGCGGCGTGAATCCTGCCCCGACGCCGGCTGCCGAATTTTCCGACGCCGGGGTCGTGGCGGGGGCGGGAATCGCACCGCGCCGGTCGGTGGCTGCTGGCAGAGCCCCCCCCCGGCGATTCTCCGCCCCGCGATGGGCCGAGCTGCCGCCTGCTTTCGGCCAGTCCCGTCGGCGTAAATCAAACCAGGTCCGTACTGGCGGGACCTGACTCTACGGGCGGCCTGCGGAGTCCTCGGGGAGGTGCGGGGGGATCTGGCCCCTGGCCCGTGATCGGGGCCCACCGATCCGCGGGCGGGCCTGTGCCGTGGGGGCGCTCCTTCCCTCCACGCCGGCTGCTGTCAACCTCCGACATGGCCGGCGCGGAGAAGAACCCCCCTGCGCATGCACTGGGATGACGCCAGCACACATCTTCTGCGCAGCCCAACGCCGGAGTGGTTCACGCCACTCCTCGTCGCCGGTACAGCCCGCCCTGCCAGGTAGGGGAGAATCCCGCCCCAGTTCTATCTGAAAAGGCAGTTGGTCCTAGAACTCTAATCTGAACAGAGGTGAGCTTGGTCCTGAACGGTTCTCTCTCTAATGGGTCTGCACGGAGAAAAGAAAGTAGAAACCTGGTTGTTAACTTTATCCATGAGTGGTATTTGAAATATATTGAAATACATTGGTTTGCTTAATTGGAATATAGTAGCAGGTTCAGTACGTGATGAGGGTTTTCGCTTTTCTTAAGAATTGTAACTGTTAACTGTAAAGCAATTTATTTGTCGCTAATGTGGTTGATTGTGTTTTTGAATTACAGTTTTTAACATAAACGATACCTATTGGTAAGTGTTATCACTCCTGTGGTGCAGTAACATTTCCTCACAGTTTTGCAAATTGCAAATAGTTGGCTTGTCGTCCAGGATCTTAACACTTTCCTGGACTTAAATTAATGAGATTGACGTGGGTGTGTGGATCATAGTTTCAAAATGTTGAAATATGTGAGGAGGATAGTGGTTGTCTTCAAAAGGACATAGGTTGGTGGAAGAAGTGGAAATGTGCAAGAATGATATTTCATGCTGAGAAGTGTGAAGGGATACATTTTGGTAGGAAGATTGAGGAAAGGCAATATAAAATAAAGGATACAATTACAAGAGAAGTGTTAATGCAGAGGGACAGGAGCATCATTGAAAGTGACGGGGCAGGTTGAGAAAGTGATCAATAAGGCATACGCAATCCTTGGTTTTAATATAAAGGATTAGGGAGATTTTTTCACCCCAAATGGGGGCAAGTATGAAGACAGGCAAACATGAAAATTCACACCCTGATCAGTGTGCCAATCTTCAGGCACCATCCTGCCAGGGACCATTTTCCCAGAGTTGAAATGGGGGTCAGCAGGGCTACTTGTCTACAAGTGGCGGGTGGCCAGTTAAGGGAATTATATGACCTATTAAGGCCTATTGTCACAGGCTCACTGGAGCTTTCCAGTTAGCCTGGATGGCCCTCCATGTTTTGAGGGATGGGGGACTTCAAATGCGTGGATAAATTTGAGAAGCTGGGGCTGATCCCCACTGGAAGAGAAGGGATGAGTTCCTGCCCGCCCAGATGCAATTTTACAGTGGGGCGTGCAGGGCCTCAGATGGGGAGATTTCATACAGAGGTTCAAAGCCATGAGGGGTCTGAGTAGAATATATGGGGAGAAACTATTGGCAAAAGGCTTGAGAGCACAAGGACATCAATTTAAGGCAAATGGTAAAACAGCCAAAGGTAATATGAGGAAAAGATTTATATTTTTACGCATCAATTTGCCCGGATCTGAGACGGACTGCCTAAGCGTTTGGTGGCGGCAGATTCAATTGTTGATTTCTTAAAAGGAAATTGAATAATTGTCTAAATGGAAAAAAAAAGTCAGGGCTACATGGAAAGGACAGGGTGGTGGGTACCCATTGGGTGAGGCCTAACACTCGGCTGAGTTATTGAATAAAAGTTTCAGGAGGGTGTTCCATTTGGAAATTGGAATTGAGCCTTGAACAAGGAACAACAATTTTTCTTGTGAAACGTTTAAAAAATAACGTTATCTTTTTGTGCCTATTCTAGACCTGCCTTCTCTTTGCAGTTTTTCCGACATGTAGTGTTAATACAACAGCTTCCCAGCTCAGGCTGTCAGTTAAATTTTCAATGTGGGCCCCGTGATTTCCTCAGGTGACATTCTGTGCCCCCTTCTCCAGTGGGGAGCATAAAATAGCATTGAAGGGACTTCTGCCATGATCCTGCCTGCCCCAGAGGCAATTTTACGGTGAAGTGGACAGGACCTCAGATGTGAAGCCCACCCATTTCCCAATAACTTTCTTTTTCTGGCCAGCCTCACTTTCTAGGCTGATGGGGTGCCTGGTGACTGGGGGTGGGAAACAGAAAATGGTCTCAACCTTGATCATGGCAGGGGGAGGGGGTGGTGAGGTGGCTGCTGGCAGTGATGATAGCATGAAGACCTCCATCAGAAGGCCCCTTCGGTCTGGGGGCACGGTCCCCTCACGGACTCCCTTCAGTCATCTCTCTTTAACCCCCAACCTGACCCACCCCTGACAGCAAGATCGTAGTCCCCCCCCACCTTATTGAGCCCCCTGCACATCCCCAGCCCTCATCCATGGGAACCTTGCTACTTACTGGCACTCGGTTCCCGAGACTTAGGGCGCGATTCTCTGGAAAGGTGTCTAAGTGTGGTAGCGAGCGAGAACTGCCGTGAGCTTCCCGGCGCTCGGCTCAGCAAGGCCGGAAACGCAATTCAACGTTAATCAGTCCACTTAACAAGGCCTCATGGGCTTCTTGCTGCAGGTGAAGGCTCGCCATCTGATTCACTGACACTGCGCTCGCCAGCCTCCTGCTAACAAGGTCGCGCAGCACTTAAACAGCTCCTGGTCAACCAGCCCCAGCCAGCTCACAACAATGGCGCCCAGGAGACCAGCCCCAAGATTCGGAGATGCAGATCTGGCCAGGCTCCGAGACGCAGTGGAGGCCAGAAGGAATGCCCTCTTCCCCCGAAGGTCCCGGAGGATCAGCCACAGGGCAGCTAGTGCTGCCTGGGAGAAAGTGCCAGCGGCTGTGGGCTCGGAGTTTGACCAGGAGGACTGGCCTCCAGTGTCAAAAAAAGGTCAACAACCTACACCGGGCAGCACATGAGTAGACACCAATGCCCGTCCCCTCCGAGACCTTTCCGACGCACGCAAGCATCCATCCCCAACTTTCCATGCAACCCCCAACCCTCCCTTCACACCCCTCTCACCCCCTCTCCCCCAACCCCCAACCCTTCGTATCCCCACCACCCCTCACCACAGTGGTGAACCACACGTGTGGCTAACGATGCCCTCTCTGTGTCTCCTCAGGAAAAAGTCTCCCACTCACCGGGAGAGGGCCCAGACCGGCGGAGGCGTGCCAGACACAAGAATCCACACCTCCTGAGAGGAGCAGGCTCTGGGTGGCTGAGGACAGAGCGGTCACCAACGCAGAGGCTGGCAAACGCCGCTGAGGTGAGGAACCACTCGGCCCCAGCCAAAGGACGTGTCAAACGTGAGTTGTTATTTCCTTTCTGACTCACCTATCCCTCCCACGGACCACATGTCCATTCTCCCGCAAGTCCTCCAGCCGACGGCACCGACCCATCCCAGGTAGCCCCCTTTCCAGCCTCCCAAGAGACCACCTCAGAGGAAAGCTGAGGAAGACATGAGAGCGGCGTCATAGCTGTCACCCCCACCCTCCACCAGCGCAGATACACACACCTCGGTGTGAAATGTTCGTGGCCAGGCTTCTGGGGCACAATCTGGTGAGCACCACACTGCTGCTGATGTACATCAGGTGAAGACAGGAACCCCCAGGTGCGACAGCAGTTGGAGGGCTGCTGGATTCCAGGTTCCAGCTGGTTCCGAGCCTGATGCTGAGCCTGTGGTACAGAGGTACCCGGAGCTGATGGAGACATTAGCGTCCGGCCATGACATTCAGAGGGAGATCTCAACGACGCTCCAGCAGGTCAATTGCCGATTGGAGGAGCCCCAGAGGCCCTGGGTGCAGAAGACGATGACGGCAATGCGTGACACCGAGGCCAACACTGCTAGGGTGGCGATCGCAGTGGAGAGCCTGATGCATGACATCAGCAGCATTAGTGAAGGTGTCCAAGGTGTGGTGCAATTGGTGATGGCCATGACTGAGGGTCTCGTCAGAATGTCCGCCCAGCACCCAGCACCAGGCTGACCTTGATGAGGTTCTGCGGGACATGCCCTGCTCACAGATGGGAATGGGTGAGGTGCTGCGGAGCTTATCCTGTCTCAGGTGGGCATTGTCGAGGTGCTGCAGAGCATGTCCCAGTCACTGAGGAGCATCGCCAAGGGGGTCGACACAATGGTACAGAGCATGGAGAAGCACCTGGGCTTGCAGCGCCTGATGATGCGGGGCAGCTGGGACCAGCTGCCCCTTCGGCCCAATGTGAACCCCAGGGCCTTATGGGCACCGACTGGGAGGAGGGGGCGCTGAGTGCCAACCCAGACCCATACCATTGAGTGCCGACGATGGCCACCAGTTCCCCAGAGTTCCATCCCTCTGATGAGATTGCATATGTGCCTCCGACAAGTGAGCCAGAGCCCTCCGGCCCCAGAGCCCTCAGTGGACACCTGCCAGGGGCACCGAAGGCCATGGGATGTGGTAAGCAGCTGGCTGCTTCCACCTCTGATGTGCATCCTGGGGACACACCTAGATGTCGCAGTAGAGCTAAGAAGACAAAGCACATCGAGGATCACTGAGAGCACCAGGGGAGGGGGTGGGGGGATAGGTAAGGGGTGAGGGGGCAGTGGGGGGGAGGGGGCGGCACCATTGGCGGAGTGGGGAATTGTTACACAATAAACACCCTTGTGCACAACCAGTATGATGCCTCTGTCACTTTCTTCCGCAATGCGGGCCGACCTCAGAACCCTTGGCCCATCTCTCCAGGTATTCCTTCCGCCCATGGCATTCATCCACCCTCTGTCCGTGGACAAGTCCTCAGTGCTGTGTTCCATCGCCTGGGTGTTCGGATGTTGGCTGCTACGTGTGTGGTGTTGCCTCCCGCAGTCTTCAGGCACAGTGTCCAGGCACCAAGGTGAGATTGGGATGCTAGGTAATGACTCCCAAAAGCTACATGGCCCGCCTCCCCATGGGAATCCACTTGGGTTGTGTGAAGTGCTCACTTAATCATGATTGTCAGTTCCCTATTATCAATAGCCTTCAGCTGCACGGCTAAAGGCCTCAGCAGTCGATGGGCTTTATGGGTGTTTGGTGGGGCAGGGGCAAGGGTTGCCCCCAGAACGGGTACAGATGATCCAGAGGTTGGCATGGTGGTGCCGTAAGCATACCCCCTCTGCCCTCAGCACCTCCCCCCACCCTCCCATGGCAGCCCACCCCTGCGGAGGGGCCCCCACCCCCAGCCAAGCGCTGGGGTGGCAAGCCCAGCGCCCCCGGGCTCTTTGACTGTGAGCAAAGATGGCTACTCAACTCATCAGCTATCCACAGAAGCCCTTCCACCAGGTTCACGTTTTTCAAAATGAGTACTAATTGGTGCCAGTGTGAACACTTGCTGGGGATGCCGCTGAATGACCAGAGGTCGTTGGCTATGGGGTCGCTCCTGTTAATTGTATGGAAATAGGGCTTAAGTGATGATAATTGGTTTCTCGCCAAGCTACGGTGAGATCCCGATTTCGCCCAGGAGAGGGAGCTGGTTGCATCGTAAACTGGTTGCCGCCTGGCAAGTTTCTCGTTCTCGGCTTCTCCCGCCATTCACTGGCCTCGTTTCGCTCTCGCACGAGCGAAACGAGGCCAGTGAAACGTGCCCTTAGTCTCAGGCATAGCACTGCAATATCTTCTCCGGCCACTGTAGTGCTGTGCTGGGATGGGCTGGAGATTGGTTGACTGCTCTCCAAGGCGGGACTTCCTCACAAGAACGGGTGGCTCCTTCAATCATGAAATGACAATGGGCTTGACAGGAGTCGCCCTGCTGACTTTCCGGAAGGTGGGCACCAAATGCTTGCCAACCTGAAAGTTTAGGCCCTCATTTAAAGAAGAGCCCTACTGATTTTAGGCAGGTATCCTTCCCAACTACTCCATTTGCACAGGTAGTTTCCATTATCAGAATATAATATCTGGCTATAAAAGTGGAATCTGAAATATATCCGCGAACTCTGGTCGAATTATTTTGCCACCTCACAATGCCATTTCACCTGGATGACCACATTTGTCCTCAACACCCCATTTGGATTGCCCTGGAAGGTCAACCGGCTCTAGCCTGATCATCTTTGCTCACAGATCTTTATTTTATACTTTAAGCTAACCCGCACATGGACTCATTTGGCAAGATTTCCAACATTGCCAACTTCAGCCATCTCTCTGTGGGTAAAGAAGTTCAATATCATGTGCTGGTATTGGTTTGTGAGCCTCACTGTTTGGAGGTCAAGTGTCAGGCATGTTCTTCAGATATCCTTCACCAGCAAAGAATTTGTCTTTTACTGAGGGACTAATCCAGTTCCTGCATAGGTTTCTGCTGTTCTCAGCTCGTCATGGTTGAGGTGTGACCTTGTGTTTCTCCTGCAGAATCAGGATCTCATATTTTCAATTTACCAAATATGTCAGCTTAATTATTTTTGCAATGGATCCAACATTTACTTTATTTTAAATGATGTTTTGTTTGGACTATTCCTGCATTCTATCTGAAATCTTTGATTTGTTATGACTTTCACCTCTCCCTTGAGATTGTGTAACTGCTGTTTCTATCTCTTGGAAGTCAAGGACAGAATTCACTGCAGGCTAACAAACTTATTTCAAAGCAATCTAATGTTGGACGAGTAGAATTTATATCAGTTAGTGGGTCAACAGCTGTCCGATGAAGTTAAACTCTATTCCCCCTTGTAGCCAATGAAGATTGCTTAAAATCTGTCTGTAAAATAACAGGATGAAGCAAACAGAATTCAATCAATCTATAGATCTGTTTTCCAAAGATGTCAGTTTTGACACATTAGTACTTCAGAGATATACTTTTTATTGGTACTACTGTGACAGTACCATCAAATGGAGGATATAAATGAAATGAAATGTAACCCCCCCCCTTCTCTATGTAATCTTACTGTATAAGCTGGCAAGAACGGTTTTCTAGTGGAAATTGGGTGCCCGAGTCCAGTATTTGTGGTTTACAGTTTTACGGATGGTGCTGACTTTAAAATTTGGCAGCGGTGGATATTGGATACCTGGGCCTGTCATAAACACTGTCGAATGTCCTTTCCATTTGGCTATTCCAGCATTAACTTGTTCCTGCAGGTACTTCCTGTCAATGACAGGCTACCAGAGGATTATCAAAATAACTGGCTAGACATTTGTGCGCCTCAGGTTTTGGGTTCTTGGCTTTCCCATGCTGGTTCCGCTCGAGGTGGGCAGCAGGCAAATTTGATGCACTCACCTCCTCTGCATGTAGTCCTCTTCCTTCATGTAGGTGGTTGTATCTATGCTCAGCAGGGGAGTGAAGTGGCGTTTTGCAGATACCCATGTGGTGCAGCCATCCTGCTCTTCCTGAGGACAGGCTGTCCATCTTGAAGCGAAGCAGCAATGAATAATATTAGAATTTAAATGATGAAAAATTGAACACCAGGGCAAAGAGAGGATTTCATGGTGATGTTTGCAGTACTGGAGGCATTAGTGCAAGAGCCAGGGAGGCACGGTGGCACAGTGGTTAGCACTGCTGCTTACGGCACCGAGGACCCGATTTGATCCCGGCCCCGGGTCACTGTCAAAGAACAAAGAACAAAGAAAAGTACAGCACAGGAACTGGCCCTTCAGCCCTCCAAGCCTGCGCCGACCATGCTGCCCGTCTAAACTAAAATCTTCTACACTTCCGGGGTCTGTATCCCTCTATTCCCATCCTATTCATGTATTTGTCAAGATGCACCTTAAACGTCACTATCGTCCCTGCTTCCACCACCTCCTCCGACAGCGAGTTCCAGGCATCCACTACCCTCTGTGTAAAAACTTGCCTCGTACACCTCTAAACCTTGCCCCTCTCACCTTAAACTTATGCCCCCCAGTAATTGACCCCTCTACCCTGGAAAAAAGCCTCAGACTATCCACTCTGTCTATGCCCCTCATAATTTTGTAGACCTCTATCAGGTCGCTCCTCAACCTCCGTCATTCCAGTTAGAACAAACCAAGTTAATTCAACCTCTCCTCATAGCTAATGGCCTCCATACCAGGCAACATCCTGGTAAATCTCTTCTGCACCCTCTCAAAAGCCTCCACTTCCTTCTGGTAGTGTGGTGAACAGATTTGAACACTATACTCCAAGTGTGGCCTAACTAAGGTTCTATACAGCTGCAACATGACTTGCCAATTTTTATACTCAATGCCCCAGCCAATGAAGGCAAGCATGCCGTCTGCCTTCTTGATTATCTTCTCCACCTGTTGCCCCTTTTAGTGACCCCTGACTGTCAATACTCTTGAGGGTTTTACCATTCACTGTATATTCCCTACCTGTATTAGACCTTCCAAAATGCATTACCTCACATTTGTCCGGATTAAACTCCATCTGCCATCTCGCCGCCCAAGTCTCCAAATGATCTAAATCCTGATGTATCCTCTGACAATCTTCATCGCTATCCGCAATTCCACCAACCTTTGTGTCGTCCGCAAACTTACTAATCATACCAGTTACATTTTCCTCCAAATCATTTATATATACTACGAACAGCAAAGGTCCCAGCACTGATCCCTGCGGAACACCACTAGTCACAGCCCTCCAATCAGAAAAACACCCTTCCATTGCTACTCTCTGCCTTCTATGACCTAGACAGTTCTGTATCCATCTTGCCTGCTCACCTCTGATCCCATGTGCCTTCACCTTTTGTACCAGTCTGCCATGAGAGACCTTGTCAAAAGGCCTTTCTGAAGTCCATATAGACAACATTTACTGCCCTACCTGCATCAATCATCTTTGTGACCTCCTCGAAAAACTCTTATCAAGTTAGTGAGACACGACCTCCCCTTCAGAAAACTGTGCTGCCTCTCGCTAATACAACCACTTGCTTCCAGATGGGAGTAGATCCTGTCTCGAAGAATTCTCTCCAGCAATTTCCCTACCACTGACGTAAGGCTCACTGGCCTGTAGTTCCCTGGATTATCCTTGCTACCTTCTTAAACAAAGGAACCAAATTGGCAATTCTCCAGTCCTCCGGGACATCACCTGAAGACAGTGAGGATCCAAAGATTTAAGTCAAGACCTCAGCAATTTCCTCTCTTGCCTCCTTAAGTATTCTGGGGTAAATCCCATCAGGCCCTGGGGACTTATCCACCTTAATAACCCAACACCTCGTCTTTTTGGATCTCAATGTGACCCAGGCTATCTACACACCCTTCTCCAGACTCAACATCCACCAATTCCTTCTCTTTGGTGAATACTGATGCAAAGTACCGCACCCATTTCCTCTGGCTCCACATATAGATTCCCTCCCCTGTCCTTCAGTGGGCCAACCCTTTCCCTGGCTACCCTCTTGCTTTTTATGTACGTGTAAAAAGCTTTGGGATTTTCCTTAACCCTATTTGCCAATGGCTTTTCGTGACCCCTTTTAGCCCTCCTGACTCCTTGCTTAAGTTCCTTCCTACTTTCCTTATATTCCACACAGGCTTCGTCTGTTCCCAGCCTTTTAGCCCTGACAAATGCCTCCTTTGTCTTTTTGACGAGGCCTACAATATCTCTCGTTATCCAAAGATCCGGAAATTTGCCATATTTATCCTTCTTCCTCACAGGAACATGCCGGTCCTGAATTCCTTTCAGCTGACATTTAAAAGCCTCCCACATGTCAGATGGTGATGTACCCTCAAACATCCGCCGCCAATCTAGGCTCTTCAGTTCCCGCATAATATTATTATAATTGGCTTTCCCCAAATTTAGCACATTCACCCTCGGACCACTCTTATCCTTGGACACCAGCACTTTAAAACTTACTGAATTGTGGTCACTGTTCCCGAAATGCTCCCCTACTGAAACTTCTACCACCTGGCCAGGCTCATTCCCCAATACCAGGTCCAGTACAGCCCCTTCCCAAGTTGGACTATCGACATATTGTTTTAAGAAGCCCTCCTGGATGCTCCTTACAAACTCTGCCCCGTCCAAGCCCCTGGCACTAACTGTGTCCCAGTCAATATTGGGGAAGTTAAAGTCTCCCATCACAACAACCCTGTTGCTTTTACTCCTTTCCAAAATCTGTCTACCGATCTGCTCCTATATCTCCCACTGGCTGTTGGGAGGCCTGTAGTAATCTCCCAACATTGTGACTGCATATTTCTTATTCCTGATCTCTACCCATATAGCCTCGCTGCCCTCTGAGGTGTCCTCCCGCAGTACAGCGGTGGTATTCTCCCTAACCATTAGCGCAACTCCTCCACCCCTTTTACAACCCCCTCTATCCAGCCTGAAACATCTAAATCCTGAAACTTTTAGCTGCCAGTCCCGTACTTCCCTCAACCAGGTCTCTGTAATGGCAACAACATCATAGTTCCAAGTACTAATCCAAGCTCTCAGTTCATCTGTCTTACCCGTAATACTTCTTGCATTAAAACATATGCACTTTAGGCCACCAGTCCCACTGTTTTCAGCAACATCTCCTTGTCTGCTCTGCCTCAGAGCCATACTGTCCCTATTCCCTAGTTCTCCCTCAATGCTCTCACCTTCTGACCTATTGCTCCCGTGCCCACCCTCCTGCCATACTAGTTTAAACCCTCCCGTGTGACACTAGCAAGCCTCGTGGCCAGGATATTTATGCCTCTCTGGTTTAGATGCAACCCGTCCTTCTTATACAGGTCACACCTTCCCCGGAAGAGCTCCCAGTGGTCCAGATAACTGAAACCCTCCCTCCTACACCAGCTGTTTAGCCACGTGTTTAGCTGCTCTATCTTCCTATTTCTAGCCTCACTGGCACGTGGCACAGGGAGTAATCCTGAGATTACAACCCCTGAGGTCCTGTCTTTTAACTTTCTGCCTAGCTCCCTAAACTCCTGCTGCAGGACCTCATCCCCCTTCCTGCTTATGTCGTTAGTACCAATGTGTACCACAATCTCTGCCTGTTTGCCCTCTCCCTTCAGGATGCCGTATGGAGTTTGCACATTCTCCCTGTCTGTGTGGGTCTCACCCCCACAATGCAAAGATGTGCAGAGTAGGTGGATTGGCCATGCTAAATTGCCCCTGAATTGGAAAAATTAAAAACAAAGAACATTAGTGGAGGAGATGGGCAGGAGGAGCGAGCTGGCCAGGCGGCCCTCAAGGACCACCCTGTCATAGGAGTGGGTGCAGATGGATGGGAAGGCATTTGGAACCAAAGACCTGACAGCAGCACCACAAGAAGTAGAATGACCATTTATGCGTGTTCAAGGTCAGTGCTTGCATCTTCAAATGACATCTCATACCCTGCAAGTCATTAACCTCTGGTACTGCTCACTCAGCCATCAGCAATCACTGGCACAGAGGACTCACTTTCAGGTATTTCACCTTATCCTTGCATACCCAATTACTGTTGGCAATTAAACATCTCACTGACTCCATATACCTTCAGCTATTCAGCATGGCAGCACGTCACAAAATCACTAACACTCTGCTATCTCCTTTGCTGGACAATAGCAGAAAATAGCAGAATGGAATTGGTGACATATAGATGGCTGTCAGCATTAGTGACAAAACATTAGATACAAAACATTGTGGGTGACGATATGTTCCTACCTTATGCTCCTTCTCAACTTCCAGCTCACTGTCATCCTGTTATCCAGCAGGACGAGGAAGCTGCAGGTTATATGAACATGACTGTGTGCTTTTCACCTTAACCTAACCTCCCCATCTCAGTTCCTGCTTTTAATATGCAAGAATTATTAGCTGTTCAGCAAAGCACTAATGAAGACGTCCCATCACTTAATCTGACACTCAGCCTCCAGCTCAGATACCGCTTGAAGGCTGGTATCGGGTTGGTAAGTCATGTGGGCATGAATAGACTGCAACCAGGCTGGGGGGAAGGGGGGGTCAAAGATAGTTCACTCACTGGAGGACTTTGTCACAGACAAGATCTGCAGAGAAAAAATAAATTGTATTTATTTAGTGACCACCTCTCCAAACATTTCTCAGCCAGTGAAGTACATTAAAGTGTAGCTGCTCTTGTAATATAGGAAGGGTGGCAGCCAATGTCTACACAGCAGGCTTCCGCCAACATTAATGTGATCATGAACAGATAATTCGTCAGGACACCAGATAATTCGTCAGCTCCCAAACCGACTGCTCCTCCACTGCCCATTTCCTTGCTTTTGCAATGTTCGTTTGAAGGCTACTGTCCCATTTTAAATCTGGTTACTGCAATTGTCCGTTTAACACAGAACACTTTGTTTATGCTGCCTTGAATTCTTCTAAACAATACTTTGGTCTCTGTTCACTTAACTCCGGACTTCTTTGACACTTCTCCAGTTTCCTTAACTAGTTGCACTTTAGATTTACGGCATCTGTTTTCTTAATCATTACTCCATAGTCTGGCTTTTCTTCTAGCAAGGCTGGCTGAGAGAAATGTTCCCTCTTTAGCATTCTAAAACCAATTGCTTCTCGCAGTTTACCAGTACAGATATAACTCCCTTAAATCTACCTTTGTTTTCCGAACACTTGCACTCCCTCTGACACCAATGTCCCATTGTGCTCAATGAAGTGACAGTATGCTTCCACTACGCAACAGGGTGATTTCTTACTACCTGCTACCGGTGATTCACCATCACCAACAGACAGCTGCTCAGGGACTCTGGCAACCACCATGGACAACTGTTCAACCAAGCAAATTGTGCTGAGCCAGGCTGACCCACTTCCAATTCTAGGCCATCTCCTTAGTGTCCTTTTCTCTTTTAGGCTGGAGCGACAATATGAATTCATGTGAACCGAATCTGAACATACAAAAATGAGCAGATGTAGGCCATTTGACCCCTCGAGTTCATAGCTGTTCCAATATATTGCATGTTTTTTAAATTTAGAGGACCCACTTTTTATTATTTTTTCCAATTAAGGGGCAATTTAGCGTGGCGAATCCCACCTGCCCTGCACATCGTTGGGTTGGGGGGTGAAACCCACGTAAACGCGGGGAGAATGTACAAACTCCACACAGACAGTGACCTGGGGCCGGGATCGAACCCGGGACCTCAGCACCGTAGGTAGCAGTGCTAGCCACAGTCCACTGTGCCCCATTCTAATATATTGTATATGCAGTGATATTTCTCTTCACTGTGCCTGAGTATCACAGTGCTCATTCACATGGCTCCTTTATGCACCTACAAAGGCTGCTTATATATACAAGCTTCAATGCTGAATTAGAGGTATGTACCAGGTCACCCACCTTAGCTGCAGCATGCAGATATGCAGTTACGACGAGACGAGAGTAGAGAGTAATCGAGGCTTTATTACACAAAGATGTGTGGCCTCCTACAGCTGCTGCCGAAATGGCTGCCATTCGGAAAGCACACACATTTATACTCCGCCTACTGGGCGGAGCCGTCAGGCAGGGATCTACCCCCGTACCTGTAGTACAGCGGTCTTACCGTAATACCCTTGTATGCAGTGCAGTATATACAATATAATACAACAGTGGTGACTACCTCATTCACCCCCTGTTAAAAATGAGTCCAGCGGGGGTGGTGTCATTAAAATTTCATAGAAGATTACAAATTTAGACGGTTCGGCGCCTTGATCCGTCGTTGAGAGTGCCGCAGTGCTGGTGGCGAGTCAGGCGTCGGCTTGGTCGTCAGTGACTCCAGGAGCGTGTCGACATCCTCTTCATTCCCGGGTGGGATCAAGGGGAGGACGGATTGTCCTGGTGCGGGGGCAGTGGTGGGGTGTGCTGGAGGAAGGGAGGGTGGCGCCGGGGCAGGGGGGGGGGGTCCCAGCTAGTGCCAGGTCCCTGAGGGAGACTTTGTCTTGGCGGCCATCGGGGTTCGCAACGTAGGCGTACTGCGGGCTTGTGTGGAGTAGCTGTACCCTCTAAACCAACGGGTCCACCTTGTGGAACCGCACGTGCTTGCGGAGGAGAACGGGTCTTGGAGCTGCCAGCCACATTGGGAGCGAAACCTCGGAGGTGGACTTTCTGGGGAAGGCCAAGAGACGTTCATGGGGGGTTTTGTTTGTCGCCATGCACAGGAGCGACCGAATGGAGTGAAGTGCGATGGGGAGGACCTCCTGCCAGCGGGAGGCCAGGAGATTTCTGGATCATAGGACCAGCTGGACGGCCTTCCAGACCGTCCCATTCACCCGCTCCACCTGCCCCTTGTCCCGGGGGTTATAGCTGGTCGTCCTGCTCGAGGCAATGCCCCTGTTGAGCAGGTACTAGCGAAGCTCATAAATGAGGATCCCCGGTCGCTGTGGACGTAGGCGGGGAAACCGATCAGAGCGAAGATGGTGTTGAGGGCTTTGATGACGGTGGCAGACGTCATATCGGGGCATGGGATGGCGAAGGGGAATCTGGAATATTTGTCGACCACATTGAGAAAATATGTGTGGCGGCCGGTGAAGGGGTGGGGCCCTTTGAAATCCATGCCGAGGCGTTCAAAGGGGCAGGCGGCCTTCACCAGGCGCGCACGGTCTGGCCGGGAGAAGTGTGGTTTACACTCCGCGCAGACATGGCAGTCTCTGGTGATAGCCCTGACTTCCTCGATGGAGTAGGGCAGGTTGCGGGCCTTAATGAAGTGATAAAAGCTGGTGACCCCTGGGTGACAGAGATTGTCGTGCAGGGTCCAGACTCGCTCCACTTGTACGCTGGCACATGTGCCTCGGGACAGGGCATCGGGGGACACGTTGAGCTTACCGGGGCGATCCAAAATCTCGTAATTAAAGGTGGAGAGCTCGATCCTCCACCGCAAGGGGCAGCACGGTAGCATAGCAGTTAGCGCAATTGCTTCACAGCTCCAGGGTCCCAGGTTCGATTCCCGGCTGGGTCACTGTCTGTGCGGAGTCTGCACGTTCTCCCCGTGTGTGCGTGGGTTTCCTCCGGGTGCTCCGGTTTCCTCCCACAGTCCAAAGATGTGCAGGTTAGGTGGATTGGCCATCCTAAATTGCCCTTAGTGTCCAAAATTGCCCTTAGCGTTGGTTGAGTGGGGTTACTGGGTTATGGGGATAGGGTGGTGTGGGATTGGGTAGGGTGCTCTTTCCAAGAGCCGGTGCAGACTCGATGGGCCGAATGGCCTCCTTCTGCACTGTAAATTCTATGAAATCTATGAAATCGTACCCCGCTGTGGGTTGTTAAACATGAAGGCAACCGACCGTTGGTCTGTGAGGAGAGTGAATCTCCTGCCGGCCAGGTAATGCCTCCAGTGCCGCACAGCTTCAACGATAGCTTGGGCCTCCTTTTCGACGGAGGAGTGCCGATTAACGAATGCATGGAGGGTGCGGGAAAAGAATGCCACGGGCCTGCCTGCCTGGTTGAAGGTGGCGGCCAGAGCGACGTCTGAAGCATCGCTCTCGACTTGAAAGGGGAACGTCTCGTTGACTGCGTGCATCGCGGCCTTGGCGATGCCGGCCTTGATACGGTTGAAGGCCTGGTGAGCCTCGGCCGTCAGTGGGAAACCGGTGGAGTGGATGAGTGGGCGGGCCTTGTCCGCATAGTTAGGGACCCACTGGGCGTAGTACGAAAAGAACCCCAGGCATCGTTTGAGGGCCTTGGGGCAGTGGGGAAGGGGGAGATCCATGAGGGGGTGCATGCGATCGGGGTCGGGCCCTAGAACTCCCTTCTGAACCACATAGCCGAGGATGGCTAATCGGTTCATGCTGAACACACACTTCTCCTTGTTGTAGGTTAGGTTGAGGAGTTTGGCGGTGTGGAGAAATTTGGAAAGGTTAGCGTCGTGGTCCTGCTGGTCGTGGCCGCAGATGGTGACGTTATCCAGGTATGGGAAAGTGGCCCGCAGTCTGTACCGGTCAACCATTCGGTCCATCACTCGTTGGAAGACCGAGACCCCGTTAGTGTAGCCACAGGGAACCCTAAGGAAATGGTAAAGGCAGCCGACCGCTTCAAACGCGGTGTATGGGCGGTCCGCCTTGCGAATGGGGAGCTGGTGGTAGGCAGATTTCAGGTCCACTGTCGAGAAGACCCGGTACTCCGCTTTCGTCCCACAAAAGATGTCCCAAAAGATGTGCTGTTAGGTAGTTAGAACATTCTGAATTCTCCCTCTGTGTACTGTAGCCACCTGGGTTGGCCACTTCCTGACTTAAAATGGAGATCCGCAAAGAATGCAGGGAAATTCAGCCAAGCCTGGAAAAACTAGCAGGTGCAAAGTTTCCTGTGTATTAGAACTTGCAGAACCCCAGCCAGCACTGAAACGAGCAACTATCCGCATATTAATGAGCGATCCCCGGGAACAATTGAAACATTTAAGGTGAATAAGGCCAAGCCAGACTCCTTGGCGCCAGCAGGAGCCAAGACAAAGGAAGGCCAACAGACACTTAGGAACCACCCAGCGATCAGGGAACAGCTCCAGTATTGGAGCAATCGATCCAAGTGATCGGAACGCAGTCCAATCACTTGGAACCAGATACGGGGTCCGCCCCGAACGGCGCAAAGCCCCTGGGGACTATAAAGTAGAGCCCCCAAGTTCAATTCGTCCTTCTCGGCAGGGTCACTCAGCAGCTCGAAACAACCCTTGACAGTGACCTGCCTAGCTGCCGCAGCAACCAAGTAAGTCTCCAGTCAACGAGATAGGCGCTCCTAGCTACCAGTCCATACCAGCTTTGAATCCTGCAGACTCAGAATCGAATGAAAGGCCATTTGTTGCCCTGACCTGGTGGGCCAGTTACAAAGCTAAGTATAGGCCTTTTAGTGTGAAAGATAGTCTAGTAAGTAGAGTTTTATGCATGAGTAGTGATTGACTGTGAGTAATAAATGTGTTTTGATTTGAAACTTACTAACTGGTGTATTGAGTTATTGATCAGCACTTGAACTTGAATCTCGTGGTGGTATCATAAAGATACCTGCGACTCGAGAGCAAAGGTTATAGAAACAGAGCAAATTAAGTAAAGACACAATGAGCAACAAATTAAGAGCCAACCAAAGTTAGCAACAGTACCCAAACAGGCACCGGAATGTGGAGGCTAGGGGATTTTCACATTAAATTCATTGCAGTGTTAATGTAAGCCTACTTGTGACACTAATAAGATTATTATGATTATTATAATTTTCTGTATTTCAATGATTACTGTTGACAATGTGGTGGAGAGAAGAACTCTGTGCTCTGGGACCACTGAGAGCTCTACTGGCTTCCTCCCTCTTAGTTACGCTGTTATGACATAACAGTGTGCAGATGTGGGAGACCTGGCCAAGGGTCAACACTGTGGGCTCATGCTGAATGATGGGTGGCAAGAGGGAAGTGAATGGGATAATGAGCAGGGCACTTGGCAGCTAAGTACACAATGCAGAATATCTATTCAAGGTCGTGGTGGTAAGACGATACCATCAGCATTATGGTGTATTAAGAATCCACTCCACGGCTCCAGTGTTTCAGCAGAGTACACTGTGAATCAGCAGCAACAATGACAATTCAAGTCCATGATAGGCCATCCATTCCAGGATCAGCTAAGTTGGACAACATTTACATTATTTACACTCAAGACAACGACATCTCCTCAGACATACAAGAAGGTAAGTATGAACGACTGACCTCTAAAGGCCCACTTTTTTCTGTACCTGAGACACCGTGGGCCCGCCTCTGATCATTCACTACTTCCGGAATCGCCCACCCTGACTCCGAATATCAGCCAGACTGAAAACTGTCTTGGGGGCAGGCATTTTTTAAAAGTTGGGTTTGTGGAATGGGGAATTTTCCTGACTCTGCGAATCTGACTGGCAGCTGAAATTCCTTCTGTTCCACTCTTGGACAGGATACAATAGCATAGACAACCCATCCCTTACTGTCACCTCCAACCTTTCTCTTCCTCCTTCCGGTTTTGACAATTTTGTTGAATTCCTTTAAATTTTATTCTTTCTGAGCTTCAAGTTAGCAGCCTTGAATAATTTCCCCCCCTGTTATAACCTGCCTACTTACCATTGGCTGGGGACTAATGACAATCCCACAATCCTGTGGGAGTATGAGCTTCCCTAATGAGGGGGGCGGAGAAACCATTAGTAAACTCCAAGTATAAATAAAGCTGGCCAGTTTGGAAACAGCAGGAAGGAGTGTGCAGCAAGGGAAGTTGTTGTTGCTGCTGTTATACATATATGTCATTGTAAATAAATGTTATTACTTTGTATCCTTAAAACTCGTGCTGGATTCTTCGTGGCCCTCAGAAAACCTCCTCCTGCTTTGAATTCCAGTTTCATGTAGCCAGACTATTCCCTGACAAATGAGGAAATCCTTTGCCCTCTCAGTCTTTCCTCCTTCTAAATTTTAGGCTTTACAACTTCCCAATTCCCTTAGTTTGTTTTTTCTCAATCCAAGTGGAGCCTGGTTTATAGGCCTTTTATCCAGGCCTGTACACTGAACTTTTCAGATGAAGGAGCAGAGTGAGAAAGATCAGCCTATTAATTGCAGACTCGTACTGTTTTATCTCTGCTCATGACCCAATGTCAGGGTAACTGTTACTGGAAATAGTTATGTGTGAATATGGTGTTATCAGTTTGGAATTATTTTGGTTTAATTTCGGATTTGTGAAACTGACAATAATTAGATGTTCAATGGGAAACTGTTACATACCCTGATGTGTAATAACTCTATGCCTGTGTCCTTCAGCCAGCTTGGCACCTGTGGGTATGGCCAATGAAACTGGCCTAGTCATTTAGCAATGTCATTGAAGAAAAGGTCACCACTTCTCCAGCTCGGTTCTGTTTATATCAATATCTATTGATCAAATAAAGGTGCGGTATGTCGCTCAGCATGATCCAGTTACATGAGTTAGTCTGTGCTACATGGACAAGGTCTTCAAAGGTCAGAGGTGGGAGGATGCCTGGCAGAAAAAGAGAGGGAAGGAAAAGGAAATTGTGCATCTGAATGTTCACTAAAGTCATATGATGAGCTCCATTAAAGGTTTGTCTCAAAGTATGGAAAGCTTTACCTTATTTTATCCCTTCACGTGAGGGTCAGAAATTCTATCAGAGAGCAAAATGTAACAGTGTTGGCTTGGGTCAAATAGGTTCAAATTAGCAAGGTAATGAAAACTAGCAAAGTGGTAATGTTACTGGACTAGTAATCCAAATGTCCGGAATAATGCACCAGCGATGAGTTTAAATCCCACCAAGATAGCTGGGGGCATTAAATTCAATTAGTAAATCGAGGGCAGGAGTAGTTGGATAATGGGGTTTCCTGTCCCGCCAACGGGGAATGCATCCCCACCAATCACAGCAGCTCCCCAGTATTAATTGGTTGGCAAAGAGATTTCTGCTCCTCGCTCAGGTGCAAGTCCCGGGAGCTGGCAGCCAATCTGATCAGCCGGCAACTCTGTAGTCCCAGCAGTGGCTATGACTGGGACTACACATAGTCCCAAGATGTCTTAAGAGTCCAGGACTCGAGGGCAGCATGGTGGCACAGTGGGTTAGCCCTGCTGCCTCACGACGCCGAGGTCCCAGGTTCGATCCCGGCTCTGGGTCACTGTCCGTGTGGAGTTTGCACATTCTCCCTGTGTCTGCGTGGGTTTCGCCCCCACAACCCAAAGATGTACAGGGTAGGTGGATTGGCCAAGCTAAATTGTCCCTTAATTGGAAAAAAATAATTGGGTACTCTAAATTTTAAAAAACAGAGTCCAGGACTCTTAAGAGGGGCTGGTTTAGCAAAGCGGGCTAAACAGCTGGCTTGTAATTCAGAACAAGGCCAGCAGCGCGGGTTCAATTCCCGTATCGGCCGCCCCGACCAGGTGCCAGAATGTGACAACTAGGGGCTTTTCACAGTAACTTCATTGAAGCCTACTTGTGACAATAAGCGATTATTATTCTTATTATTACCAGGTAAGTATAGAGGGGTTCTGAAATTGTGGAGATGGGGAGAAAGGGTGAAGAGTCTTGATGAAGGTGCCAGTAGGGGAGGGAGCACCTGGGGTGGGGTGGGGGGGGGCGGGGGGCTCATGTGGAAAGGGGGCCATGAGAGACACCCCCTTTCTGCCTCAGGCTAGAGTGGGAATATGTGGGAATGAGACAGATTGTGTGTGTGTGTGGGGGGTGGGGGGTGGGGGGGGGGGGAGAGGGGGAGGGGCAGGACTGAGAGAGGGGCGGGTGTGGGTGAATGAGAGGGAATGTGTGTGGAGGAGATGGTGGAGGGTGTTGGGAAGTGAGAGATTGTGTGTGATCCTTGCCCCCAGTCTGATGTTCGTCACCTACTTTCTCCACTGCACACCAACGCGCACACACACACACACACACACACAGTGGGTGGGGGGGGGGTTAGTGAGAGAGCTGCTTGAGACTGGGAATGCGTCTGGTCGTTTTCATTATTTGCTCATTTTTTTAAACTTTAAACTTATTGCTGTTCCATTGCTTTATTGTTTCTCAGCAATTGTTTATTTTAATACCTCAATTTTTTATTTTTGAAATTAAAAGTTGTGCCGAGCCTTTTCTTTCCAAAATATTCTCCGGCCCCATGAGGGAGTCGAAAATGGAAATGTGTCCCCCCGATTGGAAAGGTTGGCCAAGCCTGGTGTACACAGTTCACAGAATATTATATGTACGATACACATGCATTAATATGTAATATTAGCTCGCATGACATGATACAGAACTGTGCATTTTCCAGAAAGTTGATGAAGATTTAGAATATATCTCTCCATGCTTTGAGTTCTGCAAATGTAGAAACGAGTTCCTTCAGGTCAAGTCGTTCTTGCACCTTTGAGGAGCTAATGTATGTTTTGATCAGTTTTAATTTGGAAAAGCCCACTGGCCACGGAAACAGGGAGTGTCAATAGGATGCAGAAAGCAATAAATGTGCCAGGGACATCATCTCCCAGCTGTTAATAGCAGAATAAAGGTCAGCTCTGAAGAAGTCATATGGACTCGAAATGTTAACTCTGTTTTTCTTTCCACAGATGCCCCCAGAGTTTTCCCACCATTTTGTGTATTTATTTCAGAATAAAGGTTAACACTGTCTGAAAGCAAAATAGTAGAATGCGTTAGGAGCAGAAAAAGATAGAGGTCTGTCTGAAAGGAAAAACATGAGGGGGTGGCGGAGGAAAATCAAAATGGAGTACCGAGTTCGTGGTCTGGAGTTTCCTTTCTATAAATTTAGAGTACCCAAACATTATTTTTTTTCCAATTGAGGGGCAACTTACTGTGGCCAATCCACGTACCCTGCACATACTTTGGGTTGTGGGGGTGAGACCCACGCATACACGGGAAGAATGTGCAAACTCCACACGGACAGTGACCCGGGGCTGGGATCGAACTCGGGCCCTCAGCGCCGTGAGGCAGCAGTGCTAACCACTGCACCCCTGTGCCGCCCTATTCATGGTCTGAAGTTGTTGAACTCTATATATTGAATGGGTCACTTGTTCTTTTTTCAATTTAGTCTCCTGTATTTGCTGCTCACAATGTGGTCTCCCCTACATTGTGATAGCCAAACGCTGTCTGAGTGACCACTTTGTGAACACCTTTGCTCTGCCCACAAACATCTCCCTGACCTTCCGGTCACTCTCCATTTCAATTCACAGTCTTTCTCTCATGCTCACACTTCTGCCCTCGGCCTGCTACGATGTTCCAATGGAGCCCAACTCAAGTTGCAGGAACGGCACGTGATTGATGCACTTTACAGCCTCCTGGACTCAATTTTGAGTTCAACAACTTCAAACCATGAACTCTGCCCTCCATTTTGATTTATTGTCCAGCTACTCGTCTGTATCTTGCTCTCATGTTTTTGCTTTCAGACAGCACTGAACTTGGGCTGGATTCTCCGTCGCCCGACCCCAAAGTCGTGTTCGGCGACGGGGCGGAGAATCTCTTTTGGCGCACAAAATCGGGACCGGCGGCGGTTTTGCAATTCTTCGCCCCCCCCGAAAATCGGCATACTCGTGGAGTACGTCACGCCGCGTATCCACCGCCTCAGGTGGCCCACCCCGCGATGCTCTGTCCCCAACCGGCCGAATTCCCGATGGCGTGGTTCTAACATGGTCCCACTATCCGTGATTCTCGCGTGGCGGCTGCAGACTCTGTCTTGGGGGAGGGTCGATCGGTGGGCAGCGGAGACTTCATTCGGGGCTGGGGACAATGTGAGCGAGTGGTCCGGGGAGCGCGAGCGGCCGATGCGGGGCACTATTTCGGTGGTCCAGGACTGCGGGCTGAGTCCGCCGTGGAGCACGGCGAGGCTGCTGGAGGATGAAGTGTTGGGGGCTGTATTGGCAGCTAGAGCTGCGACTCTGCGACAGCTGCCTGCTAGCCCCCAGCAAAACGGGGAATCTGTGGCCTTTTCATGCCAGTTTTCCTGGCGTAAAGGACCACAGTTTTCCCGACGGCGTGGGGACATAGTCCCAATAACGGAGAATCCAGCCCCTCTATTTTGCTATCAAAACATTCTGCTATTTTGCTTTCAGACAGTGCTGACTTTTGTTATGATATTATCACTCTCTGCTATTTTGCTTTCAGACAGTGCTGACCTTTATTTTTAAAGTGATGTGGACGAACAGATTCACAGAACTGCCAATTAGCTTTTAACGAAAGAATGAAACATTTATTAAACATGAAAAGTTTGACTATAATACAGGACTCCTTCACCCCACCTATATCAAAGCTAAATACTGCAGATGCTGGAAGTCTGAAATAAAAACAAGAATGCTGGGAAAGCTCTATAGGACTGCTAACATTTATGGAAAGCCATTACCACCTACACTAGGACAAAGATTTTGTCTTCAATACTGTCATTACCAATTCCTTTGTCTTGTGTTCCATGACTTCTTTGTCATTTAATTTCCCCTATTCTCAAACCTATCCCTGACCTTCTATGTTGCTCCATTTGCCCTTCCCTCTTGTCTCAACAGCATAAAGCCCATCACATTTCTACCTCTCTCCATTTCAGGAGAAGAATCATACTGGACTTGAAACATTAACTCTATTCCTCTCCCCACAACTGCTGCAGACATGCTGAGTTTATCCAGCATGTTCCGTTTTTATTCCAGACCTCCAGCATCTGCAGTATTTAAGCTTTGATATCGGTGGGGTGAAGGAGTCCAGTATTATAGTCAAACCTTTAATGTTTAGTAAATGATTTATTCTTTTGTTGAAAACTAATTGAAAGTCCTGTGAATCTGTTCCTACACATCACAATGGTCTATTGACCCGGGGGGTTTCATTCTGGGATCTTATCGTCCAGTAGTGACACCAGCTGGGAACGTAACAGTTGAGAGGAGATTTACTAGAGCTGTTCAAAATCATGAGTGGACTAGATAGAGTGGACAGAGTGAGGCTATTCCCAGTGATTCGCCAGAGGGTACTGATTTCAAGAAGATTGGCAGAAGAAACACTCTGGACATGAGGAAAAACATTGGTGCAGTCAGTGGTTAGGATTGAGATTGAACTGTCTGAGAGTCTGCTGGAGGCAGGTTCAGCCAAGACTAAGAATAGCTGATTTTCTCTTCCACAGAATCAGCGTGGACATGGCTGCCTCCTGCGCTATAACCCATTTTATAATTCTATTCTGTCAGATCATGTAAACAGGTTGAATGTGAGGCTCTCAACCTCATTATAATACTGAAATAACGAACCCCACCTCCAGGGTTTGGGGTTTTTAAGAGATTGAAATTCAACCCTGTGATTCTAACTGAAAGCAAAAAGTATTTGAACAGTAAAGGTTTAGGAAAGCTGTGCAAGTGTCCCTGTCTGTGAAGGTTCTGATTGATTGTTGCTATTATTTTTGATTGCTTGCTTGACTTTCCTTCCAGTCTGCAGCTCTCGGAGGGGCCGCCCATCTGGTGAATTTCCAAAGCACGGACACAGTGGCCGGACTCTTGATGGCCAAACAATTTTACTACTGCCAAATGGCTGGATTTTCAATCCCAGCAGCAGAACACAGGTATGGAGCATTACAGAGTGGGCTGTCCAGCATGATCTGAAAGTGAGATTATTTATACATTTTGCAAGGTGAACTGAGGAATTTGCTGGAAGAATATGCTGGAAAAATATGTTCTAATCAAGTGCTTGCAAACTAATTAATTCCCTTAACATGCACATTCATTAACCTGCTTGTGTGACTATTGTTACGATGACCACACTTAACTTATCAGCCAGGAATTCCAAATCCCGACAAGCTCCCGGAGTTTCTGTGCCTGCACCGACCGGGAGCAGGCAGTGCATGCACCTTCCGGCAGTTAAATGGGTCAAAGAGTGGTCCCAAACGGTGTGCTCGACAGGGGGTGGGGCGAGGTCCTAATTAAGAAGCAGGAGAAGAGCAGGACAAACAGGACGACTTCCGACTATTTTAGACTGCACCGTGGGACGAGACGGGTGCCCGCTCTTCCCACTGCTGTTTGCGCTAGCTACAGAGCCCGCTGGCAATTGCTCTCTGGGCTTCAGAGGGTTGGAAGGGGCTGGTTCGGGGGGGAGGGGCGTTGGGGAGGGTGGAGCATAGGGTTTCATTGTATGCAGATGACCTGCTCTTGTACATTTTGGACCCGATGGCGGGGATGGACGGAATCATGGCGACCCTGGGGGAATTCAGCCGGTTTTCGGGGTACAAATTGAATATGACAAAAAGTAAAACGTTTGTAGTTCAGGAGAGGGGCCAAGGGGACCGGCTGAGGGAGCTGCCGTTCCAGTTAGTTGGGGACAGTTTCAGGTACCTGGGAATACAAGTGGCGCAGGATTGGGGTCGACTGCACAAGCTGAACCTGTTCCGGCTGGTAGATCAAATGCGAGTTCCGGAGGTGGGATGCGCTCCTGCTGTCGTTAGCTGGGAGAGTACAGACAGTTAAAATGACGGTCCATCCTAAGGTCTTATTCGTGTTCCAGTGTCTCCCCATTTTCATTCCACGTTCCTTTTTTAAGAGGGTAAGCAAGATCATTTTGGGCTTTGTATGGGCGGGCAAGTCCCCGCGAGTGAAGCGGGTGATGCTCGAGCGGAACCGGGGGGGGAAGGGGGGCTTGCACAGCCGATTTTCAGCAACTATTATTGGGCGGCTAACATAGCCATGATAAGGAAGTGGGTGGTGGGGGGGGATCGGCTTGGGAGCGGGTTGAGGCAGCCTCATGTAGGGGTACCAGTCTGGGGGCGTTGGTGACGGCGCCTCTGCCGTTCCCGCCGGCGTGCTTCTCCACCAGTCCTGTAGTGGTGGTGGCTCTTCGGATCTGGGGACAGTGGAGGAGGCAAATGGGAGCAACGGGAGCATCGGTCTGGTCCCCAATATGTGACAACCATCGGTTTGCCCCGGGGAGGTTGGACAGGGGGTTTCGGGTATGGAGGAGGGCAGGGATTGAGCGGATGGGAGATTTGTTTTTGGAAGGGAGCTTCCCTAGCTTGAGGGCGCTGGAGGCCAAGTTTAGGTTGACGAGGGGGAATGAATTCCGGTATATTGAGGTGCGGGACTTTTTGCGCAGGCAGGTGCCATCTTTTCCACTCTTGCCACTAAGGGGGATCCAAGATAGGGTAGTGTCTAGAGGATGGGTGGGGGAGGGAGGTTTTGTCGGATATTTACAAGGAGCTCATGGGGGCGGAGGAGACTCAGACCGAGGAGCTGAGGCATAAATGGGAGGAGGAGTTGGGAGGTGAGATTGAGGAAGCCCTGTGGACGGACACGCTGAGCAGGGTCAATGGGACTGCAACATGTGCCAGGCTGAGCCTGATTCAATTTAAGGTCGTCCACCGGGCCGACATGACAGTGTCTCGGATGAGTAGATTCTTCGGCGTAGAGGACAGATGTGTAAAGTGTCTGAGAGGACTGGCAGACCATGTCAACATGTTTTGGGCTTGTCCAAAACTTAGGAGATACTGGCAGGGGTTCGAGGACGTCATGTCTAGAGTACTGAACACGAGGTTGGCAACGAATCCAGAGGTGGTGATTTTTGGGGTTTCAGAGGCCCCGGAAGTCCAGGGGGAGAAAGAGGCCGACGTCTTGGCCTTTGCTTCCCTGGTAGCCCGGAGACGGATACTTCTAGCTTGGAGGGACTCAAAGCCCCCGAAGTCGGAAGCCTGGCTGTCAGACATGGCGAGTTTCCTGGGCTTAGAGAAAATCAAGTTCGTCTTGAGAGGGTCGTTGTTAGGGTTCGCCCGAAGGTGCCAACCATTCATGACTTTTTTGCAGAGAATTAATCGTCAGCAGGGGCGGAGGGGGGCGGGTGGGAGAGGGTTAGGGGAATGTATAGGGGGTCAATTAGGCAGATCTGGGTGGGACAGGCTACGGCAATTGCACTATGTACTTTGTTTACTGTACAGTCCTTTTGTTTTCTCGTTCTGTAATTCTACTGTTTACAATGCCAAAAAATACCTCATTAAAATTGTTCATTAAAAAAGAAGGAGAAGAGGCTCCAAGCAGGTAAAGGGCAGCAGTTGGCACTCACTAAGTACTGGGGGCCCTGGATATCTGAGAATCCAGGAAAGGTTTGGTGATTCTATGCTGCGGGCAGTTCGGTCATAGGTACCCAGGTAGTATCTCGGCACAGCTGAAGAGCTTTTTGTATTCATTCATGGGATTTGAACATTGTTGGATAGGCTAGCATTTATTGCCCGTCTCTAATTGCCCTTGAGAAGGTGATGGTGTGTTTCCTTCTTTGCCCACTGCAGTATAAGTATTGTAGGAGCACCTACACTGCTGTTAGGAAGGGAGTTCCAGGATTTTGATTCAGTGATAGTGAAGGAATGGTGATTATAGTTCGAAGTCAGGATGTTGGGTGACTTGGAGGGGAACTTGCAGGTGTTGGTGATCCCATGCATCTGCTGCCCGTGTCCTTCTAGGTGGCAGAGGTTGCAGGTTTTAAAGGTGCTGTCTAAGGAGCCTTGGTGAATTGCTGCAGTGCATCTTGTAATTGGCACACTGATGCCGCTGTGCATCTGTGGTGCAGGGAGTGGTCGTTTAAGGTGGTGGATGGAGTGCCTGTCAAGCAGACTGCTTTGTCTTGGATTGTATCGAGCTTCTTGAGTGTTGTTGGAGCTGTACTCATCCAGGCAAACATAGAGTATTCTGTCACACTCCTGTCTTGTGTCTTGTTGATGGTGAATCTTGTGACTTTATTTTCTTAGCACGTTTCTTGTACCTTAAACTTTGTCTACTTTAACAAAAGGCTACTGGTCCCTCACCGGGTGGTACCAAACATTTGGGATTCTGGTTCAGGGTCAGAACAACATTCGCTGACACTTATGACTTCTGTCATTGTCAACTATTTAAAAATTGTAATGCTGTAGGTAAAGTCTGACTTTATGCCATTAGTTAATTCCATGAGTTCATTACAGGTTGCAAATGTAATTTTATTGTCCTTTGCAAATCACAGCAATTAAAACATTGGCAATGAGCTCAACTGCAGGACATCTGATCTGCCTGGTTTAGGTCTTTAATTTATCTGTATTCTGTGTTTGTATCAACCCCTGTCCTAGTGACTCTTCCCAAGAAGCTGGATTACGATAACATGCTGAGATGTGTTCCTTTTATGCACCAAACTTTGAATCCCTCTGGTTTAAGACAAGTACCATGATTCTAATCAGTAAAACAATAAATTGGGTTGGTTTTTTAAAGTATATTTTATAACATTATTATTGGAATTTACATACGGGACGAGATTTACTGGCCTTCTTGCAGCCACCCTGTTTTCTCGCCATTGGCCGACAGCAGGATTGTCCTGTCGATGTCTGCAGCGTTTTATGTGGCTTGCCTGTTCCATCATTGGCTGCATTACTGAATGTAACACTGCTGTGCAAAATCACAATAGCCTTTTAAACTGAAAGCTGTTCCACAAATTATCACTGCAGGAATTTGCTGAAAACTCAATTGTTACAAACTGTAATTTAATCTTGGAATTGTTGCCATCTTGAGCATGGCTCAGTTGGTCGTACTCTTGCATTTGTGTGAAAAGATTGTAGGTTCAAACCCATCACAGGTTCGAGCATATAATTTAACAGTGCTGATTGTTTGTGCTACTAACTGGTTAATAAGATGGTAACCAATTGCCTGTTCTGGTGGTTTGGCGTACATTAAAGGTCCCGTAATATTATTTGAAGTGCTTTCTTGTTGCCCCGGTGAATATTCTTCTCTAAATCGGTACTGACAAAAGGTACATTTTTCAGGTCGTTCATTTAGTGGATCCTCTTTGTGGGTCATTTCTTTGCACAAAGAAGACTTGCATTTTGAGGTTTGGGCTCTTTAAAAATGCTGATAGCAAGCTGCAGCTGGCAAACAAATGTCCTGGAGCAGTCCGCAGGTGAGATTTTGGCTGGTGCCCAAGCTGCGTTGGGTGGCAGGTCAGGCTTTAACATGGGGAGCCACTACCTCAGAGGGGCGGCTCTGAGCCAGATTTGTTTTGTGGATCCAAGAGGGATACATTGCTCCTCCTAGCCCTATAAAAATAAAAATTTGTTACCGACAGGAGGGAAGGTTAATTTAAAGAACACTAATTCCTCCTCTCACCACCCATCTGTAAATAGAAAAGTATTTTTGATTTGCTTCCCTCTTTCCCAATCCCTCGGTTTTGGTGTGATCCAATTTTCAATTAATAACCCTGCAGCAAATCTGAGACGGAATAAACTCAAAAGGGTTAATTTATTTGTACACTCAAAATATGGAAAGGAGGGTCGCAATGTCACTCCCTCATATTCATACAGTAAAGGAGGGATAGAGAGAAGAAGGGTCTAGATTACAGAGACCACATAAATATTGTTTTGTGTGGGTTCCAGAATCAAAGTATAATTAGGTATTCCTTGACTGAAGTTGGCGGGTTGAAAACCAGTGCTGTATAATTCACTTTTCTGGTGAACTGGCTTCACAAGATGAGATAAATATGCAGAAATGAATCAGTCTTGTTGGCGATGGAACAGAATTTCCAGCAGAATGGTAAAACCCAGGATATTGATGGTAAAACAGTTGAAAGTCAAAGAGAGGTGATTAGATTCTTTCTTGTTGGACAAGGTCATTACCTGGCACTGTGTGACATGAATGATACATACAACTTAGCAGCCCAAACCTGAACATTGACCAGGTATTGCAGCATGTTGGCGCAGATTCTTCATTGTTTGAGAAGTTGCAAAAGGTATCAAACACTGTGCAACCATATAAGAACATCCCCACTTCTGTGTAGAGGTGGAAAGTTATTGAAAAAGTAGCTGAATACGGGAGAGAGCCAGTGTACAAAGCTATGTAAATATACTATTTTGCCATGTATATATCTTGCTCCGCGCGATTTCTCATTTCTTTTTTTTTTACGGGGGGGGGGGGGGGGTGGGTTATTGTTTGTAAGGGAGAAAAATTGTGTTAAAAACTGTAATAAATATATTTTTTTAAAAAGATAAAGTAGCTGAAGGTGGTTCGGCCTTGACCACTGCATTGAGGTACTCCTGCAATGTTATTCTGGCACTGAGATGGTTGGCACCCAACAATTGCAACCATCTTCCTTTGTACTAGGAATGGCTCCAGCCATTGGAGAACTTACCCCTTGATTCCATTGGCTCCAATTTTTCTAGGGCCCCTATAAGCCACGCTCAAATGCTGCATTAATGTCAAGGGCAGTGACTCTCACCTCACCTCTGGAATTCAGCTCTTTTGCCCACATTTAGTTCAAGGCTGTAATGCGGTCAGGAGCTGAGTGATCCTGGTGGACCCCAAACTGAACATCGATGAGCAGTGCTTGATGGCACACTCAATGACACCTTCCATTGCTTTGCTAATGATCAAAAATAGAGCATTATGCAGTAATTAGCCATATTAGATTTGTCCTGCTTTTTGTGGACACTTTCCACATTGCCGGGTAGATGCCAGTGTTGTAACTGTACTGAACAGCTTGGCTAGGGGTACAACTAGGTCGAAAGGGTTGTGAATCTATGGAATTCCTTGCCCAGTGAAGCAGTAGAGGCTCCTTCATTAAATGTTTTTAAGATAAAGATAGATAGTTTTTTGAAGAATAAAGGGATTAAGGGTTATGGTATTCGGGCCGGAAAGTGGAGTTGAGTCCACAAAAGATCAGCCATGATCTCATTGAATGGTGGAGCAGGCTCGAGGGGCCAGATGGCCTACTCTTGCTCCTAGTTCTTATGTTCTTATGTTCTTAAAGCACGTCTTCCATGTTATATCTGGTAAATTGACAGGGCCATAGCCTTTGCAGTATCAAATGTGCTCAGCTGTTTCTTGGTTTGAAGTGGAGAACATCAAATTGGCTGAAGACTGCCATTTATGATGAACAGGATCTCGGGAGGAGGCGAAGATGGATTGCCCACTCGAGACTTCTGGCTTGACTTGCACTGAAGTGCTGGTCTTCACCATCATTCAGAATGGGATGTTCATGGAGCCTTATCCTTCAATTATTTGTGTAATTGTCTGCCACCATTCACGATTGGATAGGACAGAACTACAGAGCCTGTGGGCAAAACGTTCTCAGAAACCGGCAAAGTGGGTTGGAAAAGTGCCATTCAAGCTGCTGACTGCAATGGCGGCTTTCTTATGACGGATCGCTCGTGGGGCGGCCTCTGATTGGCTCGCCCAGCCAGCAACTTAGAACCGCGAGGATCAGGGCACCATTTTTAAAAGCTGCTCCAGTGCATAGTGACCAAACCAGTTAACCCTGGAACCCGTACCGTCCGGCCACCCCCTGAGATTGCCCATGCAATGCTCAGACAGTGCCAGACGGTTACCAGAGTACTATTAGGGCGGTAACCGGGCATGACACTGTCCTTTGTGAGCGCTGCGCTAACCTGTGCTCTGTTGGACTGCCTGCTCGCCAAGTGAATGCTTTCGGAGGCCATTTGGGCTTCATGCCGTTCTGATTGATCGCACTGTCCTGTCATGGATGGATGTTTTGAAGGGGGATGATTCTGGAATGGTAATGTATTCAAATGAGGCTCCTGATGTTGACCATCTGGAAACATGCCCCATCACTGATGGGGGGGAGGGGACAATCACATCATGCATTAACATGACTTTGCACTTCTCGCAATATTTTCCACTCCCATAGCCAACCTCCCTGATGCAAACGGAATTGGAAAACCCCAGACTTGATCTGATCCGATGATTGTGAGATCACTTAGCTCTGCCTAATGCGTGCTATTTTTACTGTTTAAAATGAAGCTTCCTCAGGCTGGCCCCCCATTTTCAGATATGCCTGGTCCTGCTCTGGGTACACCCTCCTACACCTCTCAATGGTTTAGGTTTGATTCCTTGGTTTAATGGTCATAGTAAAATGAATGAAAAGCCAGATTAATTCTGCTGATGACCGACAGCAATTGAATTGCTAGATTTGTTCCAAGTCTAGAGCCTCGCAACGCAATGGAGGGTATCCCCAATGTGAAGGCAGGACTTCATCTGCACAAGGACAGTGTGGTGGTCACTCCTGCCAATACTATCCTGGTCGGATGCATTTGAAATTGGGTGAGGATGGTGTTATGTAGGTTTTTCCCTCTTGTTGGTTTCCTCGCCATGTGCTGCAGACCCAGTCTAGCAGCTGTGCCATTAGGGCTTGGTTGATAATGATGTTTCTGAGCCCTGTCTCTATACCACTGTGCCAATGTAGCCATCTGGGATGGCCACTTGTAACCAGGAACAGGGAACGTCGCAAAGCATAGCGGAAAGAATGAAGAATGCGAGATTCAGGCAGGCTCACGGCCTGAATGTATATTTGCGAGTGAGGAATCCAGACGGTATCGAAACCCCCAACCGATTAGCATTTGATGGCCCATCTCCGCCAGACAAAGGACTGATACTTGAGTGACCAATACAGTCCCAGACATTTCAGCGCTACTCCCTGTACTCGGGAAGCGTAAACAACAGGGTCAATGACCGCTTAGGACACGCCCAGCCATCAAGGCACCCACCCCTTTATTGGTTCGAATCGAACATAGCGATCAGGAATCACCCAATTAGTGGGGTCCAAACTGAAGGACTGCCCAAAAGAGCGCGAAAACCCCCAAGAATAAAAAGAGAGACCGCCATGTGTTCGGCCTCTCTTGGACCTGGCGCTCCGGAAACGTCCACCTCCAAGTGCAGCACCACCAGAAGCAAGTTCAAGTTCAACGCCCGCTACCAGACGGATGAGCCCAGCTGAGCAGCAGTTACTTCTCCAGACCCGATAGATCCAGATTCGAACAACGACCACTGTTCCTCTAACCTAAGCTGGGTGCCTGAAGTTAAGTACAGGTTGTCATAGTCAATAGGTGTAGTTTAACTAGTAGTGTTTACGTTGCATGATTAATTGTGTGTAAATAACGTACCCTTGACCTTGAACTAACTAACTGGTGTTTGGCTCTTTATCGATAGCCAGTTGAACCTTGTGGTGGTATCATTTAATACCTGGCGACTCTGAGCATTAGAATATTGATATCCAAAGGAACGCAGATATAGTGGATGCATTGGCTGCAATCTTCCAAAGACCCCTGAATTTTGGCACTGTCCCAGTGCATTTGAGAATGGCAAATGAATTGCCCCTATTTAAGAAAGCATAGAGACAGAAAGTAGAAAACTATGGACCCGTTACCCAGCATCTGTCATTGGCAAATCCATAAGAAGCAGTAGCAGGACATTTAAAAAAACCGTACACAATCAAGCAGAGTCAATAGAGTCATATGAAAGAAAAATCCTATTGGACACATTTATGAGGGTTCTTTGAGGATATAAATAGCTGGGCAGATAAAGGGGAACCACTCAAATTAGTGTTTTCAGATTTCCAAAAGATATTTGCTTGCATGTTATATGAAAGGTTACTGCACAAGGTAAGAGTTCTTGATGTTCAGATTAGCATTTAGCATGGATAGAGGATTGGCTAACTAACACCAAACAGAAAATTAGGATAAATAGATCATTTTAAGTTGGCCAGCTGTTACTGCTGAGTTGTGACAGAGATCAGTGCTGGGTGTCAACTATTTACGATCGATATCAGTGACTTGAATGAAGAGACTGACTGCATTGTAGCCAAATATGCTGATGGTACAAACATAGATGCACTGAGTTCTGAATGTGGGTGCATTTGAGTGCTATAGTGAGAATTTGGTGACTGAGGGATAATAAAGGTTCATTTCTATCTCAAGTCTAGTCTTTTTTTTATTTAGTTAATTAACTTAAAAGTTGCTGTTTGGTTTAGAAGAAGGTGAATTTTCAATCAGCTTTAAACAAAGGTTCTACTTGTAGCTACTTGCAGCTGGAGCTTGTTAATTAGTTAATTGGATTAGGCCAGTTTTCAGAGGCTAGATTCACAGTATAAATGTGAGCCAGCTACAGTGCAGACTTTGTTTGCACTGAGTGCTGAATTTGGGTGCATTTGAGTGCTATAGTGAGAGTTTGGTGACTGACGGAGTTAGGTGAGGAAGGAGTAAGGTGCTCCTTTCATTTCATTTCCTACATTTCCTCAAAGAGTGTGAAGGGAGCCGGGAGTTTACAGAGAGTGCAGTTGACTGGGAGCAGAGTCTGAGGGAGGAGTTCCAGTTGGTCCACCGGGCAGCTATATTCTGTAAGGTAAGAGGGATGGAGGCTAGGGCAGTTGCATGCTCATCCTGTAGGATGTGGGTGGTGAGGGATACCACCGGTATGCCCACTGACTATACCTACGGGAAGTGCACCCAACTCCAGCTCCTCAGAGACTGTGTTAGGGAACTGGAGCTGGAGCTGGATGAACTTCGGATCATCCGGGAGGCAGAGGGGGTAATAGACAAGAGTTACAGGGAGGTAACCTCACCCAAGGTACAGGGCAAGAGTAGTTGGGTTACAGTCAGGGGAAAGAAAACGAACGGCAGACAGCGCAGGGATCCCTCGTGGCCGTTCCCCTTCAGAACATGAATACCGTTTTGGATGCTGTTGGGGGGGATGACCTACCGGGGGAAGGCCCTAGCGGCCAGGTCTCTCGCAGTGAGTTTGGCTCTGGGGCTCAGAAGGGAAGGAGGGAGAATAGAAAAGCAATAGTGATGGGAGACTCAATGGTTAGGGGAGTAGATAGGAGATTCTGTGGTCGCGATTGAGACTCCCAGAAGGTATGTTGCCTCCCGGGTGCCAGGGCCAGGGATGTCTCAGATCGTGTCTTCAGGATCCTTAAGGGGGAGGGGGAGCAGCCAGAAGTCGTGGTGCACATTGGTACTAACAACGTAGGTAGGAAAAGGGGTGTAGATGTAATAAACAAGTTTAGGGAGTTAGGCTGGAAGTTAAAAGCCAGGACAGACAGAGTTGTCATCTCTGGTTTGTTGCCGGTGCCACATGATAATGAGGCTAGGAATAGGGAGAGATTGCAGTTCAACACCTGGCTGCAGGAATGGTGTAGGAGGGAGGCTTCAGGTATTTGGATAATTGGAGCGCATTCTGGGGAAGGTGGGACCTGTACAAGCAGGACGGGTTGCATCTGAACGAGAGGGGCACCAATATCCTGGGAGGGAGGTTTTCTAGTGCTCTTCGGGAGGGTTTAAACTAATTTGGCAGGGGAATGGGAACCGGATTTGTAGTCCAGCAACTAAGGTAGCCGATGTTCAGGACATCAAAGCATGTAGTGAGGCAGTGGGGAAGGTAACACTGACAAAGGAGAGTACTTTCAGGCACGGAGATGGGTTGAAGTGTGTATACTTCAACGCAAGAAGCATCAGGAATAAGGTGGGTGAACTTAAGGCAAGAATCGGTACTTGGGACTATGAAGTGGTGGCCATCATGGAAACTTGGATAGAAGAGGGGCAGAAATGGTTGTTGGAGGTCTCTGGTTATAGATGTTTCAATAAGATTAGGGAGGGTGGTAAAAGAGGTGGGGGGGCTGCATTAATTAGAGATAGTATAACAGCTGCAGAAAGGCAGTTCGAGGAGGATCTGCCTACTGAGGTAGTATGGGTTGAAGTCAGAAATAGGAAAGGAGCAGTCACCTTGTCGGGAGTTTTCTATAGGCCTCCCAATAGCAGCAGAGATGTGGAGGAACAGATTTGGAAACAGATTTTGGAAAGGTGCAGAAGTCACAGGGTAGTAGTCATGGGTGACTTCAACTTTCCAAATATTGAGTGGAAACTCTTTAGATCAAATAGTTTGGAAGGGGTGGTGTTTGTGTAGTGTGTCGAGAAAGCTTTACGAACACAGTATGTAGATTTTCCGACCAGAGGGGAGGCCATATTGGATTTGGTACTTGGTAATGAACCAGGACAAATGATAGATTTGTTAGTGGGGGAGCATTTTGGAGATAGTGACCACAATTCTGTGACTTTCACTTTAGTAATGGAGAGGGACAGGTTCGTGCAACAGGGCAAGGTTTACAATTGGGGGAAGGGTAAATATGATGCTGTCAGACAAGAACTGAAGTGCATAAGTTGGAAACATAGGCTGTCAGGAAAGGACACAATTGAAATGTGGAACTTGTTGAAGGAACAGATACTACGTGTCCTTGATACGTATGTCCCTGTCAGGCAGGGAAGAGATGGTCGAGTAAGAGAACCATGCTTGACAAGAGAGGTTGAATGTCTTGTTAAGAGGAAGAAGGATACTTATGTAAGGCTGAGGAAACAAGGTTCAGACAGGGCGCTGGAGGGATACAAGATAGCCAGGAGGGAACTGAAGAAAGGGATTAGGAGAGCTAAGAGAGGGCATGAAAAATCTTTGGCGGGTAGGATCAAGGAAAACCCCAAGGCCTTTTACACATATGTGAGAAATATGAGAATGACTCGAGCGAGGGTAGGTCCGATCAAAGACAGTAGCGGGAGATTGTGTATTGAGTCTGAAGAGATAGGAGAGGTCTTGAACGAGTGCTTTTCTTCAGTATTTACGAATGAGAGGCGCCATATTGTTGGAGAGGACAGTGTGAAACAGACTGGTAAGCTCGAGGAGATACATGTTAGGAAGGAAGATGTGTTGGGAATTTTGAAAAACTTGAGGACAGACAAGTCCCCCAGGCCTGACGGGATATATCCAAGGATTCTATGGGAAGCAAGAGATGAATTTGCAGAGCCGTTGGCTATGATCTTTTCGTCCTCACTGTGAACAGGGATGGTACCAGGGGATCGGAGAGTGGTGAATGTCGTGCCCCTGTTCAAAAAAGGGAATCGGGATAACCCTGGGAATTACAGGCCAGTTAGTCTTACTTCGGTGGTAGGCAAAGTTATGGAAAGGGTACTGAGGGATAGGATTCCTGAGTATCTGGAAAGACACTGCTTGATTAGGGATAGTCAGCACGGATTTGTGAGGGGTAGGTCTTGCCTCACAAGTCTTATTGAATTCTTTGAGGAGGTGACCAAGCACGTTGATGAAGGTAAAGTAGTGGATGTAGTGTACATGGATTTTAGTAAGGCATTTGATAAGGTTCCCCATGGTAGGCGTATGCAGAAAGTAAGGAGGCATGGGATAGTGGGAAATTTGGCCAGCCTCCTTTCGGTCTCCGCATCACCCCCATCTTGGCTATTAATGAGGCCAACTGCTCCTTGTGCTCCACCACCGCCTCCTCCACTTTCTGGATCGCCCGGCCCTAGAACTCCAGCCTCTGCTCCACTCTCTTAATACCCGCTTTGAGCAGCTCCACCAACTTGTCCAGGTCTTCTAGGGCCTCCCTCTTCTGCCACTGAACTTATCATTTAAAATATTCACCAGCTGCTCCATTGACCACTGGGCAGGCAGAACAGGCCCATGGCCCTCCGCCATCTTAATCTCTGGCTCACCGCCATCTTAATCTCTGGCTCACCTCGAAGACTCTCCTGCTCCAACAGCTCCCTTTTTCTCGACCCACTCCTAGTTCGTGGATCCATCCACCAGCCACACCAGAGAAGTTACACCTTCTCCAGGTACGCCTACACCTCTTTCCATCCAAAAGTTTCACCCCTCAGAAATATAAAGGACCCAAAAATGTCACCTTGAGTGGGAGCTACCAAATGTGCGACTGCTCGCTCCATGGCACCACCGGAAGTTGAAACCTATTTTCATAAGGGATCTGCCATTTAAAGCAAAGATGAAGAGAAATTCCTTCTACCAGAGGGTCATGAATCTTTGGAATTCTGTAGCCCAGAAAGCTGTGAAGGCTGAGTCATTGAACATATTCAGGGCTGAGAGAGACAGATTCTTGACCTATAGGTGCATCCATGGTCATGGGGAACAGGTACCAGTTGAGGGCAAGATCAGATCAATCAGCCTGTGTGGTCAGTGCCGCATCCTATGTGCATTCTTCCTTTCCTGCTATCTTGTGATGGCCACAACTGTTCCTGATGCTGGCTGGTCGATGCCCGCTGCTCATCTTGCCCAACCTCTTCCATCATCCAAATCAATCTGGCAACAATAGCATCCGTGATGAGCAGATGATGCTCACTGAGGGCAAGTATGGCAAAACAAAAATCAGAAGCAATCATTCTGGATGCTAATAATAATCTTCCTGACAATCCAAACAGCACAATGGCACAAGCATACTCTGAAAATTAGGTGCTCCTTTAAATACTGCCTCAGTAGCTCTGAAAGACAAGGGACGACAGGATTCTTTGTTGCCCGACGCAGATATTCTAATCGACGATTGGGCAGAGAATCCCTGTTTCCGACCGAATTGGGAGTGGCACCTGTTTTCGAATGCTCCGCCCCCCTCCAAAATAGCGTCACCGAGGAGTACGCCGCACGCCGTAGGGACGTTACCTCAAGGCCCTCCCCTGATGCTCCGCCTCCGATGGGCCTAGTTCCCAACGTGTGCTCTCAGTTTTCAGGAACCCAGCATGGCTGCTGTTGACTGTGTCCAGCGGTGCCAAAGTCAGCGGGGAGCCGTGCTGCTCGCCGAGGGGGCTTCGGCGAGGGCTCGGGGACTGGTGGGAGTGGCCAGGGGGCGACAAAGGGGTGTCCAGGTGGACACTATCTGGCAGGCCGGGTCCGCGCATGACCGGCGCCATGTTGTGCGGCGCGACCGCTGCCAGTCGCCGCTGTGCGCATGCGCAGCCACGGGGCCAGCAATTCTCCGGTCGTTCATTTTGTGGAGGCCGGCGGTTCTCTGTGGTGCGGCTGCTAGCCCCGCACCGGTCAGAGCCTCGGTGCGGGTGCGGCACCAACATTTCCGTCGTAAAACCAGACACATCCTCCGGACATAACCTCAAAATCAGAGAATCCAGCCCCAGTTCTGTTAAATCTCACTGGTGAGTTAGGAATTCCAGGACTTTCTATTAAAATTGTGTAGAATGGCCTGAATGTACATGTAGTCATGAGGCTGCCACCTGCCTTTGTGGAGGGGCATAAGGAATGTTTTGCTTGCCTTGATTTTGTATTTTTGGATCCTGTGATAACTTTATATGGCGGTAAACTTTTCTTGTTATTATGAAGTTATATAATATTAGCGCAAGTTGGCTTTTTTGTTGAACAAGATAATCACTGTTCCCAACAGCAAAGATGCATCTGTTCTTAACACAACCATTTTAGTTTGGGAAGTCAGACCTTGTTTATTTACCTGTTTTTAAATTTATGTTTGTGTTCAAAATTTATGTTTTCTCCTTTTACGACATTTACGTTCAACTTTTTACTTTCTCAGCACTATCATCTCTTGGGGAAGGAGTCGAGAAAAAGATGCATTTGAATATTTGCTCAAACAATTTCCATCCACTCCTATTTCAATAGTCAGTGACAGTTATGACATTTTCAACGCCTGTAAGCAAATCTGGGGAGATGATCTTAAAAATTGTGTTGAGCAGAGGAACGAGGATTCAGTGGTGGTTATTCGGCCTGATTCAGGGGATCCTGTAGACACCATTATGGAGGTACTTTAGAGACTTATGTTTTGAGGAATTTATGCCATTTTTACTGTGGCTTTGGACAAAATTTATACTTCTACATATGGAATACTGTTCCCATATAAATTTAGGAAGTTATAGCCCAGATTCCAGTGCAGGTAAGTGATGAAATGAAATTAAATGAAAATCGCTTATTGTCACAAGTAGGCTTCAATGAAGTTACTGTGATAAGCCCCTAGTCACCACATTCCGGCGCCTGTTCGGGGAGGCTGTTACGGGAATTGAACCATGCTGCTGGCCTGCCTTGGTCTGCTTTCAAATTCAGCGATTTAGCCCTGTGCTATACAGCCCCCATGATCAATGACCACTAAAGCGAGGTTGTAGTCCAACTGAAGGCTTTAATAAGCTAGTTATTTCTCCCAGCAGCTCAGGTACAGAATGAAGGCTGCTGGGGCGGCATGGGTTCTTATAACCCGCCTAGCAGGGCGGAGCTATCATACATTCTAACCAATAGAAAGCATACAGTTTCCACCAATGGTGCTTTAGCCTATCAGGTACCATAATACCTATAATACCACATTCACCCCCTGTTAAAAAAAGAGTCCGGCGGGGGTGGTGGCCTGAAACTACAAAACATGGCAATGTGGTATAATTAGTTATGGAGGTACCGTAATACCTCCGTACAGTGTTTAGTAACTATTTACAATTCTGATAGCTATGTACATTTGATGGTTTATCTTTACAGTTTACAATTAAAATGAAGCAATCAGTCGATCGGGGGCCCTGGTCGTCCTCTGTGATCGTCGGAGCTTTGGTGTTGACTCCGATGGAGGCTCGGGCCTCTGTGACTCCGGGAGCGTGGCTTCGATCACCATGGCAGCTTTGGCACCCCTAGATGGCGCTAGTGGGAAAAACGGTTGACCTGGGAAGGGAACGCCTGCAGAAAGCGTCGGTGGGTGGGGGGGCCTAGACGGGGCCGGCGGAAGAACCGATCCTCATGTAAGGTGCTGCGGTGGAGGGGAGGGTGGGACTGGTGGCTGGGTTGCGCGTGGAGTTCTGGTGGGCGCCAGGTCCTGTAGGGAGACTGTATCTTGTCGGCCTTCGGGGTATGCCACGTAGGCGTACTGGGGGTTAGCATGGAGCAGATGGACCCTCTCGACCAACGGGTCCGACTTGTGCGCCCGCATGTGTTTTCGGAGCAGGATGGGTCCGGGTGCTGCCAGCCAGGTCGGGAGCGAGGTCCCAGAGGAGGACTTCCCAGGGAAGACAAGGAGACGTTCGTGGGATGTCTGATTGGTGGTCGTACAAAGCAGTGAGCGGATGGAGTGGAGGGCATCCGGGAGGACTTCTTGCCAGCGGGAGACTGGGAGGTTCCTGGACTCTAGGGCCAGTAGGACGGTCTTCCAGACCATTCCGTTCTCCCTCTCTACCTGTTTGTTACCCCGGTGGTTGTAACTGGTCATCCTGCTCGAGGCGATGCCCTTGCTGAGCAGGAATTGACGCAGTTCGTCGCTCATAAAGGAGGACCCCCTATCACTGTGTATGTAAGCGGGGAACCCGAACAGTGCAAAGATGCTATGGAGGGCCTTGATGACGGTGGTTGCGGTGATGTCGGGGCAGGGGATGGCGAATGGGAACCGGGAGTACGCGTCAATCACGTTCAGGAAGTATGTGTTGCGGTCGGTGGAGGGGAGGGGGCCTTTGAAGTCCATGCTGAGGCGTTCAAAGGGACGGGAAGCCTTTATCAGGTGCGCTTTCTCTGGTCGGTAGAAGTGCGGTTTGCACTCCGCGCAGATTTGGCAGTCCCTGGTGGCTGTCCTGACCTCCTCGATGGAGTAGGGCAGGTTGCGGGTGATCCCCGGGTGGCAGAGGTCCTCGTGGAGGGCTCGGAAGCGGTCCACCTGTGCGGTGGCACATGTGCTGCGGGACAGGGCGTCAGGAGGCTCGTTTAGCTTCCCGGGCTGATACAAGATTTTGTCGTTTTTTATCTTGCCCCGCTGTGCATTATCAAACATGAAAGCAACCGACTGTTGGTCCGTGAGGAGAGTGAATCTCCTGCCGGCCAGGTAATGCCTCCAATGTCGCACAGCTTCTACTCTGGCCTGGGCCTCCTTTTCGACTGAGGAGTGGCGGATTTTGGAAGCATGGAGGGTACGAGAGAAGAAGGCCACGGGCCTGCCCGCTGGTTGAGGGTGGCCACCAGAGCTGCGTCGGACGCATCGCTCTCGACCTGGAAGGGGAGGGACTCGTCGATGGCGTGCATCGTGGTCTTTGCAGTGTCTGCTATGTTGCGGCTGAATGCCTGGCGGGCCTCTATCGACAAAAGCTGTGGATTGGATCAGGGGACGGGCCTTGTCCGTGAAGTTGGGGACCCACTGGGTGTAGTAGCTAAAAAACCCTAGGCAACGTTTCAGGGCCTTGGAGCAGTGAGGGAGGGGGAACTCCATAAGGGGGCGCATGCGTTCAGGGTCGGGGCCTATAACTCCATTTCGCACTACGTTGCCGAGGATAGCTCGGCGGTCGGTGCTAAACACGCATTTATCCTTGTTGTATGTAAGGTTAAGGATTTTAGCGGTCTGGAGAAATTTTCGGAGGTTGGTGTCGTGGTCCTGCTGGTCATGGCCACAGATGGTGACGTTATGGAGATACGGGAATGTTGCCCGTAAACCGTACTGGTCAACCATTCGGTCCATCTCCCGCTGGAAGACCGAGACCCCGTTGGTGACATCGAAGAGAATCCTTAAGAAGTGATAGAGCCGCTCATCTGCCTCGAAGGCAGTGTATTTGCGGTCACTAGTGCGGATGGGGAGCTGGTGGTAGGCGGACTTGAGATCCACCGTGGAGAAGACCTTATAATGTGCGATCCTAGCAGGGCGGAGCTATCATACATTCTAACCAATAGAAAGCATACAGTTTCCACCAATGGTGCTTTAGCCTATCAGGTACCGTAATACCTATAATACCACAGTAAGCATGTGTATTGAATGTGCTATTTGCCTCCCTACTGTTACAAGTTCAACGTTTCACTCCATAAACTCTTGTTGTAGTTAGATAATAACCTCCGGAGTTCAGCAGTGATTGCGTGTCAGAGTAAACATATTATTACATATTTGCAATATGAAATCACCTGCTCACAGGATTCCTCAATCAGCCGATCAATTCCTGCATTAAAGGAGTATATCTTGTGGGGATTGGTTGGTACTTATATGCTTGCGTTCAAATTCAGCCCAGAAAAAGGAAAAGAAGGCTGATCCTGTCAGCTTTGGACACCCCAAATTTTTATTTAAACACTGTTGAAATGTGAACACTTGGCAAAGCAGACATAGGGCGGACACTTTCCCCCTCCTCCATAATGTGTTTTGTAATGATAGAATCATAGAATTTACAGTACAGAAGGAGGCCATTCGGACCATCAATCTGCACTGGCCCTTGGAATGAGCACCCTACTTAAGGCCACAACTCCACCCTATCGCCATAAACCAGTAACCCCACCTAATTTTTTTTGACTCAAAGAGGCAATTTAGCATGGTCAATCCACCAAACCTGCGCATCTTTGGACTGTGGGGGGAATTTGAAAAAGCGCGGGAGCTGCGAGGCAGAGGGGACCGTTTAAAAGGTCGCTGCCTGGGGTGAGGTAAGTACTGATTAACAACTTACTTACTTTGCAGGCCAAGTCGATTTCAGCAGGAGCGGAGCAGGCTAGTCCATTTCAGCGGGGGCAGTGCGGAAGTGATTTCTGGGAGGTAAGTTTCTCCTTTAAATTTTTTAAAAAAAAATTCTAGTGTTTAAGGTGGGAACAGGAAGTCGACCCGCGGACTTCTGGGAAGACCCTCACCAATAAATTCTGGTGGAGAGGAAACCCATTGGTGTGAGGTAAGTACCATATTTTATTATTGTTATTAATATATTTTTTTATATAAAAATTTTTAATTTAGTTGTTAGCCAGATCTTGGTAGAAAGTTAGAGGAATGGCAGGGAAGGGAGTGCAATGTTCCTCCTGCAGGATGTTTAAGGTGAGGGATGCCGTTAGTGTCCCTGCTGATTTTACCTGCAGGAAGTGCTGCCATCTCCAGCTCCTCCAAGAACGAGTTAGGGAACTGGAGCTGGAGTTGGAAGAACTTCGGATCATTCGGGAGGCAGAGGGGGTCATAGATAGCAGCTTCAGGGAATTAGTTACACCAAAGATTGGAGATAGATGGGTAACTGTAAGAGGGACTGGGAAAAAACAGTCAGTGCAGGGATCCCCTGCGGTCGTTCCCCTGAGAAACAAGTATACCGCTTTGGATACTTGTGGGGGGGATGACTTACCAGGGGTAAGCCATGGGGTACGGGCCTCTGGCACGGAGTCTGTCCCTGTTGCTCAGAAGGGAAGGGGGGAGAGGAGCAGAGCATTAGTAATTGGGGACTCGATAGTCAGGGGCACAGATAGGAGATTTTGTGGGAGCGTGATAGACTCCCGTTTGGTATGTTGCCTCCCAGGTACAAGGGTACGTGATGTCTCGGATCGTGTTTTCCGGGTCCTTAAGGGGGAGGGGGAGCAGCCCCAAGTCGTGGTCCACATTGGCACTAACGACATAGGTAGGAAAGGGGATAAGGATGTCAGGCAGGCTTTCAGGGAGCTAGGATGGAAGCTCAGAACTAGGACAAACAGAGTTGTTATCTCTGGGTTGTTGCCCGTGCCACGTGATAGTGAGATGAGGAATAGGGAGAGAGAGCAATTCAACACGTGGCTACAGGGATGGTGCAGGCGGGAGGGATTCAGATTTCTGGATAACTGGGGCTCTTTCTGGGGAAGGTGGGACCTCTACAGACAGGATGGTCAACATCTGAACCTGCGGGGCACAAATATCCTGGGGGGGAGATTTGTTAGTGCTCTTTGGGGGGGTTTAAACTAATGCAGCAGGGGCATGGGAACCTGGATTGTAGTTTTAGGGTAAGGGAGAATGAGAGTATAGAGGTCAGGAGCTCAGATTTGACGTCGCAGGAGGGGTCCAGTGTTCAGGTAGGTGGTTTGAAGTGTGTCTACTTCAATGCCAGGAGTATACGAAATAAGGTAGGGGAACTGGCAGCATGGGTTGGTACCTGGGACTTTGATGTTGTGGCCATTTCGGAGACATGGATAGAGCAAGGACAGGAATGGATGTTGCAGGTTCCGGGGTTTAGGTGTTTTAGTAAGCTCAGAGAAGGAGGCAAAAGAGGGGGAGGTGTGGCGCTGCTAGTCAAGAGCAGTATTACGGTGGCGGAGAGGATGCTAGATGGGGACTCATCTTCCGAGGTAGTATGGGCTGAGGTTAGAAACATGAAAGGAGAGGTCACACTGTTGGGAGTCCTCTATAGGCCTCCAAATAGTTCTAGGGATGTAGAGGAAAGGATGGCGAGGATGATCCTGGATAAGAGCGAAAGTAACAGGGTAGTTATTATGGGAGACTTTAACTTTCCAAATATTGACTGGAAAATATATAGTTCGAGTACATTAGATGGGTCGTTTTTTGTACAGTGTGTGCAGGAGGGTTTCCTGACACAGTTTGTTGACAGGCCAACAAGAGGCGAGGCCACATTGGATTTGGTTTTGGGTAATGAACCAGGCCAGATGTTGGATTTGGTGGTAGGTGAGCACTTTGGGGACAGTGACCACAATTCGGTGACATTTACGTTAAGAATGGAAAGGGATAAGTATACACCGCAGGGCAAGAGTTATAGCTGGGGGAAGGGAAACTATGATGCCATTAGACGTGACTTGGGGGGGGATAAGGTGGAGAAGTAGGCTGCAAGTGTTGGACACACTGGATAAGTGGAGCTTGTTCAAGGATCAGCTACTGCGTGTTCTTGATAAGTATGTACCGGTCAGGCAGGGAGGAAGGTGCCGAGCGAGGGAACCGTGGTTTACCAAAGAAGTGGAATCTCTTGTTAAGAGGAAGAAGGAGGCCTATGTGAAGATGAGGTGTGAAGTTTCAGTTGGGGCGATGGATAGTTACAAGGTAGCGAGGAAGGATCTAAAGAGAGAGCTAAGACGAGCAAGGAGGGGACATGAGAAGTATTTGGCAGGAAGGATCAAGGAAAACCCAAAAGCTTTCTATAGGTATGTCAGGAATAAGCCAATGACTAGGGAAAGAGTAGGACCAGTCAAGGACAGGGATGGGAAGTTGTGTGTAGAGTCTGAAGAGATAGGTAAGATACTAAATGAATATTTTTCGTCAGTATTCACTCAGGAAAAAGATAATGTTGTGGAGGAGAATGCTGAGCTCCAGGTAAATAGATTAGATGGCATTGAGGTACGTAGGGAAGAGGTGTTGGCAATTCTGGACAGGCTGAAAATAGATAAGTCCCCGGGACCTGATGGGATTTATCCTAGGATTCTCTGGGAGGCCAGGGAAGAGATTGCTGGACCATTGGCTTTGATTTTTATGTCATCATTGGCTACAGGAATAGTGCCAGAGGACTGGAGGATAGCAAATGTGGTCCCTTTGTTCAAAAAGGGGAGCAGAGACAACCCCGGCAACTATAGACCGGTGAGCCTCATGTCTGTAGTGGGTAAAGTCTTGAAGGGGATTATAAGAGACAAGATTTATAATCATCTAGATAGGAATAATATGATCAGGGATAGTCAGCATGGCTTTGTGAAGGGTAGGTCATGCCTCACAAACCTTATCGAGTTCTTTGAGAAGGTGACTGAACAGGTAGACGAGGGTAGAGCAGTTGATGTGGTGTATATGGATTTCAGCAAAGCGTTTGATAAGGTTCCCCACGGTAGGCTATTGCAGAAAATACGGAGGCTGGGGATTGAGGATGATTTAGAGATGTGGATCAGAAATTGGCTAGCTGAAAGAAGACAGAGGGTGGTGGTTGATGGGAAATGTTCAGAATGGAGTTCAGTCACAAGTGGAGTACCACAAGGATCTGTTCTGGGGCCGTTGCTGTTTGTCATTTTTATCAATGACCTAGAGGAAGACGCAGAAGGGTGGGTGAGTAAATTTGCAGACGATACTAAAGTCGGTGGTGTTGTCGATAGTGTGGAAGGAAGTAGCAGGTTACAGAGGGATATAGATAAGCTGCAGTGCTGGGCTGAGAGGTGGCAAATGGAGTTTAATGTAGAGAAGTGTGAGGTGATTCACTTTGGAAGGAATAACAGGAATGTGGAATATTTGGCTAATGGAAAAGTTCTTGAAAGTGTGGATGAGCAGAGGGATCTAGGTGTCCATGTACATAGATCCCTGAAAGTTGCCACCCAGGTTGATAGGGTTGTGAAGAAGGCCTATGGAGTGTTGGCCTTTATTGGTAGAGGGATTGAGTTCCGGAGTCAGGAGGTCATGTTGCAGCTGTACAGAACTCTGGTACGGCCGCATTTGGAGTATTGCGTACAGTTCTGGTCACCGCATTATAGGAAGGACGTGGAGGCTTTGGAACGGGTGCAGAGGAGATTTACCAGGATGTTGCCTGGTATGGAGGGAAAATCTTATGAGGAAAGGCTGATGGACTTGAGGTTGTTTTCGTTAGAGAGAAGAAGGTTAAGAGGAGACTTAATAGAGGCATACAAAATGATCAGAGGGTTAGATAGGGTGGACAGTGAGAGCCTTCTCCCGCGGATGGAAATGGCTAGCACGAGGGGACATAGCCTTAAACTGAGGGGTAATAGATATAGGACAGAGGTCAGAGGTAGGTTCTTTACGCAAAGAGTAGTGAGGCCGTGGAATGCCCTACCTGCTACAGTAGTGAACTCGCCAACATTGAGGGCATTTAAAAGTTTATTGGATAAACATATGGATGATAATGGTATAGTGTAGGTTAGATGGCTTTTGTTTCGGTGCAACATCGTGGGCCGAAGGGCCTGTACTGCGCTGTATTGTTCTATGTTCTATGTTCTAAACCGGAGGACCCGGAGGAAACCCACGCAGATACGGGGAGAAAGTGCAAACTCCACACAGACAGTCACCCGAGGCTGGAATTGAACCCGGGACCCTGGAGCTGTGGTATGGTTGGAACTGGTTGGATTTTTATTACAATCCAACTGTTTCATGGTTGCTGAAATGGAATTTTAAAAATTCCAGATAATTTTCGATAATAAATTTTAATTTTCAAATTACTCCAGTAGAGTTTGAACGCATTTTCTTTTTTAAAAATAAATTTTGAGTCCTCAATTATTTTTTTCCAATTAAGAGGCAATTTAGCATGGCCAATTCACCTAACCTGCACATCTTTGAGTCGTGGGGGCTGAGATCTACGCAGACACGGGGAGAATGTGCAAGCTCCAGACTGTGACACGGGGCCGGGATCAAATCCGGTTCCTCACCACCGGAGGCAGCAGTGCTAACCACTTTGCCATTGTGCCGCCGAGTGAAAACCTATTCTTTGGGTTATTAGGCCAGTCTTCAGGGTTATCAATCTAGTAACATAACCAAGATACTACCAGGCTCCAAAAAAGGCTGAGTAATCGAAACCCAACTCCTTGACAGCTTGAGGAGACCATAAAAAATGCTGCTAACTGGCTATAAATGGATCATATAAAGGAATTTAGAGATCTGGAATAAAAGTCACATCATTGTTGTAAAGGTGCTTTTTCTGAGATTGAGTTTGAGATTTATTGTTGGGGTGGAACAGAGGGAATTTTATTACTTGATGTTCAAAATGGAAAAACATTCCATTCCCCAGCACTAATTCTAACCGGACAAGCACAAACCAAGGCAGCGAGTGGAATAATTCCACTGCAAAATTTTGCTCTTGCTTCAAGAAATCAAAAAAAAAGTCTTCAAAATCTCTCTCGCCATGCAGGGGATCATGGAAACCTATATCCCAAATCCTGCCTTTCGGGCTGTGTAAATATCAATGAAGCATTCAGCTGACATTAAATTGTGACCACCTCAATAAATGCAATAGTGATTCACAACCTTTTTCATCAGGAGTTGCAAATCATTTGCTACCGTGGTAGCCGCCAAGCTTATACTGTCCTCATATGAACACCACTGAAGTGTTTTGTCAGATGATCTTTCTATTTGTTCAAAAAGAAAAAGCAGAGCATACAATGCAATGTATTCTGTGCAGCTATGAAGTGGAGGATACCTGCTTTAAAAAATCAACAACACAGTAAGAAGAAAAATGCAACACATGCATAACAATGCAATAATTGTATTTGTTTCGTCAGTAACTCATGTCAGAGGTCACATCTTCCCACATGAACTGCAATTATAATCACTTTTCCAATTGTGAAAACATGGTTAAATGCACCTTAAACATTATACTGTTATGTAATTTGGAATAACACAAGCTGCCACTTGATGCAGTTTTGAGTAAAAGATGCTCCAGACTTTGAAGTGCGTTCAATGTGTTTTATTGAACTATTAGCACAGTTCTCAATGAGTTTGCCTCTCTGCTAATCTAAATGTAGTAACTCGGTCTAACTGAACCAGCCTTGCTCTAAGCCACGTGCTGGGGTGTGATGCTGAGGATACACCCTGTCTCACTCTGTAGATGGTGGTCTGTGGAAAGAGGTGGGGTGTGAGTGCCTCATCCCTTTTATAGTGAGATTACCACCCCTGAGTGTCCTGACTGCTCATTGATCGTGTCCTATTCTATGAGTTCATTAGCTGCATGTTTGCATATCATGACATATACATCCATGGTGGGCAGTATAGGTGTTGACATGTGGTGCCAGGGGCATGGTGGTGGTGGTGACCCACCCTGCGTGGCCTGGGGGGGTTGCCCATCCTCGCACATCGCTGCCTACTGGTCTGCCTGGTGGCGGGAGGGGGTGGAGGGCTGTAGGATAGGGTTGGTACCCAGGGCATGGAGCTAGTGATTCACCCTGGCCACCCTGAGGAGGTCGTGCAGCTTCTTCTGGCACTGTTGCCCAGTTCTGGTGATGGGGCCCATGGTCTCTGCCACCTGCAACTCCGGGACCGGGGTCATAGAACTCATGTGATTTAGTCCTGGCGACAGCACTTAGTCTCTGAAACGGAGAATTCTGGCTATTATCTTTATGATACTAAAGTTAGTAATACTACGTTGTGGGTGGCATAGAGGCGCAATGGTTAGCACTGCTGCATCACGGAGCTGAGGACCCAGATTCAATTCCAGCCTCGGGTGACTGTCTGTGTGGAGTTTGCACTTTCTCCCCGTGTCTGCATGGGTTTCGTCAGGGTGCTCCGGTTTCCTCCCACAGTCCAAAGGTGTGCAGTTTAGGTGGATTGGCCATGCTAAATTGCCCCTTAGTGTAAAAAAAAAGATTAGGTGGGGTTACTGGTTTATGGGTATAGGGTGGAGATGTCGCCTTAAGTAGGGTTCTCATTCCAAGAGCCGGTGCAGACTTGATGGGCCGAATGTCCTCCTCCTGCACTGTAAATTTTAGATTCTATTGTCACAAAACACACTACAGAGGAGGTGAAAATGTTCGCCTATGTCAGCTTTGCAAAGTGTCCACATTTCGACATAAACATTTGGGGTGTCCAAAGCTGACAGGATCAGCCTTCTTTTCCTTTTTCTGGGCTGAATTTGAACACAAGCATATATGTACCAACCAATCCCCACAAGACGTACTCCTTTTATGCAGGAATTGATCGGTTGATTGGGAATCTGTAAGCAATGTGGACAGGGATTGGTTGCCTTTTTCTTGGGTGGTCCACAGAGGTAATGATGATGAATAGCTTAATATAGATCATCACCAGAATACTTTTGTAAAACCGCGTAGACAATGCCAAGCTTCTAACTAAGCCAGCTGTTGCTATTGTCATGCCTAAATTATTAACTTAATTCACATTTATGAGCTTTGATGACTGTCCAGCAGAGGTGATGTGCAGGTTTTATGGAGGTGATTAAAATGATAAAGGCCACAGTTTGAGCTATTGTGCAGCAATGATCATTTTCTCATAACCTGCAGGTCATTAGAATTCTGGAAGAAGTCTTTGGAAGTACCTTGAACCGTCAGGGCTATAAGCTGCTACCATCTTTCATCCGTGTCTTTCAAGGAGACGCAATAAATCTAAATTCCATAGAAAAAGTATGTGGATTTTTGTTTTCAATATTTTATTGGAGTCACAAATGAACTTCATCCATAAAGGTTTACTGTCAAATCTGGATTTTTATTTTGTCTTTCAGATCCTAACAGCTCTTAAAAATGAAGACTGGAGTGCAGAGAATATTGTTTTTGGTTGTGGCGGTGCTCTTCTGCAGAAACTCAACAGAGACACGCTGAATTGCTCTTTCAAATGTAGCTATGTTGAACAAAATGGAAAAGGGGTAAAAATGCTTACTGGCTTGAGTTACAAATAATAAGAAAATCTCCGGATAAGGACTACAGCTGGTAGCACACTAAGACTTTGAGAATGTGAATGGGCATTGCCAGAAAATATCATCCAACAGACCTCTGATTTTACAGAGGGTAGGAACAAATGATTATGCCGCATTTTTACGCCCCCGCAAATGATGCTGTCTCATTGCATACATACCTGTCATCTCAATAGCTATCAAATATTTTGCTAAGTTTTGATTATTTTTGATGCATGGGTATGTTTTCCGGTTCATCAGTGTGGTTAAAATATATTATTTTATTATTTCAAAAGGACGATGTAGGGCAGACTGGAAATTGGGCCTGCACTGCGGTCCAACATTATGGTTGGAAAGTCGTGGACAATGTGCAAGTGTATTTTAAATTTTAATGATCCATTTCCAATGGGCAAAGCTTCCCTTCCTGCAGGACGCGATCCCTTTTCAGCAATCCTTCCTAAACCGGTGTTCAACTTTGTCCTTTGAATACACAACCATCACTGAGTGAGTGTTTTAAGATGATGTCGAAGGATGAAACAAAGATCATTCAAAAATTGCACCTTTTGGTTGACATTTATATTTGCATATACTTGTTATAAAGACATTTTGACTGCCTTGACTAATTTCAAAACCTTAAATAAATATCTATGAATAGTCTTTGAATGATAGACCCATAAATGTACAGGTTGGAAAGAGACTATTGTGTCCGTACTAGCCGACAGTAGCCAACCAGCTTAATTCCGCTTTTCAGCTCTTGGTCCATAAGCTTGTAGGTTACTTCAAGTGCGTAACCAAGTATTCTTTTCAAATGTTACGAGGGTTTCTGCCTCCACCACCCTTTTCAGGCAGTGAGTTCCAATTCACCACCACCCTCTGGGTAAAAAGTAATTCCCCTCAAATCTCCTCTAAATCCCCTACCTCGAACCCTAAATCTATGCCCTCTGGTTACGGACCTCTCAACCGAGAGGAATTGGGCCTACCTACTCTGTCCAGATCCCTCATAATTTTATACACTTCAAAAAAGTCACCCCGGGCCACCTCTGTCCCAAAGAAATCAAGTCTATCTTATCCAATCTTTCCTCACAATTAGAATTCTCCAGTCAAGGGAAAATAAATCTCCTCTGTAACTTCTTGAGTGCAGTCATATCTTTCCGAGAGTGCGGTGGGCAGAACTGCACTCTGGCTGTGTCTTGGTCAATTCCAGCACTATCTTCCCGCTCTTTTATTCTATATCTCGGCGATGGCAAGTACCCCATATGCCTCTTAACCACCTTTTCTGCTTATTCCCCACTTTCAGGAATCTGCCAACATGCACTCCAAGGTCACTCTTTTCCTCTCCATATCTCAGTTTCCTATCATCAATTGTGTAAAATCACAGCATGGTAAAGCTGCTCACATTTTGAGTTACATAGATATATAGAAACATAGAAGATAGGAGCAGGAGGAGGCCTTTTGGTCCTTCGAGCCTGCTCCGTCATTTATCACGATCATGTGGCAGATCATCCAGCTCGATAGCCTAATCGTGCTTTCTCCCCATAACCTTTGATCCCATTCCCCCCAAGTGCCATATCTAGCTGCCTCTTGAATATATTCAATGCTTTAGCATCAACTACTTCCCGTGGTAATGAATTCCACAGGCTCACCACTTTTTGGATGAAGAAATGTCTCCTCATCTCTGTCTGAAATGATTTACTCTGAATCCTCAGACTGTGACCCCTGGTTCTGGACTCACCCACCATCGGGAACATCTTCCCTGCATTTACCCTGTCTAGTACTGTTAGAATTTTATAAGTCTCTATGAGATCCCCCCCTCATTCTTCTGAACTACAGTGAGAACAATCCTAAACTATTCAATCACTCCTCATATGACAGTCCCGCCATCCCTAGAAGCAGTTTGGTAACCCTTCGCTGCACTCCCTCGAGAACAAGAACATCCTTCCTCAGAAAAGGAGACCAAAACTGCACACAATATTCTAGGTGTGGCCTCACCAAGGTCCTGTAGAATTGCAACAACACATCCCTAATCCTGTACTCGAAACCTCTTGCGATGTAGACCAACATACCATTAGCCTTTACCGCCTGCTGCACCTGCATGTTTACCTTCAGCGACTGGTGTACAAGGACACCCAGGTCCTGCTGCACACTCTCCTTCAGGTAGTAATTTGCCTTCCTGTTTTTGCTTCCAAAATGAATAACCTCACATGTATCCAAATTATACTGCATCCGCCATTGATTTGCCCACTCGCCCAACCTGTCCAGATCATGCTGTAGGATCTCTGTATCCTCATCACAGTTCGTTGATATGCACATATTTTCATTAGAGAATACCGTTGTCTGGCTTGGCCCATTTGAAGATGAGAGTTCCACGTTCCCTTCACATCTGGTTTTCATGAGTCAATACTGGGGGAAAGAGGTCTGTCCAAACAACAGGGAAAAAGAAATGTTAACCTCCTTGGAATGTCCGGAGTGCTGTTTTAGGCTTGTGCTCAAAACCAAAGGAAGTGATATTCACAATTCAGAGTGAAACTGCGGTAGAATACCAGTTCAACAGGAACTGTGCACAAGCACCTGCAGCCCAACTTGCCTTTCCCTACTCACCTGAATTCTGTCAGTGATAGACGTCGTAGGTCAGGAGGTCAACATGAATTAATGATGTCGACACATGTAATGAATCAGTTAGCAAATACTGTTATTTTCGTGAGCCATATTTTCTGTTTGTGAACTTTTCTGTCTTTAAAGGACAATTATGAGAGTGGCGATTTGAAATGTTTTGCTTATTCACTGATCATGTGTGCTTTGCAAAAGTGACAATCAGCAACACCTATCCCTGGTTCAGCATTTAACTACTTGTGTGTGTTATCATTAGCTAGATGTCTACAAACAGCCAATAACTGATCCTATCAAAGATTCAAAGAGGGGCCAGCTAATTCTGAGGAGAAATACAGATGGAATATTTGAAACAATACAAGAGGGGAAGGGGAATCCGGAGGAGGTATGGGCAACTACTGACTTCTGTTCGTATTTCCTTTCTTTTGAAAAGGTGTCTTTACTCGAGGGAAAGGGGGATGGAATAAGCACAGTGAAGGGAAATGTTGATGTGACAAATCCGAGATTAACAGCTGCAATACTTTGACAGTCAAATTTGGCAGCATGGATTTAGGGTGGCACGGTTGCACAGTGGATAGCACAGTTGCTTCGCAGGTCCAGGGTCCCAGGTTCGATTCCCGGCTTGGGTCACTGACTATGCGGAGTCTGCACATTCTCCCCGTGTCTGCGTGGGTTTCCTCCGGATGCTCCGGTTTCCCCCCACAGTCCAAAGATGTGCAGGTTAGGTGGATTGGCCATGCTAAATTACCCTCAGTGTCCAAAAACATTAGGTGGGGTTACTGGGATCGAGTGGAGGTGTGGGCTTGAGTGGGGTGCTCTTTCCAAGGGTCGGTGCAGACTCAGTGGGCTGAATGGCCTCCTTCGGCACTGTAAATTCTATGTTGATGTCTATTAATCTGATTATCCGCCAGGACAGTTCAGACCTGATCAAACAATCATGAAAACAAAAAGGGTTGACATTCAGGGTCAAGTACAACACAATATGTACAATGTTCAAATTTATGTAGGAATAACCTTCACACTCTTCTGTTTGGGGTGCTCCGGACAACTTTGGACTTACCCATGGCAGACCTCTGTCCTAAGTTTTTCAAAGGTAGTGTTAAGCCACCCAAACTGTAACAAATATTTGTAGAAGGCAGTACACTGAAACAACATGCCGGTAAGCTAGCAAAAAGCTATCGTTTGCAGAATTCTCGTGACACAGTGTTCAAGATGAGTGTTCCTGACCCCATTGGGGCTCACTGAACTCTGATGGCCTCAGTCCCTTGTCAGAGAAATACATTCATCTCTTTAATCTGTTCTGTTCTCTAGGCCTATTCAGTTGTGAATGTCATCTCAATAGCTTGTGGCACCATTAAGATTGCCTGGCGATTGAAGTATCCACTTCCTGGATTTGGCACATTTGATACTTCTTTGAAAAGGTTCACTCTTAAGTGCTCCTGTGATGCTATTACTTGTGCTTGAGTAACATCGAACCTACACATTGGAAGCTGAACTCTCTCTATCCACAAGGCAATGGAATGATTCCAAGATTATAAGACAAGTTGAAATGGCTAGCGTTTTGCTTTGGAGTTCGGACATAAATTGTGGAGAAAGTGTTATTGCAGTCTTATAAATAACTAACATGATTATTGTACTTGTCTTTAGGACCTTCTGGTTACTGTTTTTGAGGATGGAAATATTCTCCAAGATTACACACTTGCAGAGGTCCGAATAAATGCCAAGCTGCAGGCTGGTGACGTGCAGTATCTCAAGCCAAACGCAGTGCCCGCACAAAGATGTTCACTAAAAGAACAGTCGTAGCATTAGAGCAAAATACATAGCTGTGCAGTCACCTGGACGCATTGGTTGAAGTAATGTCGGCTGATGGAAAAAAGAACCGCAAACTGAAACAATCAGACTTCAGTTGCCACTGAGATCAGCTCATTAGAAAAAGAGACACCAGGCTCTTAAGATTTCATCAGTAACAATATTCTGTAAGAACATTAAAATGGAACATGTTTTTAATGCCATTTCAATAATACAACTTTGTTTAAATATCCCTGGCAATTAGTTGATTTTTCTGCAGGTACCTTCTGGCAATAAATGTCCCAATATCACGAGTTTCTAAAGAAATTATTCATTCGGGGAGAAAAATTCATCCTGGCCCATTTTTGTCTGCGGAGATAACAATGCGCGATTATCTGGCTCCCTGTCAGGGAGCACACACATTTTACATTTCTCCTTGCTAAGGAAAAGTCTAGGTCAGTGACCGCAGAATATCTAGGGGCGGGATTCTCCGTTGGCCGACGCCGAAATCTGGAAAGGCGATTGAGCGGTGAATAGGTTCCGATGGCAAAAACGCAGCGGGCGGCGATTTGACGTCACATCGCAATTCTCCGCCACCTCGAAAACAGCGTCAATGCGTACCAGAACGCACGTACAGTAGACACCGTTTGGATATCATGAGCGGGCTTGACCTGGTCCTCCAGGGCCTCCGCGATTCTCCTCCATCGATGGGCCGAGTTCCCAACGGTTCACTGTGCTTTTAAAAATCGTGAAACCGGCGTGGTGGCAGAGATGGGAGGTAGGACACGGAGAGGAGCGATTGCGGGCTGCCGGGCCAGATACTGGTCGGGCTGGCTGGGATGGCGGTGGCTGAGGGGGGAGGGGGAAAGGGGAGAACAGGCCGAGTTGCCGGGGTGAGCCCCCCACGGGACTGGGGCGGTGTCCAGGCATGGACTGCCATTACGGCGGCCATCTTACTGCACAACCATTGACCACCCACCTTGGCCCCTGGTTCTGCAGAGTGACACCGGCTATATGGATGCCCCGACTCATGCACACCCCTGCCACACCGCTCCCCCCGCCCCCCACCCCCCCAGCCACCACACACCGGTGTCCCACCCAGAGCAACACCCACAGTAGACCCTGGTGAGGGCTGTGCCAGCCAATGTTACCCCTGGCATCAGGTACGGGAGCTAGGGCCAGAACCCCCCACAGTTTTGGGCACCGACGGGGCCAGGGCTGCGGGGAGGAGGGGGTGAAGGGAGATGCGGGTGCAGAACCCATAGTGCCAACCGGGACCACTATCTAGCCTGGTGGACATGGCTGGGCACAGGAGTACACACCATGCTAACATGTCAGCTGTTCATCCCCTGCATACTATGGATATTGGAATACAACCATCTTCCTGCTGGTTGCCGCAGCCCTGGGGGATGCCCTGCGGCTATAAGAGCTGGCCCTGCTCGAGGAGGAGGAAACTGCAGCAGCGGAGCGGACAGCAGAGGGCCAGGAGGCAGCCGCCCAGGTTGGAGAGCCGGCTGCCCAACAGGCCGAGGAGGAGGAGGTGCCAAAGAGGTGCTGCATGAGGCCTTGTGTACTGGCACCATCTGTCATTCGAGGACCTGCCGGACCGTGCATGCCGTCAAAGACTCCGGCTGAACAGAGAGACAGTGCAACATATCTGCCAGATCATGGCACACCTGCGGGGGTAGGGGGAGGACACTCGCTCCCGGTGACCATCAAGGTGGTGGTCGCCTTGAACCTTTATGCGATGGGGTCCTTCCAGGCACCGAGTGGGTATCTGTCCGAGATCTTACAGACCTCGGTGCACAGGTGCATCTGTGCCATCATGGAGGCCCTATATGCCCAGGCGGCTCAATACATCCATTTCAGTGTGGTCCGAGCCCACCAGATGCCTGGGCAGTGGGGTTCGCCACCATCGACGGAATTCCCCAGGTACATGGGACAATCAGCGAGATGCATGTCCCCCTACGGGCACCTGCAGATAACAGGCCGCTCTACACAAACCAAAAGGGATTCCACTCGATGAACGTGCAGCTGGTGTGTAACCATCAGCTGTGCATCATACATGTCTGTGCCCGATACCCGGGCAGTGTGCACGATAACCAGGCAGTGTGCACGACACCTTCATCCTGGCACACTTGAGGATTCCTGACATGTTTGAGCCCCCTGGGTGATGGGTTAACCGCTGCAATTATGGTTGCTGACACCTATCCGGAGGCCACAGACCCATGCAGAGACCCGCTACAACGACACCCGAGCGGTGCTTCGGCCTCCTGAAGATGTGGTTCAGATGCCTGGACTGCTCCAGAGGGGCCCTCAGGTACGATGCTGGGAGGGTCGCCCGCATTGTGGCGGCAAGCTACGTCCTCCACAACATCGCACAACAGAGGGGCGATGTGTTGAAGGAGGAGGAGGAGGAACATCAGGCCTCGCCTGACAAGCAGGATGTAGGGCGAGGGTGGGCAGGACATGGGGCCCAGGCAGGCATGGGAGGCTGCACAATGTGTGCGGTCGGGCCAACATGCACGGTTCGCTCTGATCGCCTCCAGGTTGATCGACCAGGAGTTAGGGGGGTGTACTGGCCAGGGGCACAGCCACTGCATCCCAACCCCACACTCCCTCACTCCCCCGCCCCCAGCCACCCCTGCCTGCGACTCCCTCCGTGATACATACCTGTCGCACTACAGGGTGGGGGCCCTGGGTTGGCAGTAACAACGGGTCTGGTGCATGGGGTGGAGGATGATGACAACCCTCTCTGCGATGAGCTCCGGTGTTCCATATCATTTGACATAATCTAACACCTGCCCACGATAGCACTTTCCACTGTCCACCTGATCTCTGTATGCGAGCTGGCCATTCCATCACACGGTCCCATCAGATCCTTCGGCAGGCGGTGGTGGGGATGGTCACGGTGTCAGGATTGCCACCCACAGGATTGGCCATTCCCCCCTCCAATTCCACCCATTCCCCCCCCCCCCAGCCAGCCTAGACAAGCCCGCCAGACAGGCTGTAACAGTGGTAACAGGTGTTTATTGTGAACAAATATTTACAGATTTGTGCCCCAGCCCCATGACTAAACTGTGCCCCGCACGTGTGCCAACTTAACTGGTGTCTAACTTTCAGGCCTTACGGGTGTAAAGCTATGCTCCCCAGATGGTACAGCAGGGGTGGAGTCTGCATGCTGTGATTCCCGCCCTGCGAGATGGGTCCCCGTTGGCAGGCGTCTTTTGGGGTGACCGAGCCTGGATGGACCCTGCTCCTGCTCGGGTGCCCGGGTCGCGTAGTGCCACCCCGTTCTGCCCGCTGCCCACTAGGTGTGCCAGGGACAGGAGGGGGAACATAGAACATAGAGTGCAGAAGGAGGCCATTCGGCCCATCAAGTCTGCACCGACCCACTTAAGCCCTCACTTCCACTATACCCCTGTAATCCAATAACCCCACCTAACCTTATTTTTTGGTCACTAAGGGCAATTTATCATGGCCAATCCACCTAACCTACAAGTCTTTGGACTGTGAGAGGAAACCGGAGCACCCGGAAGAAACCCACACAGACACGGGGAGAATGTGTAGACTCCGCACAGACAGTGACCCAGCAGGGAATCGAACCTGGGACCCTGGCGCTGTGAAGCCACAGTGCTAATCACTTGTGCTACCGTGCTGCCCCTGAGAAGTCCGAGATGCTGCGGTGTTCTGGCACCTCTCCTGTGACCAGCACGGGCTCCATGAGCTCCTACTCCCTCGGGGTGCCCGATGGCTGCCGAGCTACTCCGTGGGACAGGTGTGCGAGGGAGGTATCCTCTGAGGCTACCCCGACACCTGATGCTGCCAGTCCTGGAATCCAACTCTGATCACGACCAGGGCCTGCATGCTTGCGGCCATGGAGCACAGGGAGTGGACCATCTCTGTCTGGGACTACACCACATCACACTGTGACTGTCACATCGGCCAGAGACTGCGCCATCTCCCTCTGGGATTCGGCTACCTCACTCTGTGTCTGCGCCACATTCGCCAGCGCCTGGGCATCGTAGCTGATGTTCACAGCCATGGCCTGCTGTGACTGGGCCACGCTCAGGAGCACCGCTGCAATATCGAGGTGGCTCTGGGCATGGCCACCTGTGAGGCAGCAACCCTGTCCTGGGCCTTGGCCACCGCCTGCACAGAATGCTACAGGCCTTGGGCATGTTGATCCATAGCCAAAACCATCGTCCCCAATGCCTGCACCGCGGACGCCACCCGTGCAGTGTTGGCCTGTGTGGCAAGCATGGTCGGCACCAATTCCGACTACAGCATGCGGTTGGACTCCTCCAACTGCGCCTGCAGGTACTGGATGCTCGCTGACAACCCCTCATGTAGCCATGTTGTGCACCGCCTTCTCCGGTGGATAGGGGGTGGTGGATCTCTGTGGGGACACAGAAAACAACAGTGTTAGACAATCCAAAGCATGCAGCCCAGGGGGTGGTGGGTAGGTGATGACCTCAGTGGCCAGGGCACCTGGCCATGACGGCCAGTATGGGTACCCGCATGTGGTGCAGGGTGGGGGTTCGGCCACGCTCCGGGGAGGGGTTGGGTTCTGGGTGTGTGGGACGGGGATTGGTGCCAGGAGAACACTGCTGCCGATTCACACCAAAATCGTGTTCGGCGATCGGCCGGAGAATCCATTTTTATGCCGGAATCGGCGGCGGCACGTTTTTCCGATACTCCGCCCTCCTCAAAAACGGCGTAAGGAGTACGGCCCACGCCATTGGGACACCCTCAGGACGTCACCTGAGGCCCTCCCCCGATGCTCCAGTCCCATTGGGCCGAGTCCCCGACGGTGTGGACACTTGTCCTCTCACTTTTCGGGGACCTCGCGTGGCAGCTTACAGATAGCGCCGTCACTATCCGGGGGTGGGGGGGAGGGGCGTTGCGCTGGCAGGGAGGGCTTCGGCGGGGACTGGGGAAACTGGTGGGGGGTGGTCTGGGGGTGGCGAAGGGGGTTGCAGGGGGGCAGTTTTTGGCAGGCCATGTTGCATGGTGCGGCCGCCATAGGCCGCCGCCATACGCATGCGCGGTCACGGACCCGGCAATTCTGTGTCCGTATTGGCAGATAAAAGGGCTTTACGTGGCACGGCTGCCTGCCGCCGGCAGCGCCGTCTTTTTGGTCGTGAGACCAGACGTATCCTGGTGGACATATCAATCGGAGAATCCAGCCCTTAGTCTCAGAAACGGAGAATGAAAATGAAAATGAAATGAAAATCGCTTATTGTCACAAGTAGGCTTCAAATGAAGTTACTGTGAAAAGCCCCTAGTCACCACGTTCCGGCGCCTGTTCGGGGAGGTCCGAACAATGCGGCCCGAGGTCAATGATCGCATCTTCAAATAACATTGCCTATCCACCGCTCCACCACCATTCTGTAGCCACTTGGGTTGGCCAATTCCCGACATAAAATGGAGAACAGCAAAGGCTGAAGGGACATTCAGCCAACACGGGCAGAAAATAGCATGTGCAAGTTTACTGTGTATTAGACTTTGCAAAAGCCCAGACAGCATCGATACCAGCAACCATCGGCATAATAATGTAGCAGCCATCTACATACTAATAAGCGATCCCCGGGAACAATCGAAACATTTGAGATAAACAAAGCCAAGCCAGTCTCCTCGGCGCCAGCAGGAGCCAACACAAAAGAGGTTAACGGACACCTAAAGGCCACCCATCGATCAGGGAACCGCTCCAGTATTGGAGAAATCGAACCAAGCGATTGGAACGAAGTCCAATCACCTAGAACCAGGTACGGGGTCCGCCCTGAAAGGCGGGAAGCCCCTGGGGACTATAAAGTAAAGCCCACAAGTTCAAATCGTCCTTCTTGACAGGGTCACTCAGCAATGCGAACCAACCTTTGACAGTGACCTGTCCAGCTGCCTCCAAAGAACGTAAGTTTCAAGTCAACGCTTGCTACGAGATAGGCGCTCCTAGCTACCAGTCCACTCCAGCTTCTGAATCCCGCAGACTCAGAACCCGAACGAAAGGCCATTTGTTCCCCAGACCTGGTGGGCCAGGAATTGGCCTTGTTCTGCATCACAAACCAGCTGTCTAGCCCACTGAACTAAACATGAATAAAGATTATTATATTTTTTTAAAATGATAGTTTATGTGCCAGCTTCCCAGAGAGTGAGATTCACAGCCAAATTCAGCTGCAGAAGACGCCGATGAGGGGGCGTGGAGAAGAACATTGGGCAGGCAGAATGAGATGCTTGCTGCATCGGCTGGTCTTCCAAGTTCCTGACACTGCACGGATTATGGAGCTATCTGTCTCCAACTCGGCATAGGACGTCACACAGAGCTTGGAGACCATTTATTCCAGAATGTCTCCATGACAGCACTTGCTAACCCAACTGTGATGCAGCATCTGGTGGCCAATGTCGAGGAGGAAGACGCCCTCTTTAAGTGTGGCTGTTTAGCTCGGCCTGAGGTGATTAGATCCATGCTGGTGCAAACTGTCTTCATCATGGTTATGGCTGTATGTGTTCAAAGGCTCTCCCAGCCGACCAGCAATCTGTACTGCAGCAAATTACTATGATTGCTGAGGCTGCACTGGTTGTAGGAGTGATGGGGGCAGGTGGTGTGGCGTGAGGGACGGTTTGGAGTGGCAGTGGCTCCATGCCCACTCAGGTTGTCAGCATTCCTGCACCCACCACTGTCATGGCACCAGTGTTTTTGCTGTTGCCGTTCTGCCAGTCAGGCCAGACTATGTGCAGATTCTGCCCTGAGGCCTGGTCAACAAGGCCCAGAACTGCTGGTAAGGCCATCTGCAGTCTCTGCCAGTGAAGGCCAGCAGATATTCCACAGACACTGGTGTAATGCTGCTGAACAACACTAAGCCAGGCAAAGGCACCTGCAAAACATCCACTCAAGAAATAGAAATGTACAACGGTACAGACTGTTTGGGCGGGGAGGGGGGGTTGTGGAGAATGTTATATGTTTGTTGTGACATTTGTTGCAGGACACTGGCCAAGAGGACATTGTGATGGTCTGTAGCAGATGGATTGAAAGTGGAGAATTTTGGAGCAACTGTGATGTTGGGATGACATCTCGGGGGAACTGCAGTATCAGTATCAGTGCAGTCAATCTAGAGCAAGAGGTATCCAAAGCCCCTTTCCTGCCTTCATTCAGCACCTTCCAAAGGCCTGGTGGCAATGCTTGCATCCCTATAAGAGTGAGATTGTGAAGAGGCAGCAATCCACCAGGAACTTTGATGTCATACTCTGGCAAATACTTTAAAAACATTTTTTTTTTGTTCATGGAACGTGGGCAGTGCAGGCTGCGCCAGCATTTATTGCCCATCCTTAATTGCCCTTCAGGGGACAGTTAAGAGTCAACCATATTGCTGTGGGTCTGAAGTGACATGTCAGCCAGACCAGGTAAGAATGGCAGATTTCCTTCCCTGAAGAACATTAGTGAACCAGATCGACAATGGCTTCATAGTCATCATTAGACTTTTAATTCCAGATTTTTACTGAATTCAGATTTCACCACCTGCAGTGATGGGATTTGAACCTGGGCCCCCAGAAGATTACTGTGGGTCTCCGGTTTACTGGTCCAGTGACATTATTACCGAATGGTCCAGGCAGCAAGACCATTGCTTCAGCAGACCCACAATTTGCTCCACAACGTTCCTGCAAGGCTCTCTTTAGAGATCGGGGTAGGATTGCTGTCAGCAAACGGCAGAATCGGGAACCACAAGTGGGTGGAGAATCTGTTCCGACACCTAAATCGTGGCGGGCATCGGTTTCACGCCAAATTGCAATTCTCCATAGCCTTGACAGCAGCGTCAATGCGTTTCAGAACGCAGTTACAGTAAACAACCTTGACTTATCGTTAGACAGCCCGACCCAGTACTCTCCGGGGTCTCTGCAATTCTCCGCCACCACTGGGGCGGATTCCTGATGGTTTACTTGTGCTTTTAAAAATCCTGAAACCGGCGTCTTGGCTGCAGAGGGAGAAAGAGGAGCTCGGACACAGAGAGGAGCGACTGTGGGCTGTCGAGCCAGACACTGGTCACGCTGGCTGGGGTGGCGATGGCCCTGCCAGGGTAAGGGGGGGGGGGGGGGGAGGAGGGGGTGCGCTGTGACGGGGGAATGGGCCATGAAGCCGGGGTGACCTCTCATAGGACAGGGGCGGTACTCAGGCATGGACCGCCATTGCCGCGGCCTGCAAGGCACCCATCTTGTTGCGCACCCCACTGACCACCCACCTTGGCCCCTGGTTCTACAGAGTGACACTGGCCGTATGGGTGCCCTCACCTTATCACACTAGCCTCCAGCCTCGCACCCCACCCTATGCCATACCCCCCCCTCCGCCATACCTCCCCTACCGCCGCCACCCACCAGCGGGCGTAAGGCGGGCCATCCAGGGCAACGGCCAATGTAGCCCCTATAGGGAAGGCGCCGGATGGGTGCCACAGAGTGTATCACTAGCAAAGGCAGCACCAGTCGACGGTACCCATGGCACCAGAGAGACGCACCAGGGCCAGTGGCCCCCACGTTGCTGGGCACTGATAGTGGTGTGGGGATGGGGACATGCAGGAGCAGGGTCCGCAGTGCCAACTGGGGCACCATGTAGCCCTTGGACCTGGTTGTGCGTGGCGGTACGCACCATGCCAACATGCCGGCCTTTCACCCCTGCAGACAATGGACATTGGAATTCAAAGAGCAATATAATGGGAAGGTGTTTCATAGCTGCACCATCCAGTTGGTGTGTGGCCAAGACCAGTAGATCCTCTCGGTGAATGCCTGGTTTCTGGCAGCAGTCACAACGTCATAATCCTACACAGAAACATACATAGAAAATAGAAGCAGGAGGAGGCCATTTTGCTCTTCAAGCCTGCTCCGCCATTCAGTATGATCATGGCTGATCATCAAGTTCCATACACTGATGCTGCCTTCCCCCCATATCCCTTGATTCCTTTCTCCCCAAGAGCTATATCTGATTCCTTCTTGAAATTATACAACATTTTGGCCTCAACTACTTTTTGTGGTCGTGAATTCCACAGATTCACCATTCTCTGGGTGAAGAAACCTCTCCTCACCTCAGTCCTAAAAGGTTTACCCCTTATCCTCAAATTTCACCACCCTATCCCTGTAGCCCCACCTAACCTGCACACTCAGGGGAAATTTAGCATGCCCAATCCACCTAACCTGCACATCTTTGGCTTATAGGAGGAAACCGGAGCAAACACAGGGAGAATGTGCAAACCCCACAGAGACAGTCACCCGAGGCCAGAATTGAAGCCAGGTCCCTGGCGCTGTGAAGCAGCAGTGCTGACATGTGCCACCGTGCTGCTCCTCAGTGTCTGTGCAGGACATGTGACCTGCTCTCTGCTGCCACTTCTGGCCGAAAGACTGCACACAGATTCAATTCTTCTAATTTAAAAGATGGCAGCGGCCGCCATTCTCAATAAAAATGCCGGTAGGGACTGTTGCGCGTTTCTCCCGCAATCGGGACCACCGTGGGAACTCCGCGATCGATCGCTCCATGGCCCTCCTGACACCTGTCTGCGACCCGCGCTTTGAAAAACCCTGATTGAGACCCAATGCTCTTTAAGTCCTTCCCTAAACCCCCCTACCCACCTCTCCATTCAAAGTCTCCTCTAAACCTACACTGTTTATTCTTTGCTTCAGTATATACTTTGCTCCTGAATACAACTTGTGGTGATCCACTGTAATAGGAGATGTAAGGTAGGACCTGCACTACAGGTTCACTGGTAGCTCCTGCCGGCTGGCTCCGCCCACGGTGAACTGTATAATTATGCATGACCTCCAGTGTCCTGCCATTTCGTCAGCTGCAGCAGGAGGCCACACATCTGACTGTAATAAAGCCACAGTTGTACCCAACTTTAGTCTTTGTGCAATTGATCGTGCATCAATTTATTACAGTCAGATTTTCCACAGAATGGATATCCAAATTAAGCCCGATCGCCTGCAGCTGGATCCACACTCGCCCGACTCACTGTCTAGCATGTTTTGAGGCCTACATCAACGCGGCGGACCCTGCGCCAATGGAGGCTCAGAAGATAAACGTTCTGTACTGCAGACTGAGCTCCAGCGTGTTCCCATTGATCCAAGAGGCCACGAATTACACAAAAGCAATGGAACTCCTCAAAGAACACTACGCGCAGAAGGCGAACACGCTCTTCGCCAGGCATGTACTTGCCACCCGCTAGCAACTACCTGGTGAGTCCATCGAAGACTTCTGGCGGGCCCTAATCCCACTCGTCCGGGACTGTGACTGTCAGGCCGTCACGGCCGCCGAACACACGAATCTCCTCATGCGCGATGCCTTTGTGACGGGGATTGCGTCGGACCACATCCAAGAACGATTGCTGGAAGGGGCCACGCTCGAACTGGCAGAGACGAAAACCTTGGCGCTCTCCATGACGGTCACATCCCGTAACGTACAATCGTACCTCTCCCACCGCGCTGCCCACCCTTCTACTCCTTCCTTCCCCTCCTGGACCACGCCGACGACCTCCTCAGCTGGGGCCCTGCCTTCCCAATACGCCTGCGCCGCACACCGATCCGCGCACCCCGGGGGTCCCCGCTGCTACTTCTGCGGTCAGCAGAAGCACCCCCGCCAACACTGCCCGGCCTGCACTGCCGTTTGTAAAGCCTGCAGTAAAAAGTGCCACTTTGCGGCTGTGTGCCAGGCCCGCGCAGTCGCTGTGATCGTGCCCGCTATCGCCCCTCCCCCACGCCAGACGCACAATGGGAGCCGCCATCTTCTCCTCCCGGGTCCATGTGCGACCAATGGGCGCCGCCATCTTGTCCCGACCCCGCAATGTACGCTCCATGGGCGCCACCATCTTGTCCCGACCCCGCAATGTGCGCACCATGGACGCCGCCATCTTGTCCCGACCCCGCAATGTGCGCACCATGGGCGCTGCCATCTTGTCCCCCACAGGGTCTCCGGACATCCCGACATCGGAACCGCACACGCTCACCACCCGAAGCATCCGATGGCTACCTGCAGCTCGCATCGATGACGCTGGACCAATCTCGCTCGCACAACCTGGCCACCGCGTCGACGACGGTTAAAATCAACGGCCAAGCGACCTCGTGCCTGCTGGACTCCGGGAGCACCGAAAGCTTCGTTCACCCAGATACAGTAAGGCGCTGCTCCCTCGCGGTCCACCCTGCCAATCAAAGGATCTCCCTAGTCTCCGGATCCCACTCCGTCCCGATCCGAGGCTTTTGTACAGTCACCCTCACGGTCCAGGGCGTAGAATTTGGTAACTTCCGCCTCTATGTCCTTCTTAATCTCTGTACTGCACTCCCGTTGGGCCTGGACTTCCAGTGCAACCTCCAGAGCCTCACCCTCAAATTCGGCAGGCCCTTACCCCCCCTTACCGTTTGCGGCCTTGCGACCCTCAAGGTCGATCCCTTTTTGCCAATGTAACTGTGGATTGCAAGCCTGTTGCCACTAGGAGTAGACGGTACAGCACCCAGGACAAGACCTTCATCAGATCCTAAGTCCAGTGGCTGCTTAAGGAGGGTATTATCGAGGCCAGCAACAGCCCCTGGAGAGCCCAAGTGGTAGTGGTTAAAACTGGGGAGAAACACAGGATGGTCGTGGACTATAGCCAGACCATCAATCGGTACGCGCAGCTCGACGAGTACCCCCTCCCACGCATATCTAACATGGTCAATCAGATTGCGCAGTACCGGGTCTTCTCAACAATTGACCTGAAATCTATCTACCACCAGCTCCCCATCCGGAAGTCGGACCCGCCATACACGGCCTTCGAGGCGGACGGTCACCTCTACCACTTCCTTAGGGTCCCTTTCGGTGTCACAAATGGGGTCTCGGTCTTCCAAAGAGAGATGGACCGAATGGTCGACCAGTATGGTTTGCGGGCCACCTTTCCGTACTTAGATAATGTCACCATCTGCGGCCATGACCAGCAGGACCACAATGCCAACCTCGATAAATTCCTCTGCACTGCCACTCTTCTCAACCTGACCTACAACAAAGAGAAGTGTGTGTTCAGCACAACCCGGTTAGCCATTCTCGGCTATGTAGTCCATATCGGACTTCTCGGGCCCGACCCCAAGCGCATGCGCCCCCTCATGGAACTTACCCTCCCCCACTGCCCCAAGGCCCTCAAACGCTGCCTGGGGTTCTTTTCCTACTACGCTCAGTGGGTCCCAAACTATGCGGACAAGGCCCGCCCACTCATTCAGTTCACCCAATTCCCCCTCGTGGCCGAGGCACGACACGCTTTCGCCAACATCAGAGCAGACATCGCCAAGGCCGGGATGCGTGCAGTGGATGAGTCACTGCCTTTCCAAGTAGAAAGTGATGCTTCAGACGTCGCCTTTGCCGCCACTCTAAACCAGGCAGGCAGACCCGTGGCATTCTTTTCCCGCACCCTTCATGCCTCTGAATTTCGACGCTCCAAAAGAGGCCCAAGCAATCGTTGAAGCTGTGCGGCATTGGAGGCATTACCTGGCCGGTAAGAGATTCACTCTCCTTATGGACCAACAGTCGGTCGTCTTCATGTTCAATAACACACAGTGGGGCAAGATCAAAAATGATAAAATCTTGCGGTGGAGAATCAAGCTCTCCACCTATAATTACGAGATCTTGTATCACCCCGGTAAACTTAACGAGCCCCCAGACGTCCTCCCCCGAGGTACATGTGCCAGCGCACGAGTGGACCAATTCCGGGCCCTACACGACAGCCTTTGTCACCCGGGGGTCACTCGATTCTACCATCTGGTCAAAGTTTGCAATCTGCCCTACTCCGTCGAGGAAGTAAGGACAGTCACCAGGGACTGCCAGGTCTGTGCGGAGTGCAAGCCGCACTTCTACCGGCCAGACCGTGCACGCCTGGTGAAGGCTTCCCGCCCCTTTGAACGCCTCAGCGTGGATTTCAAAGGGCCCCTCCCCTCCACCGACCGTAACACATACATTCTCAGTGTGGTCGATGAGTACTCCAGATTCCCCTTCGCCATCCCATGCCCTGATATGACGTCTGCCACCATCATCAAGGCCCTCAGCACCATCTTCGCTCTGTTCGGTTTCCCCGCCTACATCCACAGTGACAGGGGATCCTCATTCATGAGCGATGAGCTGCGTCAGTTCCTGCTCAGCAGGGGTATAGCCTCCAGCAGGACGACCAGCTACAACCCCCGGGGAAACGGGCAAGTAGAACGGGAGAATGGGACGGTTTGGAGGGCTGTCCAGCTGGCCCTATGGTCCAGGAACCTCCCAGCCCCTCGCTGGCAGGAAGTCCTCCCTGACGCTCTACACTCCATCCGGTCACTATTGTGCACCGCCACTAATAACACACCCCATGAACGTGTTTTTACCTTCCCCAGGAAGTCCACATCCGGGATGTCGCTCCCGACTTGGCTCGCTGCTCCAGGACCGGTCCTCCGTAGGCACGTCCAACTCCACAAGGCGTACCCCTTGGTGGACAGGGTTCACCTGCTCCATGCCAACCCTCAATGTGCCTATGTTGAGTTCCCCGACGGTCGCCAAGATACGGTCTCACTCAGGGACCTGGCACCGTCAGGTTCCACCCCAACAACCCCCCCCCCCACCAATGCGACCCCCCCACCTCCCACCGCGCCGCCAATATTGACCCCACCAGAGCACCCCCCCTCCCCTTTTCCGCACAAGAGGACGAAGAGGACTCCCGGAGTTCCCCGATGACTGGCCAGCATCAGCACCGCCACCAACGGCATCGGTGCCACATCCACCACCGCAAGCACCGACTTCGCCGCCACCGTTACGCCGCTCCCAACGAAGCACCAAAGCACCGGACCGGCTGAACCTTTGACGGACTCCGGACCATCAACATGGACTTTTCTTTCCCTACCTCTGTACATAATTGCACTAATTATATATAGTTTCACGTCACCCCCGCCGGACTCATTTTTAACAGGGGGTGAATGTGGTGAACCACTGTAATAGGAGATGTAAGGTAGGACCTGCACTACAGGTTCGCCGGTAGCTCCTGCCGGCTGGCTCCGCCCACGGAGAACTGTATAAATATGTATGACCTTCAGTGCCCTACCATTTCGCCAGCTGCAGCAGGAGGCCACGCATCTGACTGTAATAAAGCCACTGTTGTAACCAACTTTAGTCTTTGTGCAATTGATCGCGCATCACAACTGGAACACTTTGGACTATTTTTCTATGTTAAAGTCACTACAGAAATGCAACTTGCTTTTGCTTCACGTTGATTTTAAGTTTTCTAAAAGCTTAGATACAAGCTTTTGTATGCACATCAAAAATTAATTCCATTTTATATCATTATTGCCTGGTATTTGGTATTATGAGTGACACCATTGCTAAAGAAACCTGTCATTTTGTATTTTAACTGGTCTCTCTACAGCATCAAACTACCCTTATTGAAAAAAAAGCAATAACTTTTAAATAGTTGCCAAAAGATGTAATAACTAGATGTGACACATGCCAACTGAAACAGAATCATTTTGTGAGAATTTTAGCCCTCGCTAACATTCTAAATGGGGTGGAAGCAATGATTAAAGTAGCTGTGGAAAGACTGAGCTGCTGGCTCTGCTTTAAGTGCAGCACACTGTTAAATCTTACAGTTGCAGCCTCTTAACAAACACTAACTGGCTCAATTTTCAGCCCCGTTAGGCGTAAGTGCGAACGATAACTTGGGCGAGAATCGGGAAAGGTGATATTTGCGCCGAGATCACATTTTCCGGGTTCTTTTTCCCCAGGCCTCTTGCCAGTGACGTAATGAGAATCCTGCCACGAAAGGTCGGAACTTCATTTGAATATGTTAGCATCTCATTAGTGAGTAAACCCCCCCCCCCCCCCCGCCCCCCGATTGCAACAGCTGTATAAAAATGAGAACCTGCCGACTTCGCCTCCGAAGGGGATATCAGAGGTGAACGCCCAGGTTGCCATCACACTCCAGGGTGCCAATGACGGAGAGGGCACCGGAGAGGTTGCATGTTGCATGGGACACAGATAAGTGCATCTCACAAGGGGCCGGAGGTGGGGGCTGTGGTGTCGTTCGCAGGTCTTAACAGCCCTTAATGGCTGTGAGCCTCTAGGTTTAAAGGGATCTAGCAGCTGGTATGCTGGCCGCGCTTCCCGTGTCACTGCTGTGCCTTGACATCCAGGTGACAACCTTCCGCCTTCAGACCCTGCATCGAGCCCCCTCCTCGATGGTGTGCCCTGGCAACGTATTTCTCCTGCCAGGTGCACAGCCTGAACTATGATGTGCAGCTCCTGTTCATAGACCTAACAGGTCTTCGTAACTCCTCTGTAGGCATTGCCCATCTTTTATCAGGACCTGTTCAAAGTCTGGAACATGGTCGCCTCGCGCTGCAGCTCTCGCCCCCGTCTGGAGTAGCGGCTGTCATCAGGGAGCTGCTGCTGCTGAGGAAACTGCGCCTCCACCAATACCATTTCCAGTGGCTGGCGGAGGGACCGGCCGTGGCTGCCAGGGTGACCAGGATCGGGGACATGGTGGATGGCAGAGGTGTGGGCTGGATGACACCCCATGGGTTGGTACAATGTGCGGAGGTGGGTGTCCAGCCCGTGGCCAATGCAACCTGTGACCTCAAAACGGCTATGCTTGGACTCTACAGCACTCGTGGTCTCGAGGCAGCACAGGTGTACAGTGGACTCCCGCCTGAGTGTACCAGTGCTCAAACAGAATTTCACATTGGTTCTCAGTCCTGAACCCCCCCCCCTCGGGAACTGGAGTCCCACAGCCTGAGCCACCTCACGAAATGTCCTCCGTGCCCTTTTACACTGCATGGAAGGGCTACGGTGTGATGACCTCGCCCATCAGGGGGTCTGACATCCTCTCACTGCTGTAGTACCTTTGGGAGGACATTGTGATGGTGGCTACATTCATAGGCAGGGCGCTAAAGCGATTGGCCAGACATTGCAGGAGAATGATGAGTTGCAGTGAGAACAGTGTGATGCTCCTCTTATCCTCTGTGACTCCTGCCTGACAGAGAGCTGAATGCGACCTGTCTCCGAAGAGGATGATCAAGGGGCCCAGAGAGACTGAATGACACATCTCAGCTGCCACTGCCTCCTCCGAGGTCAGGGGTCCTGGTGTTTTTCTCCACCGCTTGACGAGGTGGACAGACTCTACACCTTTTTAGCCATAGACATCCCAATTATGATAGAATGCTGGCAGACGTGAGAGGGTTGGGCATTACTGTTGGGGGAGGGGGGAAATGCTCCATGGGTGGTGGGTTGGGTGCTGCTTTTCCGTGTGTGAGGTGGGAAAGACATGGGTTGGAGGTGTATCTGGAGTGAGATCCAGAAGCCCCGCCATCCTCTGGCACTGACACGCGTGGATGTCCACCAGTGCCTGCACCATCCAGTTGAAGCGCTGCACCATGGACGTTGTGCCCTCAACCATGGCGGTCATGAGCTGACCCACGAAGCGGACAGCCCCCACCATGGATTGCACATCCTGTGGCAAGGTCACCACTGCGGATGTCACTCACCCGGTGTCAGTATCATTGCATTGGACTGATGGCACCATCTCCTTAGATGGGACTCCTCCAGTCGGCCTTGCAGTCCGGGGAGGGATGCTGTCATCTGTTCCTGCTGCTCACGACTCTGTCATTGTAAATCCAGCAGCTCTGGGAAAAGCGGACCCAGGGGCACATCGTTGGCCAGGGGCTCAGCAGAGCCCTGGTCTCCGGCATCCCTCTGAGTGTCGGATCTCTGGGACGTTCCTTCCTCCGCCTGCTGTGAAGTGCTTATCAGACAGTTCCCCAGAAGCCTGCAATTTATCCCCACCATGGTGTGAATATTTGTGCCAGTGGATGGTGTGGGTGACAGCAGTGACACCTCCGCGCGCTTGTCTCTGAAAGTCTCCCTCAGAGCTGCTCGGGTCTGTGGTCTCCAGAGGGCACGAGAGTGGTCAGTCTGGTTGACTGATTGAATCACAGAGGAAGCGAGATGGCATTAGTGCATCACAGGGGCAGACTGGTGGGAGAAAGTTAACTCATGTGAGGCTTCCACCATGGCTGCATGTGTTGAAAAAAAAAGAAAATCGCTTATTGTCACAAGTAGGCTTCAAATGAAGTTACTGTGAAAAGCCCATAGTCGCCACATTCCGGCACCTGTTCTGGGAGGCTGGTACGGGAATTGAACCGTGCTGCTGGCCTGCCTTGGTCTGCTTTAAAAGCCAGCTATTTAGCCCTGTGCTAAACCAGCCCCAAGTGTTGAGGGTTCTCACTTTAGTCTCTAGCCCCCGCCTCACCCTCTTCACAGGTACAGTCCTGCTTCTCACCAGCCAGCTCAAGAGTTCTCTCCTTACAAGGCGTTAGGCTTCTCAGCTTGGGCATAACTCTGGCAGGCTGTGCCCGCTCACCCCAATTATGCTCATGTTTGTCCTGCAATGAGTCAGATGGGGAGAATGTAGACCTGAGTCCTTTCAGGTCAGATGGTGATGATGTCTGGCATGCATGGGAGGTGAGTAGGAGCGGGGATATGAGGAGAGGATTATCTCCTGGGGAGGGGGTGCGGGGGGGGGGGGGGGGGGGGGGTGCGGGGGGGAATGGGTCAGGGTGATGGACGGTGGCTTGGAGAGAGATCAGTGTGGAGGTGTGATGGGTGTGTTAAGGGGCGCAGCGGGAGATGTGAGGAAGCACAAAGAGCGCCATTCATCTTCTTTCGGCACTGTAGCCCTGTCCTCTTCTGAAGCGAGCTGACACTCACTCACAGAGCCACAGCCTTGCAGGCAGGGTTGGCGACTTTGTTTGCTGGACGTCTGAACGATTGTGGGTAAAGGATGTCACACCTCTGCTCGACGCCCATCCAGACGTTTGGTGAGGGCTATCTCTGTGAAACATGACAGCCATCCCCCGACCCGACTTGTAACAAGTGCTGGAGAGGCGTTTAAACAGAACAGCCCACTGATTACAAAGATTAACTTACCCGGGGCGAGCCATTCAGAGGCATGAGTGCGGTGTGAAACACGTGGAAATAAAATGTTTTGTTAAGGAGGCTGAATATATGGCGCGTTTTGCTGATAGGATTCTCCCTGCTTTTCAGGCTGACACTTGGAAAAAATATCGGATAATTCTGCCCCTCATTCCCACAGTCCTCTCAAACACCCAATACCAATTGGAGATCGCATTTGTGTCCCATCCAGCAGGATTAAATCATTTGAAGCCTACTTGTGACAATAAGCGATTTTCATTTCATTCATTTCTTTATTCGTTAAACATAACATAAATATTATTTTAATCGATGTAATTCTGCACCAAGTAAGTATTATGTAGAATTTGCAGCACACAAACCAAGAAAATTTAGTCTAACTGGTCTATCTCGGGCGGAATGGGCAGCACGGTAGCACAAGTGATTAGCACTGTGGCTTCACAGCGCCAGGGTCCCAGGTTTGATTCCCTGCTGGGTCATTGTCTGTGCGGAGTCTGCACGTTCTCCCCGTGTCTGCGTGGGTTTCCTCCAGGTGCTCCGGTTTCCTCCCACAGTCCAAAGACATGCAGGTTAGGTGGATTGGCCATGATAAATTGCCCTTAGTGACCAAAAAAAAGGTTAGAAGGGGTTATTGGGTTCCGGGGATAGGGAGGAAGTGAGGGCTTAAGTGGGTCGGTGCAGACAAGATGGGCTGAAAGGCCTCCTTCTGCACTGTATGTTCTATGTTCTATGAATAGTTGTGCGGATGTGTTTGAACATTATTCCAAATTATACAAAGTTTTCACTTTGATGTGGACTTGATTTGTGATGAAATTTGAAGATCTCCCTGTAGGATGCAGCAAAGCTCTTCTGGGCCTTTTAGGTTGATTTACAGCCTCTCTATGTTTTACTGCAGTGATATATTGAAGTGAGATCTGAGCTTGAACACCCTGGAGCAAGGTAGTTTGAACTCATCTCCTGCGGTGCTGTATATGAGCTTAACTTCTCTGTTGTGCCTCCTCCAACATGTATGCCACAAAGGTGGAATCTCAGTTAGCAAGTGGAATCTGCACTCTTGCTAGAATCCTTCATCTCTGGCCACGTTTGGAGCAGAACTTAAGTGGGGCGAAAAACAAGCAGATCCCCCCCCCCCCCACATCCAAAAATAAATTACTGCCAGATACTTCCCAGAGGACCTAATTTTTCCTAATAATACACTGAGAATTTTAGGACTGTCAGTGAGATGCTGGAAAACTAAATCTGGTCATATCGTAGATAGTCTATTTGTAAAACAGGATAACCTGCAATGCGTTTTTGAAGTCAGTGACTCATTACGACTAAGCTTATCTTATCTACAGAAGCAGCAGTTAACATTAAAAATTGACACATGTATAGTGGGATAAAACCGAAAATTGTTTATTCCAGATATATTGTGCTTACCAAAAAAGAGATGTGAATGTTCAGATTGTTAGGAATGCGTTAAGAGATATTCCAATTAGATGTCTCATTAAGAAGGGTAGCAAGGATAATCCAGGGAACTACAGGCCGGTGAGCCTTACTTCAGTGGTAGGGAAATTACTGTTGAGAATTCTTCAAGACAGGATCTACTCCCATTTGGAAGCAAATGGACGTATTAGTGAGAGGCAGCATGGTTTTGTGAAGGGGAGGTCATGTCTCACTAACTTGATAGAGTTTTTCGATGAGGTCACTAAGATGATTGATGCAGGTAGGGCAGTGGATGTTGTCTATGTGGACTTCAGTAAGGCCTTTGACAAGGTCCCTCATGGTAGACTAGTACAAAAGGTGAAGTCACACGGGATCAAGGGTGAGCTGGCAAGGTGGATACAGAACTGGCTAGGTCATAGAAGGCAGAGAGTAGCAATGGAAGGATGCTTTTCTAATTGGAGGGCTGTGACCAGTGGTGTTCCACAGGGATCAGTGCTGGGACCTTTGCTGTTTGTAGTATATATAAATGATTTGGAGGAAAATGTAACTGGTCTGATTAGTAAGTTTGCAGACGACACAAAGGTTGGTGGAATTGCGGATAGCGATGAGGACTGTCAGAGGATACAGCAGGATTTAGATTGTTTGGAGACTTGGGCGGAGAGATGGCAGATGGAGTTTAATCCGGACAAATGTGAGGTAATGCATTTTGGAAGGTCTAATGCAGGTCGGGAATGTACAGTGAATGGTAGAACCCTCAAGAGTATTGAAAGTCAAAGAGATCTAGGAGTACAGGTCCACAGGTAACTGAAAGGGGCAACACAGGTGGAGAAGGTAGTCAAGAAGGCATACGGCATGCTTGCCTTCATTGGCCGGGGCATTGAGTATAAGAATTGGCAAGTCATGTACAGCTGTATAGAACCTTAGGCCACACTTGGGGTATAGTGTTCAATTCTGGTCGCCACACTACCAGAAGGATGTAGAAGCTTTAGAGAGGGTGCAGAAGAGATTTACCAGAATGTTGCCTGGTATGGAGGGCATTAGCTATGAGGAGTGGTTGAATAAACTCGGTTTGTTCTCACTGGAAGAAGGAGGTTGAGGGGCGACCTGAAAGAGGTCTACAAAATTATGAGGGGCATAGACAGAGTGGATAGTCAGAGGCTTTTCCCTGGGGTAGAGGGGTCAATTACTAGGGGGCATAGGTTTAAGGTGAGAGGGGCAAGGTTTAGAGTAGATGTACGAGGCAAGTTTTTTACGCAGAGGGTAGTGGGTGCCTGGAACTCGCTACCGGAGGAGGTGGTGGAAGCAGGGACGATAGTGACATTTAAGGGGCATCTTGACAAATACATGAATAGGATGGGAATAGAGGGATACGGACCCAGGAAGTGTAGAAGATTGTAGTTTAGTCGGGCAGCATGGTCGGCACGGGCTTGGAGAGCCGAAGGGCCTGTTCCTGTGCTGTACATTTCTTTGTTCTTTGTTCTTTGTTTGATGTTTAGTATCCAATAGTTGACACTGATATATAAAGGGGTTGCAGGTGGCTCTTGTTTGGTGTGGTGTGGTGATAGAGGTTTGTATAGAGTGTGTTCAAAGAAAATAAAAGTGTCTTAGGAAAGGAGCAGAACTCTTGACTCTTCACTCAACAGCAGCCAGAAGCGAACACAGAGCACGTTTAAGAATATTTTGGCCGCATTTTAATGGAAAAGATTTGCGAATGAGTTGCAGTGAAGGGCTTTATTAAACTTATAGAAGGTACAAAATGTCAAATCCCAGCCACTGAAATGAGGAAAAACAAACGGTTCAGATTCTGACGTGACAGGAAGGAAGAGCCTGGGGATGGGGCAGTTAATCCTAAATAAAAGTAAATGCAGCCCCAATACTGATGCATGTAAGCTGCTGCCATTTATATGGTGGAAGGGCAGCTTGACCTGTCCAAGATGAGACAATTCATTAACATATGTAAATCAGAGTTTCACAGTCCAATTATGAGCCTGATTTAAATTTAGTACTTGCTGACTGGACTTCCCGTGGCTTGGAAAGTCAGGTGCTGGAAGCGCCTGACTCCAGAAGTTAAGTTTGTTCGATAACATGGGCCCGAAAGAGCTGGAATGCTCTTCATCCACCCCTCAGGGAAACCTTTGCCAACTGAAAATGAAATGAAATGAAAATCACTTATTGTCACAAGTAGGCTTCAATTAAGTTACTATGAAAAGCCCCTAGTCACCACATTCCAGCGCCTGTTCGGGGAGGCTGGTACGGGAATTGAACCGTGGCTGCTGGCCTGCCTTGGTCTGCTTTCAAAGCCAGCGATTTAGCCCAGTGTGCTAAACCAGCCCCCGATGTGACCTCCCTCTAGTCCCTCACGTCAACCTCCCCAAACCAATGTAATGAAGAGACTAGCCAGGGGTCAAAGACCTCATGTATTTAGTACATAACCTTCAAAGTGTTTTGACAATCAGTGTAGGGGAGCATACTTTTTTTCAATGTGGTTTCCTATCAGCACCCAAAAATGCTTATCAAATAGCAGACTTCTCCAAACCACAGCACCTTCAATCCACTTTATTAAATGAGGGTTCTCTCAGGATATATTTGAAACAGGTTTCTTCATCAACTTGGCTGATTTTGTGCACCAAAATGTTTTTGGAAAACTCCACGCTAATATTTTCCACAATAAAAAATAATAGCTAGTTTATAACTTGTGTTGCTATGTAAGGTGTGGAAAGAGCAGCACTAATTGTTTTAAAGGTACTTCCCCTATTTTTACATTCCATTTAATTTCCGATGAGTAGTCAGAGGAGGCAAATGTTCCTCTTGTCCCTGCAATTGATACCGTGACCATCTGGCCAAAGAAGATGGCATCAAAACTATTGCTGATTCATATATGGTGTAGTTAAAGGAAATTCTTGGCACAAAATAAGAACAGTAGCAGGCCATTGTCATAATATACACCAGTATATCATGGTGCAGCCACACACTGTTGAACACACAGTGGGACCAATCAACATACACAACACCGCAGCCAATCACCAGTGAGAGCACACGCACTATAAAGACAGGGGGCATCAGAGTTCCCGCTCATTCGAGTAGCAGCTAGTTAGGAGCATAGAGCTCACAGCCTGCAACACAGACATTCACCATGTGCTGAGTGCATCAACTGGTTAGGGCAAGGCAAAGGTCTTTAGTAAAAGCTGGTATCGTATTTACCCACAGTTCAAGTATGTTTAAATAGTTAACCTCTTAATAAAATAGTGTTGCACTACTTCAAGTGTTGGTGACCTGTATGTGATCCAGAACACCCAACACATCGGCCATATAACCCTTTGTGCCTGCCCCGTCATTTAATAAAAACATGGCTGAACTTTTATATCAATTCTACTTTCCCACCCTATCCTCATGGAATCCTTACAGTGCAGAAGGAGGCCATTCAGGCCATTGAATCTGCACCAACCTTCTGAAAGAGCACTCCACCCAAGCCCACTCCCCCGCCCTATCCCAATAACCTCTTAACTTACACATCTTTGGACACTAAAGGGCAATTTAGCATGGCCAATCCACCTAACCCGCACGTCTGTGGACTGTGGGAGGAAACCGGAGCACTCCAAGGAGACCCATGCAAACAAGACGAGAATGCCTTGTCTCCACGCAGTCACCCAAGGCTGGAATTGAACCCAGGTCCCTGGCGCTGTGAGGCAGCAGTGCTAACCACTGCACCACCATGCTGCAGTGATCAAAAATCTATTGATCTCAATTTGAAGATATTCATTGAATTCACACTTGCAGCCTTTTAGGGCAGAGAATTTCAAAGATTTACAGCTCACTCTGAAGAAATTTCTCCTCTTCAGTTCTAAATGGCCAATCCTTTATCCTGAGAGCATACCTCCTGGTTCTAGAGTCTCTAGCCAAGGGAAACAACCATCCAGCATCTGGTCAGTCAATCCCTCTCAGAACTTCGCACATTTCAATGAGACGGCTCCTTATTCTTCGAAAGTCCACAGAATATGGGCCATTCTACTTGTTCTCTCCTCACAGGACAGACCCCCCACTCCCATCCAAGAATCAAACTCGTGAACTTTAGTTGCTTCCACCCTCAGATAAATATATCCTTCTTTAGTTTTGAGACCAAAACGTGACTTCTTTACTCTTGCAATTCCCTTGCAATAAAAGCTAACACACCATTTGCCATCCTAATTGCTACCTGTATCTGCAAGTTAATTTGCTGAGATTCATGGACAAAAGTCCTCCAAATCCCCCTGAATACCAATAGTTAAGGCCCTCGAATGAAATAAATTAAATTTGAAGTAGACTTTTGACCTTTCCTCAAGTGGTTTTAGAGCTGCTGTACATCGATCTATCAGAAGCTAAACAGAAAACACAGTTTTACAGAGATGATCCAAATGAACTCGTGATGAATGTGAAAACAGGTCCTGGCAGGAGCAACTCTTGAAAGGCCTCTTGATTCAGAGCGAGAAGGAATAGTTTCTCTCCATCTCCCTCGAGCTTCATTTGTTACAGTACTTGAGAGATCATTTTATTCTTCATACAATACATAAAGATTAATATTTAAAGTACAGATCCACCTCACTTTCAGATCTTTTTGTTCCTGACAGCCAATTAAGATTTTAGGATAAAATTGTTTAATAACGCTTACCAAACTCTCATCTTTTGAGGTTGAAGGGATTGATAGCTCAGTGAAACATACTAAAATGTTTGATTATTGAATGTTTAAATAATAACCCTTTAAGAAACCCACCTCACTTTGACCAAAGTACAGTAACAAAGGAGGAGATTTATATACTCGAACCCGACATGCAGCAAGCAAAGTGACATTAATCAGATTTTTCAAGCTTCCATTGCATCTGTAATCTTGCTTATATGGGGGGCAGAATTATGGAGAAGTATCCAATTTATGCACTGTACTTTGGAACCTCATTAATGTCAATGCTCTAGAAACCTTTCTTTCTGAATCTTGCCTCAATCATGTCTGAATTCCAAGTAGTTGAACATTGAAATTAGTTACCATGTGATGCAATGTACCAAAAGTGTGTTACATCCCATTGGATTCACTCTACTGCCATATCTTCCAATTGGCTCAAAGCTAAAATGGCTGGAAAACTTTGCATAAATAAGCTTAACAAACTACCAGTAAAATGATTTAAGTTTAAAAATGTCTGATGGTTAATCATTTCTGCTTTTAATGTACTTGAAGTGACTCAATTTAATATACCGTGTTATATATATATACAATGTTCTAGAAACTGGTGAAGATACTTATATTACAAAGGCTGAGCTCATTAATATTTATTATTTATCTTGACTGTCAAAACACAGCTTTTACCTTTAACGATCTGAGAAAGAGTTCATTATGCATTTTTGATAGCTGTCAAATTTCTTTTAGACTATTTATGCCGTGTTACTCAGAAATCTTAGTGCTGTGTCTAGAATATGGGTCAGGGTTTAGAGAATCCCAAAGTGTAGCATGGAGTTCACCTGACCCACAACTTTTAATAGATTGTGGTATGGGGAACACACAGCTCACTCTACAGGTGTGGTACAGCAGAAATGGAAAAGTTTTTTAAAAAGTAAAACAATGTTTATTTTATGAACTCAAGTTAACCTTTTTAAAACAGTGAACATCTTAGCAACCATTAATTCAAATACACCCCCCAAAGAATACAACACTAAGTAATCTGTATGCTGTCTTTTAACACCCAGAAGACTTAACAATCCTCTGAACAGAAGCACATCAGGGTTTGCATTCAATACTGAAAACATTTATAATTCTGAATTCACCAAATGATTAAGAAATAGTCCTTCATGGCAGAGAACTCAACAATACAGCTGCTTTGGCTGACTTCAGCTGCAACACACTGCAAAACAAAACCAAAAAGACACAGACACACCCAAGCTTTTCTCAAAGTGAAACTAAAAAGCAGAAGTAGAGTTCAGCTCCACCCACACTCTGACATCATTCCAGTAACATGAGCAGCTAAACATTTCTTAAAGGTACATTTCTTAAACACCTATTTCTTAAAGGGTACTCTCACATGACACATCCCCCCCCACGAAAAAAAACCCCATCAACTTCAAGATGGTTTCATTTTTCACCTTTTCACCATCCTTTAAGAAATGCACACAGTAAATATACTTTATCGTTTCAAAAGACAACACATGCAAACAGGAACAATAATATAGTCCATTTTTGTTCTTCCTCCAACTGAAATCCTTCTCAATTAACAGTCTCTTTGAACAAGAAGGTCTCTGCACGATCTGTCCATTGCTCTATGCCTCGGCATTTCTCTTAAAAGTTAGATGCTTTAGTTCAATCTGATCACAGAATCCCTTGCAATTCTCCAACACAAGAGCATTGGTTATCACAGCATTCAGGCAGTCAAATGCCTGTCGAAAGTCCGCTGTCCACTGCAATTCTCGATGTTTCTTAAGCAAGTCCATCAGTGGAGCAATCACGCTCCAAAACCTTTTGCACAAATGTTCGATCAGATCCACTCATGCCAAGAAATCGCATTATTTCCCTTTGTCTCGAGGGTATAAAAAACTCCCCAATAACCTTTGTTTTCATATCCCGTGGGACCATTCGACCCTGTCCGATTGTATGGCCAAGGAAAGTGACTTGGGCTTTTCCAAATTCACTTTTGGCTCGGTTTATCACCAAACCCGCCTCCTGAAGTCGATCGAATAACTCCATCAGATGTTTTAAATGTTCTTTCCATGTCTGGCTGAAAATTACCAGATCGTCGATGTATACCGCACAATTGGGTAATCCTGAAACGACTTTGTTCGTTTTCTCTTTTAACAAACAATTTTATTGAGGTATTTTTGGCATTGTAAACTGTAACAATATACATTAGTGTGCAAATATCAATTACAAAAACATAGTGCAAAAAACAGTTCCTCTCTCGCAAAATGACCCGCCTATTCTTCCCCCCTACTCTACACTATTCTACCCCCCCCACCTGCGCACCCCCCCCCCCCCTCCACCCCCCCCCCCTCCACCCCCTCCCCCCGCTGATGATTAGTTCCCCGCGAAGAAGTCGATGAATGGTTGCCACCTCCGGGCGAACCCCGATAGTGATCCTCGTAAGGTGAACTTGATTTTTTCCAAGCCGAGAAAACTTGCCATGTCCGACAGCCATACTTCAGTCTTTGGGGGCTTTGGCAAAGGCCACAACGTCGGCCTCTATCCCCTCCTGGACTTCCGGGTCCTCCGACACCCCAAAAATCGCCACCTCTGGACTCATCGCCACCCTTGTTTTCAGTACCCGGGACATGACGTCTGCAAATCCCTGCCAATACCCCTTGGCACATGTTGCGGTTGCATTTACCCTCCTCAGAGCGTCTGCCCATACGCCTCCCTCCAACTCCCCACCAAGCTCCTCCTCCCACTTGAGTTTCAGTTCCTCGGTCCCCGTGTCCTCCGCTCCCATAAGCTCCTTATAAATATCCGAGACTCTCCCCTCTCCTACCTCTCCCCTGGAAACTACCCTGTCCTGGATCCCCCTTGGTGGAAGGCTTGGAAAGAACGGGACCTGTCTACGTACGAAATCCCACACCTGCAAGTACCAAAAGTAATTTCACCTTGCCAGCCCGAACATCTCCTCCAGTGCCCTCATGCTCGCGAAGCTCCCTTCCAGGAACTAGTCGCCCATCCTTCCCACCCCCGCCCTCCGCCACGCTCGAAACCCGCCGTCCATCTTCCCCGGGACAAATCGGTGGTTGTCGCACATTGGGGACCAGACCGACGCTCCCACTTCCCGCACATGCTTCCTCCAATGGCCCCAAATCCGCAGAGCCGCCACCACTGTAGGGCTGGTGAAGTACCTGGCTGGCAGGAGCGGCAGAGGAGCTGTGACCAGGGCTGCCGAGCTGGTGCCCCTGCACGAAATAGCCTCCACCTGCTCCCAAACTGACCCCGTACCCACCATCCATTTCCTTATCATGGCTATGTTAGCCGCTCAGTAGTAGTTGCTGAGGTCCGGCAACGCCAGTCCCCCTTCGCTACCGTTCCGTTCCAGCATCCCCCTCTTTACCCGCGGGGACTTCCCCGCCCAAACAAATCCCAGGATGATTTTATTGATCCTTTTAAAGAATGACCGCGGAATGAAAATTGGGAGACACTGAAAAATAAACAGGAATCTCGGGACGATCGTCATCTTCACCATCTGTACTCGACCCGCTCGTGACAGCGGGAGCGCATTCCATCTCCGAAACTCGCTCCTCATTTGCTCCACCAGCCTAGACAAGTTCACTTATGCATCCTGCCCCAGTCCCGCACCACTTGTATCCCTAAATACCTAAAACTTTCCCCAACCAGCCTAAACGGTAGCTCCCTCAGCCTATTCTCCTGACCTCTCGCCTGCACCACAAACATCTTGCTCTTTGCCATGTTCAACTTGTACCCCGAAAACCGGCCAAATTCCCCCAGGATTTCCAGAATCCCGTCCATCCCTGCCACTGGATCCGACACATACAAAAGCAGGTCATCCGAGTAGAGTGGGACCTTGTGTTCTACCTCCCCCTGACCATTCCCTTCCATCGCCTTGCCGCTCTCAGAGCAATTGCCAGCGGTTCTATGGCCAACGCAAACAGCAATGGAGGGAGGGGCCATCCCTGTCTTGTCCCACGGTATAGTCGAAAATACTCAGATATCGTCCTGTTCGTCCTTACACTAGCCTCCGGGGCCTGATATAGCAGTCTAACCCAGTCCACAAAGCCTTCCCCATACCCAAACCGTCCCAGCACCTCCCATAAATAGTCCCACTCCACCCGGTCAAAAGCCTTTTCGGCATCCATTGCCACCACTACCTCCACCTCTCTGCCCTCCAGGGGCATCATAATCACATTGAGTAGCCTTCTTAGGTTGGCTACCAGCTGCCTGCCCTTTACAAACCCCGTCTGGTCCTCCACAATCACGTCCGGTACACAGTCTTCGATTCTGGACGCCAGGATCTTGGCCAGTAGTTTAGTGTCAACATTAATCAAGGAGATTGGCCTATAGGACCCACAGGCTTCCAGATCTTTATCCCGTTTTAATATCAACGAGATGGTGGCTTGCGACATCGTCGGGGGTAACACCCCATTGTCCCTCGCCTCGTTAAACACCCTAACCAGCACCGGCCACACTATCCCCGAGAACTTTTTGTAGAACTCCACTGGATACCCGTCCGGCCCCGGGGCTTTACCCGACTGCATGGCCTTCAGGCCCCCCATTACTTCTTCAGCCCTAATCGGGGCCCCCAGCCCCTCTACCATCCCCCTGCCCACCTTTGGGACGGTCAGCCCATCTAAGAAGTGCCTCATCCCCTCCGGCCCCGTGGGGGGTTCCGAGGTATCCAGCTTGCTGTAAAAGTCCCTGAATACCCTGTTCAATCCTTCTGGGTGTTCAACCCGGTTCCCTGCCCCGTCCACTACCGTCCCTATTTCCCTGGCCGCCTCCCTCTTCCTAAGTTGCTGTGCAAGCATTCTGCTGGCTTTCTCCCCATACTCATACACCGCGCCACTTGCCTTTCCGAGCTGCTCTACGGCCTTCCCAGCGGATAGTACCCCCAGCTCCACCTGCAGTCTCTGTCGTTCCCTAAGTAGCTCTGCCCTCGGGGACTCCACATATTCACTGTCCGTCCGTATCATCTCCTGAACCAGTCTGTCCATCTCTGCCCTGTCCATTCTGTCCCAATGGGCTCGGATTGAGATCAGTTCCCCTCTCGCCACCGCCTTCAGCGCCTCCCAGAGCACCGCTGCTGAGACTTCCCCTGTATTGTTCTGCATGCATTTCCCCACTCTCTCACACACACCCTCATCTGCCAACAATCCCACCTCTAACCTCCATTGTGGGCATTGGTAACTTTCTTTGCAGACCTGCAGGTCGACCCAATGTGGAGCATGGTCCGAAATAGTGATTGCCGAGTATTCTGTATCCCTCACCCCCTGCAAAAAGTCCCCACTCATAATAAAGAAGTAAATACGAGAATAAACCTTGTGAACACGTGAATAGAACGAGAGCTCCTTCCCCGTCGGCCGACTGATTCTCCAGGGATCTACCCCCCCCCATTTGTTCCATGAACCCCCTCAGTTCCCTTGCCATTGCTGGGACCCTGCCCGTTCTGGAGCATGACGGATCCAGGTCGGGATCAAGGACTGTATTAAAGTCCCCACCCATAATCAGCTTGTGTGAATCCAAGTCGGGGATTTTCCCCAGCAGCCTTTTGATGAAATCTACATCATCCCAGTTTGGAGCGTAAACATTCACTAGGACCACCCTCACCCCCTCAAACTTAACCATTTGTTAATCGTGATCGCAACCCCTCTGGTCTTAGCGACAAGCCCTGATGCGCTAAGCGTCAAGAACCACAAAGACATGTGAGACTTTAACTCAGGCTTTAATATACTACAAGGGAGGCTTACCCGACACAGACGACCCCAGAAAGAATGGGGGCTGTCCCAGAAGAGGTTCTTATACTGACTCCCGGGGGAGTGGCTAAGGCGGAGCTCTCCGTGGCCAGGTCGGGTTACCTACCAGTGACCGAACCTCTGCAGAGTTACAGTACAATACACAGTATTACAGGGCCACGTTACGCACAACTATTATATACTATGTACAATGGTAGGGAGGTACAGTGGTGTATCACCACAAGCCCCGAATGGAAGACCTGGCTAACCCAGCCCTTCCATAATCTAATCTGGTCTGCCACTTTCAAATGTGTCTCCTGCAGCAACATTACATCCGCCTTCAGAGCCCGTAAGTGAGCGAACACACGTGCCCTCATGACCGGCCCATTTAACCCTCGAACATTCCAGGTGATCAGCCTGGTTGGAGGGCACCCTGCCCCCCCCCGCCCCCCACGCCGATCAGCCATCCCCCTTCTTGGGCCCACCCCCTGACTATGTGCCGCGCCTCCCCTGGTCCGCCTCTTGGCAGCTCCCACCCCCCCGACCTCTTCCCTGTTACCTGGTTCAGTTCCCTCTCGTCAGCTGATCATGGCCGCGGCCATTTTGCCCCCCGGCCACCACGCTGGATGGGTGGGTGCCACCATTTTATCCCACGCCGCCGCCATCTTCTTCGTCCCCGGACTCCAGGTGCGACCCATGGCTGATGCCATCTTGGATGGGGTCTCAGGCCCCCAGCACAGCCGACTACACGCTGCCCGACTAGAACTCGAACTCTCAATTACTTCAACTGGCCTCGGTGACTCTGGACCAGAGTCGGCCCCGGACGCTTGCGAAAGCTACAATGACGATCTCCATCAACAGCCACGTGACGTCGTGCTTGATCGACTCCGGGAGCACGGAGAGCTTTGTCCACCCCAAAACGGTAAGGCACTGTTCTCTTATCACCCATCCCGTAAACCAAAGGATCTCCCTGGCCTCCGGGTCACATGCAGTGGAGATAAAGGGGTTCTGCCTAGCGAACCTCACTGTCCAAGGCCGGGAATTCCATAATTTCCGCCTGTACATCCTGCCGCACCTCTGCGCAGCCACCCTCCTTGGGCTGGATTTCCAGTGCCGTCTGCAAAGCCTGACCTTTACATTTGGCGGCCCTATACCCCCCCTTACTGTCTGCGGCCTCACGACCCTTAAGGTCGACCTGCCTTCCCTGTTTGCGAACCTCACCCCGGATTGCAAACCCGTCGCCACCAGGAGCAGACGGTACAGTGCCCAGGACCGGACCTTCATCAGGTCAGAGGTCCAAAGGCTGCTGAGGGAAGGGGTCATCGAAGCAAGCAACAGCCCCTGGAGGGCTCAAGTAGTGGTGGGAAAGACCGGGGCGAAACACAGGATGGTCATTGACTACAGCCAGACCATCAACAGATTTACGCAGCTGGATGCGTACCCTCTCCCCCGTATAGCCGACCTGGTGAACAGGATCGCGCAATACAAGGTTTTCTCCACGGTGGATCTCAAGTCTGCCTACCACCAGCTACCCCTCCGTCATGGGGACCGCCAGTACACTGCCTTCGAAGCAGATGGGTGGCTCTATCACTTTTTAAGGGTTCCCTTCGGTGTCACAAACGGGGTCTCGGTCTTCCAACGAGAGATGGACCGAATGGTTGACCGGTCCGGCTTACGCGCAACATTCCCGTATCTTGATAATGTCACCATCTGCGGCCATGACCAGCAGGACCACGACACCAACCTCCGAAAATTTCTCCAGACCGCGAATATCCGAAATTTGACTTACAATAAGGATAAATGCGTGTTTAGCACCGACCGGCTAGCCATTCTAGGCTACGTAGTGCGAAGTGGAGTCATAGGCCCCGACCCTGAGCGCATGCGCCCCCTCATGGAGTTCCTTTTCCCTCACTGCCCCAAGGCCCTAAAGCGCTGCCTCGGCTTCTTCAGCTATTATGCACAGTGGGTCCCCAATTATGCCGACAAGGCTCGACCCCTGATCCAGTCCACAACCTCCCCCTGTTGACGGAGGCCCGCCAGGCCTTCTGCCGCATCAAGGCAGACATTGCTAAAGCCACGATGCGCGCCATCGACGAGTCCCTCCCCTTCCAGGTCGAGAGAGATGCGTCCGACGTAGCTCTGGCGGCCACCCTCAACCAAGCGGGCAGGCGCGTGGCTTTCTTCTCCCACACTCTCCATGCTTCCGAAATTCGCCACTCCTTGGTCGAAAAGGAGGCCCAGGTCATTGTAGAAGCTGTGCGACACTGGAGGCATTACCTGGCTGGCAGGAGATTCACTCGGTTGCCTTCATGTTCGATAATGCGCAGCGGGGCAAGATTAAGAATGACAAGATCTTGCGGTGGAGGATCGAACTCTCCACCTACAAATACGAAATCTTGTACCGTCCCGGGAAGCTGAACGAGCCTCCTGATGCCCTGTCCCGCGGCACTTGTGCCACCGCACAAGTGGACCGCCTCCGATCCCTCCACGAGGACCTCTGCCACCCGGGGGTCACTCGTCTCTGTCATTTTATCAAGACCCGCAACCTGCCCTACTCCATCGAGGAGGTCAGGTCCGTCACCAGGGACTGCCAAATCTGCACGGAGTGCAAACCGCACTTCTACCGGCCAGAGAGAGCGCATCTGATAAAGGCTTCCCGTCCCTTTAAACGCCTCAGCATGGATTTCAAAGGTCCCCTCCCCTCCACCGACCGCAACACGTACTTCCTGAACATGATTGACGAGTACTCCCGGTTCCCATTCACCATCCCCTGCCTGGACATGACCACAACCACCGTCATCAAGGCCCTCCAGGGTATCTTTACACTGTTCGGTTTCCCCGCATACATTCACAGTGATAGGGGGTCCTCCTTCATGAGTGACGAACTGCATCAATTCTTGCTCAGCAAGGGCATCGCTCGAGCAGGACGACCAGTTACAACCCCCGGGGAAACGGGCAGGTTGAGAGGGAGAACGGCACGGTCTGGAAGACCGTCCTGCTGGCCCTACGGTCTAGGAATCTCACAGTCTCCCGTTGGCAGGAAGTCGTTCCTGTTGCCCTGCATTCCATCCGGTCGCTGCTCTGTACTACCACAAATCAGACACCTCATGAACGTCTCCTTGTTTTCCCCAGGAAGTCCTCCTCCGGGACCTCGCTCCCAACCTGGCTAGTGACACCCGGACCCGTCCTGCTTCGGAGACATGTGAGGGCGCACAAATCGGACCCGTTGGTCGAGAGGGTCCACCTGCTGCACGCCAACCCCCAGTACGCCTATGTAGCGTTCCCGGACGGCCGCCAAGACACGGGCTCCCTTCGGGACCTGGCGCCCGCAGGAGCCCCACGCGCCCCCGCACCGGTGCCCCCACCCCCACCCTCCCCGCAACACCTGACCAGAGGGTCAGTACTCCCGCCGCCCCTGCCTCGGCCCGAAACAGCACCAATGCCCCCGACAGGCCCCCCCCCCACCCCCCCGTCCTGCCCACTTTTCGCCCCAACAGCGCCGCCTAGGGGTGACGAAGCTACCTGGGAAGACGACACCACGTTCCCGGAATCGCAACCACCGGGACCCTCATCAGGATCAGCACCGAAGCCCAGATGCTTCAGAAGGACGACCAGGCCACCCGATCGACTGATTGCTGCACCATGAACACTTTGCTATTACCCTTGACATCACGGCACCTCAATACCTGGTCCTACCATGCGAAAGGCGACATTAACGCTGGCCATCACCCCGCCGGATTCTTTTTTAACAGGGGGTGAATGTGGTAATACCAGGTATTGCGGTACCTGAGAGGTGGATGACCATTGGCTAGACCCAGGAGTCTACCATTGACCGATGTACATAGCTCTGCCCTGAGAGGCGGAGTATAAGAACCAATGCCGTCCCAGCAGCCTTCACTTTCTGTATCGAAGCTGCTGGGGAATAGTTCTAGCAGATTAAAGCCTATTAGTTATGACTCACCTTGTCTTGAGAGTAATTGATTGCGCATCAGAACCTGACCACCATCGCCCGGGGGGGCCCCCCTTGCGGCTGCCTCACCTGCACTCTTTGTGCCCTGTCCAGCTCCAACGGACGCGGGAAGAAATCCTCCCCCACCAGCTTCTGCAGCATGTCTGCCACATATGCCATGGCATCCACTCCCTCGGCCCCCTCCGGGAGCCCAATGATTCTCAGATTCTGCCGGCGAGACCTATTTTCCAGTTCCTCCAGCCCGTCCTTCAGCCTTGATTGTTGCTCCTTCAGCTTTCTAATTTCCACGTCTGCTACTGTTTGGAAATCCGCCTGCTCCTCCACTGTCTTCTCCAATGCCTGGACCTTCTTATCCTGGACGTCCAGCCTTTGGTCCAGTCGCTCCACCGCTTTCTGAAGTAGTTCCAAATTGTCCCGCTTCAGTGCTGCAAAGCTCTCCTTCATGACCTTCAGCATGTTGTCCAGTGCTGCCTGGACCGTCCATTCCGTGGTCCGTTCGTCAGCCATTTTTCCTCCCACTTGAACTTCCACACCACCTTTGTTCAGCCCCTTCTTCGCCTGTTTTCGCTCCCTTCTACTCCTTAAGTCCATACAACTCTCTATGGATCCAGATCTACAGTGCTGTTGTTTTCCCCTCCAGTGCTCAAAAAAGTCAGGGGAAAAGGTCTAAAAGTCTGACTGGAGCGAGAGCCACCAAATGCGCAACTTACTCCCTCATAGCCGCCACCAGAAGTTCACAACTTTGTTAGTTAATCATTGAAATGTGGCTGGGGTGTTTTTCATGCCAAATGGCATAACATTGAATTGGTATATACCATCTGGAGTCACAAAAGCTGAAATCTCCTTCGCCCTTTCGGATAAAGGTACCTGCCAGTGACCTTGAAATAAATCCAGTTTGGAAATAAAAACTGATTGTCCCACTTTCTCAATGCAATCCTCCAAACGTGGGATAGGATGAGTCTGTTCTTGTAACTGCATTAACCTTTCTATAGTCCACACACAACCATTGGGTACGGTCTGGTTTTTGTACTATGGGTGCGCTCACTATGGGTGAGCTCCTTTGGTTGCAACCCACTTCAATTATGCCATTTTTAAGCATACTCTCAATCTCTTTGTTAACCTGTGCCAATTTTAAAGGGTTAAGTCTGTATGGATGTTGTTTGATTGGAACAGCATTTCCCACATCTACATCATATATAGCCATTTTAGTACTTCCCAATTTATCTTCACAAACTTGCCCATGTGATATCAATAACTCTTTCAGGTCAGTTTGTTTTTCCTCTGGAAGGTAACTCACCAATTTATCCCAATTTGTAAGAACATCCTCATTTTCCAATTTAATTTGAGGTATGTCAAAATCACAGTCATCTGGATTTGGTTCGTCACTTTGAGTTAGAATCATTAAAACCTCCTTTTTCTCTCCTTCCCTTTCAAAGTACCTTTTAAGCATATTCACATGACACACTCGGTAATTTTTCCTTCTATCTGGTGTTTTTACCACATAATTCAACTCACTTAATTTCCTTTCATTCTGATAAGGTCCACAAAACCTAGCTTTTAAAGGTTCACCTACCACCGGTAACAATATTAAAACTTTATCTCCACTGGCAAAATTACGAACTTTGGATTTCTTGTCCGCTACCCATTTCATCACATTTTGTGCAACTTTAAAATGTTGTCTAGCCAATTCACCTGCTCTATTTAATCATTCCCTAAAATTTGACACATAATCCAATAATGTAATTCTGATTTCTCACCCACTAATTTTTCCTGAATCAATTTAAATGGTCCTCCTACCTCATGACCAAAAATTAGTTCAAAAGGACTAAATTTGGTTGACTCATTAGGAGCATCCCTAATTGCAAACAGTACGAATGGAATTCCTTTATCCCAATCCTCTGGATAATCGTGACAATAAGCCCTCAACATTGTCTTTAATGTCTGATGCCACCTTTCTAACGCTCCCTGCGATTCTGGATGGTACGCAGTTGATTTAAATTGTTTTATTCCTAAGCTATCCATTACTTCTTTGAATAACCTCGAGGTAAAATTTGATCCTTGATCCAATCGTATTTCTGTGGGTAGTCCATATCTCGTAAAGAATTTAAGTAATTCCTCCACAATCTTTTTAGCTGTAATATTACGTACTGGAATGGCCTCTGGAAACCTAGTAGACACATCCATTATAGTCAAAAGATATTGATTCCCACTTTTTGTTTTTGGTAGCGGTCCTACGCAATCAATTAGGACCCTTGTAAAAGATTCCTCAAATGCTGGAATGGGTATTAAGGGCACTGGTTTTATCACTGCTTGAGGTTTCCCTATCACTTGACATGTGTGACATGATTGACAAAATTTAACTCCATCTTTATGTAGTCCAGGCCAATAAAAATGTTTCTGGATTTTAGCTTGAGTTTTCCTTATCCCCAAATGACCTCCCACTGGTACCTCATGTGCAACTCGCAACACCTCCTTTCTATACCCTACCGGCAATATTACTTGATGAACTTCTGCCCACTTTTCATCCGCCTACATATGTAAAGGTCTCCATTTTCTCATCAAGACATTACTTTGACAGTAATAACACTCTGGTATACACTCAGATTCCTCTTCCGTGTACGCTTTCAGATATAGCCACTTTATTTCTACATCTTTTTGTTGTAACTCCGCCAATTTTCTTGAACTAAAAATATCCGCCTCATCCTCCACCTGTTCTTATTCTTTTTCAACCATCTGATCAAAAATCGTTTCTGATAATTGCACTTCAACTTCATCTTCACTCTTTGATTTCCCCTCTTGTCTTAACCTGTGACTTTGCGACCTTGTTGTTACACAATCTGGAAAAATGCCAGGATATTCGTCCTTCAACACTTCAGTTGTCTGATTTTCCACTGGCCTATCAACCACAGTAGGCATCACTCCCACCTGCGAACCAGCTATATCATTACCCAAGATAAACTGTATTCCTGGACAAGATAGTTTCTCTATTACTCCTACTACCACTTCACCACTCTTCATTGGACTTTCCAACCTTACCTTATATAATGGAACATTACTCCTCTCACCCTGAATTCCACATATTACCACCTTTTCTGGCAACATTCTTCCCAAACTACATAACTCCTCATCTCTTACCATTAAAGATTGACTAGCTCCCGTATCTCTTAAAATTGTGACTTCTTTACCTGCTCCTCCTGATACACATGAGTAAACTTTACCCACACAAATAAATTCTTTAAAAAGATCTGGCACCTTCTTATCACTCACCTCTTGATCAGGTTGTACAATCTTTTGCCCCTCCTTCACTTCACTTGGGCTTTCCTTTACCACTCTAACACACCCCACTGTCTTATCCTGTTTTCCCACATCAGCCTTCCCAGTGCTTTTCTTCAACCACCAACACTGTGACTTTACATGGCCTAGTTTATTATAGTGAAAACATTTGAAACTTTTCATTTCTTTTCCACCCTCCTGGATTTATTTTTTAATCTGCAGTACACTCTCCTTATTATCTCCCATCAGATCACCTTTACCTTTACCACTTGAGTATTTCTCATATCCCCAGTTTCTATCCCTCACAGTCTGAAACCGATGTCGGAAACCAAGCTTTGATTTATGAACTAATTCATAATCATCTGCCATTTCTGCTGCTAATCTCGCAGTTTTAATCCTCTGCTCTTCCACATGAGTTCTCACTACATCAGGAATTGAATTTTTAAACTCCACCAAAAGTATAATTTCTCTGAGAGCTTCATACGTTTGATCTATTTTCAAAGCCCTTATCCACCTATCAAAATTACTCTGTTTGATCCTTTCAAACTCCATGAATGTTTGACCAAATTCTTTCCTTAAATTTCTCAACTTTTGTCTGTAGGCTTCAGGCACTAGTTCATATGCACCTAAGATGGATTTTCTCACCTCCTCATACGTCCCAGATACCTCCTCCGGTAGTGATGCAAACACTCCACTAGCCCTACCTACCAGCTTTGTTTGAATCAGTAATATCCACATGTCCTGTGGCCATTTCATTTGTTTAGCTACCTTCTCAAATGAAATGAAAAAGGCTTCTACCTCCTTCTCGTCAAACCTTGACAATGCTTGGACATATTTAAATAGATTCCCACCAAGCCTTCGACTTTGACGCTCTTTCTCACTATCCTCATCACTATCATCCAACTGTAAGTTTCCCTTTACATCTGCCAATTTTAACTGACTGTCATGTTTCATGGCCATTTTCTTAAGTTCAAACTCTCTCCCTTTGTCTTTTTCTCTGATCTGTATCTCCCTTTCTCTTTCTTTTTGTTCTGCTAGGGCTATTCTTTCTTTTCCCCTTTCTACTCTCTCTCTGTTTCGTTTTCCTCTCTTTCGTATTCAAGCTACTTTAATCCTTTTTCATGTTCCATTTGTTTAATTTGCAACTGAATTTTTGCCACTTCCAATGTGTCAAACTGTATCTCAGGCAACTTTAAATGCTTAGTCACCACCATAATTACCTCATCTTTTCGCATTTTGTCAGGTAATGTTAACTGCAATGTTTTTGTCAAACCTAACAGTCTGCTTTTAGTCTCTGTCCGTAAGGTACTGCGTGTGACCGTCTCCACCCCCAAAAACTTCTGAGCCTCTGAAAGAGCCATTGTCCACAACACACACCCCACTTAAACTAAAATACCACACCTGAAAAGCACCCACAATATGCTCACCCCTCACTGTCTTTAAGTTCACTAAGCCAATCCAATGGATAGACTTTTGTCCCGGACGAGCCCCTAATTGTTATGGGTCAGGGTTTAGAGAATCCCAAAGTGTATCATGGAGTTCACCTGACCCACAACTTTTAATAGATTGTGGGATGGGGAGCACAAGGCTCACTCTACATGTATGATACAGCAGAAATGGAAAAGTATTTTTTAAAGCAAAACAATGTTTATTCTATGAACTCAAGTTAACCTTTTTAAAACAACAGTGAACATCTTAACAACCATCAATTCACATACAGCCCTCAAAGAATACAAAACTAAGTAATCTGTATGCTGTCCTTTTAACACCCAGAAGACTTAACAAACCTCTAAACAGAAGCACATCAGGGTTCACATTCAATATTGAAAACATTTTTATTCTGAATTCACCAAATGATTAAGAAATAGTCCTTCATGGCAGAGAGCTCAACAATACAGCTGCTTTGGCTGACTTCAGCTGCAACACACTGCTAAACCAAAAAGACACAGACACACCCAAGCTTTTCTCAAAGTGAAACGAAAAAGCAGAAGTAGAGTTCAGCTCCACCCACACTCTGACATCATTCCAGTAACATGAGCAGCTAAACATTTCTTAAAGGTACATTTCTTAAACACCCATTTCTTAAAGGGTACTCTCACATGACAATAGACTCAAGTTATTTCTCCTATGGGGATACAGACTCAGGCACTGAAGAAAAAAAATGAACAGACAATTTAAAGTTTTAACTTGCAACATAGGTTGGTGCAAACATGGGATATTGCCAGGACAGTATTAATGATGCCTGAGGGCAGCACATTGGCGCAGTGGGTTAGCACTGCGGCCTCACGGTGCCGAGGTCCCAGGTTCGATCCCGGCTCTGGGTCACTGTCCATGTGGAGTTTGCACATTCTCCCCATGTTTGCGTGGGTTTCGCCCCCACAACACAAAGATGTGCAGGGTAGGTGGATTGGCCATGCTAAATTGCCCCTTAATTGGAAAAAATGAATTGGGTACTCTAAATCTATATTTAAAAAAATGATGCCTGGAAATTCAAGGAGAAAATGAATAAACAGCAAAAATGTATGTAATGGACTTACCCTGTCCTCAATATTTCCATGTACGTTTGTAAAATCACAGGCAAACAACCACTCGGAAATGACAACTGTAGATAAAGTTAGATTGATTTCCTTATATATTTACACCTCCTTCTCCCCGAAGGAACTCCCGTACCCAGTCCACGCTTGGGCCAGGGTATTCATGCCCAGCAGTCTCTGGTTTAAGAGGTACCTCCGACTGTCTCATCTGGGTAGATTGTACTCAGGAGAGGCCACAGAGACTCTGAGGTTTCAGATCCCTGGGCCTCCTGTATGATTAGAACAACTTTATTAGCTGTGCTGAAGATATTTGCTTGCCGTCTGTTACAACATTGGCCATATCTGGAGAAAAGATAGCTGAGAACTCTGAAAGTGAAAATCACTTCACTATTCTTAAACTATGGGCACTATCACCCGGCCATGATTCTAACTAATGTTTATTGAAATTAAATGATTGATTCGTTCCACAAGCATATGGGGCTGAATTCTCCATTCTGGAGACGAAGTATTGACGCCATCGTTAAAACGGTGGAATCTCACGATGGCGTGATCGGGTCCACAGCTGCAGCGATTCAACGGCTCCCAAGGGGCATATCGGGAAACTCAACACTCTGTTAACGGAGCAGCAGCCGATTCGTCGGTTCCGTGTTTGACACTCCACCGCGGCTGCACGTAATCCATTCTCCCCCTCACACGCACAAGCGTCCCAGCCAACATGGCAGCAAGGAGAGCAGCGCCATACTTCCGGGACGCCGAACTGGAGACCCTCCTGGACGCCATGGAAGAGAGGAGGCTGGTGCTGTACCCCAGGCCGGGACGAGGTCATCAAGCGCCATAGTTCACCATGCCTGGGCGGAGGTGGGAGCCGCCGTGAGCACCATTGGGCTGATGACACGGACTGGAGACCAATGCAGGAAAAATCTGCACAACGTCCTCAGGGCAGCCAGGGTGAGTACCCAGCGCTGTGCCCCTGGCACTAACCCCCCTACCCCCCACACACGTGTGACCCGCCCCCTTCTCCCACCCAGGGGGACGGTCGGGCCCCTACCCTGCCCCACATGGCTGCACCTGTGCCAGCCGCAATGGCCGGGTGCCTTGCCCACTGATGCCATCATATACCCAAACCCTGGGCTGCATGCATCGGGACGTCTAACACTGTTGCTATTTGTGTTTGACCCCCAGGACAAGGTCGCGCGCAACTGCCGGGAACGGGAGAAGACCGCAGGGGGACCACCAGACCTGTGTCCCCTCACCGTGCCCGAGCAGAGGGCACTGTACATTGTCGGCCGTCCAGAGGAGAGGGAGGTCGCCGATGCAGAGGTCGGTGGCACGCCAGGAAGTGAGACCCCCTGTCTGGTTGCGGATCCCCATGACAAATGTGTGCCCACCCCAACCCCCCATACCCCACACCCCAACCCCCCTCACCACACACCCCAAGCCCCCTCACCACACACTCCACACCCCCCTCACCCCACATCACACAGGAGCAAGTAGGGGAGTTCATCCGCGTAGAGAAGCAGGGAGTGGTGCCGGTCATGCGTGCCACCCAGGCCTAAACCGAACGGGTGGCATCCGCGGTGGAGGTAATGGGGGGGCGATGGTGTTGGACATGGGTCAATGGCTGCAAGGCCTAGGGCATTCTATGAAGGTGAGGGCCGAGACCCAGGACAGGGCTACCTTATCACAGGCAACCATGTGCTAGGACCAGCTGGACATTGCAGCGGCGCTCCTCAGTGCCACCGTCACATTGGCGGCCACCGGGAGCGGGTGTCCTCCCCCATTCCCATGCGGTGCCATGTGTGCCATCATGTGGCAGATGTGTCTCACTGTCTACCTGCTCATCCGCAGTCTCCTCTTGCATGCCCGGTCTAGGAGGTCCTCAAAGGACATGCGGTCGTGGCATACGCGCCTCCTTGGCACCACCTCCTCCTCCTTGTCCTGTTGGGCGGCCGTCCCTCCAGCTTGAGCGGCTGCTACCTGCCTCTCTGCAGCCCGCTCCTCTGCTGCAGCCTCCGCCTCCCCTCCGAGCCGCCCCCGCTCATGCTGCCACAGGGCTGCATGCAGGGCAGTGGCCTTCGCCACGGTCGCCAATATCTCTGGTTGATGACCGAATGCCATAATTATCTGCAGGGGGTGAGGGGAAAAATTGTACTCATTGCGCATATACCTATGCCCAACCAGGTACCGTGGGCTGCACGGTGGCCCCAGTTGTCACCGTGCGCCCCAACCACGCATGCCCCACTCTCCCACATCCCGGCCCCATCAGTGCCCCCTGCCCTGGTGCCTGTCCCTGCTGCCAGGGCTACCGTTTGATGGCTCTTCCCTCACTGGGGGCTGCCGTTGGTGTGGCCATGGGTGGTCCCCCGGTCGGTGTCACCAGTTGCGTGGGGTGGCCAGGGAGGTGGGGGGCACTTACCCATACGGTCGTTTTCTCTTCATCCACCCAGGAGCCGGAGTGGGTGTGCAGCATAATGGCCACCGTAATGGCGCTTGGTGAGCGGGCACTGCCCCTGCCCTGCTGGGGGCCTCCGCGGCTCACCCCTCCCCGTCCCTGGCAACCCCCCCCCCCCCCCCGCTGAAAACATGGTCGGTGTCCGATACGGGAGCCCGCGGTCCCCCCACGCCACCTCCTACCTCCTCTCGCAGTCGCCTCAGCCAGCACGCCGGCTCCACAATTTCTTTAGCACGTTAGAAACACGCTTTGGGAAATTGGCCCATCCGGGGCCCAGAATCGCTGAGGCCCTGGAAAATCGGTCGCCAGGGCAGATAATGAGATGCGTACTGTACTTCCAGGCCGCACGGCAGGTGCTGCGATTTTGTCAGGTTGTGGAGTCCAGCGAATGCCGAATCGGCACAAAACTGGCGTCAAGCCCGATTTTGGCTCCAAAGCCGAGTCTACGGCCGATCGCGTTTCCCGATTTCGGCATCACCTCACGGAGAATCAAGCCTATGGTGTCAGGAATTCCCCGTTTTTGTACTACTACTAACAAAACTCTGCATGTTTACTGTAGGTAGCCATTCTAAGCCCTCGAAGGAAATTGGACTTGTACTTTGGGGAGTTGATGCTCTCTTTTTAAATCAAGACTCAAGTAATTATGAAGCTCATTTTATATTGACGGAGATGGATGCAATGGACCTGTGGAAGGATTTATAGCTTAAGGAGATGGATGCATTGGACCTGTGGAAGGATTCATAGCTTTGATTTTTGAGATTTAAAACCTGTCCGTTCCACGATCATTTCAATGGACAAGATAAACAAGAAGGTTTGTTGGTCCCTGGAGAAGGTTTTTTTGTATTGGTGACATTAAACACAATCTCTCCCCCACTGTGCTTGCTCCCATGGACATGCTAATGCCCATCGTAAACCCTTTCTTCATTCTCCTCCATGTTTTCATTCGCTCCTATGATGCACCCCAATGGACCATCCAATACTCAACCTTGACTCTGTACCTACCGTCATGCCGAGTACAGTTTCCCCACTTGACTGACTCTTCCGTCCGCCACCCAGCACCCTTAATTCAACCCTCAAGGTTAGCACGACCCTGCTCTTTACATCCTTCATCTATCTTTCAATCCCTGCTTGCGCACCCATCCCCACCCCCTTACAGGACCACCACACCCAGATAGCTAGGCCCTTCCTTCCTCTGCAACTCCCTACACCCAAACAATCCTCACTGCCCACTCTCCCTTCCTGATTTACACCTTCCTGCACTTGAATACCAACCTTGTGTCACCCACCACCTTGTGCCACTGGGTTCAACATGGAAACCTGCTTATCTTAGTCACAAATTGCACAGAGCCGGCTCGTGCACACTCCCTTAAAAAAACTATGAACAATATGCCATGAGATACTTGTATGTCACTGACTTTATACCAAGGGTAGGACTTTATTGAAACTTCTAGCTTAATGATTATTCAAAATAGGGTGGCCATCTGCCCAGTTTTCGACCAGACAGTGCGGTTTTCGGCTAATCTGTATCCTTTTCAATATCGAGTACCTTTATCCCCAGTATTTTTGTATTTTGACATTCATACTGTAGAGAGAAGGTTTCAGTGTTTCAATATAGGCAGATTTTACTTTCTGAAGAAAAACAATTTGCAAGTAGCTTTTCTTTCAATGATATAAACTCTGAAACAGCAGTCAGTAAATTATTCACAGATGTGCAGACTTCAAAATAAGTATGATTCTGCAAGTAAGAAATTTGCAGGAGTCTGTGTTTGTGAAGTTTTACATGAAAAATTATGCATCTGGACAAAGTGTACCTGGGGGAGGACGGAAGTTTCATTAGTGCAGTGTTGATTCTTAGGCTGAGCACTTCATGTGTATATATTTGCACCTTCTGTGAATGATAAACTCTCGAACAAGGTGTAGAAAACTCCTCATTAATATGCTGTGCTAAAATCAGTCCAGGAGTATTACTGATCAGCAAGGCAGCCGAGGGCTTTTATTCAACAGCCTTTGATGAATCCAGTACATCGCTCAAGGGCTAACCCTCAACAAATGACTGCACAAGATGAAGTTTATGCTCTTTATGTTTAATACATTTTGTACTAAAAACGTGCAACAATTAATGGCAAACCTTTGATTGAGAAAGTACCTTGACCTTCAAGAGAATTGTGTGCTGAATTGTTAAGCTGTTAAGGGCAGCTTTTCACTCAGACTTGTCATTCTTGATGCAACTATTGTATTAATATATTCTAGGGCTATGTAAATAAAGAGGGAAAAACTGGAGTGAGAAAACTAGCAAGAAATATAAAAACGTCCTTGTTCTCTCTTCAGGAAATGTGCCCTGAGAGGGCATTGGCAACGTCTATGGACGTCTATGTTCATCTTGTGCTAGAGGCACAGATCATCTTCAATGGTGGAATATTCATCCAGTTTGCGAGGCTCTTTAAAAGGATCGCTCTTTGTCCACCTCAAACTCTTTTCCCATCTGTCTTTCCCATCAGTATTACACTTTCAAAATCATGATTTCTTATGTAGTGCCCAAGAAATTCCAATTGTCTCTTCTTGGTCTTGGCCAGCAGAGTTATTTTCATCTCAGATTTTACTGGCACCTTTCCATTGGTCATGTGACTTACCCAGGATATCTTCATTATTCACCTCAAAAAACCACATCGCTTTGGCCTCAATTCCTTTTTTAAATCTTTTCACGGGATGTGGGCATCACTGACTAGGTCAGCATTTGTATTATCCTTGAGAAGGTGGGGGTGAGCTGCCTTCTTGAACCACTGCATTCTTCTCGATATTGCTTCAATCATCACCCAGTACCCGCTTGCGTATATCGATATTGGTGTGATGCCGCATTCCAGGATTCTCAGCTTTGCTTTCATGCCAAATTTTGATTTGATAATTTTAGTTGTGAAGGGGGAGTCTGGGAAGGAGAGTCAAACAATGGTTTATTTCCAAAAGGAAAGTATTGATATGCCACAGTCCAAGTCCCAGCCGGGACTTGCAGCTCGGCTCCTGCCTCGGCCAGCTTTTATGGCAACGTGTTAAAGAGCCCGCTGAAGGGGGGAGCTCGTACGCCATAAGGCTCATGGAGAGATTAATTGGGTTGTCCCTGTGGGTCCCGTGGGGGTTTATAACATCCCTCCTCCCCGTCGTCCGTCAGTAAGTCTGAAGGAGGGAGTCCAGGTAGACATTTAATCCTCTTTGCTCGCGGCTGCACCTCTTGTGACTGCGGGGCTGGCTACGGTGAGTGTGTAGCGTTTCGGTGAATGTCTTTTCTGCGATGGCCATCTGGGTGTACCATTGGCAACTGATCCCTGGTAAGGTCGCCGTCGGAAGCCTCAGATGCCTGGGTCTCCATCTCGGTGTCAGAGTCCACTACCTTTTCCATCTCGGCATCGGGGCCCCCACAGGACAACATCCCCAGGCTGCCACAAATACGACTGCCAGCCCTTCTTTTTCGAATTGGCCGTAATTGCGTTCTGCCATAGCTAAAGTCCACGGTGCTTACACTAGCGGACTTTATTGTACGTCAGCCATGCGATGAGACAACATTGCCCCAATTCCGTAAGGTGAGGTGTAGCAAGTCACTGAAAGGGACTTGGAGGGGTTGTAATGAGTCAACAATCCAGATGACATTAGCTGCTGCTTTACCCTGGTGAAGGCTTCCTCCTGAGGTGCTGTCCACACCCATTCTGGGTCCTTCTCCAGCAATGCGTTTAGTGGGACGAAGATGGTCCTGTAGTAGTTTCCGAAACTGAAGAATGACTTCAACTCTGTCGCCTGTTCCAGAGTGAGGGCTTGCTTTTCCCCTCACCTTCTACTCAATCGGAGGCAAGCAGTCTCGATCAACGTGATACCCTACGTATGTGACTTCCTGGGTGTAAAAACACACTTTCCCCTTGAGACGGATGCCCGACTTGGAAAACCAGTGGAGGATTTCCTCCAGGTTGCTCAGATGCTCCCTTTCCATGGCTCTGATGACCAGGACATTGTCCAAATAGACATCTACGCGTGATAGCCCTTTCAGCATGTTCCCCATAACACAAACCAATGTTACTCTAAATGGCAACCTCGTATATTCATAGAAGCCTCTGTGGGTATTAATGGTTACTTCATGTCTTGAATCGATATCCAACCCCAGCTGGAGATGTGCGTGACTCATATCAAGCTTGGAAAAGGAATGACCCGCCAGCTCGCGTATAGGTCTTCTTTCTGCGGCATTGGGTACCTGTCCAGACGGAAAGCCTTGTTTACGGTCAATTTATAATCTCCGCACAGGTGTACGGTTTTGCCACATTTTAGTACTGTGACTACTGGCACTGCCCAGTCTAAAAATCGTACCAGCTGGATGATTCCAGTCGGTTGAGCTCGTCATTGACTTTTGCAAGCAAGGCATATGGGACCGGACAGGCCCTGAAGTATTTCCGCAGGGCCTCAGGTTCTACATATATCTCGGCCGTGACCCCCTTAATTTTTCCTTAGCCATCCTGGAAGACGTCTGGCTACTTCCCCAAAACTTTGTAAAGTCCTCCCGTGCCCATTCGGAAGATTTGTTGTCAGTCCAGTCAGAGGTGCTGTAGCCAATCACGGCACAACAGACTCTGTCTGGGGCCCTGCACTACTTTTAAGGGCAGCCTAGCGACTGCTGCCCATAAGTAACGGGGGTCATCATTGTGCCTGCTGTGGCTAGGGTTTCCCATGCCTTTTGCCCTGCAAACCCAGGTGTTGAATTCCAGTCCTTATTTCTTCAAAGGTTTGCCTCCCTAGTAATTAAACTGTGGCCCCCATGTCCAACTCCATCTCCAAGGGTTGGCTGCTCACCTGGACGATAATCCTGATGGGGGCAACTCATGGCGTGGCAATACAATGCAATTGCTACTCTTGTCATCACCAGGCTGTTCCAAATGGAGGGTCCTGGCTCTGGGCTGGCGTCTCCCTCAGGATTTGCTGGCTGACCTGTGATTTCCGAAGCCTGCAGTTTCGCTGGCCACATGTGCGCACCACCTTTGATGATCCTCCATCGATTCCAGGGAGGTATCCTCCCTGGTTGCAGGGGCCTTTGGCTAAAAGGTCTGATCTCAACGATAGTTAGTTCAGGGCTGGGTTCCAGGGGTCCCGCTCCTAGGAGGTGCTGTTTGTCTGAATGGGGGCATCCAATATTGTTTGCCTCCATCCCTGACATCCCCTGGAGTTCCTGGACTCCCTTTTCTGTACTCTCCCATGAAAGGGAGATCTCGACGGCCTTTTTAAGGTGAAGCAATGGCTCAGCCAGCAATTTCCGCTGGTCGCCATATTATTTGCAAGGCATACAAGGCAGTCCCGTAGCCTTGTGGGTATGGGATGGCTCATGATCGCAAAACTCTTTCGGTTTGCACAATCGGGCAAAAAAACACGGTAATGGACTACCCTTGGATTCTCTCTGCCGTATTAAATGAGTATTTCTGTACAATGACTGACAGCTAGGAGTCGTAGTGGTTTGTCATGAGCGCCACTAGCTCTTCGAACATCTTCGAGTTTGGGGCCATGAGGCTCATTAGGCTCCTTATGATGCTGAAGGTGGGGGCCCCACAGGGGGTCAGAAGAATTACCATCCAGCGATCATCCCCGATGGTAGCATTTAACTTAAAAATATAGTGCATGTGCTCTGCGTGCTGAGTCCAGTCCTCTACGTCCCACATCAAATGCATCGAGTCTGCCAAAGAGCGGCATTTTTAAAACAGGCAAACCTTATTCCTTTGTGAAGGGAGGTGGCTATGCTCCAACTGGCTCGCAGCACCGACAGTAGTTCCGTGTTATCCTTGTCGCCAATTTCGTAGTCAAGGAGGTGTCTGGAAAGGAAAGTCAAACAATGGTTCATTCCAAAATCCAGCCCAAGTTTTTCAAGTGGCTTTTAAACAAGTTCCTGCCCCCTTTTAACAGCGGATCCAGTATTCCATGTTTTACGCCACTCCTTCACTATTTCTTTATCTTGACTGCTGTACAAACTGTTCACAATTGCTTTAAATTTCGATTCCCAGATTCTATTAAAATGCCATCAAACCCCCACCTGGGAAGCAGTGGCCGCGAGAGTAAGTGCCATCTCACTCCAGAAGAGGACGGGACAACAGTGCCGTAAAAGGGAAAATGACCTTCTTCGTTTTGCTAGGGGTACGTCTGCCTCCTATTGGCTTCCGCTGCATCCTGTTACACACCCATTACACCTCCACGGTGATCTCTCACCCATTACACCTCCACGGTGATCTCTCACCCATTACACCTCCACGGTGATCTCTCACCCATTACACCTCCACGGTGATCTCTCACCCATTACACCTCCACGGTGATCTCTCACCCATTACACCTCCACGGTGATCTCTCACCCATTACACCTCCACGGTGATCTCTCACCCATTACACCTCCACGGTGATCTCTCACCCATTACACCTCCACGGTGATCTCTCACCCATTACACCTCCACGGTGATCTCTCACCCATTACACCTCCACGGTGATCTCTCACCCATTACACCTCCACGGTGATCTCTCACCCATTACACCTCCACGGTGATATCTCATCCAGCCACCTCACGGGATCCCAATACTTCATGGCGCCCTCCCCCCACATCCCAAAGTCTCCCACCAACACCACCCCCCCCCCCCCAGCAGATAGCCTGTTCCTCACCTTTCCGCGCCCACCTATGTCCCACACACGCCAGACTTCATCACCATCTGACCTGGCAGGCCCCCCACCTATACTCTCCCCATCTGTCTCATTGCAGGGCAAACCAGAGCCCAACCAGCGTGAGTGGGCACTGATGTGTTAGGCAGGTCGGTTCGGTGTGGACTGCACTTGATGCAGCGATACGAGAAACAGACCTCTAACACTCTAGAAGATCCAACACCGTTTTATTGAACGATAGAACTAACATACATATTTAACTGTGGGTCGACACTATACTGAACTGACTGGAGACCTTGTACTAGCCTGACCAGACTTACTAGCTACCGCATGGTGTTTGCACTGTGCTAGCTCGTGGACTCTGACTGTCTCAGTGGCTGGGTCCAGAGAGAGCAGGAAACCTAGTGCCCTCTGGCTTTATATTGGTGGTGTCCTGTCTGGTGATTGGCTGCACTGTGCTGTGTGCTTACTGGTCATCCTGTGTGTCAATCACTGCCTGCCTGCATCTCATTATATACATGCGTGGATATTATGACATCTCCCCTTTTTTTTATTTTTTAATATAAATACTAAGGTGTGGATGCTTATAAATATATATATATATGTGCCTGACTATATACAGAAAGATGTCTAAACGAATGTATATACACCGGAAGGTTGCGCTAGTGCAGATACATGGCAAACAAAACGATATTTACAGAGGTCCAATTGGTGAAGTCACAAAACATACAAAAGTTCAGTCTACAGATTCAGTCTTTGTGGTGGGCGACGAATTCTTGTTGTTCGCCGCAGAGGTGGATCAGGAGCCGCCTGCGCTTGGAGAGGCGGGATCGCTGCCATCGCGGTGGGCGCGTGGACCGGCAGGATTGCTGGTAGATCGGTGGCCTCGTGGTTGGGTACGTCCAGAGGAGGCATCGTAGGCGGCGGGGCACTTCGGTCAGGTAGCGGGCGTGGAACTCTTCGCAGTGCCCGTCTGTTGCGCCGTAGCAGGGAGCCATCAGCCATGCGGACAAGGAATGATCTTGGGGCCACTTGTTTGATTACAACAGCTGTGGCTGACCAGCCACCCTCAGGCAACTGTACGCGAACATGATCAGTTGGAGCCAGCTCGGGCAGATCCGTGGCATGGGCATCGTATGTGGCCTTCTGTAGGGCCCGTGACTGCTGCATTTTCTGTAGGACCGTGAGGTGGTCAAGGTCAGGAATGTGGATGGCTGGAACTGTGGTCCTCAGAGTGCGATTCATGCTGGAGACAACCCAGTGGACAGTGGGGTCGCCCTGTATGCCAGCATCACCAGGTTAAAATTGGAGCCTGAATCTGCAGCTTTGCACAGCAGCCGCTTTACAATGTGGACCCCTTTTTCGGCCTTCCCGTTTGACTGAGGGTAGTGGGGACTGGAGGTAATGTGACGGAAGTTGTAGGACTGTGCGAAGTCAGACCATTCCTGGCTGTAAAAGCAAGGACCATTGTCGCTCATTACTGTGAGCGGTAACCCATGCCTGACGAACGTTTCTTTGCAGGCTTTGATTACCGCCTTCGACGTGAGGTCGGACAGTTTCACTGATGCTGGGTAACTGGAGAAGTATTCGACCAGGAGTACGTTGTCACGCCCCTTGGCGTGGAAAACGTCTACACCGACTTTGAACCACGGAGAGGTCACAATCTCGTGCTGCTGCAACGTTTCTTTGGGTTGAGCTGGCTGAAACTTCTGACAGGTAGGGCAATTGAGGACTGTGTCGGCAATATCCTGGCTGATGCCCGGCCAATAGACCGCCTCCCGAGCTCTGCGTCGGCATTTCTCGACCCCGAGGTGACCCTCATGGAGTTGGCCCAGCACCATAGCACGCATACTCTGAGGAATTACGATTCTGTCGAGTTTCAGAAGGATTCCCTCCGTCAGGTCGTCTTTTACGTTATAGAACTGGGGACATTGTCCCTTCTGCAAGCCATTGCTGAGGTGCTGCATCATGCGCTGCAGCAGAGGATCCTTGGCTGTCTCCTCATGAATTTGGACCACTCGTTCATCGGAGGCCGGAAGGTTCGAGGCACACAACTACACTTGGGCTTCTATGTGGCAGATGAAGTCACTTTGTCCATGCGGTGTGGTAATGGACCTGGACAGGGCATCTGCAACGATCAGCTCTTTACCTGGCGTGTAGACCAGTTCGAAGTCGTAGTGGTGTAGCTTTAGAAGAATACGCTGTAACCGAGGTGTCATGTCGTTTAAATCCTTCTGGATTATGTGGACTAGAGGCCTGTGGTCCGTCTCTACCGTGAATTTTGGCAGGCCATAAACATAGTCGTGGAACGTGACTATCCCTGTCAGAGGCCCAGACACTCCTTCTCAATCTGAGCGTACCGTTGCTCAGTGGGCGTCATGGCCCTGGAGGCATACGCCACTGGAACCCAGGACGCGGAGTCATCCCGATGAAGGAGCACCGCCCCAATGCCGTCCTGGCTTGCATCAGTCGATATCTTGGTTTTCTTGGTTGGGTCGAAGTACGCTAGAACCGGGGCTGTGGTGAGCTTTGCTTTCAGCTCACGCCATTCCTCTTCATGCGTGGGCAGCCACTGGAATTCCGTCGACTTCTTGACGAGATGGCGGAGGGCCGTGGTGTGGGATGCCATATTGGGAATGAATTTCCCGAGGAAACTGACCATTCCGAGAAAGTGGAGGACCTTTTTTTTGCCCTCCGGAGTCTTCATGACGTTGATCGCCGAGACCTTGTCGGTGTCTGACCGTACGACCTGCTGCGAGATTTGGTTACCAAGGAATTTGATCTCCGATTGACCAAATGAGCACTTGGCCCTGTTGAGCTGAAGACCATGTTCATGGATTCTTTGGAATACCTTCTTGAGGCAAGCGATGTGTTCCTGGGGCGTTGTGGACCAGATAATGACATCGTCAACGTACACTCGCACCCCCTCGATGCCCTCCATCATCTGTTCCATGATGCGGTGAAATACTTCGGAGGCAGATATGATGCCAAAAGGCACCCGGATGTAGCAGTAACGGGCAAACGGGGTGTTGAATGTGCACAGCTTGCGACGGGACGCGTCCAGTTGTATTTGCCAAAAACCCTTGGAGGCGTCGAGCTTAGTGATGAATTTGGCATGAGCCATCTCACTGGTCAACTCTTCTCATTTTGGTATCGGGTAATGCTCCCTCATGATGTTGCAGTTTAGATCCTTAGGCTCAATGCAAATGCGAACCTCCCCTGACGGCTTCTTGACGCAGACCATGGAGCTGACTCAGTCTGTGGGCTCTGTAACCTTTGATATGATACCCTGGTCTTGAGGGTCCTGTAATTGCTTCTTCAGACGATCCTTGAGGGGCGCCGGCACCCGGCATGGTGCATGAATTACAGGGGTGGCGTTCGGCTTGAGCAGGATTTTCTGTCTGTATGGGAGCGTGCCCATTCCGTCGAACACGCTGTGGTACTGTGTGATGATGTCATCTATGTCGGCTTGCAAGTTATCATCGGGCGAGACCGTCGCCGGTGATGATGACATGGTGTGGACGCGTTGAACAAGGTTCAGGAGCTTGCAGGTTCGAGCACCGAGCAGGGACGCTCTGTCAGGCCCGACGATTTCAAACCGTAGCGTCGCCTTGATCGCCTTATTGGATACCCCCAGTTGACACGAGCCACTGGCATCTATGGCGTTGCCATTGTAGTCAAGGAGCTGGCAGGCCGGTGGAAGAATGCTTGGTCTGGCACGGATGGTGTCGAGGTCGGATTTCGAGATGAGGTTCGCTGATGCACCGGTGTCCAGTTTAAATCGGATGCGAGCCTTGTTAACTGTGAGGACAGCACACCACTCGCCGTCGGGATCCACACTGAGGATCGAGAGGCGTTGCGTAGGTGTGGTGGAAGGCAGCGCATGTGTAGTTATGATGCCCACCCGTTATGGGGACTCGTGCACTTAGCATCAGGGTCCATTGGGCTGTCGGGATCGTAATTTGGCATGCTTTGTTGTTTTGAGTGAACACTTCTGCTCCGCAGCTGGGATCGCTGGCTGCTGAGCGGTGGAGCAGATCTGCAAAGGGCTGTGTAATAGCCAAGCTTGCCACACTAAACACCGGCGATCTTTTGCCGGACATTGCCGCTTTAAGTGGGCGGAGCCACAATTCGGACACGTCATGACGCCGACGTCAGCGCGTTCCGTGCGCCATCGCGCATGCGCAGTGCAGTCGGTCGACGTACGCACCTGCGCAGTTGGGTTGTCGGGCTCGTCGTCCACTCGGTCGTGGCGCGCATGTGCAGGGACCTGGGAAAAGCGCGCAAAACGGCCACTCTCCTCGATGCTCAGGCCCTGCATTTGTGCAATGGCTTCGCAGTTTCTGCCGCCCTGATGTGGGAGTAACGATTCTTAGCATGCTCATGGACAACGCACGTCTCGATAGCGACAGAGAGGGTCAACTGTTTGACTTTCAGGAGCTGCTGCCGAAGGGAGTGGGAGTGGACACCGAAAACGATCTGATCCTGGATCATGGAATCAGCCGTCGAGTCATAGTTACATGACTGCGCTAGGATGCGGAGATGGGTGTCGAAGGACTGAAAAGGTTCATTCTTACCCTGAAGCCTCTGCTGGAAAACGTACTGTTCAAAGCTCTCATTCACCTCAATGTCGCAGTGGCTGTCAAACTTCAGCAGGACTGTTCTGAATTTTGTTTTGTCTTCGCCGTCAGCGAACGTGAGGGAGTTGTAGATGTGGATGGCGTGGTCCCCCGCGGTGGAGAGAAATAGCTCGATCTTCTTGGCATCCGATGCTGCTTCGAGGTCGGAGGTCTCGATGTACCAGAGGAACTTTTGCTTGAAGAGCTTCCAATTTGCGCCGAGGTTGCCGGAGATGCAGAGCTGCGGAGGAGGCTGGATGTTTTCCATGTCACCGGATGGCTGCTTGCTGGTCAATGCTGATTCACTCGAGGTAGGTCCATCAATTTTCAGTATCACTCCGTAGTAGCATGATGTGTTCGGCAGGTCGGTTCGGTGTGGACTGCACTTAATGCAGCGATGCTAGAAACAGACGTCTAACACTGGAGAAGATCCAACACGGTTTTATTGAACGATAGAACTAACATACATATTTAACTGTGGGTCGACACTATACTGAACTGACTGGAGACCTTGTAGTAGCCTGACCAGACTTACTAGCTACCACATGGTGTTTGCACTGTGCTACTCGTGGACTCTGACTGTCTCAGTGGCTGGGTCCAGAGAGAGCGGAAACCTAGTGCCCTCTGGCTTTATAGTAGTGGTGTCCTGTCTGGTGATTGGCTGTACTGTGTTGCGTGCTTACTGGTCATCCTGTGTGTCAATCACTGCCTGTCGGCATCTCATTATATACATGAGTGGATATTATGACAGGCACAGCCTGTCAGAGTCATGCCCGAGCTGAGATGCCTGACATTGTTTGAGGAGAGAGGCCCTGAGCAGGCAAGGTGCAAGACCCGCACTTGTTCAGAGGGCAAGCTGAGGGCAGCAGACAAAAGTGAGAAACCCTAAAAATAGGCTGCCATGGTGCAAGCTTCAGGCGAGTTAACTTTCTCCCATCATTTATGCCCCATGATGCACTAATTCCATCTCGCTTCCCTTATAGGTCAATCAGTCGACTCGCCCGGACCATCATCGCGCCCTCTAAATACCACAGACCAGAGCTGTTACGAGGGAGACATCTCGAAGACAAGCATTGAGGAGGCGTCACAACTGACACCCACACCCTCTTCCAATGCTGATATTCACACCTCGGTGGGATTAACTCGTCGGCAGGCTTCTGGGTCGCTGACTGGTGACCACCTCATGGAATCATAGAATTCATTGCAGAAGGAGGCCATTCGGCCCTTTGTGTGTGCACCAACCCTCTGAAAGGCTCCCACCCTATCCCTGCAGCTCCCATAACCCTCTTCAGCTGCACATCCTTGGACACGAAGGGGCAATTTAGCATGGCCAATCCAACTCACCTGCACATTTTTGGATGAAGGAGGAAGTGGAGCTCCTGGAGGAAACGCGCACAGACACAGGGAGAAAGTGAAATCTCCACACAGGCAGTCACCTGAGGCAGGAATTGAACTCTGGCCTCTGGCGTTGTGAGGCAGCAGTGCTAACCACTGTGCCACAGTGCTGCCCCTCACAGCTGAAGATCCATAGGTGGAGGAAGGAACATCCCAAGGAACCAGCATTCAGAGGGTTGCCAGAGCCCAGGCCAATGATGTGCCACTGGGTCAGGTCATCCCAGAGCTGCTGGAATTACAGAGACAGAGCTGCGAGCATCAGGGAGGGATCGCAGCGCACCCTTCCTCAATCTGCAAGGCTGACTGGAGGAGTCCCCATCGCTTCAGTCTGAAGAAATGTTGCCGTCACTCCTACGCAACGAGGCCAACACTCAGTGGGTGGCGTGCGCAATAGAGAGCTTGGCGCAGGATGTGCATTCTATGGCAGGGGATATCCGCTCCATGTTTCAGCTCATGACCTGCATGGTTGAGGGCATGAGCTCCATGGTGCAGAGCTTCAACTTGGGAATCCACTCGTGTCAGTAACAGAGGATGGCGGGGCTTTGGCATCTCACTCTAGCTGCCCCTGTATCTCATGGAGGAACACGAAGGGACGATGATCCACCGAGGAGACCCTGGGGTGTCCAAACCATCTGACACCCCCCTCCCTGTGAGTGACGCACCTCCAGCCCTGAACACCGAGGAAGGCAGCACTGCAACACCCGTGCAACCCAAATGTAGGCCTGGGCCCTCAAGGTCCAGGTTCCCCGGGGGATGCATGCCAAGGTCATTTCAAGCAACAGGATTTGGAATTCAGTAGGCTCTCTCAACCTCAGCTGTTTGTGGATTCTGGGATACACTTAGATATTGCGGGAAGGTGCAATAGTAATAAATGATGGACATCTAGTGGGCATGGTGAATGTAGACACTCATAGAGGTAAGTCACCATTGTAATATCGTTCTTTGCTTCCCCATTGTGGTAGTATGTATTGGGGGTCATGTGGGACTGGAAGCCCTAATGTCAGTGGCTGACAGATCCTGGGTCCTGGTTGGCCGTTGACCTCTAGCTCCGCCCTGAAGGCGGAGTATAAGAAGCCGGAGTCTTCCCCCGCAGGCCAGTTTACTATCGAGCTGCGGGGGAACAGACACGCTTAATAAAGCCTCATCGACTTCACTCTATTCGTCTCACGGAGTCTTTGTGCGCTACAATTTATTAAGCGTGCCTAAAAAGGACTATGGAGCTCAGGATCATTCCGGAATGCCTGAGGATCAGCCCCCACGCAGTGAACGTGGCAGCAGCCTTCAAGCACTGTCAGACTTGCTCCGAGGCCTACCTCAGAACCACCACCGGTCGGGTCACAGAAGACCAAAAACTGCAGGTCCTGCACTCGAGGGTGAGCACGGAGATTTTCTCCCTCATCGAAGACGCGGAGGATTTCCAGACGGCGTTCGCAGCACTGAAAAGTCTCTATGTCCGCCCAGTTAACCAAATCTACGCTCGCTACCAGCTCGCGACAAGACGGCAAGCTCCCGGAGAATCGATGGACGAATTCTACGCCGCGCTGCTGATTTTGGGACGAGCCTGCAGCTGCCCATCGGTGAACGCAAACGAACACACGGACATGTTAATGCGCGATGCTTTTGTGGCAGGTATGCAATCCTCCCAAATCCGCCAAAGACTTCTAGAAAAAGAGTCGCTAGGACTCTCAGAGGCACGGGCCAAGCAGCCTCCCTAGACGTGGCCGCGCGTAATACCCGCGCCTACGGCCCCGACCGCGCGGCAGCCCATTGGGCTCCGTACGTACCCGTCGCGACAAACCCACCCCCCCCCCCTGGACACCCCACAGGCTTGTGCGGTCCAAACGCCGAGTCGCACCGGGGGCGCCCGCTGTTATTTCTGCGGCCAGGCGAAACACCCCCGGCAGCGCTGCCCGGCCCGCGCAGCTATCTGCAAAAGCTGTGGGAAAAAGGGCCATTATGCGGTTGTGTGCCGGTCCCGCGAGGTCGCCGCTGTCCCGGGAGAACAGGGAGCCCTGCAAACGGTTTACGCGCCCCAACCCCCCCAGCACGCCATGTACGACCCGCAGGCGCAGCCGCTCTGGGTCCCGACCACCGCGGTCCCGGGAGAACAGGGAGCCCTGCACGTTGCTTACGCTCCCCAACCCCCCTCCCCGCAGCCCATGTATGACCCGCCGCCGGCGCTACCGCTTTGGGTCCCGGCCAACACTCTCCATGGAGAGGAGGGAGTTTTGCACGTCCCTAACGCCCCCCTAACCCCCATCCCGCGCCCCACGCCTGACCCGCCGGCGCCACCTACTTGGGACCCGACCACCGCTGTCCCCGGTGAGGGAGCTCCGCGCGGTCCTAGCGCTCGCGGTCCTAGGGCTCGCGGTCCTAGCGCTCGCGGTCCTAGCGCTCCCCAGCCCCCCACAGCGCACCATGTGCGACCCACAGACGCCGCCATTTTGGGTCCCGGCCACCACGAGGGGAGGAGGGGCGCCGCCATCTTGGACCGCCCCAGACCTGTACGACGTGTGGGGGCGGCCATTTTGTCCACCCCCGCCGCCATCTTGTGACCCCCCAGACACGTGCGATGTATGGGGGCGGCCATTTTGTCCATCCCCGACGCCATCTTGGACGGCAACAACGGACCCCACTCCACTACTACAACCACGTCTCGCTTCAATTACGCTCGATCAAGCTCGGCCCCGGACACTCCAGACGACGACGACAACGGTGCTAATAAACGGCCATGAGACGCCATGCCTAGTCGACTCCGGGAGCACGGAGAGCTTTATACACCCCGACACGGTAAGACGCTGTTCCTTGACCACCTATCCCAGCGCACAAAAGATTTCCCTAGCTGCAGGATCACGGCAGGTAGAAAGGGAGAACGGAACGGTCTGGAAGACCGTCCTGCTGGCCCTTCGGTCCAGGAATCTCCCAGTCTCCCGCTGGCAGGAAGACCTCCCAGTGGCCCTGCACTCCATTCGGTCACTGCTATGTACGACCACGAACCAGACACCTCATGAACGTCTCCTTGTTTTCCCCAGAAAGTCCTCCTCGGGGACCTCGCTCCCAACCTGGCTAGCAACACCCGGACCCATCCTGCTGCGGAAACATGCGAGGGCGCACAAGTCGGACCCGCTGGTTGAAAGGGTCCACCGGCTGCATGCCAACCCCCAGTACGCCTACATAGCGTTCCCCGACGGACGCCAAGATACGGTCTCCCTCCGGGACCTGGCGCCCGCCGGAGCACCACGCACGCCCGAGTGTGGGTCTACCATTGGGCAATGTACATAGCCCCGCCCTGAGAGGCGGGGTATAAGAACCTGTGCTGTCCCCAGCAGCCTTCACTTCTGTAACTTCGCTGCTGGGTACAGTTCTATCTGATTAAAGCTGAATCGATATGACTCCACGTGCACTCAAGCGTATTGATTGTGCATCACGTAGGGGCTGGAGGGACGGCTACTCAGGGATAAAGGGTACCAACTCATGTGCTGGTCGAACGGGTGATTGGATTGCTCAAGATGTGGATCCGGTGCCTGGAGCAGTTGGGGTAACCCACCAATACAACCCCAGGTGGAGCCCCACACCATAGTGGTCTGCTGCGTTCTGCACAACCTGGCACTGGAGCGGGTAGAGGAGCTGTACCAGGAGGAGATGGAGCAGCGCCACATCTCCTCAGATGAAAATGTCGAGTAAGGTGGCAAGTGGCAACACACGGAGGAGGTGGAGGAAAGACATTGGGCAATGGCCAGTGCCCACATGGGGCGTAGGGCTAGGGATGCCCTTGTTGACTTAGCGACATCCAGGACGACATCATGAAGACCTCTCCCACCATGGGGTCTGACATCCATTCACTGTTGAGGTGTCTGCGTGAGGCCATCGTGATGGTGGCTACATTCATGTGCAGTGTGCTGAAGCAATTGGCTGGACACTGCAGGAGAATGATGATAACTTGCAGTGAGGACAGAGCAGTGCTCCTCTCATCCTCAGTGATATGTCTGACTCCTGCCTGACAGAGAGCTGAACGCACTCTGCCAATGGACAGACATAACATGGGACCCAAAGACGCTGGATGACAAATCTCAGCTACTACTGCCTCCTCCAAGGTTAGGGGTCCTAGTGTTTTTCACCACCTACATTCGAGGTGGACAGGCTCTCAACACATTTTCAGCCCTTGCGATTCTCATCACTAGAGAATACTGTCAGACAGGCCGGGCCTGAGCATTGAAGCTTGGCGGTGGGGGATGGAAGGGGGAGGTGCGGGGGGGGCTGCGGGGCACGTGCCAGCAGGGCGCGACTATATGTATCGTCAGTATGGAAGGTGGAAGGGGCATAGCGCTGCCATTACTCACATTTCACAGAGGTGAAGTCCCGCGTGTGCACAGGGGCTTGCAGAGGATATTGCCATGACATGATAGCATGGAGGATCTTTATGGGTGTAGCGCACAAAGACTCCGTGAGACGAATAGAGTGAAGTCGATGAGGCTTTATTAAGCGTGTCTGTTCCCCCGCAGCTCAATAGTAAACTGGCCTGCGGGGGAAGACTCCGGCTTCTTATACTCCGCCTTCAGGGCGGAGCTAGAGGTCAACGGCCAACCAGGACCCGGGATCTGTCAGCCAATGACATTAGGGCTTCCAGTCCCACATGACCCCCAATACATACTACCACATTCACACCTTGTCAAAAATGAACCCGGCGGGGTGATGCTTCGTATGGTGGTAAGGGTTTACAGGGCTGGTCCTGGGAGGAAAAAAAAAACATTCACATGGCAATACAGTATTGTACAATTTTGTCCTGTTGCAACTATTTACAGAGGGTATAGGAAGAAAAGCAAAATGTTCTTGTGAAAAGTCCATATTTAGTTTTAGATCGACGCCACGAGTCGGTCGGGTGGTCTGGTCGTCCGTGTCGATCGCCTCGGCCCCGGTGGTGGTGGTGCTTGTACCGGTGTTGTCGCCTCCAGGAGCTTTACGGTTTCAGCTTGGGCTTTATTCTTTGTCGGTGCTGAGGGGAGGGGAACCGATCCTCCTGGGAAGGGGGCGGTCGCGGGGTGCGGCGGTGGCAGGAAGGGGGGGGGTTGGGTTGATGGTGTCGGGGGGGTGTGCGTGTTGCCGGCGGGCGCCAGATCCCGCAAGGAGACCGTGTCCTGTTGGCCGTCGGGGTACTCCACGTAGGCGTACTGGGGGTTCGCATGGAGGAGGTGAACCCTTTCGACCAACGGGTCCGCCTTATGTGCCCGCACATGCTTTCGGAGCAGGATGGGTCATGGGGCCGCCAGCTAGGTCGGCAGCGACGTTCCAGAGGAGGACCTCCGAGGGAAAACAAGGAGACGCTCATGAGGCGTTTGATTAGTGCTCGTACATAATAACGACCGGATGGAGTGGAGAGCGTCCGGGAGGACCTCCTGCCACCGTGAAACTGGGAGGTCCATGGACCGTAGGGCCAGTAGGACGGCCTTCCAGACCGTGCCGTTCTCCCTCTCTACTTGCCCGTTCCCCCGGGGGTTGTAGCTGGTCGTCCTGCTTGAGGCTATGCCCTTGCTGAGCAGGAACTGGCGCAGCTCGTTACTCATGAAAGAGGACCCCCTGTCGCTGTGGACGTATGCGGGGTAACCGAACAGTGTGAAGATGCTGTTCAGGGCTTTAATGACTGTGGCCGCGGTCATGTCAGAACAGGGAATGGCAAAAGGGAAGCGGGAGTATTCGTCCACCACATTAAGAAAATATGCGTTGCGGTCGGTGGAGGGGAGGGGCCCTTTGAAATCGAGACTGAGGCGTTCAAAGGGGCGGGAAGCCTTAATCAGATGCACTCCATCCGGCCTGAAAAAATGCTGCTTGCATTCCGCGCAGATGTGGCAGTCCCTTGTGACTGTACGGACCTCCTCTAAAGAGTATGGGAGATTGCGGGACTTGATGAAGTGGTAAAACCGAGTGACCCCCGGGTGGCAGAGGTCCTCGTGGAGGGTTTGGAGGCGGTTAATTTGTGCGTTGGCACATGTGCCGCGGGATAGGGCATCGGACGGCTCGTTCAGCTTTCCGGGACGATACAAAATCTCATAGTTGAAGGTGGAGAGCTCGATCCTCCACCTTAAGATCTTGTCATTTTTGATTTTGCCCCGCTGTACATTATCGAACATGAAGGCTACCGAGCGTTGGTCAGTGAGGAGAGTGAATCTCCTGCCGGCCAGGTAATGCCTCCAATGTCGCACAGCTTCCACTATGGCTTGGGCTTCCTTTTCTACTGAAGAGTCGCGGATTTCTGAGGCGTGGAGGGTCCGGGAGAAAAAGGCCACGGGGTACTCCACGTAGGCGTACTGGGGGTTCGCGTGGAGGAGGTGAACCCTTTCGACCAACGGGTCCGCCTTATGTGCCCGCACATGCTTTCGGAGCAGGATGGGTCATGGGGCCGCCAGCTAGGTCGGCAGTGACGTTCCAGAGGAGGACCTCCTAGGGAAAACAAGGAGACGCTCATGAGGCGTTTGATTAGTGCTCGTACATAATAACGACCGGATGGAGTGGAGAGCGTCCGGGAGGACCTCCTGCCACCGTGGAACTGGGAGGTCCCTGGACCGTAGGGCCAGTAGGACGGCCTTCCAGACCGTGCCGTTCTCCCTCTCTCCTTGCCCGTTCCCCCGGGGGTTGTAGCTGGTCGTCCTGCTTGAGGCTATGCCCTTGCTGAGCAGGAACTGGCGCAGCTCGTCACTCATAAAGGAGGACCCCCTATCACTGTGGATGTATGCGGGGAAACCGAACAGTGTAAAAATAGTTTGGAGTGCCTTGATGACGGTGGTTGTGGTCATATCCGGGCAGGGGATGGCGAATGGGAACCGGGAGTACTCATCAATCACGTTAAAGAAGTACGTGTTGCGGTCGGTGGAGGGGAGGGGGCCTTTGAAGTCCATGCTGAGGCGTTCAAAGGGACGGGAAGCCTTGATCAGATGCGCCCTCTCTGGCCGGTAGAAGTGCGGTTTGCACTCCGCGCAGATTTGGCAGTCCCTGGTGACAGTCCTGACCTCGATGGAGTAAGGCAGGTTCCGGGACTTAACGAAATGGAAGAACTGGGTGACTCCCGGATGGCAGAGGTCCTTGTGGAGGGCTCGGAGGCGGTCTACTTGTGCGGTGGCACAAGTGCCGCGGGATAGGGCATCAGGAGGCTCGTTCAGCTTCCCGGGACAATACAAGATCTCGTAATTGAAGGTGGAGAGTTCAATCCTCCACCGCAAGATCTTGTCGTTCTTGATCGTGCCCCGCTGTGCATTATCAAACATGACGCCACCGACCGTTGGTCCGTGAGGAGAGTGAATCTCCTGCCGGTCAGGTAATGCCTCCAGTGCCGCACAGCTTCCACTATGGCCTGGGCCTCCTTTTCGACCGAGGAGTGGCGAATTTCGGAAGCATGGAGAGTGCGGGAGAAGAAAGCCACGGGCCTGCATGCTTGGTTGAGGGTGGCGGCCAGAGCGACGTCAGACGCGTCGCTCTCGACCTGGAAAGGGAGGGACTCGTCGATGGCGCACATCGTGGCATTTGCGATGTCCGCTTTGATGCGGCAGAAGGCATGGCGGGCCTCCGTCGACAGGGGGAAGGTCGTGGATTGGATTAGGGGTCGGGCCTTGTCGGCGTAATTGGGGACCCATTGTGCATAGTAGCTAAAAAAGCCGGGGCAGCGCTTTAGGGCCTTGGGGCAGTGAGGGAGGGGGAACTCCATAAGGGGGCGCATGCGTTCGGGGTCGGGGCCTATGACTCCATTTCGCACTACGTAGCCTAGGATGGCTAGACGGTCGGTGCTAAACATGCACTTCTCCTTATTGTAGGTCAGATTCAGGAGGTGCGCGGTCTGGAGAAATTTACGGAGGTTGGTGTCGTGGTCCTGCTTGTCATGGCCGCAGATGGTGACGTTGTCAAGATACGGGAACGTTGTGTGTAAGCCGTACCGGTCAACCATTCGGTCCATCTCACGCTGGAAGACCGAGACCCCGTTTGTGACACCGAAGGGAACCCTTAAAAAGTGGTAGAGCCGCCCATCTGCTTCGAAGGCAGTGTACTGGCGGTCACTAGTATGGAGGGGTAGCTGGTGGTAGGCAGACTTGAGATCCACCGTGGAGAAGACTTTGTATTGCGCGATCCTGTTCACCAGGTCAGCTATACGGGGGAGGGGGTACGCGTCCAGTTGCGTAAACCGGTTGATGGTCTGGCTATAGTCTTTAACCATCCTATGCTTCTCCCCGGTCTTTACCACCACTACTTGAGCCCTCCAGGGGCTGTTGCTTGCTTCGATGACCCCTTCCTTCAGCAGCCTTTGGACCTCGGACCTGATGAAGGTCCGGTCCTGGGCGCTGTACCGTCTGCTCCTGGTGGCGATGGGTTTGCAATCTGGGGTGAGGTTCGCAAACAGGGAAGGCGGGTCGACCTTAAGGGTCGCGAGGCCGCAAACAGTAAGGGGGGGTATAGGCCCGCCGAATTTAAAAGTAAGGCATTGTAGGTGGCACTGGAAATCCAGTCCCAGAAGGGTGGCTGCGCAGAGGTGCGGCAGCACGTATAGGCAGAAATTGCGGAATTCCCTGCCTTGGACGGTGAGGTTCGCGAGGCAGAACCCCTTTATCTGCACTGCGTGTGACCCGGAGGCCTGGGAGATCCTTTGTTGGGTGGGGTAGGTGACCAGAGAACAGCGCCTTACCGTGTTGGGGTGGACGAAACTCTCCGTGCTCCCGTAGTCGATGAAGCATGACGTCACGTGGCCATTGATGCCGATCGTCGTGGTGGCCTTTGCTAGCGTTCGGGGCCGACTCTGGTCCAGGGTGATGGAGGCCAGCTGCAGCAAGGAGTGAAGATCGGGCAGCGCATCGTCAGCCGTGTTGGGGGCTTGAGGCCCCATCCAAGATGATGCTGTCCATGGCTCGCACATGGAGTCCGGGGACTCCGAGGATGGCGGCGGGGAGAAACAAAATGGCGGCGGGGAGGCGCACTCTGCTCCCACGAGGCGGAGGCCAGCTGCAACCACGGGTTTTGGTCGGGCAGCGCGTAGCCATCCGCGCTTGGGGCTTGAGGCCCCATCCAAGATGGCGCCGGCCATGGGTTGCACGTGGAGTCCGGGGACTCGGAAGATGGCGGCGGGGAGGAGCAAACTGGCGGCGCACGCTGCTCCAGTGTGGCGGAGGCCAGCTGCAACACAGGGTTTTGGTCGGGCGGCGTGTAGCCAGCCGCGCTGGGGGCTTGAGGCCCCATACAAGATGGCGCCGGCCATGGATCGCACGTGGAGTCCGGGGACTCTGAAGATGGCGGCGGGGAGGAGCAAATTGGCGGAGGTGGGCCTTGGACGGCCGGGACCCGCCAGAAAGACTGCGCCCGTGGATCGGCCGTGGCCCCAGGGCAGGGGGGTGGAGGTGAGCACTGGAGTGGGGCATGCCGCGGCGTTTTGGGCGGTGAGCACTGGCCAGTCGGGGCCTGGAGCGGGGCGTGCTGCGTCGTTCCGGGTGCGAAGAAGACTGCGGCCACGGCGTGGGGCGGGGAGAGGTGGGCGGTCGGGGCCTGGAGCTGCGGCGTTTTGGGCGGGGAGGAGTAAACTAGCGGCGCATTCTGCTCCAATGTGACGGAGGCCAGCTGCAGCGAGGGGTTCTGGCCCGGCAGTACGTAGCCAGCCGCGCTGGGGGCTTGAGGCCCCGTCCAGGATGGCGCCGGCCAGGGGTCGCCCGTGGAGTTCGGGGGCGGAGACCCCGACGATTGGGTCGGCGAGGGACCAAATGGCTGCACATACTCCTCCAGCGTGGTTGCCGTGGAGAAGAAAGGCTGTGGCAGCGACGCTGCCTGGCAGTGCAAAAACTGTGGTGCGCGTTGGGCCGGCGGGGCTGGGAAAAGGGAGTGCGGCGGTGGGCCTGGATCAGTCGGGACACTAAAAGAATTGTTTCCTGGGGGTCGGTTTGCAGGATTGAAGGAGCTGGGAGCGAAGTATGGGCTGGAGCAGGGGGAAATATTTAGAGACTGTGTTCGAGACTTTGCCAGAAAGGAGGTACAGAGCTTCCCAGTCGAGCCAGCTTCCACATTGCTGGAGGAGGTGCTGACGACAGGGGGACTGGAGAAAGGGGTAGTGTCGGTGGTTTACGGGGCTATTTTGGAGGAGGAGAATGCACTGCTGGAAGGGATCAAGACAAAGTGGGAGGAAGAGTTGGGAGAGGGCATGGAGGAGGGGGTTCTGGTGTGAGGTGCTCCAGAGGATGAACGCCTCCACCTCGTGTGCGAGGTTGAGGCTGATACAGCTGAAGGTGGTACATAGAGCACACCTCACAATGGCGAGGATGAGCCGGGTCTTTCAGGGGGTAGAAGATGTGTGTGAATGTTGCGGGGGGGGCCTGCTGGAATTCTTGACTGTTGAGAAGGTCAAATTTGAACTCAGGGGAAGGATGGAGGGGTTCTACAATTCATGGGCGTTATCCATTATGCACTTTCGAGAATTGGATCACATCAAACATTAGGGGGCAGGGGGTTGGGAGAGTTGGGGGGGGGAGACTGTAAGTGATAATGATGACTATGGGTGATTCCTGATTCCTTTTTGTTATTTGTTTATGTTAACATGTTTGGTGGGAGGATGGGATCGTTGTTATTGATATGGGGATTGACATTTCATTCGTTACTAATTATTGTTTATTGTTGGGTGTAAATTTGGGAGAAAATGTGAAAATGGAGAAGAATAAAAAAATATATTTTTAAATGGTGCCTGTGGCGCACAAAGACTCCGTGAGACAAACAGAGTGAAGTCGATGAGGCTTTATTAAGCGTGTCTGTTCCCCAGCAGCCCGATAGTAAACTGGCCTGCGGGGGAAGGCACCGGCTTCTTATACTTTGCCTTCAGGGCGGAGTATGAGGTCAACGGCCAACCAGGACCCGGGATCTGTCAGCCAATGACATTAGGGCTTCCAGTCCCACATGACCCCCAATACATACTACCACATTCACCCCTTGTCAAAAATGAACCCGGCGGGGTGATGCTTCGTATGGTGGTAAGGGTTTACAGTACTGGTCCTGGGAGGAGAGAACAGTTACATGGTAGGACCGTATTGGACAGTATCGTCCTGTTACAACTATTTACAGAGGATATAGGAAAACAAAATGTTCATTGGACAGTCCATCTTTGTTTTACATCGACGCCACGAGTCGGTCGGGCGGTCTGGTCGTCCGTGTCGATCGCCTCGGCCCCGGCGGTGGTGGTAGTGCTTGTACTAGCGTTGTCGCCTCCGGGAACCGCACGGTTTTAGCTGTCGGTGCAAAGGGGAGGGGGACTGATCCTCCTGGGAAGGGGGCGGTCGCGGGGTGCGGCGGTGGCAGGAAGGGGGGCGGTTGGGTTGATGGTGCCGGGGGGGTGTGCGTGGTGCCGGCGGGCGCCAGATCCCGCAGGGAGACCGTGTCCTGTCGGCCGTCGGGGTACTCCACGTAGGCGTACTGGGGGTTTGCGTGGAGGAGGTGAACCCTTTCGACCAACGGGTCCGCCTTATGTGCCCGCACGTGCTTTCGGAGCAGGATGGGTCCTGGGGCCGCCAGCCAGGTCGGCAGCGACGTTCCAGAGGAGGACCTCCTAGGGAAGACAAGGAGACGCTCGTGCGGCGTTTGATTAGTGCTCGTACATAATAACGACCGGATGGAATGGAGAGCGTCCGGGAGGACCTCCTGCCACCGTGAAACTGGGAGGTCCCTGGACCGTAGGGCCAGTAGGACGGCCTTCCAGACCGTGCCGTTCTCCCTTTCTACTTGCCCGTTCCCCCGGGGGTTGTAGCTGGTCGTCCTGCTTGAAGCTATACCCTTGCTGAGCAGGAACTGGCGCAGCTCGTCACTCATGAAAGAGGACCCCCTGTCGCTGTGGACGTATGCGGGGTAACCGAACAGTGTGAATATGCTGTTCAGGGCTTTAATGACTGTGGCCGCGGTCATGTCGGAGCAGGGAATGGCAAAAGGGAAGCGGGAGTATTCGTCCACTACATTAAGGAAATACGCGTTGCAGTCGGTGGAGGGGAGGGGCCCTTTGAAATCGAGACTGAGGCGTTCAAAGGGACGGGAAGCCTTAATCAGGTGCGCTCCATCTGGCCTGAAAAAATGCGGTTTGCATTCTGCGCAGATGTGGCAGTCTCTTGTGACTGTACGGACCTCCTCTAAGGAGTAGGGGAGATTGCGGGACTTGATGAAGTGGTAAAACCGAGTGACCCCGGGGTGGCAGATGTCCTCGTGGAGGGCTTGGAGGCGGTCAATTTGTGCGTTGGCACATGTCCCGCGGGATAGGGCATCAGACGGCTCGTTCAGCTTTCCGGGCCGGTACAAGATCTCATAGTTGAAGGTGGAGAGTTCGATCCTCCACCGCAAGATCTTGTCGTTCTTGATCTTGCCCCGCTGTGCATTATCGAACATGAAGGCAACCGACCGTTGGTCAGTGAGGAGAGTGAATCTCCTGCCGGCCAGGTAATGCCTCCAATGTCGCACAGCCTCCACTATGGCTTGGGCTTCCTTTTCCACTGAGGAGTGGCGGATTTCTGAGGCGTGGAGGGTTCGGGAGAAAAAGGCCACGGGTCTGCCCGCTTGGTTAAGGGTAGCCGCGAGAGCTACGTCAGAGGCGTCGCTCTCGACCTGGAAGGGGAGGGACTCGTCGATGGCGCGCATCGTGGCCTTTGCGATGTCCGCTTTGATGCGGCTGAAAGCCTGGCAAGCCTCTGTCGACAGCGGGAAAGCCGTGGTCTGTATTAGGGGGCGGGCCTTGTCTGCGTACTGGGGGACCCACTGGGCGTAGTATGAAAAGAACCCCAGGCAGCGTTTCAGGGCTTTTGGGCAGTGCGGGAGGGGAAATTCCATGAGTGCGCGCATACGTTCGGGGTCGGGGCCTATTATCCCATTGCGCACTATGTAGCCCAGAATGGCTAGCCGATCGGTGCTAAAAACGCACTTGTCCTCATTGTACGTGAGGTTCAAGGCTTTGGCAGTCTGGAGGAATTTTTGGAGGTTGGCGTCGTGGTCCTGCTGATCGTGGCCGCAGATGGTTACATTGTCGAGGTACGGGAACGTGGCCCGTAACCCATGTTGATCAACCATTCGGTCCATTTCCCGTTGGAAGACCGAGACGCCGTTTGTGACGCCAAAAGGGACCCTTAGGAAGTGGTATAATCGCCCGTCTGCCTCGAAGGCTGTGTACTTGCGGTCACTTGGGCGGATGGGGAGCTGATGGTAGGCGGACTTGAGGTCCACGGTGGAGAAGACTTTATACTGGGCAATCCGATTGACCATGTCGGATATGCGGGGGAGAGGGTACGCGTCTAGTTGTGTGTACCTGTTGATGGTCTGGCTATAGTCAATGACCATCCTTTGTTTCTCCCCTGTCTTCACTACTACCACCTGCGCTCTCCAGGGACTATTGCTGGCCTGGATTATGCCCTCCTTTAGTAGCCGCTGGACTTCGGAGCGAATGAAGGTCCAGTCCTGGGCGCTGTACCGTCTGCTCCTAGTGGCGACGGGTTTGCAATCCGGGGTGAGGTTCGCAAACAAGGACGGGGGTTGCACCTTGAGGGTGGCGAGGCCGCAGATAGTGAGTGGGGGTATGGGGCCGCCGAATTTAAACGTAAGGCTCTGTAGGTTACATTGAAAATCTAAGCCCAGCAAGGTGGGGGCACAGAGTTGGGGAAGGACGTTAAGTTTGTAGTTTTTGAATTCCCTCCCCTGTACCGTTAGGGTAACTATGCAGAATCCCTGGATCTGTACGGAGTGGGATCCTGCGGCTAGGCAAATCTTTTGTGCGCTGGGGTAGGTAGTTAAGGAACAGCGTCTTACCGTGTCGGGATGTATAAAACTTTCCGTGCTCCCGGAGTCGACTAGGCATGGCGTCTCGTGGCCGTTAATTAGGACCGTTGTCGTCGTCGTCTGGAGAGTCCGGGGCCGAGCCTGATCGAGCGTAACCGAAGCGAGCCGTGGTTGTAGTAGTGGGGTGGGGTCCGTTGTTGCCGTCCAAGAGGACGTCGGGGATGGATAAAATGGCCGCCCCCATACCTCGCCCGTAGATGAGGGGTCACAAGATGGCGTCGGGGGTGGACAAAATGGCCGCCCCCATGCGTCGTACAGGTCGGGGGCGGTCCAAGATGGCGGGGCCCCTCCTCCCCTCGTGGTGGTCGGGACCCAAAATGGCGGCGTCTGCGGGTCGCACATTGAGTGCTGGGGGGTCTGGGGGGCGCTAGGACCGCGCAGAGTTCCCGGGCCGCGGGCGCTAGGACCGCGCGGAGTTCCTTTGGTGCGAGCGCCAGGGCCGCGGGCGCTAGGACCGCGCGGAGCTCCCTCGCTGGGGACCGGCAGGTCAGTGCGAGCGCTGGGACAGTGAGGAGGTCCCTCGCCGGGGACGGAGGTCGGGGTCCAGGTGAGTTGTATTGCCGGCGGGTCAGGCGTGGGGCGCGGGACGGGGGTGAGGGACCAGGTCGGCGGCTCCGGCGGGTCAGGCGTGGGGCGCGGGACGGGGGCGAGGGCCCAGGTCGGCGGCTCCGGCGGGTCAGGCGTGGGGCGCGGGACGGGGGCGAGGGCCCAGGTCGGCGGCTCCGGCGGGTCAGGCGTGGGGCGCTGGACGGGGGCGAGGGCCCAGGTCGGCGGGTCAGGCGTGGGGCGCGGGACGGGGGCGAGGGCCCAGGTCGGCGGGTCAGGCGTGGGGCGCGGGACGGGGGCGAGGGTCCAGGTCGGCGGCGCTGGCGGGTCAGGCGTGGGGCGCGGGACCCAAAATGGCGGCGCCTGGGGGTCGCACATGGCGTGCTGGGGGGGTTGGGAGGCATAGACTGCCTGTAGGGCTCCCTGTTCTCCCGGGACGGCGGCGACCACGCGGGACCGGCACACCACCGCATAGTGGCCCTTTTTCCCGCAGCTTTTGCAGATGGCTGCGCGGGCCGGACAGCGTTGTCGGGGGTGCTTCGCCTGGCCGCAGAAATAACAGCGGGCGCCCCCGGTGCGACTCGGCGTTTGGACTGCGCAAGCCTGTGGGGTGTCCGGGGGGGGGGTAGGGGGTTTGCCGCGGCGGGTACGTACGGGGCCCAATGGCCTGCCGCGCGGTCGGGGCCGTAGGCGCGGGCATTACGCGCGGCTACGTCCAGCGAGGCTGCCAGGGCCCGTGCCTCTGAGAGTCCTAGTGACTCTTTTTCTAGAAGTCTTTGGCGGATTTGGGAGGATTGTATACCTGCAACAAAAGCATCGCGCATTAACATGTCCGTGTGTTCGTTTGCGTTCACCGACGGGCAGCTGCAGGCTCGTCCCAAAATCAGCAGCGCGGCGTAGAACTCGTCCATCGATTCTCCGGGAGCTTGCCGTCTCGTCGCGAGCTGGTAGCGAGCGTAGATTTGGTTAACTGGGCGAACGTAGAGACTTCTCAGTGCTGCGAACGCCGTCTGGAAATCGCGGGTGTCTTCAATGAGGGTGAAAATCTCCGTGCTCACCCTCGAGCGCAGGACCTGCAGTTTTTGTTCATCTGAGACTCGGCCTGTGGTCGATGTGATGTAGGCCTCAAAGCAAGTCTGCCAGTGTTTGAAGGCTGCTGCTGCATTCACTGCGTGGGGGCTGATCCTCAGGCATTCTGGAATGATCCTGAGCTCCATAGTCCTTTTTAGGCACGCTTAATAAATTGTGGCGCACAAAGACTCCGTGAGACAAACAGAGTGAAGTCGATGAGGCTTTATTAAGCGTGTCTGTTCCCCAGCAGCCCGATAGTAAACTGGCATGCGGGGGAAGGCACCGGCTTCTTATACTTCGCCTTCAGGGCGGAGTATGAGGTCAACGGCCAACCAGGACCCGGGATCTGTCAGCCAATGACATTAGGGCTTCCAGTCCCACATGACCCCCAATACATACTACCACAGTGCCCCAATCACACAGGCCCTGATGCAACCCCTGGACCCCCCCCCCCCACACCCAACGCTTCGACTCAGTTGGTGGGTGGTCCTCAAGCCCTCCCACCCCACCTTGCACACGATGTGGGATAAACAGGTGGTTTAGTACAAGACCCAACCTTGGCCTTCTTGGCACTTTAATAGTGCTGATAGCATTGATCAGCTCCACGGTTTACTTGTTACTCCTGCATGTGCCATTGCTGCTTCAGTATGGGTCAGAGATTGTTACTGCCCTTACATGTAATTTAGGGACAGTCCCCATACTTGCCTCATATATTGGACCATTCACCAGTTCTCATTATCAAAGAAATCACTTACACAGGCAGCACTTTAAATGTAGGAAGTGGTCTGGCTATTTTGAACAATTCGATACATGCTTTGGACCTTGTTAATCCCAGCAATGTAAAATTTACAGTCGCCTTTACGCCACCCTTCTCCCCTGTGTACTATTCATTTATATGTACTGCATGGGAATGTCTGTGACAAACTGTTCCAAGTTAAATTAGGATTTAATGGTTGCAGAAGCAGTGGTACAGGGGATTAAAGTATCTATAATAATCTTTATTATTGTCACAAATAGGCTTACATTAACACTGCAATGAAGTTACTGTGAAAATCCCCTCGTCGCCACTGACAAAAATCACTGGACTACTACGTGTTACAATAGGTGAATTAATATGTGTAGACTTGGGCGTAGACCCTGTCATAATATCCACTCATGTATATAATGAGATGCAGACATGCAGTGATTGACACACAGGATGACCAGTAAGCATACAGCACAGTGCAGCCAATCACCAGACAGGGCACTACCACTATAAAGCCAGAGGGCACTAGGTTTCTCGCTCTCTCGGGACCCAGCCCATGAGACGATCAGAGTCCACAAGCTAGCACAGTGCAAACACCATGTGGTAGCTAGTAAGTCTGGTCAGGCTACTAAAAGGTCTCCAGTCAGTTCAGTATAGTGTCGACCCACAGCTGAATATGTATATCAGTTCAATCGTTGAATAAAACAATGTTGGATCTTCTCCAGTGTTAGACGTCTGTTTCTAGCTTCCCTGCATCGAGTGCAGTCCACATCGAACCTACCTGCCTAACACATCATGATACCGGAGTGGTACTGATCTTGACGGACCTACCTCGAGTGAATCAGCATTGACCAGCAAGCAGTCATCCAGTGAAATAGAAAACATCCAGCCTCCTCTGCAGCTCCGCATCTCCGGCAACCTCGGCGCCAACTGGAAAATCTTCAAGCAAAAGTTCCTCTTGTACATCGAGGCCTCCAACCTCGAAGCAGCATCGGATGCCAGGAAGATCGCGCTATTTCTCTCCACCGCGGGGGACCATGCCATCCACATCTACAACTCCCTTACGTTCGCTGACGGCGAAGACAAAACAAAATTCAAAACAGTTCTGCTGAAGTTTGACAGCCATTGCGACATTGAGGTGAACGAGAGCTTTGAACGGTACGTTTTCCAGCAGAGGCTTCAGGGTAAGGATGAACCTTTTCAGTCCTTCATCACCCATCTCTGCATCCTAGCGCAGTCATGTAACTATGACTCAATGACTGATTCCATGATCTAGGATCAGATCGTTTTCGGGGTCCACTCCGACTCCCTTCGGCAGCAGCTCCTGAAAGTCAAACGGTTGACCCTCTCTGTCGCTATCGAGATGTGCGTTGTCCATGAGCATGCTAAGAATCGTTACTCCCACATCAGGGCGGCAGAAACTGCAAAGCTGGCCTCCCACGAGGCAGAAAGGGTGCAGGCCATTGCACAAATGCAGGGCCTGAGCATCGAGGAGAGTGGCCGTTTTGCGCGCTTTTCCCGGGTCCCTGCATATGCGCGCCACGACCGAGTAGACGACGAGCCCGACAACCCGACTGCGTAGGTGCGTACGTCGACCGACCGCACTGCGCTTGCGCGATGGCGCACGGAACGCGCTGACGTCGGCGTCATGATGTGTCCGAATTGTGGCTCCGCCCATTTAAAGGGGCAATGTCCGGCAAAAGAACACCGGTGTCTACAGTGTGGCAAGCTTGGCCACTACGCAGCCCTTTGCAGATCTGTTCCACCGCTCAGCAGCCAGTGATCCCAGCTGCGGTGCAGAAGTGTCCGCTCAATACAACAAGGCATGCCAGATTCTGATCCCGGCAGTCCAACGGACCCTGATGCTGAGTGCCTCGTCCCCATACCGGGTGGGCATCATAACTACACATGCGCTGCCTTCCACCACAACGGCGAAACGCCTCTCGATCCTCAGTGTGGATCCCGACGACGAGTGGTGTGCTGCCGTCACAGTTAACAAGGCTCGCATCTGATTTAAACTGGACACCGGCGCATCAGCGAACCTCATCTCAAAATCCGACCTCAACACCATCCGCGCCAGACCAAGCATTCTTCCACCGGCCTGCCAGCTCCTTGACTACAATGGCAATGCCATAGCTGCCAGTAGCTCATGTCAACTAGGGGTATCCAACGTTACGATTTGAAATCGTCAGGGCGTCCCTGCTCGGTGCTCGCGCCTGCAAGCTCCTGAACCTGGTTCAGCGAGTCCACACCATGTCATCGTCACCGGCGACGGCCTCGCCCGATGGAAACTTGCAAGCCGACATAGATGGCATTATCACGCAGTACCACAGTGTATTCGATGGAATGGGCACGCTCCCGTACCGATACAAAATCCTGCTCAAGCCGAACGCCACCCCTGTAATTCATGCACCACGCCGGGTGCCGGCGCCCCTCAAGGATCGTCTGAAGAAGCAATTGCAGGACCTCCAAGACCAGGGCATCATATCGAAGGTTACAGAGCCAACAGACTGGGTCAGCTCCATGGTCTGCGTAAAGAAGCCATCAGGGGAGCTTCACATTTGTATTGACCCTAAGGATCTAAACCGCAACATCATGTGGGAGCAATACCTGATACCAAAATGTGAAGAGTTGACCAGTGAGGTGGCTCATGTCAAATTCTTTACTCAGCTGGACGCCTCCAAGGGTTTTTGGCAAATACAGCTGGACGGGTCCAGTTGCAAGCTGTGCATGTTCAACACCCCGTTTGGTCGCTACTGCTACAACCGGATGCCTTTTGGGATCATATCTGCCTGCGAAGTATTTCACCGCATCATGGATCAGATGATGGAGGGCATCGAGGGGGTGCGAGTATACATGGATGACGTGATCATCTGGTCTACAATGCTCCAGGAACACATCGCTCGCCTCAAGAAGGTATTCCAGAGAATTCATGAACATGGTCTCCAGCTCAACAGGGCCAAGTGCTCATTTGGTCAATCTGATATAAAGTTTCTCGGCGACCACATCTCGCAGCAGGGTGTGCGGCCAGACGCCAACAAGGTCTCGGCGATCAACGCCATGAAGACCCCGGAGGACAAGAAGGCGGTCCTCCGCTTCCTCGGGATGGTCAGCTTCCTCAGGAAATTCATTCTCAATATGTCATCCCACACCACGGCCCTCTGCCATCTCGTCAAGTAATCGACGGAATTCCAGTGGCTGCCCACGCATGAAGAGGAATGGCGTGAGCTGAAAGCAAAGCTCACCACAGCCCCGGTTCTAGTGTTCTTCGACCCAACCAAGGAAACCAAGATATCGACTGATGCAAGCCAGGACGGCATTGGGGCGGTGCTCCTTCAGCGAGATGACTCCTCGTCCTGGGCTCCAGTGGCGTATGCCTCCAGGGCCATGACGCTCACTGCGCAACGGTATGCTCAGATTGAGAAGGAGTGTCTGGGCCTCCTGACAGGGATAGTCAAGTTTCACGACTACGTTTACGGCCTGCCAAAATTCACGGTAGAAATGGACCACATGCCTCTAGTCCAAATAATCCAAAGGAATTTAAATGACATGACACCTCGGTTACAGCGAATTCGTCTTAAGCTACGCCGCTACGACTTCCAACTTGTCTACACGCCAGGCAAAGAGCTGATCGTTGCAAATGCCCTATCCAGGTCCATTACCTCACCGTGTGACCAAAGTGACTTCATCTGCCACATAGAAGCGCAAGTGCAGTTGTGTGCCACCAACCTTCCGGCCTCTGATGAACGGGTGGTCCAAATTCGTGAGGAGACGGCCAAGGATCCTCTGCTGCAGCATGTAATGCAGCATCTTACCAATGGCTGGCAGAAGGGACAATGTCCCCAGTTCTATAACGTAAAAGACGACCTGACGGTGGTGGAGGGAATCCTTCTGAAACCCAACAGGATCATAATTCCTCAGAGCATGCGGGCTATGGTGCTGCGCCAACTCCATGAGGGTCACCTTGGGGTTGAGGAATGCCAACGCAGAGCTCGGGAGGTGGTCTATTGGCCGGGCATCAGCCAGGATATTGCCGACACAGTCCTCAACTGCCCTACCTGTCAGAAGTTTCAACCAGCTCAACCCAAGGAAACGCTGCAACAGCACGAGATCGTGACCTCTCCATGGTCCAAAGTAGGTGTAGACCTGTTCCACGCCAAGGGGCATGACTACGTACTCCTGGTCGACTACTTCTCCAGTTACCCAGAAGTGGTGAAACTGTCCGACCTCACGTCGAAGGCGGTAATCAAAGCCTGCAAAGAAACGTTCGCCAGGCATGGGATTCCGCTCATGGTAATGAGCGACAACAGTCCTTGCTTTTACAGCCAGGAATGGTCTGATTTTGCACAGTCCTCCAACTTCCATCACGTAACCTCCAGTCCCCACTACCCGCAGTCAAACAGGAAGGCTGAGAAAGGGGTCCATATTGTAAAGTGGTTGCTGTGCAAAGCTGCAGACTCAGGCTCCGACTTCAACCTGGCGATGCTGGCATACAGGGCAACCCCACTGTCCACTGGGTTGTCTCCAGCGCAGAGGCTCATGAATCGCACTCTGAGGACCACAGTTCCAGCCATCCATGTTCCAGACCTTGAGCACCTTATGGTCTTACAGAAAATGCAGCAGTCAAATGCAGGGCCCAACAGAAGGCCACATACGATGCTCATGCCACGGATCTACCCGAGCTGGCCCCAACAGATCATGTTCGTGTCCAGTTGCCTGAGGGCGGCTGGTCAACCACAGCTGTTGTGATCAAACAAGTGGCCCCAAGATCATTCCTTGTCCGCATGGCTGATGGCTCCCTGCTACGGCGCAACAGATGGGCACTGCGAAGAGTTCCACGCCCGCTACCTGACCGAAGTGCCCCGCCGCCCACGCTGCTTCCACGGAAGTACCCTGCCACGAGGCCACCAATCTACCAGCAATCCTGCCGGCCCATGCGACCACCGTGATGGCAGCGATCCCGCCTATCCACGTGCAGGCAGCTCCTGATCCACCTCTGCGGCGATCGACAAGAATTTGTCGGCCACCACAAAGACTGAATCTGTAGACTGAACATTTGTACATTTCGTGACTTTATCGATTTAACCTCTGTAAATATTGTTTTGTTTGCCATGTATCTGCACTATCGACATCTTCCTATGTCTATACGTTCATTTAGGCATCGTTTGTATTTGTCAGGCATATATATCCACGCACACCTTAGTATATATTTATCTGAAAAAAAAGGGGGGAGATGTCATAATATCCACTCATGTATATAATGAGATGCAGACAGGCAGTGATTGACACACAGGATAACCAGTAAGCACACAACACAGTGCAGCCAATCACCAGACAGGACACTACTACTATAAAGCCAGAGGGCACTAGATTTCCCGCTCTCTCGGGACCCAGCCGCTGAGACGATCAGAGTCCACAAGCTAGCACAGTGCAAACACCGGTAGATCGTAAGTCTGGTCAGGCTACTAAAAGGTCTCCAGTCAGTTCAGTATAGTGTCGACCCACAGCTGAATATGTATATCAGTTCTATCGTTGAATAAAACAGTGTTGGATCTTCTCCAGTGTTAGACGTGTGTTTCTAGCTTCCCTGCATCGAGTGAAGTCCCCATCGAACCTACCTGCCTAACACATCAGACCCTAAAACATGATCTGGCTGCATGAAGATGAAAATATGCTAATATTTTATGTTTGCTTGGTCTCAAACAAGGGGCTTTGGTGACTGGCTGTTATTATGAATCAGAGACTGGCTTTATTCTGTACTGCTTATAGCAGGTAAATTGCTTCTATAACAATAGGTAGTAGGGACTGTGCTTGCTGATCTGCATGGAATATAAATGTTGACTAGGCATGTATGGTTTGCAAGTGCATATTCACATCATGTAATGCCTATGCTGCCGGATGGTGAGAAGACAAGATATTAAACTAAATTGAACTATCAAATCTTCCTGTTCTGGTTGACACAGGAACAGTAAAGACTATTCTGCTATCATTTATCTATTTTGGTATTTGTGAAACTTATGCAAACAAATTGGCTATTGCATTTTCCTACAAATAAAAAATGATTTGCATTTATCGAGTTAGCTTACTACCTTTCGATGTCCCAAGTGCTGAATGGCCTTTAAATACCAATTTTTAAATGTAGTCACTTTCTGTAATGTAGGCAGCTAATTTGTACACAGCAAGCTCCCATAAACAGCAATGAGATAATGTCCATATAATCTGTCTTTTAATTATGGTGATCGAGGGCCTGCTCTTCTTCGAAATAATGCTGTGGCAACTCAGAGAGAAAATGAGGCTCATTTTAATATCTCATTCAAGCGATTTCACCTACAATGCAGCAATCCCTCAGCACTGCATGGGAGTCTCAGCAAGTGTCTAGAGTCAGACTTGAACCCACAACTTTCTGACTCAAAATGGTACAACCGAGCCATGCTTCCAGTGACTTTGTGGATGATAGAAAATTGGTGGGGTTCAATTAGTGGGGATGGCCTTAGATTACAGGAGGATATATACGGGTTGGTCAGGTGGGCTGATCAGTAGCAAATGGAATTGAATCTGGATAAGTGTGAGATGATGCACTTGGGCAGGACAAACACGGCAAGGGAATACATGATAAACGGTAGGACCCTTGGAAGCACCAAGCATCAGAGGATCATGTACATCAGTCTCCTAAGGTGGATACAGTGGTTAAGAAGGCATATGGTATACTTGCCTTTATTAGTCGAGGCATAGAGTTTAAGAGTAGGGAGGATATGCTGGAACTGTATAAAATGTTAGTTAGGCCACATCGGGAGTATTGTGTGCAGTTCTGGAATCCATTTTATGGGAGGGATGTGATAGCACCGGAAAGAGTGCAGAGGAGATTTACCAGAATGTTGCCTGGGCTGGAGAGTTTTAGCTATGAAGAGAGATTTGACAGACTGGGGTTGTTTTGAGGAGAGGAAACTGAGATGTATAAAATTATGAGGGGTATAGATAAACTAAACAGGAAGAAACTTTTCCCCTTATTGGAGGGATCAATGGCCGGGGGACATTGATTTAAGGTAAGGGGCAGAAGGTTTAGAGAGTATGTGAGGAAAGAATCTTTCACCCAAAGGGTGATGGGAGTCTGGAACTCGCTGCCTGAAAGGGTGGTGGAGGCAGAGGCCTGCATAACATTTAACAAGTATTTAAATGTGCACTTGTGATGCCAAGGCATACAAAGTTATAGGCTAACTGCAGGAAAATGGGATTAGAATAGTTAGCTGGTTGTTTTTGATCACCGCAGACAGCAGCAAACAAGGCCAACGAGCCTTTTCTGTGTTGTAGATCTTTATGACTATAATTTAAAAACAAATTTACTGGTTAATTTATGTTTTTGTTTAGGATATCCCGAAGTTATGAAAGGCAGTTTATAAATATTCAAGTTAATTTTTTCTTGTTATTTTCTGGTCATGAATGGAATCCAGTGTTTGTTGTCCCTGAGCAGGATTCACATACTTCCTGCTCCTGCATGGGCTATAGGTACTCGCTCTGATGAATGGAAATAGTTACATGATATTTCATGCCAACTTCTGTTTCAAATCATCTAGGGATAATTCAGCAATTTTGAAATCCTTTTGACTGAAAGAACAAAGAACAGTACAGCACAGGAACAGGCCCTTCGGCCCTCCAAGACGGTACCAGTCATTATACCACCCTTGGCCATAACCCTAAAGAGTTGAATTTAATAACTTGTCGAACTTAATGAATATTTTATCTTTTGTTCATCAGGAATAAGAACTTCAATTTCCCCAATTAATATTAATACCTTTTCCAAGTCTATGCTCCATATTAAAATGTGACTAATGAAAACCATCCTTAAGATCATCCTTAAGAGCGGTAATCATTAGATTTTCATATTTTAATTCATGTGTTTCTGCTCACAGAATTGATTGGATAAATACATTTAAAAGCTGCAGCAAATGAAACCAGGGAATTTACTTTCAAACGTTTCTAGGTTCAATATGTGATGGAAAGGGCAGGTCCCTGGACTCTTTAGAAAGAACTTTTAAGAAATATGAGCTTTAGTGCAATAGTTAATATTGGGATCATAAATTTTATAAATGTCAGATAAATATTAAAGAAGCTAATACATTTTGTGATGTTAAAGCTTAATAAAATGACAAGTTCTTAATGTATATAAAGAGTGTGAATGACATAAGAGACCAGGGGTCAGATATTTGCTACTATATTATCAGTATTATCTATTATGGCAAAAGTTTTCACTTTAGACTTGAATAAAAGTTTTGTTACGCTGCTTCATTTGTCCAGGGATATTGAATTCCACATACTTAGGCCAGTGTGTCATTCATTTATAAGCTAAAGTAATCTTTGGGTTGACCAGATGTACATTATGGCAGTGTTTTCATACTTTTTCCCGGGGATCGATTTTTACCAACCGGCCAACCTTCGGGACCCACGTCGGCTGACCTTCACAGCCCACGCCAGCTGACCTTCGCGACCCACGTCGGTTGACCTTTGCGACCCACGCCGGCTGACATTCGCGACCCACCATTTTCTCTCAACTTTAATGCAAGAGGTGAGCCTGCTTGGGCTTCATTTACTTGTTTGCTGCTGACAAAATGGAGGATTCGGAGTCGCGTCCAAAGCACACGGCATCAGCGTTCGGGGCACGTGACCTGCACTATTCCTTACTTCAGGCAGGAAGATTGCATTCAATTTAAAAAAAAATCTTCTCCTGGGTCAAATCGCTGACGCCAGGAGGAGGTGGTGCTTTTCGCTGGGCTCCACTGATGAGCGGGCACTCATGCGGAGTGCACCCGCATTTTTTTAGCTGGTCGCAGCCTTCATTTATAAAGCCGCTCGCAGCCGGCATTGTTAAAAGCTGGCTGCTGCGGCTGTTGCGCGTAAATTCCCGCGATCGGTAATGCTGCAATGGATGGCCCCGCGACTCTCCCGAAACCCTCCCGCGGGCCGCGACCCCCACTTTAAAATGCCTGCATTATAGGAATGGAAACGGGAAAATATTTTCAGCAATTGACTAACATGCAAGCTTCAAAATAAATTCTGTACTCAAAAAGGTTAATCTGCTTTGTTTCATTTCAGTGTTGTGTGCCTGTGGCAAAACACTTGCTTTGGCTATTCTTTTTTATTGCAGTTCACTGCTGTTGCGGCTAATTTTGTCAAAAAAGATGGCAATCGATTGGAGTGAAATGGAAACATAGAGAGTGCATTTTGTAAAAACTGTATATCTTCAATTTTCAAAGTCCTAAAGTGAATAAACAATGGCTTAGTGTTGTCAAAATAGCCTGCACCTGCACAATCCAGAAAGCTTTCGTCAGTACTAGAATAATAGGATGGGTCTTTGATTTGTGATATGCCTATACATTGTAACTAAATGCCTTCGAGATCCAAAATAACCTGAATCGCACTTAGGAACATGAGAACATGAGAAATAGGAGCTGGAGTACGTCGGCCATTTTGGTACCTCGAGCCTGTTCCGCCAGTCAATATGGCCATGGTTGATCTGATTATGACCGTAATTCAACAAGAGTCTTTCGAACGCAGACTTGAATATACTCACTGACCCAGCCTCCACTGCTCTCTGTGGAAGAGAGTTTCAAAGACTAACAAACATCTGAGAGAAGATAAATTCTCCTCATCTGAGTCTTCAATGGGAGACCTGATTGATATTTTTAAACTGTGTCCCCTTGTTCTAGATTGTACCATCCCATCAGGTTGTAAGTCAATCTCTCTCATTCTTCTAAACTCCAGTGAGTACAGACCCAACCTGCTCAACCTTCCCTCAGAGGACAAACCCTTTGATTACAAGAATCAGCCTGGTGAGTATTCTCTGAATAGCTTGCACTGCAAGTATATCGCTCTTTATGTAAGAAATATTGCACAAAATACTCAACACACAATTGGTGAGGCAAGTGGTATCTCACCAGTGCCTTGTACCTTTATACTCCATCCCCCTTGCAATGAAGGCCTACATTCCACTTCCTTTCCAAATTATTTTCTGTACCTGCATGCTAACTTGTTGTGATTCAGGTACGAAGATACTCAGATCCCACTATATCACAGCATTACGGAAAATGCTGCTTTTCTATTCTTCGGTCAAAGTGGACACCTCGGGCTGGATTCTCCGATTTGGAGACTATGTCCCCACGCCGGCATGGGAACGGTGGCGTATGCCAGGAAAACTGGTGCAAAACGGCCACTCATACCCCGTTTTGCTGTGGGCTAGCAGGGCGGCAGCGTAGAGCACCCGGCTCTAGCTGCCAATACGATCTAGAGAATTGTCAGGTCCATGGCCGCATGTGCACATGGCAGCGGCCTGCAGCGGCAGATGCCACTCGCCGACCCGGCCCACAAAATAGTCCCCCCTTCGGCCGGCTCGCGCACCCTGGACCGCCCCACCACAGTGCACCCAGCCCTGAATATGTCCACCCCTGCCAGCAGATCGGCCCTCCCCGACTGTGGCTGCACCAGACTGAGTCCGCAGCTGCCAGGCTGAGCTCTCGACAGGTGAGACCAAATGCAACCCACGCCATTGGGAACTCGGCCTATCAGGAACGGAACATCGCGGGGAGGGCCTCAGCCAATGTACGGAGGCCATGGTACGGCGGGTATGCCGCTTTTCAAGGGGCGGCGCATCACAAAAGCGCCGCTGCACTCAATGTCGGCGTCATCGGGGATTCTCTCCCCCGTCGCTGAACACGAGTTCGGCGTTGGGGGTCGGCGAATCCAGCCCCTCACATTTTCCCACATTTATACTGCATTAATTTTGATCAATGCCATAATTTTCTACCCGCTCAATTAACCTATCCAAAACACTTTGCAGAATCTTTGAACCCTCCTCACAAACTCCTTCCCTACCTATCTTTGTATCATCAGCAAATTTGGCTGCAATATAGATGATTCCTTCATTAATATAGATTATAAACAGTTGAGGTTCCAACTATTCGCTATGGCAGTGTTTTTCAAACTTATTTTCTGGGGATTATTACCAACCAACCGACCTTCGCGACCCACCATTTTCACTTACCTTTAATGCTACAGGTGAGCCTGCTTGGTCCTCACGATCTCACTTGCTTTGTCATTCAATGTTACATTTCTGTATGGGTTGTTCATCAGAGGTCCTGGAGCTCACACCAGCACTGCTTTGTCCTGCTCTGACACTCCTGTGAAGCTCTCTCCAGCAGATTCAGTTGTGAGATCCTCACCTGTTTGTGCTCTGGCCCTCTCTTCCTTCCTCCAAAAAGATCCACCTTCAATTCTTCACACAGTCCTGTTGCCTGCTTGCTGGCAGCTACAAAATGAGGGAAGCTCTCCTCAGTAATTTCGCACCCGAGTACACGATTGTCAGTGCAGTGGGCATGTGACCTGATCTCTGCCCCCGCTTCTGGCAGAAAGACGAATCGTTTAAAAAACAAAATCTGCTCCTGGAACAGTGCGCTGATGTACAGAGAAGGCGGACTGCGCCGTTGGGCTCCAGGTCTGCGCACTGCTACATCCGGCTGAGGGGGCACACATGCGTCGGACGGCTGGCATTCTTGAAAGCCAATCGCGGTCGGCATATTTCAAAGCCGGTTGTGGCTGTTGGGTGTTTCGTCCCACGATCAGGAATGTCACAGCCGATCGCTCTGCGATCCTCCCGACACCCACCAGCGACCTACCCGCGGGTCGTGGCCCTGAGTTTGAAAATGACTGCGCTATGGCATTCCATTAGTTGCTGTTTGCCAAGTTGAAAATGACTGATGCATCCTAACTCTCTGTTTTGTATTAGTTAGCCAGTCCTTTAGCTACGTTAATATATCAGCCCCAAACATCATACTTTATCGACTGCCTTTTGGAAATCCAAATACAGTACATCTACAGGCTTCCCTTTATCCATCCTGATTATTACATCCTCAAAGAGCTCTAAGAATTTCCATTTCTTTAAAAAAAAAAAATTTAGAGTACCCAATTCATTTTTTCCAATTAAGGGGCAATTTAACATGGCCAATCCACCTACCCTGTACATCTTTGGGTTGTGGGGGTGCAACCCACGCATACACGGGGAGAATGTGCAAACTCCACACAGACAGTGACCCAGAGCCAGGATCGAATCTGGGGCATCGGTGCCTTGAGGCAGAAGTGCTAACCACTGTGCCACCATGATGCCCCATAATTTCCATTTCACAAAACCATGTTACTCTGCCTGATTGTATTATGATGTCCTAAACCTACTGGTTTCTAAATGCAACGGGTTCCTTTTTCTCAATGACAGATGTTAAGGTCTGTAGTTTCCTGCTTTCTGTCTCTCCTTTCTTGTATAGAGGTGTTACATTTTCAGTTTCCAATCTGTTGGGACCTTTCCAGAATCTAGACGTTTTGGAATTTTACGACCCAATGAATCGACTATCTCTACAGCCATTTCCTTTAGGATCCTAAGATTCAGGCCATCAGGTCCAGGGGTCGTGTCAGCCATTAATTTTCCCAGTACTCTTTATTCAGTGATTGTGATTGTTTTAAGTTCCTTCCTCCAATTTGCCTCTTGATTTTTCTACTGTTCTTGGGATGCTTTTTGTGTTTTCTACTGTGAAGATAGATACCAAATACTTGTAGACTCTGCCATTTTTTTATTTCCTGTTATGAATTCCTCATTTTCATCCTTTAAGCAAAAGGGACCAATGCTCACTTTGACTACACTTTTCCTATTTATATACTTGCATAAGTTTTTACTGTCCGTTTTAATATTTCTTACTAGTTTTCTCCCACATTGTAATTTTTCTGAGTTTATTTTATTTTTAGTCATTCTTTCCTGATTTCTAAAATGTCCCAACCTTCAGTCTACTGCTAATCTTTGCAGAATCACAAGCCTTTTTTTTCCCCAATTTTGCACTGTCCTTAATTTTCTTGGATGTACCATCTGTGGCTAACGTTCTCATAATTTCTATTTCTCAATGGAACATATTTTCAGAATTATGAATGGTCTCTTTAAATATCTTCTATTGCTTCTCTACTGTCCTATCTTTTAACCTATTTTCCCAGCCCACCATTAACATCTCCTTCTTGAATGAAAATGAAAATCGCTTATTGTCACAAGTAGGCTTCAAATGAAGTTACTGTGAAAAGCCCCTAGTCGCCACATTCCGGCGCCTGTTCGGGAAGGCTGGTACGGGACCTTCATACCTTTATTCAAGTTTAAGGCACAAGCTTTAGATTCACATTTTTCACTCCGAAACTGTGAATGTGAAATCTGTTATGATTTCTCTTGCCAGAGCATCTTTTACTATGAAGCCATTCATTAATCCTTTTGCATTACACATTACCAGGTCCAATATAGCCTGACCCTGGTTGGTTCCAGAACACATTGTCCGAAGAAACTGTCTGAATACAATCTATGAACTCATCCTCCAAGCTACGTTTGCCAATCTGTGGGAGGAAAGATTTTCTGGACAGTTGTGACACGCTGAAAATCCCTCCACAGCCCTGGTGACAGTAATCTGAGCTTTCACTGCAGCACTCTGGCTTTGGATGGACGTTGTTTTTGCTGTAATGGAAGTCAGGACATTGGCCCAAAAGAAACAGCATGATTATGTTGATAAATGTGCCCATGGGTGTTGTTTACCACTTCAATTTGGGCTTCTTTTTTCAAGAGAAAAGAGGTACAAGGCTGGAATCTCCGCCCCACCACATTTCTGTTTCACCCTGTCGGCGGGATGCTCCATTACGCCGGCCGGTCAATGGGGTTTCCCATTGTGGGGCAGCCCCACACCGTCGGGAAACCCCTGGCGTGCCGGCAAAACGGAGTATCCCGCCGGCGGAGAATCCAGCTCATGGTCTGTCAATCTTTTCCTGAAGTTTTATTCTTTTAAATCATTTCTGCACTCTCGGTGCCTCTATATCCTTTTTAATAATATGGCACCAAGAACTGCATACAGTACTCTGAGCATGGTGTAACATAGATTCAAACAGGTTTAGCACAATTTCCCTATTTTCAATTCTAACCCTATAGAAATAAAGTCTAATGCTTGTTTTTTTGGCCTTGCTCAGCTGTGGCACAACTTTTAGTGATTGGTGCACTTGTACCCCAAGTTTCCTCTCCCAACCTTACACGTTCTAAGTAATAAGTGACCACCCTATTCTTCTTAACAAAATGCAGTACCTCACATTTATATGCATTGAATTTCCTTTGCCAATAACTTTCCTATTCTGCACATTCAGTAATGTCCTCCTATAATTTGTTACAGTTTTCCTATCATCCCCAATTTGGAGTGATTCGCAAATTTAGAAATTCTGTTTTTGATTCCACAATCTAAATCATGAATGTAAGTTGTGACTAGCAGTGCTCCCAGCATGGATCTTATGGAACACACCTTCCCACCTTCAGGCACTCTGAATAACCACCCTTTACTCTCACTCATTGCTTTTTCATAGAATCCTAGAATCCCTACAATGCAAAAGGAGGCCATTCAGCCCTTCAAATACGCACTGACCCCCCCCCCCCGAGAGAGTACCCCACCTAGGCCCAATCCCCAACCCTATCCCTGTAACCCCACCTCGGGGCAATTGATGATGGCCAATTCGCCTAACTCGCAAATCTTTGGACTGTGGGAGGAAACCGGAGCACCCGGTGCAAACTCCACACAGACGGTCACGCAAGGCTGGAATTGAATCTGGGTCCCTGTAAGGCAGTAGTGCTAAGCACTGTGCCACCATGCCACATTTTGTTATGAAGAATAGGTAGTCACTTATTACTTTTTATCTTGACTTTCCGTTTGTGAAATCAATATTCTTTGCTATATTTTTAGTTTTAAGATACCTTTCTATTCTCTCCTTTTTGCAGGATTTCATTATTTTTCCTAGCACAAATGTTAAGCTGAGTGATCTTTAATTCCCTGGATATATTCTTATTAAATACAGGAATTTTACTAGCTATCCTCCAATCTTTTAGCACTGCATCTTTTTCTAATGAATTACTAAACATGTGGAATAATACCTCCACTATTCTTCTCTGGATTCGTTTAAAATATGTGGATGCAATCAATCTAAACTAAGGCCTTGAGTTTAATTAGTTAATTCAACATATCCTCTTTTTAATTTTAAACTATTGCATTGCTCATCTCATCAATGTCCTGTCTACCTATCCTATCTCCCTGGTAAATACTGAAGCAAATTACTGATTTAATTTTCCTTCCATTCTCTTTTGTTCCCTATGATATTATCCTATCTATCCCTTAATGGTCCAATTTCCATTCTTGCCTTCCTTTTTATTGATGCGCCTATAAAATATCTTACTTTTTGTTCTATGCTCCATGGTAATTTATTTTTTATTGTTCCTCTTTACCTCCCTAATTTGTTTGACTTTTTCCCATTCTCTCTGATTATTCCCTCCCCTGCTGCCCATACACTTCATGTTTATCTTTCCTAATCCCTCATGTCTTTATTTATCCATGGAGTTGCATTAATGTTAGTTTATTGTTTCCTTTTAGTGGAATATATTTTTCCTGAACTCTGCTGAACACCATTTTAAATGTTTTCTGTTGTTTAACATTGTTGTTGACCGATATTGTTGCCATTTTATTTATCCAAGTTCCATTTTCGGTCTCTCAAAATCAGCTTTTTACTAATCTATTAAACTGGCTTTCATCATACTCATGTTCTTCTCTATCTTCATGTTAAAACCTATTATATTCTGGTCACTATTGCTTAGATTTTTCCCTACTTTTACTTTTCTCACCTACTCTGGCTCATTCTAGATCCAATAGTGAATCTTGCCTTATGGGTTTTTTACATAATCGAGTGCAATTTCACAGAAACATTTCTAAGTGTCATTCTGTGCGTGATTGGCAAGAACACAGCCCACCTTTAACACCACTTGTGCCAGTAATTAGCTCCCATGAGCTTTTCACCATCACTGCAGTCTAGCCATCTGATTCGCTAGACTCACACATCAGCGTCTGTCCGCTAACAAGGGGGAGCTGCTTTTAAACAGTTCCTCACCACTCACTCTAGTCAACACACAAGCAAGGCAACGCACAGACCTGTTCCTCACTTTGGCAATGCTGACCTGACCATGGTTCTAGACACAGTGGATGTGAGAACGGAAGAGACCGGAGGGCCAGCAGCAGTGGTCATCAATACCTCCTGGGAGGCAGTGACAGCGGCTGCCAGTGCGGGCAGCATGAACAGAAGGACCACCATCCAATGTTGGCAGAAGACCAACGACCTCCACCGAGCTGCAAGGGTTAGTTACCACCTCTCTCCTTGCATCAGTTCCACCTGCCAGCCCACAAATTCCAAACCAATGGCTGACACCTTGCACCGTACCCACACCAATCTTCATGGTTGTTCCTGAGAACCCCCTGGCTCCCACTAGTACAACCCCTTCATGTCCATGTGCGGTGCCCACATATGCCACCTGCTATAGACCACCCAGATCCATAAAGCAGCAGTTCACAATGCCCTCTCTTCATTCCCAAAGGAGAAGATAGCCCATAATAAACGGGAAAATCCTACCCTATGAGGAATGGGCCCTGGAGATCATGGGGTTGACTGAGGACAGCGAGGTTAGCCTGCGCGGCAGAGGTGAGGATCCACTGCCCCTTCACCCAGATGACCTGTCTCAAGTGAGTTGTTCATGTCAGACAAACTGATCCTTCCTTTTCATTGACAACAAGTTCATTCTCTTGCAGGATCTCCATCTGATGGGGCAGGGGCCCCCCATCCAAGAGAACACCTGGGAGGAGAGTGCCACAGAGACCACCATCGAGGCGTCACAGCTGCCACCCCCACCTTCGACCAGCGCAGAGACACACGCCTCAATGGGTGCCATTAGTGGACAGGGTTCTGGGGCACAATGTGGTGAGCACAACACTTGACCAGCTGATGCACATCAGGTGGAGGCAGCAACATCCAAGGGAGACAGCAGTCAGAGGTCGGTTAGATCCCAGGCCTCAGCTGTGTCCCAGTCAAATGCCGAGTCTCTGGACAAGGTTAACCCAGAGATGATGTAGATGCTAGGATATGGCTGTGAGATTCAGGAGGGGATGTCAGTGACATTATGCCGAATACGTAGCTGATTGGAGGAGTCCAAAAGGCTATGGGTGCAGGAAATGATGGCGACAATGCATGGCATAGAGGCCAACACTGCTGGTGTGGCGACCACAGTGGAAAGCCTGGAGCACGAGGTCAGTGTCTAGAGTGGTGCAAGGCGTGGCTAAGTCCGTGTCGACCATGCATGAGGGCCTCAAAGCCAGATGACTCGGAGGCTTCTGGAGCTCACTCCAGCTACCCCTTCATACCATGGAGACCCCGAGGGCCCTACGGGCACTGTAGTGGAGGAGGAAGTGCCAATGCAGTGCCTATCACCAAGGTGAAGACAGTGATATCAGTTTTTTGCATCCCCCTCTTCTGGCACTGGCACGTCTCAAGGTTATTTGGCAGAGCAAGGTGCCACGGCGATGCCCGTGGCACTGATATGATGGCCAGGACCGTCCGGCTGCACGTCCTCCAGTGGATATCCGCCAAAGGGCATCAAAGGCCACAGGACATGAGGGTGGGGAGCTGAGAAAGCCTTGCCCAATGAGAAGTGGGTGAGGATGAGGTCTCTCTGGTCCACTGGGCATGCCGGACCCTTGGCACGCCTGTCCTCCATCCTTCATCTCGCCCTCCAGCTCCCCTTGGGGCTCGAACCACCATCCTCTCCTAGTCTAGCTCCTCCTCCTCAGATAAGGCCACATGTCCCCCCTCCTCCTCCAGCATGTCACTCCGCTGCTGTGCCAGGTTGTGGAGGGAAGAGCAGACCACCACAAGTGGGAGACCTTCTGGGGTGTGTATTGCCGTGCACCACCAGAGTGGTCCTGGCATCGGAACCACATTTTCAGCAGTGCATTGTACTGCTCAATGACAGCACGGATGGCAATATGGGCTTCGCTATCATAGAATCATAGAATTTACAGTGCAGAAGGAGGCCATTCGTCCCATTGAGCCTGCACCCGCCCTGAGAAAGAGCACCCTACTAAAGCCCACGCCACCACCCTATCCCTGTAACCCAAATCAGTTATATCAGTTCTCAGCCACGGTCTCTGGCCTCTGCACTGGCATCGACAGCTGGGACCTCAGCGGGCATGCCTTAACCCTCAAGAGCCAACCCGTCATCCGACTGCCCCAGGATGTAACTATTATGCATGCTCCCTAGGAAGGGTGCACACAAGTGCATGATCCGGAGATGGTGGTCGCACATGAGTTAAACATTCAGGGATGGAACCCCTTCCTGTTAACGAAAGGCACTCCCTGGTCGCCCAGTGCGTGCAAGACGACATGCATGCCATCTGGACCTGGGCCATCCTGACGATGGCGGAGAATCCTGCAGCTGGGCATCTTGATGGGCTTGGTCCAGCTCAAAATTGATATAGTCAGCTGCCCAGATATACAAGGCATCCATACCTTACAGATGCGCTTGTGGACTATAGCTTGTGATATTCCACACAAGTCCCTGCTTGAGCCGTGGAATAAACAGTGGCATCAATGTTCCGGGCTGCGGTGATCTTCAAGGCTTAGGGAATGGGTATCTGGCTGGGGTTGGCCGAGCAAGTGCAGCTTAAATTTTGCTCGACCTTGTTAGCGGGAATCTGGCGAGTGTGGTGCCAGCGAATCAGCTGGCGAGCCTTCATTTGCGACGCAAAGCCCACAAGACCTCATTAAGTGGCCCAATTAACGGTGAATTGCGTTGCCGGCTTCGCTGGACCGAGCTCCGGGAAGCTGCTGCAATTCCCGCTCGCTACCACATGTAAAATATTTTCCGGAGAATTGCGCCCAATGGATCAATTGAAAATTTCAAGAATGAGATATGTTACTTGCTATAGATGGATAGAAATAGATTTTTGTTGAATAAGGGAGCAAAAGTGGGTGAATGGAGTTGAAATACATATTCGGCAAGATCCAACTGAACATCGGAAAAGACTGAAGAGGGTGAATGGCCTCCTCCTATTTGCATGTAGAACAAATAAAATCATAAATCTGAAGAGATCATTTTTGGCGTACCATTGAAGATTTCGGTTTTTAAAAAATCTGAAAATAAAAGAAGCTGCTGAAGCAGAGTAAGTGGCTATGATACTGCTGAGTTGTTGTAAAAACTCTACTGATTCACGAGTGTATTGTCTTTACCCAGTTTGGCCTTAATGTGACTCCAGTCCCACACCAATGTGGTTGACGTTTAACTGTCCCATCAGCTAGTCATGTGAGCGATTCAGTTGTATCAAAATAATCGCAACCACAGACTGCAACAAGAAGGTGATCCACCACAATGAATGTCACCTTGCCAGTGATGTCACATAATTTTGAAAAAAATTAGCAACAGATCTCTGCAGGAACTTCTGTTGATTTATCCACTTGTATGGCTGCCAGGTTGGGAAAGTTATCACTTATCTTCCTCAGGGTGATTAGCTTGAGGGTTTTTTTCAACACCTACCGTACAATAACACCTCCTATCTGGGAGCTCTGTTAGAAACAGCACTTGCCAGCAATAGAAAACAGGATGGCTAAAGATACTGGAACACTCTACATTTAGTGGTGTAGTCACTTTAATATTTTCCAAAGTTTTATTCCAAAGGCATCTTGATTTAGCAAGCCTTTCAGTTATAAAATAAATATTCATGATGTCAGCTGAAAACTCGCAAACCAACTGTGCTTACTAATTACACCAGTACCTCATTTGGTAATATGTCACCATTTTGAGCTGCATAAATAAAATGTTTCTACAGAAATGAAAAGGAGGCATCCAGGATAGAGAGAGGCCTGTCCGTCACATTAAAAAAAATACAATGATGTGGACACCCTGCAAAACTAATACCAGCAAAACCGTGCTGGGAAATTAGCTTGTGATTACACCATCTTGGGATCTGGGGGTGGGAACAACACTTCAAAAGTACTTAATTGGCTATAACGCGCTTTGGGATGTCGTGAGGTTTCCAAAGGCTGTACCTGAATGTAAGTCTTTTTTTCTATACAAGATAGATGAATTTATCTGTACCATCTGTAAGTGCAGCATATATCATTATGAGGCATATGCTTCCACAACATTGTGTATGCATCAGTTTATCTGGTAACAATCTTTGGCAGATAAGGCAGCAATATATGAATGACAGTGTTTACTGCCCATGGTTCAAAGCAAGGTGCTCTGTGTGAAGTCCACAAACTACAAAACAAGGTATGTGGCGTTCTGCTGCAGCCCTACAAACAACTTAACTATCTGAGCAATAATGATCACAGGCTGGCACGCTGGTACAGCTCCAACATGCAGCACAGCAGAATTATGAGACACACGATTGTGCCATTGATTTACCGCTCTGCAATGCTTGTCAATCGCAGGTCTGTTGCCAGGCAAATAAATGCCAGTCACTTCTCTATGGGGAGGAAAATTAGACAGCAAGTCATCTCCCAGCAACTGTCATATTTATTGCAGGAGGCTTCAAGAAACTTTGGTGGTGGCCTGGAAACAGATGATGTGAAGGTTCACAGGCAGGGTCACTGTCTGGTCTAGCAGCACTGAATAACTGTGAAATTAAGTTGAAAAGAATTAGATGTGCGCTTACAAAAAGTGATTAAAGCTTAATCAAAATCTGCAGGCAGCTAACAAAGTACCTCATCATCTGCATAAATTTCTCTCTTAGTGAAACTGGCTTGAAGTGTACACCAACGATAATAAACAGTGTAAAACTAGTCAACAGCGAAATCTTGGAAGAGGTGTTGATCGTGTTGGAAATAGAGGGGGGAGTTAGCTCAGTTATTTATGGGAAAATTATGAAAGCAGGATCAGAATCCCTGGATGGGGTGAAGGCCAAATGGGAGGAGGAATTGGGGGAGACGTTGGAGGAAGGGCTTTGGTGTGAAATTTTATGGAAGGTAAATACATCAACCGAAAGAAGGTTAAATTTAGCTTAAGAGGGAATGAGGAGGGGTTCACAAGAGACGGTGTCCATTCATATCTCACTTTAAGGAATTAGCCTCAGTCAGCAGCAAAAAAGGGGAGAGGGTAATTAGTCAGTGATGCACTGTCAATTACCACAAAGACAAGAGTAGTGGAATAATCGAGGCTTTCTTGAGCAAAGATGTTGTGCCTCCTGTAGCTGGAACCAGAATGGCTGCAGCGCCGGCGAGCACACACATTTATATGCTGCCTACTGGGCGGAGCCAGCAGGCAGGGATTTACATGTACTTCTACTATATGGGCAGTGCCGTAATACATGTAATACTAATAGTGGTGACTACCACATTCACCCCCTGTTAAAAAAAGAGTCCGGCGGGGTGGTGGAAAACATTACAAGTTAAGTCTGTCAGGGGCCTTGAACTTTGTCTGCGATCGCCACAGTCCTGGTGGTGATGTGGGTGCCGGCTTGGTCACCTGTTACTCCGGGAGCGTGTTGTCCTTGTCTTCGTCACCCCTGTGTGGAACCAGTGGGAGGACGGATCCTACTGGGGCGGGGGCTGCGGTGAGGTTTGCTGGAGGGAGGGTGAGTGGCGCAGGGGTGAATGAGACAACCGGGGGGGGGGGGGGGGGGGGGCAGTGTCAGGTCAGGGTCGTGGGTGGGGATCCAGCGGGTGCCAGGTCCCGGAGGGAGACTGTGTCCTGGTGCCCGTCGGGGTGTGTCACGTAGGTGTACTGCGGGTCCGCATATAGGAGGTGGACTTTTTCGACCAAGGGGTCCGACTTATGGGTCCGCACATGCTTCCGAAGGAGGACGGGTCCAGGAACTGTCAGACATGTTGGGAGCGAGACCCCGGAGGTGGACCTCCTGGGGAAGGCAAACACACGTTTGTGAGGGGTCTCGTTAGTCGCGGTGCAGAGGAGCGATCGGATGGAGTGGAGAGCGTCGGGGAGGACCTCCTGCCAACGGGAGTCCGGGAGATTTTTAGACCGCAGATCCAATAGGACGGCCTTCCAGACCGTCCCGTTCTCCCTCTCCACCTGCCCGTTTCCCCGGGGGTTGTAGCTGGTCTTCCTGCTCGAGGCAATGCCCTTGCTGAGCAGGAACTGACGCAGCTCATCGCTCATAAAAGAGGATCCCCGATCACTGTGGATACAGGTGGGGAAACCGAACAGAGTGAAGATGCTGTGGAGGGCTTTAGTTATCGTGGCAGAAGTCATATCGGGGCATGGGATGGCGAAAGGGAACCGGGAGTACTCATCAATCACGTTCAGAAAGTCAGTGTTGCGGTCGGTGGAGGGGAGGGGCCCTTTGAAGTTCGTGCTGAGGCGCTCAAAGCGGCGAGGGGCCTTCACCAGGTACGCCCGGTCTGGCCGGTAGAAGTGCGGCTTCCACTCAGCGCAGACTTGGCAGTCTCTGGTGACGGTCCTGACCTCCTCAATGGAGTAGGGCAGGTTGCGGGCCTTGATGAATTGGAAGAACCGGGTGACCCCCGGGTGGCAGAGGTCATAGTGGAGAGCCCGGAGTCGGTCCACTTGTGCGCTGGCACATGTACCGTGTGATAGGGCATCAGGGGGCTTGTTGTGCTTCCCCGGGCGATACAAGATCTCATAATTACCGGTGGCGAGCTTGATCCTCCACCTCAAGATCTTGTCATTTTTGATCTTGCCCCGCTGTGTATTATTAAACATAAAGACGACCGACCGTTGTTCAGTGAGGAGAGTGAATCTCCTGCTGACCAGGTAATGCCTCCAAAGTCGCACAGCTTCCACTATGGCTTGGGCCTCCTTTTCGACAGAGGAGTGCCGAATTTCGGAGGCATGGAGGGTGTGGGAAAAGAAGGCCACGGGCCTGCCTGCCTGGTTGAGAGTGGCGGCCAGAGCTACGTCCGATGCATTGCTCTCCACCTGGAAGGGGAGGGACTCGTCCACCGCGTGCATCGTGGCCTTGGCGATTTCCGCCTTGATACGGTTGAAGGCCTGGCGGGCCTCAGCCATCAGGGGAAAAACTGTGGACTGAATGAGTGGGCGGGCCTTGTCCGCATAATTAGGGACCCACTGGGCATAGTAGGAGAAAAACCCAAGGCATTGTTTCAGGGCCTTGGGGCAGTGGGAGTTCCATGAGGGGGCGCATGCGGTCGGGGTCGGGCCCTAGGACTCCATTTTCCAAGACATAGCCAAGGATGGCTAAGCGGTTGGTGCGGAACACACATTTCTCCTTATTGTATGTGAGATTAAGGAGTTTGGCGGTCTGGAGGAATTTTTGGAGGTTTGCATCGTGGTCTTGCTGATTGTGGCCGCAGATGGTGACATTATCTAGGTACGGGAAGGTGGCCCGCATTCCGTACCGGTCAATCATTCGGTCCATCTCTCGCTGGAAGACCAAGACCTCATTAGTGACGCCGAAGGGAAGCCTAAGGAAGTGATAGAGGCGGCCATCTGCTTCGAACGCAGTGTATTGGCGGTCCTCCGGGCGGATGGGGAGCTGGTGGTAGGCGGACTTCAGGTCCACTGTGGAAAAGACTCGATACTGCGCAATCTGATTGACCATGTCGGATATGCGAGGGAGGGGGTAGGCGTCGAGCTGCGTATACCGGTTGATGGTCTGACTGTAGTCAATGGCCATCCTGTGCTTCTCCCCAGTCTTCACCACCACTACTTGAGCTCTCCAGGTGCTGTTGCTGGCCTCAATGACCCCTTCCCGCAGAAGCCGTTAGACCTCCGACCTGATGAAGGTCCTGTCCTGGGCACTGTACCGTCTGCTCCTCATGGCGACGGGTTTGCAATCCGGGGTGAGGTTCGCAAACAGGGAAGGTGGATCAACCTTAATGGTCGTGAGGCAGCATACGGTGAGGGGGGGTAGGGGTCCGCCGAATTTTAAGGTTAGGTGTTGGAGATGGCACTGAAAGCCCAGGCCGAGTAACAGGGCAGCGCAGAGGTGGGGGAGGACGTAGAGCCGGAAGTTGCTGAACTCTACGCCTTGGACGGTAAGGGTTGCGATGCAGTACCCCCGGATTTTCACGGAATGGGATCTGGAGGCCAGGGAGATTTTCTGGGTGACGGGGTGTACCGGGAGGGAGTAACGCCTTACCGTAGTGGGGTGGATGAAGCTCTCAGTGCTCCCGGAGTCAAAAAGGGAGGTCGTCTCGTGCCCAACGATCTTCACCGTCGTCGTCGCAGTCACGAGGTTGCGGGGCCGGGACTGATCCGGGGTGATAGAGGCGAGCTGTGGCAGATGCTGGGAGGTCCCGGGCTGGTCAGCGGTGGTGGAGGTGGCGGCAGGCGATGAACGGCCAGATGAGCAGGGGTCCTGAGATGCCGTCCAAAATGGCACCAAAGATGGCGGCGCCTACGGGGCGTAAATGGCGGGCAACATCAAAGATGGCGATGCCCTCGGGCCGCACGTTGCTTGCGGTGAAGAAGATGGTGGCACCCAGGGCCGCACGTGGCTTGTGAAGGGGAAAATGGCGGCGCACGTGGGGGGTGTAGGAATGCCGGGCCTGGAAACAGCGGCGACCAACTGGGCTTAGCAAACAGAAACAAAGTGTCCCTTCTTCCCACAGCCGTTGCAGGTCGCGCTCCGCACTGGGGAGCGCTGCCTGGGGTGTTTGTTTTGCCCGCAAAAATAGCACTTGGGCCCCCCAGAGTTGGCTGGCTGCCGTGCGGCGCAGGCTTGCGGTGAGCTGGAGTCGGCAGCTGGTGGGGCCCACGATGCCCACGAGGGTGCCGCGCGGTCGGGGGGGTGGGGGGGGGGGGGTAGGACTGGATGTTACGGGAGGCCACTTCTAACGAATTAGCGAGCTGCCTAGTTCCTGCAAAATCAAGCATGGCCTCTTCCAGTAGCCGCTGCCGGACGTACGCAGACTTCATGCCCGTAACGTAAGCGTCTCGAATTAAACGTTCGGTGTGCTGGACAGCCGAAACTGCCTGGCAGTCACAGTTCCTACCTAGGATGTGCAGGGCACGCCAGAAACCGTCCAGAGACTCCCCGGGGAGATGCTGTCTCGTTACTAGGAGGTGCCTGGCATATACTTGATTGACTGGTAGTGAACATAGTGTCCCTTCAGGAGCTCCATCGCTTCGGAGTAAAAGTGGGTGCATCCCGAATGAGAGGTAAATGTCAGGGCTCACCCGTGAATAGAGGACTTGGAGCTTTTGCGAGTCCGAGTGTTCCTCAGCGGATGTTCGGAGGTAGCTTTCGAAGCAGGCTAGCCAGTGGTCAAAGGCGGACGTAGCGTTGGCTGCTTGAGGGCTCAGCTGCAGGCGATCAGGCTTGATGCGGAGATCCATCGTTTAAAAAAATCTTTGCTCAATAAATTGATGCACTATCAATTACCACAAAGACGAGAGTAGTGGAATAATCAAGGCTTTATTGAGCAAAGATGTTGTGTCTCCTGTAGCTGGAACCAGAATGGCTGCAGCACCGGCGAGCACTCACATTTATACACCGCCTACTGGGCGGAGCCAGCAGGCAGGGATTTACCCATGTACCTCTACTATACGGGCAGTGCCGTAATACATGTAATACTACTATGGTGACTACCACAGTCAGCCGATGAATTGTTTTCGGATTGAGGAAGTATTGTTAAATGTCAATTAAATGTGTGGAATGTAAATTATGTTGAAAAAGCCTGGACCCAGTGGTAGCCCTGTTACATCTGAGTTAGGAGGCATGTTGGCTAAGCCAGGGTTGTCCAGCCTTTTCGCGTGGGGGGGGGGGGGTGGGGTGCACATTTTAAAATTTTGCTGCCTCAAGGGGCCGATGAGCAAATTTCGGGAAGATAAAGTTTGCACACCATTAAAGATGATTTTTTTTTTAAAACCCAGAGGTATAAAAAGAAACAATTTGTGGGAGAGTGGAAGGAAGGCAGGTAGCCAAGGCAGGGAAGGATAGCTGGGAATGTTCCGAGATCTCCTCCTCAGATCAGGAAGGAAGGTAGAGGGTGGGGGAGAGACTCTAAAACCTAAGTATGATCATTGCAATCAAGTGAGGCACGTTCATTCAACATGTTGGAAGTTGCGAGGAAAGCCCTCGGGGCATAATGGGGTTCATAAGGAGAACTCCAAAAGGGAAAGAAAGCGGAGAATACTACAATACTACTAGACTGTAGCTAGAGGCTGGTTTAGCTCAGTGGGCTAGACAGCTGATTTGTAATGCAGAACAAGGCCGGCAGCGTGGGTTCAATTCCTGTACCAGCTGAGAATTCTGAATTCTCCCTCTGTGTACCCGAACAGGTGCCGGAATGTGGCGACTAGGGGCATTGCAGTGCTAATGTAAGCCTACTTGTGACAATAAAAAGATTATTTATTTAGCTCTGGCTAGAACTAGGAGACCTGAGGTAAACACTGCTGTGGGAGCAGGTGTGGCAAATGAGGTAGGTGGAAAATATGTTGGGTTTTGTCGAAGGGGAAGATCACTCAATTTTCATCAAATGATGTTGCCAAATCCATAACTATTTTAAGGGACACAGCTGCTATGCAAACTCTTTTACTGGAGAGAGAGTTCAATGACAGCTAAGGTATTAGTGAATGGGATATGTGGAGATTATATTCCAGTTCCATTGTATAAAGTGCAATTGGGGTGTGATTTATTATCAGGTCCAGTAGTTGTCATATTGGTGAACAAGTTATCAGTAACTTCCGGTGGTGGCCATGGAGTGAGTGTCGCACACAGGTGGCTCCTGCCTGAGGACATTTTTTGGCCTTCTTGCCTGTTTACGGGGGATGATGCAGGTGGAAAAATTATAATATTGAAGAATAGAATTCCTCCTCTGGTGGATGATGCGAAGATTTACCAGACGAGTAGTGTGTCGAGCAAGGGGCATAGATGAGGATCAGATGGTGTTCGTGAAGGGGCAACAATTGTTGTCCAACATTAGGAGGTTATTGAATGTGGTGATGACACCCCCGATGGGTCAAGAAACGGAGATGATAATATCCATGAACGCGGAGAAGGCGTTTGACCAGGTTGAATGGGTATATCTTTTATAGGTACTAGGGCGGTTTGATTTTGGACCGGTGTACATTCGCTGGATTATGTTGTCGTACAGGGTCCCCATGGCTAGTCTTTGCACAAACGCAACAAGTCTGGCTAGTTGTGTTCACACAGGGGATCAACGAATGGGATGTCAACTTTCCCTATTAGTTTTTGCATTGGCGATTGAACCATTGGCGATGGCTCTTAGGGCATTGACATAGTGGAGGGAAATAGAGAGGGGGCTTTGGAACATTGAATGTCCCTATGCGCGGATAACTTGCTGTTATATGTGAATGAACCGATTTCTGCTTTGAGTAGGATTATGGAGATGCTGACTACATTTGGCTCTTTTTCAGGCTATAAATTAAAAGTGAGGTGTTCTCGGTAAGTTCCCAGGTACAAGGCAGGAGCCTAGAGAAGTTGCTGTTTTGGTTGGTCAGGTTAAGTTTTCGGTATCTGGGAATATGGGGGGTGCATAGCTGGGCTCTGTTGCACAAGCTGAATATGGCCACCTTGGTAGAGAGGGTGAAGGAGGATTTCAAGAGGTGGGATGTTCTTCCATTATCGTTGGCAGGGCGGGTTCAAACCGTGAAAATGACAATCCTTCCGAAGTTTTTTTTATTTTCCAGAATCTCCCGATTGTCCTGCCTAAACCATTTTTGGGAAGGTAAATAGGATAATTTTGGCCTTTATGTGGGCAGGTAAGCTGCCTCGGATTCGGAGTGGGGGGGGGGGGGAGGGTTGGCGTTGCCGAATTTGATTAGTTATTATTAGGCGGCGAATGTGGAGAAGGTTCGGAAATGGGTCTTGAAGGGAGGGTCCGTTTGGGGGAGGATGCTTCGTTTAGAGGGTCAAGTCTGCGGGAACTGGTGATGGCTCTGCTTCCGTTCGCGCCAGCCAAATACTCTACTCATCCAGTGGTGGTTGCCTGTTTAAGAGTTTGAAATAAGTTCAGGCAACATTTTAAGCTGGAGGGCATGTCGCTGTGGGCGCCGATTTGTGGAAGTCATAGATTTATGCCAGCAGGTTTGAATTCGACATACAGGGGTTTGGGAATTGGAGGGGTAGAGAGGTTTTCATGGAAAGTGGATTAGCAGAGTTGGGGGGACTGATAGAGAGGTTTCAGCTGCCAAGGGACACCGAGGAAGTGGGAGGAAGAGTTGAGTGTGGCATTTGAGGGAGGCGGTTTGGAGTGAGGCCTTGCGTAGGATAAGCTCAACCTCCTTGAGGCATGATCAATTTGACTGGAGACGACGTTGAATCCAAACTGAGCATTATTAGTATTAGACGTGTGGCCTCCCACAGCAGCTGGCGAAATGGCTGCGAGCTGGAGGCCATGCAAACTTATAACCCGCCTTCTGGGCGGAGCTAGCATGCAGGGGCCACAGGTGACCCTGTAGTGGAGGTTCTACCGTACAACCCCTAATATCAGAACACAGTGGTTTACCACACTCCTCATGTGCGAGATTGAGTTCAATTCAATTTAAAGTGGTGCAAAGAGTACACATGACAAAGACTTGCATGAATGGATTCTTTCGGGAGGTGGAGGACCGTTGCAAGCAGTGTTTAAGGGGGCCAGCGAACCGCACACACATGTTCTGGTCCTGTCTGAACTTAGTGGGATTTTGGGAGTCCTTTTTGGGGACAATGTCGGAAATCTTGGGGATGAAGGTGGCCCCGAGCCCGTGGGTGGTGATATTTAGGGTATCAGGAGATCTGTGAGTGCTGGAGGGGAGAGAGGCTAGCTTTTTGGCCTTTGCTTCCCTGATAGCTTTGAGGAGGACCTTTTTAGAGCTGCGGGCTCCAGAATCGGCAAGTGTAGCGGGGTGGGTGAGTAATCTGAATTTTTACATTTGGAGAAGATGAAGATTGCCATTCGGGGGTCGGAGGAGGGATTCTACTCGAGGTGGAAGCTGTTCATCTCCTTCGTTAAGAAACGGTAACTATCAGCGGGTGAGGGGGGGTTGTTTTGTGTTATAGTTATAAAACGGGACATGTGGGGTGATAAGGTGGATGGAGTGTTTATTAAGAGAAATGTATAATGTTGGATGGAATGTTGTGTTTTGTATCTAAAATTAAAATGTCCTGAATAAAAATATTTTTAAAAAAGGAAGTTACCAGTAGACAGAGTAGACTTACTTTTGGGGAATGAAAGTCTGAGGGAAGATAGGGAGACAGAACAGTTGCAGGAACAGTTTCCAGATATTTTTCCATCATGTCTGGTGACCAGGGCAATGGCTAAACACAGTCCCCCACCAGGAATGGAAGTCACACCACCATTGGATGGTAGAGTCGCCAAAACTATCCTTGGGAATGAGGATGGTTCCGAGGAAGTGTTTGGTCGGACTTCATTAATTGAGGCCCAGGAGGCAGACCCAGAGTTACATAGATTGGTACAGTCAGCTCTCACAGAAATTGAGGCTGAGGGGGTCCAGAGTGCTATTACATTACAAACGGAGTCCTGATGAGGAAGTGGAGACATCTTCATAGAGCTGCAGATGGGGAATGGGTGGTTGTTCACCAGATAGTGGTACCCCCCCCCCAAATATCTTGGGGAAATACTGCGGGCAGCACATGAAATACTAATGGTAGGACATGTGGGAATTCAGAAACAGGTATTTTTCCTGACAAGGACTGCATTAGGATGTAATGCAATTCTGCAGAAACTGTCATAACTGTCAGGTGTTGTTCTTTTTAGACTTAGTCTATTTGCTCTGATTACATCACCTTTGCTCATGAGTTGCCAGGTATCTTTATGATACCGCCACATGGTTCAAGTTCAGGTTATGATTAATAATACAGCACACCGCTTAGTAATGATTAAAACAACGGTCATTTATTATATACAACAAGCAATATTAATACCCTAATATACTTTCTATATAATAAACCTATCACTACTGGCCAATACTTAACTTAGGAAGAGCCCACCAGATCAGGGAAACGAATGGCTTATCCAATCAGAGCTGGCCCTTGGGATTCAAAAGGCTGCTACAGGTCGGTGGCTAGGTGTCTCTACCAGATAGCGATCGCTGGATTCAAACTTACAGTTGCCGGTTGCTGTTCTTGCGACGGTCTCGAGGAGGCGAAGAGGAGAGAGAGAGAGATCTGAACTTGGCCCCTCACTTTTATGGGGCCCAGGGGCTTCCCGCCTCCCGGTGCGGCCCTTGACCCTGAGTCCCAAGTGATTGGATCTGTCCCCAATCTCTGGGGTCGATGTGTCCAATGGTGACGCGATTCCTCGATCGGGGGGGGGGGTGGTCGCTCACCTGTCTTTGTTTCGGCCACTGCAGGCGCCGACAGGTCTGGCCCGGAATTCAATTGCTAATATGTTGCAATTGTTCCCGGGGATAGCCGATTTAACTGTGGATGTCTGAATAGATGGGCTGCAAACAGTCCTGAATGCAACTGCAAATACCTGGGTTGATGGGCTGTTGATAGCCCTGAGTATCGATCTGGGCTAACTTCCCAGAGCCGAATATGCAATACTGTCTGCAGCTGCCTGCTTGTGTCTTCTTAGCTGTTTTTCCCAGCAGCCTTTCGGGTTAGCCATTTTAAACTGGGTTTTGGCCAGACTAATTGGAACGCAGCCATTTTACGTGGCTACACAGGTAATAGGCAAACCGCAACATGTGATAAGACCAGCACCTGTGATAGCTATTGCAGTGTTTGATGAACTATTTAGTGGGGTATTGGTAGATTTGGGGGATTGGTAGAAGGACCATTGCCTAAAACAAAGACAGGGCATCAGTACATTTTTAGGGTCATGAACATGAGTACCCATTTTCCAGAAGGTATACCATTAAGAACAATTACAGCGAAGGTAGTTGTGGAGAAGTTGACTCAGTTCTTTACAGGCTATGGCCTACCCTTAGAAGTACAATCTGACCAGGGTTCTAACTTTATGCCTAAAATTTTCCAGGGCACAATTCGTAGTTTAGGTATCAAGAATTTAAAGTCGACCACCTATTACCTCCAAACTCAGGGCGCTTTAGAGAAATATCATCAGACTCTCAAAACCATGATTAGGGCCTATTGCCATGAATATCCAAGAGATTGGGACAAGGGATTGGATTTTTTACTATTTCCCACCAGGGATTCTCCAAATGAATCGACTGGGTTTAGCCCATTTGAATTGGTCTATGACCATCAGGTATGGGGTCCATTATAGTTGATGAAATAAAAGTTTCTAAAACAGAAAGACGAATCCTCAGTGTTGGATTACGTGTCCACGTTTCTGGAAAGACTCACAGGAGCTTGTCAGGTAGCCCAAGAACATTTAAAGGTTTTGGGTGCAAGAATGAAAATGTGGGCAGACAAACATGCCGGGTCCAGAATAAGCCAAGCTGGAGATGAGGTACTGGGATTGTTGCCTTTGAAGGGTGAACCTCTGAAAGTGAAATTCTGTGTTCCCTATAAGGTAGTTAGGAGGGGGAGTAAGGTGACTTATCTACTAGATACTCCAGACAGTAGGAAGAAGGATTGATTGTGCCACATAAGTATGTTGAAAAAATATCATTATAGGGAAGATGATGGAAGGAACCAGTAGCAGAATACTGCAAAAGTATAAGACAATTTGTAGGGACACACCGGGATGCACTACATTAATTGAACATGATGTAGACGTAGGTAACTCCAACCTGATAAAGCAGCATCTACATCGACTGAACCCATAGAACCAAACAAAAATGGTACGGTCCCCATAACGCCTAACAGCTTTTGAAAATTTGAGGGCCATAAGCAAACCAGTGTTGCCTGCCCCTGATTTTTCCAAACCCTTTAAACGGCCACGGTGCCAGAGACCTGGGGGTAGGGGCGGTGTTACTACAGGATGATGAGTCAGGAATAGAGAGGCTAGTGGGATGCTTTTCGAAGAAACTAAGTCTGGGTCAAAGGAAGTACTCCACCACTGAGAAGGAAGCTACGAGCTCTTCGGCATTTTGAAGCTTAAGTTCGGAATGTTTGGCATGATAATAAGCAAAACCTAGTCTATACTGAACATAATCCACATGCGTTTGTGGAAAATTTTTAAACTTGGAATGCAAAATTGTTCCACTGGAGTTTAGGTTGCAACCTTTCAATGTAAAAATTGTGCATATTCCTGGAAAGGACAATATTATTGCAGATGCATTGTCACAGGCTGGTTTAGCACAATGGGCTAAACAGCTGGCTTGTAATGCAGAACAAGGCAGCAACACGGGTTCAATTCCTGTACCAGCCTCCCCAAACAGGCAGCGGAATATGGCGACTCGAGGCTTTTCACAGTAACTTCATTGAAGCCTACTTGTGACAATAAGCGATTATTATTATTACAGTTTAAATATTGATAAGCGACAGATATAAGAATTGGGGGAACTTATGAAGTGGGAGAGGAAGGATGAATGGAAGTGTGTTTTGTGTCACATACCTTGTGATGGACGTTTCATCCCTCGAAGGAGGGAGGGATTTAAGAGTTCTTCTTGTTCATTTCCTTTGTTTCCATTTATTTTATTTTATTTTATTATTTTTGGTCCATGTACCCATAATTGGGATGTGCCTTTGAGCAGAAGAGTGCTCGCCAGGACAGTGTGTTCCTAGGTTTTGTATTTCGGAGAGGAGAAACGAGACTCATCGGCACTGAGTGGATCTTAGGAACCAGCTTTGGAGGAAGTCGGTTTGATTGGTTGGCTGGCAATTGGTGGATTGACCAGGGACAGTGTCCTGCCTGACAACAGTCAGCGATTGATTCCTGCGTGATGCTTTCTGCGAGAACTTGGCAGCAGTGTTTAGACCTCAGAAGGAGAAGGAACTTGTTCTCTCTCTCTCTTGCTGCAAGAACTGTTTTATTTTTCTAAAACTAGTGAGTGCCTGGCACATCTTTGCTGAAAACTTGAAAATGATCCTGAATCTACAGAGAAAGTAGACAACGCTGCCAAAGAAAACCAGCTCAAACCTAGAAAGAAGAAGACCCAAACCAAAAGCTGAACTTCAGACAAACACTAACTAGAAGTCATCCCAGTGCATCAAGGATCATTTAGCCTCTTATTTGATCAATATTTGCTTCACCTTTCAACCACCCTTTCCACTCTGTTGTTGTTTGTCTGTGTGTGTATCGATAGGGAGTGGAGTTGATCGGAAAGGGGGGTTGGCAAAGGGTGTTACATTTTTCTGTCAGCTTAATTATAATACTGTACATAACTTGTGTTAAAGCTGATAAACCTGGTGACTGCAGTTTATTGCGTTCAACCAAGGACCTCAGGTATTTTAAATAACATCTTATTTTACTTGTGTTGCGACGCTGGGTCGAGTGGGGCTGTCGTGACAGTGCCCAAGTAAATGAAGAAACAAAAAGCATCCATGTACAACAAGCAATTTGAAGGCAAATGGAATGTTGGCCTTTATGTCAAGAGGGTGGAGTATAAAGGTAGGGAAGTCTAGCTATAATTCTACAAGGTGTTGTTGAGACCAAACCTAAAGTATTCTGTACATTTTTGGTCACCCTACTAAAGGAGAGATTTACTTGTACTGGAACAAATTCAGAGACAGTTCACCAAGCTGATTCCTGGGATGAAGGGGTTATCTTATGAAGAAAGGTTGAGCAGGTGTAGCCTCTGCTTATTGGAGTTTAGAAGAATAAGAGGTGATCTGAATGAACCATATCAGATTCTGAGGATGCTTCACAGGGCCAATGCTGAGTAGATGTCTCCCCTCACGGTGGAATCTAGAATTAAGGGACATAGATTAAAGAAAAGGGGTCTCCCATTTAAGACGAAGATGAGGAGGAATTTCTTCTCCCAGAGACTCGTGTGTCTTTGGAATTCTCTTTCACAGAGACCAATAGAGGTTGAATTCAATATATTCAAGACTGTATTGGGAAGATTTTTGATACATAAGGGAGCCACTGTTATGAAGGGCAGGCAGGAATGTGGAGTTAAGATCAGCCGTGATCTTATTTATGCTGGAGGAAGCCTGATGGGCTGAATGGTCTATACCTATTTCTAATTCTCTTACTGGTCCAACTCTCTTCAACTGCTTCATCAATGACCTTCCCACCAGAAGGTCAGAAGTGGGGATGTACAGTGCTCAGTAGCATGCAAAACTCCTCAGTTACTGAAGCAGTCTGTGACCATTTGTACCTTTCCCAACTTTTGCACAAGTCCCCAGATGATAGTGAGGTCTTTGCAGGATCGACTTTGTTTCTGTTGCTTCGGCCAATGCAGGATAATCCATCCAATTTTATTATTATTCAACCTTTCTGTAGTTCTGGAGAACAAGAGAACTATACATTAGTATTGAAGTTAAGTCGAAAGCAATGGTGGAATTTCCTTATTATAGGGAGGCAGTGATGTAGTAGTATTGTCGCTGGACAAGTAATCCAGAGACCCAGGGTAATACTTTGGGGACCTGAGATTGAATTCCACAAGGGCAGATGGTGGAATTTGAATTCAATAAAAATCTGGAATTAAAAGTCCAATTATGACCGTTGTCAAAAAAAACCATCTGGTTCACTGATGTCCTTTCGGGAAGGAAATCTGTCATCCCTACTGGTCCGGCCTACATGTAACTCCAGACCCACAGCAATGTGGTTGACTCTTAAATGCCCTCAGGGTTGAGCAATGAATGCTGGCCCAGCCATCAACACTCACATCCCATGGACAAATCAAAGACATATTAAGGTATTATGCATTTGTGTAAATTACTGCTGCGTATTGGCTCTTAAGTAAAGCTGTAATAGTTGAGCCTGAGATAAGACTCCCAGGTATACAGCAGGGTCAGCTAGCTGCAGTCTACTTTGACTCTTGGCTGGGGTATTCTTCTGCCATTGGTTTGAGGTTGCCTCTCTTTCTCTCATTGATCCATGGCAAAATGAATCTTTAATGGACAACATTTTATAAAACAAGGCTGACTACAATAATCGGGGATATCTGAGTTGCACATTCGAATTTCCCTGACAGCATTGAACCAGCTGAATCTTTGTTTTAACATCTAATGGTCTACTGCATCAAGATTCTGATAGTGTGTGTGCTTCATGGCATTCCTAACCTCTTCTTGTATCTTAGTGTGCTAAGTAATCATAAACCAGGGGGTCCATGGATAGTCTTAGTCCTCCTCAGTCGGACCAAGAAAATCTCTAGCTGACTAAATAATACATTTGTCACCTGCATGATGCCGTTACACACGGGAGCTCTGGATACGCATCAGGTATCCTCTGCTTATGCCTGGAATAACATTTTGGCATAAAATGTATTGTAGCTGTCACCCTGATAGCCAATAATGGAGCGCTGTCCCAGTCCTCAGTTTGGTTTCAAAATCTTGTTGCATTAGTTGGGTAGTTCTGTCACAACATCCCTGATAAATCATAATCTCCTTGTACAAATCTCCTCAGACATGTGCAATTACAAATGTCTTCACGTGTACCTCCTTCTTGTAGAATCCTCTCCTTCCTATGAGTTGGCATGATAAGGTTGTGCCAAAATAGAATTATATCAATTGTTTTATTTTTTTCACTTTTATATTAATGGCTTTAAGAAACATATCGTACTCAAAATAAAAGCTGTATGTTAGTTAAAGGTCAACTTGTGGCTGAGACACAAGAACAGAGATTTATTATGCAGTTATGCAGATTCAAAATCGACATTAAGGGATTGTAAATTTTGGCAAATGAGTCTTCGGCACGTTTTAGATCTAATTTCTTAATCCTACAATTTTCTAAACAGCTTAGACAGCTGCATTTGTTTGTCAAAGTATTATCATTTATTTTATGTCAAAGGCTCATTTAGTTCTCAGAAGTCATCTGAAATATTCAAATGCATACCTGCCACCATTTCCTGGCTTTTACACCCGTGTTCCACTGTTTGCTTTCAAATTTCATTTAGAATGGGATCAAGGGGAGCTCCATGTACAACAGAGCTCTTAAAGGTCAACAGGATTATTCCATTCCGACTTAACAGTGTCTTTTTGGTGCAGATTGTTTTATTCCAAAATTTTCAATGCTTCTTTGATTATTAAAAATAAGTATTTTTGGATTTTTTTGGAGCAACCATGTTTATTTTTTAGAAAATATTTTATTGAAGCATTTGTAATTTTCACAATTTAACGTATTGACATTTCTAAAACAACCGCGCGGGTCGACGCACAAAATACCCCCTAAAATAACAACACACAATAAACCACTACCCCACTTCTCCCGCCCTATCCCCAATTACCCATATACTAAATTTCCTGTCCTTATTTGTTGTGTTATGCTGCTTTGGATAACACAGGCTGCTACTTGATGCAGTCTTAACTAAAGGATGCTCCAGGCTCTGAAATGAGTTCAACGTGTTTATTGAACTATTAACATAGTTCGCAAATGAGTTCGGCTCTCTGCTAATCTAACTGTAGTAACTCAGTCTGACTACCAGCTTGCTCTAAGCCACGTCCTGGGGTGTGATGCTGCTCATCAACCCTGTAGAACTCTCTAGATGTCTTTCTGTGGAAAGAGGCAGGGTGTGAGTGCCACATCCCTTTTATAGTGTTCATGTCATGCCCCCTTGTGGTGATGCCACCTCTGAAGTGTCCTGACTGCTCATAGGTTGTGTCCTATTCTGAGCGTTCATTGGTTGCATGTTTGCATATCATGACATCTCCCTTTTTTTAATGTATATACATGTGAATGTGTCTGTCTAATGTGGCTGACTGAGGAATACAGAACAGAACAAACAAAACAAATGCTCATAAGTCCAGTCTCTGAGGCTTGCTTTTGATCCTCGTCGACCACCGGAGAGGTAGTGGAGGGGATGACGGTGTCTTGACAGGCGAGTGGGAGGCACGACTGGTGGCCTTGTGGTTCGAGGTGTCTGGAGATGGCAATTCAACATGTGGAAATGGAGGGGAAAGTGATTGTGGGCAAGCAACATTTCGCAGTGCCCTTCGATTCCTTCGCACAATGGAGCCATCAGCCATACGTATGACATAGGATCTGAGTGCGGCCTGTCGAACAACGACAAACGGAGCAGACCACCCACCATCCGGTATCTTGATCCTGACCGTGCCTGCGGGGGATAGCATGTCCAGATTGGTGGCATGTGCGCCATAGCCCTGCTTCTGGCTGTCACGAAGCTGCTGCATCTTCTGCAGCACCGGGAGGTGATCAAGGTTGGGCAGGTGTATGGCTGGAAGCGTCGTCCGCAAGTCCCTGTTCATCAGCAGTTGAGCTGGTGACATGCCAGTGGACAAGGGAGTCACCCGGTATGCAAATAGTGCAAGGTGTATGTTGGAAGCGGAGTCCGAGGCCTTGCGGATGAGCTGCTTAACGCCGTGCACCCCTTTTTCGACTTTGCCATTGGACTGCGGATAGTGCGGACTGGAGGTGACATGCCTGAAATTGTAGCTCTTGGCAAACGTGGACCATTCCCGACTGTGGAAGCACGGGCCATTGTCGCTCATGACGGTGTTCGGGATGCCATGCTGTGAGAATGTCTCTTTACACGCTTTGATGACGGCCCGTGAGGCGAGGTCTGGCAGCTTCAGCACCTCAGGATAGTTCGAAAAGTAATCAATGATTAAGATATAGTCGCGACCTTTCGCGTGGAATAGGTCAATGCCAACCTTGGACCACGGAGAGTCTCTAGGTCATGTGGTTGGAGAGTCTTATTGCCCTGCGCTGGTTGGAAACTCTGACAGGTTTTGCAGTTCAGGACCATGTCCGTGATGTCCTGGTTGATGCCGGGCCAGTAGACAGCTTGACGGGCCCTGCGTCTACACTTTTCTATGCCCAGGTGTCCCTCATGAATCTGCTGCAGCACCATGCTCTGGAGACGTAGCGGGATGACTATCCTGCCCAGCTTGAGCAGGATGTCGTTGATCAGCGTCAGGTCATCCTTGACGTTGTAGAATTGAGGGCATTGCCCTTTCTTCCAGCCATTGCTGAGGTTGTGGATGACTCGCTGCAACAGGGGGTCTCTTCTCGGATGAGAACAATCTTCTCATCTGTTGCCGGGAGAGTGCTTGCACACAGTGGGACTTGCAATTCAATGTGCTGGATGATCTCCAGTGGTTCACTGGGTGAGTTGACGGAGCGGGACAATGCATCGGCGATGATGAGCTCCTTGCCAGTTGTGTACACCAAATTGAAATCATACCTCCGAAGTTTGAGCAGAATTCTCTGCAAACGAGCGTCATGTCGTTCAGTTCCTTTTGGATGATGTGGACCAGAGGCCTATGATCCGTCTCAACAGTAAATGTTGGCAAGCCGTAGACATAATCATGAAATTTGAGGATGCCGGTGAGAAGACCTAAACACTCCTTCTCAATCTGCGCATGTCTGGTATCAGTGGATGTCATTGCCCATGACGCGTATGCTACTGGTACCCAGGATGACGTGTCGTCTCTTTGAAGCAACACCGCCTCAATGCCATCCTGACTCGCATCTGTGGATATCTTGGTCTCTCGGTCTGGGTCAAAGAATGCAAGGACGGGTGCAGTGGTGAGCTTGGCTTTCAGCTCCAGCCACTCTGTTCGGTGGTCTGCCTTCCACTCAAAGGCGGTTGATTTTTTTCACCAGGTTGCGTAGGGCCGTAGTGTGTGTGGCCAAATTCGGGATGAACTTGCCAAGGAAATTGACCATTCCCAGGAAGCGCAGTACTGCCTTCTTGTCCTCGGGGACTTTCATTGCCTCAATGGCTTTAATTTTGTCTGTGTCCGGGCGCATACCGTGTTGCGAAACCTGATCGCCCAGGAACTTCAGCGTGGATGTCCCAAAACAGCACTTGGACCTGTTTAGCTTGAGGCCATGTTCATGTATACGTCGGAATACTTTCTTGAGTCGCGACAAATGTTCCTCTGGGGTTGTGGACCAGATTATGATATCGTCAACATAGACACGAACCCCTTCTATTCCCTCCATCATCTGTTCCATGATGCGATGGAAAATCTCTGATGCCGAGATGCTGCCAAATGGCATTCGGTTGTAGCAGAATCTGACAAAAAGCGTATTGAAGGTGCAGAGCCTTCTGCTGGATTCTTCAAGTTGGATTTGTCAAAATCCTTGGGATGCGTCCAATTTTGTGAAGAAGCACGCGTGTGCCATCTCACTTGTGATTTCTTCCCTCTTCGGGATGGGGTAATGTTCCCACATAATGTTCTTGTTTGGATCCTTGGGGTCAATGCAGATGCGTATGTCCCCCGAAGGGTTCTTTACGCACACCATCGAGCTGACCCAGTCGGTTGGTTCCGTGACCGTGGCGATGATGCCTTTTTGTTGTAGACTCGTGAGCTCTGCCTTCAGGTGCTCTCTCACTGGAGCAGGGACACGTCGTGGTGCGTGGACCACTCGCTTGGCATCAGGCCGCAGTAGAATCTTGTACTCGTATGGCAGCATGCCCATCCCGCTAAATACATCTGGGTACTGGGTTAGGATGTTGTCGATGCTGGCCTGAAGATCCGAATGGGACGGCGTCGTGGTGTAGACCCTTTGAATGAGGTTCAGTTGCTTGCAGGCTTGCGCACCTAGCAGGGTCGCCCTGTATGGTTTAACAATCTCGAAGCGTAAGCTTGCTTGTGTGTGTCGGCTGGACACCTGCAGATGGCCGGACCCCAGTGACTTGATTGCGTTTCCATTGTAGTCTAGGAGTTTGCAGGCAGCTGGAAGGATTGTGGGGGGCTTCTTGATTCTCTTGAAGTCCACCTGCGAAATCAGGTTGGCGGAGACACCTGTGTCCAGTTTGAAGTGGATGGGGCAGTGGTTGACCTTCATCACTGCATGCCATTCGTCCTCGGAATCCACAGCCAGGATTGATTGGACTCGCGATGTGTCCATTGTGGCGTATTCGCACTTCGTAATAATGCCCACTCTAACAATTCCCTGTACATGTCCAAAACCTACCCACCTCCAACCCGTTTTTTGACAGCACTTTATCCTGTAGTCCCCTCAGGGGGAGGCGAGGAAAGCTTGGGACCTGTCTCCATACAAAGTCCCGCACTTGAAGATACCGAAACCTGTTCCCACCTGGCAAATCAAACTCCTCCTCTAATGTCTCCAAGGTCGGAAAGCCCTCCTGGATGAATAGATCCCCAAATCTCTCAATTCTTGCCCGCAGGCATACCTTAAAGGCCCCAACCAGCCCCCCCCATGACAAACCGGTGATGTCCCAGATCGGTGACCACACTGACACCCCCTCCAGTCTCATATGCTGCCTCCATTGCCCCCACACCCTCAGGACTGCCATCGCCACAGGACTTGTGAAGTACCGAGCCGGCAAGAACGGCAGGGGTGCCATCAGTAAAGCCTCCAGACTCATACCTTTGCAGGATGCTCCCTCCATCCACTCCCAGACCGACCCCCCCCCCCCCCCCCCCCCCACTACCGACTTCCTGACCATCGATATGTTAGCAGCCCAGTAATAGTTAATAAAGCTCGGGAGAGCCAAGCCCCCTTCCCCGCGGGCCCGTTCCAGGAGTGTCTTCTTTACTCTCGGGATTTTACTCGACCATATAAACCTCGATATCGCCACATTCATATTTCTGAAAAAAGCCTTTGGGACAAAAATCGGGAGACATTGAAAAAGAAAAGCAGACTCGGAAGGACCGTCATCTTCACCGTCTGAATCCTCCCCGCCAGCGTCAGTGGGAGCATGTCCCATCTACAAAAATCCCTTCTCATTTGATCCACTGCTTTGCCCAAATTTAACTTGTGAAGCTGCCCCCAATCCTTGGCCACTTGAATCCCCAGATACCTAAAACTCTTCCCAACCACTTTAAAAGGTAGCTCCTTCAGCCTCCTTTCCTGCCTCCGTGCCTGAATCACGAACATTTCGCTTTTTCCCATATTTAACTTATAGCCTGAAAATCGCCCAAATTCTCCTATTACTCCATGATTTTGGTCATGCCCCCCACCGGGTCCATGATATAAAGCAACAAATCATCCGCATAGAGAGACCCTGTGCTCCACCACACCTCTCACTATACCCCTCCAGGTATTCGTTGCTCTCAGAGCCATTGCTAAGGGTTCTATGGCCATAGCAAACAATAATGGGGAGAGCGGGCATTCCTGCCTTGTCCCCCAACAAAGACTAAAGTATTCTGACCAAACTCGTTAGTTCTTACATGTGAGAAATTGATGCCTGTGATAACTTTGGGGGGATTACTCCCAGCTCCTTGGACTCGTTGAAAGCCTTAACCAGGAGCAGCCCCAGTAACCCAGGGAACATCTTATAAAATTCCACTGAGAACCCATCAGGTCCTGGGACTTTACCCGATTGCATTGCTCCCAGTCCATCTATCACCTCCCCAAACCCAATCAGGCCCTCCACGGCCTCCACAAGCTCCTCATTTACCTTCTGAAACTTTAGCCTCCCCAAGAATTGATTCATGCCCTCCTCCCCAACCGGGGGTTCCGACTTGTATAGCTGGCTATAAAATTCCCGGAACACTTCATTCACCGCCCTCGGGTCCGTCACCGTCTTCCCCCTCTTTTCCTTCATTTTCCCTATTTCTCTCACTGCCTCCTGTTTCTTCAGCTGATGTGCCAGCATCCTGCTAGCTTTCTCCTCATGTTCATATATTGCCCCTTTTACCGTCCTCAACTGACCATCTGCCATTCCTGTGGTAAGGAACCCAAACTCCATTTGAAGTCTCTGACGCTCCTTCAGGAGCTCCTCATTTGGAGACTCCGAATATCTCCTGTCCACCTATAAGATTTCCCCTACCTACCTGTCCAGCTCCAACCGCTCAGTTTTAACCCTGTGGGCTCGAATCAAAATACATTCCCCTCTAATGACCGCTTTCAGTGCCTCCCAGACCACCCCAGCTGCAGTCTCTCCCGTGTCATTGATCTTTATGTACCCCCTAATGGCCTCTCTCACTCGCTCACAGATGTCCTCATCCGTTAACAGCCCTGTATCTAGTCTCCACCGTGGGCGCTGGGACATTCCCGTGTCTGCCCGTAGGTCTATCCAGTGTGGTGCATGATCTGAGACCACAATTGCTGAGTACTCAGTGTCCTCAACCCCTGCTAACAGTGTTTTATCTATTAGGAAGAAATCTATCCTGGAGTACGCCTTATGTACATGGGAGTAGAATGAATATTCCCTGCTCCTTGGTCTCTCAAATCTCCACGGATCCACCCCTCCCATGCGCTCCAGGACCCCCCGCAGTTCCTTTGCCATTGCTGATAGCTTCCCCGACCTAGCACTCGACCGGTCCAACCTCGGGTCCAGGACCGTATTAAAGTCACTCCCTATGATCAGCCGGAGCGAGTAAAGGTCTGGGATCTTCCCCAGCACCTTCCTGATAAACGCGACATCATCCCAGTTTGGGGCATATATATTCGCCAGCACCACTGCCATTCCCTCTAGCTTCCCGATAACCATAATAAATCTGCCTCCTGGGTCTACCTCTATCCTCCCCACCTCGAATGTCACCCTTTTATTAATCAGGATAGCCACCCCCCTTGTTTTAAAGTCCAGTCCTGAATGAAACACTTGCCCGACCCATCCCTTCTTTAATCTAATTTGGTCTCCCAGCGTCAAGTGTGTCTCCTGTAACATAGCCACGTCCGCTTTTAACTGTCTCAGGTGAGCGGACACACAAGCTCTCTTAACCGGCCCGTTCAGTCCATGAACATTCCATGTAATCAATCTGGTTGGAGGGGGGGCTTTTGCCCCCCTCCCCTGTCGGTCAACCATGACCTTTCCTAGGCCAGAGCCGGTGTTCCGCACCTCACTTGATCCGCCCCTCGGCGCCGACCGCCATCTGATCTCCATCTCCAGTCTCCGAACTGTCCCTTACAGTCAGCAGTAACCCCCCCCCCCCGCCCCCCCCACTTCGTCTTTCCTCAGCTCACCCCCCACTTTGCTCCCAGCTATCCAGCTAGCTCAGCATCTCCCACCCTCTGGCGTCAAAAAACCTGCCGACTGCCAGATTATATCACACCTAGCAATAACACAAGCACTCAACACAGTAACAACAATCCCAAAAAGCAAACATACCATCTGTCAACGTACAGGCAATGAGGCAAACCCCTCCCCCTTTAACCGATTCTTATCAGTCCTATCACCTTCAAACAGAATCCAACACAAAAGAAGAAGCTTCAAGCAGCTTAAGCGAAATTATGCATGCAAGAATCAACCATCCTTCTTGCAGGAACTAAAACACCCCATCGCATCTTAAATTTCTTCCCTCTGTGATCCAGTACATAAAGCAATAAATCAAAATCAAATTACACAAGAAGAGAGAAAGAAAAAACAATAAAACACCAAAACCCTTTTCTTCCCGAACATCGCAATTTAACTCACAGAATTAAAAGACCGAAAATTTAAACAAGACAAAGCAAAACACAGAACCATTTTTCTCACCTCCCCGCCATCCTGTCTCTTCCCCCAAACTCAGACCCCCACAGTTTGAGTTTATAAGTCGTTACACCAGATTGCCAGGTTCTACCGCTTCCCCTTTGACCGATTCTTATCAGTCATATCACCTTCAAAGAGAATCAAACACAATAGAAGAAGCTTCAAGCAGCTTAATCAAAATTATGCATGCAAGAATAAACCATCTTTGTTACAGAGAATAAATCAAAATCAAATTACACAAGATGAGAGAAAAGAAAAGAGAGAAAAACATTTTTTTTCTCTTTAAAATAAAACACCCAAACCCTTTTCTTCTCGAACATCGCAACTTAACTCACCGAATTAAAAGACTGAACTTTTAAACAAGACAAAGCAGAACACAGAACCATTTTTCTCTCCTCCCCGCCACTCCATTCCTTCCCTCAAACTCTGCTCACCACAGTTAGAATTCAAGAGTCCTTAATCCAGATTATTGTCTTTCGTGAAAGTAACCACCTCTTCCGGAGAATTAAAGTACAGCTCCCGGTTCTCGTAGGTCACCCAAAGACGCGCCATGTATAACAGTCCAAATTTAATGTCTTTCTCAAACAGGGCCGCCTTAACTTTCTTGAAATTTGCTCTCCTCTTTGCGAGTTCTGGTCCCCAGTCTTGGTACACCTGGATCTCTGATTCTTCCCACGTGTACCGTGTTGTCTGCCTGGCCCACTTCATGATACGCTCCTTGTCGAGGAATCGATGTTGCCTCACCACCATGGCCCTCGGTGGCTCACGACCCTGGGGCTTACGTACGAGCACCCTGTGCGCCCGGTCCACCTCCAGCGGCATGTCAAACACATCGGCCCCGACCATCTCCTGCAACATCTTCCCCACATACGCTCCCGCATCTGATTCCTCCTTCCTCTCTGGTAGCCCGACGATTCGGATATTTTGCCCGTGAGACCGGTTCTCCAAGTCTTCCACTTTATCTAGCAGTCGTTTCTGGCTGTCCTGTAGTATGCTAATTTCCAAAGCTATTGCTGTGGACTCCTCCTCTCATTCAGTCGCCAGCTCCTGCAACTTTAGAATCTCCTGCTCCTGCATAGTCATTGTCTCCTCCAGCCGGTCAACCACCTCCTTAATCGAGGCTATCATCTGGGTTACATCTTCTGTACATTCATTGCGATGCCGGGCGAACTTCTCATCCAGGTACTCGACCTATTGCTCCATCAACCAGTGAGCTCCTTCAAGGAGCAGTGCTCCGAAAGCTAGTGTTTGAAACTAACCTGTTGGACTTTAACCTGGTGTTGTAAGACTTCTTACTGTGCTCACCCCAGTCCAACGCGGCATCTCCACATTATGTATTCATAGCGATGAATATTTCTAAATGTCCTTAAAATCATAGTGCATTATTATCCACCAAAAATTCAAAAATAAATGAAACATTTTCTGACTTCAGAGCAGGAGAATGGGAGAAGGCAGGGTCCATGAAGACAAGTCTTTCACCACCAACTTTCACGGATGCATAAGGAGCCAGAAGACAACTAAGTTAAAGGTGCAGTGTCCCATGATAATTGACAGGTGAAGGTATAGCTAATGAAAAGGGTAAATTTGGATGTGACTCAAGTACATTTGTTCCTCTTTCCTTGTGCACTCCGATTCAGCTACTGCGATATCCTTAAAGTCACAAATTATAGCCTTTCCTCGTTAATTTTAGCAAGGATGATGCAGGTGCTGTATCTTGCTGTATTCTTCTGGCATGACTAGCCACTTGTAGGCCCACAATGAAGGAAGAGGGACAAATATTAGAGTCTTGATTCCAAAATATATCTTCAAATAGAGCTCGTATTACATGACATTTAACCGTACATGATGTTTCTGCAGTTGTGTGTACACTTGAGTGTGAGTGAGTGAGAAGAGAGACATAAGAGCTGGATGTTATTATCCAAGCTTGAAAAAAGCCTTCGGTTTCAAATTTCCCCACCTTTTCTGGCCCTTATATGCCAGACACTTATATACTGCCTTCAGGGAAATCGAGGGTTTTGATTTCTGAGCTGTGCTCCAGTTAGTATTATGTAACAGCTTATTACGCGGAGAAGTATTTTCCACATGTTGTAACTTAGACTTTGTTACAATCGCCATAGAGACTGATAATTTTTAAAAAGATTTGAATCACCACAATGTTAATGGGAGTAACCGAAGGTCAAGATTTCATTTTTTAAGACTTTTATTGTAGTAAACAAATTAAAACGAACATAGATCAAACATTAATTAACAGGCAACTGATGCATCAAACTAAAGAAAAAGGTACGTTTCACAATCACTAACTAATAATGAAATGATGCTTTACAAAGCACTTTTATTCAAAACACTTTTACTCTTAGCAGCTGTGTAACATTAAAGGGACGGTCTCAAAGACATTCCTAACTCTCCAACATTGGTTCACTTCTCCCCACCATACCAAGTCGAAACAATCATTCCACAAGGTGCAAGTTTTCCCATAAATGATTATCACCAGCAAAGCAGACCTCGAGAGACCTCTCTCTCAGGTCACGATAGACCTGACGATCCAGAATTCCAGAGATTCTCGAATTCAACCTTGTGGTAATATCATGTTGTGTTGTAATTCACCAACTGACCTCCAGGAGTCTCCTTAGTATATAAGTGAATGTTAGAGTCAGGTGATCTCAGACTGACCGGAGGTTGCTTGTGCGTGTTAATACTGTTACTCATCTGTTGCCTAGGAGGACCCCAAGGATGGTGATCTATATACAGGGGGGTGCCGGAGGGATGGGGGGAAGGTGTTGGAGATCAGGCCTGTGATCTATGTTTGGTCGCGGGGGTTGGGGGCGGGTGGAAGGGGAGAGGTGGAGGAAACATACCATCAATGACGAGGAGTTCCAATGTCCATTGGGGGGGGGGGGGGGGGGGGTTGGAGGAGGGTTTTTAACTTCACTTTGAGCTCAGTGCACACTTTAAACTGTTGTCCCGATTTCTGTTATGCCAGTCTTGACCTCATGTTTCGGCCCAGCCCCTCACAATGGTAGTGCAAAACATGCCCCCTTCAAAAAAATGGCAAAGTATGGGAAGATCCTGTCAGGAGAACACACCAGCTTCCTGACTGAACCTGACACTTTGACATTTTTTGGGGGAAATTCCACCCATACAGTTATTTTCTGTGCAGCACATTGTTCCATAAACTGAATGCTTAAGGTTACGTTTCTGAATTTTTGATTGTAGGAAGTATCAACTCAACTCTGGAAGATACCTTTCGTCATGAGATTGAGAAAGATGTTGCGAACAACTCCAAAAGAGGGCAGTAATATAGTCTCTTGGTAACACATCTGGCTGAAAGTCAGGCAAGTATTGCAGCACGATGAAGAGTCTGATATGTGTATCACATCCAGGAGGGCAAAGGGAAAGACTTTTGTTGATATTATCACTGTTGATATAAATGCAAACCTTATTGATTTTCAGAAATCTTAGATGTCTGCCCAGTGTTTGATCTTGAATGCCTGCATTGATGTAAACCATTGCAGCAAAAAAAAAATCAAAAGTGAGAATGTTTGTGTCAAACACTTTTCAAAAATTAAAAGCTCCATAAAAAAATCATGAATTGAAAAAGTGATTCAGAAATTGAGATCATGTGTAGAAAGACTTAGAGAACGGCGTGAAAGACAAGACTTGGCAACAACAAGATCACAGTCTTTGGCATTGAGAGTGATATGTTTGCCAGTTGCATTGCTTTGTGACTAGTTGGAGGGCACCAAACTCAGAGAATGACAGATGATGCTATCAGCCTACACCACAAGGGAAAACTGCGAACAGATGGGGATAATTGTGTGCAGGCACCTAGGCTAGCCTGATCTGGGTAAGGAGGTGCTATGCAATGAGTACCAGAGAGTGAATGTTCACAAAAGCATTAAGCTTATATAATTAACAGTGTAACTGTACTAAGGTCAGAGGATATGGTGGTTCTATTACTTGTGTGAAAAGCCTGCACAATTCATTCAATAAACAATTGTACATGGTGCTATCGAGGGTGTAGGTCTAAATGCTTTTAATTTGAGGAATTGATAGTATATTTGCACTAGTAAATATCAATATTTCTTGTTATTGTATTGTCATTAAAAATGCTTTCTACCTGCATGCTCTATTTTTCCCTTACGACTTTAAGATTAATATCAGATCTTCACAGTACAGCTGTAGCCATCCTAAAGCTGGTGTGCCTAGCAGCCATAATGTAGAGACAGAAATAGCTCAGTTGTCAGCATAGCTTATGCTAATTTGCATTCACAGTGTCATCACTTTGGCAGGCACAGGAAGCTGTTCTATTTGCAATTTTTGTACTTTGCCTGAGGCAAAATTTACAGTCCAGCTCACTTCTTCTTTGTGCTTCATCAGGCTAATTAATGACAAATTGCTCAGTCTCTGTTCATTTAATCAGCAGTAAAGAGACTGCAGACAGGAACGGAGGAGAAATTGGATGTCGCCTTTAGAAAAACGACATTGCTGTAAACAAACTGAATTAATGAAATTCTTGTGCCCGGTATCTCAAAAAAAAAACTCTGAAAGTATATTTTGGATTAAGGTTCCAAAATGTCAAAATGGAACAGAATTCAGAAAAAAGAAAGTCATTCATGTGAACACTGTCGTCAGCCTGAAACCCGATTCCTCTCAACACAGCTAAAAACACATTACTGAATGATAGCTATGTCTATCGGAATCAGCGTCCCTTTCTACAATGGCAGGACACTAGCAAGTAAACACAATACCAAATCACATTCAGAATTAGAGCAACACATTTATAACTTTGTATTTACCACAGACAGATAACTGGCCCCAGAGCTTCAGTTATCCATTATAATCAAATTTTCATCAGCTGGGACATTTTTGATATGAAATATATTTATTATTTTATAGGCTCATTGCTTGAGGCTTTTTGCATCCAGTTCCTGGAAATGATGTGCATGCTTCCACGAATGATACAGCCCTTTAGTCAGTGAAAAGCCTGTGGCACCACCTTCTGGATGAGGTTTTCAAACAAATGCAATATGACATAAAATCAATCCTGCAATGAAACAGCACAGAGGTTTATGGAATATCGTAGGCCTGTTTTAAATTCGGGGCAGGTGTGTGGGCAGAAGCAGAGGTGTAGGGGAAATTGTCCCTGTTTTTCTGTGCATTGGAGATTTAACTTCTCAGCCACAGTTGCAAGTCAGTATCCCACCAGGAAATGGCATTTGGCTGTTGGGCAGGAGTGGGTTGTCAGGAGGCAAGAGGCTCTGTGAGGAGGTGAGGCCAGAGTACTGGAGGCCTAATATTTTGTTGTAGCACCCAAAGGAACTCTCCTGCTTCGCCTTTCCCACAAAGGAAGCTGAGCAATCAGAGAGTGGCAGTGGACCTGAAAGAAGAGGATGCCTGTCAGGCAACCCCACTGAGGGGGTGGAGGGCATTGGTGAGAGCAGGCAGTGCCATTGCAATGTGGCAGGAAGGGGCCCCCCCTCTCTGGAATAAAGAATGCAAGAACAGGAGGATTCCCCTCTCCGGAGCTCGGTGGGAGGCCACCCGAGGACTCCCCACCCCGCCTGGATAAAATGGCAGTGAAGGTGGGAAGAGGTCCTTAGTTGGCTGTTTCAGTGGCTCTATTGGCCTTTACCATAGAATTTACAGTGCAGAAGGAGGCCATTCAGCCCATCGAGTCTGCACTGGCCCTCAGAAAGAGTATCCTACTTAAACTCATGCCTCCACCCTATCCCCATAAACCAGTAACCCCACCTAATCTTTTGGACAAAGGGGCAACCAGGGGCTGGTTTAGCACATTGGGCTAAATCGCTGGCTTTGAAAGCAGACAAAGGCAGGCCAGCAGCACGGTTCAATTCCTGTACCGTCCTCCCCGAACAGGCGCTGGAATGTGGCGACTAGGGGCTTTTCACGGTAACTTCATTTGAAGCCTACTTGTGACAATAAGCGATTTTCATTTCATTCATTTCATTTCATTTCAATTTAGCATGGCCAATCCACCTACCCTGCACATCTTTAGACTGTGGGAGGAAACCGGAGCACTCGGAGAAAACCCACGCAGACATGAGGAGAAAGTGCAAACTCCACCTTGGCAATCATCCGGGCTGGAATTGAACCTGGGTCCCTGGAGCCATGAGGCAGCAGTGCTAACCATTACACCACCATGCTGCCCTTTAGGTGAAGGACTGTCTGCCGCCATCTTATCCCTTGCCAGCAAGATAGCACAGCTGTGGAAAGATGATGGGCACTTCACTGTCCCCCCCCCCCCCATCACCCTTCGCCTCCATAGAATACAGCCCGTTGTGTCCAGGAGAAGTCCAAACCATTCATGGCAAGATGTGGTCTTAGGACCCGCAGACTGCCAAAGTTGTGTTCCCCCTTGCTTTCAGGCCTGTCAGCAGGACCCCACTGCATGAACAAATCCAACAGCTTCCCCAACCAGACCTGTAATTAAAATGTTTTTAGGCTCTGGTAACATTATCTGTACATTTAAAAGCGGACCTCGCTGCTATTGGTGGGTATCACGTTCACTTGCTCAGAGAAGGTTAGGAAGGCAACTGGGATCAGTGCTGCTAAGTCCCGTGGGTTAGTTTGACTACACGCCCACCCATCTTTCACGGTGCAAACAGAATCAAAATCATATGTCTTACCCTTAGTATCATGTAATAATTATGACTAATCCATGACTTTTAATTGGCTTGGAATAAATATGGTGATTCAGTAGTTTCAAGGTTGTCCAAGTGAACATAAATGACTACTTGAATATGATATAGTCCCAGGATCTTTCATTTCCTGATCTCCACGGGCATGCACATGCATTTCGTTGAAATGATCACAGGCAACTGCTGTCATTTACATGACATCTGCCCGTGTCACTGTGTGGCTAGTCAGTGAGGATGTTGAAGTATAAGCCAAGGTTGCACCCCTGCTGACTTTTCCCTCTTTTGTCAGCTAGCTACCTTGCCTCTTCTCAGTGTAACAGCTGAGATCAACAACTTACCATCTGGAGGAAGTTTAAGTATGAATGACAGCTGAAGCTGGAATTGAAATGTCTCTCATTCCATCGTCTACAAAAGCAAAATTTGGATAGACATGAAAGCATCCAATTTAAAAATAAAGCAAACAGTGTATTTTTAACATTTAATTCATTTCAAAATTCAATTTATGAGCTTCATCAATATTGCTCAATCTCACCTGGAACTTTTGTTTCATAACTTCTAATATGAAATGTACTCGTGCGATAAAACATTGTTCCATCAATATATTCTGCAACATCACTGCTATAATCAAACAAAATATGATTCTTTTCCCCCCAGAGATAGATTTTTAATGTTGCAGATTCAATAAGCCAGAGGTTAAAACCGATAGTTTCCTTTTCTGCCAATATCTGCAGGTGCAGATTTCGGTGCATTTGGATTTTGAAACTGTAAATAGGACACATTACATCCAATATGTGAAAAATGTGCACGCGATTTCTGTGCATACTAATCAGATCACAGGGGAAATTCAAACTAAAACATGGTTATTATGCAAACTTGATATTCAAAAGTCGATCTGTTAATATGCACCCGAGATGGGAGAAAAAGAGGAAAGAAATTACTCCAAACCCCATACAGTCAAAGAACAGACTTAATAATTAATGTGGCACCAAGGATGGAATTGGTGGTGTTTCTAAAAATGTATTTCTTTCCCAAAAATGTGATTATCTTAGGTCCGCTCTAATAAACAATAGGATGTCCTGAGTAAAATGAAGTTAAAGGAACACTAAATCTAGAAGCTGTCTGATTTTTTTTGTTCACTAGTTAACAAGGGTAAGAGTAGACATTCGAATATTGGTAAATGGCTCAAATTATTTTTCATGTTGGTAATTAGATTGCTGAATACCATGTTACTTTGCAGAACGGCACATGTTCAACAAGGAAGGTTGCAGTGCTAGATATGGCCCTGGGTAAGGAAGAAAGACATGTAAGTCACTTGATGGAAGGACAGCAAGAGAGATAGCGACGAGAATATAATTAGGTTTACACTTAAAATCGATAAAGAAAGTGTGGAATTCAAGATAAAGGTGTTGAACTATAAATTAGCTAAGTTGAATGAAAGGAGGCCCAACAGATTAATTGGCTGGATAAAATGGCATTTGAAACAGGAGACCAGCCATGGGAAATATTTAATAGAGGATCATTATGATACTAGTTAAATATATTTTGACTGGTACTAAAAGGATGTGTCAAAGGCTGGTTTCATGGATAATTAAGTGAAATTAGAGCAAAATTGATGTTCTAAAAAGAGATGTATGATAAACATAGGGAAGATCATTCAGAAGAAAATTGTGAAATATACAAAGTAGTATACAAAATTCGGAATGTGAACAGGTAGTATAAAAAAGACAGTCAATGTGAAGGAAAGAACTGAGGCTTTTTATAAACACAAAATAAGTAAATTATGGATTAGCCAAAGAAGAGGTGGAACCATTTAGCAAGGCTACTAATTTTTTCACCTTCATTCTCACAGAGGAACGTGAAAGTAGAAATACTGAAGAGGATGTGGAATCTGCAAAGATAAGATGGTAGAATTGAAAGTAGAAAAGAATCCAGGTACTGAGAAAGTTTGGACTGCAGATAATGGGATCGGTGAAGCCGGTAAATCTCTCGCGGCTTCGCGATTTGGATCCCACCCATTGAGGTCGAGACCCAGCTTTAGATATTCGAGCAGTTGGTCTCACTTGAATATGTCTACCCTGGCCTCACCTTGGAGACACCCCAAGCGGGCGCTGTTTATCACTGGTTTACACAAATGTGGACCAGGACTACCAGCACTCGGTTGGGAGGGGTTGGGGGTTGGGGGGGGTTCTCCCAGGCGATGGAGGACGTCTGGGCTGTCTGGGTTGTCGGGCTCTGGGCAGGGTGGTCCGCTGGTACTCTCATTGCCACTGGAGCACCGTGACACTGCTAGACAGGCACCTATGACTGCCACCTGGGCTCCTGGTAGTGCCACCTGGGTGCCACCCTGGCAGTGCCACGGTACCCAGGTGGCATGGTCAGGCTGGCAGGAGTGATGCTAGGTTGCCAGGCTGGCAATGTCATGGTGCCCAAGTGGTAGCTTGCCCGCAATGGAGATCAGGCCCATGGGTGCCTGCTCCTGAAACAGCCAATAACAATGGCTAACAAAAATTGGATACACCTTTGAAAAAGATTAAAAGAATAACAAAAAGGGTAATAGTTTTCAGCGTAAAGCTAACAGTACTTTAGACATGATTGGCCTGTGCTGTATGATGCTCTGCTATCACTTTCTTTAGAGGCACAAAGTCCCATAAGATTTATTCTAAAGTCATTTTGACCAAAATAAACTTGAGTTTCATGATTCACTTCAATTTGTTTAAATTTTAGGTTCAAGTACAGATGAAAACTGATATATAGTGAGAGTAGATCAGCACTGCTCATCTCTCAATATATAAGTGTTCTTTTTTTTTGGAAATATTTTTAGTAAGACCATTTCACAATTTTAATACAAAACCTAGAAAAACATAGAATAACAATTAAACAATAAGAGTCCCCTCTCCCCTTTTCTTACAACAGTAAAACATAGTTACTATGTCTCCCCCCAACCACCCTGTTCTCCCCCCTTCCACAGCTAACAGTGACCAACTCTTTAAAGTACAATATAAACGGCCGTCATCTGCGGTAAAACCCTGCCACTGACCTTCTCACGGTAAACTAAACCTTCTTGAGATGTAAAAACTATCAAGTCACCCAGCCACAGTGAAGCACTTGGCGGTGTAATCGACCTCCAGCTCATGAGGACCCCCTCCTTACCACCAGTGAGGCAAAGGCCAGGACATGTGCCTCCGCCCCCATTCGGAGTTCCGGCACAACTGAGACCCCCAAAATGGCCACCAATGGGCAAGGCTCCAATCCAATCTTCAGGATTGCCAACATAGTCTCAAAAAAGGATGTCCAGAGGTCCGCCAGCTTTGAGCACGACCAGAACACATGCGCATGATTTCCAGGTCTCTCAGCGACAACGGATGAATGGATATCGCGCGACAATCGGCAGGCAGGAATGTTCCCTTCCAGTCGGGGAACACTTCAGCAGTCAAAGGCATTCAGCCTCTGATCTTTGGATAAGCGTTCTCCAAGGCGGCCTTCAGGATGCGCGACAACGCAGAATCGCCAAGCTGAAACATATAGCCAAGTTCCACATACATGAATACGGTCTCAACCGGGACCTTGGATTCATGTCGCATTACATTCACCCCCCACTATCTGGCCTGGGTTTGCAAAATCCTATCAACTGTCCTGGCTTGAGACAAGTCACACCTCTTTAACCTGGGATTATCCCTCTCTCCAGTTGCTCCATGTGGACCTGTAGACTTAATTACCTGCAAAGACTCGCATCAAAGTATCATATTGCATCTTTGACTTTGTCGATATAAATGTTTCTGGAACCCACCTCTTCATTCATCTGAGGAAGGAGCAGTGCTCCGAAAGCTAGTGATTCGAAAGAAACCTGCTGGACTTTAACCTGGTGTTGTAAGACTTCTTACTGTACTCCTGACTTGTGCCTTGAAGGTAATGGTTGGGCTTTGGGGAGTCAGGAGGTGAGTTACTCGCTGTAGGATTCCAAGTCTCTGAGCTGCTCTTGTAGCCACAGCATCTATATGGCTAGTCCAGTTCAATTTCTGGTCAATGATAACCACCAGGATGTTGATAGTGGGGGATTCATAATAATAATCTTTGATAGTGTCATAAGTACTTTAACATTAACACTGCAATGAAGTTACAGTGAAAATCCCCTAGTTGCCACACTACAGCGCCTGTTCGGGTACACTTGAGGGAAAATTCAGAATGTCCAATTCACCTAACAAGTACATTGTTTGGGACCTGTGGGAGGAAAGCGGAGCACCTGGTGGAAACCCACGCAGACACAGGGAGAACGTTCAAACTCCGCACAGACCAAGTTGGGAATCAAATCCAGTGCTAATCACTGTGCTACTGTGCCGCCATAAATGATGGTGATGCCAATGAAAGTCAAGAGGTGACGGTTTGATTCTCTCTTATCGAAGATGGTCATTGCCTGGCACTTGTGTGGCATAAATGTTGCTTGCCACTTGTCAGCCCAAATCTGGATATTGTCCAGGTCTTGCTGCATTTGTATGTGGACTGCTTCAGTGTCTGAGGAGCCGTGAATGATACTGAACACTGTAATTACCAGTGAACCTCCCCACATCTTATCTTATGTTGGAAGGAAGGTCATTGATGAAGCAGTTGCAGATGACTGGGTCTAGGACACTACCCTGAGGGACTCCAGCAGTGATGTCCCAGGACTGAGCTGACTGACCTCATCACCACAACCATCTTCCTTTGTGCTAGGTATGCCTTGATGTCAAGGGCAGCCACTCTCATCTCACCTCTGGAGTTCAGCTCTTTCGTCCATGTTTGAACTAAGGCTGCAATGAGGTCAGGAGCTCAGTGACCCTGGCGAATCCCAAACTCAGCCTCAGTCAACAGGTTATTGCGAAGTAAGTGCAACTTGATAGCACTGTTGGTGACTCCTTCTATCACTTTATTGATGATTGAGAGTAGATTGATAGGGCAGTAATTGGCCAGGTTGGATTTGTCCTGCTTTTTGTGTATAGGACATACCTGGTCAATCTTCCACATTGCTGGGTAGATGCCAATGTTGGAGCTGTACTGGAACAGCATGGCTAGGGGCATGGCAGATTCTGGAGTACAAGTGTTCAGTACTATTTCCGGAATATTGCCCATCGCCTATCCAGTGCCTTCAGTCATTTCTTGCTGTCACGTGGGGTGAATCGAATTGACTGAAGGTAGGCATCTGTGAAGCTGGGGGCCTCTGGAGGAGACCAACATGGATGATTGACTCAACACTTCTGACTGAAGATTATTGTGAATGATTCACCCGTGTCTTTTTCACAGATATGCTGGGTTCCTCCACCAGTGAGGATGGGGATATTTGTGGAGCCTCCTCCTCCAGTGAGTTGTTTAATTGCCACCGCCATCCATGACTGGATGTGGCAGAACTGCAGAGCTTAGATCTGATCCATTGGTTGTGGGATTGCTAGCTCTGTCCATCACTTGCTGCTTATGTTGTTTGCCATGCAAGTAGTCCTGTGTTGACACTTCATTTATCGGTATGCCTGGTACAGTTTCTGATATGCCCTCCTGCATTCTTCATTGAACCAGGGTTGATCCCCTGGCTTGGTGGTAAATTCACTTCAACGTTAAAGTGCTGGTCTAGCTTGAGGAGGACCGTGTCATACTTGGATTGGTCCTCGCCTTCCGCGAACACCAGTGAGTTGAATACATCGATGGTGTGCTGACCTGTGGTGGTGAGGAGCATCGCAATCTTTGTTTCATCCGAGGCAGTCTGTTTCTCGTTGGCTCGCATGTACGTTCAAATCACTGCTTGAAAAGCTTCCAATTGGTGCCAAGGTTCCCAGCGACTTGCAACGGCTGCGGTTTGTTGGTGATGTCCATATCTCAGGATGGCAGGTTTGCCGGCAGGTATCGATCCACTCCTGTACCATGTAGTGTTGGGTGTTCTGATATACAGATGAACCAACACGGTTATATTTGGTGCAATGCTGTTTTATTACAACTTGTTATTTACAGTTCTGTCTTGATACTCTGCACGTGGTGACTCCCTGTGTGTGATGTTAATCAGGTCCTGTCCTTGTCCTGGTCTCCAGATCTACTGGCCACCAGGTGTCGTGTTTCTTCTCTTATACTGTCTCTGTCCTTGTCTATCATTGGTTGTCATGTTGTGTGTGCTGATTTGTCTGTTGGTGTGTCTATCATGATGTGTGTGTTTGAATATCATGACATACACTACTTTGCTTCCTGAAGACAGTGCCCAGCACTTCAGTTTTGCTGACATTAAAGGAGAGATTGTTGTCATTATACCACTCCATTAGATTCGCTGTCTCCCTCCTGTACTCTGACTCATTGTTGTTTGAGATCCGACCCACTGTGGTCGTGCCATCAGCAAACTTGTAGATGGAGCTGGAGCCAAGTTTTGCCACACAGCCATGTGTGTATAGGGAGTATAGTAGGGGACTAAGTACGCAGCCTTGCGGGGCCCCAAGTATTGAGAGCTATCGTGAAGGAGGTGTTGTTATTTATCTTTACTGATTGTGGTCTATGGGTTATGAAGTCGAGGATCCAGTTGCAGAGAGAGGAGCCAAGTCATAGGTTTTGCAGCTTTAATATGAGCTTGGTTGGGATTATGGAGAGGCAATATCAATTGCTTTGGGCTGACTATGTTGGTCTGGAGTTGAAGTTTCAGTACTTTCAATTGTTTGGTATTAACATCTGGCTCACTTCTTGTGTTCCTTCGTGTTGTATTTCACTTTGGTGACAATCTAACTTTCTTGGTCAGATACCATGGGATTATCCCTCTCTCTCTGGATGGAATATTCGCTCTGTTCATAAATAGAGTGGAGTTGGGTTTTCCTTTTTGGTGCGGTCTACCATGTTCTTCCTAAAAGCTGAAAGTTTACCTCCCTTATATTTGTATGTTCCTCATCGTACAGTTTGGCTTCTAATGCTGCACATTGTTTACTGATGTGTAATGGTATCTTCCTGAGTTTTATCTTGGTGAATTGGTTATCACTTTATTCCTGTTCCAGTATCGACATCATGTCGTTGTCAAGAAACAGAAACAGTTAGGGAGCTTTCCGAGCATGAGGGCGCTGGAGGAGAAGTATGGGCTGGCAAGAGGGAACGACTTTAGATACTTGCAGGTGCGGGATTTTGTACACAGACTGGTGCCGTCCTTCCCACGTCTCCCGCCGAAGGGGAGGCAGGACAGGGTAGTTTCGAGGGTAGAGGTGGGAAAGGGTAGAGTCTCAGATATCTACAAGGAGCTAATGGGAGCTGAGGATGCGCAGATCGAGGACCTGAAGCTTAAGTGGGAAGAAGAGCTCGGGGGGGGGGGGGGGAGATGGAGGACGGTGTCTGGGCAGAAGCCCTGAGCAGAGTAAACACGACCGCAACATGCGCCAGGCTCAGCCTGATCCAGTTTAAGGTCGTGGCCCGGATGAGCAAATTCTTCGGGCTGGAGGACAAGTGTGCTAGATGCATCGGAGGGCTGGCTAACCATGTACACATGTTCTGGTCGTGCCCTAAACTCAGGGGGTATTGGCAGAGATTCGCAGATGTCATGTCCCGGGTATTGAAAACTGGGGTGGTAATGAGTCCTGAGGTGGCAATCTTTGGGGTTTCGGAGGATCCGGGAGTCCAGGAAGAGAGAGAGGCCGACGTTCTGGCCTTTGCTTCCCTGGTAGCCCGGCAACGAACACTGTTAGCATGGAGGGACTCAAAGCCTCCGAGGGCTGAGGTATGGCTATCGGACATGGCGAGCTTTCTTGGCTTGGAGAAAGTCAAGTTCACCTTAAGAGGTTCGCTACTAGGGTTCGCCCGAAGGTGGCAGCCATTTATTGACTTCTTCACAGAGGAGTAAGTGTCAGCAGAGAGGGGGGGGGGGGGGGGGGAAGAAAGGGATGGGGGGCATGAGTAGAGTAGAGTAGAGTAGGGGGATATTGAGGCAGGTCTGTGCGTGAACAGAGCCGTGGTTTGCACTATGTTTAATTTGTGTCTTGACTTCTTTTTTTTGTCCTGTACAATGTCACTTTTTCTATATGCCTAAAATACCTCAATAACATTGTTAAGAAAAAAGAAACAGAAACAGTTTTAAATGATCTATATTTGTATTTGTGTATATTATAAACAAAAGTATAGCTTTAAGTAAATTTAATTTTGTGGTTCTGTATTAGAAAGTGTTAAAACTTGAGTTGGTTTCCTGTTAAACAAATGTGTTCACATGTCTGTGGTTTTTGGTCATGCTAAACTGTGACTGCATTGTAATTAAAGGGTGTACAATTGTTATGGGCCATGGTTTAGAAAACTCCAAAGTATATCATGGAGTTTACTTGCCCTACAATTTTTAATAGATTTTGGTTATGAGGAGCACAAGGGCCTACTTTCCAGGTGTTAAGAGGCCTTAAGTATTTTTAAACAAAACAATGTTTATTCTATGAATTCAGCTAACATTTTATACACACACAGTAAACATTTAATCAACTCCCAACATAACTACCCCCCACAGATACAGTACTCTACATGTGACCCTTAATAACTTCCCTAATAACATCCATATGCCAAACCCCCTTTTTAACAAAGAGTCGGTATAAATTCTTTACACAAGTCAGTTATCACTTTTAAATTAACAAGTGATCTGGGCACATTTTAACATATAGGGAGAAAGACAAAATGAACCTTCCTTAGAATTTCATAGAGGCCATTCAGCCATATGGCCCATCTGCACCAGCTCTTGGAAAGAGCACCCTACCCAAAGTCAACACCTCCGCCCTATCCCCATAACCCAGTAACCCCACCCAACACTAATGGCAATTTTGGACACTAAGGGCAATTTATCATGGCCAATCCACCTAACCTGCACATCTTTGGACTGTGGAGGAAACCGGAGCACCGGGAGGAAACCCACGCACACACGGGGAGGATGTGCAGACTCCGCACAGACAGTGACCCAAGCTGGAATCGAACCTGGGACCCTGGAGCTGTGAAGCAATTGTGCTATCCATAATGCTACCGATGAATTCTACTGTGTTTCGTAGGTGGCCAATCCACCTACCCTGCACATCTTTGGGTTGTGGGGGCGAAACCCACGCAAACACGGGAAGAATGTGCAAACTCCACACGGACAGTGACCCAGGGCCGGGATCGAACCTGGGACATCGGTGCCGTAAGGCAGCAGGGCTAACCCATTGCACCACCATGCTGTCCTTTGTATGAGTTCATCTTGATGATTCCCTTATTTTCCTCTTTCTTTATTTTTTTGCAGTTATAATTTTGATATCCATGGATGCTGAATAGACATAGACCTTTAACTCGAGCAGTGAAGAAAGGAATTCAAAAGTTACAAAAGAGAACACTCTGCTACCTTTGGACAACAGAACTCAGGCGCAGTGGCACCAGAGAGATGGGGTGGGACTTTGTTGGATGGGTTGGCTGAATTGGCCAAAAGGCAGTATTCTACCTGGTAACAGGTGGTGATTGGATGCTGGGATGATTTCCTGAGACCTAAGGAAAATAGTTGGAACCGGGACACACAGAGACAAGGACGTGCTCTCTCTCTCTCTCCAGAAAGGCTGAGAATTGCTGTATTTCTGAAACTGCAGAGACCGGAATGAATCTACAGTGAAAACCATGACAGACTGGAAAGCAGAAATCTCAGGGTTTGAAGGACAGTGTGCGAATGACAACCATATGAAACAAAGACTCTTTTTTTCTTCTACTTATTATTATTCACACCTTTCTTTCCCTCTGTTTGTTTGTCTTACCAATACCACCTGCACCTCCTCCAGTTTCCCACTGACCATAATGTACCGACCTCCCACATCAAGACTATTCTACCCGCTTCAAACACCACTCGCTTATTGATCAGGATCGCAACCCCTCTAGTCTTTGAGTCTAGTCCCGAGTGAAAGACCTGACTGACCCAGCCTTTCCTCAATCTAATCTGGTCAGTTACCCTAAGGTGCGTCTCCTGAAACATTACCACGTCCGCCTTCAGTCCCCTAAGATGCGCGAACACACGTGCCCTCTTGACCGGCCCATTTAACCCTCGAACATTCCAGGTGATCAGCCTAGTTGGGGGGCTCATTGCCCCCCCCCCCCGCCTTCGCCTATCAGCCATCCCCTTTTTTGGGCCCACCTCCAGCCCATGCTCTGCGCCTCCACCGGTCCGCCTCCAGGCAGCCTCCGCCCCCAACCTCTTCTCTGTCCCTTAGCCCAAGTCCCTCCCTTGTCAGCAGAACATTTACCCCCTCCTCCACCCCCCCCAGTAACAACACACTGTGACCCAACCCCTTTAATAAACTGAACATATGCACACCCCCCACTGTGTTTCCGTGAGCTTGCCCACCCAGCTAGCTTGGTGGCCCCCATCCCTGGCGCCGGATAGTCTCCCACCTAGTGTTCCCTCCGCACCCTTCCCCCCCCCCCCCCCTCATACAAACATACTCCAACATCAAACAATCCCCACACAATTGTCCGACAGAAAAACACCAAGATCTAAACACGCACACCTCCATCCCCCAACAGTGCAAATGAAAACCTTAACTCACTCAGCTCTACCGCTGGTCCCAAATCAATGCAAAAGGCATTACATACAGCTTCCACAAAACGAAAAACGAGAAACATTTTTAAAGAATGAACAGAAAAACAAAAAAACAAAAGAACGTTGCAGCAAAGTTCAAAGGTTCTCAGTCCACCTCCAGTCCTTTCCTTTTCACGAAGTCCAGCGCGTCCTCAGGCGACTTGAAATAAAAGTGCTGCTCCTCGGGCGTGACCCAGAGACAGGCCGGATACAACAGTCCGAACTTCACCTTTTTCTTAAAAAGGATCGACCTAATCTGGTTGAAGCCTGCTCTTCTCCTGGCCACCACCACACTCAGGTCTTGGTAAACCCGCAGGATACTGTTGTCCCACTTACAGCTCCGTGTCTGCTTGGCCCACTGTAGAATGCGCTCCTTATCCAAGTACCAGTGGAATCTCACCACCATTGCCCCGGCGCGTCTCCCATTTGCGGCTTCCTCGCGAGCGCTCTGTGAGCCCTGTCCACTTCCAATGGTCTGGAGAATGTCCCCTCAACCCAGCAGCTTCTCAAACATACCCGCTATGTATGCCCCAGCGTCCGCTCCTTCGGACCCTTTCGGGAGCCCAACGATTCTCAAGAACTGCCGGCGGGACCTATTCTCTAGGTCCTCCACCTTCTCTAGGAGCCTTTTCTGCTGGTCTCTCAACATCCCCACCTCCAACTCCACCGCAGTTTGATGTTCCTCCTGCTGAGCCAGCACCTTCTCTACTTTCTGGATCGACCGATCTTGGGCGTCCAATCTAAGCTCCAGCCGCTCAATTGACTCTTTTATCTGGTCCAAGCAGTCCCATTTCTGCTTAGCAAAGCCTTCCTGAATAACTTGAATCAGCTGCTCCGTTGACCGCTCGGTCGACAAACCAGAGGTCCGGTCCTCCGCCATGCTGTCTCCTGCTGCAGCTTCAGCCCAAGCCTTCTCTGTCTTTCTATTTCTGCCTTTACGAGCACTTCTAGTCCTTCTCTCCATGCACCGATGTGAGAATTCAGTACATAATTGCCTCTGTCATCAGTTTTACATTTCAAGTCCGGTAGAAAATCGGGGGAAAAGGTCCAAAAGTCTGACCAGAGCGAGAGCCACCAAATGTGCGACTTACTCCTTCATAGCCGCCACCGGATGTCCCCCAGTGGCGTTCTGTTGGCATGGCTCAGTACCCGAGAAATTGTGTGGAAGCTTGAATGTACGTGGCAAGGCAGAGAAATATTGAAAGGAGAGATTGTAATCCTGGAAGTGGATCCTTGGTGAAGGCAGTTGAAAGCCTTGTGACGGCAATTGTTTGACTCTGAAGTTTGGGCTCAAACTTCTGCTACTGCTCCTTCTCCTCTGTATCTTCTGTTGTAATTTTGTTGGTGCTCACCTGGAAGTTTGGCTGGTCTGACCAAAGAGGATGATTTTCTGCTGTCTGCAAAAGAACTGGAATAGCTGCCGCTGCAAAAAGTGAGGAGAATTCCAAATGAAAAGTCCCAGTCAAGATCATTAACATTAGTGGATCCCTCAGGAGTCTCCGATTCAGTATAGTTGGCTACAGTGGTTGTTTTGATGTCTGCTGCTGTTTTGGGGAAGTTGAAGGCAACACAGGCATCTCTGTTCAGGAGAGAAAAGAGTTTAGCATGGATGACATAGAAAATTAGCTTTTTTGCTTGTGGCCAAACTGGAGCGGCTCTTGAATTATTCCTATGACTGGTAGTTGTATTCCTCCAGCAACATACAGTAGTGTGTTTGTCATCCATAGCGAGACATTTCATAGCCAGAGTTTCTAATCTGACAGGACCATCACACTGGCTCCTGGGTCTAACTCAAAATTTCTGGGGTAAAATTTACAGGTATGTCAGCATTCTAAAATATGACCCTTAATTTATCCCAAGCAATTTAGGACTTGAGGTGGCTCATCTATCTCATGGGCCCGTTCAGGATCCTCTGCACTGCGTGGGATTTAGGACTTACACCTGTTTCCAAAGTGTCTCAGGCGATTGCAAGTGAAATCACTCAACAGTGATCGTTGTGAGATCTTTTGGTGCCACAGCAATGATATGGTCTGCCACCATCTTGTGTTTTAGTTGGGTACATCTTTTCTTTTCCCACGTCTCCTTGACCTTTTCTTGCTATATCAGCTGGATTATTGGGGTTGCTCTGCATTACAGTTTAATTTTGCCACTCAAAAAGGATCAGTTTTACTGGTGGGCGTCCTAGTGTCTGATGATTTGAATGGCATTTCCAAAGTCAGAACTTTTAAAAATTGGAGTGCATCTGACAGAGTGTCGTCAGCTACTCCTACTACTATTCAGTTTCTTAGGAGCTCTGACTTAAGACCACCACAGTTACAGCCTTCAGCTAATCTATATCATTTACAAAAGAGTGCCTGGGTTCACTAGGCTGTTGGACTCTTTTAAATTTTGCTCCCTCCGAGCTTTTACTGCTTTTGGGTTAAAGTGGGTGGCAAAGGACTTAATGGTCTCTTCAAATTTATCAGAAGGTTAATTTATTCCTTGATTGTCAATTATATCATCAGCTATTGGACCTACTGAATATAATAGCATATTTACTTGTTCAAGTTTTTCAGCCTCCATGCTAGTAATGGAACTTCTTAGGCAATCTCCAGCTCTGTATTTGAGGTCTTCAAGTTAGACTTTTCTCAGGTCAGACTTAAGTTTCTTTACTATTTAATTCTTAGTGATTTGGGGGTTCTTCACCTGCTGCCGCCGTGTTGTAATGTGTGGTTTCATGAAGAGGTTGAACAATAACTATTTCTCAATAACACTTAACTATTTACATGTACAGTCCTGACTGGGTGCCATCTCCCAGCTGACAGCTACCATATGCCCTACTAAACTCTTCTACCCTGATGTGACTCTATACATCATAATTTGAGTAGTATTATTTCCCCAGTGGTACATTGACCCTTCCAACCACAAATGCCCTAATAATATGACAACCACCCCTTCTCGCCCAGCATAATTGCCATACCCCCCCCCCCCCCTCCTGTCCTGCACCCACATCCAAACAACAGGACCTGCCTGTCTGGTCAGCTCACCAGAAATCCAATCACTTGTTTTTGAGGGTGCACGGCAGTCATTGATACAGCCTCATTCTCCAGGTGCCACCCTAGTATTGCCACCACTAATGCCAGTGCTTCTGAGCAGCTGGAACTCTGATTGGGCTGGTAGCTCTTGGAATAGGTAGTCATCGTCATTACAGTATTATCCCCAGAATCAGCCACTGTATACAATAGGGAAAGTCGGATCCTGTCCACAAGAAAAAGGACAAATACAACCCGCACAATTACTATCCCATCAGTCTACTGTCGATCATCAGTGTGCTGGTCACCAACAGCACTATTATGCAGCATTCCATCAACAATAATCTACTCATTGTGCTTAGTTTGGATTCAGTCAGATTCACTCTGCTTCCTATCTCATTATAGCCTTGGTGCAAACATGGACAAAAGAACTGAACTCAAGAGGAGAGGTGAGAGTGACTTCCCTTGACATCAATGCAGCATTTGACTGGGCATGGCATCAAGGAGTCTTAGCAAAACTGCAGTCAATGGGAATCAGAGAAAACTCTTCTTTTTCTATAGAACAGAATAAAAGCTGCACACTCACAACTTTGCACAGCGCAGACTTGGTGTGCACTGTGGCATCTAAAAGCTGAAATTACTGCTCTGTACTTGTGCCATTGTCTTGCATGCTGCAATGGATTACACCCACACAAGACGGGATATTTACTAGCCATAGGGCTGGCTGGCTGGGTGCTCTGACAATTTTTATCATCTGATTGTCTTGCATGTGCCTGCAGGAAAAGGCTGCTCAACCGTCAAAAATGAATGTGTACGTGCAGGAGAGATCTACAGCTGGAACTGATCCAATGTATGGCTTGGATGGCAGTAGAGATTAAATGATAAGGATACCGTAGAACAAAAGGCAAAGGGAGTGGCAATGTTAGTACAAAGATAAAAGCTTTGGTCTAGATTTGGTGTTAATTGTTACCTTTTCTCACTTTCATTCAGAACAGAGGAAGGACACGTCTAGATAAGGTAAGGTAAAGTCACCATAGGCCCAGATGACCAGAGGATGCTTTCCCCTTTGAGGGGGAGAGCTGATTGGTGGTGATTTAACCTGAGGATCACCACACCTCAGGTGAGAGGCAAGGTTGAGATGGCAGGCCCTCATGAATAATCTCAGCCAGTATGGGAATTGAACCCGCATTGCTGACCTTGTTCTGCATCACAAACCAGCTAAACCAGCCATTGGATCTTATCTCTATAACAAAACATTGTATCCTGGAAATATGGCAATACTTCTTTTGCCCTCTGTATAAACTTATTCCAAATATGATGTAGAACCAGTTAGGGCCATTAGGAATGGATCACTTCGCATAAATCAAGTCACTCACCTCACTGCCTACAAGCACCAACACAAAAGCGAGTTCCATCATGAGTTTGAGGAGAGAGCACCGAGGGCAACACAGACACAAATAACAAGAAGTAAGTTAAGGTGGTAATTGAGATGTAGATAGGCAACTTGGTTTATTCCTTCATTGCTTAAGTAAAGGATTAGTGCCCCAATGAGCCAATCTTTCAAAGAAAATTGTTAAAGACAAGAATTGTTCATTTCACCCAGTGTCAACGGGTAAAAAAACCCACAAAAGACTCAGAAATTACTTTTTCATAATGATTGATCTGAAACCTTAAATCATTTCCAATAGACAGATAATATCCAGAACTGTCGTGTAACAATCACCAAAGACAATTCCATTGGATTAAGTACAAAACATTAAAATTAGATCATGATATAAAACTTTATATATCACTATTCATAGTTTATTTGTAGTCAAGCACAGTAAAGGTGACTGTTAAATAGATCTCATTCTTCTCCAGGTAGCATCCCCAATTATTCAAGGATCGCCAAACCACGGGGTTTATTCTGTTATTGTACCATGAGTCAGGCTCCAAGTCTACCTTAGCCGGAACGGGAATTGAACCCCATGTCGTCAGTGTTACACCAGACAACACTCCAGCATTCTAGCCAACTGGGTTAACCGACCACCTCAGTTAAGCTGAAATATTTAAGATGACATATATATATATTTATTTATATGTTAATATGCAATCTATAATGACTTATATCTGAATATGCAATGTTCAATTCTTTGAACATCCCACTTGAGCATGTTAAGAGATTTTTAAAAAAAAAGTAATTTCCTGCTGTCCAACTGTGGGAACAGCTAATCTGCTACCGGCTCATCCCATTCTCTATGTCCATCAAACTCCACCAGAAGTGTCATGATATTCAAACACACACATCATGATAGACAGACCAACAGACAAATCAGCACACACAACACGACAGCCAATCGCAGACAAGGACAGAGACAGTATAAGAGAAGAAACACGACACCTGGTGGACAGTAGATCTCGAGACCAGGACAAGGACAGGACCTGATTAACAACACACTCAGAGAGTCACCACGTGCTGAGTACCAGGACAGACCTGTAAATAACAAGTTGAAATAAAACTGCGTTGTACCAAATACAACCGTGTTGGTTCATCTGTACCTCAGAGCACCCAACACCACAAGAAGCAGCAGACGATGAGGAAACAACTCAGAAAAAAGATCAACATTGAATGGCTTCAAGAGCCAAGCATGCTAATGAACGTCTAATAATGTCTTCTCCAAAATCTCCAAAGTATCCATTCTAATGGAGTGCATAAAACTGGAAAGAGCTGAAGACAGCCATCATCTAAGCTGTGAAGAAACCATTGGCTACAAGACCAGGAAACACCAAGACTGGTTCGATGAGAACAACCAAACCATCCAAGACATCATTGACAAGAAGAGGAAAGCTCTCCGCACCTGGCAAAAGAACATAACCAGCAAGGCAAAGAGGAGAACTCAGCAATGAGCTAAGGCAGAAGTACAAAGAAGAACTGGGGAAATCAAGAACCAATGCTGGACTGAGAAAACTAAGGAGCTGCAATTCCTCGCTGACAAGCGAGACACCCGGAGCTTCTTCAGTGCTACCAAATAAATATACGGACCCAACACCCTAGGCCTCAAACAGGTGTGGAGTAAGGTCCGAATCCTCTTGAGAGACAGAGAAGACATTGGCTTTCGATGGAGAGAACACTTCAAAGAACTCCTAAACCGTGATACACCCATAAATGAGGACATTTTTGAGAAAATCCCCCAACTCCCCATCAAACATGATCTTCGACTCTCACCAAGCGTGGACGAAGTCAAAGCTGCCATTAATCACATGGGGCGAAATTCTCCGTTATCGGCGCAAAGTCCGCCAAAAAACGGCGCAAATCCGACTTGCGTCACGTTGGAAAAATGGGTTGAAAGTCTCCGGCCCGAAATGGGCTAGCAGCGACATAACGGGATCCGCGCTTGCGCACGTGGTTCACGCCGTGCAGCGTCATACGCGCCGCACGGCGTGACGGCTCATAAGGCCGCGCTGCTCCCTCCCACCCGACCGGAACACCCGACCGGAACACCCGACTAGATTGCTGGCCGCCGCTCAGCCCCGAGGTTCGAGTCACGGGATGTGGAGGCGCTCCTGGACGCAGTGGAGCAGAGGAGGGACGCCCTGCATCCCGGGCACGGCCGCAGAGTTGCCCCACGCCACAGCCGGCGTCTGTGGAGGGAAGTGGCAGAGGCCGTCACCGCTGCCCCCCTCCCCATATCCCTCCCTCCCCCATATCCCCCCTCCCCCATATCCCCCCTCCCCAATATCCCCCCTCCCCCATATCCCCCCTCCCCCATATCCCCCCTCCCCCATATCCCCCATATCCCCAAGTGAATCCAGTCCTAACCTTCACCTCTGCAATACACGCGCAACCGATGGCGTGCATTCATATACCTGCCTAACAGTGTTGCCTTTTACCCCTGCCACCCCCACCCACCCCCCCCCCCCCCACAGGAGAAGCACGCACACAACAATAGGGAGCATGTGAGGACTGGAGGAGGCCCCGCTGATGAGAGGCCACTGACCGAACACGAGGAAAGGGCCCTGGAACTGGCTGGCGGACCTGACGACCGGGAGGTTGCTGATGCAGAGGTCGGGGGCGTACTAGCAAGTGAGCCACCGACAGCCCGTCCCCATATCCCCCCCTCCCCTATATCCCCCTCCCCCATATCACCTGATCACTGCCTGCGTGTCTAACCATGCATGCTTCATTGTGTATCGCAGGAGCAAACGTCCAGGCACCCATCCCCGCAGATGCACACCCCCGCAGGATGCCCCTCGGAGGCCACGGGAGACGGAGAGACCCGGACCCTCCAGCATGCGACGCCCGCAGGATGCCACTCGGAGGCCACAGGAGACAGAGAGACCGGACCCTCCAGCATGCCACGCCCGCAGGATGCCCCTCGCACACCACGGGAGACGGAGAGACCTGGAGCAACAGGGAGACGACACCCCCGTCACGTGCGGGAGCGACCACCCAGCGACGAGGGGGGCAGCCACAGGCCCCCGTCACATCCGAGCCAGGACACCACTACCCAGGACACCACTACCCAGGACACCACTACCCAGGACACCCCTACCCAGGACACCCCTACCCGGGACAGCACTACCCAGGAAGACGAAATACCGGACAGTGACTCAGAGTGGATGGGTGGAGACGAACCCCCACCCCAAAGTGCCATGGACTCAGAGTGGGACGAAGAGCACGACACAACGCCACTGCTGTCACCAACACCCTCACCATCGCAGAAACACTCACCTCGGTTGGGCACTTTAGTGATGAGGCGTCTGGTACACTCACTGGTGCGCACAACACAGCCGTCCCGGTACAGCAGGTGGAGATAGGAGCAGCAGAGGGGCCGGGCGGTCGGAGGGCAGTCCAGCCCAAGCGAACATCTGCCGCCCAGATGGATCCCGGGTTCCTGGAGTTACCACACCCACACATAGATCCGATGCAACCACCCACCCGGAGACGAGCGAAGAGGGTGACGGCCAGCTTGCGGCGGCTGCAGTCGCAGGTGGAGGAGTCCACCCGCGTCCAGGAGCTGGAAGTGGTGCCGGTCATACGTGCCACCCAGGCCGACACCGCACGGGTGGCGTCCGCGGTGGAGGCAATGGGTGCGACGGTGTCAGACATGGGGAACGGTTTGCGAGGCTTGGGGCTTTCCGTGCAGGCGGCGTCTGTGGCCCAGGACATGGCTGCCCTCTCACAGGAGGCCATGAGCCAGTGCCAGCGCCAAATGGCAGAGGCGTTCAACACCATAGCCCAGTCTCAGCAGGCCATGGCCCTGTCTCTGCAGGCCATGGCCCAGTCTCTGCAGGCCATCGCTGAGGGCATCGGCGCCAGTGGCCATGTGCGAGCCAGCGTCACACTGTCACAGACAGGGTTTGCCAACCCCCTGGGCTCCATGGCTGCAAACCTGCAGACCCCTGTCGATACCAGCACGGGCCTCCAGGACTGGCAGCGCCAGATGTCGGGGGGGCGTCGGATGGCCAGTCCGTTCGCATCCCCCACCCATGTAGAGGCCTGGGGGCCATCGGGCACCCCGAGGGAGGAGGAGGTGGTGTGGTCAGTCCCGGCTCCCCCTGTAGGGGAGGTCCCGGAACACCGCGACACCTCGGACTCCCCCCCCCTTCCGTCCCAGGTGCATCGGGTGGGCAACGGGCAGGACAGGCTGGCAGCTCGCCATCCCAGTCGCCCGGGCCGCAGCCTGGCCCATCTAGGCCAGGACGCCCCAGGAAACGGCCGCCAAAGGGATCCGGTGTCAGAGGGCAGGAATCACAGGAGTCCACCTCCAGTTCTGCTGTACCATCTGGGGAACCACGTAGATGTAGTCAAAGGGCCCGTAAAGCCAAACAATTAGTCACTGAGTAAGTTGGCACGGGTGCAGGGCACAGATGAGTTTTAGGGGCTAGGGCACGTGCATGAACTCCTTTGGTTATTAAAGTCAATGTTACACCTACAGAAGCTGCCTTTGTGCTCTGTCCAAAGTGTGCGGGGGTGTCATGTACGTTGAGCGCAAGTGTGTGTGTGAGGGGTGGTGTTACCTCAGCCCCAGGTGAGTCTGCCCCGTTCCCCCTGGGCCGCCATCAATATCCCCCCGGGCAGAGGACGGGACCGTGCGCTGCAGTGTCACAGCCGCATGCAGGGATGGTCCGGGTGGATGGTGGTACTGTGGCCATGGGTCAGACATAGTCCAACGATGTGGAGCCAGGAGCTCACCGCAGGGCGGGTTGTCATCATCCTCCATGGCCTGCAATAGACACGCGTCCACCCGCAACTGTGTGAGCCCGGCCCGTTGTGCCGCAGGTGGATCGGCAATGGGGGGGGTGGTGTGCATGCGGGTGGGGTGGGTGGGGTTGGGGAGGGGGGTGAGGGTGCTGGGTGGGTGGATGGGTGGGGGGTGTGGGTGGTCGGCTGTTGCCATGGTGTGTGGTCTGTGGCCATACTACCCGATTCCCACGCCCATCTAGTCAGTGAAGCGGGCGGCTATCAGTCTGTCCCGTGCCCGCTGGGCCAGCCGGTAACGGTGGACAGCCACCCGCCTGTGCCTACCCCGTCTGCCCTGACCATTACCCCCATCCCCCTCATCTGGGGAGGACTGCGCCTCTTCCTGCGGCTCCTCCACTCCGCCCTCCTCTGCCTGCGGCACATCGCCCCTCTGCTGGGCTATGTTGTGCAGGACGCAGCACACCACAATGATGCGGCCGACCCTATCTGACCGATACTGGAGGGCGCCCCCAGAGAGGTCCAGGCACCTGAAACGCATCTTCAGCACGCCAAAGCACCTCTCTATCACTCCCCTTGTCGCTACATGGGCATCATTGTAGCGGTTCTCCGCCTCATTGCGTGGCCTCCGTATAGGCATCATCAGCCACGATCGCAATGGGTAGCCCCTGTCGCCCAGCAAACAGCCCCTCAACCGGGGATGGCGTCCCTCGTACATGCCGGGGATGGATGACCGCGACAACACGTATGAGTCGTGTACACTGCCTGGGTAACAGGCGCAGACGTGCAGGATCATCATGCGGTGGTCGCAGACCACCTGTATGTTCATCGAATAGGTCCCCTTCCTATTGGTGAACACGGCCTTGTTATCTGCAGGTGGCCGCACGGCGACGTGCATCCCATCAATCGCGCCCTGGACTATGGGGAACCCGGCCACGGCAGAGAAGCCCACGGCCCGGGCATCTTGGCTGGATCGGTCCACAGGGAAGCGGATGTAGCGGTGCGCCATGGCATATAGGGCATCTGTCACTGCCCGGATGCACCGATGCACCGATGTCTGCGATATGCCGGACAGGTCCCCACTCGGTGCCTGGAATGACCCCGTTGCATAAAAGTTCAGGGCCACCGTAGCCTTGACGGACACGGGGAGAGGGCGTCCCCCGCCAGTGCCACGCGGTGACAAGTGTGCCAGCAGGTGGCAGATGTGTGCCACGGTTTCCCGCCTCATCCGGAGTCTCCTCCTGCATTCCCGGTCCGTGAGGTCCTGGTATGACTGCCGGGGCCAGTACACACGGGGCGCCCTCGAGGGCCTCCGTTGCCGTGGGGCCGCGACGTCCTCCTCCCCCTCCTCGTCCTGTCGGTCAGGTGTCCCTCCAGCCTGGGCGGCTGCCGCCTGTCCCTCTGTGGCAGCCTGCGCTGCCTCTCTGGCACGCTCCTCCTCCTCCTCCTCCTCCTCATCCAGGGCAACATAGACATTAGCGGCTGCCGCCACGGCGGCCAACATCGCTGGATGATCGGAAAACATGACGGCCTGGTGGGGGGGAGGGGAACGACGACATGTCATCATTGCCCATATCCCCTCCTCCCCCCAGCCAGGTGGCATGGACCGCATGGGTCCAACTGTTGGAGGCTGGCACCTGGCCAAGTGGACCAACTCACTTGCCCTCGCATCCCCCTCCCCGGCACGGACCCCCCATCCCCCTCCCCGGCACGGACCCCCCTCCCGGCACTCCCCCGGAGCCCAGCCCACTCTAACCACCACCCCCCCCCCCCCCCCCCCCACCACCACACACACACACACACACACAACCCGAGACACACCTCTCCTCACACATTAAGACTGCGGCCACGCCATCGCCTGCCCAGGGCCAACCCCCCAGGCCGTCACTCACCTCCACGCTGGTCGGCGTGAACCTGGAGCACAGTGTCACGCCGATGAAAAGGAGGTTTAATTTACGTCGACGTGAATGGTCATCACGTCGACGGGACTTCGGCCCATCCGGAAGGGAGAATATCGTCAGGCCGAAAATCGGCTGCCTTGCGCAGACCCGTGACATTCTCCGACGGCAGCGGCACCATTAACTCCCCGCCGACTTTTCTCCCTTCGGAGACTTCGGCAACCGGCGGGGGCGGGATTCACGGCGGCCAACGGCCATTCTCCGACCCTCTGGGGGGTCGGAGACTGACGCCCATGAAGAGTGGAAAGGTCGCAAGAGTGAACAGGATCCCAGCGGAGATTTTCAAACTTGGAGGAGAAGAGATCAGCTCCATCAGCTGTTGCTGAAAATCTGGAACAGATAAGAAATTCCTTCGGACACCAGGGTTGCTGTCATCGTCATCACCTTCAAGAAAGGAGACAAAGCGGACTGTGGGAACTACCGAGGAATCTCTCTACTGTCCAATACTGGGAAGTTATCGCCCTGAATCCTGGCTAGTCACCTTCTCCCAGTCTTCTGGAAAGCCAATATAAAGAGATAAAAAGGTCATTTCCTGCTGTCCAACTGTGAGAAACTGCTAATCTGCAGGGGCAAATGGCTCCTAATAAATCACAGGATATGAACATTTGCTTTAGTGCAGTTAGACTGATGGCTTGAATACACACAGCTCTAACTCCGCCTTGTAAAATATTTGTTCAAATACATATGGATTGCACAGTTTATCAGCTTGAATTAATTTCTACCAAGTTAAAACAGCTAATGCATCAGATTTCTTCAAGAACACAAAGTTATGATGGTCAGAATTAACAAGAATTACAATAAGTTAACTGAAAATGTGCTTCACCCCAGCAACAGCCTCACTGTCACTGGTCACTGGTGCGAAGTGAAAACAAACTGAATCCATCCAAGAGGTATTAAAAAGTTGGCAGAGGAGTTTTGAATAACTATGGTGTGCTTTATTACTTATGCAATAAAGTATAGGCTGAACATTCTGAATCACATATATTAGTAAGTATGAAACTTGTTTAGTCTGTAAATGAATAGAGACAAGTGCTTTATTGCAGCAGTTGAACTCACTTGCATCATAAACAAATCTGAAGAATATTAGTCAAAAACATCAAGATGACAAATCAAAATACTCACTGACTATAAAATATGCACAGTTTGTTCATTCATAATTACAAAATGGTCTTTTACTGAATCGCCTTTGTGAATTCTACGTAAATATAAATACAGTAAATTCATTTTATACCACCTTAGGATATTTGCAATCCTAGCTGAGTTCCTTGAGCCAAACATTTTCTCAAAAACTCCTGCAGTAACCATTACCAGAAATTCTTAAATTAGCTGGAAATTAGACCTTTCATCATATCAGCTCACATATTTTAATAGGTATTAACACACTGTGGCCTTAATAGCGGTGACAAATGACTTGTATCAGAATTATTGACCCAGCTTCAAAAGTAGTGCAGCATGTTTTCACTGTAATGGGGTGAGTAAGCCCTCTAGTGTTTCTTTAGTATTTATCTCACAGATATGCATATTTCCTTGTTCATTATTTATTGGGTGAAATACTCGAGGCTCGATCAGTGATTATTTTTGTAGTGCTGTGAATGCATCACATGGATGCAATAAAATATTATCAAAAGAATAAATATATTTCATGCTTCAGAGAATGCTATGTGAATTTCCTTGGGGCAAGTTTTGAATTCCATCATTTCTAAGCAGGAGCCATCTTCAGGCTTTGCTTAAGCTGTGGAGTATCTTTAATTGATCTCATATTGAATAAACTTAATCACTAATCATGTCCCATTTGCATATATGGCTGATGTAAATGCACTTTGAATGTGTCACTTTTAGGGCTGTGCATTTCAAATTATGTATTGTGTATTATAATTCACATCGTTCAAAACTAAGCTTCACAATATCTGTACCAAAGTGATGACTTCATGATGTGTATTAATGAAGAATGTACAACTGATTATCGTTTTCATTAACTGTTACTCTCATATTTTCATTTATCCCAGATCTAACCAACATTTCAAAGTTACATGCTTCACTCCCAATTGCAAATGATAGTTATTTATAAAGTTTAAGTGGACAAATGTTGTATGATAACAGTAAAATGTAAGAATAAAAATCAACAGCCACTGACTTGCATCATAATAATAATCTTTATTGTCACAAGTATGTTTACATTAACACTGCAATGAAGTTATTGTGAAAAGCCCCTAGTCGCCACATTCCGGCGCCTGTTCGGGTACACAGAGGGAGAATTCAGAATGTCCAATTCACCTAACAGCATGTCTTTCAGGACTTGTGGGAGGAAACTGGAGCACCTGGAGGAAACCCACGCAGGTACAGGGAGAATGTGCAGACTCCACACAGACAGTGACCCAAGCCAGGAATCGAACCTGGGACCCTTGCGCTGTGAAGCAACAGTGCTAACCACTGTGCTAACATGCCATCCACAGCATTAACTACTTAACCTTTTCTAAGTAAACTATCAAATAACATATTTTCCCTCAAACGGATAAGATACCCTTGTAGCATAATTTTACATTAATTTATTGTGAACATATATGAAGATACAATATCACCAAATTCATTACCAAACAATTTTCTCAAATCAAATTCAGCCACTTGAAAGGTCTGTGATTTCATTATGATCATGATGTGATCTTAATTTTAATTAAATCTATGGGTGAAATTTTAGGATTTTAAAGGCAGTACAATGAAAATTAAGTTTATTAAAGCTTCTCCAAATATCATGTAATGCATGTAGAAGTGAATGAAAGATCTTACAGCAATGGTCTTGATTCTGAATTACTGGCCACAAATTCAAATTAACCAATATTGGAGACTGAAGCTGAAACATGATTCCAGCAGCACAGATGCTAGATTATAGGCTCAAATTTAAATTACAGAGTATTATTGTAAATACAGGAAATACATGCAGGAAATGTGAAACCGAGCAAGTATGAAGAATAAATGAAGATGTATTTCCAATACTTTTCCATCTAGTCAAAAAATTCTTCTTATGGAACAAATTAGTGTAAATCACAATAGTGTTGCTCAGAAGCAAATTAATAATTTGAAATCGCTACACAATACTGATAAAAAAAATTGAACCAGATAATTAGCACTTACTCTGCTTTTTTCTGAGTCATGTGTGAAATATGGAGGCCTTAGCTGATTATATTGCACAGGTGGGTTCTTTTTGAACTGCAATTATTTAACACTAATTGGACTGGACCCAACAGCCTGAATTTAATTGGGGTGCGATCGGGCAAGTGTGGGACAGAGAAAGCAGATAACTGCCACTGATCTGAGGCTAAATTGTATAAACTATATAAACAGCATGGCTAGAAGATCAAGATAAGAGATTGGGGCCCATATTTGACCTCCCAGGTTGGAAGTGCAGAGTTGGGATTCTAGATTTTCCTTCTGAGGAGTGGGGGGATAGGAGGACAGGTGCTAACCAGAGCTGAGTTGGGCCCACTGCCTACAGCAATAGTTCAGAAACAGCCACACGAGGTGCCGAGTGCCAAAGCGGTCTGGCTAAAAGGCCCATCTTGGTGCTCTGCGCCTTTTTCTTCTGTACAACTAGGACACAGTCAAACAAAAAATCTTCAAGCCCTCACCCCTCATCCCCACACACTAGCTATGCTCCATTCATGCCACCTCATGTCCCCCAACCATCCCCTGTGGCCCATCATATCCTCCATGCCACCCTCTATCCACCCCCCATGTCCCCTCATAATCCCTCATTCCAATTTAAGAGCCAATAAACCAAACCATGACTCCCCACTTACCCCATCCTGTTACAGTCCCAATGTCAACTTTGTGCCAATTCATGACAGCATCCACTGCCCTTTTCCCTTACATCCTGCATGCAAATTCACCCAGTATCCACCATGGGCAGACCTTAGGAGCTATAGTGAGATGAAGTTCTAAGTATCTATTATAGATTTATCTATAGTTAAAGCAAACATTTTAATAGATAAAAGCCATTCAGTACATTTAAATTGCTTAATCCCTAAAAACAACAAAGTTTTATTTCAAGTTCTTAATCCAAAATAAAAACAAACATTTGTATTCTTATCCACTGCTAATCTCTTTATAACCACTTTGAACTATTAATGAAACCATGTACTCAAAGGATCCTCACTGTAATAATGATAGGTAGTGGAAGCAGTCAAGCAGAAATAATACTATAATTATAGCATTCAGGTTTTTGTCAACAAACAACTTGTGAGATTGCAAGCACTGATATTTTTCAATTTCACACTGGCTGTTTTTTCCCAAAAATGTAAAGGGCAAAATATTTAAATGACTTGATAGCTTGATGGTTCCACAGAGATATCCACGTTTTCTGCACTATTATGTATACTCTTAACAATCTGAAAAGATTAGCTGGGCTCTCCTAAAGGGATATGGGACTCTCCAGGTACCTGACCTTTCCTCAAGTGTCTAAAGTCCGTGGTTTATGTTTCTGAAATTTCAATAATCAAAATTGCTTCAGTTTGAAGGCAGATGCACTTTACAATATGCAACTGCCCCCACAAACTACGAATGGACACAATAAGTCCCACCCATTCCCCCCACACCAGCAAAAATGGTGAGTCCTGGGTTTGGGGGCAGGATTTCTGGATTCCAAGCTCCAGTGTCATTTTGGCTAAGGCATAGAGCCCTTCTGACTTGTAGAATATTCAGCTCTGGGTGGTTTGTAATTAATAGATTACCTCCTGACCTCTCGAATCATCTCCACCATCAACAAGCCTGACGTCATTGTTAGCTTCTGGCCCCTGTTGAGTAAAAAGTCAAGAGTTCTGCTCCTTTCCCAAGGCACCTCTATTTTCCTGGAACACACTCAATACAAACCTCTATCACCACACCACACCAAACAAATTCCACCTTTAAATATCAGTGTCAATTATTGGATACTTAACATCAATGAGACATCTAATTGGAATGTCTCTAAACCCATTCCTTAACCGTGTCCCCTTCCTTGGAGAAACAAAATAATTTGGTAAATATTGGTTTCCCCGAAAAAGCTAAATTACAAGATACTCAAAAACACACACAATTTCTACCCCCCCTTTTTTCCTCCTTTTTTTTGGAAAGAAAAGCAGTCACAGAAACAGGCTTCCTTCATTAATACTATCCAAAGGTTTCTGCGAAATAGCCCCTCTTTTCGTAAAACAATCAGACAATTGATAGCTACTATCAACCAATTTAATTTTTGCTATCTCCCCTCTGTCCAACATCTGCTTCAAACTTGCGACGTCTATCCTTAATCTTTTCTCATTCACGCTTTTTGTAGAGTGCACATTTTCCCACAGGGATTTATTGTCAATGTGACACTCAATGGGTATGTTACCCAAATCCCCTAATCCCAAAATGTCTGTCAATATCTGGGATATATAAAAGGCAATATCCACTGCCTCTACAAGGCTTAACGTCTTAGCGGCCAAGTGCTTTTGCCCATTCTTCTTATTTTCTTTGCTTCCCACACAAGGGGGCAACATTTACCATTTTTTTCAAAAGGAAAATTATAAAACCTCCTGCGCCTGAAACCCCATCACATCAATTTGCATAGGACCCATCACTATAAACTATGAAGTGGGGGTTACTGGGTTACGGGGATACGGTAGGGTGCTCTTTGTAAGGGCCGGTGCAGACTCGATGGTCCAAATGGTCTCCTTCTGCACTGTAAATTCTATGATTCTATGAGTTTCAAGTGCCTAAGATCACCTAAAACCGGGAACCTCAAAACACACTCCTGCATTTTTAGTTTGGCAAACACTTTATTTGCTCTCATTATGTCTTCTAGTTTAGGGACATTCATTTTTGTACTCAACTCTAAGACATCAAAACTAACGTCCAGTCTAGTCTGTCTACCTAACCAATTCAGTTGCCTAATTAAACTTTGCAGTTGTTCTTTTTCCATCTTTGAAACTACTGTGTCTTTTTGTGAAACTCGGCCACGACTAATTGCTATTGGGCTGATGCTCTCCAAATAATATTGCTGACGTAAAGTTGCACCTAACTCAGTCTGTCCAATTTCCAGTCCAATATATTTAAATGCACCAGAAGCCTGACTTCCAACCCTGAATTATTTCCTCAAACCAAAGATTACAATAGCTTCGAAATCATTTGTCCCACGCCACAAAACAATCATCAACATGCATCATAAAGATGCCAGAAAGATTTCCTTTATAGTGTCAGCAAAACATTGCCTGATCTGCTTTCAACTGGCAACAGCCTAACTTTAACAAACCTGACCTTGCTGAAAAATACCAGACTCTAGATGCATCATTTAATCTATATACACATTTGTTCAACTTCCAAAGTACCCCTTCTGTGCTAGCTGCCTCTTTAGGAGGACGGAAAAAAATGTCTCTCTGAAGCTGATCGCCCTGCAAAAAGGCAGCTTTTATATCTAAAGATTTGCATTCCCATGCCTTTGTGACTAATAGAGCCAAGAAGATCTTTCATGCCATAGGTGAATCTACCCGTAAATCCTGATCTTCTATGTTTTCTTCAAATCCTCTTGCCACAAGCCTGGCCTTTGCCTTATAAGTTCCATCCAGAAGAACCATTTCCATACAAATCCATCTGTGGGATAGAGCTCGTTGTCCCCTATCCAGTACTTCCGTGAGTACCCCAAATTCACTCCAACTATGCAGTTCTTGCTGTTTGGCATCTTTGATAACTTTTTCATCTAATTTATTGGAGGCCACCAAAATCTCACAAGCATGTGGGCTTCTACTCCTAGTAGCATTCATAGTATTACCCATGATCCAAGACCTTGACAAACTACGTCCCCTATCCCGCCTGGTATCTCGTTCTGTACTGCTACTGCTTGATCTTTCCCTTCTGCTGTGGGATGTCCTTTGTGGGATGAGGGGGGCATGGTAGCATAGTGGTTAGCACAGTTGCTTCACAGATCCAGAAAACCTGTCTACATCAGTTAACTGGTCCTCATATTTCTGTAACACGTGCATACCAGATGACCCTGGTTCCTCATCATGCCCGATGACTGTCTAAATTTGAAACTTTATAATCTGTACCCATTATCCTTGATGAATGTACCCTAATAGTCTGATTGCCATGTTGCAAAACAATTGTTTTGCCATCTATGCCTATGATCTTCCCTGGCCCTTTCCATTCATTACAATTGTCTCTCTTACAGTATACTATGTCTCCTTGCTGATAAATGGCGTTTGGTGGCCGTACATTACGCCTTAAAGCTTTGTGAATTCTTTCAGAGACTTCTGCTTCCAAAAAAGCTTTTCTTTGGAGTTGGTGGGGAGCATGGGTACTGGGGAATGGAGGGCCCAGGCATCCAGAGTGGGGCCCAGGCCGCCTAGGTGGCTGGAGCTGAGCATGCGGCAAAAGCTGTGGGGCCCACTGGCATCTAAGTGAGTGAATGACTGCAGACTGTGTGAGAGAGAGAGTGTGAAGGAGGTTGTCAATTATGAGAGGGGGTGGAACGTTTGAGGGGGTGGAGAGTGTGGGAGGGGTAAGAGAGTGTGGGAGGGGTACGAGAGTGTGGGGAAGAGAGAGTGTGAGGGAAGAGAGTGTGAGGGAAGAGAGTGTGAGGGAAGAGAGTGTGAGGGAAGAGAGTGTGAGGGAAGAGAGTGTGAGGGAAGTGAGTATGAGGGAAGAGAGAGTGTGGGGGTTGAGAGGGTGTGGGGTGAGAGAATGTGGCGGTGAGAGAGTGTGGGGGAAGAGAGAGTGTGGGGAAAGAGAGGGTGTGGGGAAAGAGAGGGTGCTGGGGTTAGAGAGTGTGGGTGAAGAGAGAGTGTAGGGGAAGAGAGGGTGCGGGGGATGAGAGGGGGCGGGGATAGGTGAGAGAGAGTGCGGGGTGGTGGTGAGAGAGAGTGCAGGGGGAGGTGAGGGAGTGTGGGGGTAGGTGAGAGAGTGCGGGGGTAGGTGAGAGAGTGCGGGGAAAGAGAGAGTGTGGGGAAAGAGGGTGCGGGGGTGAGAGAGTGTGGGGGAAGAGAGGGTACAGAGGTTAGAGAGTGTGGGTGAAGAGAGGGTGCAGGGGTGAGAGAATGTAGGGGTGAGAGAATGTGGGGGTGAGAGAGTGTGGGGGAAGAGAGAGTGTGGGGAAAGAGAATGTGGGGGAAGAGAGGGTGCTGGGGTTAGAGAGTGTGGGTGAAGAGAGAGTGTGGGGGAAGAGAGGGTGCTGGGGTTAGAGAGTTTGGGTGAAGAGAGAGTGTGGGGGAAGAGAGGGTGCGGGGGTTGAGAGGGTGCGGGTATGGGTGAGAGTGCGGGGTGGTGGTGAGAGAGTGCAGGGGGAGGTGAGGGAGTGTGGGGGTAAGTGGGGGAGTGCGGAGAAAGAGAGAGTGTGGGGAAAGAGGGTGCAGGGGTGAGAGAGTGTGGGGGCGAGAGAGTGGGGTAGAGAAAGTGTGGGGTGAGAGAGAGTGTGGGTGAGAGAGGGTGTGGGGGTAGGTGAGAGAGAGTGCAGGGGGAGTGAGAGAGAGGGCATGGGAGGTGAGAGAGTGTGGGGGGAGGTGAGAGAGTGCGGGGGGAGGGTGAGAAAAGGCATGGGGGAGTGAGGGAGTGTGGGGAGGGTAAGCGTATGGGGCTGTGAGGTGTGGGGGTGGAGACAGCAGGGTCAGAATATGTCCCTCGGTCTGGTTCACTCCTAGTATCAGGTTTCTCACTCACCCTCATCCACCCACACCATCATACACTCTCATGCACTCTCACAGATGAGGGTGACTGAGTAAACAGCCTGAGAGTGAGTTGGAAACGCACTCATCCTATTACACTTCTAATACTCATCTTTTTGTTTATTATTTGTTGTTTTTTGTTCAGCAAGTTGTTTCTTTTCATACTTCAGTATTTTTTGGAAATTCATGTTTAATGTTGTGCCAAACATTATCTTTCTGAAATTTGCTCATCTACCCCTTGATTGGGTTTTGAAATGTTCCTCCTCCTCCAATGGGAAATGGTTGGACATGTCTGCTTTCGAGGAAGTGCAACAATGAATCACTGGGGCAGTTCCTGGAATGAGGAGGTTACCCCCCAAAGAGTGATTTTGTACACTGGGTCTTATGCCCCAGAGTTTAGAAGAATAAGAGGTGATCATATATATATTTTTTAATTCTTAAGGGACTTGAGAAGGTAGATATTGAGGATGGAATCTTGTGCTCTCACCAGTGCCGAGTTTGGAGGTGAGAAGGGCATGTAACTAGGCTGGATGTTGGGGTACCATAAACTCACCGCCTTTCCACCTCCACCAGAATTACATTTTGGGCAGGGAGGCTGATCCTCCTGCCCCACCTCCTTCTGAGACTCTTGAGGCCCATTAATGACCACTTTAGAGCCTAACCCTACTGCCACTGGTGTTAACCCAGTGGTGGGCAAGTATCCATGCAGTATACACAGCAGGTAATGTTGTTCAGCCAGCTGATCACCTTTAGAGGACATCTCAGTGAGTGAGGGTCCCGACATTGGGATGTGGGGGTGGGGCCTGCTGAGAGCCGCATCTTGTCCTTACTACCGACCCAGCCTCTCTCGGTGATCCTTCCCGCACCCCCCTCAAATCCTCTCCCCTCCCCCCGCCTCCCCCAACATTACTTCTCTGTGAACACTTTTCGGGCGCAGCCTGGCCATTCGATCATGCCCCAAATCGTACTTCTGGTAGAGAACCCAATTTTTAAATCCAAATATTGTTACAGTAAAATGTTTAAGTAGGATATTGTCAATTATTGAAGTAATGTTTAGCTTAAATCCCCAAGTAAGGAGGAGACTACGATGTTAACTATGGTCCAGTTAAGTGGAGGGTCATCTCCCTGTTCTAATAGAAGTGTTGCAGCAAATGGAGGTCCAAAGACCAGATGGTTGAGAATTTCCAAGTGACATTGTAGTGACTTGGTGAAAAAGAGGATACAAAGGATGTGGGATTAGAAGGATGAAGGACAATATTGGTGGAGAGTAATGCAAGGAATTGATCAGATATGGGCTTTTTTGACATATTGCAAATATCATAAATCATTGGGCATGATCTTCCAGTTCTTGCTGATGGGATCTTCCGGTCCCACCAACAGTCCACCCCCACCGCAGGTGTCCCGGTGGCTGGAGTGGATTCAATGGGAAATCCCACTGACAGTGGCGAGACCAGAAGATCCAATGGTGGGCCAGCTCCCACCTCCGATAAATATGCTGTGAGGAGGCCAGAGAATTTCGCCCAGTGTATCAGACTAGTCTCAAAGCAAGCCCGGAAAGTAGCACCAGAGAATGTAAATAACAGTTAATAAAAAGTAGTTCTTAAAGAAAAAAAAAAACTTTTTACTCAAAGTGTGATAAACGTTTGACAAAAATATTGAGGTTGTGCGTGATAAACTTAGATGTTCTAATGGAAGTTTAAGATAGTAGAAGGCTGAGCATTTATGTACCTGTTGTGACCTGGTGAGAATGGGTGAACTGGCTCCCCTCTATTCAACCTCCTGTTGATGGCAACAAAGGTTTTAATTTATTTTTTCATGAGGATATGACTCTTCCAAATCAAATGTATTTAATTATTTAAGCTGTGAGCAATAAGGAGTCAAAATGGACAAAGTTTTTTTGAATCAAAGAAAGGGCAAATTTGTTATGGCAAGCATTCTCACCATCTGCACCCCCCCCCCCCCCACCATCTCCTCACCCTGCTGCACACACACACACATGCAGGTATGAGAAATGAATGGAGTTAGAGTCTAATAAAATAGGTAAAAGAATATATGCTTAAGTATCCTTTGATTGCCCTGGAGGCATAGGTTTTTAACATCGAGGCCGAGGTTATATGATTTCTTGAAGGTAGTCAAATGCAGGAGATGTTGCAATTAGTACGAGAACTCAGTTCGCTGGTCGGTTTCTAATAGAGTTGGCTTCTTGAACCAGGCTACACGTTTATTCCAAGAGAAAAGTGGAAAGTGAGCAGATCCCAGCCTTTTCCCTCTGCTTAAGACTTTCTGCACCACCTGTGTCACTTGTAATCTCTCCCTGTCATAATATACATCTATGTATACAATGGAGTGCAGACAGGCAGTGATTGACACACAGGATGACCAGTAAGCACACAGAACAGAGCAGCCAATCACCAGACAGGACACGACCACTATAAAGCCAGAGGGCACCAGTTTTCCGGTTCTCTCTCGGGACCCAGCCTCTGAGACAGTCAGAGTTAGTGAGCTGGCCAGTGCAAACACCATGTGGTAGCTAGTAAGTCTGGTTAGGCTAGTATCAGATCTCCAATCAAGTCAGCATAGTGTCAACCCACAGTTGAACATCTACAATAGTTTAGATTTTAAATAAAATCGTGTTGCATCTTATCAAGTGTTGGAGGTCTGTCTCTCGCCACACTGCATCAAGTGCAGTCCACATCGACCCAGCCTACCCAACACATCACTCTCTAGTGATATTAGTGGCTGTCAGCCCTGCCTTTGAAATGCTTCACCCATTCTGTATTTCCAAGAAATTTTGGGTGGGTCTGTCTGTGACAGTTATTATTTCAATTTCCAGTACTTTGCATTCTTAATGTCTCTTCCTGAAATAGTTATGAATTTCAATAGATGTCTGGATTATACAAAATGTCTCTCTCTTCACACTCGCCTGAGGGTGATTTGTTGCTTTTTCAACTTCACCTTGGTATGTGGCCTTGCTTTTTTAAGCAGTTTGCTCTGTCTCAATTCAAATTACAAAATTTCCAGTCAGTTGGAAGTTGTAAAACCATATTTTCAAAATTAAACTTGGCCTTGTAACAGGGGCAAATAACTTTGATTATTCTTGTCTTTTCTCAAATTCTGATTTGATATGTGAGCCATAACTAACTTCAGAGCTACCTACTGCAACACTGAACAAGAATTGAGAGCTTTCTGAACAAATTCAAGTAAAAATGCTTGAAAACATTTTACAAGGTATGTTTTTGAATTTAAAGCTGAGATATTTGTGGATCTTTTTAATGGATTAAATGGTCCAATGACTGCATACTCATTGATTATTTAAATTTATAAAGAAATATCTGGTATGAAGAACCTTGCTGATATTAGATTATTAGCCTGGGATTTATTGGAACACAGTTTAATTTGGTTAACATTACCTAACAAAGTTGAACATCAACTCATATTGTTAATGCAATATAAAACTTACCGTTTAACAAACAAAGCTTTGTCACTTCACAAATTGGGCAGGATTTAAATAAATGGTAACAAAGTTCCACTGAGAATACATTTAGCCGCGTGTTTCCCGGCACTCGCAGTGCCGAGAAACACAATGCTATAAAATGGCACCCGCGTTAGATAGGGGGCCTCAGCGATGAACGCGTGGCCAAGGCCACACATAGCCCCGTTTTGTGCACTGCGGAGCGCTGCTCGATGAAGCCCCTCGTTGTAGCGAGAGATAGTGTCGCCAATTTTCAATGGCGTCCTGCATCTCTGGAGCCCCCGAAGTGATCCCCAACCCCCCACACACAAGCCGCTATGGGAGTGCCCACAGCCCCCCTCCCAACATCCGCCCAGGGACCCCTAGCCCTATCGCTACTGCGCAAAGAATCCCAACTTGGCACCCAGGCAGTGCCACCTGGGCACCTTTGCAATGCCAGACTGGCACCCAGATGGCATTGTCAGGGTATAGGACCATGGGGCAGCACGGTAGCACAAGTGGATAGCACTGTGGCTTCACAGCGCCAGGGTCCCAGGTTTGATTCCCTGCTGGGTCACTCTCTGCACGGGTTTCCTCTGGGTGCTCTGGTTTCCTCCCACAGTCCACAGACGTGCAGGTTAGGTGGAGTGGCCATGATAAATTGCCCTTACTGACCAAAAAGGTTAGGAGGGGTTATTGGGTTACGGGGACAGGGTGGAAGTGAGGGCTTAAGTGGGTCGGTGCAGACTTGATGGGCCGAATGGCCTCCTTCTGCACTTGTATGTTCTATGTTCTTGTTCTAAGTCCATAAGACATAGGAACAGATTTAGGAGACGGGGCCCATCGAGTCTGCTCCGTCATTCAATCATGACTGATATTTTTCTCCTGCCTTCTCCCCACAACCCCTGATCCCCTTATTAATCAAGAATCTATCTACTCTGTCTTAAATACACTCAGTGATTTGGCCGCCACAGCCAAAGTGGCGACGGCAAAGTGTTCCACAGATTCACCACCCTATTCACCACCCTCTGGCTGAAGAAATTCCTCCTCATCTCTGTTTTAAAGGATCGTCCCTTTAGTTTGAGATGGTGTCCTCTCCTTTTTCCCACAAGTGGAAATATCCTCTCTACATCCTCTCTATCCAGGCCTCGCAGAATCCTGTAAGTTTCAATGAGATCCCCTTCATCCTTCTAAACTCCAACGAGTACAGACGCAGAGTCCTCCACCATTCCTCATACGACAAGCTGTTCATTGATAGGATGCCCAGGTGGCACCAGCAGAGCCAGGGTACCACCTTGCCCAAAGAGCATGCACGTGGGGGGGCGTCTCTGATTCATTGGGAGACCTCCATGAGTTCCATTTTGTCTGGTACCAGTTAATAGAGACCAATTTCGTTTTTTCCTCAAAAAATATACTTTATTCATAAAATCTCAAATAAACATTACAGAACATTTCGAATTGTTGTGACTGTACATTTCCAACAAAGTTACATATTCACTTGACTTTCTTGCATTCAATTGGGATGACATTCCACACATTTCCCTGTTTACTTTACAATTCTTTTGTAAGTATTTACATCGTCATGTTTCTTTCAATACTTTTGTACATTGGAGTGTTAATGCCCAGGACCAAGGGGTTTTACACTGTTACCAGCCCCTCGGTGTACATTTGCTGGTAAGACCTTACACAGTGGCCTTTCCCCATTGCACCTTGGCGGCAGCTGCCCCAAGCTTGAGTGTGTCCCTCAGCACGTAGTCCTGGACCTTGGAATGTGCCAGTCTGCAACATTCGGTCGAGGACAATTCTTTGCACCGGAAGGTCAGCAAATTTCGGGCAGACCAAAGAGCGTCTTTCACCGAGTTGATGACCTTCCAGCAGCTGTTGATGTTTGTCTTGGTGTGTGTCCTGGAAACAGTCTGTAGAGCACAGAGTCCTGTGTCACAGAACTGCTCGGGATGAACCTTGACAAATACCACTGCATCTCTCTCCAGACCTTCTTTGCAAAGGTACTTTCCACAAGGAGGTGGGCGACCAGTTAGTAGAGACCAATATTGAATGGTCGCGGCAATCTTCCCCTCAGGCCCCAGGCGGCCAGCACTCACTGCCACACCCCTATCCTAGGGCCACGTCCGACCCACGGGCGCGGCCATCTTGCCCCTCGGACACCACGCTGGACGGATGGGCGCCGCCATTTTGTCCATCCCTGCCATTTTGTCCATCCCCGACCACCATGTGCGATCCATGGGAGACGCCATCTTGGATGGGGCCCCAGGCCCCCAGCATGGCCGACTACACGCTGCCCGATCACGACCCGCAACTGCTCCATCTGGCCTCGGTGACGCTGGACCAAAATCGACCTCGGACACTCGCAACTGCAACGACGACGGTGTTCATCAACGGCCACGAGACGTTTTGCCTGATCGACTCTGGGAGCACGGAGAGCTTTATACACCCCGACACGGTAAGGCGTTGTTCACTTGTTACCCACCTTGTAAACCAAAGACTCTCCCTGGCCTCTGGGTCACACTCGGAGGAGATAAAGGGGTTCTGCCTAGCAGACCTCACTGTCCAAGGCTGGAAATTCAACAATTTCCGCCTTTATGTCCTGCCACACCTCTGCGCGGCTACACTCCTGGGGTTGGAGTTCCAATGTAACTTGCAAAGCCTGACCTTCAAATTCAGTGGCCCTATACCTCCCCTTACTGTCTGTGGCCTCGCAATGCTTAAGGTCGACCCACCTTCCCTGTTTGCGAACCTCACCCCGGATTGCAAACCCGTCGCCACCAGGAGCAGACGGTACAGTGCCCAGGACTGGACCTTCATCAGGTCAGAGGTCCAAAGGCTACTGAGGGAAGCTAGCAACAGTCCCTGGAGAGCTCAAGTAGTGGTGGTGAAGACCGGGGAGAAACATAGGATGGTCATTGACTACAGTCAGACCATCAACAGGTTTACGCAGCTGGATGCGTACCCTCTCCCCCGCATATCCGACCTGGTGAACAGGATTGCGCAATACAAGGTCTTCTCCACAGTGGATCTCAAGTCCGCTTACCATCAGCTACCCCTCCGCACTAGTGACCGCAAGTACACTGCCTTCAAAGCAGATGGGCGGCTCTTCCAATTTTTAAGGGTTCCCTTTGGTGTCACTAATGGGGTCTCGGTCTTCCAACGCGAGATGGACCGAATGGTTGACCGATACGGCTTACGCGCAACATTCCTGTATCTGGATAACGTCACCATCTGCGGCCATGACCAGCAGGACCACGACACCAACCTCCGGAAATTTCTCCAGACCGCGGAAATCCTTAACTTAACATATAATAAGGATAAATGCGTATTTAGAACCGACCGCCTAGCCATCCTCGGCTACATAGTGCGAAATGGAGTGAGAGACCCCGACCCTGAACGCATGCGCCTCCTTATGGAATTCCCCCTCCCTCACTGCCCCAAGGCCCTGAAGCGCTGCCTCGGGTTTTTCAGTTATTATGCACAGTGGGTTCCCAACTACGCAGACAAAGCCCGACCCCTAATCCAGTCCACAACCTTCCCCCTGTCGACGGAGACCCGCCAGGCCTTCTGCCGCATCAAAGCAGACATTGCAAAGGCCACGATGCACGCCACCGATGAGTCCCTCCCCTTCCAGGTCGAGAGCGATGCATCCGACGTAGCTCTGGCCGCCACCCTCAACCAAGCGGGCAGACCCGTGGCCTTCTTCTCCCGTACCCTCCATGCTTCAGAAATTCGCCATTCCTCCGTCGAAAAAGAGGCGCAAGCCATAGTAGAAGCTGTTGGCGGCATTACCTGGCCGGCAGGAGATTCACTCTCCTCACTGACCAATGGTCGGTGGCGTTCATGTTTGATAATGCACAGCGGGGCAAGATATAGAACGACAAGATCTTACGGTGGAGGATAGAACTCTTCACCTACAACTATGAGATCTTGTACCGTCCTGGGAAGCTAAACGAGCCTCCCGATGCCCTGTCCCGCGGCACGTGTGCCACCGCACAACTGGACCGCCTCCGAGCCCTCCACGAGGACCTCTGCCACCCGGGGGTCACTCGTTTTTTTTCACTTCTTTAAGACCCGCAACCTGCCATACTCCATTGGGGAGGTCAGGACAGTCACCAGAGACTGCCAAATCTGCGCGAAGTGCAAACCGCTCTTCTACCGGCCAGAGAGGGCGCACCTGATAAAGGCTTCCCGTCCCTTTGAACGCCTCAGCATGGACTTCAAAGGCCCCCTCCCCTCCACCGACCGCAACCGTATTTCTTGAATGTGATTGACGAGTACTCCCGGTTCCCATTCGCCATCCCCTGCACCGACAGGACCGCAAACACCGTCATAAAGGTCCTCCAGGGTATCTTTACACTGTTCGGGTTCCCCACGTACATACACAGTGATAGGGGGTCCTCCTTTATGAGCGACGAACTGCGTCAATTTCTGCTCAGCAAGGGCATCGCCTCAAGCAGGACGACCAGTTACAACCCCCGGGGAAACGGGCAGGTAGAGAGGGAGAACGGAGCGGTCTGGAAGACAGTTCTACTGGTCCTACGGTCCAGGAACCTCCCAGTCTCCCGCTGGCAAGAAGTCCTCCCGGAGGCCCTCCATATCAATCAGACACCTCATGAACGTCTCCTTGTCTTCCCCAGGAAGTCCTCCTTCGGGACCTCGCTCCCAACCTGGCTAGCGACACCCGGACCCATCCTGCTTCGGAAGCACGTGTGGGCGCACAAGTCGGACCCGTTGGTCGAGAGGGTCCACCTGCTGCACGCAAACCCCCAGTATGCTTATGTGGCGTTCCCTGATGGCCTGCAAGATACAGTCTCCCTCCGGGACCTGGCGCCCGCCGGAACCCCACGCGCACCCGAACCATTACCCCCACCCCCCCTCCTCCACAGCACCTCACAGGGGGGTCAGTCCTCCCGTTGCTCCTGCCTAGGCCCTCCCACCCACTAACGCCCCCTACAGGCGCCCCCCTCTCGTGTCAACCGTTTGCCCCACCAGTGCCGTCTAGGGGTGACGAAACTGCCATGGAGTCCGAGGCCACCCTCCCGGAGTCGCAGACACCCAGACCCCCACCAGAATTACCACCGAGGCTCAGACGATCCAGGAGGATGACCAGGCCACCCGACCGACGGATTGCTTCAGTGTAACTGTAAATGAACACTGACTGTATATATCTTCCACGCTTGTAAATATTCTCGACAACCCTGTAAGGAGGTATCACGGTACCTCCACATCTGATCATACCATGTTAAATGCAATTGTAACCACTGGCCACCACCCCCGCCGGACTCTTTTTTAACAGGGGGTAAATGTGGTATTATCGTGTACCGTGATACCTCCTTACAGGGTTGTCTGGGCAACAGATCTAGTCTATTAAAGCCTTCAGTTATGTTACAACCTCGTCTTTGAGTTTAATTGATCGTGCATCACCTTGTGAACCACAATCCCCTGTATCTTTCGGAATCTGGCCAGTCTGTAACATTGCAGAGTCTGATCATGCAATTGTCTACTTCCATGAGGGAAATGAGATGCGATGCTCAAGCAAACAATTCAGCTGTGACCTGCTTCACACATCTATGCACAGCTGATCGGTTAACATTCATAACATCTCCACTGGCAGCTTGAAATATTTCCTAAGCATAAACACTTGGTTTGGACACAATTTTCACAGCCAATGACATGCCATGTCTGTCATGGCCAGTACATACCATAACCTCGTAATGTTTTACCTGGTGAACTGAAACCTCCAGTGCCACTACACCTTGTACAAATGGATGTATGTGCATTTCTGCCTGTGTACTTCCACTGTAGGGATGCAGCCTGACCTACCTAGCATTCCTCAGTTATTGTCCTTCTTCAAAAAAAAGCACAGATGTTGAGCAGTTTCAATTGTGGAACCATGGCAGCTGGGTTAGGAAATCAAACAACTGCAAAGTATTGGCCACAAAAATACTTTAACTATTTCAGTGGCAATGGAAAACAAGAAACTTCAGCAACTAATCTGGTAATTTTGCAATTGCATTTTTAAAAAATACTGATTTTATAGCATTGGCCGCAGCAACTGGTTCACTCCTGATATTTAGGGAAGGAAATGCATCCTCTTTACCTGGTCTGGCCTCTTATGTGACTCCAGTCTCACATCAACATGGTTGGCTCTTAATTGCTCGCCAAACTGGCCTAGCAAGCCACTCAGCTGTATCAAACCACTTGAAAGAAACAAAGAAAGGACTGACCACTCAGCTAAGCCCTAAATATTAAATCAGGATGTGACAATGACATGCACAGCTCAGTGAACCCTGCAAAGGTTTCCATACTAACATTTTGGGACTAGTGCCAAATTTGGGAGAGTCATCTCACAGGCTAGTAAAGCAACGTCTGACATTGTCATTGGTACTGACAGAATTAATCCTATTAACCAACCTTCCAGATTCCTCCAACAATTATTACTCTGCAAGTACAATCCCATGGGCAGGACACCTGAGTGGGGTGACAGCGGTGGGGGGATGGGAGGAGTGGGCAATAATGGTTTCCAGGGAATCCCTGACACTGGCCCCAGATCCCATTAAGCCTCACAGTTCAGGTCAAATAGATAAGGAAAAGTACTGCTGATTACATACAACAGACCTCCCACAGCTGATGTTGATCACCACTGAGGGTAGCAAAGACACAGAATGCACCCTTGGTGAGGGACTCCATTATTAGATTTTTAATTCCAGATTTTTATCGAATTCAAATTCCACCAATTGTCCTGGTGGGATTCGAACCCAGTTCCCCAGAGCATTTCCCTGGGTCTCTGGATTAGTAGTCCAGTGAAAATACCACTACGCCACTGTCTCCTCACTGACAATAGTGATATTGATGGAGCCTCTTTCTTTCATTCATGGCTTAATTATAGTCCACCATTCACAACTGGTGAGAAGAGATTTAACATGTTAAATCTGGATATCCAGAAGAGCTGCAGCCTATTAGTAGGAACAAAATTGCACAACACCACAATCAGTAATCTTGCGGCCTGGCACATCCCTCACCAACTATTCAGTATGATCAACTTGAGTTCAATGAAAAGTGTAGAAGAACCTGGAACGAGCAGCACGAGGTATATCTGAAAATGAGGTGCCAATCTGGTGAAGCCACATAGGAAAATCTGCATGTGAAAGAGCAGAAACAGCATGTTATAGACACAGCTTAATGATTCCATAACCTAGCAATCTGGCCTAATTTCTACAATTCTGCCACATCCAGTTGTGAATGGTAATGGATAATTAAGCCATAAATGAAAGAACGTGGCGCCATGATTTCACTGTTATCAATTATCCTGCATATGACTGCAAATGACTGAAATGTTGACAACTACCTTGAGCCAAAGGTTTCGAGTGGGTGATTCTTCACGGCCTCGAGGCCCCACCCATCACAGGCATTAGTCTTTAGCTAATTCCATTCACTCCCGGTGACACCAAGAAATGGTCGAGTGCACTAGACACAACAAAGACTCCCTGGTGGGCAATATCACAGAATGGTTATGCACAGGAGACTATTCAGTGCACCCTTTCTATGCTGGCTCTCCAAAGAAGCAATTCATCGCGTGACACTTCCCCACTTTCTCCCTGTAGCCCTGCACATTCTTCCTTTTCAGGTAATAATTCAATTCCCTTTTGAATGTCTCAATTGAAGTTCACACTCTCAGGCAGCACATTCCAGATCATAACTACTCACTGTACAAATGTTTTTCCTCATGTGGCCATTGCCTTTTTTTTGACAATTATCCTAAATATGTACCTTCTTGTTTGATCCTTTCACCAATGGAACGTTTCTCCTGATCTACTCCAGTCTGGATCCACAATTTTGCATACCTCTATCAAATCTTCTGTCAACCTTCCCTTCTCCAAGAGAAATAGGTCCATTTCTCAAAACTATCCATGTAACTGAAGTTCCTCAACCCCGAAACCATTCTCATGAATCTTTTCTGTAGCCTCTTGTCATGATATGCAAACATGCAGCTATTGAACACACAGAATAGGACACGACCAATGAGCAGTCAGGACACTCAGGGGTGGTATCTCACTATAAAAGGGATGAAGCACTCACACCCCACCTCTTTCCACAGACCAACATCTAGAGTAAGACAGGGTGTATCCTCAGCATCACACCCCAGCATGTGGCTTAGAGCAAGGCTGGTTCAGTTAGACCGAGTTACTACATTTAGATTAGCAGAGAGTCGAACTCATTGAGAACTGTGCTGATAGTTCAATAAAACACATTCAACTCACTTCAAAGTCTGGAGCATCTCAAAACTGCATCAAGTGGCAGCTTGTGTTATTCCAAATTACATAACACACCTCTCACATATCTTTACATTCTTCCTAGAGTGTGGCACCCAGGATTGGACACAATACTCCAGTTCAGGCCAAAAGGGCATTCGTTACAAGTTTAACATTACTTCCTTGCTCTTGCATTCGATATTCCTGTCATAATACACACCAGTATATCATGGTGCAGACACACACTGATAGACACACAGTGGGACCAATCAACATACACAACTCCGCAGCCAATCACCAGTGAGAGCACACGCACTATAATGACAGGGGACATCAGAGTTCCCGCTCATTCGAGTAGCAGCTAGCTAGGAGCACAGAGCTCACAGCCTGCAACACAGACATTCACCATGTGCTGAGTGCATCAACTGGTTAGGACAAGGCAAAGGTCTTTAGTTAAAGCTGGTATTGTATTTACCCGCAGTTCAAGTATGTTTAAATAGTTAACTTTTTAATAAAATAGTGTTGCACTACTTCAAGTGTTGGTGACCTGTATGTGATCCAGAACACCCAACGCATCATGATACCAGGTGTGGTTGCATACTAGCACTTCTTAGACCTACCTGCAAGTGATCTGCATTCCACCAGCATTCCGTCATTCTGCAACATGGACAACATCAGCCCGCCGCCGCCGCTCCACATTGCCGGCAACCTCGGGGCCAACTGGAAGATTTTCAAACAGCGCTTCCAGCTCTACCTCGAAGCCACGGACAGGGAGGGTGCCTCGGACACCAGAAATATTGCTCTTCTCCTCTCCACGGCCGGGGACCATGCCATCCATATTTTCAACTCTCTCACCTTTGCAGATCACGAAGACAAGACGAAGTTCAAGACTGTTCTCCTCAAATTTGACACTCACTGCAGCGTAGAGGTGAATGAAAGTTTTGAACGCTACGTGTTCCAGCGTTTGCAGGGTATGGACGAACCTTTCCAATCCTTTTTAGCGCACCTCCGCATCCTTGCGCAATCTTGCAGCTATGGGTCCACCTCCGACTCCATGATACGCAACTAGATAGTTTTTGGTGTTCAGTCGGACCCCCTACGTCAGCAGCTCCTCAAAGTAAAGCAACTCAGCCTAGCGACCGCCATCGAGACCTGTGTCCTACATGAAAATGGCACCAGTTGGTCCTCCCATATACAAGCTGAAACAGCGCGGCAATGTCCCCACGAGGCGGAACGGGTCCAAGTGATTGAACACCTCCAGGGCCTCAGCCTGGATGAGGGCGGCCATTTCACGCACTTTTCGCGGACTCCCGCGCTTGTACGCACCAAACGAGGGGACGGCGACATGGAGGAACGTAATGCGCAAGCGCGTACCATGCAGGACCGCACTGCGCATGCACGGTGGCGCAGCGAACGTGCTGATGTCACGACGTGTGGCAACTGTGGCTCCGCCCATTTAAAGCGGCAATGCCCCGCAAAATCTCGACAATGCCTACGATGTGGAAGACTTGGCCACTATGCTGCCTGCCGTCGAGCAGCTCAGCCTGCCAATTCATATTGCTTCAGCCAGCCTCGCAGGCATGTTCGGACAATTCAACCCATGGTCATCGAGTCCGATTCCGACCTCCCACACAACAGTGACACCGAGGACCCGAAGGCGCCTTTTCGAGTCAGTGTCGAAACGAAAAACAGGCTGTACCCGAAACAAAGACACCAGCTGCTGTCGGTATACAGCATCGATCCAGACGATGAGTGGTGTGCCACCCTGACGGTCAACCGGTCCCATATACGATTCCGCCTGGACACTGGTGCCTCTGCCAATCTCATGGCGTGGTCTGCTTTCCAAAGCCTTCGTGTCAAACCAACCATTCTCCCATCGGCCTGCCAGCTATTGGGACTACAATGGCAACATCATTCCTACTACCGGCTCATGCCAACTCGAAGTGACGCACAAGTCACGAAAAGCCATCCTTCCATTTGAGATCGTGGGCTCCTCGAAGGACTCTCTGCTTGGCGCACAGGCGTGCAAGCTGCTAAACCTCGTTCAAAGAGGTCACTCTCTCTCTCCTGATGACACGTCTGCCTTCCAGGATGCTGACTTCAGGGCGCAACTCAACGCCATCATCGACCAGCACCGCGACGTCTTCGAAGGCATGGGCACGCTCCCATATACTTACAAGATCATACTCAAACAGAACGCCACGCCTGTGGCGCATGCACCTCGTAGAGTCCCAGCACCCCTCAAAGACCGCCTCAAGCAGCAGCTGCAGGACCTCCAAGACCAAGAAGTGATCTCCAGAGTTATGGAACCAACCGACTGGGTCAGTTCCATGGTGTGCGTAAAGAAGCCTTCCGGCGAGCTCAGAATCTGCATTGATCCAAAGGATCTGAATCGCAACATAATGAGGGAGCATTACCCAATCCCCAGGCGCGAGGAGATCACATGCGAGATGGCTCGGGCCAAGCTCTTCTCCAAACTTGACGCCTCGAAAGGATTCTGGCAAATTCAACTAGACAGATCCAGCAGGAATTACTTCCTTGATCTTGCATTCGATATTCCTAATATTAAAACCCAGGATACTATATACTTTATTAACTGCACTTTCAACCTCACTGGCCATCTTTAACAATTTCTGCTTGAATATGGCCAGATCCCTCTGCTCTGGCACCCCCTTTAGAATTGTACCGTGTTTTATATTGCTTCCACCCCACCCCCGTGTTCTACAAACACACTTAATAAATTCGATTCACCACTTTCATTCACCCCCTTCCCCAAATCGTGTATGTCCTTTTGAAGTTCCTTCTCACAGTTCACAGTGCTTCCAAGCTTTGTATCATCTGCAAACTTTGAAACTGTGTCCAGGGCACCAAGGTCCAGGCTATTGAGGTGTCAAACAGAACAGGAGTGCTCACGCTGGCAATTGAGGAACTCCACCCTAAACCTTCCTCCAGTCAGAGGAAACCGGGGGGGGGGGGGGGGGGGCAGTGCAAAACTAATGTTCCAATCACAGCAACATGTGGTTTTAAGAGGTGCTATTTGACCGAGTGCTGAAACATCGCTAGCCCCTGTGGCAGCCTCAGCACTGGATCCCTCGCCCCGAGTCACGCGCACCTGACGTCTCCAAGGCAACAAAGGCGCCGGTGGTGACTGACCAATAGACATACCCTCTCCGGGCCCGGGGGGCTAGGGAGAGGAGGAGGAGGGAGCCGGCAACCAATGGGAGCGAGGCTTCCTCCCGGCTCGGTCGCCTGAGCGAAGCTAGGCTTGTCCAATAGGAGAAGGCCTTTTATCCCAGCTCCGTCAACCTTCGGCACTTTCCGGCAGTAGCCTGATCTTCGGAGAGTGAGACTGGGAGCTGTCAACAAGCGGCTGCTTCCAAGTCCCCACGCCGACAGACCGACCGGCACTCTCTCAGGCTGCGGAGATGGACATCATCAATCAGGTAAGAGACTTCCTTTCTCAGGTCGCGAGTGGCATTCGTGTGAAATAGAGAGACGGTTAGATTGTCCGGAGTCCCAGAAAATAAACCTTCTTTGCACTTTATCCCCGCCAGCTTGTCGCCTCTGGTACATTTCGCATCGCCAAGGAGCCCCTGGGGTTCGTGCGCCTCCTCGAATGGGTAAGTTTTGCACAAAATCCACTTGTGACATTTCAGATGGGGAGAGTGAATTTAAGATATTGCTTTGCAACGCCCTTTGACTTGGGTGACTTATTTGTCGTTGGCTTGATTTTGAAGTAGAATAAAAGATTTGTTTCTGTTTCAAAAGGAACAGTTGAAGGAATTTTCCGGATTCTGTAAGATGGCTTGTGCATGCTGCTGGTTCCCAACACAAATGTAATCAAGGTTTTCTCTGGAGAACGTGATGCCGCCCCTTCCCCTTACCAGTTGTTTATACCTTCAGGCGAGGGGCTGTTATGTCTGAATGACTGCACAAACTAGTGCGTTTGAAATGTTTCGCCCCCCTCTAACCATGCACGGTTTGAAAAAGAACAAGGTCCAGCTATACATTTGGCAGCGAGCAATTGATGACTAGAAATGTTTGACGTTGGAATTCGATGATGGGAAGGATGGCGTTTTGGGGCAGTTCTTGTATCCAAACATATGGCATACGTTAAACATTACCATTTGCCAATCGATTTGCCTGCGTTGCCCCCATCTTACGACTTGTTTTACTTTATTAATATTTTGCCTTGTACACACTGACTGAAGAGTCAATCGTTTTTGAGAGGTTTTCGCTATCTTTTGCCTCGATTTTCTTTTCCTCCACATTTCTGAGAATGCAAACGTTCAAAGCAGCCGTATGGAAGGGAACTTGGAATCTAATTTTCTTCTTTCTAAAAGCATGTTACCACAGCGGATCATTTCTTTGTTTATAAATCCTGGTAATTTCATTTCTGACTGCTTAGTTAAATAATATAATTTATCGTAAATTAAGTTTCCTTTCCAGATGGTAAATATAATTGGCTTAGACGAAACCCGGAGGGAATGAATGATGTTTGTTTAGAAGGTAATGGGTATTTAGTGTACTTAGCTACCCTTCGAGTTTTTGTGATTTGTGCCAAAATGTATTAATGCCATTAAACTGTGATAAGAACCCAGTCGTGGGATTTTGTAATGAAGTATTTTGACTACATTTATAGACCTCAGAATGTAGAGGAATAATTGCCACTTTCAGAACTCTATACAAATAGCAATTGTTTTATTCTGACGAAAATTGAAAAGCTTTAAAAAAACTAAGTTTATTAAGCTTCTTTAATTGGTGTGTGAATAATGTACGTATTTATTATTTGTGGTGGTATCTTCTGGTCAAGTAGTGCTGTATCGCTAATGCTAATTGGAGTAGGGTCTGCAGTTCAGATGTGTAGTACCTGAATTTACTACTTGACTCCTATATCTAATTTACTTAACACAAAAAATAAAATATAATGATATAGGTTAAGATCACTTTTTAAAGATTAATCCTTTCCAAGTGGTGTTTCAGAATGACTATTAAGGGTGCATGTTATGATTATTATGGGTAACATATTAAAGCCATTTTATGTATAATGAAACCAATGTTGTTATTTGTCATAAGGGATCTGTAAAAATATATTTCAGATTATAGTTTGTTAACCAGAACAATAAATGGTTATTTTTAAAATTTACATTGACCATACATATTTTTATTTTATTTAGCACTGTTATTTTGAATCACGCATTTTGTTAGCTACAATCAAATGTGAAATCTTCATCCATAATCCTGTGAAATAAGCAGAAACAATTGAATTTCAGATAGCTACAAGACCAGTATCACCATTGTGAAGTATCCTGCAAGATGCTTACTCATGTCTATACACAAAGGACAATACAATCCCTTGATTGACAATTGAATGAAATATTGCACTGCTGATTCATGCTTTTTAGCACAATACATATTTATTATTTTGAAAACTAAAATGTAAATATTTCTGCTCCACTAATCTGGAAAGTGAATTTTTTGGAGTCGACTATTCTAGCAGCTGAATTTGAGGTGGGAATAATTATTTAAAGATACACAAAGTAAGTTCCCTGGTAGACAAAATAATTGTTTGTTTATCTAGTAACTAAAGTTTCTGAAGTTTGAACAGCACATCAATCTGAAACTCAAAAGCAAAGTGCTGTGGCTTCTGGAAATCTGAAACAAAAACACAAAATGCTGGAAATACTCTGCAGGTCTGGCAGCATCTGTGGAGTGAGAAACAATGTTAATTTTTCAAGTCATGGATCTTTCATCCAATAATTTGTCTGATAAAACTACCCTTTAGGGTAGTGTCCTAGGCCTAACCCTTTTCAGCTGCTTCATCATAAGATCCAAGATGGAAGTGTTCGCTGTTGATTACACAATGTTCAGCATCATTTGTGACTCCTCAGACACTGAAACAATCCATGTCTAAATGTAGCAAGACCTGGACAATACCCAGGCTTGGCCTGACAAGTGTTAAGTAAAATTCATGCCACCTAAGTGCCAGACAATAACCGCCACCAATAAGAGAGAATCTAACCATAGCCCCTTGAAATTCAATGGCATTACCATCGCTGAGTTCTCCCGCTATCAACATCATGGGAGCTACTACAGACCAGAAACTGAACTGGACTAGCCATATATATATTTTAGCTCCAAGAACAGGTCAGAGGCAAGGAATTCCGCAGTGAGTAACTCACCTCCTAACTCACCAAAACCTGTCTACAAGACACAGATGAGGAGTACGATGGAAAAGTTGCCTGGATGAGTGCAGCTCCAAAAACACTCAAGGAGCTCAATACCATCCAGGACAAAGCAGGCCGCTTGATTAGCACCCCATCCGCAAACACTTATTCCTTTCACCGCCAACGACAGTGGCAGCAGTATGTATAACCTGCAAGATACACTGCTGGAACTCACCAATGCTCCTTAAACAGAACCTTCCCATCCCATGGCCACTGCTATCTGGAAGGACAAAGGCAACAGGCTTATGGAAACACCATGACCTCAATGTTCTTCTCCAAGCCACTCACCATCCTGACTTGGAAATATATCGCTGTTCCTTCACTGTCGTTGGGTCAAAATCCTGGAACTCCTTCCTTAACAGCACTGTGGGTGTACTTACACCACTTGTACTACAGCAGTTCAAGAATGCAGCTCACCACCGCCCTTTCAAGGACAATTTGTGGTGGGCAATTAAAAAACCCTGCAGCGTTAACTTTGTTTCTCCACAGATGTTGCCAGACCTGCTGAGTATTTACAGCATTTTCTAATTTATGTTGGGATCTCAAATTATGTTTGCTTTATTTGGCTGACTGTTTTCATGTTCACCTACAGTGCTGGCTATTCTGACTTGAAGACAGGAAAAATGGATAATGTTGAATTCACTCCGCCTGAATAATTCCTCCTGGTAGCTGGCCACAGAACAGGATTGAGTCCAGATTCTGTTCATTCAGCTAGAGGAGGTATATGGTGGCAAAAGACAGAGACAGTAAAACTGAGTTAAAGAGAAAATAAATCAGAAAATTCCAAAGCATCACCTCTTTCAAATATCATTATCACAGCCACATTTTTAGCAATGACACCAATGAAAAAAAACGTTCAATGACACCCTTTCCAAGTGAAAATCCAAAGATGAGTCATCCATGCGGGAAAACTTTAAATTGATTAATTTACTGGACATCAGCAAATTAGTAGCATAAGAGATGCATAATAATTAGAGAGGTTTAAGTTCACATAGGAAATTCATATTTACTTATAGTTAACAGGGTGTGTACTAAAATGGATTATATATTCTTTGTACTTTTTGCAAATAAGCAATTTTCACATATCTACTCACCCTGCACACTTGCCACAATGTTCTTACCTACAAATAAAAACTTTTAAGCATATTTGATTTGAAATATTAAGTAATAAATAATATTCCTGAGTTTTGTTGCTTTTATATCTATATTTGGAGTTTTGAAGGTTGTTGACCCCAATTTCCTTCAACAGCTTTGATTTTAAATTGCTGGTATTTAGTTGCTGTTCATATTATTTAATAATGCCTAGCATTGCATGAATTTGCACAATATTAGTCCTAATGTTCAAATATTTCAAGAAAAACAAAATAGAACATAATGAAGCAATGTAGCTAAAACTGTAAAAGAACTGACAAAGACAAATGCGAAAAAGGTCCATTGATATGGGGCGTGATTTCTAAGGGCTGGATTCTTCTACCTTGCCCGCCATGAGATCGCCACGGGCGGCATGCGGACTATGTAAATGTCCATTGACCTCAGGCGGGATTCTCTGGTCATCAAGCGGGTGCGGCCAGAGAATACAGCCCTAAGTGTAATTTTGGGTGAGTTTGACGGGCTGTTTATCACTGGCTTTTTGTGTGAGGTCGACACCGCTTTTCAACCATACTTAGTCATTTTTTGAGCCTTGGGGTGTTTCTTCCCGGTTACACCCACACTGAGCAGCTGAACTCACTAGTGAGATCAAACTCCTCAGCGCTCGGAGTGCCATTTTGAAAGGGTGCCCCGACTTTTAAGTGAGCTTGAGGGTCCCCCACAAGACCCTACCCATGGATTGTGTCATCCCTGCATATAAAGACATTACACCCCACTCCCCTAAGTGAGGGCATCCCTCTATAGGGTCACTGAGGGCCCCCTCTATTTTCAGGCCTCTGCACCCCTCCCTTTGGGCCCCCCTTTCAGAACCCCCACCCTTCACCCACACAACCTTCATTAGGCCCTTTGATATCCTCCCTTCATGCGCTCCCTACTTTTCATAGCCCCCCATATGCCCCCTTTCATGCATGGGCCCAGTTAGGGCTAGACCCTTGGCAGTGCCACCCTGGCAGCTGGACACCCTGGTACTGCCACCTGGGCACCTTGGCAATGCCTTTTCCAGCCTGGTGGTGCCACCTGGGCACTTTGGCAGTGCCAGGGCAGCAGTGCCAAAGTGTCTGGGTGCCAGAGGGAGAACCAGAGATCCACCCTGCCCTGTCCCCAACCACCCAGGGGTCTCCAAAGGCCTGGGAGACCCCCAGGTGCCATTAGGCCTCGTCCACGTTTGTGTGGACAATTACTAAATGGCACCTGGCCGCCGCCTCGCTGGCGAGGCCATTAGTTCCTGGGCTCCGGGATAATATGGCACAAGCATATTTTAAAAGCCGGATGGCTCATTTAAATATGATGATCTGGATTTTGCCTAATGAGGGTGAGATCCAGATTGCGATGTCTCACGAGATTCTGTTGAATCTCACAAGAGGTCTTAAGCGTCGAGAACCTCGCGAGAGGCCTCTCGTGAGATCCATTGGCCTCTTCATGCCACCAGGTCTGGTGTGACGTGTCCGTCGAATCACGCCAATGGTCTCAGCTATGAATTGTGGTTTTGTCACAAAAAAACTGTTATGATTGAAATTCGTTGCCATTCATTGCTTCACAGGGCCAGCGTCCCAGGTTCGATTCCCGGCTTGGGCCACTCTCTGTGAGGAGTCTGCACGTTCTCCTCGTGTCTGCGTGGGTTTCCCTCCAAGTGCTCCGGTTTCCTCCCACAAGTCCTGAAAGACGTGCTATTACGTTACTTGGACAATCTGAATTCTTCCTCTGTGTACCCCAATAGGCGCCGGAATGGGGCGACTAGGGGCTTCTCATAGTAACTTCATTGCAGTGTTACTGTAAGCCTACTTGTGACAATAAAGATTATTATTATTATTATTAATAAAATATACTCAATAGCCTCAATGTTACTGCTGTTGATATTAAAAAAGAATGTTTTTTTTTTCTTTACCATTTTAACAGAACAAATTGGGCCTATACTCTGAGGTTTAGAAGAAAGAGATTGATCTCATTGAAACATGCAAGATTCTGGATGGCCTTGGCAGGGTAGACACTGGTTGAGGTATCTAGAACACAGGGACACGGACTCAGGATAAGGACTGAGTTGAGGAGAATTTCTTCACTCAAGGGTTGTGAATCTTTGAAATTCTCTATCCCGGAGGTTTGTGGTTAATTATATTTTAGGCTGGGATAGACAACTTTTGGACTCTCCAGGGGTATGGGGACTGAGTGGGAAAGTATTGAAGCCCAAGATTAGCCATGATAATGTTGAATGGCAGAGGTCAGCAGGCTGTGTTATCTACTCATACTCCTATCTCTTTTGTTCTTGTGAGCAGAGATGTTAACCTATTTAAAATAAACAAGTTAACACCTGCAATAAAATAGTGGACAGAAAAATTTAATGTGAATGCAATCATTCATTTACATTGTTTTTTAAAATAAATTTAGAGTACCCAATTAATTTTTTCCAATTAAGGGGCAATTTAGCGTGTTCAATCAACCTACCTTGCACATCTTTGTGTTGTGGGAGCGAAACCCATGAAAACTCGGGGAGAATGTGCAAACTCCACATGGACAGTGACCCAGAGCTGGAATCGAACCTGGGACCTCTGCGGCGTGAAACTGCAGTGCTAACCAGTACGCCACCATGCTGCCCATTCATTTATATTGTTAACAATAATTTCCAGCAATGATATAAATGTATTTACATTTATTTTACTAATGACTTAGCTATATTCCACAAAGGAACAAATAACAGGTTTTCCAAGAACTATATGACATGTTTTCCTTATAAAATGACTAGATGTGACACATACAATTTCATCATTCTTATGTTATTTGGTTGGTTCACTATTGTGAAAAAGATCAATCTACTGGGAATGGATATATCATATATGGCTTGATAGGCGAACCGAGATATTTTGCATATTGGTAACAGAAATGCAGCATTGTAGAAATTCTGGCAGTGCAAAGATATGTCCCAATTCTATTTAGGCTTGCAGGCTCAACATTATTTTAATTATTTTGGTAGACATGTTGACTTATGGAGATTGGCTGTGGCAGGATCTTGTCAGAGTGCAGAATAGGCGTTGGTGTCTGGAGCAGCTGAAGAAAAGTAGAATTTAAAAAAAAATCTAAATCCAATGTATTATTAATTCATCGTTCAATCATTTAACAATTTTTTTAAAAGCCTTTATCAAGGATGATCTAAAAATGTCACTTTTTTGGTTGTTTGTAAATCAAGTTACCGATATGACTGAAACTTCAATCTAACTTCATATGAGACTGATCTTTAGTGGGAGTTTAATCATTGTCCTGAACGGACAGATAATTCCGGCCCATATGCAGGTAGATACAACCACAAAAAAAGGCTTTGGGTTTTATAAATGAGGCATAGACCACAAGAGTGAAGATGTACTGATGAATTTAAATAAAACATGAGTTGGGCCACCATCCGAGTGATACGTGTTCCATTATAGAAAGGATATTAAAGTGATTGTGAACTTGCACTGAGAATCAATAGAATGATGCTGAGGATGCAAACTATATCATCAGGAGAGACTCGGAGGTGTCAGATGAGACACTGATTCACCTCATATTTTGTGTCTGAGTGGAGAGTTGATGGCGCCATGGGCAGCTCCTGGCAGATTGCACAATCTTCACTCAGTAACACATTTCTCTAGTTGAGGCCGATCACCCAACTGTTCCAACCCACCTTCTTCCCGTCTCTCCAGGTGTCATTGCCACCTCCTCCTCACTCTAGCTGCTGTTGTTACCTCTTGCTAAGCAAGCTTCTAGCGCCCAGCTAACGGAATTGAATGTGTGGGTGGTGATTGTTAATGAATCCCAAATTAGGTTAAAATAATGTGCATGCAGTAAGTTAGCCCAGTGATTCTATACATTAAACTGAGTTCACATTCTGCCTTTTCAAATAGAATCTCTAACTCCAATCTCACCTCATGATGTAGGAAAATAACCTGTATTATTTTAGCTTTTGCAAAATGGAGTAACAGATGTTATCAAAGCTCTGGGATGGAGCTTCTTCATGTAAATGTAATTGATACTCGAGTGAACTTCAGAAATTTGAAAAGAGTGCCACTGCTTTATAATCCTCGCTGCACTTTAAGGAAGTTAGAGCAGCAAGATTTTGCAAAACAGTGTGGTCATTTTTTAAACAAGCTTTTAGCTGCTGTTTTATGGTCACTTGTGGATGTAAGGTTTAAAAGAATAATGCAATAATGAAAAACAAAAGATAATATACAGCTTATAAGGTTGGTAATGGGATTCTACAGGATGTGTCTATTGTCATAGTAACATGCTAACTTCAGTAGGGATTTTAGCTGCCTTGCCCAGCTGTGAAAAATGCCAGCAGAGGATTGAGATACCGGGCGAAATTCTCCATTTGGGAGACTAAAGGTCTGATTTTATGGCCTCGTTGCGCCCGACCTGGTGACATGACGCGGCCGTTTAATCTCGTGAGAGGCCTCTGATGAGATTCAAGCAGCTTGGAATGCCTTGTGAGGTCTGATGAGATCTCGTGAGACATTGTGATCTGGATCTTGCCCTCGTTGAGCGAGATCCAGATTAACGTATTCATAAGAACCATTAGGCTCATTTAAATACATCTACCCTCGATTCTCCCGAGGCTTGGGAACTAATGACCTCACCTGGGAGACCTCGCTATGGCTCTGTTTAGCACTGGTCCACACAAACGTGGACCAGGCATAATGGCACCTGGGAGGGTCTCCCAGTTTATTGCAGATTCCCGGGTGGTCGGGCTCTGGACCATGGCACTCTTGCTGGCACCTGGGCACTTTGGCGCTGCCAGCCTAGTAGTGCAAGGGTGGTACTCCTAGGCTGGCAGATCACTGCTCGTGCCAGGAATCAGGCCCGGGAGTGCCTTACCCTTAAGTGGTGGAGTGAGTGGGGGTATATGAGGACCCCCTAAGAGGTAGGTTGGGGTAATGGGGGATGGGGGCATGAGGCCGCGGTGGGGATTCTGACGTGGGCCGAAAGACCTGGCTGTATTCTGAGTTGAGCCTGTCAGTGCAGGAAATGAGACAATTGTGGCCTCAGCATGGTGTTACCTGCAGAGCCCCGTTAGATAGTGGCATCATTTTCGGTGCTGCAGATGTTGAGAAACACCCCGCGATACGCGCCCAAAATGGGACTTTTTTTTGTTAAATTGCGCCCTAAGTGTTGATGCCAGGATTGAATTGTGCGTGGTTCGTGTTCCCGTTGAGGGTGCAATTTGTAGAGAAAATCAGGACATGCTAATGGGCTAGCCCTCTAATGGCACGGATTCTGAGCAATTCCCATCCAAGCGGGCGTTCTAAACGTTGGGCCTGGAGTTAGTGCCAAAGAGCCTGACAGCTCGAGCTGTTTATATGTGCTCTACTTACCACACACTCACTGCAGTCACCAAGATGGCTCAAAGACGACTTGCCCGCCAGAGGTTGCGAGCCCAAGGTGGACCCACAGCTTCATGCCAGTGAGGAGCGGAGGGACACCCTCTTCCCAGCATGGGCTACAGACTCAAGCCTGCCCTCCTGAACACTACCTGGGAGGTGGTGGCAGAGGCAGTCAGCACTACCAGTCTTACCAGGAGGAGACACCAGAGGGATGGGGGTCACTGGTGTGTCCTCTGACCTGAGAGGGACAGAGGACTCGCCAGGGAGCGTTCCAAACGCTGCAGTGCTGGTGTCCTCTGGTTGGGTTGAGCTCTTCTTCCTCCTCAATGGGGCAGCATTGAGCTTGTCCCTTGATGATACAGCTGGGGTATAAGGGTGTCCAGAAGGGCAGCCTGGGGGTCCCCCAGATGACCAGATGCCTTCTGAGCATTTAAAGAACATAGGCAGCAATCAGCAGGCTAAGCAGCCAGGAGCCTGTTAATAGCATCAAAGGAGCGCGTATAAAAGACAGACTGCAGCAACGGTGGTCTGAGCAAGGCCACCCCAATCATGAGCAGGAAACCCCAAGTCCATTGATTTGGCACCAAGTTACTACCTACTACTGTCCCCATCCCCCAGCAAGCCCGACAATTTTCAACGGCCTTTCAGTGTCTTTTTAGCTCCCCAGTCCCCTTCCAGTCATGACCCGCAGTCCACATTTGTAAATACTTGTAGTAATTCACGCCCATCAGACTGCCACTGAGAAGAGCAGAGCATCGCGGAGCATTCTGTGTCCAACCCGCTAATCACATTTAAATGCATGCAAATGCTGTTTTTCCATGTTGCTGCCGGCACAGGGTGGAAACCTCGTTTCCGCCACCAGTGAAGGACCAATGGAGCACAACACCTGTATCGGTGCTCTCGATTTTGGTCGGACGCCCAATTCTCCATCCGATCGCGGTTTTCGTTTGCGGCATCGTGAGCTGGAGAATTTCATCCACTGGGACTATTTCAATTGGAGAAGGAAAGGAAAAGTGAAGATTTAATAGAGTATTTTAAGATGATGAAGTTGTTTGATGAATTGAATAGGGCAAGTATATCCTCTCGTTAGGAAGTTGGTGGTGAGAGGTCATCGATTTAAAATTGTCACTTGGAGCAAAAAAGAGGTTGCAGAATTTAAGCCTTTGCCATTGGGAGTTGTTGAAGCAAAGATCACTATTATTCAGGAGAGCAGGAAAATATTTGAAGCACAAATCTTACGAGCTAGAATAAAATATTTGGAAAATAGTTTGGAATACTGTGGAGCTGGCGCAAGCACAATGGGCCAAATGGACTCCTTCACTGAACATACATGATTTATGGCACAAACAACTGCAATCACATCATTTTATATATTCTTGTCAGCCACCTCTAATTGTAATGTACCCACCCAGATCTGCGCTCCATAATACACTTAAAATAATGCAGTAATGTGGATGATGAAGGAGCCAGCAGAATGTTTCCAAAGAATATGTATTCTACCAGAGCTATGTTGGAAAACCTCTGCAAAATCCAAGCCATCACATCTAAAGCCTGAAGTTAGTGTACTTTCTGAACATTAAAACTTCATTAATCCTCATGTGCTGGGACAGTTTTGGCTGTGTCGTGAAGCAAGTGAAAAGTGCGCCTGTGTGATCCAGTTTTGGAACCGACTATCTGTAAACCGCACAGTTGATATTGGGAGAAGGATTTTTTAAATTAACCTTTGCGTTTGCCTTGATCAAATCCCTACACTTCATAAATCCAACATTTGTAGTAGGGCCTAACTAAAGATTGTTGAAACTGTGTATTTTATGGATGCTGTGCTTATAAGACCATAAGACATAGGAGCGGAAGTAAGGCCATTCGGCCCATCGAGTCTACTCCACCATTCATTCATGGCTGATTTCAACTCCATTTACCCGCTCTCTCCATGGCCCTTAATTCCTCGAGAAATCAAGAATTTATCAACTTCTGTCTTAAAGACACTCAACGTCCCGGCCTCCACCGCCCTCTGTGGCAATGAATTCCACAGACCCACCACTCTCTGGCTGAAGAAATTTCTCCTCATCTCTGTTCTAAAGTGACTCCCTTTTATTCTAAGGCTGTGCCTCCGGGTCCTAGTCTCCCCTGCTAATGGAAACAACTTCCCTACATCCACCCTATCTAAGCCATTCATTATCTTGTAAGTTTCTATTAGATCTCCCCTCAACCTCCTAAACTCCAATGAATATAATCCCAGGATCCTCAGACGTTCATCGTATGTTAGGCCTACCATTCCTGGGATCATCCGTGTGAATCTCCGCTGGACCCGCTCCGGTGCCAGTATGTCCTTGCTGAGGTGTGGGGCCCAAAATTGCTCACAGTATTCTAAATGGGGCCTAACTAATGCTTTATAAAGCTTCAGAAGTACATCCCTGCTTTTATATTCCAAGCCTCTTGAGATGAATGACAACATTGCATTTGCTTTCTTAATTACGGACTCAACCTGCAAGTTTACCTTTAGAGAATCCTGGACTAGGACTCCCAAGTCCCTTTGCACTTCAGCATTATGAATTTTGTCACCGTTTAGAAAATAGTCCATGCCTCTATTCTTTTTTCCAAAGTGCAAGACCTCGCACTTGCCAACGTTGAATTTCATCAGCCATTTCTTGGACCACTCTCCTAAATCTTTCTGCAGCCTCCCCACCTCCTCCATACTACCTGCCTCTCCACCTATCTTTGTATCATCGGCAAACTTAGCCAGAATGCTCCCCGTCCCGTCATCTAGATCGTTAATATATAAAGAGAACAGCTGTGGCCCCAACACTGAACCCTGCGGGACACCACTCGTCACCGGTTGCCATTCCGAAAAAGAACCTTTTATCCCAACTCTCTGCCTTCTGCCTGACAGCCAATCGTCATCTCATTGTCAGCTCAGTTAGTAAGTAGTCAGTAGTTGTGATAACCATTACATTCAGTAACAATGCAACATTTCTATTCATTAAAAAAATAAATTAACTAATCATTTCTTTCTAAGGCTGTCAAATAAAATGTTTGCTGTATTTAAAAAAAACATTAATTAAAATAAAAAATAAAATTACTGTCTTTGAATTCTTAATTGGTTGCAAAAGGTTATTTATTATGTCTTTCAGTGATGAGCAATGCTTTGTTAAAATCATACAGCAGAACATTTTCAAATGTCAAATGCAGTAAATTTGAACCTCTTTACACTGTCCAATAATTTAAAAGTGACTTCATAGTGGTAACAGTTATAATTTTACTTAAGCATTAGTGAGACTCATACATTAGTATTTAAGCAACAGTTTACTAAAAGCAATTGAGAATGACCAGTTATTATCCCTTGGATAAATGTTGTGGTCCATTTCCCATTCTTTCTGCTCATATATTTGTCCATACCTTCTTAGCGTCTGTCATGAATAATCCAAACCTGGAAAACACCTCAAAAATGGGAATTGCCAAGAAATCTATCCAATTCATAGAATCACAGAATCCCTACAGTGCAGAAGGAGGCCATTCGCCCCATCAAGTCTGCACCTCTTCGAAAGAGCACCCTACCTAGGCCCAATCCTCTGCCCTATCCCTGTAACCCCCCCATAACCTTTGGACACCAAGGGGCAATTTAGCATGGTTAATCCACCTAACTGTAGGCACAGGAAGTTTTTTGTTCAATACAGGCCTCGGATCTCACTCTTTTAAGCTTTAGCACAAGCTTGCCTTGGCGAACATGTAATGACTTAGGCCAGACCTTTGAGATTGGCAAATTAGAATACGAGTTCCCTGATTAGTGGCCCAAATCAGGGATCCCCTTTCTGTGTATATAACAGGGAGTGTCAGATCCTCTGCACTCCCGGTGTAGCCAGCAGACTGAATGGACATGGTTGTTCAGCTGTTGGGTTTGTAAATAAAAGGAATTCTAGTGACGGGACTTCTGCCTCCGTGGACTTATTCCAGAACACAAAAAGGATTTATTAATTTAAAAAAACAGCAGCCACATGGCTGTAACTAACTCCCTACATGTTTCCTGCCTATGAGCGGACTCCATCCCTGGGGTGACTACTAACTCTGAGTCTCAATTAGCCAGGTGACCCTTACTCGGCAGTGTTGCCCTTAAAAAGACAATCATCACAAATCATCACATCCTTTCTCCCTTTAATTCCTGTGTACAATCTTCAATAACTAAGTTACTCAGTCCTAAATTCTAACTAAACATTATATACATGAGTTGGACAGTTTTCTGTTTCTTGCAGAGAAATTCTGTATTCTGAGATGTTTCCACAGGATCGACAGTGACAACAATTGCGATAAAGGGTACCCGTTTTGGCACAGGCAGTTCATTACTACTTGCTTACACAGAGACTTAAGTTATGTCTGTAACAGGTTGATCAGGTACTTTGGTGCTTACGGGTTCAAAAACATTTCTTGATGGCAACACTGACTGTTAGGAGCGTCTCTCTACTCCTCAAGTGGTCCGCATGTTTACGAACGATCCGTCCCTCCATGTCGACTTGGAACAGGGGTCCAGTCTCAGCGATAAAAATTCCAGGGATCCAACTTGATCCACCACCAACGTTTCATATTATGTACTTAATATGTTTTTTTTTCATGTTACACTGGTGATGGTTCATTCATGAGATCTTGAGGCTTGTATTTATAAACATAAAGACATTTATTGGCAGACGTTAACTATGTACAGTTCCAAATATGGTCTTGTGTAGAACTGTCCATGCAGGCTTGCTGCTTAACCAGTTCCTAGGGATTGTAGGCTAGCTAATGTAACCGCACTGTTTAAAAAGGGAGGTAGAGAGAAAACTGGGAATTACACTAGTCAGCCTGACGTTGGTAGTGGGGAAAATGCTCGAGTCCATTATCAAAGATTTAATAGCAGAGCACTTGGGAAAACAGTGGCAGGATCAGAGAGAGTCAGCATGGATTTATGAAAGACAAATCATGCTTCACAAATCTCCAGCAATTTTTCAAGGATGTAACTAGCAGAGCTGACGAAGAGGAGCCAGTGGATACGGTTTATTTGGACTTTCAGAAAGCTTTCGATAAAGTTCCACAAAAGAAATTAGCATGTACAATTAAAGCATATGGGACTAAGGGTAGTGTATTGAGATGGATGGAAAACTGTTTGGCAGACAGGAAACAAAGAGTAGGAATAAACAAGTCTTTTTCCAAATGCCAGATAGTGAATAGTGGGGTACTGCAGGGATCGGTGCTAGGACCCCAGCTGTTCACAATGTTTATTAATGATTTAGATGAGGGAACTAAATGTGCAGTTGACACAAAGCTGGGTGGTGGGCTGAGCTGTGAGGAGGATGCAGAGATATGTCAGTGTGATTTGGGCGAATTGAGTGAGGGGCAAAATGCATGGCAGATGCAGTATAATGTGGATAATTGTGAGATTATCCATTTTTGTAGCAAAACAGGAAGGCATATCTGAATGGCTATAGATTGAGAGAGGGGAATGTTCAATGATACTTGGGTGTCATTGTACACCAGTCGCTTAAAGTAAGCATGCCGGGACTGGTTTAGCACAGTGGGCTAAACAGCTGGCATGTAATACAGAACAAGGCCAGCAGCACGGGTTCAATTCCTGTACCGGCCTCCCCGAACAGGCGCCGGAATATGGCGACTAGGGGCTTTTCACAGTAACTTCATTGAAGCCTACTTGTGACAATAAGTGATCATTATTATACATGCAGAAGGCGGTAATGAAGGCAAATAGTATGTTAACCTTATAGTGAGACCAGACTTGGAATATTGGGCGGGATTCTCTGAGCCTCCGCACTGAAATCGCGATCGGCACGAGGACGGAGAATGCCCGCGATCGGGTCCGATGCCGAGACGTGATTCTTCGGCGACCGGAGAATCAATGCCAGTTGCACGCGCGCAATCGATGCGGCACCGGTCGGGGGCTGTTGAAAGAGGCCCCCGCGGCGATTCTCCGCGGTCGACCGGCTGAGGTTCCGCCGAGTCCCGCTGGCGTGGTTCCCGTATGGTCTCACCCGGTGGGAGCTCGGTGTCGCGGCTGCGGGGGCCGTCCTGGTGGGGATGGGGGGGGGGGTGATCAGACTTCAGGGGGACCTATACGTTGGCCAGGCCATATTCCGGGGGGGGGGGCTATCTTCTTCCGCACCGGACGGCTGCAGGGCTCCATCATGTTGTGCGGGGGCCTGCGTGAAAATGGACACTGCGCGCATGCTGGACTCGCGGCTGGAAGTGCTGGGGCCCATTTCGGCAGCCGGAGCTGCGTGAAGCATTCCGGCGCCATGCTGGCCCCCTGTGTGTTTCTGAATTGCTGGGCCAAGAGGCCCGTGGACTCCGCCATGAAACACTCCAGTCTTTACGCCAGCGTCAACACTTTGCAGCGATTTTGGAGAATCCTGGGACTGTGGCACTGATGTTTGAGAAGAGATTGAGTCGGTTAGGATTATGTTCGCTGGAGTTTAGAAACCTATAGAATTCTAACAGGACTAGACAAGGTGGATCCAGGAAGGATGTTCCCGGTGGCGGGGAAGTCTAGAACCAGGGGGTTACAGTCTGAGGATATGGGGTGAACCATTAAGGACTGAGATGAGGAGAAATCTCTTCACCCACCACCCGGGAACCTGCGGTGGGTGGGTGGGGGGACCATCGTTGGGACAGGAAGATCCCGCCAGCGGGAATGGCTGGAAAATCCCTCCCATTGGCTTAAGAAGGTGTAGTTATGGTAGGTTGAACTATTTACATCAGGGAAGCATCAAAGCAGGGAGAAACATTCAAGCGTGAAAGGAAAGATAAATAAGGAAATCCCCTAACAGCTCCGTCTGAACCATTAAGCTATCAATCACAGGCTTGTGAAAGGTATTGTTCTGAGAAATTGAATGGATACTTAGCATTTCAAAGGACCTCAGGGGTTTTGAAGCCTTTTCAAGTGCTGTGGCCTTGCACTGAAGTCTCTGACACTCCAAAAAACTGCAGTTTTAAAGGCATTCGTCTGAGGGAGCAGATGTTAGGGAAAAGGAAAGTGTTCCTGTGTTGAGTCTTCACTCGTCTGCCTGTCTGATGGGATATCTGGGACTATCCAGATATCCTGCAGATGTTGAGTGCAGGATATATTTTCATTTTTTTCCAGCAGGTTTTCCACTCAACATGGTTGTTTAGCTGTTTGCATATGGGGCAGGAAGGCCTATAGTATAAGGAGGCAGCTGGAAAATAGTTAGGGAGGGAGAGAGAGATCTCAAAATTGGGAGTTTGTGAAGTCGGGTGGGAGAGGAACTGTCATGTAGTGTAGGAGGCTGGGACAGATTAAGGTGGAGGGCTGATCATGGTCAGGTGTCAGATTGTGATCATGGCTAGATGGTGGGAGTGAAATGATGCTTGAGGGGACGAGGTTGGCACGGGGGGTGGGGGGACGGTGGTGATGGAGATTGCTATTGGGGGTAGATTGTGTCAGCCTGAGGGAAGAAGTTCACTTGTCAACTAGACCCCAACTAGATCATGCTTTAGGTGACTGGAAAATTGAACAGAAACTTAAGAATCTTACATTCTGTTAAACACCCATGTGCATGTCCTTGGTAACTACAAATCTTTGACCTTCCCTTGCTTCTCCTTGGTGCAACCTTTATGATTTCAGCTGAGGTAGAGGTAGGCTTCTTCTATCCCTGCTCTGACTGCTATGATACTCTTTTTAAAAAATATATGTTTATTCAAAATGTTTCCAATAAAATTTTACAAAACACTCCAGAAAGGAAAGAAAATATACAAAAGAGAAATAAAAAGGACATTACGCCAACACACAAAGCAAAACGTAATCCTCTAACCATTAAACTATCAAACAAACTAAGAACAAAAATGGGGCAAACGCCCCTTAAATAAACCAAAACAAGAACCCCCCTCCCCCGCTCCCTGGGTTGCTGCTGCCATTGACCTCCATCTAACGTTCCACGAGAAAGTCTAGGAACGGTTGCCACCGCCTGGAGAACCCCTGCACAGACCCTCGCAAGGCAAACTTTATCTTCTCCAACCTGAGAAACCCCGCCATGTCATTGATCCAAGCCTCCACACTTGGGGGCTTTGCGTCCCTCCACATTAGTAAGATCCTTCTCTGGACTACCAAAGAGGCAAAGGCCAGAACTCTGGCCTCTTTCGGCTCCTGCACTCCCGGCTCGGCCGACACCCCAAATATTGCTATCCCCCAGCTCGGTTTTACCCGAGTATCCAAGACTCTGGGCATAGCCCTTGCGAAGGCCCTCCAAAACCCTTCAAGCGCCGGACACTCCCAGAACATATGGGTGTGATTTGCTGGGCTCCCCGAACACCTCACACACCTGTCCTCTACCCTAAAAAACTTACACACCCTCGCCCCTGTCATATGCGCCCTGTGCACCACTTTAAACTGGATCAGGCTGAGCCTGGCACAAGACGAGGAATTAACCCTACCTAGGGCGACAGACCAGAGGCCCTCATCCACCTCCTCACCCAGCTCCTCCTCCCACTTGCCCTTCAACTCCTCCACCGAGGCTTCCTCTGCCTCCTGCAGCTCCTGGTAAATCGCCGAGACCTTACCCTCTCCGACCCACACACGCGAAATCACCCTGTCCTGTATCCTCCGGGCAGGCAGCAGCGGAAATCCCCCTACCTGCTTCCTCACAAACGCCCTGACCTGCATATACCTGAAGGCATTTCCCGGGGGTAACCCAAATTTCTCCTCCCGCGCCCTCAGACTGGCAAAAGTCACGTCAATGAATTCTGCCTTGCTGCAGGATGTCACCCAGTACCAGGCTGACCTTGATGGGGTTCTGCGGGACATATCCTGCTCTCAGATGGGAATTGGCGAGGCGATGTGGAGCTTATCCCAGTCACAGGTGAATATGGCCGAGGCACTGTAGAAAATGGCCCGGTCACTGGGGGATATGTCCCAGTCACTGAGGAGCATCGCCGAGGGCGTCAACACGATAGTGTGGACTATGGGAAACTGTTAGGGCTGGCAGAGCCAGATGATGCAGGGGCAGCCGGGGCTCAAACCAGCTACCCCTCTGTCCCAAGGTGAACCCCAAGGCCCTATGGGCACTGACCGGGAGTAGGGGGCGCTGAGTGCCAACTTGGGCCCGTACCATGTGGTGGCGAGGGTGGCCGCCAGCACCCCCAAGTTCCACGCCTCTGATGTGGCCGTGTCCCGAGGTCAGCACATGGGACGAGGCTGCACAGCTGTACATGTGCCGCCGCCAAATGAGTCGGGGCCCTCCAGTCCCAGAGCCCCAAGAGGACGCCCACCAGGGGCATCGAAGACCATGGGATGAGCTAAGCAGCTGGCTGCCCCCATCTCAGATGTGCATCCTGGGGAAACACCAAGACGTAGTGCTAGATCTCAGAGGTCCAAGCACGTTGAGCATCACTGAGGGCATCGAGGTAGGGGGTGAGGGGAGTGGGTGGAGGTTGGGGGCCGGGGTTGTTGGGGGTGGGGCACGATCAGGAATGTGGTGTTGTACAGCACATTAAACAACCAATAATGTTGCTCTTTATGTGATGAGGCTCTATTTATGATATGATGTTATGTCCCAACAGCGTCGCCAATACTGTGGGTGTTTCTATTTCTCTTACTGAACCACAAGGCTTTCCCATATATCGGTCAAATAACCAAACAACCAGTTAGTCAGTTTGAGTACAAAGATGGTTTATTTACACACAAGGGTTACTTCGACATGCAAGCACAATATACGACAAGTTAAACTACACCTATCAGCTACAATAATCTATGCTTAACTTCAGGGCAATCGGTGCTGTGCAGATTGATAAGGCCTTTATCTTGATCTCACGTGGCTGGTTTGAAGAAGTGGCTCTGCTGGGGTCATCCGTCAGGTAGCGATCGTTGGTCTTGAACTTGGCTGACTGGTTGTTATGCTGCAGTTGGGCTGGCACAGGTCGGATTCAAAGGAGGCTGGCACAGGCCAGGTCCAAAAGAGGCAGAACACATGGCTGTTTCCCCTTTTATCCCTCTGGGATTTCGCGCTCTTTGGGGCGGTCCTTGACCTTGGACCCAATAGTTCGACAGGGCTTCGATCACTGCCTTCGATTTCGGCCAATAAAGGGGCGGGTGGCCGGGCGGGTCCTTAGCGGTCATTGACCTTGGTGGTTGGGCTCTCTTAGTAAAGGGAGTGGCACCAATCAGTCTGTGTCTGTATCGGTTTCTTGAGTGCAGTCCTATTGTTCTGGGGAACGGGCCATTAAAATGTAAACGAGCGGGGGTTTTGATCAGGTCTAGCTATCTGGGTTGCAAATTTACACAAGCTCTGTATCTGTCTGAGTCCGGGGTTGGACACAATTCCCATGGTCCTTTGCAGGTGGCCATCTCAGATGGCTACATCCCGTCCTCTTGATCCTGAACACGAAGCGTGGTGGATCACACTATTGATCCCTATCCATCCTTGGTGTGCCAATCACCGTTGGCCAAGGCCAAGTTCTACTCTATCCTATCCTATGTTTTGGGGCATTTACCTAATATTTATTAACACATCATACATTAATTAATCTCTAACTGGTCACTATAAAACATTTCACTATTAAACATTTAACTTATCCGTACAGTTGATTTCTAACTAACACTATTGAAGCTACTCTCATGCTGCTGGCGAATATCAAAAAGAACTTATGTACAGTACAAAAATTTTAAAACAGCATTACATTTTTACTTAATCTGGTAAAGTTACAGAGGTACATGGTTTTAATTCTTAGCAGCAGTTAATACATTTTGTTCAGTTTTGTTGAATTCCGAAGAAGGGGGCTTGAACTGTATATATCGAGGACTGGGAGGCTTTTGCTTGACATTTACGGAGTTGAAGTATCTGAATGACACTGCAGATTATTGCAATTACTAGAAGGGCCTCTACTGTGTATGAAAGGGAGTACCATTTGGCAATGTTTTCGCACCAACTGGGGGTTTTGGTGTCTATCTCAATGTGTGGTGTGGTGTCCGGGCTAGGGGTGACCTGTTGTATGGTAGTGTTTGGGGCTGGTACAGTATTGGTTACAAGAGTCCGTTGTGCGCGCAGTTGCAGAAGTCCAGCGATGATCAAAACGCACGTCAGCAGTCCTTGCTTCATCCTGTCTTCTGTCTTCCGTGTATTCCTGGGGGTGCAAGCATAGTATCTGTTTTTATCTTCGGTTAATATCTTGTTTTATTTGTCTTTCTGTCCTTACTCCAATTACCCATTATGATCGTCACCATGTCTGACTCCCTCGGTTTTTTTTTTTGAAATAACGTTTTGAGAGACAAGAAATACCAATTTTTAAAGTACATAGACTCTCGCAGCTTGTGGTCGATGTGGGGAGTGGTATGACAATTTCCTCGACCAGTCTTTTCCTAAATCACAACCATGGGCGGTTGAGGCTTAACTTAACCAGCCGAATTTCAGGGCGGCCAGTTTTATAAAGTTTCTTCGTCCCAGGGTCCAAAGGTAGTTTGCATGTAGCAGCGTGTACAGCAACCAATTGTGTCATATGTGTAAATAGCAGGTGGGGAGCGACCAAAGGGTCGCGGAAGGTAAAGGAAAGAGGGGGTGAGTGTACAGAGCATGGCAAAGGGCATTCTTTTAACCACAATAAAAGAGCAGAGAAGGGGAAACTAAGACCTGCCAAGGACAGTGAAAAGTGTGAAGAACCATTCCAAAGTACTCGAAGTGATGGGAACATGAGGTGCATGTGGGCCGCGGCAGGGCAAGAATGGGTGGAATCCCGGGGTAGGGCGGTGATCAGTGCCGTTGCCCCACCACCCGGGCTTAACTGACCGGATGCATTTGGGGTCATCAGGTAGGGCGGGGATTAGTGCCGTTACTCCCTGCCTGGGTGACCGAAACAAGCGGAAAGAATTTGTAGTCATGTGAGATCCAACAATTATGCTTTTCACGGCCATTGGTCAATAAATTGCGTCGGTGTCCCTGTGAGAAGAGTAACTATGACTGTATCAAGAAATTGGGTGTCAGGCCGACATCAATTAAAACCATGTATTGAGAAATAAAAGAAGAAGGAAAAAGGTGGGTAGGTGCCATCAGAAATTAGGACACCTTAATTCTTAGGCGGTGTCTTTTTCTCATCATCTGGACACCTCAGGGTTCTGTACCAAACAGCGTTGTAAAAGCATTACCGAAATGAGAGTCAGTATCTGAATCATCACCATCTCCCGGTTGCCAGACTCGTGTCTGCCGTTTCTGTGCCATGGCCGCGTGGGCCGTCGGAAAATCTGAATCATTGTGTCTTACCAGTCTACAAGAGTTGTCACGGTGCCAAACATAAGAACATAAGAGTAGGCCATCTGGCCCCTCGAGCCTGCTCCACCATTCAATGAGATCATGGCTGATCTTTTGTGGACTCAGCTCCACTTTCCGGCCCGAACACCATAACCCTTAATCCCTGTATTCTTCAAAAAACTATCTATCTTTATCTTAAAAACATTTAATGAAGGAGCCTCTACTGCTTCACTGGGCAAGGAATTCCATAGATTCACAACCCTTTGGGTGAAGAAGTTCCTCCTAAACTCAGTCCTAAATCTACTTCCCCTTATTTTGAGGCTATGCCCCCTAGTTCTGCTTTCACCCGCCAGTGGAAACAACCTGCCCGCATCTATCCTGTCTATTCCCTTCATAATTTTATATGTTTCTATAAGATCCCCCGCATCCTTCTAAATTCCAACGAGTACAGTCCCAATCTACTCAACCTCTCCTCGTAATCCAACCCCTTCAGCTCTGGGATTAACCTAGTGAATCTCCTCTGCACACCCTCCAGTGCCAGTACGTCCTTTCTCAAGTAAGGAGACCAAAACTGAACACAATACTCCAGGTGTGGCCTCACTAACACCTTATACAATTGCAGCATAACCTCCCTAGTCTTAAACTCCATCCCTCTAGCAATGAAGGACAAAATTCCATTTGCCTTCTTAATCACCTGTTGCACCTGTAAACCAACTTTCTGCGACTCATGCACTAGCACACCCAGGTCTCTCTGCACCGCAGCATGTTTTAATAATTTATCATTTAAATAATAATCCCTTTTTCTGTTATTCCTACCAAAATGGATAATCTCACATTTGTCAACATTGTATTCCATCTGCCAGACCCTAGCCCATTCACTTAGCCTATCCAAATCCCTCTGCAGACTTCCAGTATCCTCTCCACTTTTTGCATTACCACTTATCTTAGTGTCGTCTGCAAACCTGGACACATTGCCCTTGGTCCCCAACTCCAAATCATCGATGTAAATTGTGAACAGTTGTGGGCCCAACACTGAACCCTGAGGGACACCACTAGCTACTGATTGCCAACCAGAGAAACACCCATTAATCCCCACTCTTTGCTTTCTATTAATTAACCAATCCTCTATCCATGCTTCTACTTTACCCTTAATGCCATGCATCTTTATCTTATGCAGCAACCTTTTGTGTGGCACCTTGTCAAAAGCTTTCTGGAAATCCAGATATACCACATCAATTGGCTCCCCATTATCTACCGCACTGGTAATGCCCTCAAAAAATTCCACTAAATTAGTTTGGCACGACCTGCCCTTTTGTGAACCCATGCTGCATCTGACCAATGGGACAATTTTCATCCAGATGCCTCGCTATTTCTTCCTTGATGCTAGATTCCAGCATCTTCCCTACTACCGAAGTTAAGCTAACTGGCCTATAATTACCCGCTTTCTGCTTACCTCCTTTTTTAAACAGTGGTGTCACGTTTGCTAATTTCAAATCCGCCGGGACCACCCCAGAGTCTAGTGAATTTTGGTAAATTATCACTAGTGCATTTGCAATTTCCCTAGCCATCTCTTTTAGCACTCTGGGATGCATTCCATGAGGGCCAGGAGACTTGTCTACCTTTTGCCCCATTAGCTTGCCCATCACTACTTCCTTTGTGATAACAATCATCTCAAGGTCCTCAGCTGTCATAGCCTCATTTCCATCAGTCACAGGCATGTTATTTGTGTCTTCCACTGTGAAGACCAACCCAAAAAACCTGTTCAGTTCCTCAGCCATTTCCTCATCTCCCATTATTAAATCTCCCTTCTCATCCTCTAAAGGACCAATATTTACCTTCACCACTCTTTTTTGTTTTATATATTTGTAGAAACTTTTACTGTCTGTTTTTATATTCTGAGCAAGTTTACTCTCATAATCTATCTTGCTCTTTATAGCTTTTTTAATAGCTTTCTGTTGCCCCCTAAATATTTCCCAGTCCTCTAGTCTCCCACTAATTTTTGCCACTTTGTATGCTTTTTCCTTCAATTTGATACTCTCCCTCATTTCCTTCGATATCCACGGTCGATTTTCCCTCTTTCTACCGTCCATCCTTTTCGTTGGTATAAACCTTTGCTGAGCACTGTGAAAAATCGCTTGGAAGGTTCTCCAATGTTCCTCAACTGTTTCACCATAAAGTCTTTGCTCCCAGTCTACCTCAGCTAGTTCTTCTCTCATCCCATTGTAATCTCCTTTGTTTAAGCACAAAACACTAGTGTTTGATTTTACCTTCTCACCCTCCATCTGTATTTTAAATTCCACCATATTATGGTCACTCCTTCTGAGAGGATCCCTAACTATGAGATCATTAATCAATCCTGTCTCATTAAACAGATCTAGGACCGCTTGTTCCCTCATAGGTTCCATTACATACTGTTCTAGGAAACTATCGCAGATACATTCTATAAACTCTTCCTCAAGGCTGCCTTGTCCGACCTGGTTAAACCAATCGGCATGTAGATTAAAATCCCCCATGATAACTGCTGTACCATTTCTACATGCATCTGTTATTTCTTTGTTTATTGCCTGCCCCACCATAATGTTACTATTTGGTGGCCTATAGACTACTCCTATCAGTGACTTTTTCGCCTTACTATTCCTGATTTCCACCCAAATGGATTCAACCTTATCCTCCATAGCACCGATGTCATCCCTTACTATTGCTCGGATGTCATCCTTAAATAACAGAGCTACACCACCTCCTTTACCATCCACTCAGTCCTTGCAAATAGTTTGATACCCTTGGATATTTAACTCCCAGTTGTGACCATCCTTTAACCATGTTTCAGTCATGGCCACTAAATCATAGTCATTACGATGATTTGTGCCATCAACTCATTTAAAAAATAAAAAAAAAATTTTAATTCTCCTTTTTCACATTTTCTCCCACATTTACATCCATCAACAATAAACAATAATCAGCAAGATATGTCAGTCCCCATAATAACAACGATCCCATCTACCCACCAACCCCCAAACCTCAACCCGCATGTTTACATAAACAAATGACAAAAAGGAATCAGGGATTACCCGTAGTCACCCTTAATCTTACACAGCTCCCCCCCCCCCCCGCCCCAGGTCTCCAGCTCCTCCCGTCCACTGCCTCTTGTAAAACTCCTCCCCCCAACCTCGGTTCCTTCCCCCCAACTTTCCACCCCGGCTAGACCACTCGGACCCTGTTCTGCCAGGCTCCGATGGCCGCAGCCCCTCCCCCACCTCACTCCCATTCACTGGCCGGCTTAAACCGGCCAGCGTGGAGGCCCCCGCCCGGGTCCCTTTCCCACTTGCCCGGCCCTAGGAAAGCCCAAAGATCCCCTTTTAGCACACAAACCCCGCATATCCACCTACACCCCAAAGAACCCTCATTTCGAGTGAAAGTCCCGTCCCTTCCCTTGTCCAAATATATACCACATTGGCTCCTTTAGTCTCTACACCCACGTGCAGTGATACAAAAAAGAAGAAAATACAGTCATGAGGTTACATCGGCACATGGCCATGCCTCAATTTGTCAGTTCTGCCACAGTCCTTCTGCCTTCGCAAACTCCTCCGCTGCTTCCTCCGTTCCAAAATAAAAGTCCCTGAGCTTGTAAGTCACCCTCAGCTTCGCTGGATATACAATGCTGCACCGCACCTTGCTAATGTGCAGTGCCCTCTTCACCCGGTTGAAGGCAGCCCGCCTCCTCACCAGCTCCACCGTAAAGTCCTGGGTACCAGCTCCAGCCCACTGCACCACCCGCTTCTGCTTGGCCCAGCTCAGGACCTTCTCCTTCACACTGTACCTACGGAAGCACAGAGTCACTGCCCTTGGCGGCTCACTCGCCTTTGGTAAAGGCCTCCACGACCGATTAGCCCGATCCAGTTCATATCAGGAGGGATCCTCCCCCTCCCCCAATAGTTTTGCCAACATCACGGCAAAATACTCCGTCGACTTCGGTCCTTCAACTCCTCCGGGCAGCCCCACAAACCTCAAATTCTGTCGCCTGGATCTGTTTTCCAGGTCTTCCATTTTTCCTCGCAGATCCTTGTTAGTATCCATCACCTTCCGCATCTCTTTCCCCATTGAGGCAAGTTGATCACCGTGCTGCAATAACGTCTCCTCCACTTCCTTCAGCGCCTCCCCTTGCTCTCGCACCTCCGCCACTGCGCTCGCCACCTCTGTCCTCACCGGGGAAACCGCCTCCTCCACCAGCACACTCAAAACCTCCCTCATCTCCTTCCTCACTGTCTCCATGCATTTCGCAATCTGCGCCAACTGCTTTTCAAATTCCGCAGCCATCACCTTAGTTATTTCTTCAGCCGTACGCAGTGCCGCCTTCCCTGGTGCTCCAGCCTCCATTTTCCTTGGTGACCCCGCGGTGACCTTTCCACTCCCCGACGGACCTTCAGCTGTTTTTTTTCCGGCCGTTTTCTTGCTCACCCTCGACATTTTTCTTTGTTCTTTTTTTCCTCCTGTGTCTTCACTGTGCCTTCTCCGTGCCTTCTCCCTGCTTCTGCCGCCTCTGTGGACCCCGGGACCGGGCTTAAAGCCCCGAAAATGCCGTTGCCGAACGGGAGCTCTCCATTGTACGGCCACCTCCCGCCCGCCGTCACCGGAAGTCGCCATCAACTCATTTACGTTATTCCGAATACTACGAGCATTCAGGTAAAGTACACTTATGTTGGCTTTTATACCTCTGTTTTCAATCTTAACACCTTGATCAGTAACCTCTCCTAAGTTATTTTTCCTCTTAACGTTTCTCCTCATTTTCTTTGTCGTTGAACCCATATCTTCATGTAACAACCTGCCGCGTCGCTTTCCCGTTGTTTTTACTTCCCGTTTTATTCCTTTCAGTATTACTGGGCCTATTCACTGAGCTCCCCTCAGTCATTGTACCTTGTACTGTCGCCCTTTTAGATTTTTGACTATGGCTTCTCTGCCTTACACTTTCCCCCTTACTGCCTTTTGTTTCTGCCCTTGTTTTACTGCCTTCCGACTTCCTGCATCATTTCCCATCCCCCCTGCCATATTAGTTTAAACACTCCCCAACCGCTCTAGCAAACACCCTCCTGACATCATTTCCAGTGCTGCCCAGTGTAACCCATCCAGTTTGTACAGGTCCCACCTCCCCCAGAACCGGTCCCAATGCCCCAGGAATCTGAAACCCTCCCCCTGACCCCATCCCTTCAGCCACGTATTCATCCTATATATCCTGTCATTTCTACTCTGACTAGCACGTGGCACCGGTAGTAATCTTGAGATTACTACCTTCGAGGTCCGGTTTCTTAACTTCCTTCCTAGCTCCCTGTATTCTGCTTTTAGGACCTCATCCCTTTTTTTACCTATGTCGTTTGTACCGATGTGTACCACGACCACTGGCTGTTCACCCTCCCCCTCCAGAATGTCCTGTACCTGCTCTGAGACATCCTTGACCCGAGCACCAGGGAGGCACCATACCATCCTGGAGTCTCGTTTGCAGCCACAGAAACGCCTGTCTATTCCCCTTACAATTGAATTCCCTGTAACTATTGCACTGTCACACTTATCACCCCTCCCATCTGCAGCAGAACCAACCGTGGCACCACAAGTTTGGCTGTTGCTGTTTTCCCCTAAGAGGCCATTCCCCTCAACAGTATCCAAAGCGGTATATCTGTTCTGCAGGGGAATGGCCACAGGATATCCTGCACTACCTGCCTCGCTCTCTTGCTCTGTCTGGTGGTCACCCATTCCCTTCCTGCCTGTGGAGCCTGAGCCTGCGGTGTGACCACCTCTCTATACGTGCTATCCACGATGCTCTCCGACTCGCGGATGCTCCACAGTGTCTCCAGCCGCCGCTCCAGCTCTGAAATTCGAACTTCCAGGAGCTGTAACTGGAGACACTTCCTGCACACATGCTGACCCTGGGGACTGGAACTGTCCCCAGCCTGCCACATGGAGCAAGAGGAGCAGACCACGCCTTGGTCTGTGGGAGTGTATGTCTGCGGGCGTTGGGAAAGAATCTGGGTGTTGCACTACATATGTTGTGGCTGAGAGTTCTGCCGCTTGTGAACCCAGGTGGCCGGGCAATTTTAAAGAGATTTCTTCTAATATGCGTCCCTGCGCGTCTTCTACATAAATTCCACAACCAGTTATTCTCTTTCCATTTTCTATCATGGAGGAACCGTTTACATAAATCTTTAAAGCGTTGCCTGTGGTCTGGGAATCCTGTGTTTTACTGCCTGCATGTGGGTGTAGTGACCTTGGAATAAAGGGTCCTGTGTGGTGTTGGGCTACTATGATCTGGCACTCATGTGGGGTCCCTGCATACTGAAGATTGTCAGCCAGAAATGTGTGGGTCTTGGTACGTTTGACTGTAATGTCCCTTCCTTGTAACAGCAGTGTCCAGCGAGCTCCTCTGATTTGGCTGCCTGAACCGTACTTTAATCTACCATCTAACAAGAGTTGCGTTAGGATGTGCTCGGTTAAGATCGTTACTGGGTTAAGGCCTGTGATGTACGCGAAATACTGTACTGCTCAAAAGACTGCGGGCAAGTGCCGTTTGCAGGCTGCGAATCCTTGCTCTACGGGGTCCAAAACTCGTGAGGCATAGCGATCATGTTGTTTTTGCAGGAGTACTGCTGATAGGGTTCGGTTGGTGGTTGCTACTTCTATGGCATAGGGCGAGTGTGGGTCTGGAACTTGCAAAGCGGGGGCTGTGCCTAGGGCGCGTTTTAATTCATCGATGGCGTCTGTGTGCTGCAGAAGACATTCCCATGGGGCGTTTTTTTTAAGGAGTTCTGAGAGTGGGGCTGCTTTTGTGGAAAAAACATCTATATGGTTCCTACAATATCCTACTAAACCTAGGAATGACCGGAATGCAGTGACATTGTAGGGCAGGGGCAAATTAACGATTGATTTGATTCGTTTGTGTTCAATTTCTCTCTTCCCATGGTTATACTGGTGCCTAAGTAAAGGACCTTTTCTTTTAAGATCTAGGCTTTTTTGGGGTTGACCTTGCATCCAATGGATTGCAAAGGACCTAGTAATTCCGAAAGGAGCTTTACATGCTCTTCTTTTGTGTCCGTCTGTAGGAGTCCACATACTGTATAAGGCATTCGGGCCGGGAAAATTTGGAAAGCCCGTTGGCCAGTTGTCGGTGGAAAATAGAGGGGGAGTTGTGGAATCCTTGTGGGAGGCATGTCCACGTGTACTGCTGCCCTTGAAATGTAAACGTGAACTTATACTGACAGGCTGACAGGCCTTGTATAACGGGATGGACCAAAAGCGATTGCTGATGTCCAGCACTGTGAAGTACTTTGCCTGTACTCCCTGCTTGAGCATGACCTCGGGACTCGTGGCAACGATGGGGGCTGCTAAAGGGATTACCTTGTTAAGTTCTCGGTAGTCGATCGTTAATTGCCATGAACCATCGGGCTTTTTCATGGGCCAAATTGGGGCATTATTTGTTGACGCTATGAGCCGAATAACTCCTTGGTCTAATGTTCATAAACAGTGAATAACTTTTGATATTTCACCCTCGGCTTGCTATGGGAAACTGTATTGCTTCTGTGGTTTTGGATCAGGACCTGAAATTGTGACCGTACCTGGGATCTTCCCACAATCGTGTTTGTGTTGTGTGAATGAAGCTTTGTGTTTCACTAGGGCCTCTCTAATCGTCTGGTCTGCACTAATTGTTTGCGGATTAAACCAATAGTCTCCTACTGAGCAAATCCTATGTTCATAATCCCCTACTGTGAACGTAGCGGGGGCCCTAGCTGCTTTGGCCATTCGCCAGACACATTTGTTCACTGGGTCAAAGGAAAGATTATGGGAGCTCATAAAATCGATGCCCAGAATGTGTTCGGCTGTTTGGGGTAAGTCGACTAAAACGACAGGGTGTCTGGTGCTTTTGTTCCCTCTCTGGATGGGTACGGGAGCTGTGATGTATCCTTGCTGTACGTGGCCAGTAAATCCTCTAAGGTCATGGCACTCTTGCTGCTAACCCCCCATCACAATCTCCAGCCATGTTCTTGATCTCTGTGGCTGGCTTCTTCCTTCCGACAGCAGGAGGAGCGTGTCCCTGTGGATCCTTACAGAACGCATCATCAGCTTTAGGGGGGGCAACTGTGAATTGAGAATACAGCATTTCCACATGGAAAATCCATTGGTACAATTTCTTCTTCTGTTCGAACACATGTCATCTTTGCAGTGCCCCTTTAAATAATTTAGCTGAAGTATACTCATCACAGTCACTCGCGCTGGTTGGTAAGAAAACCCAGAAATCAGATGGTGATGAATGTCTTTGTAAAAAGCCACTGACAAACACGCTGGAGGAACCCCCAGGTTCCCTGCATGTTACTAGGCTCATAAGATCATCGGATCATTAGAAATAATTCCTCTGCTCCCAGTATCCAGATAAATTAAAATTCCAGCTGGTGTCAGCGCATCAGCTGGGAAACTCACCTGTGAAATTCCGCTGAAGCCTGTGGGTTAAAATAACTCTGGCCTGTTTCTAATGCAGCTGGCGGGTCTCAATGCAGCATGCCACCCACTGGCCTAAAACCTGCTCCGCATTAAAATCATCGTCTCTATTTTTCAGCAACTCTTACAAATTCCTTATGCATGTGAAAACTATCAATCCTTTATAAAATCTGGGATCGATAGAGCTTAAAAACAATTTTCAATAGAATTATCTCTCAGTTGTTTGGAAATGTCAATCAACAAGTGGGAAAGGTTATGTTTTGCCTGCAAACAAATTCACCTCGGACAGATCACAGTGAATCTATTACCATATGGCGGGGAAGATTAATGAATTCTGGCAGTTCCAGCCTAGTCATGAACAGGTAGAAAAACCTACTATATTTGACAGACATTGTTGTGAGAGGTGGTTTTAAGGTGAAGTTAGGATAGCAAAAACCTTTGATGGGAACAAAATAGTGTGAGGAAGAAAATCTCAGACAAATATTATACTAATGCTGACATTTTACAGCTAGAAACTATATTTCCCAGGTACCTTAAGTATTTCTACTAGCATGCGACATACTTGATGTGAAAATGAGCTGTGTAAGCCAAAAGCTAAAATAGCTAGCACCTGTCATCGAACCTTTCAGGCCTCATGGTAATGTTTGCATTAACAGAGTAGGGAGCACTATGAACATACTGGAGATAATATTGACTTTATGTGATAGTGTAAAAAGATTGATAAAAATCCATAGCACATTTTACATCTCGCCTGATCCTATTTCCATTGGAATTACTTGTTTGCCATGATATTATTCACAACAGAGCTGTTTTGAACATTTGAAAAGTGGTTTCTAGAATCTGGAGATATTTAAATGCTAGGCATTGTGAAAATAGTTCAATGTAAAGAGCATATTCATATCCTTAATCAATGTTTAGGCTGTTAACTAGGCATCTTCAGAAACATATGGCAGTATGTAAAATTAACACTCGAGGGTGGCTGGATTTTCAGCCGGATCACAGAAGAAGCAAAATTAAGTGTTCATGGTTCTGAGTTAGTTACCTTTGCTTTTTCCAATTCAATTTGTAGATTAAAATTAGTTGTATTTGACAGCAATGAGATATTTGTTTTGCTCTCAAACCAGGACTTGCCTCTACTGACACCAATCAGTGCTGACCTAGCTATTTATTAATCGTGCTTTAGTCATGTAACTTCAGTGTAACAAGAGAGTAGTACTCTGGAGAGGCTTGGAAAATCGGAAACACAGACTCTTAAAAACCATGATTGGCCGAATATTGCAGCAGCAGGCTCAGGGTCTGCAGGAGAATGTTTGGCACAGTGATCTGACTGACAATAAGCTGTGATGAGTGGTTCATGTGTAATTTGTGGTACTTTAAAGCATTTTTAACTGGAGGACATGACCTTCATGCACTGCTAAATGAGATGTACGAAAGGAATCCTCAGCAGTGGGCTGGGATCTAGCGGAACTTCCTCTACCTCTATGGAAATGCTTGTGGCAGCTCTTGTGGCTGTAGGTACCTGAGTAGACAACTCCATACCAGCTTTCAGGCCTTGGTTGCCATCTCTCAGGATTTAATAGCTGTCATTGGAGCAGCCAGTCTGCTGATCCGTGTGGGCAGAGAGCCCATGGAATGGTTGTTTCTCATAGAAACAGTATATACCAGGCATTTGACTTTATCCCCCAGAGCACCACACAAGTGTCATGTAAGGGGCATACCAGACAGTCGAAAGAACAACTTTAGAAGTGCTGCTCCCTCTCAAGTGCAAGCTGACATAAAATTAAAGTCACTTCAGTTCCATGAGTCATTTGTATGACAGTTACCAGCCATATTTTACAATACTACTGATCAATTTGCATGCAAGAGAACTACTTGAAAAAGAAATGTATGTTTGGCTACTAAGGAGAAAGAATGATGTAACACAAGAGGAGATTGGCTTTTAATTACCATGTATTACTATGTTGTGCACAACTTCTGAAGGAGATTATTATCATATATAGAAAAAGCGTCCTTTTATGCTGATATTCTATTAGATTATTAATGTTGTGTTCAATTGTTCGGAGTTTAAATATGTGAGGATGATAACTGGTTTATGCTCACTATGTTTGATTAGTTAAGCCTGGGTGATGATTCAGGGAAAAATAAACAATCTGTACAAAGAGCAGTAAGCTAGAGCTGTACGCGTGGAGTAGACATTTTAAATGCATTGTGAATAAAACCTGTCACACGCTTAGAAACTAGTGTAATCTCTGCTAATGTTGCAACCCTGTCACAATGAAGTGCATGCTCTAGTTGTCAGTGAGAGTAGCTGTTACTAACTGGGGAAAGGTTAGGGCATTATTCTTAAGTCTATACAAGACCTGGGGCGGGATACTCTGACCCCCCCCCCCCCCCCCCCCCCCCCGGGCCGGGTCGGAGAATCGCCGGGGGTCGGCGTGAATCCCGCCCCCACCGTTCTCCAAATTCTCTGGCCCCCCAAAAAACCGGCCCGGCGTGAGTCGTGCCGCCCGCCTCGGAGAATGGCGGGGTCCGGCGTGACTCAATGGGCCCCGGGTTGCCCGAATTCTCTGGCCCGCGATGGGCCGAAGTCCCGCCCGTCATTTGCCAGTCCCGCCGGCGTAAATTGGAGTAGGTCCTTACCGGCGGGACCTGGTGGCACGGGCGGCCTCCGGGGTTCTTGGGGGAGCGCTGGGGGATCTTGGCCCCGGGAGGTGCCCCCACAGTGGCCTGGCCCGCGATCAGGGCCCACCGATCCGTGGGCGGGCATGTGCCTTGGGGGCAGTCTATCCTTCCGCACCGGAGGCTGTACCGGTCCGCCATTCCCGGTGCGGAAACGAAGCCCTCTGAGCATGCGCGGGGATGACGCCTGCACATGCTGGCACTCCCGCGCATGTGCCAACTCGCGCCGGCCGGCAGAGGCTCTTTGGCGCTGGTTGGCATGGTGCAAAGCCCCTTTCCCGTCGGCCGGCGGGGCGCAAACCACTCCAGGGCGGGCCTAGCCCCTGAAGGTGTGGAGAATTCCGCACCTTTGGGGCGGCCCGACGCCAGAGTGGTTGACGCCACTCCGTCCCGCCGGAGTTGCCGACCCCGCCGATTGCAGAAGAATCCCGCCCCTGGTCTCCACCTGTGTGGGGGAACAAAGAGGAAGTCCTGTTTCCTGAGTTTTGTGAATAAATCTTTGTTAAGGAAAGCCTGGTTCCAACTTCCTCCTTTACTTTGTGAATGAGCAGCGCTTCAAAACAATCTCTTCACAAATCTGAGATATAAAACATACAGCAAAATAGCAACAAATCTAACAACTCCTACATCTTTGCTTTCTTCGTCGGAAGAACCATCCATGCCCTATAATCAATGGATTTTGTTGTTGAGGACCCACTTGCGCCCCAAAGGGATGGAAAGTCCAAATGTGGTAGTGATCTGCAAGAAGGTGATACTCGTACCAGAATGTCAGTAAATATTCGAGCAGCTCATGGAAGACATGTCCATGTTTCATACGGCGATAAGTGTTCTTGAAAAATATCCCTGACCAAAGAAAAGTATGATGATTGAAGGATATATATTCTGGCAGAGATGCCAAGGAAATGGTGAATGCAATAAACAGTACATGATAGAATTGCAGCAATTGGTTTCTGCATGTAAATTACAACACTGACCAACAAGTTCATTTGTGACCAATTGAAAAGTCTTCAATTCCATGAATTAAGGAATGTCTCCTCATGGACAATGATGATTTAACCTTGGAATGAGACATATGGGGCTGGGTTCTCCCAAAATGGGGCTATGTCCCCACGCTGGCATAAAAACACAGGCGTTGCACTCCCGGGTTTCCTGAAAAATATACAAGCCAATTCACTTACCTGCAGGGGGCTAGTAGGGACCCGGAGTGCTTCATGCAGCTTAGGCTGCGGATACAGGCCCCTGCACTTCCAGTTTCGAGTCCTCGCATGAGCATGACGGCGGCCTCCAGTGGCCGCGCCAGGTGCCATGGCGAACTCGGACCGCGGAGGCATCTGGAAGATGTAGGCCCCCCCGATGGGCAGCGTGCCTGAGGATCCATCCAGCCCGATCTCTCCCCCGGCCGCCCATAATGTCCCTCCTGGTGCCCGTTTCCCCCATCCCCGCACCAGGGCGGTTGCGGACTGAGTCCACAGCCGCCACGCGAGCATCCCGACCGGCCATACCATGTTAGTTCCACGCCGTCGTGAACTCGGCTGGTCGGGAGAGGAGTGTACCGCTGGCTGGGCCTCTGGCAATGCTCCCCCACCCGCACAGAATAATTTGCGAACGGGCGGATAGTCGGGGCCCAGAGAATCGCCAGGCCGGCGCCGGGCCTGATTTCGTCGGGAAAATTGATTCTCCGCCCCCGCGCGGGCCAAACGCGATTTCGGCACGGGGCTGCGGAGAATCCAACCCATGATCTTGGCAGTCCAAATCGAATCTGCAATGTTCAAAATGCATCCCCAGACTCAGGGTTACAGACGCAGCTTGTCCAATCAACTCCAATATAAACGTTATTGGCAAAGACACCTCAGCAGTCTCATCACCATCACTGTCAGATACCTTCAGCACTGTGCCTAAATTGTGGATGTACTGCTGGCGAATCAAGAAACCCAGTCGAGGCCAGTGTGAAACTTATTTGCATTCCGCTAATGGGATGCAGGTGAAGGTCTGACTGGAATCTCCTCGGTGCCAGCTGGAAAATACACCGGTGTGAAACACATCTGGAACAGAGTGGCGTGCAGATGCTGGGAATCACCAGAACAAGGGGGCTGCCTCCGGTGTTCAGAAAGGAGGTCAATAGAAACCCTGGACCCTCACAGCAATGGTTGGGGGGAGCATCTAAAGTTGGAACTTCCAGATTTGGTGTCCTGGAGGTGGTCCATCTTCCAACCCCAGAGTGGTCCAAGATACCCATCTTAATTTTCAGGAGGTCCACCTTCTTTCTTCAATAGTGGGTCAATGATGTTGGGTGCCTTTTCAATATGGTGCCCGGATAGGACAGTAGAGTACGTACCATCTGGCCTGCCCTGCTGCAGAATATGGCGCAAAGCACCCAGTTGCATAACTAATGAGGTTGGGGTCAGAAGATTTGTTGTGTTTTTCCACTGGCCTCTGCAGCGGGAAGCACTCTATGGTCCTGCCCCTGCCAGAGGACTTAGTCCATCTATGCTACACCATCAGCTATGGAGGCAGATCACATCCAGAGAAATTCTGAGGGTATAGACACGGAAGCGGGAGATAGTATCGGAGCTGGGGAAGATTAACGAGGTGTTCAGGGAGTACTATGAGAAATTGTATAGGGCCGATCCGGGTGGTGAGGAAGGGTATATGGGGCGTTTCTTTGGATGAGCTGGAATTCCAGTGGCTGGATGAGAAGAGGAGGCAGATGCTGTAGGAGCCACGAGGGCTGAGGGAGGTGATCGATAGCATAAAAGTCATGAAGTCGGGGAAGGCCCAGGGGGCCGGACGGCTAACCAGCAAAGTTAGACCATAAGACCATAAGACATAGGAGCGGAAGTAAGGCCATGCGGCCCATCGAGTCCACTCCACCATTCAATCATGGCTGATTTCAACTCCATTTACCCGCTCTCTCTCCATAGCCCTTATTTCCTCGAGAAATCAAGAATTTATCAACTTCTGTCTTAAAGACACTCAACGTCCCGGCCTCCACCGCCCTCTGTTGCAATGAATTCCACAGACCCACCACTCTCTGGCTGAAGATATTTCTCCTCATCTCTGTTCTAAAGTGACTCCCTTTTATTCTAAGGCTGTGCCCCCAGGTCCTAGTCTCCCCTGCTAATGGAAACAACTTCCCTACGTCTACTCTATCTAAGCCATTCATTATCTTGTAAGTTTCTATTAGATCTCCCCTCAACAAGTGAACAAGTTATAAGGAGTTTGCAACCGAGTTGGCACTACATTTATTGGGGATGTATAGCGAGGCGCTGGAGAAAGGGGAATTGCCGGAGACACTGATCCAGGAGTTGATCACGCTAATCCCGAATAAGGGGAAGAACCTGTTGGAGTGTGGGTCAGACATGCCCGTATCATTGATAAGCACGGATGTGAAAGTTAATGGCGGGAGGATGGACGGATGTGTTGCGCAGAGGACTAAACGGTGAAGGGCAGGTAACATTCCAGTAACATTAGGTGGTTATTAAATGTGAGCCTGACCCTGCCAAAGGGACGGGTACTGGAGGTGGTGCTTCCTCTGGACGCGGAGAAGGCTTTTGACTGGGTGGAGTGGCAGTACCTGTTTGAAGTTTTGGGTTTGGACCAAGGCTTGTGGTGTGGTGCGTCTACTGTACATGGCCCCAGTGGCGAGTGTATGGACAAACAGGATGAATTCCTGGGAACGGGTGGGAATGTGGAGCTGAGTCCACAAAAGATCAGCCATGATCTCATTGAATGGCAGAGCAGGCTCTGTAGTGATCTGCATATCTGTGAATCTTTACAAGGGGTCAATGTAGATGCACTACAACTAAGCAATCACTAGAGGGAGTACGGGAGATGTATACGTACAGACAGACAGGAAGTCAGAGGACTCTTCACAGGAATGGCAGCTGGTGAGCAGGACACAGACAGGCAGCTCAGATGTAACATAGTATAAGCGCTGGAGAGAGAACAAACTCATACAAATAAAGCATCTACTTCAACTGTAAGACTACGAGCTTGAATAACACATGGCACCAGGACACTTCAGAACGCTTACTCTAAGATTACATAAGATGCAGACACAGAAAGATCAAAATGACAAGAAAACTTGTACCGGAAATTCAACGTGGGGAGACTTCGCTTATTCAATGAAACTTGTTGGAACTCCACCGCAGCTGAAAACAACTGGTTATTTAAGTCATAGATGGAAACGTTTTAAACACATGTTCGAAATATATATCATAGCTAATGATTTGAGCACGGCATCAGAAGAAATGAAAATAGCACTGCTCCTAGTAGGACATGAAGCTAGAGAAATCTATAATGGCTTTAAATACTTGAAAGGTGAAGACAACGCTAAATTAGAAGCAATACTGAACAAATTTGAAGATCACTGTAACACCAGTAACAATGCTGCTTTAAGCATTCAATGCTTGGAGACCAAATTGCACAGGGAATGAGTGGTGCGAAACTCAAACAATCATTACCAGAACAGAAAGGTTTAACGCTAGAAATTGCGATTGAAAAGTGCAGGTTGCCAAAAAAAAACCATTAAGTCCTTACCTAGAAAGAACACCAAAAAAGTTCTACTCCAAGGGTCTAAAGCAGTTAAAATGGCGCCTGAGCACATTTTAAACTGCCCGGGGAACAAAAGACGCAAATCTGGGTCTGTGCAGACGCAGGAAACAGAAGCCACGCATGCGCAGTCGCAAATAGCCGTTTTGGACTCAGATCATTCTGATGCGCAATTGAACAAAGAAGTTTTGGGCACAGATCATTCTGCGCATTCGCAAGTCGCGCATGTGCAGTTTAACGAAAAGACCGCACAGTTCGACGACGGAACTGCGGATACGCAAAGCGCACATGCGCAGTTGGCCAAAAAGAGCACACAGTTCAAAGATCGCGCATGCGCAGTTTACGAAAAAGCGCACAGTGAAGGAAAATCGATTTGTGCATGCGCAATCGATTCCTACGCTTTACGTCACGAGCGTCATGACGTCAGAAGACTCAGACCACGCCCACTTATAGGGAAGATGCCTGAAAATCACAAACAAGACTCTTAAAGGCACAAAACCAACAAATTTAACCTCAAAAGGCACAACATTGCCTGAACTTCTACAAGCAGCTGAAAATAAATTTTGCAGCACCCTGGAACAAGCAGTTTGCACCACCAAAAGTGAAGAGCACAATAACAAATCCGAAACCAAAGAAGATGATTTGTTCACTGAAAATGAAGAGCACAATAACAACTCCGAAATAAAAAGAGATGATTTGTTTATCGAAAAATACTACTCCGGCATGGCTGAGTTATTCGGATATGCTAATCATAGCATCAGCAACACAGTTGAAAAGCTCAATATGACTCTACTCATGGTAGATGAATCCAATACCATGATGCAATGGCAGATCGTCGATACATTGGATGACAGCAACCTGTCAAATACCCAAGAAAACAACGACGCCACACAGCGAGTACTGACCGACTCCTTGAGAGAGCACAGATCGACTCCACAGAGAGAACACTGCACGACTCCACACAAAGAGCGATGAAAGACTCCACAGAGAGAGCGATGAAAGACTCCACAGAGAGAGCGATGAAAGACTCCACAGAGAGAGTGATGCAAGCCTCCACAGAGAGCTCGTTGACAGACTCCAAAATGGAAGCAATGAAAGACTCCATAGCGAACGCCATGCATGATCAAGTCCATGAAGTTCTATCCACCTTATTTGAGCAACCAGAAACAGACTATGAAAGTCTACCAAGCTCACGTGAACAACAAGAAGACAATGTAAGTCTACCCACTGTATGTGACAACAGTGACAATGTGATCACAATCGACATACAAGATGCGCAAGATCACAGCAAGACTGACAGATCTCAGCTTGTCTGTACAGAAGCACTCAATAATCAGAGTAGAGCTACTCATGAGTCCAGTGAGACCACGTCAATTAAAACCTCATCTACTCTAAACTACCCACAAGAAAATGGAATCTTGAAGATTTTGACTCCAGAAGAGGAGCACCAAGAAACCAAAGATGATTCAAATGAACCACAAATGACTCCAGAAGAGGAGCACCAAGGAAGCAAAGAAGAGGAATCAAATCCACCACAAATGATTGATGTCATCAAGATCAATGCAACATCAGATCATTCTCACAATCCTCAAGCAGAAAAGCTCAATGAAATATCAGATACCACAAAGGACACTGACACCAATAACTTTGAGAATGACTCAAATTATCCACATGGAACAGTCATTGAGCGCAACAAGAACGAAAAAAACAACAATAAGCACACAAGCACAACAACAAAAACTACAAGCACAACGACAAAAACAACAAAAAACAGAAACAACAAGTACGACAAAAACAAGAACAAGAACGACAACAAAACAACAAAGACAGAAACGACAGAAACAACAATAACGAAACAACGACCTCAACATGGTACAACTCTGCACATGAAGGACAATGCAACAGCACACTCCAAAACAATGACAAGAATACAAACATACCAAGCATGACAACGAATCTCACGAATTCACATTTGCTCTGGAACAAACAAGCACACCAGCTTTCAAGGCAGATGACACACTAAATCGATACCACAAGCACAGAAAAAAGTCCACGTCAGTCAACATCAGTGGTTCGACCATTCAAACACCTCGTGATGACTTGTTGGTTACTTCAAAACAAGAACACTGACGGCATTCACAGAAATTACAATGTCAACATCACCACGTCAACAACAGAAGAAACAAAAATCTCAACCGAACAAATTCATAACTTTTGGACTCATAAATGTTTTTATTAAGATTGGACTCATAAATATTAATTGGCTTTGTATGATAACCAATATCGTCACCACTTGTACAGATATACAGATCATAATTAATCTTAACTGTTTTGTACAATTTTCTTTAACACTGTACAGAAAAAATGTAAAAGAAAAAAGGGAGGATGTAGTGATCTGTATATCTGTGTATATATACAAGGGGTCAATGTAGAAGCACTGCAACTAAGCAATCACTAGAGGGAGACGGGAGATGTATAAATACAGACAGACAGGAAGTTAGAAGACTCTTCACAGGAACGGCAGCTGGTGAGCAGGACACAGACAGGCAGCTCAGATGTAACATAGTATAAGCGCTGGAGAGAGAACAAACTCACACAAATAAAGCATCTACTTCAACTGTAAGACTACAACCTTTATTCAGGCACCAGGAATAACACAGGCTCGAAGGGCAGATGGCCTACTCCTGCTCTTAGTTCTTATGTTCTTATGTTATGTTCACGGAGCTTCGGGTTGCATAGGGGAACTAGGCAGGGGTGCCCGCTGTCGCCAGTGCTGTTCACACTGGCAATTGAGCCCTAGGCGATGGCCCTTAGGGGGTCAGTGGAGTGGCAGGGGATTGTGAGGGGCAGTTGGGAACACCGGGTGTCGCTGTATGCAGACAACCTGCTGTTGTTCGTATCGGACCCATTAAAGAGTATGGGGAGAATTATGGACATACTAGAGAGATTCAGGGCCTTCTCAGGCTATAAGCTCAATGTCGGAAAGAATGAGGTGTTCCGGTGAATGCGGCGGGTCAGGGAGCCAAGCTTGGGGTGTTGCCATTTAGGGTAGCCAAGGGCAGGTTTAGGCATTTGGGGGTTCAGGTGATGGGGGAGTGGGCGATAATGGACAAATGGAACCTGAAAATGTTGGTGGAGGAGATTAGGGAGGACTTTAGGAGATGGGATACGTTATACCTGACACTGGCGAGGAGGGTCCAGAATGGTAAAAATGAACGTTCTGCCAAGGTTCCTGTTTGTATTCCAAACCCTCCCAATCTTCATTCCAAGGGATTTTTCCGGAAACTGGATGTAGTGATTTCGGAGTTTATGTAGGCGGTGAAGGTATCTAGGGTGAAGAGGGCCCTGCTACAGAGGCAGAGGCAGAAAGGGGGTTGGCGTTACCAAATGTTGCACTACTATTGGGCGGCGAATACGGAGAGGTGGAATACGGTGGTGGGAAGGAGAGGGGTTAGAATGGATTAGGATGGAGGAGGAATTCTGTAGGGGGTCCAGCCTGAGGGCTATGGTGGTGGCAACACTTCTGCTGGCACCGAGGATGTATATGGAGAGCCCGTTGGTACAGTGTATGATCAGGGTGTGGAACCAGTTGAGGAGACACTTTAGGATGGAGGGGATGTCGGTGCTACGCTGTGGGAGAACCATGGGTTTATGCCGGGGGAGACGGATGCCATGTGTAGGAGGCGGAGAGAAGTGGGGCTGGTGTGGGTGAGGCACTTATATCTGGAGGAGATGTTAGCAAGTCTGGGAGAGCTGCGCGAGAGGGTGGAGCTTCTGAAGGGAAGCGAGTTCAGGTATATGCAAGTGAAGTACTTGGCGCAGACCGAAAGGAGAGGGTTTCCCAAGCTGCCGGAGTTACCTTGTTGGAGTGGTTGCTGCTCCCGGATGTGGAAGGAGAGGGTAGGATTGGGGATATATACGGGTGGCTGGTGGAGCAGGGGGGAGTGCAGGTGGTGAGGATGAAGGAGAAATGGGAGGAGGATCTGGGGGGTTGGTGGAGATATGATGGGAGTGTGGAGTGAGGCGATGCGTAGGGTGAATTCAACTTCCTTGTGTGTGAGCATGAGTTTGATTCAGTTTAAGTTGATGCATAGGGTGTATATGACTCAGGCAAGGATGAGTGGGTTCTTTCAGGGGGTGGCAGATGAGTGTGAGAAGTGTGGGCGATGATCAGCAAATCACGCATATATGTTTGGGGCTGCGAGAAGTTGGAGAGATTCTGGGAGGGAGTGTTTGGGACACTATGAAAGATTGTGGGGACAGAGGCCGGGCCAGACACTATGGTGGCGATTTTTTTGGTGTCAGAAATGCTGGAGCTGATCGAGGGGAGGAAGGCCGACTTTGTGGCCTTCGCCTCTCTTGTTGCCCAGCAAAGGATTTTGTTGGAATGGCGGTCGACAATGTCACTGAGGTTGGCGTCTTTCTTGGGGGACCTGTATGACTTTCTTCAGCTGGATAAAATTAAGGAGCCCATTTGACCCACCGTGTCTACGCCGGTCAACAAAGATCTGACTACACCAATCCCATTTTTAAGTGCTTGTCCAATAACCCTGGTGGTTATGGCAGTGCAAGTGAGTATCTAAATACTTATTAAATGTTATGAGAGTTTCTGACTCAACCACCCTTTCAGGCAGTGAGTTCCAGACTCCCACCACCCTCTGGTTGAAAATGTTTCTCCTCAACTCCCCTCTTAGCCTTCCACCTCTTACCTTAAATCTGTGCCTCCTGGTGATTGACTCCTCTGCCAATGGAAAAATGTGACTTCCTATCCACCCTATTTATGCCTGTCATAATCAGGTCTCCTCTCAACCTTTGCTGCTCCGAGGAAAACAGCCCCAGTCTATCCAATCTCTTCTTATAGCTCAGATCCTCCAGCCCACACAGCATCCTGATAATTCTCCTCTGCACCCTCTCCAGTACAATCACATCCTTCCGATAATGTGGTGACCAGAACTGCATGCAGCACTCCAGTTGTGGCCTAATCAGTATTTTATACAGGTCCAGCATGACGTCCCTGATATCCTATGCCTCGGTTAATAAAGGCAAGTACCCAAATGCCTTCTTAACTACTTTATCTATCTGCCCTACATTCAGAGATTTGTGGATATGCACTCTAATTTCCCTCTGATCTTTAGTTCTATCCAGTGTCCTACCATTCATAGTGTAAATCTTTGCCTTGTTAGCCCTTCACAAGTACATTCCCTCCCACTTTTCCCATTCAATTTCCACTTTCCACTGCTCTTCCCACCTTATCAGTCCATTGATATCCTCCCGCAATACACGGCTATCCTCACTCGTTACCACCCTATCAATGTTTGTGTCATCCACGACCTTCTAATCCATAGAGTTTGTAGAATCTTCACAGTGCAGAAGGTCATTCAGCCCATCGAGTCTGTACTGACCTTCTGAAAGAGCAGTCTACCTAGGCCCACTCCCCCGCCCTATCCCCATAACCCCACCAAACCTGCACATCTTTTGACACCAAGGGGCAACTTAGCATGGCCAATCCACCTAACCTGCACATGTTTGGACTGTGGGAGGAAACTGAGCACCTGGAGGAAACCCACACAGACACGGGGAGAATGTGCAAACTCCACACAGTCACCCAAGGCCAGAATTGAACATGGGTCCATGGCGCTGTGAGGCAGCAGTGCTATGCACTACGCCTCCTTTAATGTATACGACAAATAGCAAGGGTCGCAGCATCAAGTCCTGTGGAACCCCACTGGAAACAGACTTCCAGTTCCAGAAACATCACCCTACCATCACCCTCTGCTTCTTGCCAGTTTTGGATCCATTGTGCCCACGCATCCTTTCTTTGTTGACCAATCTGCCATGAGGTACTGTATCAAAAGCTTTGGTAAAGACCATATCAAATGCATGACCCTCATCAATTCCTGGTTATCGTCTGAAAAAATTCGATTAAATTTGTCAAACATGACCGTCCCTTCACAAATCCATACTGACTAAACCTGATTAACCCATGTCTATCCAAGGAAAGATAAATTCTGTCCCACAGAATTCTTTCTAGTAACTTCCCCACCACTGAGGTTAAACTGACTGGCCTATAGTTTCCGAGTCTATCCCAACCTCCTTTTTTAATTAATGGGACAGTGTTAGTAATCCTCCAGTCCTCTGGCACCTCACCTGTGGCCAGAGAGGATTTGAAAATTACTCCAGTGCTCCTGAAAACTCCTCCCTTGTATTGCTCAACAGCTGGGCTGCATCTCATCCGGTCCTGTTTGTTCACTTTAAAAAAAAATTTAGAGTGCCCCTCTAAATCCCTTTTCCAATGAAGGGATAATTTAGCATGGCCAATCCACCTACCCTGCGCATCTTTTGGGTTGTGGGGGCGAAACCCACGCAAACACGGGGAGAATGTGCAAACTCCACATGGACAGTGACCCAGAGCCGGGATCGAACTTGGGACCTCGGCGCCGTGAGGTCGCAGTGCTAACCCACTGCGCCACCGTGCTGCCCTCTGTTTGTTCACTTTTAAGACTGCTCAGCCTGCTAGTACCTCCTCTGTCTCTATGTTAATTTTGTCTAATATTTCACCATCCTCCACCTTGATGTCGACACCTGCGTTGTCCTTTCCCAATGCGAAGACCAAAGCACAGGATTCATTGAGGACTGTACCCATGTCTTCCGGGCCTACATACCGGTTACCTATATGGTCCAGAATTGATCCTGCTTTTCCCCAATTATTCTCTTGCTTTTTATCATTTTTTAAAAAACCTTTAGGTTTTCCTTTATTCTACTCGCTAGAGCTTTTTCATGCTGTTATAACCTGCCTACTGACGATTGGCTGGGGACTAATGACTATCCCACAATCCTATGGGAGTATGAACTTCCCCAATGAGGGGGGCGGAGAAACTCCTACTATAAATAAGCTGGCCAGTCCAGGAACCAGCAGGAAGGAGAAGGTAGCAAGGGAAGTTACTGCTACTGTTATGTATATATTGTTATAGTAAATAAACGTTATTATTTTGTATCCTTAAAACTCGTGCTGGATTCTTCGGGGCCCTTACAAAACATGCATTCTCTTAGCTTTCTCAGTTTCCTTTTTAATTTCCACTCTGCACTTTTTATACTCCTCAGGGCCGGGATTCTCCCCTACCCGGCAGGGCGGGGGGTACCGACGGGATGGAGTGGCGTGAACCACTCCGTTGTGGGGCCGCCTCAAAGGAGTGGATTTCTCCGCACCTTTAGGGGCCAAGCCCTCACCTTGAGAGGCTAGGCCTGTGCCGGAGTGGTTGGCGCCCCGCCAGCCGGCGGGAAATGCATTTGGCGCCATGCCTGCCGGGGTCGAAAGGACTTCGTCGGCCAGCGGAAGTCTGCGCATGCGCGGGAGCATCAGCGGCTGCGGACGTCATCCCCGCACATGCACAGGGGGGGTTGTCTCTTACGCGTCGGCCATCGCGGAGGACGTGGCTGAGGTGGAGGGAACAAGCCCCCACGGCACAGGCCTGCCCGCGGATCGGTGGGCCCCGGAGCCCGCCCGTGCCACCAAGTACCGCCGGTAAGAGATGTGGTTTGATTCTCGCCGGCGGGACTGGCATGACAGCAGCGGGACGTCGGCCCATCGCGGGCCAGAGAATCGCCGGGGGGGGGCCCGCCGACCGGCACGGCGCGATTCCCGCCCCCAACGAATATCCGGTGCCGGAGAATTCGGCAACCGGCGGGGGCGGGATTCACGCCAGCCCCCGGCGATTCTCCGACCCTGCGGGGGGTCGAATAATCCCGCCCCTGGTCTCTGACATACTGAGCCACCTGTATCTGCCATAGGCTTCTCTTTTTTTCTTAATCCTGACCTTTATGTGCCTTGACATCCAGGGTTCTCTGGTTTTGGTCTCACCCTTTGTCTTTATGGGAACATATTTGCCTGGTACTCTTGATTTCTCCTCCTTGAAAGCCTCCCACTGCTCCCAGTCCACTTGGAACAAATTGTTTCTTATCACAGTAAAATTAGCCTTTCCTGAACTAAGAACCTTTATGCCTGGTCCATCCTTATCCTTTTCCATAACTATCCAAAATCTAACTGAATTATGGTCAAAGCTCAAAGATTCTTGCCTTTGATATGCCTTACACCTACCCGTGCTCATTTCTGAATATTAGGTCTGGAGTTGCCCCCTCCCTTGCTGGGCTTTCTATGTACTGACTAAAAAGTTTTTCCTGGATGCAATTTAAGAATTTTGCTCCCTCTCCACCTTGCACACTAAATTACCCCACTTAATATTTGGGTAGTTAATATCCCCTACTATTCCTGCCTTATTTGTTCAACACATTTCTGAAATTTGATTACGTATTTGATCCTCTATCTCTCCCTGGGGGCCTATAGTACACGCCCAACAGTGTGTAATTCCCTTTTGTTTTTATTACTTCTACCCCTATGGCCTCATTTGATGATCCTTCCAGAAAATCATCCCTCCTCACTGCTATAAATGATTTATTGAGCAAAATGCGACTCCCACCCTCCTTTTCTATAACCCTCTCTATCTTGTCTGACTACCCTGGAACCAGGTATGTTGAGCTGCCAATCCTGCCCATCTTTTGGCCAAGTCTCAGTCTTGGCTACGATATCATACTTCCACGTGCCTATCTGTGCCCTCAGCTCTTCTGTCTTCTTCCTCAGGCTTGTTGCAGTAACATATGATCCATTTAACCTTGCTAGACTCACTTCCTTCTCATCTAATGTTTGTCTCTTTTGCCTTTCAGACACACTTACTAGCATTTTAACTTATAATTCCATCTCAGCTTCTCTCCCCTTTGAATTACTTGTCAGGATCCCATTAGCAAGCCTCCCCGCGTCGATATTGGTCCCATCCTGTTCAGATGTAACCCGTCCAACTTGTACCCAATCCTACCTCCCCCAGAGATGGTCCCAATGTTCAGGAATCTGAAGCCCTCCCTCCTGCACCATCTCTCCAGCCACTCACTCATTTGCTCTATGTTTGTGCTCCTGTACTCACTATTGCATGGCACTGGGAGGAATTTGGAGATTACTATCTGTCACATCCTGCTTTCTAATTTCCTACCTCACTCCCTAGCTAACAGAACCTCATTTATCTGTCTTCCTATGTCATTGGTCTCAACATGGACCACGATATCTGGCTGTTCACCCTCCTCCTTCAGAATGCCCTGCAGCAGTTCTGTGACATCCTTGACCCTGGCACGCGGTAGGCAACACACCATCCTGCTTAGGCATCATGCCGTTATTGGAAACTGAAGGGAAATACCTACAGGAGAGCAGGATGCAAACCCTGCATCTGCACTTGCGAACATTTGCGCATGTATCTCGATTATAGAAAGTTCACTCTCTGAACCGATCACCAAGCGCTAACTACATTGTTGGCCGTGGCAGGATCTGATTATCAAACTACACATCTACAGATGATCAAGTCATCTCCATCAGCATAAATGTGAGATTGGGTACTTTACAGGATGACCCAACCGAGTTGATCACACAGCAAGAGCTACAACCTCAAATTTGTAGTAAATATCATCTGAGACTTTTGTATTTCAACGTTTATTTCTGTACTCAGTGAAAATGGACAAGCTGAACTTTAAGAGATGATTCAATGTTTTTAAAATTTGTTTCCTGGGATGTGGGCGGGTCGTTAGATAGACCAGCATTAATTGCCCATCCCTAATTGCCCTTGAGAAGGCGGCGGTGAGCTTCCTTCTTGACCCGCTGCAGTCTATGATGTGTTGATACACCTACAGTACTGTTAGTTCCAAGATTTTGATCCAGTGCCACTGAAGGAATGGCAATATTGTTCCAAGTCAGGATACTGTGTAGCTTGGAGGGAACGTACAGGTGATGGTGTTCCCATGCATCTGCTGCTCTTGCCTTTCTTGATGGTAGAGGTCATGGGTTTTGAAGGTACTGTCGGAGGAACCATGGTGAGTTGCTCCAGTGCATCTTTTGGAGGGGACATACTGCTGCTACTGTGCGTCGGTGGTGGAGTGAGTGGGTGCTGAAGATGGTAGATGGGGGTGCCAAAAACGCAGCCTGCTTTGCCCTGGATAGTGTTGAGCTTCTTGAGTGTTGTTGGAGCTGCATTAATCCAGACAAGTGAAGAGCATTCCATCACACGCCTAACTTGTGCTTTGCAGATGCTTGAATGTAAAGGGGAAATGGTTTGATTCTCTCTTGTTGGAGTTGCCTGGCCCATGTGTGATGTAAATGTTGCTTGGCACATATCAGCCCGAGCTTGAATGTTGTCCAGACTTTGTTATATATTGTCACAGACTGTTTCAGTAAGATGTGCATAATTTGTTGTTTAGAATGGTTTAATTTGTCTTTAGTTTTACAAGAGGAAAAAGACAAACTGTTCAATTGTTCAGTGTTTGATTTTGGAAGTATTGGAATTGATTGATGCTCACTGAGCTTGATTGGCTTAGCCTGGGTGGACTTAGGGAAAAGTAAACACACTGTACCAACAGCTGGATACCAAAGCTCCAAATATGGAGTAAACATTTGAAAACCATGTCACGCACAAAGAAATTAGTGTTATCGCTACATAGATCTGAGATATAAAGTACACAATTAAAACTTGCAAAGTCATGTCGGACCAATGAGGTGGTATGATGTTCTAGGATGGGTGTGAAAGAGTAACAGCAGTAATGACAAAGGTAAACTTTATTATCCAAATGAAAAATGTAATTGATAACTCTGATGGTTCTTGCGGCTGTCAGCTCTTTGGGCGATTGTGTTCATGTGTTATAACCTGCCTACTTACCATTGGCTGGGGACTAATGACAATCCCACAATCCTGTGGGAGTATGAGGGGGGCGGAGAAACCATTAGTAAAGTCCTAGTATAAATAAAGCTGGCCAGTTCAGGAACCAGCAGGAAGGAGTATGCAGCAAGGGAAGTTGCTGCTGCTGTTATATATATATATGTGTATATATATATGTTATTGTAAATAAATGTTATTACTTTGTATTCTTAAAACTCGTGCTGGATTCTTCGTGGCCCTCCCAAAACTGGCGACGAAGGTTAAAGTGAATAGCTGTCTACACTGCTGAAGCCACTTCCCTGGATTTTTGTTGGATACAGGTTAGAAGTTGTTTTCTATTATACCATGCCTCTGTACGGATGTTTGGATGTTTTTGATGCTGCGCTGGAAAGCTGGAACCAGTACACACAACGGATGTGTTACTATTTCCGGGCAAACAATATCACCGAAAACGAGCGCCAGTTGGTCATATTGCTCACCGCCTGCGGCCCGCATACGTTTGGGGGCCAGGGAATGGAAGTGCATGCCTTGGGGCGCAACCCCTTCCGTCCGAAAACGTCCTCCCGCACTCCTGCGGTACCTTGGGCGAGGCAACGTCCGGACCGACGCCAGTGGCCGTCGGACATTCCTCCCCGAAGGGAGCCTTCTCCAGAACCAATGGATAAGGAGCCATGTCCGTGTCAGACTTGTAGGCGCCGACCCCGTCGCGGACGGCGGTCCTGGGGGCGCCAGAGGCGCTGTCGTTCCGACCGAAACTGGGACCAGCCCAGGGGCCATAACTGGGACCAGCCCAGGGGCCGTACCTTCCATGTGGATGAACCTGCGGCGACTACCCCTGAGGACGTGGAGACGGAGGACGACTGCCTGCAGCTGCATTGTGTGGCAGCTCCCCGTGTGGCCCCCATTAAGGTGACAGTACGGGTCAATGGCCACCCGCTTGAGATGGAGTTGGATACTGGCGCAGCGGTCTCCGTGATCGCCCAGAGGACATTCGACCGCATCAAGCAGGGTATACAGACCCTTACATTAACCGACTCACAGGCCAGGTTGGCCACCTACACGGGGGAACCACTGGACATTGCAGAAACTACAATGACCCCTGTTGTTTATGGACGCCTGGAGGGGCATTTCCCACTTATCGTGGTGCGCGGCCATGGGCCCAGCCTGTTGGGTCGGGACTGGTTGCGCCATTTGCAGTTGCAATGGCAGCACATCCTCCAAACAGTTTCTGAAGGGTTGACTGAGGTGCTAGGACAATACCCAGATGTATTCCAGCCTGGTTTGGGGAAAATAAAAGGGGCCGTAGCCCGTATCCAAGTCGAACCAGGAGCCACGCCGCGCTATTTCCGGGCGCGCCCAGTGCCTTACGCCTTGCTTGAGAAGGTAGAAGGGGAGCTCACTCGTTTGGAGAGTTTGGGTATTATCAGGCCCGTCCGTTTTGCTGACTGGGCAGCACCAATTGTACCTGTAGTGAAACCAGATGCCACAGTTCGCTTGTGTGGCGACTATAAACTTACAGTGAATACGGTTTCCCGACTCGACCGAGGATCTCTACGCGAAACCTGCAGGTGGACTCTCCTTCACAAAATTCGATATGAGTCACGCCTACCTGCAGTTGGAGCTGGACCCTGCCTCCCGACCATATGTAACGATTAATACACACCGGGGCCTGTATGAATATACACGGTTGCCCTGTGGAGTATCCTCTGCCTGCGCAATTTTTCAACGTGTTATGGAGGGCCTTTTGAGAGGTTTACCACGTGTGGCTGTCTACTTAGATGACGTTTTGATTACAGGGACGTCGGAGCAGGAACATTTGGAAAATCTGGAGCTGTCCTTAGACGCCTTTCGGAGGCTGGAGTCCATTTACGTCGCACAAAGTGCGTATTTCAGGCAAAGGAAGTAGTCTACCTAGGTTATCGGGTGGACCGCGAAGGTTTGCACCCCGTCGCAGAGAAGGTGCGTGCAATTCAACATGCCCCCGCCCCATAAGACCATAAGACATAGGAGCGGAAGTAAGGCCATTCGGCCCATCGAGTCCACTCCACTATTCAATCATGGCTGATTTCAACTCCATTTACCCTCTCTCTCTCCATAGCCTTTAATTCCTCGAGAAATCAAGAATTTATCAACTTCTGTCTTAAAGACACTCAACGTCCTGGCCTCCACCGCCCTCTGTGGCAATGAATTCCACGGGCCCACCACTCTCTGGCTGAAGAAATTTCTCCTCATCTCTGTTCTAAAGTGACTCCCTTTTATTCTAAGGTTGTGCCCCCGGGTCGTAGTCTCCCCTGCTAATGGAAACAACTTCCCTACATCCACCCTATCTAAGCCATTCATTATCTTGTAAGTTTCTATTAGATCTCCCCTCAACCTCCTAAACTCCAATGAATATAATCCCAGGATCCTCCGACGTTCATCGTATGTTAGGCCTACCATTCCTGGGATCATCCGTGTGAATCTCCGCTGGACCTGCTCCAGTGCCAGTATGTCCATCCTGAGGTGTGGGGCCCAAAATTGCTCACAGTATTCTAAATGGGGCCTAACTAATGCTTTATAAAGCTTCAGAAGTACATCCCTGCTTTTATATTCCAAGCCTCTTGAGATGAATGACAACATTGCATTTGCTTTCTTAATTACGGACTCAAGCTGCAAGTTTACCTTTAGAGAATCCTGGACTAGGACTCCCAAGTCCCTTTGCACTTCAGCATTATGAATTTTGTCACCGTTTAGAAAATAGTCCATGCCTCTATTCTTTTTTCCAAAGTGCAAGACCTCGCACTTGCCCACGTTGAATTTCATCAGACATTTCTTGGACCACTCTCCTAAACTGTCTAAATCTTTCTGCAGCCTCCCCACCTCCTCCAGACTACCTGCCCTCCACCTATCTTTGTATCATCGGCAAACTTAGACAGAATGCCCCCAGTCCCGTCATCTAGATCGTTAATATATAAAGAGAACAGTTGTGACCCCAACACTGAACCCTGCGGGACACCACTCGTCACCGGTTGCCATTCCGAAAAAGAACCTTTTATCCCAACTCTCTGCCTTCTGCCTGACAGCCAATCGTCAATCCATGTTAGTACCTTGCCTCGAATACCATGGGCCCTTATTTTACTCAGCAGTTTCGCGCGAGGCACCTTATCAAAGGCCTTTTGGAAGTCAAGATAGATAACATCCATTGGCTCTCCTTGGTCTAACCTATTTGTTATCTCTTCAAAGAACTCTAACAGGTTTGTCAGGCACGACCTCCCCTTACTAAATCCATGCTGACTTGTCCTAATCTGACACTTCACTTCCAAGAATTTAGAAATCTCATCCTTAACAATGGATTCTAGAATCTTGCCAACAACCGAGGTTAGGCTAATTGGCCTATCATTTTCCATCCTTTTCCTTGTTCCCTTCTTGAATAGGGGGGTTACAACAGCGATTTTCCAATCCTCTGGGACTTTCCCTGACTCCAGTGACTTTTGAAAGATCATAACTAACGCCTCCACTATTTCTTCAGCTATCTCCTTTAGAATTCTAGGATGTAGTCCATCTGGGCCTGGAGATTTATCAATTTTTAGACCTCTTAGTTTCTCTAGCACTTTCTCCTTTGTGGTGGCTACCATATTCAACTCTGCCCCCTGACTCTCCGGAATTGTTGGGATATTACTCATGTCTTCTACTGTGAAGACTGACGCAAAATACTTATTTAGTTCCTCAGCTATTTCCTTGTCTCCCATCACAAAATTACCAGCGTCATTTTGGAGCGGCCCAATGTCAACTTTTGCCTCCCGTTTGTTTTTAATGTATTTAAAGAAACTTTTACTATCATTCCTAATGTTACTGGCAAATTCATATTTGATCCTCTCTTTCCTTATTTCTCTCTTTGTTATCCTCTGTTTGTTTTTGTAGCCTTTCCAATCTTCTGACTTCCCACTACTCTTTGCCACATTATAGGCTTTCTCTTTTGCTTTGATGCATTCCCTAACTTCCTTTGTCAACCATGGCTGCCTAACCCCCCCCCCCCCCCCCCCCTCTGATAACCTTTCTTTTCTTTGGGATGAACCTCTGTGCTGTGTCCTCAATTACTCCCAGAAACTCCTGCCATTGCTGTTCTACTGTCTTTCCCACTAGGCTCTGCTCCCAGTCGATTTTCGTCAGTTCCTCCCTCATGCCCCTGTAGTTACCCGACTGACACTTCGCATCTTCGTTCTTTTCTCGGTCTCGTAAACTATTACGGGAAGTTCCTCCCCAATCTGGCAACTACACTGGCCCCTTTGCACCTTCTGCTAAAGAAAAATCACACCTGGGTTTGGGGTCAGCCGCAAGAAACCGCTTTCCGGCGGGTAAAGCAACAATTGTCGTCGTCTGGGTTACTAACCCACTATGATCCTGGAAAGCCTTTGCTCGTCACATGTGATGCATCCCCATATGGTATTGGGGCCGTCCTGTCCCACAAGATGGAGAACGGGGCTGAGCGACCGATAGCTTTTGCCTCCCGCACATTGACTGCAGCGGAGAAAAAGTCCGCACATTGACTGCAGCGGAGAAAAATACGCGCAGATCGAGAAGGAGGGCCTGGCAGTGGTTTTTGCGGTGAAACGCTTCCACCAGTACGTGTACGCCATTTCACTATCGTGACTGATCATAAGCCTCTGCTGGGACTTTTCAGAGAGGATAAGCCAATACCGCCCATTGCTTCTGCACGGATCCAGTGCTGGGCTTTGTTGCTTGCTGCATACGAGTATTCTCTGGAGCACAAACCAGGTACGCAGATAGCAAATGCCGACCACTGAGCCGATTGCCTTTATCGACCGGCCCCATGTCGACCCCCACGACCGGTGAGGTGGTTGCAACCCTAAATTTAATGGACACCTTGCCTGTCACGGCATCACAGATCCGTGAGTGGACCCAGACGGAGCCAGTCCTGTCAAAGGTTCGGCACATAGTCCTGTATGGTGGGCAGCATAGACAGCTCCCAGGCCAGTTGCGGGCATTTTCCTCCAAGCTGTCAGAATTCAGCGTGGAAGACGGCATCCTCTTGTGGGGGACGCGTGTGATTGTCCCGGAAAAAGGCCAGGAGCTGATACTAACAGACTTGCACAATGGGCATCCAGGTGTGACCAAAATAAAAATGTTGGGCCGGGGTTATGTCTGGTGGCCAGGCCTCGACACCGACATTGAGAAGGTGGCCCAAAACTGCTCCATTTGCCAGGAGCATCAGAAGCTTCCGCCGGCCGCGCCCCTACATCACTGGGAATGGCCAGGGCGGCCTTGGGCACGCTTGCATGCAGATTTCGCAGGCCCTTTTCAAGGATCCATGTTCCTTCTACTAATTGACGCCCAGTCTAAATGGCTAGAGGTACATAAGATGCAGGGGACAACGTCCTGCGTAATAATTGAAAAGATGCGTTTATCGTTGAGTACGCATGGCCTCCCCGAGGTGCTGGTCACGGATAACGGCACTCCATTCACGAGTGAGGAGTTTGCGAGGTTCACGAAGATGAACGGCATCCGCCATATCCGCACTGCCCCTTACCACCCGGCTTCAAATCGGTTGGCAGAGCGCGCAGTGCAGACATTCAAAAGAGGCCTAAAGAAGCAGTCTTCCGGATCAATGGACACGAGACTGGCTTGCTTTTTGTTTATGTATAGGACCACCCCCCATGCAGTGACTGGGGTAGCTCCCACAGAACTCCTAATGGGCCGGAGACTTCGCACCCGCCTTAGTATGGTTTTCCCGGACATTGGCGCAAAGGTACGCCGCAGACAAGAACGGCAGGGACAGGGATTTTCTCGGCATCGGCCGATTCGGCAGTTTGCGCCCGGTGACCCAGTGTTCGTTCGGAATTTTGCTGGTGGTGCCCAATGGGTTCCTGGTGTAATCTTTCGCCAAACAGGCCCTATATCTTACCAGGTGCAAGCCCAGGGTCGTCTCCAGCGCAAACATGTAGACCACGTTCGGTCCAGAAGACTATCCCCTCAAAAGATTCCCCGCCCCTGGAGCTCATTTCTACAGCCGCAGAGACCAGAGACAAGGGAAGGTAGTCCTCACAATCTTCCACTGGTGCCTCACTCGAAGCCTGCGCAGGTTGTTACGGAACCGAATGGAGATAGAGACGCTGACATGACGGAGGCAGCAGACTCTGACTCCGAGATGGAGACACAGGATGCATCAGAGGGGGAATCCTCGGATCCACGGGCCGTGGATGTACAACCGTTGCGCCGTTCATCACGGAAGTGCCGGTCTCCGTCTCGTTACACGCCGCCTGATCCAGCGCCGCGTGCAAATGGTGTCCGGCCTGCGGCCAAACGAGTCCGACGCCCTCCTTCGCCAGGGTCTTCGGTGGATTCCTTGGACTTTGGGGGGGAGGGATGTTATAACCTGCCTACTTACCATTGGCTGGGGACTAATGACAATCCCACAATCCTGTGGGAGTATGAGCTTCCCCAATGAGGGGGGGCGGAGAAACCATTAGTAAACTCCTAGTACAAATAAAGCTGGCCAGTTCAGGAACCAGCAGGAAGGAGTATGCAGCAAGGGAAGTTACTGCTACTGTTATATATATACATATATATATGTTATTGTAAATAAATGTTATTACTTTGTATCCTTAAAACCCGTGCTGGATTCTTCGTGGCCCTCACAAAATCATGTTACTCTACTCTATGAATTTCTACATCAAAAGTACTAAGCCCATCGCCCAGGAATGCCCTAGCCTTTTTACATGGAAAAGTTGTCCAGGGCACAGAAAGTTACAACTATGTGGAAACGTGATTAGAAATATATTTTAAAAACCTGCTTGATTTGTAAACATAGTGAAAGCATCTTTCTGAGGCCTTGTCATAGGATCATAGAATCCCTACAGTGCAGAAGAAGGCCATTCGATCCATCGAGTCTGAACTGATCCATGTCCCACCCTATCCCTGCAACCACATAAACCCCATAACCTAACCTTCACATTCCTGGACATTAAGGGACAATTTAGCATGGCCAATTCACCTATCGTACATCTATAATTTATAACAATCTTTATTGTCACAAGTAGGCTGACGTTAACACTGCAATGAGGTTACTGTGAAAAGCCCCTAGTCGCCACATTCCGGCTGTTTGGGTACTCAGAGGGAGAATTCAGAATGTCCAAATTACCGAACAGGACATCCTTCGGGACTAGTGGGAGGAAATTGGAGCACCCGGAGGAAACCCATGCAGACACAGGGAGAATGGGCAGACTCCACACAGACAGTGATCCAAGCAGGGAATCGAATCTGGGACCCTGGAACTGTGAAGCAACAGTGCTACCCACTGTGCTACCTTGCACCTCACGGGGAGAACGTACAAACTCCACACAGACAGAGACCCAAGGCTGGTATTGGACCCGGGTCCCTGATGCTGTGAGGCAGCAGTGGATAACCACTGTGCTACTGTGCCACCCTACGTCTTAATGACTATTCTGGTAGAGAGAGCCATGTGTCTTGTCAAACTCAGTTGTCACCTCTGGAGAAGTTAGAAGGATCATTGTCCATAGTGCCAGAAGTGCACCTCATCATCCTACAGCGCTAGATCAAGCCACCATCATTTCATTTTTCAAATAACCTTTGAGTCTTTCCAATCTAGCAGAACTAGACTCCCGAGTGTTCGCATAATTCACATATTGGCAACAGTGACAGCAATTATGAGAAAATTCCTTCAGTGTTTGGTTCCTCCCAGTTTTGTGACTCCTGAACATAGGAACAGGAGTAGGCCATTCAGTCTATCGTGTCTGCTCCGCCATTCAATACCATCATTGCTGATGAGACACTTCACTGTCGTTTACATACACTATCCCATAACCCTTTACATTATTGTTAATCAGAAATCTATCAATCTCTACCTTAAGCATATACAATGACTGAGGTTCCATAGTCCTCTGGGGTAGAGAATTCCAAAGATTCACAACTCGCTGTGTAAAGAAATTCCACCTCACCTCGGTCCTAAATGGAATCCCCCTTAGTTTAAAATTGTGCCCCCTGATTTTAGACTCCCCAACCAAGGGAGACATTTTATCTGCATCTACCCTTATTCCTTTAATTATTTTGTAGGTTTCAATGAGATTACCTCTCAGTCTTCGAAACTTAGGGAATACAGGCCCAGTTTGCCAAATCTCTATTCATAAGGTAGTCCTGCTATCCCCAGAACAAGTCTGGTGAACCTTTGTTGCACTCCCTCTATAGCAATAATATCCTTTTTGAGCTAAGGGGACCAAAACTGCACACAGTACTCCAAGTGCAGTCTAACCATGCTCCTATACAAGTCAAGCAAGACCTTACTACTCCTGTACTCAAATCCCCTTGCAATAAAGGTCAACATACCATTAGCTTTCCTAATTGCTTGCTGCATCTGCATGCTAGCCTTCAGTGATTTATGGACAAGGACACCCAGGTTCTTTTGTACTGCTACACTTTCTAATTTCTTACCATTTAATGGTCTGGACTCTCCCCGCCAAGGACAATGGGTGGGCTACCCACCCCTTTAGATCCCCTCTCACCCTCTCTACCAACTGGCCAAGTTCCATTTGTACATCATACCCCAATCATTAGCCACCGGAATCCCCAAATTCCTAAACCTTGTTTTGACCAGCTTGAATGGCAGGGCTCTCAACTTGGTGCTTCTCTCCTGGGAGTTCACCGGGAATATCTCACCATTTAGCACATTGCATTTGTACCTGAAAAGGCGCCAAACATCCCTAAGAGGCTTGTTATCTTCTCCATGCATGTCAGCTGGTCTGAGACATATAGCAATAGGTCGTCCGCATCGAGTAAAATCCAGTGCTGCCTCCCTCCCCTTTCAATACCCTTCCACTCATTTGATGCTCGCAAAACAATAGCCAAAAGCTCAACAGCCAACGCAAACAACAGCGGGGACAGCGGGCAACCTTGTTTTGTGCCCTTATGCAGCCGGAATTATCCCGAGCTCACCGCATTCATCCTTACACTCACTGTGTGGGAAGCATAGAGCAATCTCACCCAAGAGATGAATACGGGCTCAAACCCGAATCGCCCCAACTCTTTCGTCATTCCTGATGTTTTCAATGACTTGGGGCTTGACCTATCCATCCTGGAATCTAAAACTCAGTTGGAATTGCCACCCATAATCAATTGGTGTGAGTCTAAGTCCAGAATGGCTGCCAGCATCTTCTTAATGAATTCCGTATTATCTCACATTTCTCTTCTGATCAAAGATCCTTCTTTACTACTGCATTGATCCCATCTCTTATTATCACCCCAATTCCACCTCCTTTCCTTTCTTGTCTGTCCCTCCTAAACGTGCAATATCAATGAATATTCAATTCCCAGTCTTGGTCACCCTGCAGCCATATTTCCATAATGGCAATAATATCATCCATTTACCTTTATGCCTTTATATCATCTACTTTGTTACAAATGCTGCACACATTCAGGTAGAGCGCCCTTGACTTTGTCTTTTTGACGTAATTCCACATTCGACACATACTTGATGCTTTTCTTTGTTTCTCCTGCCTTCTAGTCCCATTACTACTTCCTATTGCCAACTTTACTTTCTTCCAATTTGGGCCACAGGTTCGCATCCCCCTGACAAGGTAGTTTAGAACCACCCCAACCGCACTAGCAAATCTTGCAAGTATATTAGTGCCAGTCCTGTTAAGATGTACCCCAGCCAGCTTTACAAATCCCATCTGCACCTGAACTAGTCCCAATGCGTCATAAATCTGATACCTATCCCCCTACACCATTTTTCTTGCCACGTATCAGTTCTCCTATTCCTGTGCTTACTAGCACATGGAACTGGGGGTAATCCTGAGATTAATACTCTTGAGATCCTGCTTTTTAATGTTCTTCCTAACTCCCTGAAATCTGCTTTCAGGACCTCATCCCTCTTCCTAGCTATGCCATTGGTACCGATGTGGGCCACAACCTCTGGCTGATTTCCCTCCCCCTGAAGGATGTCCTGCAGCCGTTCCGTGATATCCTTGACCCTGGCACCATGGAGGCTCCTCAACGTCATGGAGTCATGTTTACTGCCCCAGAAATGCCTGTCTTATCCCCTGACTATAGAATGCTCTATCACTATAGCTCTTCTATTCTTCGTCCTCCCCTGCACAGCTAAGCTGCCTGTGGAGCCACAGGCTTGGCTCTGGCTGCATTCCTCTCAGGAGTCAACACCCTCAATAACATCCAAAATGGAAAACCAATTAGCATGCAGGATAGACCCCTGCACTATCTGCCTGGTTGTCTTAGATTGCCTAGTCGTCACCAATTCCCTCTGTAAACCCTTCCTGTAAGGAACCAATAAAATGCCACTTGCTTCTCGCATTTGAGAAAATCCTTCATACTATATTATAGTGATGTCTCAGGCATTGTGTGAGATAGTATTTTACAAACGCTACACACAACACATAGCAGTTACTTTCAAGCACAGATTCAAGTACAATTACATTGCATCCCCAAGCCATTACCATAAAATCAATGTAACATATTGTGTATGAAACTGCTGCTTAGCAAATACGGCACCACAGACAGGACGAAGGGTGGACTGTGAAAAATACTTACTGGCTGATGACGCCACATCTTCAAACATATCCTTGTCATCCCTTCAAAGGTCTTAGGGGAACATAATGAGGGCATTCTCCCTGAGGTGGGGGAGGCAGTACTCAGAGCCTCAAAGGTGTCTTGGCTTCCACTTATCATACTGCTCTCCCATTGCTTATTTGCAGCCTTGTAAGCAGAACCAAATGAAAAATATGAAATGAACTTATTCCCACACCTCAGACAGCACGTTTATGCCCACACACCTGAGTCAGAAAATCAAGGGTTGAAATTCCAAGCCAGAACTTGAGCACATAAATCTAGGCTGATACTAGAGCATATAACTGAATGTGGGCTGCATTGTTGAAAGTGCCATCTTTGGATGATAAAAGCAATGAAGATATTTCTATCCTATCGATATAAAAGAATTGATGCCATAATTCATTTACCTAGTGTCCTGGATAACATTTATCCCAACTTATGGAAACAAAGCACATTAACCAGCCATTTACCTTGTGGGCACGATTTAACCAAATGGGAACAAAGTCCCATAGCGAGCGCATTTAGCCGCGTGGTTCCCAGTTAGATAGGGGTCTCGGTGGGGAACGCGCGGCCGAGTCCGCACAAAGCCTCGTTTTCTGCACTGAGGAGAGCTCTGCTTGCCAGAACTCTTCAGTGCAGCGAGAGATCAGGACACCATTTAGAAATTATCCCAACAACCGCACAGGGCACCCCCGTCCCAATTGCTGCTACGTGAAAAATGACAGCTTGGCACCACAAACCTGGCAGTGCCAGGCTGGCAGTGCCCAGGTGGCACCAGCAGTGCCAGAGTGCCTCCTTGCACAGATGGCAAGCACCTGGGGGCCTTTGATCCCCTGGGGGACCCCCCAGGAATGCCATTCTGTCTGGTCCCTGTTTGTGGAGACCAGGGGCGGGATTCTCCGACACCCACCCCCCTCCCGGCCGGGTCGGAGAATCCCGCCCCTGCCGGATTCTCCGGTGCCAGAGATTCGGCGGGGGCGGGAATTGCGCCGTGCCGGTCGGCGCCCCCCCCCCCCCCCCACCCCACCCCCGGCGATTCTCTGGCCCGCAATGGGCCAAAGTCCTGCTGCTGTCATGCCAGTCCTGCCGGCGGGAATTAAACCACCTCTCTTACCGGCGGGACTGGCGGCGCGGGCGGGCTCCTGGGGGGGGGGGGGGGGGGGCACGGGGCGATCTGGCACCGGGGGGTGCCCCCATGGTGGCCTGGCCCACGATCGGGGCCGTGTAGGTCTCCGCGATGGCCGACGCGTAGGTGACCCCCCCCCCCCCCCACACATGCGCGGGATGACGTCAGCAGCTATGACGCTCCCGCACATGCGCGGACTTCCCCGGCCGGCGGAATCCTTTCAGCTTTGGCTGGCGTGACGCCAAAGGCCTTCCACGCCAACCAGCAGGATGGCAAACACTCCAGCGCCAGGTGAGGGCTTGGCCCCTAAAGGTGTGGAGAAATATGCACCTTTGGGGCGGCCCAATACCAGAGCGGTTCATGCCACTCCATCCCGCCGGGACCCCCCGCCACGTCAGATAGGGGAGAATCCCGCCCCAGTACTGAACGGCACTTGCCCGAGGTCTCTGAGGTGAAGAAAATAGGTTCCAACGCATTGGGTGTCTCGGGAAACTGCACATTAAAGTGAGTCTAACTACCTCGCTCTAAGATGCAGATTTGCCAAAAAGTGATATGGGTGGAATTCGCATTGCAATATCTTGCGAGAACGAGTTAGATCTCACGAGGCGTAGCGAGCCAGTTAGATCCCGGGGCTTGGTTGTGTGCTGTGCAAATTGGCTATGTTTGCCAACAAAGCTGTCAAAAGAAATTAATTGTTCTGTGAAGTGCTTTGGAATGTGCTGAGCATCTGAAAGCACAAAATAAAGCAAATTCTTTGTTTTTCACTATTGATGCCAGCACTTTGCGAAGGCAATAGTATGATCTTTATGATGGCAGTACTGTGCATGAGGAGAATCTACAAATGTTAACTGACAGATGTAAAAGCAGCCAACCACAGAATTATCCTGCATCTTCTATTAGATGCAAAAGTACCTTGGAAAGGGGAACAGATTGCCCTGAGGGGGCAAGTGAACAACAAATCATGTGTGCCACACTTTCCATGGAGCTAAGAAACAGCAAATGCACAAATGAATGTGAACATATCTTGCCATTTCTGCAGATGTCTGAAAACTTATTTTGTTGAATGTGGAAAATGACATTGGCTGCTTCACCTCCATTGCTGCAGAAAGACTACTGATGCTTCATCATTGAAAGAGATACTTTTGCCCACATTGCTCTTTCAGTTAAGACCCTGCAGTTAAAATGAGGCTTTCCACAACAAATAAAAAAGACTTGCCTTTAAACTCAAGCCTGATCCTGTTACCCACATTTGGGTTCCACCTCAAATTGTGTGCACTCACTCGGATTACACTGCTGCTTTGCCCCCCAACCGGATTTTCTATCCTCCAATGTTACCGCTACCTACTAACAAACCAGAAATAGATGTTAGCAGTTTTCTGATTGACAACTCTAAGCTGTGATTGTATGCAATGTGGTGCTTAAAGTAATACCTAATGTCTAAGCAGCTGTTGTACAATTACAATTTAATAGATAGCTACAGTAGGTAATTTTCACACTAATAATTTACAGTTGTGATTGCTTTAAAATAATAGACGATGTCCAAGCAGCTGCTGGAAATTACAGAGTGAAAACTCTGTTTCTTATTTTTAATATCAGTTTAATTTCAGGGTATAATGAAACAAATGATGACTTCTGTTCTCAGAATCTAAGGTAAGGGTTTGCCTCTTGGTGGATTGGATGATCTCAACTATTCAGTAATTTCCTCAGCTTTATGCTTTAAGCAGTACAGCCTACTTTCAATCTTAGTGGTAACCCTTGCTTCAGTTGTTTTTTCATTCAAATTAATATTTACATGATGGAGGTTAATGACTGTAAAATACAACTCATAAAACCATTGTACATCTTATTTATTCCAATTTGTATTTTTTTTAATGTTGCTTTGTGCAACATAATGTTTCAAAGAAAATTAGTTTTACTTGTTTTGCTTTACGGATTGTTGGTAGCATTGAAATTGCAAAAGTATTGCATGAGCTAGTCTCAGTTAAAGGATTCTGCAATGCTATGATTATTTGCATCGACTGCTCTCAATAGGACTGATTTTTATGATTCTTGTCCATGGAAATAATAATTTCCCTGGTTTAAAAGTCAAGGAAAAAGGGATGAAGGACTGCATCGCTGTGATTTTGCCCTTTCTTGCTGAACTTGCATTTCTGGGGTTTCCTGGGGTTCTGAGGAATAGGAAAGGTTTTAGTATGGTGAGTAGAAGAGGGTGGCTATGCCAACACAAGACATTGACTTTATAGAACTGTTGAATGAGGTAATGAGGTAAGAGAGGCGTTCCTAGCCTGCTGTTTCAACTTCTGACGGCCTGTTGGATGCTCCAGCATAAATTCACCCCGTAATGGTGGTACTGTGACCTGTCCTGAATTTTAACTATCCAATGGGTCCGAGGGGGTCCTACTCAGCTCGAATGTATCAAGACAGGCCCCTTCATTTAATAATTCTTACCCCCATTCTTGACACTCTCGGGTCCTGATATCTACCAAGCATGTTCTCAGAGTGGTTGTGCGTATCATGGAAGGGAAATCCAGAACAAGTTTTTCTGAATGCCCTGCAGTGTTTTCATTTACTGCCTGAGAACTAGGCTGATTAATAATTCATAAGAGAGGTTATACGTCATCAACGCAGAGTTTGGACAGATTGTGGCAGGATCGAGGGCATTCACGGGATCCGGGAATGTAGAGGTGGTGGACAGATTGGCGAGGACTTTGCAGGCAAGCTTGTTGGGTCCGGAAAAAACACTCCTCCTCTTGGCCCATAAGAAGTGCTGTAAATGCACATATGATCCATCTGTTTGTGTTTACTTTTATGAGCCACGTTTCCCAAGGTCAGAAAAACGAGCTGACAGGAGTTAGAAATAGTAAGCTTTCACTGGTCAACCTGTCCCCTTAGCAAATTGGTCATTTACCTCCCCCTACCCAGACCCTCACTTGCCCCAGCACTGTTAAAACCGGAAGCAAGTGGGTTGGATTTGGGTGTGAATTTTAAGAAGTGTTAAATCCCTCCACATCCCACCTGTTGTTAGGGGTTAAAGACCACCTTATCATTACCCCTAGACTACCAGGTGCCGTCTGAGAGATTTGTAGGTGTTTCTTATTTTTCCTAACCGTGGCACTGGTGCTAGGCTTTACTAGGAGTGCATCTGTCTTTGAACTGTCAGGACATCCCAGTAAGGATCAGAAAGAATAGCACACTTTGGGTGCATTGCTCCACTGGGAAGGCATGGGATTACGGTGGCAGAAAAATTGGCATTTATGTTTCTGAGACTTTATTTAAGCTGAGATGTAATTGCGAGGCTTCACACGAGCTGATAGTGGGTGGGGACTGGAACTTTGTGCAGGTGCCAAGGCTGGACAGGTCGCAGCCACACCCGCTTACCCAGCCGGGGAGGGGGGGGGGGGGGGCACAGTGAAGGCATTGACTGGGTTTATGGAGGAATTGGGAGGGGTGGACCCGTGGAACATCTTGCACCCGAGGGAGAGGGAGTATTTGTTTTTCTCCTCGGTCCACAAGGTTTATTCGAGGATGGAATTCTTTGTAGTAAGGAAGGCGCTGTTGGCTGGGGTTAAGGATTCAGAGTACTTGGCAAGATCAATTTCAAATCATGTGCCGCATTGGGTGGACATGGTCTTGGAGAAGGGGACAGTGCAGAGGCTGGGTGGAGGTTGGACGTGGGATTGCTGGGGGTCTGAAGTTTTTGTGAAAAGACCGGGAGGGTAATTGAGGAGAACGTGGGTTTTAACTGCAAGGGTGAGGTATCGCAGGCGGTGGTATGGGAGCTCCTGAAGGCGGTGGCGAGGGGGAAGGTGATATCGTTTAAGGCTAAGGTGGATAAAGAGAGGGTGGAGCGGCAGAGGCTGATCGATGAGAATTTGGAGGTGGACAGGAGCTACGCAGGGGATGCAGATCCAGCACTTATAGATAGAAGGAGGGAGCTATAGGCTTGTTTTAATCTGCTGTCCACGGGGAAGGCAGTGCGCCAATTGAGGCGGGCAAGGGGAGTGGTTTATGAGTATGGAGTATGGGGAGGCCAACTTCAGAGGGAGGGCTCCCCATACTCATTCTTACACAAAGTGGCAAGCAGTTTCTCCCTCCCCCACCAACAACCAGTCTCTCCCTGCCTCTTGCACCAGCAGTCAGTCTCTTCAGCCCCCACAAACATACAGTTTCTCTCCTCTCACTGGCAGCCAACTTCTCTAGCCACACTACACACGCACCAGAAACCAGTCTCTTCTCCCCACCTAGTTGTCGCGCCCTTCCCCAACTCAGCAGCCACTTAACCCCCACTTGGCAGGCACATTTCCCCTGCTCGGCAGCCATTTATCCCGTACCTGGCAGCCACTTTCCCGCTTGGCACATACTCGGGCATCACTCGACAGCCTCTTGCTGCCTGCTGAACAACCACTCTGCCTCTGCCTGGCCGCCACTTCGTCCCCGGTCGGCAGCCACTCCGTCCCCGCTCGGCAACCACTCTGACACCGCTCGGCATCCACTCCGTTCCCGCTCGGCAGCCACTCCGTCCCCGCTCGGCAGCCACTCCGTTCCCGCTCGGCAGCCACTCCGTCCCCGCTCGGCAGCCACTCCGTTCCCGCTCGGCAGCCACTCCGTCCCCGCTCGGCAGCCACTCCATCTCCGCTCAGCAGCCACTCAGTCCCCGCTCGGCAGCCACTCCGTCCCCGCTCAGCATCCACTCCGTCCCCGCTCAGCAGCCACCCCGTCCCCGCTCAGCAGCCACTCAGTCTCCGCTCAGCAGCCACTCCGTCCCCGCTCAGCAGCCACTCTGACACCGCTCGGCAGCCACTCCGTCCCCGCTCAGCAGCCACTCCGTCCCCGCTCAGCAGCCACTCCGTCCCCGCTCGGCAGCCACTCAGTCTCCGCTCAGAAGCCACTCCGTCCCCGCTCAGCAGCCACTCCGTCCCCACTTGGCAGCCACCCTGACACCGCTCGGCATCCACTACCATCTCCACACAGCAGCCACTCCGTCCCCGCTCGGCAGCCCCTCCATCCCCGCTCGGCAGCCACTCCGACACCGCTCGGCAACCACTCCGTCCCCGCTTGGCAGCCACTCTGACACCACTCGGCATCCACTCCCATCTCCACACAGCAGCCACTCCGCCCCCGCTCGGCGACCACTCCATCCCCACTCGGCAGCCACTCCATCCCCGCTCAGCAGCCACTCCGTCCCCGCTCGGCAGCCAGTCCGTTCCCGCTCGGCAGCCACTCCGCCCCCGCTCGGCGACCACTCCATCCCCGCTCAGCAGCCACTCCGTCCCCGCTCGGCGACCACTCCATCCCCGCTCAGCAGCCACTCCATCCCCGCTCAGCAGCCACTCAGTCTCCGCTCAGCAGCCACTTCGTCCCCGCTCAGCAGCCACTCCGCCCCCGCTCGGCGACCACTCCATCCCCGCTCAGCAGCCACTCCATCCCCGCTCAGCAGCCACTCCGTCCCCGCTCGGCAGCCAGTCCGTTCCCGCTCGGCAGCCACTCCGCCCCCGCTCGGCGACCACTCCATCCCCGCTCAGCAGCCACTCCGTCCCCGCTCGGCGACCACTCCATCCCCGCTCAGCAGCCACTCCATCCCCGCTCAGCAGCCACTCCATCCCCGCTCAGCAGCCACTCAGTCTCCGCTCAGCAGCCACTTCGTCCCCGCTCAGCAGCCACTCCGCCCCCGCTCGGCGACCACTCCATCCCCGCTCAGCAGCCACTCCGTCCCCGCTCGGCGACCACTCCATCCCCGCTCAGCAGCCACTCCATCCCCGCTCGGCAGCCACTCCGTCCCCGCTCGGCAGCCACTCCGTCCCCGCTCGGCAACCACTCCGTCCCCACTCGGCGACCACTCCATCCCCGCTCAGCAGCCACTCCATCCCCGCTCAGCAGCCACTCAGTCTCCGCTCAGCAGCCACTTCGTCCCCGCTCAGCAGCCACTCCGCCCCCGCTCGGCGACCACTCCATCCCCGCTCAGCAGCCACTCCGTCCCCGCTCGGCGACCACTCCATCCCCGCTCAGCAGCCACTCCATCCCCGCTCGGCAGCCACTCCGTCCCCGCTCGGCAGCCACTCCGTCCCCGCGCGGCAACCACTCCGTCCCCGCTCGGCGACCACTCCATCCCCGCTCAGCAGCCACTCCATCCCCGCTCAGCAGCCACTCCATCCCCGCTCGGCAGCCACTCCGTCTCCGCTCAGCAGCCACTCCGTCCCCGCTCAGCAGCCACTCCGTCCCCGCTCAGCAGCCACTCCGTCCCCGCTCAGCAGCCACTCCGTCCCCGCTCAGCAGCCACTCAGTATCCGCTCAGCAGCCACTCAGTCTCCGCTCAGCAGCCACTCCGTCCCCGCTCAGCAGCCACTCCGTCCCCGCTCAGCAGCCACTCCGTCCCCACTTGGCAGCCACCCTGACACCGCTCGGCATCCACTACCATCTCCACACAGCAGCCACTCCGTCCCCGCTCGGCAGCCCCTCCATCCCCGCTCGGCAGCCACTCCCTCCCCGCTCAGCAGCCACTCCGTCCCCGCTCAGCAGCCACTCTGACACCGCTCGCAGCCACTCCGTCCCCACTCGGCAGCCACTCCGTCCCCGCTCGGCGACCACTCCGTCCCCGCTCGGCAGCCACTCCGTCCCCGCTCAGCAGCCACTTCGTCCCCGCTCGGCGACCACTTCGTCCCCGTTCGCCGAACACTTCGTCCCCGCTCGGCGACCACTCCGTCCCCGCTCGGCAGCCACTTCGTCCCCGCTCGGCGACCACTTCGTCCCCGCTCTGCAGCCACTCCGTCCCCGCTCGGCAGCCACTCCGTCCCCGCTCGGCAGCCACTCCGTCCCCGCTCGGCATCCACTCCGTCCCCGCTCGGCAGCCACTCCGTCCCCGCTCGGCAGCCACTCCGTCCCCGCTCGGCAGCCACTCCGTCCTCGCTCGGCAGCCACTCCGTCCCCGCTCGGCATCCACTCCGTCCCCGCTCGGCATCCACTCCGTCCCCGCTCGGCATCCACTCCGTCCCCGCTCGGCAGCCACTCCGTCCCCGCTCAGCAGCCACTCCGTCCCCGCTCAGCAGCCACTCAGTCTCCGCTCGGCAGCCACTCCGTCCCCGCTCAGCAGCCACTTCGTCCCCGCTCGGCAGCCACTCAGTCTCCGCTCGGCAGCCACTCCGTCCCCGCTCAGCAGCCACTTCGTCCCCGCTCAGCAGCCACTCAGTCTCCGCTCTGCAGCCACTCCGTCCCCGCGCGGCAGCCACTCCGTCCCCGCTCGGCAGCCACTCAGTCTCCGCTCAGCAGCCACTCCGTCCCCGCTCAGCATCCACTCCGTCCCCGCTCAGCAACCACTCTGTCCCCGCTCGGCAGCCACTCAGTCTCCGCTCAGCAGCCACTTCGTCCCCGCTCGGCAGCCACTTCGTCCCCGCTCGGCAGCCACTCCGTCCCCGCTCAGCAGCCACTTCGTCCCCGCTCGGCAGCCACTCAGTCTCCGCTCTGCAGCCACTCCGTCCCCGCGCGGCAGCCACTCCGTCCCCGCTCGGCAGCCACTCAGTCTCCGCTCAGCAGCCACTTCGTCCCCGCTCGGCAGCCACTCCGTCCCCGCTCAGCAGCCACTCCGTCCCCGCGCGGCAGCCACTCCGTCCCCGCTCGGCAGCCACTCCGTCCGCGCTCGGCAACCACTCCGTCCGCGCTCGGCAGCCACTCAGTCTCCGCTCTGCAGCCACTCCGTCCCCGTTCGGCAGCCACTCCGTCCCCGCTCGGCAGCCACTCCGTCCCCGCGCGGCAGCCACTCCGTCCCCGCGCGGCAGCCACTCCGTCCCCGCTCGGCAGCCACTCCGTCCGCGCTCGGCAACCACTCCGTCCCCGCGCGGCAGCCACTCAGTCTCCGCTCTGCAGCCACTCCGTCCCCGCGCGGCAGCCACTACGTCTCCGCTCAGCAGCCACTACGTCTCCGCTCAGCAGCCACTCCGTCCCCGCTCAGCATCCACTCCGTCCCCGCTCAGCAACCACTCTGTCCCCGCTCAGCAGCCACTCCGTCCCCGCTCAGCAGCCACTCCGTCCCCACTCAGCAGCCACTCCGTCCCCGCTGAGCAGCCACTCCGTCCCCGCTCTGCAGCCACTCCGTCCCCGCTCAGCATCCACTCCGTCCCCGCTCGGCAGCCACTCAGTCTCCGCTCAGCATCCACTCCGTCCCCGCTCTGCAGCCACTCCGTCCCCGCTCAGCATCCACTCCGTCCCCGCTCGGCAGCCACTCAGTCTCCGCTCAGCAGCCACTCCGTCCCCGCTCAGCAGCCACTCCGTCCCCGCTCAGCAGCCACTCAGTATCCGCTCAGCAGCCACTCAGTCTCCGCTCAGAAGCCACTCCGTCCCCGCTCAGCAGCCACTCCGTCCCCGCTCGGCAGCCACTCCGTCTCCGCTCGGCAGTCACCCTGACACCGCTCGGCATCCACTACCATCTCCACACAGCAGCCACTCCGTCCCCGCTCGGCAGCCACTCCGTCCCCGCTTGGCAGCCACTCTGACACCGCTCAGCATCCACTACCATCTCCACACAGCAGCCACTCCGTCCCCGCTTGGCAGCCACTCTGACACCACTCGGCATCCACTCCCATCTCCACACAGCAGCCACTCCGCCCCCTCTCGGCGGCCACTCCATCCCCGCTCGGCAGCCACTCCGTTCCCGCTCGGCAGCCACTCCATCCCCGCTCAGCAGCCACTCCGTCCCCGCTCGGCGACCACTCCATCCCCGCTCAGCAGCCACTCCATCCCCGCTCAGCAGCCACGCCGTCCCCGCTCGGCAGCCACTCCACCCCCGCTCGGCGACCACTCCATCCCCGCTCGGCAGCCACTCTGACACCGCTCGGCAGCCACTCCGTCCCCACTCAGCAGCCACTCTGCCCCCGCTCGGCGACCACTCCATCCCCGCTCGGCAGCCACTCCATCCCCGCTCAGCAGCCACTCCGCCCCCGCTCGGCGACCACTCCATCCCCGCTCGGCAGCCACTCCATCCCCGCTCAGCAGCCACTCCATCCCCGCTCAGCAGCCATTCCGTCCCCGCTCGGCAGCCACTCTGACACCGCTCAGCAGCCACTCCGTTCCCGCTCGGCAGCCACTCCGTTCCCGCTCGGCAGCCACTCCGCCCCCGCTCGGCGACCACTCCATCCCCGCTCGGCAGCCACTCCATCCCCGCTCAGCAGCCACTCCATCCCCGCTCAGCAGCCACTCCGTCCCCGCTCGGCAGCCACTCTGACTCCGCTCAGCAGCCACTCCGTCCCCACTCGGCAGCCACTCTGTCCCCACTCGGCGACCACTCCGTCCCCGCTCAGCAGCCACTCCGTCCCCGCTCAGCGACCACTCCGTCCCCGCTCGGCAGCCACTCCATCTCCGCTCTGCAGCCACTCCGTCCCCGCTCAGCAGCCACTCCGTCCCCGCTCAGCAGCCACTTCGTCCCCACTCGGCAGCCACTCAGTATCCGCTCAGCAGCCACTCAGTCCCCGCTCAGCAGCCACTCCGTCCCCGCTTGGCAGCCACTCCGTCCCCGCTCTGCAGCCACTCCGTCCCCGATCAGCAGCCACTCCGTCCCCGCTCGGCAGCCACTCCGTCCCCGCTCGGCAGCCACTCCGTCCCCGCTCTGCAGCCACTCCGTCCCCGCTCGGCAGCCACTCCGTCCCCGCTCTGCAGCCACTCCGTCCCCGCTCAGCAGCCACTTCGTCCCCGCTCGGCATCCACTCCGTCCCCGCTCAGCAACCACTCCGTATCCACTCGGCAACCACTCCGTCCCCGCTCAGCAGCCACTCCGTCCCCGCTCGGCAACCACTCCGTCCCCGCTCTGCAGCCACTTCGTCCCCGCTCTGCAACCACTCCGTCCCCGCTCGGCATACACTCCGTCCCCGCTCGGCATACACTCCGTTCCCGCTCGGCAGCCACTTCGTCCCCGCTCGGCAGCCACTCAGTCTCCGCTCAGCAGCCACTCCGTCCCCGCTCGGCAGCCACTCCGTCCCCGCTCAGCAGCCACTCCATCCCCACTCGGCAGCCACTCAGTCTCCGCTCGGCAGCCACTCAGTCTCCGCTCAGCAGCCACTCAGTATCGGCTCAGCAGCCACTCCGTCCCCGCTCAGCAGCCACTTCGTCCCCGCTCGGCATCCACTCCGTCCCCGCTCAGCAACCACTCCGTATCCACTCGGCAACCACTCCGTCCCCGCTCAGCAGCCACTCCGTCCCCGCTCGGCAGCCACTCCGTCCCCGCTCGGCATCCACTCCGTCCCCGCTCAGCAACCACTCCGTATCCACTCGGCAACCACTCCGTCCCCGCTCTGCAGCCACTCCATCCCCGCTCGGCAACCACTCCGTCCCCGCTCTGCAGCCACTCCGTCCCCGCTCGGCAACCACTCCGTCCCCACTCGGCAACCACTCCGTTCCCGCTCGGCATACACTCCCTTCCCGCTCGGCAGCAACTCCGGGGTGGATTCTCCACCCCGGGACGCCGATCTGAACCCGGTGCTCTGACCTCCCGTTGGCGGTAGGATCGAAGTTCACGCTCGCACATCAGTGTGATATTACTAGCTAGGAAATGAAAAGAATTATAGCTGTAATACTTACCTGGAAGCTTTACTTGTTCATTTCTGGAAGGAGAACAGCTGCGACCTGTGTTCCAACCCCTCAGATCCATTAGCTGCAAGCCTTTCATTCATTTCTTGTAGTGGACTGTCATTGACAGCTTCCACGAAACAGCGGCAGCCTTGATTCATTCATCTCCGTTCATGGAAGAGTGACTCTAAGTGATGAAACACCAACCACATCAAAGAGCTGTAAGTGCATTGAAGTTACATGCTTGAGTTATTGCAATACACTTAGTGACAGGCATGGGGGCCGGTTTAGCTCAGTTGGCTGGACAGCTAGCTTGTGATGCAGAGTAAGACCAACAGCACGAGTTCAATTCCTGTACCGGCTAAGGTTATTCATGAAGGTCCCACCTTCTCAAAGTTGCCCCTCTCCTGAGGTGTGGTGATCCTCAGGTTAAGTTACCACCAGTCAGCTCTCCCCCTCAAAGAAAGAAGCCGAGGAAAAGAAGCCGATGGTCATCTGAGACTGTTGCGACTTTACTTACTAGAAATGGCTTGCAGTTCATGGCCCTCTCAAAATATCAGCCAAAATATTCGTTTTGGAATCCTCGTATTCCTCGCCATGCATAAATTTGCGCTCCCAGGGGAACGTACATCGGTAGCAATTCTCCTCCGGCGGGAGAACATAGGGCTGGATTCTCTGATTTTGCGGCTATGTCCGGAGGAAATGTCTGGTCTTATGACTGTCCCCGTACCGATACACCGCTCAGTGGGGGACTAGCAGCCGCGCCACGTAAAGCCGCTTTACCTGCCGAATGGACTCAGAATTTCCGTGGGCACGCACGCGCAGGCCGGCGGCCGCGCTGTACAAAATGGCGCCAGTCGCACGGGGACCCGGCCTGCCAGAGAGTGCCCCCCTGTAAACCCCCTCGTCACCCCCAGACACAACCACCAGCCCCCACCGAAGACGCCCCGGCCAGCGGAATGGCTCCCCCCCGCGACTGTGGCGGAACTGGACACAGTCCGCAGCTGCCACGCCAAGTGCACGAAAGTTGAGAGGACACGTGTCCTGTGCGGTCGGGAAGTCGGCCCATCAGGGGAGGGCCTGAGGTGACGTCCTGAGGCCGTCCCAACGGCGTGCAGCGTAATCGAGTACGCCATTTTGGAGGGGGTGGAGCGTCTGGAAAACGCCCCCGATTCTAACATAAAAACGGATTCTGTGGCCGATCGCCGAACGCGATTCCGGTGTTGGCAATTGGAGAATCCCGCCCACAGTCTCCCAAACAAGGAATCTCGCCCTCAGCCCCTACTAAGCAGACATTCTGTCCCTACACGACAGAAAATCTGTCCCCGCTGGATCGCCACTCCATCCCTGCTCGGCAGCTACTCGTCATTCCCCCCCCCCAGCAGCCACTCCATCCCTGCTTGACAGCCACATTCCCCCCACTTGGCAGCCACATTGTCCCTACCGGCAGCCATACCCCACCCCCCCAACTCGGCAGCCACTGCACTTTCCAAGCACCAGACCACCCCTCTGGTTGCCTCCACCCAGAAAACCTCTCCCTATCCTCAGCAGGCTCACCACTGCCATTGCGCCATGCTTTCAGGCGTTAGTATAAATAAAGCTGTTCCTCCAATCAGAGACTATCTTTCTCCCATGTTAGCTGCTGATTGGCTCACCAAGCAACAGCAAACGTGGGAGAGAAATGGCCAGTGATTGGAGGAGTGGTTTTTTGAAGAATCTTCAAATTGACACACCAGCAATTTGAACACAGGGCCTGCGCGCCGAATAGAGAGTCTTGGCATGCTGGGTGGTGACCCACGGACCATGTGTTGAATGAACCTGGTCTTGGGTAAGTTCCCTTTAAACATCCCTCTCCATGGAGAAGTAGCTAGCCTATGTATAGTGTCTAACCTTTCATATGATCATTGATTGGGACACCACAATGTGCAGACCTGCATACTACCACATGAGCATGACAGGTGAATCGTAAAAGTTGACATTAACTGATTAAAACACCAAAGTGGTGGGACTGTGACTTATGGTGTTGAGCATTTAACATTCCACTATGGTATCAATAAAGATTGGGTGACATGAAATGAATATCAAACCTAACTCAGATTTTCCAAAGCAATCCTTCAAGTATAAGAGAGAGACATTTACTGTGATTTAGGTACATTTTCTGAATCCTATATTGTATTCGTCAGCATTGAAATAACACAGGGATCATTTGTACACCTGTGCTTTATACAATATATGTTAAGGACTATGGCTTATGCAGTTTTTTATATTCTTGTCACAAATCAAATTCTGTAAAATGTTGGAATCATACATTAAGAAGCTGCTCTACTGATTACAAAACATTCTCCCATATAAAGTAAAATGTCTTCAAAACTAATTACTGAATCAAAATGCAAGAGATTTAGCAAGTGCACCGCTACATCCCAGGGGAGAATTCAGCTTCGCACATTCTATTTCAAGTGTTGCCTAGCAAATGGAAGACTTATCACCAAGGAAACACATGTTCTTAATCATAATGATTCGAGGCACTCACTTGTGTAAAGGTTAAATTGTAAAAGCTGAAGTCAGCGAGATCCAGTTTGTTAGTATTAGAATAATGTTATGTTTTCCAAAGTGTATTCGCAGTATAATTTAACTTGTAAACTGTGAGTGGAAATGGACGTTATTGTGTTTCCTGATTCCTGCTGACCATGAATCTCAGAGATAATTAAACTATTTAGCTTAATTTAATTGAGCAGAACATGCTGATGGCATAAATAGATTTTCTGCTCTGTGTTTCATTTGAAATTTCCATTCATGCAATTGTGTTGTGATATATTCCATGTATGAAGATATTGAAGGTAAAATACATGGGCGAGGAGCATGGATAATGCCTATCTGCCCATCAGCAATTGGGTGGGCAGTTAAATCAGGTTCTTTACTCCAACCTGAACTGAACAAATCCTGCCAACTGTCATTTTTATGCAGTCTCTTGGATGAGCAGCCAAGCTGTCTAACCAAAGTAAACTTCTTGAAATCTGATGAATAAATCTAATGATTTATACCAACACCTGACTGGATCCTACAGTACATCCATGATCTACCTAATTCTTCATGGGCTGGTAACCGTTTCCTGCCCATTCTGGGAGAGAAGTGAACTGACAGCATGTTAATGAAGAGCTGGAGTTAAAATATTTTGGTAGTCTTGATTTCAAAGCAGTGGGGATGTTTCCAACTCACCTTCCTTCCCACCAAGCTGGAGCTAAAATAGAGCCAGGTCTAGGAAGTTTGATTTTCACAGTGTAACTCTGGTGGAAAGTCACCGAGACTGTGATTGTCTTTCATACTTTTTGTCCAATTCACCTAACAGCATCTCTTTCGGGACTTGTGGGAGGAAACCGGAGCACCCGGAGAAAACCCACGCAGACACAGGGAGCGCCATTGTTTTTTTTTTTAATTTAGAGTACCCAATTCATTTTTTTCCCAATTAAGGGGCAATTTAGCGTGGCCAATCCACCTACCCTGCACATCTTTGGGTTGTGGGGGCGAAACCCACGCAAACTCGGGGAGAATGTGCAAACTCCACACGGACAGTGACCCAGAGCCAGGATCGAACCTGGGACCTCGGCGCCATGAGGCAGCAGGCCGCAGACACAGGGAGAAAGTGCAGACTCCACACAGACAGTAACCCAAGCCGGGAATCGAACCTGGAATCCTGGAGCTGTGAAACAACAATTCTACCCACTGTGCTACCGTGCTGTCCTTGTTCTTCTGTATAGTAATGATAGTGGTGAGTTCCTACAGTGCATCTTGTAGATGGTACACACTGCTGCCACTGTTCGTCGGTGGTGGAAGAAATGACTGTTTGCGGAAGGGGTAGCAATCAAGCAGGCTGCTTTGTTCTGCATGGTATTGAGCCTCTTAAGTATTGTTGGTGCCATGCTCATCCAGGCAAGTGGAGAGCATTTCAGCACACTCCTGACTTGTGCCTTGTAGATGATAGACAGGCTTTGGGGAGTCAGGATGTGAGTTACTTGCAGCAGGTTTCCTAGCCTCTGACCTGCTTTTGAAGCCACAGTATTTATATGGCTGGTCCAGTTCAGTTTCTGATCTATGATAACCCCCAAGGTGTTGATGGTGGGTGGGGGCTTTAGCAATGGTAATACCATTGAATGTCAAGGGACAATGGTTGGATTCTCACATGTTGGAGATGGTCATTGACTGGCATTTGTGTGTCACAAATGTTACTTGCCATTTGTCAGTCCAAGCCTGGATATTGTCCTGGTCTTGTTGCATTTGGGCATGGACTGCTCTAATGCCTCTCCATTGTTGTCCAGCTGGGTAAGACCTCTCTCACCTGCTTCCATTCTTATCTATAAAATGATAGGCAGAGTATCATTTGACATTGCTTCTCTCCATGCTCCCACATTGTTACCTCTGGTATTTACGGCAGATCTATCCTTGGCCCCTTCCTATTTCTCATTAATGTGCTGCTCCTTGGTGACATCATTCAAAAGCACGGTGTTAGTTTTCGACAACTCCTTTAATTGCTAAATTATTATATATTCTGATGTCTTGTGGCACAATAGATAGCATCCCTACCTTTGAGCCAGAAGCTTGTGTTCAAGTCCCACCCCGGAACTTGAGGGCCAAGGAAGGTGTGTTCATAATGCAGTCAACAGGTTGAGTAGCTTTAAAATACAACAATAACTTAGATTTATATAGCACCTCTAATGTAATAAAATGTCCCTACAGGAGCATTATTAAACAAAGTATTACACTGAGCAACATGTGGCTTTATTAGGCCAAATGACAAAAAGATTTAGTTAAAAAGGGTTATGATTGCGAGTGCACAAGGGGCCAGAATTAGGGGAGGTAGATATCTCAGAGGGCTGCAGGGCTGGAGGAGATTATAGAGTTAGGGAGGGTCAAGGATACTGAGGGATTTGTAAACAAGGATCCATCCTGCCCCCGGATATAACCTGTGTATCACACCCAGGACCCACATCACATGCAGCTAAGTCCCCAGCAGATGCCCACCCTTCTCGCTCAACCTCATCTGTAGAACCTGCCCATAAACAAGCCTCCAAGCATGGAGGCAGTTGGTGGCACACTGTGACCCTTTCCACTGCACAACAAGGTGCCACCCTGCTGGCGGAATAACGCACAGCCCACCCAGTGAGGACACCCACATTGGACCCAACTGGGAGACACTGGGTGCCGCAGTGCTTACCGCTGACATGGGTTGTGGCAGTCACCGGTACGTCTGTCGACAGAGACGGGGGTGAGATAGAGGCCTCTCGATGACACTCACCAATGGGGGTCAGAGGTTCAGTGTGGAGGCAACATGTCAGGGGGGATGGTTGAGGAGTGGGGGTGGGTTTTGTGTGGGGGCACGTGGAGGGTGAAGCTGAAGTACAACTCAGGGTCACCGTTAGCCTGTTGGAATTGGATGGGCAAGGGAATACTCATCTTCCTAACATGTCTTCTCTTTTCTCCCTCTGCAGAGAATGAATTTCAGAGTACAGCCATGAATGCTTGCTATCTACCTGGCTGCAGCTGCCCTCGCGAACACACAAATACTGCAGGCACAGGTGTTGCTCAGGGAACACTCTGCAGAACAGGAGTCTGCCCCAGAAGAGCAGGGGCTAGTTGGTGAGGCTGGAGAGCCGTCCGTCCAATAGGCTAAGGAGGAGGTGTGAAGGAGGGGCCACATCAGAGCACGTATATACTGTCAGTGCTTGTCCTTCAGGAACCCGCTGGACCGAGCATGTCGCCGAAGACTTCAGTGAACCAGGGAGACCATGCAACATCTGTGCCAGATAATAGCATACCTGGAACCATGGGGGTTTGGAAGAGGACATCCACTCCTGGTGGCCGTCAAGGTGACGGTCACCTGAACGCTTTTATCTCGGGGTCTTTCGAGGCGCCAAGCAGACACCTGTGTGGGATATTTTACACATTGGCACACAGGTGTATCCATGGCGTAATGGCTGCCCTATATGCCCAGCCAGCGGCAGACTACATGAACCTTAGTATGGACCAAGCCCACCGGGCTACCCGGGCAGCAGGATTCACCACCATCACTGGCATGTCCCAGATCCAGGGAGTGATAGATAGGACACATCGCCCCCTATGAGCACCTGCTCATGATGGGGTGCTCTTCATCAGCAGTAGGGCTTCCACTCCCTGAATGTGCAGATGTTATAGGAGCACCTATTGTACATCATACCCATCTGCGCCCGATACCCGGGCAGTGTGCACGATGCCGACACGCTGGGGCATCGTTGGTTTCCGGCACCTTGGAGGCACTCACCGGGTGAGGGGTTGGCTCCTGGGCGAAAAGGGTTATCCGCTGAGATCTTGGCTAATGACCGCTATCTGGAGGTCCAGACCGAGGTGGAGAACCGTTATAATGATGCCCATGCAGCAACCAAGAGCATCAGGGACAGGTGCATCGGTGTCCTGAAGGTGCGGCTCTGATACGTGGACCGCTCTGGTGGGGCTCTCCGAGATACCCCTAGGAGGTCTCCCACATCGTGGTGGCCTGCTGCATTCTGAATCCTTGCGCAGCGGAGGAGGAACATGCTTGTGGAAGACGAGGAAAACGCCAGGACTCAATTGACGAAGGGGATGGGGATGATAGTCAGGAGGACGAGGACTAGGAGGACCCAAGCAGGCACAGGAGGCCACCTTACTTGTGCACCAGGGCATCACACACGAGAAAACCTCATCACCTACACGTTCGCCGACTAGGGGGCCTGACCAATTGTAGATCAGCCACCCTGCCCAACCCCTCCATACTCCCACACAACCACTAATCCGTCCCTCCTCACTTCACTCCAGCTCCCCCCCCACCTCAGCTACCCCATCCTTTCCAAGAGTCCTGCCAGCATCGCTATTGGTTGTGGGCCCTGAGTTGGCAGCCTCAGCAGGTCTTGTCCACAGGACGGAGGATGATTACTACTCGCTCTGGTGCTCCTCATTATTTGACAAAGTCTGACTTCTGCCTTCGGGATCACATTTCACTGTCCGCCGGGTCATCCCTGCATGCCTGCTGGCCATTCCATCTCACCGGCCCATATATCCTCTGGGTGTATGGGGGGGGGGGGGGGGGGTGCGGTAACGGGGATGGTGAACGGTGATGGGTAACTCACTGGATAAGCTGTCTTGCATGGCACCCCCACACTGTGTCCCTGCTCCCTGCCACCTCTGAGGATGACCCTAGGTGGAACATTAGATTGTCCTGTGGGCCCTGCCCCGTACCATCTTCCAACATTACACACCACCAACCTCCCACAACCGACACGTGGCACACTCTAATTGCCCATCCTTCACGCCCTTTAGACAAAGGATTATGGGTGGCACGGTGGCACAAGTGGTTAGCATTGCTGCCTCACAGCGCCAGGGACCCAGGTTCGATTCCGACCATGGGTGACTGTCTGTGTGGATTTTGCACTTTCTCCCCGTGTCTGCGTGCGTTTCTTCCGGGTGCTCCGGTTTCCTCCCACAGTCCAAAGATGTGCAGCTTAGGTGTATTGGCTATGCTAAATTGGCCCAAGGTGGAGTTACTGAGATAGCGGGGGGTTTGGGCAGGTAGGGTGCTCTTTCAGAGGGTCGGTGTAGACTCGAATGGCCTCTTTCTGCACTGTAGGGAGTCTTTGATTCCATGATTGAGGCAGGTCAAAATTTCAGACCAATTTTGTTTTATTGTGTCTATGTACATTATTGTGCCCTGACCCTGAACTCAAATCTATGTGCTGCACCCATGCCAACTTAACTGGTGTTTAACTTCTTCTACGTGTTTCCCCAGACAACACATCAGACAATGAGGCGACCAGTGGGAAGGTGAAAAAGGGGAAAATATTTGTCCAGACCGTATAGTTGATTGCTGGGATGTATGTTTTCCGGGGTGTTTATGTATTGTAACATGTTTTGAGACATGTTTGTAATAAAATACATTTTTTTTAAAAAGACACTGAGGCAGCCTGCTGTGTTTCTAACCCTGTGACCTGACGTGCCTTTGCCGGACGTGCTCTGGATGGCCTGGACCTGGATGGGCCTGGCCGACGTTCAAGTGTCACAGGTGACGAGGTGCCAATCTGTTCTGCCCGCTGCCCATCAGTCCAGTGTCAGGTTGGAGAGATTCAGAGGCATTGGGGTGTTCCAGCACCTCCCCTACAGGGGCCACCAACACGGGCTCTATCACTCCTATCTCCCTTGGGGTGCTCGATGGCCCCTGGGTTACGCCATGGGATGGAGGTGAGACCTGAGTGAGCCCCGGAGGCTCCACCATCTGCTGGTGCTGCCAGTTCTGGAGGCTCGCTCTCGTCTCAACCAGGGTCCCGATGCTCCCCTGGCCTGACCCTCAGCCATCGACCGCACAGTGTGCCCCAAGCCTTGGATATCTTGATCCATGGTTGCGACCTTCTCACTCAAGACTTCCACCGCAGATGCCACTCTTTTGGTGTTGACGTGGGTACCATATGTTGTCAGCACGATCTCCTGCAAGTTAGACCCTGTACTCCATCTGCAGGTGCTGGAAAGTTGCTGACACCCCCTCCTTTAGACCCTGGCTCTGTGTCTGCATCACCACCAATGAGAAGGTCCACTGCGAGGTCCACCACGCCAGGGCGATGATTGTATAGATCACAAGTGAACCGCCCCCTTGTGATTCCCAGCCATGGGGACTGGAGAATAACGGAAGGGCGCAACATAGAGCGGCAGACCCACTAAATAGGTGCAAATGATTAGCATTTATTTACATGTTCCCGTTGGCGTGCGGCGTGGAACTTGTTCACGCCGCCAGCGGGGGGTTGAAGCATTGTGTTCGGGTCAGCACCCAGTGCCGATCCAATTTTGCCCCGACGCCGGATTTTCCAGGAATGCAATCCGAGCATCCCAGGATGGACAATCCAGCCCATAGTCTCTCAAACGTCATCTGCATTGGAGGTCTCTTTATACAGGTTACTCTTGAAGTTCTTGCTTCCACTGGTAGAAACAATAGAAGCATTGAAATGCAGACTCACTTGGACAATAATTTACGCAACCTGCGATTCTGAGGATTCTGACATTTCATAGATACCTACTGTTTTACACTCAGATCATGAGACCTTTTTTGGGCCAGATTGAAAGGATTCTTCTGGAATGCTCTCTGTTGAGGTCCCAAAGCAACAAGCAGCATATTTCCAAAGGAGCAACCCCCATTTTTAGAGCTGCTTATCTTCATAATTCTTACCCACATGCAGTCAATCTGCACCATGAGCTTGTGGCCAAACATGGAGAAAAGTCACTCAAAATGAAGTTAATGAACTAATCCCATTGAATTTGGTGAGATTAACTGTGCTAGTTTACAACAACCCAGCAACCATGGTTCCCAGGTTCATTGAATTGATCTTATTTAATTTATAATGAGTGCCATATTCCCCAGATGTGATACCAGAAAATGCCCATTTATAAAAGATAGTTTCTCATTGGTTAACAATGGGGGCTTCTCAAAATAAATTTGTTCAGCAACTAGAATAAATAAAAACAAAAAGTGCCGAAAAAATGCAGCAGGTCTGACAGCAACTGCAAAGAGAGAAGCAGCATTAACATATAAAGTCCATTATTGTCTTCTTTACAACTGAAGAGAAACAAAAATGTGGTTGAGTTTTATGCAGTTGGAAAAGGGGAGGGTCAGGTGGAGCAAAAAGGGAAGATAAAGGATAGGTTTGAGGGTGGGGGAGATTAGATTATACAGATTTCACGGAGAAAAAGGCAAAGAGAGTGGGAAGAGAAGGAGCAAACTGTTGGTACAGAGTAGAGATGTGAGTGATGCCTGAAAGCAAAATAGCAGAAAGTGTCAATATCAGAATAAAGGCCAGTGCTGTTTGAAAGCAAAAAACCAGAAAGTGTTACGAGGAGAATAAAGGCTAGTGCTATCTGAAAGCAAAATAGCAGAAAGTGTTAATGTCAGAATAAAGGTCAGTGCTGTCTGAAAGCAAAATAGCAGAAAGTGTTAATGTCAGAATAAAGGTCAGTGCTGTCTGAAAGCAAAATAGCAGAAAGTGTTCATGTCAGAATAAAGGTCAGCGCTGTGTGAAAGCAAAATAACAGTTTGTGTTAATTGCAGAATAAAGGCTAGTGCTGTCTGAAAGTAAAATAGCAGACGTGTTAATAGCAGAATACATGTTGTCTGAAGGCAAAGTAGCAGAAAGTGTTAATCTCAGAATAATGTCCAGTGCTCTCTGAATACCATAATTTGAAGTTGTTGAACTCAATGTTATGACCGCAAGACTATAAATTGTCTCATTGGAAAATAGGGTGCTATTCCACAAGCTTGTCGGAGTCATACCTGTGCACTGAGCAGAGGTGTTCTGTAAAGCGGTCACCAGTCAGCATTTGGTCTCCCCAATATATAGGTATATGTATCACATTGTGATCAGCAAATATAATAAACTAAGATGAAAGAAGTACAATTAAGTAGCTGCTTTACGTGTAAGGTGCGTTTGGTGCTTTGGAGAATGAAAAGTGTTACATCTCCTGTATTAAAAGCATGGCACTTCCTTAGCTTGTTTGTGTTATCGTGCATATTGCTCAAGGATCTCTTGCTTTCCTAATCATTTCTGAAGGAAATGCATTGCAATGTCATGTAGCCTTTCAAATCCCCTCAGAATGGGGTATCATTCAGTAGACCAACCATGATGGGAGGAACACCATTTTGCTACTGCCCATCACATATATTAAATTTATGAGGGCTCGACCACATGAACAGCACACCACATCACCCTCGTTCTGGGTCTGTTTCAGCACACATGACTAAAAATGTTCTCCAGATTCTCAAAAAGTGAGATGCGGTACTGATATCCTTTCCTGTTTTGTGCACAGATCTTCTCCAGCCACTAGACTTAATGGTGAACAAACAGTTTGAACTCAAACTCAAACACGATTTATGAATTAATATGCTGACAACCTTCCAGAACAGTTGAAGGGAGAAAATCCTGCTGATAAAGTTAAAGTTGATCTTCGCGTGTCTTTAAAATTTCTACATGCACAATAACTTGTAAATATATTCATTTAGTTTCTGAGAATAATCTGTAAAATACCTTTTTTAGTCTTGTATTATGAATGCCCATTACAACTGTATCTTTCACTTCATGTAATTTTGTGTACTCTGTTCTTCCAATAAAATAAGTAGAAATGTTAATACAAATATTAGGGAGATTTTTGACTGGAAGTGGGTTCTAGGTGGTCAGAGATGGAGACAAGTACCAAAACATTTCGAACTCCACATTATAAATGTCCTAGGTCCAACCATCTTCAGCTACTTCATCAATGACCTTCCTTCAATCATAAGGTCAGAAGTGGGGATGTTTGCGGATGACTGCACATGTTCAGCACCATTCGAGGCTCTTCAGATAAAAAAGCATCCATGTCCAAAAGCAGCAAGACCTGGACTTAAACCAAATTTGGGCTGACAAGTTACATTCGCGCCACACAAGGGCCAGGCAATGACCATCTCCTACAAGAGACAATCTAACTATCACCCCTTGACATTCAATCGAATTACCATGGCTGAATCCCCTACAATCAACAAATTAATTAATTTTCAAAAAACTCAATATAATTATTTAGATGGGATATCCCACTGCGCCATGCTGCACCAGAAAAGCAGCTCACCACAGCGCAACACAGCCGTTGAAAGCCAGGAGACCCCGCGTCCTGATCTCTTGCTACAATGGGAAGTTCCGGCGAGCGGAGTATCCCATTGCAAAAAATGTGGCTACGTACGACCTCAGCCGTGCGCTCCCCATTCAGGCCCCTTATTCAAAGCAAGTCGTGTTGAATAGCCATGTGTTTCTCAGCACTGCCAGTGCCGGGAAATACGCGGCTAAACACGCTTCCCTTTTGGGAAGATTGTGTCCATGGTCTCAGGAATGGAAAATTCTGCCGCATTTATTTCTCTTTCGTGAATACAGATGAAAATATTTTTCATTTGAGACCTCACCCATGTCTCCTGGCTCCACACACAGATTGCCCCTATAGTCCCTATTGGACCCAATTCTTTCCCTGGTCATCCTCTTGCTCTTAATATACTTATAACATTCCTTAATCCTGTCTTCCAATGATATTTTCTGGCCTCTCTTTACCCTCCTAGTTTTTTATGCACCCCCCCTACATTCTCTAAACTCCTTCGTAAGTTCATAAGCTACTTCGTAAGTTCAGAAATTTCCAGCATCCACAGTGTTTTGCTCAAAACAGACGACTTTGACCAAGCTTATGGTCACCTGCCCTCATAACTCCTTATGTCGCTTTATGTTAAATTATATTTTTTAATGCTCTTTGGATGTTGGATACCTTGGAATGTTTTACCAAGTTAAATGCACTAGATAAATGCAAGGTGATACTGTAATATGATGGGATGCACGGAAGTTAATTTCCTTCCCTCTCCTGAAATCATTGGCTGTTTGGAAGGATGAGTGCAGAGATTTCAATCACTCTCCAGTATCTAAGTAGACATTATTCATTGTAGGCCTTGAAAGTGACTAGAAGATTACAATTACAAACATATTGAGAAAGCAGTTGAAATGTTTATGATTATATTCTGGATGTCAGTGAAATTTCTCCATTTTCTGTATCAGAGCAAATGGGAACTTTGGGTTTTCATTCAGAATTGTACACATCATATCAAATAAAGATGACAGGCTGAAAATGACAAATTAAAGAACATTTAGCAATTCACTGATCATTTGCACAAATGTATGAATTCATGCTGCAGTAGCCACAAGTGTATTTGGCACCTGTTGCATCAATAGGCCACCCCACTTATTCCTCCCTCTGTGGTTGCACATTGCAGGTTAGATGGGGAAGGCATGCATCATGCATTCTCATTTAAAAAATCGGAAATCATGCGGAAATGTCAGGCCATTATGTTTGGCCACTTTTATTTTCTAATACATTTCACTTTTTTTAAGAGCCAGAGAAAACGCTATCTGTAAAATTAATTTCCTTTGTTTCAGTGGTATTGGTGCCGCCTTGTAAGCAAAATGGTATCCCTGCCGCGCGTGTAATTCCTACAGGTGCAGGGCTGAACTATCTTGGCATTAACATTGACATTACATGTGCGCCAGATGAATGCCGAGTCTAAATCTGTTGCCATATGGAAGTATGATTTTGTGATACTGAGACCTAGCTCAAAAACGGGCAAGACTGGGTGCTAAATATTCTTGGCTGCAAAGTGTCCAGGAAAGATCGGGAAGAGATAAAAGGAGGAGGGGTGGTAATATTTATTCAGGATTATATTGGTGCTGGAGAGCGAGAGAATGTGCTGGAGAGGACAAGGACAGAGTGCGCGATCTACCGGCCGCGTTATGCCTGAAAGGCAGTGTGGCGCAGTGTGACCAGTAAATGCCGAGAGATTCCCCTTCCAGGATTTCCCCAGCTCGCCACGCCTCGCGAGGTCTACCGCAATCTCGCGAAACATCGCAGTGTGAATCCCGCCCATTGTGGGTGGATCACTTTTTGGTAAATCTATATATTAGGGTAAGATAGCTAGTCTCGCTCAAATATGCACTCCCACAATCTGCCGAAGGCAATGGGATCTAACCCCCTTCCCTTGAAGATCTCGGGCGAGCGCCATTCAGTGCTGGTTTTGGAATATTGTGTCCAGTTCTGGTCACCTCATTATAGGAAGGATGTGGATGCTTTGGAAAGGGTGCAGTGGACATTTACCAGGATGCTGCTGGGACTGGAGGGCATGTCTTATGAAGAAAGATTGAGGGAGCAAAGGCGTTTCTCATTGGAGCAAAGAAGGAAGAGAGGTGACTTGATAGAGGTGTACAAGGTGATGAGAGGCATGGACAGAGTGGATAGCCAGAGACTTTTCCCCAGGGCGGAATGGCTGTCACGAGGGGACATCATTTTAATGTGATTGGAGGAAGGTACAGGGGAGATGTCAGAGGTAGGTTCGTTACACAGAGAGTGGTGGGTGTGTGGAATGCACTGCCAGCAGAAGTGGTGGATTCAGAGTCATTAGGAACATTTAAACGACTCTTGGACAGGCATATGGACAGCAGTAAATTGAAGGGGTGTAGGTTAGGTTGATCTTAGATTCGGAAAAATGATCGGCACAACATCGTGGGCCAAAGGGCCTGTACTGTGCTGTACTGTTCTATGTTCTATGGTCTCCATAAACGGGGCCACACTATGTGAATCATTGTAAGTTTATGGTTGATGTTTGTGACCAGTGCAACAAGAGGAAGCATTTAGCAAAGAAGTGCTGGAGTGCTAAGAGAAAGCCGAAGGCTGAGCAAGGAACTTCAAATGTAAAGACGCCTCAGTCAATGCCACATTGCTTGGAAAGCTCAGACCAGGCATAGGAACACTATTACTATATGATTAATATGAATGAGGGGCATGCAGTGTGGAGATCGATGGACAGAAAATGAAAATGGAGGTGGACACAGGAGCCTTTGCATTGGAAATCAGCGAGAAGTCCTTCAGGAAGATTTAGGGCTCTAAGCAGACACCAGCCCTTACTCAGGTAGGATTCAACCTTTGGAAGTACACTGGAGAGACAATACCATTGCTTGTAGCTTTGGAGGTAGACATTGCATATAACAGCCAAGAAGTAAGAGCACAGCTCCTGGTAGTAAAAGGGCATGGGCCTGGTCTACTAAGGCATGACTGGCTCAGGAAAATTCAGTTGAACTGGGGTGAGATAAAGCACACAAAGGGGACAGAGGATGTCATTCAAAAATATCCTGAGGTTTTCAAAGATGAATAGGGGACATTGTGGGACACGACAGTTAAATTGTTTGTAATCTCGGGCTACTTTTCACTTTTTCAAACCGAGGACAGAGCCCTACGCCCTGAAAGGCAAAGTGGAGGAATAGTTGATGGAGTCACCAGTGGTCCATATATCACAGTGTAATCGCAAAGCTCCTGAAGACTGACTTATAATTAAGGCATTAATTCCATTGTATTTCTCTCTTTAAGGGGGATTACATTTAAAGGAGGGAGAAGTGTTTTAAAAAAAATATTTTTATTAAGGCATTTTGTATATACATTAAACACAACCGAAACCAGAGTGAGATTAAACAGAAAATCTCATGACGAATAATAACTACCAACCGCTCAGTCTCCCTGCCACTCCCCTCCACCCATCCTGCCTTCCCCATTTTAATCCCTTTATTACCCCCTCCTTCCTTTCCTGTCCCCCCCACCCCCCTCCCCCCTGCTGCCACCTTAATTCTTCTTGAAGAAATCGATAAACAGTATCCACTGACCCTCTCAAGGCGAACTTCACATTTTCCAGCCTTAGGAATTTCCACCTGATCGCTCACTCACACCCCCGGCTTCGGCGGCTCCGAGTCCCTCCACTCCAACAAAATCTGTCTCCGGGCTACCAGAGAGGCAAATGCCAACCAAAACGTCGGCTTCTCTCGCCCCCTGATCTCCCGCGTCTTCCGACACACCAAATATCGCCACGTCTGGACTCGGGGCCACCTTCACCTTCAGCACCTCAGACATTACGTCTGCGAACCGTTGCCAGAACCCCCCTCAGCTTTGGACATGCCCAAAACATGTGGACAGGGTTCACGGGCCTCCCCCGCGCACCAGGCATGCCTATCCTCCACTCCCTCAAAGAACCTGCTCATCCTAGCCACCATGATATGCTCCCTATGCACTACCTTGAATTGAATAATACAAGTCTTATACACGACGATGATGTGTTCACCCTCCTAAAACCCTCCTTCCATAACCCAGTCTCCATTTCCCCCCCAACTCCTCCTCCCACTTCCGTTTGACTTCTAACGGGGCTCCCTCCCAATCCATTAACTCCTTGTAAATCTTGAATACCTTACCCTCACCCACTCCTGCTTACGATGCCTCCTGTAGCCCCGGGGGCGGCAGATTAGGAAAGAGCAGCACCTGCCTTCTCACATAATCCTGGACCTGTAAGTACCGGAACCCATTCCTGCAGGACAGCTCATACTCCTCTTCCAGTTCCTCTAAGCTCGGAAAGCTGCCCCCCACAAACAGGTCCCCACACCACTCAATCCCTGCCCGTCACCACCCCTGAAACCCCGGGTCCAAACCCACGGTGCAAAAATTATTCCCGCAAATCGGTGTCCAGACCGAGGCACCTTCCAGCCTCAGATGCTGCTGCCACCACTGGGCTCGTGGAGTACTTGGCCGGCGAGAACGGCAGAGGTGCCATCAACAATGCCCCTTAGCTCGTGCCCTTACACGAGGCTGCCTCCATCAGCTCCCACGCCGACCCCTCCCCCACTACCCACTGCCTAACCAAGGCTATATTCGCTGCCCAATAATAATTCATTATATTTGGCAAGACTAGCCCACCCCCCCACCCCTCCCCCGCACCCCTGCTTCAGCAGCACCTTCTTTACCCATGGGGATTTAAGGGGGGATTATCGAGTTTTACAATTATCCTTCTTCTTATTTACATCCATTCCTGATGTAAGTAAGTGCTGAGACATGATTAGTTGTTGTTACCTGTGTATATTTGTATTTAACTGCCGTTAGTTCTGTTACTGTTATTTTGCTAGCTGTTCCGTTTTTCAATCCATGCTGTATTTTAAATGTTGTCATTTTTATATATTAAAGAAGATTAACCTTTAGAACGCATTTCCATTTCCTTTTTGTGCTCAAGTTACCACAATTCCCATGAGGAAGACTGTACAGCAAACAAAGCAGGGGCTCTCTGGATTACCAAACAGGTAAAGAGTGAGATGAAACAAAAAAGGGGTGGATGTGGCAGATGTTAGATTGATAACCAGGGTCAACAAAAAAAGTACAGAGGAGAAGTGAAAAAAAATAAAACAGCAAAGAACGAATATGAGAAGGGAATACAAGAGTCTACTCTAGTAATGTCAATGGTAAAATAGTGATAAAAGTAGGATTAGTGTGAGGTATGAATCAGAAAGGGGATTTTTATGTGGAGATGGAAGGCATGGTTCAGGTGCTAAATTAGCATTTTGCTTCTGTCTTTACCAAGGAAAAGATGCTGTTAGTCATTGTGAAAGAGGAGATAGTTGAGACACTGGACAGGCTAAAAATTGATGAAGAGGACGTATTAGAAAGGCTACTTAAAGTTGCTAAGACACCAGAACTGGATCAGATGTATCCAAGGATACTGAAGGAAGAAAGAATGGAAATTGCTGAGGCATTGACCGTAAACATGCAAATGTCCCTAGATACAATGTTGGTGTCAGAGGACTGGAGAAATGGAACTATTCCATCCTTGTTCAAAAAAGGATTCAAGGATAAACCCAGCAACTGCAGCCAATCAGTTTAACCTCTGTGGTGGGGACACTTTTAGAAATGATAATCCAGGACTGAATTAACACTTGACAAATGTGGATTAATGAAGGACATCCAGGACATATTTGCTAAGGGCAACTTGTGTTTAACTAATTTGATTGAGTTTTTAAATGAAGTAACAGAAAGGATTGATGAGGATAATGCAGTTGGTGTGGTGGACATGAACTTCCAAAAAGTGTTTGATAAAGTTCACACACCAACTTCAATTTGAAGCCCATGGCATTAATGGTACCGTGACACCATGGATACAAAGTTAGCCAATTAACAGGAAACAGAGTGTAATGGTGTTTCTTGAATTTGAGGAAGATATTTATTGGAGTTCCTCAGGGTCATTATTAGAACCACTGCTTTCCTTGATCTAAATGAATGACCTAGACTTGAGTGTGCAGGCACAATTTCAAAATTAGCAGATGATCCAAATCTTGGAAGTGCAATAATTTGTGAGGAGGATAATGATAATCTTCCAAGAGGACATAGACAGGCTGGCAGAATGGCCAGACAGGTGATTTAAAAAATATATATTTTTATTAGGTTTCTTCCCTTTTTTTAAAAACAATACACATGATGAATAACAGAACAAATTGTTGCAAACGGGTACAGACAGAACAAGAGTTATTGCTGGCATAAATACAAGCAAAACAGTACAGAATAGATTTAGAACAGGACAACTTTCGGGACCAGAGCTGCAAAACTGAATCGATCTAACAAACAACAAGTTAACACAGTGAGTGGGGAAAAAGAGGGCAAGACCATATTGGTACAGAAGGATAACAATACAGATCTCACACCCCAAAGTATTACGATTCCGACTAACAACATGAGATGCATTAAACTGAATTGAAATGAGATGAATTCGCTCGTAGAAAGCCCAACAGGAGCAAGTCAGCCAAAGTGGAGCCTATGAATTTAAGGTAGTGATCCTATACTTTACAGAATGCATCGGATTTAGAGTTGAGAAAGATGTCATAAATTCCATAGGGATGCATTCAATAATCAGCCGATGTCAGTTTTGAATAGAAGGATATTTGTCACTGATCCAGAAGCATAGTATGTTTTTGCAAGCGGCAAAAGTCAGAATGTTATGTCATCTTTGTGCATTAGAATCTGTGGTTCTCCCTCCTCGGAGACCCAGGATCAGAAATACAGGATTAGACTCTAAGGTTCTATCAAAAACTCTCTCCAGTTTTCTGACCACACCTGACCAATAAGATTGAAGTCTATAAACAGTGTATATAATCATCCTCGACTACCTGCCATTTTGGGCACATCGGAGATAAGACCATAAGACATAGGAGCAGAATTAGGCCACTTGGCCCATCGAGTCTGCTCCGCCATTCAATCATGGCTGATATTTTCTCATCCCCATTCTCCTGCCTTCTCCCCATAACCCCTGATCCCCTTATTAATCAAGAATCTAATAAGGCAGGATCAAACCTGTGTCTAAGACTAGGTGCAATATGCATGCAATGTAGTAACTTGAACTGAGTCTTTCACCTTATAGTAAACCAAAATTTTACTGGCATACTCCCAAATGTTACCCAAGTCTCCTCATTGATCTTGATTGGTAAGTCTTTTTCCATGTCTGTAAGGCACTCAGCATGGTGGTGCAGGCTCTAGAATTAAAAACATTATAGGACTTGCTAATCAATTGTTTGGGCTCAACAGAAATCAGGATTCTTTCCACCGGGGAAATTGAGGAATCAAAACCAAGGAAATCTTGTTAAGGATAAAGTCTAAGCTGTAAGTACTTTCAAAAGGATTGTCTTGAAATGTTACATTGCTGACATTGCAGCTCAAAGGATAACAAGGAAACATCTCTGAACATGTCTCCCAACCAGAGAGGTTAGATAAACTCGGTCTGTTCTCACTGAAACGACGGAGGTTGAGAGGCGACCTGACAGAAGCCTCCAAGATTATGAGTGGCATGGACAGAGTGGATAGTCTGATGCTCTTTCCTAGGGTAGGAGTGTCAAGTACGAGGGGACATAGGTTTAAAGTGCATGGGGAAAAGTTTAGAACAGATGTGCGAGGCAAGTTTTTTATACAGAGGGTGATAAATATATAGATGTGCTGCCTGGGGAGGTGGTGGGAGCAGGTACGATAGCGGCATTCAAGGGGCACCTAGACAAATATGTGAACAGGGTGGGAATGGAAGCATATGGACTCCGTAAGTGCATACGGTTTTAGTTTCGGCAGATATCATGGTCGGCGCAGGCTTGGAGGGCCGAAGGGTCTTTTCCTGTGCTGTATTGTTCTTTGTTCTTTGTTCATTTATTCTACAAATGCTTCTCTATCTCTCCAGGTATCGAATGCATCGTCAAGGGGTGGTATGGTGGCACAGTGGTTAGCATTGCTGTCTCACAGTGCTAGGGACACAGGTTTGATTCCGGCCTTGGGTGACTGTGTGGAGTTTGCATGTTCTCCCTTTGTTTGCGTGTGTTTCCTCTGGGTGCTCTGGTTTCCTCCCATAGTCCAAAGATATGCGGGGTAGGTGGATTGGGCATGCTAACCTGCCCCTTAATGTCATGATCAATTTGTGGGGTTACGGGGCTAGGACAGGGGAGTGGACCTAGGTAGAGTGCTTCTTCGGAGGGTCAGTGCACATTCAATGAGCTGAATGGCCTCCTTCTGCACTGTAGGGATTCTATGAAATTCTATGAAGGGTGGGAAGTCTGGATACCCTGGATAGGAAAAAGAGTGGAAGTCACCTTAGATCTCCCTTCTAGTGGTGGACCAACCTCCATGCTCTAAGAGTATTAATAATAATAGTATTATCACACTTAGAGGAGCCCACCTTAATGTCACCATAAAACAACAAGACCTGTCGAGGGAAAACTGATTGCTCTGTTCCTTCAATATCGAGCCATATGTAGGCTGAGTCCATCCTAGCCCAATCCCTGATGAATCTTAGATGAGAGGAGAGTTGATACAGCCTAATATTTGGAAGCCCCCCCCCCCCAGCTCCTTGTGACGGGAACTTAGCAAACTTAAGGCGAGGTTTATTTTTTTCACAAATAAATGAACTAAGCAATCCAATTATTTCTTTAACAACTCTAGCCGACAACAATATTTGCAGCATTTCCAGGGGTACAACAATCTGGGCACCATGTTCATTTTAATGAGGGCAACCTTCCCACGCCATGAAATCAGAAGCGCCGACCTCCGATCAAGATCTCATCTAATAGCTGCGATCAGCTGCCTGAATATCACATTCATCCCAGCCAACAAGATGGCACTGGTTATGCTGGAGTGCGCCCATACAGCTGAAGGGTCGACTGGGACCAGAGAGCACCCTGGCAGGGTGGCCTGCGGTGACACCTATAGCACGGTAGCATTGTGATTAGCACAATTGCTTCACAGCTCCAGGATCCCGGGTTCGATTCCCGGCTTGAGTCACTGTCTGTGCGGAGTCTGCACGTTCTCCCCGTGTGTGTGTGGGTTTCCTCCGGTTTCCTCCCACAGTCCAAAGATGTGCAGGTTAGGTGGATTGACTATGCCAAATTGCCCTTAGTGTCCAAAATTGCCCTTAGTGTTGGGTGGGGTTACTGGGTTATGCGGATAGGGTGGATGTGTGGGCTTGGGTAGGGTGCTCTTTCCGAGAGCTGGTTGCGACTCGATGGGCCGAATGGCCTCCTTCTGCACTGTAAATTCTATGATTCTATGACCTGTGGCATTAAGTTCAAAGTAGGCTGTTAGCGGTGTGTGCAGCTGCATGGCTGCCTTGCCCACTGCAGCAATGGTGTTCCCTGCCCGTCAACTCCGACCTCACAGTGCATCTCCCGGCCAGCCCCCACTTCTCTCCCCGCGCAGAACCCCCCCGGCCAGCGACACAACTGTCAGCAAACTGTAGCAATGTTGGGTACCTACCATACCCCCTCTCTCTCCCTCAGCAGCCGCCACGCAGGTTTCACGATTTTTAAAAGCACAAGTGAATCACGCCGGCGGGAAGTCGGCCCATCGGAAGCGGAGAATTGTGGAGGCCCCGGAGAATAATGGGTCGGGCTCTCTAATGATATGCAAAAGGTGTCTACTGTACATGTGGAGTGAAACGCATTAACGCCGCTGTCGAGATGCTGGAGCATTGCGGATTGCCGTCAATTCGCCGCCTGCTGCGATTTTGGCGTCGGAACCGATTCGCCGCCCAATTGCCCTTCCCGATTTCTGCGTCGCCTAACGGAGAATCCCGCCCTATAGGTTTGGCTTGAACTGGAGCATTATGTCCAAATCTGGGCACCACAGTTTAGAAAGGATGCAAAGGCATGAGAGAATGGAGAAAAATTTATGAAAATTGTTCTGGGGATGAGAAGCTTCAGTTCCAAGGATAGATTAGCGGAGTTGGGCGGTTCTGGTGAGGAAAAGGCTGAGAGATTTGATAGATCATGAGGTTTTCAAAATCACAGAGGAGACATGGAGAAACTGTTCCCATTGACAGAACGGTTGCGAACTGTGGTAAGGGTCTATGTTGCATTACAGACAGGAGATGGGTCAATTTAAAATGCCCTGATTTCCTGCTCACTATCCGGGCAGCACGGTAGCATAGTGGTTAGCACTACGGCTTCACCGCGCTCGGGTCCCACGATAGATTCCCGCTTGGGTCACTGTCTGTGCAGAGTCCGCATGTTCTCCCCGTGTGTGCGTGGGTTTCCTCCGGGTGCTCCCACAGTCCAAAGATGTGCGGGTTAGGTGGATTGGCCATGATAAATTGCCCTTAGGTTAGATGGGGTTGCAGGGTTACGGGGATAGGGTGGAGGTGTGGGGTTAAGTAGCGTGCTCTTTCCAAGAGCCGGTGCAGACTCAATGGGCCGAATGGCCTTCTTCTGCACTGTAAATTCTATGATTCTATCCACACATAAATAGAAAGGTGTTTTTTTATTCTGATTTCCCCCTTCATAAATGATGGTGCATTTCCCCCAAACCTTAAATTTGGAGTGTTCCAATCTTATGAATGGATTACACAGCAAATGTGAAGTAAGGTGAAATAAAAAGGTTGGTTCATTTTTTCACGCACCCACACACACACACACACACAAACGTAAGAGATATTTTGCAACATCCACCCCTTTATCATTCAAAAAGGGAAGTGGGTTCAGGGCATGAATACAATAAAATACAAGTTCGGGTTTTACATGTGTCCAGAATCAGAGGTATAATAGAATGTGTCATAACCCAGGCCCTATTGAAGCCTCGGGGATCTAGTCTTCCCAGAATCCCTAGGGGAATACACACTCCCCCACTAAAGGGGCAGAGCTACCTAGGCTTCTGGTATAAAACTGGCTGGCCCAGAACTGGCCGGCACTCACTCGGTTGGGTAGCACTTGCTTGAGCTCGCTCCTGTACTTAGAAATAAACCTCCTGTTTAACCTTGCAACTTGGTATGGATTCCTTCCTTTTGGCGGACATAATAGAATGTTTTGTCTGAAGGGAGTTTGACTGATTGTCAAACTGTGGTGGAAGCGAGACTTCCACCACAGGAGAAGGCATGTAGAATGAGTTAGTCTTGGAGGTACAAGTTCCAAAGTTCCAACAGTTGCAGTTTTGGATGAGGGTCAAAGTGTTCTCCGCTGCCACCGACATTATGGTAAGATGGTAGACAGTGCCTGGAGCTGCTGTTTCCTTCAGAGGTCCAACAGGAACTAATTAGAAGGCTTCAGGACTATATAATTAAAGGAAGTCAGCTGGCCTGTCTTGGTCATGTGATACTGGTTTTGGAATGTTAAACAAGGCTGTTTTGTTGAAACTATTGTGTTAGAACAGTTTATGCTTAGACCATCAACACCATTATTGAAGAATAGAACTTGCATAAGGCTGTCTTTGTTCAAAGTTGGCAAGAGCAGACTGATCATCAGTGTTGAACCCGAATGCAAGAGACGACAGGAAGACACAGTAGGGTCGGAATTACGACAGGTTTATTACGTTGTACACTAAACTACAAAAGACTATGGCCGGGATTCTCCGAGCCTGCGCCGGGTCGGAGAATCGCCGGTGACACCGGAAATTCCCACCGCACTGGTCCGACGGCGAGACGCGATTCTCCGTCAACTGGAGAATCGGCGGCAGTCGCGCGCGCGGTCGACGTGGTGCCAGTCGGCGGCCCCACAGCGATTCTCCGCGGTCGACCGGCCGAGTTCCGCCAGCGTGGTTCCAACCTGGTACCACGCGGCGGGAGCTCGGACCCGCGGCCGCGGTGGCCGTCCTGGTGGGGGGGGGGGGGGGGCGGGGGGATCAGACTCCGGGGGGGGGCCCTGCACGACAGCCAGCCCCGCGATCGGGGGCTACCGATCAGTGGGCGCGCGCGATCTGGAAGCGGCCTACCTCCTTCCGCACAGGCCCGCTGTGTCGCTGCGCCATGTTGCGTGGCGCCGGCGCAGAAACGGCCACCACGCGCATGTGCGGACCCGCGCCGGCAGTGCAGGGCCGCGTATCGGCGCCGCAGCAGCGCGCAGCACTCCGGCGCCGTGCTGGCCCCCTGTGGCCCACTGAATCTCTGGGCCAAGAGGCCCATTGACGCTGGCGTGAAACACTCCGGTGTTTACACCGGCGTCATCACTTGGCCGGGATTTTGGAGAATCCCGGCTTATAGCTCCTCTTCCCAAAGGGCCACCCTCCTGGATTTCCCTTGTTAAGGGGAAACCCCGCCCCCAATTACTGGGGGAAATCGAATCATAGAATCATAGAATTTACAGTGCAGAAGGATGTCATTCGGCCCATCGAGTCTGCACAGGCTCTTGGAAAGAGCACCCTACTTATGCCCACACCTCCACCCTATCCCCACAACCCAGTAACCCCAGCTAACCTTTTTTGGACACTAAGGGCAATTTATCATGGCCAATCCACCTAACCTGCACGTCTTTGGACTGTGGGCGGAAACCGGAGCACCCGGAGGAAACCCACGCAGACACGTGGAAAACGTGCAGAATCCACACAGACAGTGACCCAAGCCGGGAATCGAACCCGGGTCCCTGGAGCTGTGAAGCAACTGTACTAACCACTGTGCTACCGTGCTGCCCTCATGCAGCACAGTCCTTGGTCCCCAAGGGGGTTATAACACCTCTCTCTGCCCCCTCACCCTGCAAGTCCGGAGACATGTCCATGTCCTCAGGCTGAGGCTCTCTTGTCCGCTTCGGGAGTGGACGGCAGTGCGGTGTTGACGGCCCGGGTCCGAGAGATGTGTAACATACCGGTGACCGATGTTTGTGAGTGGATCAGCGAGGCAGGGGTGGCATGGCTGGCAGTGGCATTTGCACTGCGGGTGGCTGGACGATCACGGCGCGCGGGCCGATGTCCATGTCTGAGTTGCGTCGGAGTCTTCCGATGAGGTGCTAGACATCTCAGCGTCAAGGGCTTCGACAGACGGAGGCCAGGGCCGGTGGTCTTGAGGAAAGGGGCAGGTGGCTCGATGCATTGGCGTATGGGATCCACGTTCCCTGTCGTGTTCCAGCATGTATTTATTTGTATTTATTTGCAGCCAGGAGCAATGCCCATCGCTGGATCCTGGCATATGTGATCGGGGGAAATCACTCAATCCTCCTTGAATGGTCAAGTAACGGTTTGTAGTCTGTACAGACTGTAAATGCGTGGTTTTAAACATACTGCTGGAATTTTCAGACACTAAATACCACTGCCAGGCCCTCCTTCTCAATTTGGGCCAGTGTGTGCGACGCAAAAGCTATCCTTTGCTCTGACCCATCGGGCATTCGGTGGGCGAGAATGGCACCTACGCCATAGGCAGAAGTGTCGCAAATCAGAAGAAGCGGCTTTCCTGGGTTGAAGTGCATCAATAGCTTCTCAGAGGACAACTGCCTCTTCACCTCTTGGAATGCCTTCTGGTGCGGGGGAAGGGTGGTTCCATTCCCACTGGTGCCCCTTTTTTAATAGGCTATGGAGTGGACTGAGCAGCATGGCCAAGTTGGGGATGAATTTTCCATAGTAGTTTATGAGTCCCAAAAAGGAACAGAGCTCGGTTGGGTCTTTAGGGATCGGAGCCTGCTGGATGGCAACCTGGTATCCCATCTTCATCGCCAGTGCAGAAGCCGAACGGGAAAGACACACAGAAACACACGGTAGGGTAGGAATTGCGACAGGTTTATTATGGTGTACACTAAACTGTGAAAGACTCCTCTTCCTGAAGGGCCACCCTTCTTGACCTGCACCCAGCTCAGGGTTTTTATACTTGTTAAGGGGAAACCCTGCCCTCAATTGGTGGAGCTCATACTCAGCTGTGTAAGGGGGAAAACTAATGGAGCACAGTCCTTGGCCCCCAAGGGGGTTATAACACCCAGCAGAGCCATTGTGTTGATTTAGCTGGAGTGTTTATAGTATACCAGGAGTGCTACGTTCCAGACATTTGAGGCGTTAGCCTTTGTTAACTTTAAAATGGCTCAGAAGATGTTTATTAATAACACTTTGCCCAGTCCCACATTAACTCTTCTAGTCCCAAACACACAAGTCCCGAAAGACGTGCTCTTAGGTGAATTGGACATTCTGAAGTCTCCCTTTGTGTACCTGAACAGGCGCCGGAATGTGGCGACTGGGGGCTTTTCACAGTAACTTCATTGCAGTTAATGTATGCCTACTTGTGACAATAAAGATTAGTATTATTGTAATAATCTTGTGGTCACCAATTTAAGGCAATTGGCAAAAGAACCAGAGGGGACATAATGAAAAGCTTTTACGCAGCGAGTGTTGGGATCGAGTATGCACAGCTGGAGAGTTTGGTGGAGGTAGATTGAATCATTGCTTTCAAAGGGCATTGGATAATTATCTGAATGTGGTAAACCACTGTTACACCTGTCTTAGGTGATGTAAGGTAGGACCTGTACTACAGGTTCACCGGTAGCCCCTGCCTGCTGGCTCCGCCAAGTAGGAGGAATATAAATATGCGTGTCCTCTATTCAGCAGCCATTTCGCCAGTTGCTGTGGGAGGCCACACATCTTACTGCAATAAAGCCACAGTTGTATCCAACCTGAGTCTTTGTACAATTGATCGTGCATCACTGAAGAGAAATACTTTGCATGGCTCCAGCAAAAATGTAGTGCATGGCGCTAGCTGAGTAACTATTAGAGAGCCAGGACAAACACAAATGGCCAATGACCTCCTTCTGTGCTGAATTTCATGATTTTATGAGTTGGTAGATCATGATGTCAGTCAGTGTGTTAGTGATTTGATGTCAGTGCTGCAATTTTGGACTTTAACTTTTACGTTAACACCATTCCTTAAACATGCATAGCAGAAAATGCTTTCATCAGCAGGAAGGACCTCCCTCCAGTTTTATTTATAGGGATCATTAACAATGTCTGGGTTATTGCTACTGGATCTCCACTGGCTCTTTATGACTTTGTGGAAGTGCTTGGTGTTTTAAAGTGTTGGTTAAAGTTGGTGAAATCGACAGGGAGTGGTGAAGCATATAGAGAGAACCTTGGTTGTGACTGTACGGATTGTTACCAGGTCACTTCCTCCAGTACAAAAGAGAAATGGTGTGGATGCTTGAAATGTGAACAACAACAGAAAATGCTAGAAATACCCAGCAAGTCAGGCAGCATTTGTCAAGGGAGAAATAGAGTTAATGTTAATGAAACATTGGGCTTGATTTTCTCAAAGGCTTTGGGATCACGACATTGGGATCAAATGGGGGCCGGGATTCTCCGATCCCGTGGCGGGTCGGAGAATCGGCGGGGGTGGGGGGGGGGGGGGGGGGGGTGGGCGCGTGAATCCCGCCACACCGCTCCGATGTATCACCGGAGAATCGCCGCCAATCGCGCCGGCGCGGTCGTCGGGGCAGCAGTTGGGGACCGTTGAAAGCGCCCTCCCCGCCGATTCTCCGTGCTCGACGGGCCAAGTGCAGGCCGAGTTCCGCCGGCGTCGTTTGCTTATGGTCCTACCCGGTGGGACCTCGGCGTTCTAGCCCCCGAGGAAAGGGTGAGTGCCTGGGCCTGGAGGCCCGTTGACTCCGGCGGCGCTCGCGCCGGTTTTGACGCCGGCATCAACACTTGGCCGGGATTTCGGAGAATCCTGGCCGGGGAGTCCCAAACCTCTGCTTGCTGGCAGCGAGGCTAGAGGCACAATTGCCTCATAGACGGTCTCCTAGTTGGCTACCTCTGAGTTTGTTCACCTATTAAGACCCCCAATGCTGCAGGCCCAATCAACGGGCCAGCACGTCTGGAGCCTCTACAACATCACTGAGAGAGGTGGGCACTGCTGAGGCAGGTGAGGGACCATGAGGGTGCCTCAACATGGTTTTCACCAACTATGAGGGTAAGGATGGTGAAAACAGAAACAAATCAATGACTTTAAAAGGAAATTGGATGGACCCTCGAAGGAAATAAATTTGCAAAGCTACGAGCATTGAGTGAGTGGGACCATCTGGATTGCTCCTTGAGGAACTGGCATGGACTTTATGGGCTGAATGTCCTCCTTCTGTGCCATAAATTACATAACGATGCATAAACACAAGCACAATACAACCATTCTGTACCAGTATTATCCAACAAATATACAAAACTTAACTAATTACCATTGTGCATTTCTTTATTGCCCATCTTGCAATTGCCGTTGCCTGTTATAGTGCTCCTATGAGGTGCTACCCAGTGCTCCAGCATGGCTGGTAGAAGGCTGGTGACTTTCAGTTGGGGAGACTGCAGATGGCCTTGCAGGATGCCCTCAAGCCTAGAAGGTCCAGCTTTGGACCGCAGCCCCTGAGTGGGGGTAGCAGCAATCTGGGCTTGCTGACTTGCAGACATAATCAAGGGCAATAGTGGAGTGGCAGATTTGGGGGAACAAATACTGTCCTCTTGAAGGAGGGCAACAGCTTTGTGCTCCAAGGAGCCACTGACACAGTTCCTGCACAGTGTCTCAGCAATCTGAGTCTTGTGTTGGAGCACAGATTGTTGGATTGCTATGAGATGCTGAAATCCCCTTTAAGTAGCCATAGTGGCAGCAGTCTATGCCTGCATGGCAGCAAGCTGAGATTCCATGACCTCAGCCTGAGCTTCCGATGCACATACATGCTAAACTTGCTTGCTGCCTGTTTACTTTGCATGGGCGCAGATTCACGCATTGTGTGTCCCCCACCCGTTTTCAGAGGCAATCAAATCTTCAGCTTTGACAAAGGGTCATCTGGACTCGAAACGTTCGATCTTTTCTCTCCCTACAGATGCTGCCAGACCTGTTGGAATTTTCCAGCATTTTCTCTTTGGTTTCAGATTGTCAACTCATCATGTTTTGTCAAAACAGATTCAAACTTTTTATTAAGTAATATAATACAAAGAATTCTTAGAATATTCTGTTGTCTGTTACCGCATGTTCTGAGACATCCCTTAAGTTCTACTGTAAATGTATTTCTTGCATAAATACTAAAGAGGATTTTTGAATGTCACTGAACCTAGACTAACATTGCACTCAAATGTATTACTTTGTTGAACCACCAAGATAGTGATCTACTTATGGAAGAATAATATTGCAATATTAGATACTGATAACACACCACAATGGAATCCATTGAATTTTGAATTGTTTTACAGAATTTACAGAATTTACAGTGCAGAAGGAGGCCATTCAGCCCATCGAGTCTGCACCGGCTCTTGGAAAGAGCACCCTACCCAAGGTCAACACCTCCACCCTATCCCCATAACCCAGTAACCCCACCCAACACTAGGGGCAATTTTGGACACTAAGGGCAATTTATCATGGCCAATCCACCTAACCTGCACATCTTTGGACTGTGGGAGGAAACCGGAGCACCCGGAAGAAACCCACGCACACACGGGGAGGATGTGCAGACTCCACACAGACAGTGACCCAAGCCGGAATCGAACCTGGGACCCTGGAGCTGTGAAGCAATTGTGCTATCCACAATGCTACCGTGCTGCCCTCAAGTACTTTTCTGCACAAGTACTTAGCCTGAAGATTTGTGCCATCATATTTTTTACATTAAGTGCTGTTTCTGAGGCATTTTCTAATTAGTTTGTCAGTTCGAGAGCTACAGAGCCCATTATGCAGCATGTAAAGGATAGTGTCAGTGGTTTTACCCAATTAAATCCCAGTGGGTGGCTTGGCTTGAAACAGCACAGTGACAATGACTACAGGACATGGAAAGCTGTACGATATGTCATCTGATCAAGTAACCATGGAAACCCTTGGGGCTACAATCTCTGATATCAAAATAAATGGAATTTTATTCCATCTGATGATTGGTGAAGTTGGCTGTGATGTTGGTTGCTATTGTGCCTGATGGTGAGAAGCATCAATAAAGCTATTTAAAAATAAAACATGTACTGAAACAAGGAACACAAAACAATGTCATTTTGCAATGTCCTTCATTAATTCCACATTTAATACACTCCATTTTTTAGAACTTATTAATAATTACATGGGGCTGGATTCTCCGTTTCAGGTACTATGTCCCCACGCCATCGTGAAAACTGTGATCTTCTACGCCAGAAAAACTGGCGTCAAAAGGCCACAGATTCACAGCCTTGCAGGGAGCTAGCAGGCAGCTGGCGTGGAACTCGCAGCTCCAGCTGCCGATACCGCCCCCCGCACCTCTGGGTCAGAGGCTGCGCATGCGCACGGCGGCGGCCTCCAGCGGCGGCCTCCAGCGGCGGTGGGGTGCTCCATGGCGGACTCGGACCTGGACCGCGGAAATAGTGCCCCTGATTGGCCGCTTGCGCGACCTGGACCGCCCGCACAAAAACCTAATCCTGAATGAGGCCCCCGTGCCCTCCGATCGGCCCTCCCACGACTGTGGTGGCCCCGGATCGCGTCCGCAGCTGTCATGCGGGTATCACGGATGGTGGGACCATGAGTGGTCCACGCCGTCGGGAATTTGGCCGGTCGGTGGCGGAGAATAGAGGGGCGGGCCTCAGGGAATGGCCTCAGGTGGTGGGTAATCACCATCCAGGGCAGCACGGTAGCACAAGTGGTTAACACAGTTGCTGCACAGCTCCAGGGTCCCAGGTTCGATTTCCTTGGGTCACTGTCTGTGCGGAGTCTGCACGTTCTCGTGTCGGCGTGGGTTTCCTCCGGGTGCTCCGGATTCCTCCTACAGTCCAAAGATGTGCAGGTTAGGTGGATTGGCCATGCTAAATTGCCCGTCGTGTTCAAAAAGGTTGGGTGGGGTTACTGGGTTATGGGGATAGGGTGGAGGTGTGAGCTTGGGTAGGGTGCGCTTTCCAAGGGCCGGTGCAGACTCGATGGGCTGAATGGCCTCCTTCTGCACTGTAAATTCTATGATTCTATAATCAGCACGGCTTTTCGGGGGGGTGGAGAATCGCTGAACCGGCGACGATCCCAATGCGGGAAACTGGATTCTCCCCCCATCGCCGAACGCGATTTCGGCGTCGTGATGTGGAGAATCCAGCCCGTGGTATTTGGAACAAAATTAGTTTGTTATAATAAGTGACCTGGAGTATAGAGCCCACCCTCCAAGGGCGAGGATGAGCTGGCTCTTTGAGGGGGTAGAAGATGTGTGTGAATGTTGTGGGGGTCCCCGCAAACCATGTTCATTTGTTTTGGTCATGTCCGCAGCTGGAGGATTACTGGAAGGAGGTGTTGAGGGTAATCTCTAAAATGGTGCACGTGAAGCTGGACCTGGGCCCTCGGGAGGCTATATTCGGAGTGTCGGATCAGCCGAGGTTGGAAACAGGCGTGGAGGCAGATGTTGTAGCCTTTGACTCGTTGATCGCCCAAAGGCGGATCCTGTTAGGGTGGAGATCAACCCCTCCACCCTGTGCTCTGGCATGGCGGGGGTGACAATTCAAAACGCAACTTTGCTGGAGTTTCACTGACTCGAAGGAAAGGTATCCGATTACACCACAGACTGCTGCTGTTATCTCAAGGCCCGTGTGAGAAGCACTGTCTGTAGTCTTTAACTTTGGCTGCTGTTAACCCTTTGAGAGACTCCTGCTTTAACTAACATGCAGCATCCAGTTCTATGGATGCGTCTTTGTTTTGAAATTTATCCAAGCAATTCTCCATAATCTCCAACTAGTCCACAAGACTGCATTTCTCGCCACTACAGTCCAAGGATACAATTTTAGCTTAATCAACTATAATTTTAAAAGCACTCTCGAGGAACTGAACCATTCTTCCGACATCCCATCAGTTCATCAAAAACACTCGTGGAACTGAGCCATCCTTCCGATGTCCCATCAGTTTAATTTTCTAATCCCCAGACTGACCTTTGATTTAGTCGAGACGATCTTTCCGTTCCAACCGCAAGTGACCAGACCATGAGAAGAGGGGAAAACCAATGACATTTTCCAGCTACACACTTCATGTGGGCCCATTTCCACTTTCCTTGTCCAACTTCAGTCTAATTCTGATTTCGCAGCTGGCCGGTGACCGTCTGGAGAAATCCCGGGTTTCGGCACCAAATGACAATATTGAATTCTTTACCTGTGAGTCTGGCCTCAATAAAACTCAAGATGGATTCGTAAGCATAGTATTATTTATTTCTAACCAACTTGCAAGTCTGACTCGCTTCACAGAGATCCAGAACACAAGCTGTCTCCTGGGGTCTCCCGAACTGAGTGCTATCGGAGACAAATGAATCTCTGCAAATACATTCAAATGGCATCAAGTTTCACATACAAGATTCCCATAGGTCATCCTATACACCTCCTGACCTGGCCATATATCCTGATTGGCTCACTTCTGATTCCTTAACCCTGGGCCTCTTGTTACCCAGCATCTTTTTCCCATCCTCCACCAGACACCCCTCCCCCCTTCCTTGCCATGCTTTCTGAAATCCTTTGTCTGTGAACTTACTACTATTAGCCTGATCACATCCACATTACTGTAACTAATATTTGAACTAACTATTTTATATCACATTCGTTTGTTCAATTCCTCAGGGGGACCTGCTGGAATTCCCGACGCTTGAAAAGGTCAAATTTGAACTGAGGGGGAGGATGGAGGGGTTCTACGATTCATGGGCGTTATTCATTATGCACTTTCTAGAATTGGATCACATCGAACATTGGGAGGGGGGTGTTGGGGTGGATGGGGGGAGAGGGACTGTATGTGTTAATGGTGACTATGGGTGATTCCCTGATTTCTTTTTGTCATTTGTTTATGTTAACTTGCGGGTTAATGTCTGGGGTTTGGTGGGAGGATGGGATCGTTATTATTGATATGGGGATTGACATTACATTCGTTACTGATTATTATTTATTGTTGGGTGTAAATTTTGGAGAAAATGGGAAAAAGGAGAATAAAAAATATTTTAAAAAATAATAATAAGTGACCTAGGAATTAGGCGAAGTTACAGATCAGGGAAATGTACCTACTATACAATAAAACTCCCCTTTAGTAAACATCATGAACATCCTAAACAAATTGTTGTCAAGATTATGTCCATTTCTTCTCCGGTTAAGTGTGTGCATTTTCTACCCCCTTTGCTATGGAATTTTTATTTTATTCTGTGAAGCACTTGTGATCCTCGGCTCTCTGATTATATATATATTCCAATTGTTAACTCGTTTAAACTATAAAACCTTTATCCCAAATTCTCTTTCCTCTCCCAAAACCTTTAAAAAGTTTATCTGACCAATTTCTCAATGAATTCATTACTTACCCTAAAAATAACATTTAGAACATTACACAGAACAAAATGTAAAAGCACAAGGGGGGGGGGGGGGGGCGGATTACAGATTTACCCGTACAGCAGCTTTCAATCATACTGCTGACTTCAGCTGAACAGCATGTGCAAGAAAGCAGAGTCATGCAGAGAGCTCATTGTTCCTTCTCTTCACTCACTGCCTTTTGTGAACAATTTTGAAATATTCAGAGAATCAGAAGGGCAACAAAGCAAATAATATTCTGGGCTATATTGTAAAATCAGTCGTGTTCTGATTCCTACAGATCTTGTTAAAGCTATGGAGTACCTTGATCAACCAGCAATATGGACTTTGTATATAGTTTTGATCATTGCGACATCAGAGAGCCATTCAATTCCCACAGGCAATGCTATAGTCAGCAACAATCTTTTGTGTCAGAGGGAAGAGCTCTCTGGAATGACTTGATAAGCTTGGACTTTTCATCCTGGATGGGCAGGTCAGTATAATAAAAGCGCGTATGTTCAGTTCTAAAAAAATTAGGAAATATTTCTTTACACAGGAGTTGCCAGGAAAGATAGTTGCAACCAGGATATTCACCTGATTTAAGAATTAGCTAGATTTTGTAATGGGAAGACACTCTCGAGGCAGGATTTTCAGGCCCTGCTGAGGTTGGGAATGAAGGCCCAGAGTACCCGGAAATACCAAAACTAGCTGACATACCAGTTTCCTGATCTCATCCCAGTGTGGGCCGCTTTTGCTGAGGTGAGTTTTGGGCAGGCAGGACTGCCTGTCCCCATGAAGCCAATTAAAAGCAAAACAATGGGGTAAATCAGTGGGAGGCTGGAGTGCCTACAGGTCCTCACTTATCTGGATGGGAGTGCAGCCAAAGGCTGTTCTGCAGAGGGGCTCTCCCATCCACTTTAACTGATGGAGCCAACTGGCTATCCTGCTGTGACTATCAGATTGCACCCGATGTATTTATTTATGATTATTTTCTGAATCCAGGTAATTCACTGAGACAAGTGCTTGCATTTATAAAGTGACTTTAATGTTGCTAATCATCACAAGGCACTTAAAGGGCATCTATGCACATGTCGCAATGAAATCTCCCCATGTGTACCATAAGCAAATGTCATAAGAATATTTGAAGATCAGCCTCAATCTCTACACTGACTCTACTTTTACACGTTAAAGGAGGAGGAACTACTTCTTGCAGAGGGTGGTGAATTTGTGGAACTCGCTGCCCCATCGTGCGATGGAGTCTGAATCATTAAATGGTTTCAAGAAGGCGATGGATATATTTCTGATAAAAATAAGGGGTGAAAGGGATATGGGGAACAGGCAGGGAGGTGGATTTGAGGCCGGGAAGAGATCAGCCATGATCTGATTGAATGGCAGAGCGGATTGGAAGGGCTGAATTGCCTACTTCTGCTCCTAATTCCCCCGACTCTTGCTGTGATGAACCAGTAAAAGACGAGGAAGCAAGATTGATATAGATCTAGAGCATTTGCTTGAGTGGTGGATGATTTAAATCGAACTTGATGTGGTTGCAATGAATATTGTAATGAAGGCTACGCCAGTTGTGTGCTAGCTGTATTGAAACTTGCACCTTTGGTGTGCACCAGTGAGCACCTGTAGTGTCAGTCATTTTAACCTCAGGGTGGGAAAGATTTTAGAAATGATAATTGGGACTGTCAGTTGGATAAGTCTGCATTAATTAATGAAAGCCAACATGGATTTATTAAATGCAAATCATTTGGTGAGCTAACAGAGAAGGTTGGTGAGGATAATGGGGTTGATGTGTATATATAGCTTCCAAAAGGCATTTGATAATTTACATTGGAATCAAGGTTGAAATTTTAGTACAGTGGCAGAAAACAGGTCAGAAACCCGCCTCCATTGGGAAATTGTTTCAAGTTAATATTTTTCAGTGGGTAAGCCCTTAATTGGCATAAAGATAGATTTCCTGACAATTAGGGTGGTGAGTAGGAATTTAAAGCTGAAGGGCCAGAAATAGGAAGACTGTGGAGAGATAGTATAAGCCAAAGGGTATAATTTTAATGGGCATGCAAGAACAGGGAGACCTGGGGGCATATGTACACAAATTGTGAAAGGTGGGAAGATAAATTGAGAAAGTGGCTAGAAGCCAATAGGATCCTGGGCTTTAAATGTAAGGACGTAGAGTATAAAGCAAGGAGGTTATCATGAACATTTATAAAATATTGGTTTGACCATGGAGTATTGCTTCCAATTTTGGGCACTACAATTTCAGAAGGGTGTGAAGGCTTTAGAAAGAGTGCAGAAAAGGATGAGGGACCTCCGTTACGAGGATATATTGGTGAAGCTGGGGCTGTTCCAGAGAAGATTGGCAGAGATTTGATAGAAACACAGAGAATAGAAGCAGGAGGAAGCCATTTGGCCCTTTGAGCCTGCTCCACCATTCATTATGATTATGGCTGATCATCAAGTTCAATACCCTGATCCCGCCTTCCCCCCCATATTCCTTGATCCCTTTAACCCCAAAAACTATATTTAATTCCTTCTTGAAATTACACAATGTTTTGGCCTCAACTACTTTCTGTGGTTGTGAATTCCGCAGATTCATCACTCTCTGGGTGCAGAAACTTCTCACCTCAGTTCTAGAAGGTTTACCTCTTATCTTCAAACTATGACCCCTAGTCCCCCATTATCAGGAACATTCGCTCTGAATCTGCCCTGTCTAATCCTGTTAGAATTTTGTCAGTTTCAGGTGAGATTCCCCCCTCACTCTTCTAAACTCCAATGAATATAATCCTAACCAATTTAGCCTCTCCTCATATGACAGTCCCACCATCCTAGGAATCAGCCTGGTAAACCATCACTGCACTCCCTCCATAGCAAGAACATCCTTCCTCAGATAAGGACACCAAAGCTGCACACAATACTCCAGGTGTGGCCTCACCAATGCCCTATACAATTGGAGTAAAACATCTCTATTATACTCAAATCTTCTCGCTATGGAGGCCAACATAACATTTGCTGCCTGCCATACTTGCGTGCTTACTTTCAGTGACTGACGTACAACGACACCTAGGTCTCACTGAGTATCCACCTCTCTCAATTTACACCCATTCAAATAATAATCTGCCTTCCTATTTTTGCTACCGAAGCGGATAACTTCACATTTATCCATATTACACCCCATCTGCCATGCAAGTGCCCACTCACTCAGCCTGTCCAAATCCTGCTGAAGCATCTCTGTATCTTCCTCACCCTTACAGCTCACCCTCCCACCCAGCTTTGTATCATCTGCAAATTTGGAAATACTCCAAGACCCATTTATTCCAACTTTTTGCTTCGTGTCTGCTAACCAGCTTTCTATCCATCTCAAGAAACTACCTGTAATGCCATGTGATTTAACTTTACACATTAATCTTATATGTGAGACCTTGTTGAAAGCCTTCTGAAAGTCTAAATAAACCACATCCACCGGTTCTCCCTGGTCACCTCTACTAGTTGCATCTTCAAAGAATTCTCGTACATTTGTCAAGCATGATTTTCCTTTTGTAAATCCATGCTGACTTTGTCTGATTATACCACTGCTTTCCAAATGCTGTGCTATGAAACCCTTGATAATTGACTCCAGCAACTTCCCTACCACTGACGTTAGGCTCACTGGTCTATAATTCCCTTTTATCTCTCTACGTCCCTTTTTGAATAGCGGGGTTGCATTAGCTACCCTCCAATCTGAAGGAACCATTCCAGAGTCCAAAGAATTTTGGAAAATGACCACCAATGGATGGACTATTTCTAGGGCCAATTCCTTAAGCACTCTGGAATACTAATACTAATTTCCTTCAGCTCCTCACTAAAACTTGTGCTTCTCAGAACTTCTGGCACATTATGCATGTCTTCCTTTGTGAAACCAGAAGCAAAGTACAAATTTAGTTCCTCAGCCATTTCTTTGTTCCCTGTTTTGAATTCTCCCGTTTCTGACTGTAAGGGGCCTACATTAGTTTTTATTAACCTTTTATTTTTCTCTTTACATACCTATAGAAACTTTTACGGTCAGTTTTTATGTTCCCTACCAGTTCCCTACCAGTTTAGTTTCAAATTGTACAACATTGGTTTCCACAAACATTGTACATTCTTAATCAATCCCTTGGTCTGCCTTTGCTGAATTTTAAACTGTTCCCAATCCTCAGGTATACTGTTTTTTCTTTAAATTTCTATGCCTCTTCTTTGAATCCAATACTATCTCTAATTTCCCTTCTAAGCCATGGTTTGGCCACAGTTCTTTTTCTACTCTTGCGCCAAATAGGAATAAACAACTTTTGGAGTTCACATTTTCGTTTCTCGAATGCCTGCCATTGCCTGTCTGCTGTCCTTCCTTTCAGTAATGTTTCCTAGTCTGTCATAGCCAGCTCATAGCTGATGTTCAAAATCATGAGGGGTCTGAACAGAGTAGTTAGAGCGAAACTGTGCCCATTGACAAAAGTAATAAAAATCAGAGCACACAGATGTAAAGTAATTGGCGAAAGAACCAAGGTGACATGAGAAAAACCTCTTTTAAAAAATAAGGGGCGGGATTCTCTGCCCCATCGTGCCACATTTCTGCTTCACCCCGCCGGCGGGATGCTCCATTACGCCGGCCGGCCAATGGGGTTTCCCATTGTGGGGCAGCCTCGGACTGCTGGAAAAACGGAGCATCCCGCCTGCGGAGGATCCCGTCCACTGACTATCAGTCAGTTTTGCAGTCACAGGGCGCAATTTGACAATAAAAAATAGTCCTGTTTCGGGCGCGAATAGTGGACTGTTTCTCAGAACCCACAGCGCCAAGAATGACCCCACTGCCAAATGGGACTTTTGTTTTTCTGGGGCCACTGTGGAGACTGCGCCATTGAACCGCACTTACCTCACTTCCTGCACTGAGGAGCTCAGCTTGTTAATTCAGGAACAGATCGCCAACCTTGGCTGCCAGAACCCCCCAACTTACCGATTAGGGGAATCCTTGAGCCCCCCCTTACCCCACCCCATAAGGGCAGGGCAGGGCACCCCGGGCCTGAACCTTGGCACTGGCAACCTGATACCTGGGCAACTTGGTACTGCCAGCCTAACAATGTGCCTGCCAGCCTGGCACTGGCAGGGTGGCACTTTCAGGGTAGCACTGCAAGCATGTCTGGGTGCCACTGGCAAGGTGCCAGGCTGGCAGTGCTGAGGTGCCCGAGTGGAATCGGGTGCCAGGATACCACCCTGCTCAGGGCCCGAACACTGCCTCCGAGTCTCCCAGGCCTCTGGTCGCCTGGGAGACTCCCGCAATGTGATGTTACGCCTGGTCCATGTTTGTGGAAACCAGTGCAAATGGTGTCACAGGGCAGTATCCGAGGCGTGGGCGTTTGATCTCGTGCCTTGGGAGACTCCGGCGTAGACTTACTTAAGTTAAGCTAACTGTTCATTTAAATATGCAAGTCTGGATCCCACCAAGTGAGGGGGAGATCCAGATCGCGATGCTGCTTTAGATTTTGCGAGGTGTCCCGAGCATTGAAAATCTCGCGAGAGGCCTCTTGTGATATTTAACAGCTTTGTTGCTTCACCGAGTCGGGTGCGACAAGACCTTTTGATCGTGGTCATTGTCTTTAAATGGATTTGCAGTTCCATCTTTCAGGATGATGGCTCAAAGAGTTCTCATATTCAAAAGCTCAACACTGTGGCAGCTGCTCATGTCACATTACTCTTTCAACTTGTTTAGTTAGACATTTACATCTGCTGCTTTCTTTGCCTCTGCTTGGTACTGGGGTTTTAGGGCAGCCCTCACCACTTGTGCACAGATTCCAGAGTACTAAATGTAACTCAGACCCCATCAGCCACGGTAACACAGTTGCTTCACAGCTCCAGGGTCCCAGGTTCGATTCCACGCTGGATCACAGTCTGTGCGGAGTCTGCAAGTTTTCCCAATGTCTGCGTGGGTTTCCTCCGGGTGCTCCGGTTTCCTCCCACAGTCCAAAGATGTGCAGGTTAGCCATGGATTGGCCATGATAAGTTGCCCATTGTGTCCAAAAAAGGTTAGGTGGGGGTTACGGGTGGAGGTGTGGGGATAGGGTGGAGGTGTGGGCTTAGGTAGGGTGCTCTTTCTAAGGGCCGGTGAAGACACGATGGGCTGAATGGCCTCCTTCTGCACTGTAAATTCTATCTTCACCTCGTTCTTTTCATCGCCTCAGCCAAAGTGCAGCAAGTGGTTATGATCTGGAATCTACTTGAAGGGTGTTAATTGGATATCAGTTGAGTTTAATTATACGAATGTGGAGGACAATCATTGTAGTTCCGTTTGAGCTTTTAAAAAGAGACACTTACTGAAACTGTGCTGTGGTTGAGTTAGGAAATGTAGTCTTGTAATGTTTCAAGTTGTAAATAAATGTAAATCTGAGTAGCGATTGGCTCCAGTGTTGAGCTTCACTAACTGAATTTTTGGAATTGAACAAAGGGTAGTGGAGGCAGATTCAATGGTGACTTTCAAAGGGGAAATGGATAAGCACCTGAAAGGGAAAAAGGAAATGTAAGGGTAGGTAGCAAGGGCAGGGGTGTGGAACTCATCAACTTGCCCTCGCAGGTAGTCAGCATGAGATTGACATGTCAAATGTCTTCCTTCTGTGCTGAAACCAATGGGAAGGGGGGGGCGTGGCTTAGTGGTATTGCCGATGGACTAGTCATCCAGAGATCCAGGATAATGCTCTGGGGACCTGGGTCAACAAAAAAAAATCTGGAATTTAAAGTCTAACGATGACCATGAAACCATTGTCGTGAAAGAAACACTGATCTGGTTCACTAATGTCTTTAGGAAAGGAAATCTGCCATCCTTACTTGGGCCGGGATTCTCCGACCCCATGCCGGATCGGAGAATCCCCGGGGGGGGGGGGCTCGAGAATCGCGCCACGCCGCCCCGACGCCGCCTCGCTGATTCTCAGGTGCCTGCGGGATCACCACCTCGCTGATTGGGGACCGTTGAAAGCGGCCCCCCCCAGCGATTTTCCGGGTCCCGACATGCCGAATGGCTGCCGAGTTCAGTTGAGTTCCACCGGCATGGGTCACGTATGGTCCCACACGGCGGGACCTGGAAGTTCTGTGTGCGGGGGGCCATCCTGGTGGGGGGCAGGGGGATCCAACCCCGGGGGGGCCTCCATAGTGGCTTGGCCCGCGATCGGGACCTACCGATCGGCAGGCGGGCTGGTTCCGTGGGGGCCTATGTTCCTCTGCGCCGGGCCCCTGTAGGGCTCCGCCATATTGCCCGGGGGCTGGCGCAGAGACGGGAACCCACGAGCATGCGCGGAATCATGCCGGCCTTGGCGCGCATGCGTGAACTCGCGCCGGCCTTGGCGTGCATGCGTGAACTCGCGCCGGCCTTGGCGCGAATACATGAACTCGCGCCGGCTGTAGCACGCATGCGTGAACTCGCGCCGGCTGTAGCACGCATGCGTGAACTCGCGCCGGCCGTAGCGCGCATGCACGAACTCACGCCGGCCGTGCCGCGCCGGCTGGAGCTGAGGCGACCACTCCGGCGTCAACCTAGCCCCCGAGGAAGGGGAGCATACCTGATAATCGAGGGCCGTTGATGCCGGAGTGGTTGGCGCCGCTTTTCACGCCGGCATCAGAACTTGGCCGCAGAATTGGAGAATCCCGTCCCTGGTCTTTACCTGACCACAACAATGTGGTTGAGGGCAGCACGGTGGCGCAGTGGATAGCACTGGGACTACGGCGCTGAGGATCCGGGTTCGAATCCCGGCCCTGGGTCACTGTCCGTATGGAGTTTGTACATTATCCCCGTGTCTGCGTAGGTTTCACCCCCACAATCCAAAAGATGTGCAGGTTAGGTGGATTGGCCACGCTAAATTGCCCCTTAATTGGAAAAAAATTATAATTGGGTACTCTAAATTAAAAATAAACAAAACAATGTGGTTGACTCTTATATGTCCTCTGAGCGGCTGGCTAAATTAAAGGGCAATTAGGGATGAGAATTCAATGCTGATTCAAAAAGCAAAACATGTGACTGTTTAATGCATACAGATGTTTACATTTTAGACAGGTACAGTCAACACTTAGAAAATCATTGGAAAATGATAAGAATCAAAATGCAATAAAGGAGGAAGGTATATCTCAGGTTATATTGCAGACATAACCTTAATAGCTATATATTCTAGTGCAGCAGCATAAAATTACCTGGAATACGGTCCCTATCAATTATAACAGGTGTCAATGCAATTTGACTGCTTTACTGGGTGGGTACAGCAATGCACTTTGATATAAAAGAGCTCTCACCTCCTTGCAAAAGGCTTTGGAACCAGGACCCGGAACCCTGGTTCAATTCTGACCTTGGGTGACTGTCTGTGTGGGTGTTCCAGTTTTCTCGCGCAGTCGAAAGATGTGCAGATTAGGTGGATTGGCCATACTAAATTTTCCCTTACTGTCTAAAAGGTCATGTGGGGTACGGGGTTACATTGTAGGGTGGGGCATGGGCCTAGGTAGGCGGCTCTTTCGGAGGGTCAGTGCAGGTCCGATGGGCCGAATGGTCTCCTTCTGCACTGTAGGAATTCTGTGATCCTAATGACCAACCAGTCCCAGAGTTAATGGAGAACAAGAAGTCAGGCATCACCCCTGCACTGATGACATTATTACCAAGCTGCTAAGAGATTTTAGGCATCTTGTGGGACACTGGAGGTGGTGGGTTGTTATTGCATACTTGAATGAGTACAAGCAGCTCCAACTATACTCAGATGGTGAAGCAAACAGACAAAGTCCGTACCTGCATCTCTATCATCGGTCACAGAATAATTGGTAATGCATTACTTTTAAACCTGATTTCTAAAACAGGGCCTGGAATTTGTGACAAGGAAAAGGGATCCAGTTAAGCTGCAACTTTATAATTGATGCCTACAGTAATGGCAGGTGGTGCCATTCTTCCCTCCTCACCTGAAGAGTCAGTGAATCGTACTGCTATATGGTTCCACAGCTCTGACAATCTTTTGGTATCATGATCAACTGGTAATTCTTTATGTATGAACGATGGCAAAGAGGGTTCGCGAACTGCTCAACAGTAGGGAGCTTACAGTCAGACCCTGAGTTGTACTGACAATGATGAGTAGTGACATGGGTTGATTTTCTTTTACTCGCTTTTACTATCCCACTGCCCTAATAGATGTTAGTTGATTGAGAATCTTCCTGGGCAATACGGCTTAATGCCACTACCAACTGCATTATTTATATCTTTTCTGACTGTACTGGGAGCTTATCTTTGATCAATATTGGAGGGTGTGGAACATTTGACCTTAATTCGTTGACACTACAAAATGTGGTCATAAAAGCTATTTCAGTTTAAAAATGTGACGATAATTTCAGTTTCCAGCCCATTACCAAGATGAGACTACCTTTTGTAGGTTTGAGGTGCTACACAGTAAGATTAAAATTTCATCAAAAATGTTGCTCTGAATTATAATGCAACTAAAATTAGAATAGACATAGTTATTGAATGGAGTGTGGCCTTCTTGAATATTACGGTGTTTCACTCATATTACAGACATATATTTCATTTAATTCCATGAATGCCCTGCTCCTAGTCAGGTCCTTGCCTCACTGTCTGCTGATGGTTCAAGCAAAGCCACACAACATGGGCGGGATTCTCCGACCCCACGCCAGGTATCGGAGAATCGCCGGGGGCTGGCGTGAATCCCGCCCCCGCCGCCCGCCGAATTCTCCGAAGGGTGAAAAGTCGGCGGGGCGTCAATCGCGCCGCCCGCCTCGGAGAATGGCAGGGGCGGGCGGGTGACAATGGACTCCGGGGCTGCCCATATTCTCCCGGCCGGATGGGCCGAAGTCCCACCGAGTGTGACCATGGGTCACGTCGGCGTAAATCAAAACATCTTTTTAACGGTGTCAACCAGTGCTGATGGTTGACGCCGTCCAGCGTGGAGGTAGGTCACGGCCTGGGGGGTGGCCGCAGGAGAGGTGATGGTGTGGCCGCAGTCTGTGTGTGGGGGGGAGAGGCGTGTGTGGGTGTGTGTGCGGCGGTGGGGGGAAGGGGGGGTGGAGTGGACTTTGGGGGAGTGCCGGGTACGGGGGGGATGAGTGCCAGCGAGTGGGACGGGGGGAGGGGTGAGTGCCGGGTAGGGGGGGTGAGTGCCAGGGACGGGGGGATGAGTACCGGGTACGGGGGGGGGGGTGAGTGCCGTGTACGGGAGGGGTGAGTGCCGGGGACGGGGGGATGAGTGCCGGGTACGGGGGGGTGAGTGCCGGGTAGGGGGGGGGGGTGAGTGCCAGGGACAGGGGATGAGTGCCGGGTATGGGGGGATGAGTGCCGGGTACGGGGGGGGTGAGTGTCTTGTACGGGGGGGGGGATGAGTGCTGGGGAGGGGGGGATGAGTGCTGGGGAGGGGGGGATGAGTGCCGGGTACGGGGGAATGAGTGCCGGGTACGGGGGAATGAGTGCCGGGTATGGGGGGGTGAGTGCCGGGGAGGGGGGGATGAGTGCCGGGGATGGGGGGGGGGTGCGGGGTGAGTGCCAGCTACGGGGGGGATGAGTGCCGGGGAGGGGAGGGATGAGTTTCGGGTACGGGGGGATGAGTGCCGGGTACGGGGGGGGTGAGTGCCGGGTAGGGGGGGGGTGAGTGCCGGGGACAGGGGATGAGTGCCGGGTACGGGGGGGGGTGAGTGCCTTGTACGGGGGGGATGAGTGCTGGGGAGGGAGGGATGAGTGCCGTGTACGGGGGAATGAGTGCCGGGTACGGGGGGGTGAGTGCCGGGGAGGGGGGGATGAGTGCCGGGGATGGGGACGGGGTGGTGGGGGGTGAGTGCCAGCTACGGGGGGATGAGTGCCGGGGAGGGGGGGGATGAGTGCCGGGGAGGGGTGGGGAGTGCCGGGTGGGGGGGGTGAGTGCCGGGGACGGGGAGGGGGTGAGGGGATGAGTGCCGGGTACGGGGGGATGAGTGCCGGGTAGGGGGGGGTGAGTGCCGGGTAGGGGGGGGTCAGTGCCGGGTAGGGGGGGGGTGAGTGCCGGGGTTGGGGGGGTGAGTGCCGGGGAGGGGGGGTGAATGGTGGGTCCACGGGGGGGGGTGAGTGCCGGGGACGGGGGGTGAATGGTGGGTCCGCGGGGGGGGGGTGAGTGCCGGGGACGGGGGGTGAGTGCCGGGGACGGGGGGGGGGGGTGAGTGCCGGTGAGGGGGACGGGGGGATGAGTGCCGGGGACGGGGTGCGAGGGCAAGGGGGTTTGTCCGCCTGGAAAGGTGCCATTCTCCAACAGTTGCGCCCATGCAGCCCATGCCACCTGGCTGGGGGGAGGGGGGGGTACGGGCAATGATGACATGTCGTCGTTCCCCACCCCCTCCCGTAGGCCGTCATGTTTTCTGATCAGCCAGCGATGTTGGCCGCCATGGCGGCAGCCGCTATTCTCCATGTTGCCCTGGAGGAGGAGGAGGAGCGTGCCAGAGAGGCGGCGCAGGCTGCCGCAGAGGAGCATGCCGCAGAAGGGCAGGCGGCAGCCGCCTATGCTGGAGAGACACCCGCCCGACAGGACGAGGAGGAGGAGCAGGGGGAGCATATAGTGGAGGAGGAACACGAAGAGGGGGAGGAGGACGTCGCGGCGCCACGGCAACAGAGGCACCCGAGGAGGCCCCGTGTGTACCGGCCCCGGCTGTTGTACCAGCACCTCACGGACCAGGAATGCAGGAAGAGACTCTGGATGAGCTTGGAAAACGGTGGCACACATCTGCCACATGCTGGCACACCTGGCACCGCGTGGCACTGGGTGGGGACACCCTTTCCCCGTGTCCGTCAAGGTTACGGTGGCCCTGAACTTTTATGCCACGGGTTCATTCCAGACGCCAGGTGGGGACCTGTCCGGCATCTCGCAGACATCGGTGCACCGGTGCAACCGGGCATTGACAGGCGCCCTATATGCCAATGCGGACCGCTACATCCGCTTCCCTGTGGACCGGGACAGCCAGGATACCCGGGCCGTGGGCTTCTCTGCCGTGGCCAAGTTCCCCATGGTCCAGGGCGCGACCGATGGGATGCATGTCGCCGTGCGGCCACCTGCGGATAACAGGGCCGTGTTCACCAATAGGAAGTGGACCTATTCCATGAACATCCAGGTGGTTTGCGATCACCGCATGATTATCCTGCACGTCTGCGCACGGTACCCGGGAAGTGTACATGACTCATACGTGTTGTCGCGGTCTTACATCTCCGGCATGTACGAGGGACACCACCCCCGGCTGAGGGGGTGGTTGCTGGGCGACAGGGGTTACCCATTGCGGTCGTGGCTGATGACGCCTATACGGAGGCCACAGAATGATGCGGAGAACAGCTACAATGATGCCCATGTAGCGACAAGGGGAGTGATAGAGAGGCGCTTTGGCGTGCTGAAGATGCGTTTCAGGTGCCTGGGCCTATCTGGGGGCTCCATCCAGTATCGGTCAGATAGGGTCGGCCGCATCATTGTGGTGTGCTGCGTCCTGCACAACATAGCCCAGCAGAGGGGCGATGTTCCGCAGGCAGAGGACGGCGGAGTGGAGGAGCAGCAGGAAGAGGCGCAGTCCTCCCCAGATGAGGGGGATGGGGGCAATGGTCAGGGCAGACGGGCTAGACATGGGTGGGTGGCTGTCCACCGTTACCGACTGGGCCAGCGGACACGGGACAGGCTGATAGCCACCCGCTTCACTCACTAAGGGGCTTGGGAATCGGCGAGTATGGCCCCATGGCAACACCCGAACGCAACACCCGAACACCCTCAACCCCCCTACCCAGCCACCCACCCAGCACCCCCACCGCCCCCCCACCAACCACACCCACCCCACCCGCATGCACACCGCCCCTCCATTGCCGATCCACCTGCGGCACAACGGCCGGCTATCACAGTTGCCGGTGGACGCGTGTCTATTGCAGGCCATGGAGGATGATGACAACCCGCTCTGCGATGAGCTCCTGGCTCCACATTGTTGGACGATGTCTGACCCATGGCCACAGTACCACTATCCACCCGGACCATCCCTGCATGCGGTTGCGACACTGCAGCGCACGGTCCCATCCTCTGCCCGGGGGGGATGGTGAGGGCGGCCCAGGGAGAAGGGGGAAGACTCACCTGAGGCCCACATAAGACCATCCCTCACACACACACTGACGCTCAACGTACATGACACCCCCGCAAGCTTCGGACAGAGCACAAAGGCAGCTTCTGTAGGTGTTAAAGCGATTTTAATAACAAACAGTGCATAAACGTGCCCTAGCCCCTATAACTAATCTGTGCCCTGCACCCGTGCCAACTTACTCAGTGTCTAATTGTTTGGCCTTACGGGCCCTTTGACTACGCCTAGGTGGTTCCCCAGACGGTACAGCAGAACTGGAGGTGGAGTCCTGCGATTCCTGCCCTCTGACTCGGGATCCCTTTGGCGGCCGTTTCCTGGGGCGTCCTGGCCTAGATGGGTCAGGCTGCGGCCCGGGCGACTGGGATGGCGAGCTGCCAGCCTGTCCTGCCCGTTGCCCACCCAATGCACCTGATACAGAAGGGGAGGAGTCCGAGGTGCTGCAGTGTTCCTGGACCTCCCCTACAGGGGGACCAGGGACGGGCGCCAGCAACTCCTCCTAACTCGGGGTGCCCATTGGCCCCAGGCCTCTACATGGATCGGGGGTGTGAACGGACTGGCCATCCGACGCCCCTCCGACACCTGGCGCTGCCAGTCCTGGAAGCCCGTGCTGGTATCGAGAAGGGTCTGCAGGTTTGCAGCCATGGAGCTCAGGGAGTTGGCCATCCCTGTCTGTGACTGTGCGACGCCGGCTAGCACATGGGAAATGGCGCCGATGCCCTCAGCGATGGCCTGCTGAGACTGGGCCATGGCCTGCAGGGATTGGGCCATGGCCTGCTGAGACTGAGCCACGCCGTTGAGCGCCTCTGCCATCTGCCTGTGAGAGGGCAGCCATGTTCTGGGCCACAGACGCCGCCTGCACGGAAAGCCCCAGGCCTCACATACTGCTTCCCATGTTTGACACCGTGGCACCCATTGCCTCCACCGCGGACGCCACCCGTGCGGTGTCGGCCTGGGTGGCACGCATGACCAGCACCACTCCCAGCTCCTGGACGCGGGTGTACTCCTCCACCTGCGACTGCAGCAGCTGCAAGCCGGCCGTCACCCTCTTCGCTCATCCCAGGTTCGGTGGTTGCATCGGGGCTATGGGTGGGTGTGGTAACTCCAGGAACCCAGGATCCATCTGGGGGGCAGATGTTCGCTTGCGCCAGGATGCCCTCCGACCTCCCAGCCCCTCTGCTGCTCCTACCTCCACCTGCTGTACCTGTACGGCTGTGTTGTGCGCACCAGTGAGTGTACCAGACGCCTCATCACTCAAGTGCCCAACCGAGGTGAGTATCTCTGCGATGGTGGAGGGTGTTGGAGACAGCAGTGGCGTTGTGTGGTGCGCATTATCCGACTCTGAGTCCATGGTACTTTGGGGTGGCGGTTCGCCTCCACCCAGCCACTCTGTGTCACTTCCTGTATTTTGGTTTCCTGGGTAGGGGTCTCAAAGAACAAAGAACAAAGAAATGTACAGCACAGGAACAGGCCCTTCGGCCCTCCAAGCCCGTGCCGACCATGCTGCCCGACTAAACTACAATCTTCTGCACTTCCTGGGTCCGTATCCCTCTATTCCCATCCTATTCATGTATTTGTCAAGATGCCCCTTAAATGTCCCTATCGTCCCTGCTTCCACTACCTCCTCCGGTAGTGAGTTCCAGGCACCCACTACCCTCTGCGTAAAAAACTTGCCTCGTACATCTACTCTAAACCTTGCCCCTCTCACCTTAAACCTATGCCCCCTAGTAATTGACCCCTCTACCCTGGGGAAAAGCCTCTGACTATCCACTCTGTCTATGCCCCTCATAATTTTGTATACCTCTATCAGGTCGCCCCTCAACCTCCTTCGTTCCAGTGAGAACAAACCGAGTTTATTCAACCGCTCCTCATAGCTAATGCCCTCCATACCAGGCAACATTCTGGTAAATCTCTTCTGCACCCTCTCTAAAGCCTCCACATCCTTCTGGTAGTGTGGCGACCAGAATTGAACACTATACTCCAAGTGTGGCCTAACTAAGGTTCTATACAGCTGCAACATGACTTGCCAATTCTTATACTCAATGCCCCGGCCAATGAAGGCAAGCATGCCGTATGCCTTCTTGACTACTTCCTCCACCTGTGTTGCCCCTTTCAATGACCTGTGGACCTGTACTCCTAGATCTCTTTGACTTTCAATACTCTTGAGGGTTCTACCATTCACTGTATATTCCCTACCTGCATTAGACCTTCCAAAATGCATTACCTCACATTTGTCAGGATTAAACTCCATCTGCCATCTCTCCGCCCAAGTCTCCAGACAATCTAAATCCTGCTGTATCCTCCGACAGTCCTCATCGCTATCCGCAATTCCACCAACCTTTGTGTCGTCTGCAAACTTACTAATCAGACCAGTTACATTTTCCTCCAAATCATTTAGATATACTACAAAGAGCAAAGGTCCCAGCACTGATCCCTGTGGAACACCACTGGTCACAGCCCTCCAATTAGAAAAGCATCCTTCCATTGCTACTCTCTGCCTTCTATGGCCTAGCCAGTTCTGTATCCACCTTGCCAGCTCACCCCTGATCCCGTGTGACTTCACCTTTTGTAATAGTCTACCATGAGGGACCTTGTCAAAGGCCTTACTGAAGTCCATATAGACAACATCTACTGCCCTACCTGCATCAATCATCTTAGTGACCTCCTCGAAAAACTCTATCAAGTTAGTGAGACACGACCTCCCCTTCACAAAACGTGCTGCCTCTCACTAATACGTCCATTTGCTTCCAAATGGGAGTAGATCCTGTCTCGAAGAATTCTCTCCAGTAATTTCCCTACCACTGAAGTAAGGCTCACCGGCCTGTAGTTCCCGGGATTATCCTTGCTACCCTTCTTAAACAGGGGTAGGGGGTAGGGTAGTGGGTAGGGGTGTCCTGGGTAGGGGTCTCCTGGGTAGGGGTGTCCTGGGTAGGGGTCTCCTGGGTAGGGGTGTCCTGGGTAGGGGTCTCGTGGGTAGGGGTGTCCTGGGTAGTGGCCTCCTGGGTAGTGGTGTTGTGGGTAGGGGTGTCCTGGGTAGTGGTGTTGTGGGTAGGGTGTCCTGGGTAGTGGCCTCCTGGGTAGTGGTGTCGTGGGTAGGGGTGTCCTGGGTAGGGGTGTCCTGGGTAGTGGTGTCGTGGGTAGGGGTTCCTGGGTAGGGGTGTCCTGGGTAGTGGTGTCGTGGGTAGGGGTTCCTGGGTAGGGGTGTCCTGGATAGGGGTGCCCTGGGTAGTGGTGTCCTGGGTAGTGGTTTTCTGGCTCGGCTGCGACGGGGGCCTGTGGCTGCCCTGCTCGTCGCTGGGTGGCACACGCCTGCGTCGCCGCAATCGCACGAGATGGGGTGTCGTCTCCCTATTGCTCCAGGTCTCTCCATCTCCCGTGGTCGCCCTGGGGCATCCTGCGGGCGTCGCATGCCAGGGGGTCCGGGTCTCCCCGTATCCCGTGGTCGCCCTGGGGCATCCTGCGGGCGTCGCGTGCCAGAGGGTCCGGGTCTCTCCGTATCCCGTGGTCCCCCAGGGGCATCCTGCGGGTGGTCTGCATCTGCGGGGATAGATGCCTCGACGTTTGCTCCTGCAAAAAACAATGCAGCATGCATGGTTAGACACGCAGGCGGTGATCAGGTGATATGGGGGATATGGGGGATATGGAGAAGGGGGATATGGGGGTTATGGGGAAGGGGGATATGGGGGAAGGGGATGTGGGGGATATGCGGGAGGGGGGATATGGGGGAGGGGAGATATAGGGGAGGGGGATATGGGGGAGGGGAGATACGGGGGAAGGGGGAATAGGGGGGAAGGGGATGTGGGGGAGGGGGGATATGGGGGATATAGGGGAGGGGGGATAAGGGGAGGGGGAATATGGGGAGGGGATATGGGGGAAGGGGGATGTGGTGGATATGGGGGAAGGGGGATATGGGGGAGGGGGGATATGGGGGATATAGGGGAGGGGGGATATGGGGAGGGGGAATATGGGGAGGGGATATGGGGGAAGGGGGATGTGGTGGATATGGGGGAAGGGGGATATGGGGGAGGGGGGATATGGGGTATATGGGGAGGGGGATATGGGTGAAGGGGGATATGGGGAAGGGGGATGTGGGGGATATGGGGAGGGGTAATATGGGGGGGTGGGGTATATGGGTGAAGGGTGATATGGGGGAAGAGATGTGGGGGATATGGGGAGGGGGGATATGGGGGAAGGGGGATATGGAGGAAGGGAGATATGGTGGATATGGGGGAGGGGGATATGGGGAGGGGGGATATGGGTGAAGGGGATGTGGGGGATATGGGGAAGGGGGATATGGGGGAGGGGGGATATGGGGAGGGGGGATATGGGGATGGGCTGTTGGTGGCTCACTTGCTGGTGGGCCCCCGACCTCTGCATCGGCAACCTCCTGGTCCTCAGGTCCACCAGCCATTTCCAGGGCCCTTTCCTCATGTACGGTGAGTGGCCTCTCATCAGCTGGGCTCCCTCCAGTCTTCTCATGCTCCCTATTGTTGTGGGCGGGTGGGTGGCAGGGGTAAAGGGCAACAGTGTTAGACAGGTATATGAATGCACGCTATCGGTTGTGCGTATAGTGCAAAGGTTAGGGTCAGGGTTGGTTTCACCTGGGGGTGTGCCGCACATCGGGCAGGGAGGGGGGGGGGAACTCACCCTGGCTGCCCTGATGAGGTTGTTCACCTTCTTGTGGCACTGGGTGCCTGTCCGTGGTGTCAGAGCTACAGCACTGACGGCCTCTGCCACCTCCCTCCACAGACGCCGGCTGAGGCGTGGGGTGACCCTGCGACCGTGTCCAGGGTACAGGGACTCCCTCCACTCCTCCACTGTGTCCAGGAGCGCCTCGATGTCGCTTTCCTGGAACCTCGGGGCTGCGCGACGGGCGGCCTTCCTGTCGGGTCTTCCGGGGTGGGGGGGCGCGTCTTTTGAGCCGTCACGCCATGCGGCATCAATGACGCCGCACGGCGTCACCGTCCACGTCGAGTGGCGTCACGCCGCTGCTAGCCCATTCGGGGCCGGAGAAATTCCGTTGTTTGGGGGGGCCCGACGCCAGAGTGATCTGCGCCGTTTTTGGCGCCGGGTCCCAGACATCGCTCCAGTTTTCGGAGAATCCCGCCCCATATGTTTGTTCAAAATAGGGCTCTTTCAGAATAATGAACATATCCCATTAATTAAGGTTATGAAAATATTTTGTTTCTACACTTTGCAAAAATTCACTTTACGAGGCTGAATTATCACAGGTGATTGGCTTTCCTAGCTTCAAAGAGGACACTGACAATTTGTAAGCAACATTTTACAGTTTTTCCATGGCCTTCTATTTTTATGCCTGAGCTTTATTGTCGTTAATTTTTGTTGGATTTTAGTAAGCTGGTTTTGTTTAATATTTTTGTGCAAATTATTTGTGTCTAATCTTTATCTACAATAGCCAAATATCATTGCATAATGTGCATTGTCTCTGGTGATCAAATGTTAGCTTTAGTATAGTAGAAGATAACCAGTAAGATGGAAGCGTAAAAATGCTGTGCGGTGTTCAGATATTTTGACAGCTTCAGTGTTGCATTTTGGCCCTTCTGTCCTCCAAGCCGGAATATTCGATATATGTAAAAATACTTTGCAGACTTTGATGATTTTTCTCTCTCCTTTTCTATTCATTCTTAAAAACCCTTTTGGTGTAGTATTTACATTTTGGAACATAATCAAAACTGTGTCAATATGTTTTACATTAGAGTTTAAAAACAGTTCATGTTTGTTTATTGCTGTAGACTGAGCACTATATATTTTGTTCTGCGTGCTTTTTAAATTTATTTTAGTGAGCAACATTTGCAAACAGTTAGCTGTTTACTTTTAGAAATATCATTTTGTATGTGTGGTAAATAGCTCGATTGGTTGAGCAGTGGGAAGCTGGCCAAAAGGCCCAGGTTTAATTCTTAGCAGCGTACGTTCATTCAATGATTTCAGCTCTTCAGTATTTTTACCAGGGGTTGGTTTAGCTCACTGGGCTATATAGCTGGCTTTTAAAGCAGACCAAGGCAGGTCAGCAGCACGGTTTAATTCCCATACCAGCCTCCCCGATCAGGCGCCGGAATGTAGCGACGAGCGGCGACGAGGGGCTTTTCACAGTAACTTAATTTGAAGCCTACTTGTGACAATAAGCCATTTTCATTTCATTTCATGCCTCAGGATGTGGGAGATGGCTGGTTGTGTCGTGCTTGCATTATTTTTCATCAGCCACGCTTGACTGTCAGTGAAAGAAATGCATTACCCTTCATCCATCTTCTGGTGGCAATGAAAGATATTTATTTTGTATCACATAAATGAAAATATGGTTGTTGCCTTTAGAAAGCTGAGGGGACAATTCAGCATTATGAGGGTGAAAGGTACTGGAACCACATGGGCCTCTGCCCAGGCCATGGGAACAATCACAAATATCAGCAACATATATATATGTAAGTGGGTCACAAAGAATAAACAAAGAACAAAGAAAAGCACAGCACAGGAACAGGCCCTTTGGCCCTCCAAGCCTGTGCCGACCATGCTGCCCGTCTAAACTAAAATCTTCTGCACGTCTGGGGTCCGTATCCCTCTTCCCATCCTATTCATGTATTTGTCAAGATGCCCCTTAAACGTCACTATCGTCCCTGCTTCCACCACTTCCTCCATCAGCGGGTTCCAGGCATCCACTACCCTCTGTGTAAAAAACTTGCCTCGTACATCTCCTCTAAACCTTGCAGCCTTGCACCTTAAACCTATGCCCCCTAGTAATTGACCCCTCTACCCTGGGAAAAAGCCTCTATCCACTCTGTCTACGCCCCTCATAATTTTGTAGACCTCTTATCAGGTCGCCCCTCAACCTCCGTTGTTCCAGTGAGAACAAGCCGAGTTTATTCAACCTCTCCTCATAGCTAATGCCCTCCATACCAGGCAACATCCTGGTAAATCTCTTCTGCACCCTCTCTAAAGCCTCCACATCCTTCTGGTAGTGTGGCGACCAGAATTGAACACTATACTCCAAGTGTGGCCTAACTAAGGTTCTATACAGCTGCAACATGACTTGCCAATTTTTATACTCAGTGCCCCGGCCAATGAAGGCAAGCATGACAAATGCCTTCTTGACTACCATCTCCACCTGTGTTGCCCCTTTCAGTGACCTGTGGACCTGTACACCTAGGTCTCTCTGACTGTCAATACTTTTGAGGGTTCTACCATTCACTGTATATTCCCGACCTGCATTAGACCTTCCAAAATGCATTACCTCACATTTGTCTGGATTAAACTCCATCTGCCATCTCTCCGCCCAAGTCTCCAAATGATCTAAATCCTGCTGTATCCTCTGACAATCCTCATAGCTATCTGCAATTCCGCAACCTTTGTGTCGTCTGCAAACTTACTAAATCAGACCAGTTACATTTTTCTCCAAATCATTTATATATACTACAAACAGCAAAGGTCCCAGCACTGATCCCTGTGGAACACCACTGGTCACAGCCCTCCAATCAGAAATTCACCCTTCCATTGCTACTCTCTGCCTTCTATGACCTAGCCAGTTCTGTATCCATCTTGCCAGCTCACCCCTGAGCCCATGTGACTTCACCTTTTGTACCAGTCTGCCATGAGGGACCTTGTCAAAGGCCTTACTGAAGTCCATATAGACAACATCCACTGCCCTACCTGCATCAATCATCTTTGTGACCTCCTCGAAAAGCTCTATCAAGTTAGTGAGACATGGCCTCCCCTTCACAAATCCGTGCTGCCTCGCGCTAATACGTCCATTTGCTTCCAAATGGGAGTAGATCCTGTCTCGAAGAATTGTCTCCAGTAATTTCTCTACCATTTCGTAAGGCTCACCGGCCTGTAGTTCCCTGGATTATCCTTGCTACCTTCTGAACAAAGGAACAACATTGGCTATTCTCCAGTCCTCCGGGACATCACCTGAAGACAATGAGGATCCAAAGATTTCTGTCAAAGCCTCAGCAATTTCCTCTCGAGCCTGCTTCAGTATTCTGGGGTAGATCCCATCAGGCCCTGGGGACTTTTCTACCTTAATATTTTTCAAGACGCCCAACACCTCGTCTTTTGGGATCTCAATGTGACCCAGGCTATCTACACACCCTTCTCCAGACTCAACATCCACCAATTCCTTCTCTTTGGTGAATACTGATGCAAAGTATTAATTTAGTACCTCGCCCATTTCCTCTGGCTCCACACATAGATTTCCTTGCCTGTCCTTCAGTGGGCCCACCCTTTCCCTGGCTACCCTCTTGCTTTTTATGTACGTGTAAAAATCCTTGGGATTTTCCTTAACCCTATTTGCCAATGACTTTTCGTGACCCCTTTTAGCCCTCCTGACTCCTTGCTTAAGTTCCTTCCTACTTTCCTTATATTCTACACAGGCTTTGTCTCTTCCCAGCCTTCTAGCCCTGACAAATGCCTCCTTTTTTATTTTGACGAGGCCGACAATATCTCTCGTTATCCAAGGTTCCCAAAATTTGCCGTATTTATCCTTCTTCCGCACAGGAACATGCCAGTCCTGAATTCCTTTCAACTGACATTTGAAAGCCTCCCACATGTCAGATGTTGATTTACCCTCAAACATCCGCCCCCAATCTAGGTTCTTCAGTTCCTGCCTAATGTTATAATTAGCCTTCCCCCAATTTCGTACATTCACCCTAGGACCACTCTTATCCTTGTCCACCAGCACTTTCAAACTTACTGAATTGTGGTCACTATTCCCAAAATGCTCCCCTACTGAAACTTCTACCATCTGGCCGGGCTCATTCCCCAATACCAGGTCCAGTATAGCCCCTACCCTAGTTAGACTATCTACATATTGTTTTAAGCAGCCCTCCTGGATGCTCCTTATAAACTCTGCCCCGTCCAAGCCCCTAGCACTAAGTGAGTCCCAGTTAATATTGGGGAAGTTAAAGTCTCCCATCACAACAACCCTGTTGCTTTTACTCCTTTCCAAAATCTGTCCACCTATCTGCTCCTCTATCTCCCGCTGGCTGTTGGGTGGCCTGTAGTACACCCCCAACATTGTGACTGCACCCTTCTTATTCCTGATCTCTACCCACATAGCCTCCCTGCCCTCTGAGGTGTCCTCCCGCAGTACAGCTGTGATATTCTCCTTAACCAGTAGCACAGCTCCTCCACCCCTTTTACATCCCCCTCTATCCCACCTGAAACATCTAAATCTTGGAACGTTTAGCTGCCAATCCTGTCCTTCCCTCAACCAGGTCTCTGTAATGGCAACAACACCATAGTTCCAAGTACTAATCCAAGCTCTAAGTTCATCTGCCTTACCTGTTATATTTCTTGCCTTAAAATATATACACTTCAGACCACCAGTCCCGCTGTTTTCAGCAACATCTCCCTGTCCTCAGAGCCATACTGGCCCTATTCCCTAGTTCTCCCTCAATTTTTTCACCTTCTGACCTATTGCTCCGGTACCCACCCCCCTGCCATACTAGTTTAAACCCTCCCGTGTGACACTAGCAAACCTCGCGGCCAGGATATTTATGCCTCTCCAGTTTAGATGCAACCCATCCTTCTTATACAGGTCACACCTGCCCCAGAAGAGCTCCCTGTGGTCCTAACCAGCTGTTTAGCCACATGTTTAACTGCTCTATCTTCTTATTTCTAGACTCACTGGCATGTGGCACAGGGAGTAATCCCGAGACTACAACCCTCGAGGTCCTGTCTTTTAACTTTCTGCCTAGCTCCCTGAACCCCTGCTGCAGGACCTCATGCCCCTTCCTGCCTACGTCGTTAATACCAATATGTACTCCGACCTCTGCCTGTTTGCCCTTCCCCTTCAGGATGCCCGCTACCAGTTCAAAGACATCCTGGACCCTGGCACCAGGGAGGCAACATACCATCCTGGAGTCTCTTTCACGTCCACAGAAGTGCCTATCTGTGCCCCTGATTATAAAGTCCCCTATGACTATTGCTCTTCTGCACTTTGATCCTCCCTGCTGAATATCAGAGCCAGCCATGGTGCCACTGCTCTGGCTGCTGCTGTTTTCCCCTGATAGGCTATTCCCCCCCAACAGTATCCAAAGCAGTATACCTGTTCGAGAGGGGATTCCCCCCAACCGTATCCAAAGCGGTATACCTGTTTGAGAGGGGGACAACCACAGGGGATTCCTGCACTGACTGCCTGCCCCTTCTGGTGGTCAGCCATCTCTCTGCCTATCCCTTGGGTGTGACCACATCTCTATAACTCCTATCTATGACGCTTTCCGCCACCTGCATACTCCGAAGTGCATCCAATTGCTGCCATTGGTTACACTTGCTGCAGATGTAGTCGACCGGGACGCTGGAAGCATCACAGATCTGCCACATCTCACAGCTGGAGCACTGCACCCCGCTGAGTGAGATTTAAGCACCAATTAATTCATTTAAAATAAACACTTGATTATTGTTCGATTGAGTTACAATTAACGATATGGCCCTGATGCTAGATGATTTTTACTGCAAAATTAAATGCTAAATACCGATCTCTGCCCTCAGGTTTAGTTACTCCACTATCTAGTTAATCAATTAGATTTTTTTTGCAATAATATTTTTTTCAAATTTAACAGATTCCCAACCAGCCAATCAGCTCACAGCTTTACTGTGATATAATTTACAGTCCCCCCCCCCCCCCCACCCCACACAATTTGAAAAGGTAATAAAAATAAAAATCACTTACCTTCCCGGGATGCTCTCTGGTTCTCTACCTGCCGATTAACAGTTACAAGCCAGAAGAAAGAGAACAAAATGGCAGGGAAAAAGCACCTTCTCCCACTCTGTACCGAGTTACCTCACTGCACCAAATTACGAAGTTCCAGTTCCTACTCTGGATGTGTCTCACTCACTCAGGATGTGTCTCCTTCACCTGCGCAAAGCTTACTGAGTGCGTTTTTGTCTGTCAGATGAGGAGTTGACTAGTGGGTGACAAGGCATAACTGCTGAGGTCATGGCTGATGACTCCTGTGTGGAGGCCCCAGATCAAGGAGGAGAACTTTTGTAATGATGCTCATTCAGCAATCAAGAGCGACATTGAGCGGTGCTTCGGTATTCTTAAGATGTGCATCTGCTGCCTGGACCACTCTGGTAAGACTCTGATAGAGTCCTCAGAGGGTCGCACACATCGTGGTAGCCTGCTGTATCCTGCACAACATTGCATAGCAGCGGGAGACATGCTGGAGGAGGGGAAAGAACGCTAGGCCTCGTCAGATGCGGCTGACGAGGATGGTGTCCAGGAGGAGCCAGGCGAAGACCTGCAGCTGGCTTGACAGGCCACCAGATGAGTCATTCAGGGCCATTGCACCAGGGACAAACTGATCATCTCCCAATTTTTTGATTAGGAGACCAAAACATTAGCAGCTCTGTTGCCTTCTTTCCCCTCCCCAAGCCACCCCATAGCCTTTCACCCACCTTCCCCTAAGCCTTTCACCTCTTCGCACAGCTACCTGTCCCCCCTCCGAGGGTCATCTCAGCATCACGCCAGGGTGTTGGGCCTGGGTTGGCAGATCAGCGGGACTTGTTTGTGGGATGGAGGATGGTGACGACTCGCTGTGAGACTCGCTCCTCATTGTGTGACTAAGTCTGACTCCTGCCTTTTCGATAACATACCACTGTCCGCACGAATGCTCCTAGTTGTATGATGGGGACTCTGTCTCATGGGCCCCAAGATATTGGGGGGGGTGGTTTAGTGAGAGATGGTGGTGAATCTGTGGAACTCTTTGCCACAGAAGATTGTGGAGGCCAAATCACTGAGTGCCTTTAAGACAGAGATAGATAGGTTCTTGATTAATAAGGGGATCAGGTTATGGGGAGAAGGCAGGAGAATGGGGATGAGAAAAGTATCAGCCATAATTGAATGGAGGAGCAGACTCGATGGGCTGAGTGGCCTAATTCTGCTCCCATGTCTTATGGTCTTATGGTGAACAGTTTGGGCTCATTCACTGGGGATGCTGTCATATTAGGCTCCCATAGCCTATCATTTTTAGCTGAGGGTGTATGCATGAGGGACATCCATGCGTCCAAGGTGCCCTGAGCCCCCCACATGCCACAGCCCACTACCCAGGCCACCCTTCTCACCAATGGGACAGATTCAAGGTAGATCGGATTGGTAGTGCAAACGTGTTTCATGGTGCATATTTACAACTTAGGTCTCCTTCCGCCTGACTATGTACAATCTATTGCACCCATGCCAACATATGTGTTGTCTGTCTTTCTTATCTTTCATGCTCTACTGCTCCTTCTAGGTGTTACCCCAGGCAGCACATCAGAAGTGGTGGTGGTCTGCTTCCTGTCCCACTCTTTGTCTGGTGATGCCCTTGGCGGGTGTTTCTGGAGGGCCTGGATCTTAATGGGCCTGACCAACGTTGGAGTGTCACAGTTGACAATGTGTCACCTTGTTCTGCCCACTGCCCTGCAGATGCACCAGTGTCAGGTCGGGGAGGGGGGCGGATTCGGAAGGGGTGAAGTGTTCCAACACCTCCCCTGTGGATGGCGCTGGGATGGGCACCATCATTTCCTCCTCCCTCTGGGTGCTCGCTGGCACACGGGCTATTCCACGGGATGGAGGGGAAGCCAGATGGGCTCCGGAGCCATCTCATGTGGCCCTTCCAGTCCTGGAGGCCTACCCTTGTCTGAACCATGGTGTTAATGCCCTCAGCCATGGAGCACTGTGACTGGGAAATGTTCTTCAGCGAGTGAGTCATGTCTCTCATAGCCTCGGTCATGTACCTCTGTGACTGGCCATGGTCAATTAACGCCCGGTCAATACTCTCTATGCCCTCAGCAATGATCCTCTGTGAGTTGGCCAAGCTCTGAAGTACCACAGCAATGTCCATCTGCACCTGGGGCATGTCTGCCTGTGGCTGGGCCCTCCTGTCCAGCACCTTAGCCATGGACAGAATAGTGTTCCCCAAGCTTTGGATGTGACACCCTCTCCTGTAAATTCTGACTCTGAATCTGCATCTGCAACAGTGATGGGTTCATCTTTTCTAGAGGCACAACATCTATCTTGGCGGCAGCTGTTTCCTGGGATTGGACAGCCTTCCGACTGTCCGCACCCTCAGGAGTCCCTGCCTCCACCTGATGTGCTGCAGCATGTGTGTGGTGCTCACCAGAGGGTGATGGTGGATGGTGCTATGTGATGGTGGATGGTGCAGATGAAATCTGTGCCAAGGAGTCAGTGTCTCGTGTTCTGAAGGTTTGGATGGGGGCTGTGGTCAAGCCTCATCTGATGGGGATCCTGGACGGCAAAAGATACAAGGTCAGATCTTGGTAAGGACTGGGCTGTAGGAGAGGATGGACTCACTTGAGATATGGAGTTCGAAGTTGCATTGGACTCTCACTTCCTCGCTGCATGCTGAACTCCATATCACCCACTGCCCTCTCCCTGTGAGATCTCAAAAGGGGGTATGGACCTGAATCTCTCAGATGCCCCTGCCATCTTCTGATGCTCCCTCTGATTGTTGCTTCATAGCGCCAGGGACCTGGGTTCGATTCCCAGCTTGGGTCACTCTGTGCGGAGTCTGCACGTTCTCCCTGTGTCAGCGTGGGTTTCCTCCGGGTGCTCCGGTTTCCTCCCACAAGTGCTGAAAGATGTGCTTGTTAGGTGAATTGGACATTCTGAATTCTCCCTCAGTGTACCCGAACAGGTGCCGTAGTGTGGCGACTCGGGGATTTTCACAGTAACTTCATAGCAGTGTTAATGGAAGCCTACTTGTGACACTAATAAAGATTATTATTATTAAAGCCAACTTTATCCTTGGTGACACAATGGACATAGTGAAACTCAGGCCTGGGGTTTCTAGCTGGTGCATGTGTGGTCAAAGCTTCTGCCCAAAGAGGGCAGGCACGATGGCGCAGTGGCAGCATTGCTGCCTCATAGTGCCAGGGACCAGGGTTCAATTCCGGTCTTGGGTCACTGTCTGTGTGGACTTTCTCTGCGTATCTGCGTGGGTTTCCCCTTGGTGCTCCGGTTTCCTCCCACAGTCCAAAGATGTGCAGGTTAGATGGATTGGTCATGCTAAATTGACTATTAGTGTCCAAAGATGTGCAGGTTAGGTTATGGGGTTACGGGGATAGGGCGAGAGTGGATGGGGGAGTGGACATCGGGAGAGTGACATTGGTAGAGTGCTCTTTTTGAAGGATCAGTGCAGACTTGATGGGCCAAATTCTAGGATTCTAAGTGTTTGGGGTTCCTGGAGGGTGGGTTGAGGGACATGCTGGCAGGAGGGGTGTTGCTGGCATTTAGGAGATTGAGGAAAGATGTGAGGGGTCAAGGCTCAGAGTGCTGCCAGGGGCACACAGGTGGTTTCCTGCATTCAATGCCGGTCCTCTTGATGTGACTGCCAGAACTCACTGCTTATCATCGAATCATAGAATTTACAGTTCAGAAGGTGGCCATTCAGTCCATCGGGTCTGCACCAGCCCTTGGGAAGAGCAGCCTACCTAAGCCCACGCCTCCACCCTAGTCCCGTAACCCAGTAACACCACCTAACCTTTTGGACACCAAGGGGCAATTTAGTATCGTCAATTCACCTAACCTGCACATCTTTGGACTGTGGGAGGAAACCGGAGCACCCGGAAGGAACATACGCAGACACGGGGAGAAAGTGCAAACTCCACACAGACAGTCACCAGAGACTGCAATTGAACCTGGGTCCCTGGAGCTGTGGGCAGCAGTGCTAACTACTGTGCCTTCTTCTACCTCCTCCCAGGCCTTGTTCATTATACCTGGCTCTGTCTCCACCCCACCTTGGGAAGATAGTGTCTCTCCACTCCCCGACGGCATCCAGCATCCTGTTGATGTCGGCATTCAGAAACCTGGGAGCGGGTCTTTTGGCTACCACCTTGTTGGTGCAATGGGAGTGTAGCTGCGTGGAGCATTTAAAAGCTATTCCAGCTTGTCAGCATCTCAACGGGCTTTCTGACCCCAGCGTTATAGACCTCTCGGGATTCGGGACTTGAGTAGGATGCAACTGGACAGCATGCTGGCTTATTAGCATACCATGAATTGCTCCTCACTAGCGCTCTTAGCAGCAGTGCAAACTTGTCCTTTAGAGGATGAGAAGGGAGTTTTAATAATGGGAGATGAGGAAATGGCTGAGGAACTGAACAGGTTTTTTGGGTCGGTCTTCACAGTGGAAGACACAAATAACATGCCAGTGACTGATGGAAATGAGGCTATGACAGGTGAGGACCTTGAGAGGATTATTATCACCAAGGAGGTAGTGATGGGCAAGCTAATGGGGCTAAAGATAGACAAGTCTCCTGGACCTGATGGAATGCATTCCAGAGTGCTAAAAGAGATGGCTAGGGAAATTGCAAATGCACTAGTGATAATTTACCAAAATTCACTAGACTCTGGGGTGGTCCCGGCGGATTGGAAATTAGCAAACGTGACACCACTGTTTAAAAAAGGAGGTAGGCAGAAAGCGGGTAATTATAGGCCAGTGAGCTTAACTTCGGTAGGAGGGAAGATGCTGGAATCTATCATCAAGGAAGAAATAGCGAGGCATCTGGATGGAAATTGTCCCATTGGACAGGCGCAGCATGGGTTCATAAAGGGCAGGTCGTGCCTAACTAATTTAGTGGAATTTTTTGAGGACATTAACAGTGCGGTAGATAACGGGGAGCCAATGGATGTGGTATATCTGGATTTCCAGAAAGCCTTTGACAAGGTGCCACACAAAAGGTTGTTGCATAAGATAAAGATGCATGGCATTAAGGGGAAAGTAGTAGCATGGATAGAGGATTGGTTAATTAATAGAAAGCAAAGAGTGGGGATTAATGGGTGTTTCTCTGGTTGGCAATCAGTAGCTAGTGGTGTCCCTCAGGGATCAGTGTTGGGCCCACAACTGTTCACAATTCACAAGATGATTTGGAGTTGGGGACCAAGGGCAATGTGTCCAAGTTTGCAGACGACACTAAGATAAGTGGGAAAGCAAAAAGTGCAGAGGATACTGGAAGTCTGCAGAGGGATTTGGATAGGCTAAGTGAATGGGCTAGGGTCTGGCAGATGGAATACAATGTTGACAAATGTGAGGTTATCCATTTTGGTAGGAATAACAGCAAAGGGGATTATTATTTAAATGATAAAATATTAAAACATGCTGCTGTGCAGAGTGACCTGGGTGTGCTCGTGCATGAGTCGCAAAAAGTTGGTTTTCAGGTGCAACAGGTGATTAAGAAGGCAAATGGAATTTTGTCCTTCATTGCTAGAGGGATGGAGTTTAAGACTAGGGAGGTTCTGCTGCAATTATATAAGGTGTTAGTGAGGCCACACCTGGAGTATTGTGTTCAGTTTTGGTCTCCTTGAGAAAGGACGTGCTGGCACTGGAGGGTGTGCAGAGGAGATTCACTAGGTTAATCCCAGAGCTGAAGGGGTTGGATTACGAGGAGAGGTTGAGTAGACTGGGACTGTACTCGTTGGAATTTAGAAGGATGAGGGGGGATCTTATAGAAACATATAAGATTATGAAGGGAATAGATAGGATCGATGCGGGCAGGTTGTTTCCACTGGCGGGTGAAAGCAGAACTAGGGGGCATAGCCTCAAAATAAGGGGAAGTAGATTTAGGACTGAGTTTAGGAGGAACGTCTTCACCCAAAGGGTTGTGAATCTATGGAATTCCTTGCCCAGTGAAGCAGTAGAGGCTCCTTCATTCAATGTTTTTAAGATAAAGATAGATAGTTTTTTGAAGAATAAAGGGATTAAGGGTTATGGTGTTCGGGCCGGAAAGTGGAGCTGAGTCCACAAAAGATCAGCCATGATCTCATTGAATGGTGGAGCAGGCTCGAGGGGCCAGATGGCCTACTCCTGCTCCTAGTTCTTATGTTCTTATGTCATGATTCTCCGCTGGCAGGAGTACTCAGGAACGGTGAATCTTGACCATTGTCTTTGCATAGTTTGTTTAGTGGGTCTCCTGGACCCCTCTGAAATATTGTTACAATATGGATATTGTATGGTCAACGAAGGGTTAACAATTTTATATAAATCTAACCACCAGATGGTGATCAAGAGCAGTCACTTGGATCACGTGACACCGTTGATTCTGGGAGAAGGTGATTAGGCATGATAAAGAGTAGTCGTGTATTCAGGAGATCTGTAGATGAAATTATAGCATAGTTTATTTTGCAACCTTTGTATCTTAGAGAGACATTTGAATCTAGTTCGAAGAAGTGTTAATAAATCAGCTTTGTTGATCAAAACAGTTTGATGTTCTTTGTTGAACACTACACATCAAAGCCATCCTTATCAGAAAGCAAAGAACATCACATCGTACCAGGAGTGGTTCTCACATGGTACCAGGAGAACTTGCTAAGGTAAAATAGAAAGGTTTAGCGAGAGAAAAAAAAAAATCTCAGCAAGAGAAACAAAAATCTCCGTGTAAAAATAAAATTGCAAAGAGAGAAAAAAATTCTATTTGGCTCCAATCTCAGTGACCTCCTTCAAGCTGGTAATGTCGAAGAACTGCCCAGTCCAAGCGAGTTGGAAGGTTTGCAAACCCCACAGCAATTTCGGACATCGGGTAAAGTTGCTGTTAAATGGAGAAACTTCAAACAGCAGTTTGAGTTATATATCTCTGCCTTAGACCTCCAAGTGGACACGACCAGTGAAAAATAGTGTTGTTTCTAACAATGACTGGACCGCAAGCCCTAGAGATTTAGAAGACCCTTTCTTTGTCGATATAGTTGAAAGCGTAGACAAAGGTCAACAGGCAATTTCCGATGCGGACATTTCAAAACAGATCACAATTGTTCACGATAATGATGGTTGGACGATTCCATGAAAAATTAACTGAACCAAATGAAACTAGATACCGATGCGCGAGCTAATCTAATAAATCAATCAAACATAGCCAAACTAAAAACAAAACCTCAAATTGACGAAAAGTTGCCGGTCTTCAGTGGCAATGTTATTACCACAATGGGGACCTGCTATCTAACGGTTCAGGTCAAAGACAAGAAGATTCCGATCTAATTGGAAATCGTAGGACCCAAGGCGATCTTCATTGTTTGGTGTTCAGGCGTGCAAGCTACTGCAGCTGGTGAAGCGCATTCACAGCTCAGACAAGATCTCAGCCAATAGCAAAGACCGAATTCATAGATTTTCATAGATTTGAAGCCATTATTTACAAGTTTCTTAATGTTTTTCATGGAATGGGTACATTACCATTCAAATATAAAATACAGCTTAGAGAGAATGCCAGACCAGTCAGTCATCCACCAAGGAGGGTACCAGCTCCCTTGAGGGAACGCTTAAAACTGGAACTTGACCGTATGCAGTAGCTGGGGATAATCGCCAAAGTGGAAGAAGCAACTGAATGGGTTAGTTCTACGGTGAGTGTTACGAAAGCAAATGGCGACCTAAGAATCTGCATTGATCCTAAGTATCTGAACCAAAATATAAAGAGGAAACACTACCCAATTCCCAAACATGAATAAATCACGAGTGAGATGTCAGGTGCCAGAATCTTCACAAAACTGGATGCATCCAGAGACTTTTCGCAAATCAAGCTCGATGAAGCCAGCAGTAAACTCTGTACTTTCAATACTCGATATAGAAGGTACTGCTGCAATTGAATGCCTTTCGGTATCATATCAGCATCCAAAATATTTCATTCAGCAATGAAACAAATGATAGAAGGTATTGCAGGCGTCAGAGTATATGTTGATGACATCATCACTGATGTGTTGGGTGCTCTGGATCCGTGGAAGACATACAGGCCGCCAACACTTAAAATAGTACAACACTATTTTATTAAGTTAGAAACTGTTGAACATACTTTCACTGTGGGTTAACACGATGTTAGATTAAACTAAAGACCTATGCCTGTCCTAAACAGTCTATGCACTCAGCACATGGTGAAGAACTGTGCTGTAAGCTGTAAGCTCTGTCCTACGGAGAGGCTGCATCCCGAATGAGCGGGAACTCTGATGCCCTCTGTCTAAATAGTGAGTGTGCTCTAACTGGTGATTGGCTGCTGTGCTGTGTGTGTTGATTGGTCTTGCTGTGTGTCCATCAGTGTGTGTGTGTGTCTTCACCATGATATACTGATGTATATTATGACATCCGCCCTTTTATAAAAAATGTGTGTGTGAGGCAATAAATAATGCATGGTGAGAATTTTCCTAACTACGTGTGGGGTGCGAAGACATATTTACAGGACTACATAGATGAGAACTAAGCTATTTACATGGGAAGATGCCTGGTACAGAGAAGCAGTATGTAACAAGAATAATGAGATCAACACTATATACAAACCAGGGAAACGATCAAACAAAGCAACGAAACAATTCAGAGAGTCCATAAATTCGAATAGTTCGTAAATTTAGTCTCTGAGGTGGGCGATGAATTCTGGTTGACTGCCTCAAGGGTGGGTCGATAGCCGCCGGTTCAGGAGCGGGCTGGACTGCGTGAAAGTCAGGGGGAGGCAGAGTGACAGGGAGCTCTGCATAGTCCATGGTGGGGTCAGCAGGAGGGCGAGGCGACACTGGAGGATCACGTGGCGAGCGTGGAACGAGACGAAGGGCACGTCGATTGTGGCGCAGAATAGAGCCATCCGGTAGACGAACCAGGAACGAGCGGGGGGCCACCTGCCGAAGGACAACAGTGGTTGCAGACCAGCCACCATCCAGAAGATGGACGCGGACGTTGTCATCTGGAGCCAGAGCAGGGAGATCAGCTGCACGGGAGTCATGAGCCGCCTTGTGCTGTGCACGAGACAGCTGCACTCGGCGAAGGACCGGAATGTGATCGCGGTCTGGGACATGGATGGACGGCACCGTCGTCCTCAGGGTGCGACTCATGAGTAACTGGGCTGGCGACAGGCCAGTGGATAGTGGGGCGGAGCGATAGGCCAGCAAGGCAAAGTAGAAATCAGACCCAGCATCGGCAGCCTTGCATCAGCAATGTTCAGGCCCTTGCCTGGGGTGTATACCAGCTGGAAGTCGTATCGCCGGAGCTTGAGAAGAATATGCTGGAGGCGAGGCGTCATGTCGTTCAAGTCTTTCTGTATTATATTGACCAGCGGGCGATGGTCGGTCTCGACAGTGAATTGAGGAAGTCCATAGACATAATCGTGAAACTTAACAACACCGGTCAGAAGGCCCAGGCACTCCTTTTCTATCTGCGCGTAGCGCTGCTCCGTGGGGGTCATCGCACGTGATGCATATGCAACGGGGGCCCTTGATGAGGCCTCATCACGTTGAAGGAGCACTGCCCCAAAGCCGGATTGACTGGCATCGGTCTAAATTTTGGTCTCCTTTGCTGGATCTATGCTGGATCCTACGACAGTCCTCATCGCTATCCGGATACTTGGGCTGGAGAGGAAATTGCTGAGGCCTTGACAGAAATCTTTGGATCCTCGCTGTCTTCAGGGGATGTCCCGGAGGACTGGAGAATAGCCAATGTTGTTCCTCTGTTTAAGAAGGGTAGCAAGGATAATCCCGGGAACTACAGGCCGGTTAGCCTTACTTCAGTGGTAGGGAAATTACTGGAGAGAATTCTTCGAGACAGGATCTACTCCCATTTGGAAGCAAATGGACGTATTAGTGAGAGGCAGCACGGTTTTGTGAAGGGAAGGTCGTGTCTCAATAACTTGATCGAGTTTTTCGAGGAGGTCACTAAGATGATTGATGCAGGTAGGGCAGTGGATGTTGTCTCTATGGACTTCAGTAAGGCCTTTGACAAGGTCCCTCATGGTAGACTAGTACAAAAGGTGAAGTCACACGGGATCAGGGGTGAGCTGGCAAGGTGGATACAGAACTGGCTAGGCCATAGAAGGCAGAGAGTAGCAATGGAAGGATGCTTTTCTAATTGGAGGGCTGTGACCAGTGGTGTTCCACAGGGATCAGTGCTGGGACCTTTGCTCTTTGTAGTATATATAAATGATTTGGAGGAAAATGTAACTGGTCTGATTAGTAAGTTTGCAGACGACACAAAGGTTGGTGGAATTGTGGATCGCGATGAGGACTGTCGGAGGATACAGCAGGATTTAGATTGTTTGGAGACTTGGGCGGAGAGATGGCAGATGGAGTTTAATCCGGACAAATGTGAGGTAATGCATTTTGGAAGGTCTAATGCCGGTAGGGAATATACAGTGAATGGTAGAACCCTCAAGAGTATTGAAAGTCAAAGAGATCTAGGAGTACAGGTCCACAGGTCATTGAAAGGGGCAACACAGGTGGAGAAGGTAGTCAAGAAGGCATACGGCATGCTTGCCTTCATTGGCCGGGGCATTGCGTATAAGAATTGGCAAGTCATGTTGCAGCTGTATAGAACCTTAGTTAGGCCACACTTGGAGTATAGTGTTCAATTCTGGTCGCCACACTACCAGAAGGATGTGGAGGCTTTAGAGAGGGTGCAGAAGAGATTTACCAGAATGTTGCCTGGTATGGAGGGCATTAGCTATGAGGAGCGGTTGAATAAACTCGGTTTGTTCTCACTGGAACGAAGGAGGTTGAGGGGAGACCTGATAGAGGTCTACAAAATTATGAGGGGCATAGACAGAGTGGATAGTCAGAGGCTTTTCCCCGGGGTAGAGGGGTCAATTACTAGGGGGCATAGGTTTAAGGTGAGAGGGGCAAGGTTTAGAGTAGATGTACGAGGCAAGTTTTTTACGCAGAGGGTAGTGGGTGCCTGGAACTCGCTACCGGAGGAGGTGGTGGAAGCAGGGACGATAGTGACATTTAAGGGGCATCTTGACAAATACATGAATAGGATGGGAATAGAGGGTTAAGGACCCAGGAAGTGTAGAAGATTGTAGTTTAGTAGGGCAGCATGGTCGGCACGGGCTTGGAGGGCCGAAGGGCCTGTTCCTGTGCTGTACATTTCTTTGTTCTTTGTTCTTTGTTGGATCAAAGAAAGCTAAGATCGGGGCCGTGGTCAGTTTTGCCTTGAGTTCTCTCCATTCGCGCTCGTGGGCAGGCAGCCATTGGAAGTCTGTTGTCTTCCTGACCAGGTTCCTGAGAGCCGTGGTGTGAGAGGCGAGGTTAGGGATGAATTTCCCTAAAAAATTGACCATGCCCAGAAATCGGAGGACTGCCTTCTTGTCCTCTGGTGTTTTCATAGCTGTGATGGCAGCCACCTTGTCCGCATCTGGCTGCACACCCAATTGGGAGATGTGGTCCCCGAGGAACTTAAGTTCTGTCTGACCAAAAGAGCATTTGGCCCTGTTGAGGCGGAGGCCATGCTCATGTATACGTCTGAATACGCGCTGGAGGCGACTAACATGCTCCTGCAGGGTGGTGGACCAAATGATTATGTCATCAACATAGACGCGAACACCTTCAATACCTTCCATCATTTGTTCCATGATCCTATGGAACACTTCTGACGCAGAGATGATCCGAAATGGCATCCTGTTGTAACAATATCTTCCAAAGGAGGTGTTAAATGTGCAGAGTTTTCTGCTGGATTTATCGAGCTGGATTTGCCAGAATCCTTTTGACGCGTCGAATTTGGTAAAGAGCTTGGCGCGAGCCATCTCACATGTGAGCTCTTCGCGCTTGGGAATTGGATAGTGCTCTCTCATAATATTGCAATTTAGATCCTTGGGATCAATGCAAAGTCTCAATTCGCCGGAAGGCTTTTATTACACATACCATGGAACTGACCCAGTCGGTCGGTTCCGTGACGTTGGAAATCACTCCTTGTTTCTGGAGGTAAGTGGCCAAGTTTGCCACATCGCAAGCATCGTCGGGATTTGGCAGGACATTGCCGCTTTAAGTGGGCGGAGCCACAGTTGCCGCACGTTGTAGCGTCAGTACGTTCGTTGCGCCACCGCACATGCGCGGTGCGGTCGTATGTGGTGCGCGCCTGCGCAGTACGTTCGTCGACGTCCCCGCCCCCTCGTTCGGTGCGCACAAGTGCGGGAGTACGCGAAAAGCGCACGAATTGGCCGCCCTCATCCAGGCTGAGGCCCTGGAGTTGCTCAATTGCTTGGACCCGTTCTGCCTCGTGGGGACCGCTGTTTCAGCCGCTTGGATGTGGGAATACCGACTAGTGGCGTGTTCATAGAGCAAGCAGGTCTCGATGGCAATCGCTAGGGTGAGCTGCTTTACCTTGAGGAGCTGCTGGCGTAGGGGTTTCGACTGAACACTGAAAACGATCTGGTCACGTATCATGGAGTCAGAGGTGGGCCTGTAATTACAGGACTGCGCAAGGATGCGGTGGTGGGTGAGAAAGGACTGGAAAGGTTCATCCATATCCTGCAAACGCTGTTGGAATACATAGTGCTTGAAACTTTCATTCACCTCGATGTCGCAGTGACTGTCAAACTTAAGGAGGACCGTCTTGAATTTTGATTTATCGTCACCATCAGCAAAGGTGAGAGAATTGAAAATGTGGATGGCATGTTCCCCGCTGTGGATAGGATGAGAGCGATCTTCCTGGTGTCTGAGGCAGCTTCCCGGTCTGTGGCTTCAAGGTAGAGCTGGAAGCGTTGTTTGAATATCTTCCAGTTGGCCCCGAGGTTACCGGTGATGCGGAGCGGCGGCGGCGGGCGGACGCTGTCCATTTTGCAGGTTGGCTGTATGCTGGTGGAAGGCAGATCACTTGCAGGTAGGTCTAAGAAGTTCTAACATCCCTCAACTCCTGGTATCATGATGTGTTGGGTGCTCTGGATCCGTGGAAGACATACAGGCCACCAACACTTAAAATAGTATAGCACTATTTTATTAAGTTAGAAACTGTTGAACATACTTTCACTGTGGGTTAACACGATGTTAGATTAAACTAAAGACCTATGCCTGTCCTAACCAGTCTATGCACTCAGCATATGGTGAAGATCTGTGCTGTAAGCTGTAAGCTCTGTCCTACTGAGAGGCTGCATCCCGAATGAGCGGGAAAACTGATGTCCTCTGTCTATGTAGTGAGTGTGCTCTAACTGGTGATTGGCTGCGGTGTTGTGTGTGTTGATTGGTCTTGCTGTATGTCCATCAGTGTGTGTGTCTGCACCATGATATACTGGTGTATATTATGACAATCATATGCTCAGCGAATGAGAAGAACACAACGCACAACTTCTTCAACTTATGCAGCAAGTTGAGAAATTTTGTTTAAAACTAAATAGAACCAAATATCGATTTGGTATCTCCAAAGTCACGTTTTTAGGTGATCAGATTTCAGCTCGTGGTGTGCAGCCAGACACCGAAAAGGCTGCAACCATCAACGAAATGTCTTCTCCTAAAGACAAGAAAGTGGTTCTTAGAATGCTAGGTGTGGTCAACTTTCTGGTAAAGTTCATTCTGAATTTGTCACCATGTACCACAACTCTGAGACAGCTAATACGGAATCAATGTTGTTTTCACTTTGTCTGAAGAACACAAGAAGGAGTGGTCTGACCTAAAGACAGCACTCACCACAGCACCAGTCCTGTCCTTCTTTGATCACTGGAGTAACACAAAGATATCTAAAGATGCTCGCAAAGGCGACATAGGAGCTGTGCTGTTACAGCAGACATGTGACGGGCAATGGAAACCGACTGCATGTGCCTCAAGAGCGATGACACCAACCATGCAGCGCTATGCGCAAATTGAAAAAGAATGATTGGGTCTCCTCACTGGTCTGGACATATTTCATAAGTCTGTGTATGGATTACCCACCTTCACAGTGGAAACTGACCATTGTCCTCTCGTATCCATTCTAAAAAAAAACTTGAATGACATGTCTCCGAGACTCCAACGTATGGTTCTGAAACTTCAGAGTTTTGACTTTGAGCTAGTCTACATGCCGGGTAAAGAAATTGTTGTAGCGGATGCACTGTTGCATGCAACTGAAGATCCAGGGATGATCGGCAGCATCCAGTTCATCAAAGCGCAAGCAACCCTGATTCAAGAAAGTCTACCTGTCGCTGATGAAAAGATGAAACCAATCAAGGAAGGAACGTCCAAAGATGAAACAATCCAACATGTGTTGCATTACATGCGAGATGGTTGGCCCAAAGGAACATGTTGGCCCAACTACAAGAGCATATGAGCGGATCTGAGCTGTATAAATGGATTCCTGCTGAGACAAGACCTCAGCAAAGTGCATGAAGGCCACCTGCAGATGGAAAAGTGTAAACGAAGAACTCGTCAGCATGTATTTGGCCAGATATCAATGAGGATTTTAATAACCTTGCCGCAGCATGCGAAACCTGTCTGAGGAACCAGTTCCATCAGCAGAAGGAAACACTTACGATGCATGAAATAGTCACAACACCAATGTCAAAGGTCGGCATCGATCTGTTTTTCTTCCACGGAAATGATTATTTGTTAGTCATAGACTACTTCTCGAACTACCCCCAAGGTGATCAAATTACCCAATTCCAGTTTGAAAGCGGTCATAAAGGCTACAAAGAAGATATTTGCAAGGCATGGAATCCAATGAACTATCATGAGTGACAGTGGACTATGTTTTGACAGCTGTGACTGGACGGAGTTCTCAAAACAATGCAACCATCAGCATGTCACCTCCAGCACGCTTCATCCACAATCTAATGGGAAGGTTGAGAAAGGTGTACATATAGCCAAGTAACTACTCAAAAAAGCATTGGATTCCAGAAGCGCTCCATATTTAACTTTGTGAAGCTACAGAGTGACACCACTAGTGACTGGATTCTCACCAGCACAACTGTTGATGAATCAACAGCTACATACTATACTACCGTGTCTACCTACAGCAAATCCTGACAATAACGATGCAGTGCAGAAAATCAAGCAAAACAAACAGAAACAGCAACGTTACTATGACAGAACAGCGAAGGATCTACCAATGCTAGACCCAGGAGATAAAATACGGGTACAGCTTCTGATTGGAGGATGGTCTTGCATGGCACATGTAATTCGCCAGGCAGCTCCACACTCATACATCGTCATAACAAATGAGGGTTCAATCCTACGAAGGAACCGTAGAGCATTTGTCAAAGTGAAGACCGCTCAACCTGTATTTCCACACACAGAGCTTGACACAGAGCTGCTTAAGACAACTTCTCCAGCACAACAGCAAGACATTGTTACAGCAGTGAAGACAACAACGGCAATGGAACAACCAACACAACTGAAAAGGTCCACACTTATAAAAAAGAAATCGGACAGACTCAATTTGTGAACATCAAAGAAAATAAAATATTGTTAACACATGGACAGTAACAATGAAACCACGTATAGCACAAATAATGATCATATCATGTAAATATGTTTGTACAAGTCTCCAAGCAACTTCAAAGAAAGGGGGATGTGACAATACGGATATTGTATGGTAAATGAAGTGTTAACAATTTTATGTAAATGCTCTAACCACCAGATGGTGATCAAGAGAAGTCACGTAGATCACATGACACCCTTGATTCTGGGAGAAGGTGATTAGGCGGGACAGAGAGTAGTCGTGTGTTCAAGAGATCTGTTGGTAGAGTTATAGCATAGTTTATTTAGCAACCTTTGTATCTTAGTGAGACATTTGAATTTAGTTCTGAGAAGTGTTAAGAAATCAGCTTTGTTAATCAACACAGCTTGATGTTCTTTGTTGAACACTACATATCAAAGCCATCCTAATAAGAAAGCATAGAACATCACAGACCTCTCTCCTCCTTTCCACCTCCTCCACCAAAACATTGAGAACATCAGCATCTTGAAGCACAATCTCTTCCTTGTTTCACCATATTTCACTCATCTTGCTGCTCAGAATGTATTCCACAAACAGTTCCAGCACCTCCTTATTCAGATTTCACCCTGCCTTTAAGCAATGCAGGCTAACCTTTACAACCTTGGGCCCCTGCTCAGGTGTGCAACCATTCAACAGCATGTTTAGCACTGGCTGTGTGCAGCAATGATACCAATTAGCATGCAGCACATAATTGGCAGGTTGCCTGCATCGGAAGCAGTGGATTTGGGTGAATACCACATCCTCACCCCTATTCTCACATTCAGAGGCTGTTGAATTTAGTCCCCTGCACCTTTGACCATAGAGAACTCACACAGCACTGCACCTGACAGGCAACCTAAATTTTGTGCTCACATCTTAGGTGCAGGATTTGAAATTCCAACCTTTGACTGCGAGGCCAGAGTTCTCCCAATGGATCATGATGGACAACTAAAGAAAATTTTCACACTTGTACTTAACAACAAAAATAATTTAAGTTTAAAAATACTATATTGCCAGTCTTTGGACTTTTTGTTACAATGCTGTACTTTGAAACCAGTCAAAAACTAATTAAAACACAGTCAAATTAAGGCAACAGGTCAGGCAGCAGTGCTTCCAGGATTTTCTGCTTTTGTTTCAGATTTCCAGCATTCGCAAAATGCTGCTTTTCAAACTTGGCATCAAATACTATTGTTCACATGTTACAGTGGAGGCTGAGACATTGGTTATCTTGGAAGCAAGAACAGGCCTTTTGGGTTCAGATGTTTCCCAAGGAAATTAAACCAGGAATTGAAGATTTAGTTCCATTATTGTTTTCTACATATATCTGCTGTCAAGTTGCTTCAATTGCAGTTTCAGGCACTATTGTGACTTGGAACTTTGGATTCATTTTGGCAAGTGTTGTGATCTCAGCAGCGACCAGTAGTGTTTTTTTTAAGAATCTGAAGAATCCCCATCGTGTAAGGGTTTGGGGGCATTGGTAACGGCACCTCTGCCGTTCTCCCTGGCCCGGTACTCCACAAGCCCTGGGGGCAGTGGAAGAAGCATATGAGATTGGAGGGAGCATCGGTGTGGGCTCCAATTTGTCATAATCACCGGTTTGTTCCGGGGAGGGTGGATGGGGGGGGGTTCAGGGATGGCAGAGAGCAGGGATTGAGAGGATGGGAGATCTATTTATTGATGGAAGCTTTCCCTGTTTGGAGGATTTGGAGGAGAAGTTTGAATTGCCGGGAGGGAATGGGTTTCGATATCGGCAGATAAGGGATTTTGTGTGAAGGCAGGTTTCGACCTTCCCACTCCTATCGCCACAGGGGATACAGGACAGGGTAGTTTCTAGAACGGGGGCGGGGAAGGGGAAAGGTTTGGATATCTACAAAGAGCTTATGGAGTGGGAGGAAACTCAGATAGATGAGCTAAAGGGTAAATGGAAAGATGAGCTGGGGGGAGGTAGAGGCGGGTCTGTGGGAAGATGCTCTGAATAGAGTCAATACGTCCTCATCATGTGCCAGGCTTGGCCTGATACAATTCAAGGTGGTTCACTGGGCACACATGACGGTGGCCCGGATGAGAACATTTTTTGGGATAGAGGACAAGTGTGCGAGGTGTGCGGGAGGGCCAGCAAACCATGTCCATATGTTTTGGGCATGCCCGAAGCTTAGGGGATACTGGCAGGGATTTGCAGATGTCAAGTCCACGGTACTTAAAACAAGGGTGGCGCCGAGTCCAGAGGTGGCGATCTTTGGGGTGTCAGAAGATCCGAGAGTCTGGGGGACGAGAGAGGCTGACGTTTTGGCCTTTGCCTCCTTCGTAGCCCAGAGACGGATATTGTTAGCGTGGAGGGACTCGAAGCCCCCAAAATCAGAGGTTTGGGTTTATTGTTATAAAATTATAAATGCCTGAATAAAATGTTTTTTTAAAAACCTGAAGAATCCGGTACAAACGTAAGAATGAAATCACAAGGTTCACCATTTAAACAAAATAATTTTACGCCACAAAAAGCAAAGAATATGAACTACAATAACTGCACTATCTTAAATAGTTAGTCACATTAAAGATAATAAAATAGAATAGAATTACTTATTTTCTAAATTGAATGTCTTCACTCCACTTTCTTTCCACCCATCGACTTGTCTTCCAAAATTCTCAAGTCAAATACTTACTAAAGCATGAATGATTAGCTGCTTGGGCAGAGTAGTGTGTCAAAAATTCATACATGAGCTGAGATTTCTTAGGCCTTCCATTCACTTCTGTTTCAGATTTCCTCCAAACTTCCTAAGGTTGCACACTTCCCATTCAACATGGGTGTAGCCACCTCAGGTAAGAACTCTGCTGGTCCTAATCTTCTTTAACTATGGAGTTTTGTATCTCTTGCTCCTCAACTTTGAAATACCAGAAACTAAACTCACTGTTGAATCCTTCAGTTAACAAGAGTTTTAACTTTTTTAGCCAGTGCCAAGACTCTCAACTGAATTCTGCTTGAAGAGATGTTTCCTTCACTCTCGCATATTCTGAACTCTCAAACCAAGCTGCTTGAACAGAAAAACCCTGGGCATGATGAAAAGAAACAGAGTCGCATTTAGGACAGGCTTAGCTGGTTGTTCCCCGGCACTTGCAGCACCGAAAACGACCCCGCCATTAAACAGGACTCTGCTTCTTTTCTGGGCCTCGACAAGGAACAGCCGCACTTAGACACATTTCCTGCATTAACGAGCTCAGCTCGTCAGTACAGAAAGAGATTGACAAAACATAAATTTCTTTACCCGTCAGTCTAGCCTCAATAAAAGTCGAGATGGATTTGCAGGTATAGCATTAGTTATTTTATTTGACTTGCAAGTCTGACTCATTTCACACAGGTACAGAACACATCCTGCTTTCTGCACCTCCAGAACAGAATCGAGTGACTCTGTAGAACAAAGAAATCTCTACTGATACATTCAAATGGCATCAAGTTTCACATACACGATTCCCATAGGTCATCCTATACCCCTCCTGACCTGGCCATACATCCTAATTGGCTCACTTCCCATCCCTTCCTCTGGCCCCCTATTACCCAGCATCCTTTTCTCCTCCGTAGCTGGACACCCCTCCCCCTTGCTTTGCCATGCGTTCTGAAATCCTTTGTCTGTGAACTAATAAAATCAGACCGGCCTATCTACATTACAGTAACTAATATCTCTAAAGCAAATATTTTATATCACATTCTTCAAGATCAGGGTGCCATTTTTAAAGGGTGGGATCCAGATCGCTACACCTCGCGAGATCTCGTTAGATCCCGCAAGGCGTAACGAGCATCGTAAATCCACGAGATTTACCAGCCTCGTTGCATCCCACGTCAGGCGCGACGAGGCCTATAGATCACACCCCCTATTTAGGAACCTACTCAGCACTATTATTAACATATTGACTGTTTTCTTTCTGTTGTTCAGGTCCGAAGCAATCTTATCACATGATCTTTTACTGGAACCTAGCTGTTTTTTTAAAACCGGAACTCAGATCCTAGTTCTTTAAGGGACCACCACCCCACATAAAATATATATTTCCCCAAAAGCACTTTATATCAGGGATATAGTTTTATGCAATGCGGAAACATTTCAGTTACAAATTGTTTTCAAGTAGTTAAAACCAAACTTGGTTATAGTACAAGTGGCAGGGAAAATATTTTATAACCATAAATTATTCATTGTGTACAACTCAATAGACTATTCTGGTCCTGAGATTTCTGTAGGTTGTGATCTGGATATTTACCCTCCCAACCCCTGACTGGAGTATGTGGAGGTAATCTCATCTTTATGCAGGTGGTGGCCTACTGGGGGAACATCTTGCCTGATCGATATAAAGAGTCTGAAAGATGCAGTCTTGATGCCTAGGCAAGCAGTTGCCCATGACAAATTCAGCTGTCAGCCTCCTTGTAAAAGAACCACCATGAACAAATTGCTGGACCTCTTCAAGGGTCCTTAGTCCGACCTTCAACTGTACATGGGCCCTACATTTGTCAATGAAGAGGTATAGATACATTTCAATCTTATTTGCACACTGCACCACTTTCTTCTGTTCCATTTTCCTGAGTCTCTCTCAACCACGCAGATTTTCCTCTCTGATTACTCATGAGACAGTGGTAACATTCTGTTTTATAATAAAACTTAGGGAATCATTCACTATTTAGGACTGTAAATAGTGCTTTAAACAAAGTAGTTTTTTTGGGGGTGGAGGGTTCACGTGAGGAGAGATTTAGAAAGTTAACAAGAAAAGACAAGGCAATATATGGAATGATAACCAGAGTGTGGCAGGAGGGGGCAGAGCATACAAACACAAGAGTGTACCAGGAAATAGGAGCAGACAGAATTTTCAACTCTTTATATGAAAGCAGCATTTATAACAAGATGTGTGAATTAATAGCATTAATACAGAGTCCGTAGAATCCCTACAAAGCAGCAGGAGGCCATCTGCATCGACCCTCCGAAAAAGTACTCTCCCAGGTCCACTCCACTGCCCACCCCACCCTATCCCTATAACAGTAAGAAGTCTTACAACACCAGGTTAAAGTCCAACAGGTTTGTTTCAAATCACTAGCTTTCAGAGCACTGCTCCTTCCTCAGGTGAATGCTCACCCCAGTCCAATGCCGGCATCTCCACATTATCCCTATAACCTAACGTGCACAGCCCTGGACACTAGGGGGCATTTTTGCATGGCCAAGTCATCTAACTTGCACATCTTTGGACTGTGTGAGAAAACCGGAACACCCAGAGAAAACCCACGCTGACATGGGGAGAACTTGCAAATGCCACACAGTTCCCCAAGGTAGGAATTAAACTCTTGCCCACAAAGGGAAACATCCCCACAGCATCTACTCTGTCAAGCCACATGAGAATCCTATATGTCTAAAGAAGGTTGCTTCTGATTCTTCTAAACTCTAAACAGGCCCAACCTACTTAACCTCTCCTCTGAATAAAATCCCTCAATACCCAGGATCAACCTCTCTGGATTGCCTCCAGTGCCAGTATATCTTTCCTTAGATAAGGGAACAAATTGATCGCAGTTTTCCAGGTGTGGAACTAGTGCCTTGTAAAGCTTAGCTGGTCTTCCCTATTTTTATACATCATTCCCTTTGAAATAAAGGCCAACATTGCATTTGTTTTTCCAATTACCTGCTGAAGGGTAGCGCAGTGGTTAGCACTGTTGCTTCACAGCGCCAGGGTCTCAGGTTCGATTCCCAGCTTGGATCACTGTCTGTGCGGAGTCTGCACGTTTCTCCCAGTGTCTGCATGGGTTTCCTCCGGGTGCTCCGGTTTCCTCCCACAAGTCCCGAAAGACGTGCTGTTAGGTAATTTGGACATTCTGAATTCTCCCTCCGTGTACCCGAAGAGGCGCCGGAATATGACGACAAGGGACTTTTCACAGTAAATTCATTGCAGTGTTAATGTAAGCCTACTTGTGACAATAAAGATTATGATTATTAAATTAATTAAACTTACATGCTAGCGTTTTGTGATTTATGCACGAGGACCCTCAAATCCACTCTGTGCTGCAATTTTCTGCAGCTTTTTTCCATTTAAATAATATTAGCTCCTTTATTATTCCTACCAAAGTGCATAACTTCACATTGTCCTACATTCTATTCCAACTGCCAAGTTTTTTGCCCACTCACTTAACCTGGCTGTATCCCTCTGTAAACTCTTTGTGTTATCTTCACCTATTTTTGTGTCATCCACAAACTTGGCAATAGTGCATACACTTCCCTTGTCCAAGTCATTAATATATATTGTAAATAATTGAGACCATAGCACTGATCCCTGTGGCACTCCACTAGTTACAGGTTGTCATCTTGAAAATGCCCCTCTTTTCCCAGCTCTCTGTCTTCTACCAGTTAGCCAATCCTTTATTCATGCTAATATACTACCACCTGTAACTTGGGCTCTTATCTTATTAAATAATGTTTTGTGCACTACCTTGAATGCTTTTTGGAAATCCAAGTATATTACATCTACTGGTTCCCTTTTTATCGATCCTGCTCATTACCATCTCAAAGAATTTTGATAAATCTGTCAGGTCAATTATTGATTTGGATCAAGGGAATTTGCTGACAATATAAAGATTGCAAAAGAATACAGATAGATTAAGTGAGTGGGCAAAAATTTGGTGGATGGAGTATTTTGGTGGCTTGAGACATGCACTGGTGTCTTCCAGTAGTTAACAAAGTGGTTTATTGATGAAAGGCAAAGACAGTTAAGTAGCAAGCACAGAACACTTTACAACAGGTCTTAGCACTTTGGCTCCCTGGCACACACTGCCCGGGGTCCTGCTCCCAGGGTCCCGTACAAACTCCCCATTGGCCGGGGTTCACATGCTACCACGCGATTGTTCCCGAGCTGATCACATTGTCTGTGGAGCCTTCCACCTTAATGGGGTCACGCCACCACAAGTGGTGTAATTTAAGGAAATATGAGGTTGTCCACTTTAAAAGGAAGAATAGAAAAGCAGAATATTATTTAAATAGAGAGACTGCAGAATGGTATATTATAGAGGGTCCGAGAGTCCTCGAACATTAATCCCCAAAAGTTAGCCTGTCGATACAGCAAGTAATTAGGAAGGCAAATGCCATATTGGCCTTAATTGCAAGGGCAATTGAGTTGAAAAGTACAGAAGTCTTACTACAATTATGGAGGGCATTGGTGAGACTGCACCTTGAATGTTGTGCAGTTTTGGTCTCCTTAATTAAGGAGGGGTATACTTGCATTGGAGGCAATTCAGAGACGTTTGCACATCATAGCTCCTTGAAGGTGGAGTCGCAGGTGGACAGGGTGGTGAAGGCATTCGGCATGCTTGGTTTCATTGGTCAGAACATTGAATACAGGAGTTGGGACGTCTTGTTGAAGTTGTACAAGACATTGGTACGGCCACACTTGGAATACTGTGTGCAGTTCTGGTCACCCTATTATAGAAAGGATATTATTAAACTGGAAAGAGTGCAGAAAAGATTTACTAGGATGTTGCCGGGACTTGATGGTTTGAGTTATAAGGAGAGGCTGGATGGACTGGGACTTTTTTCCTTGGAGCGTAGGAGGCTTAGGGGTGATCTTATAGAGGTCTATAAAATAATGAGGGGCATAGATAAGGTAGATAGTCAACATCTTTTCCCAAAGTTAGGGGAGTCTAAAACTAGAGGGCAGAGGTTTAAGGTGAGAGGGGAGAGATTCAGAAGGGCCCAGAGGGGCAATTTCTTCACTCAGAGGGTAGTGAGTGTCTGGAATGGGCTGCCAGAGGTAGTAGTAGAGGCGGGTACAATTGTGTCTTTTAAAAAACATTTAGATAGTTACATGGGTAAGATGGGTATAGAGGGTTATGGGCCAAGTGCGGGCAACTGGGACTAGCTTAATGGTAAAAACTGGGCGGCATGGACTGGTTGGGCCGAAGGGCCTGTTTCCATGCTGTAAACTTCTATGATTCTATGATTCTATGAAGGTTCATTCGGCTGACTCCTGAGATGAAGGGTTTACCTTATAATGAAAGATTGTGCAGGTTGGACTTCAGAACAATGCAATTCGTATTGAAACATATGAGATTCTGAGAGGGCTTGATAGGATAGATGCCGAGAGGATGTTACTCCACGTGGAGGAATCTGGAACTAGGGTGTTTCAAACTAAGGGCTTTCCCATTTAAGATGGAGACGAGGAGGAATTTCTTTTCTCAGAGCGTCATTAATCTTTGAAATTCTCTTCCCCAGTGAGCAGTGGGAGTTGGGTCATAAAGTATATTTATGATTGTATTAGATGGATTTTTGATCTACAAGATAGTCAAGGGAAGTGGTGCGGCAAGCAAAAAAATGGAATTAAAGCTGCAGTCAGATCAACCATGATCTTATTGAATGCTGCAGCAAGCTAAATGGACCAATGGCCTACTCCTCTTACTCCTTCTGTTCCTTTAAATTTTTTGCTTTGCCAGAGGAGACCTTAGATGAAAATCTGCTCGACGTAAGTTGGCACATTGGTTAGCACTACTGCCTCACAATGCCAGGGACCCGGGTTCAATTCCGACTTCCCGTGACTGTCTTTGTGGAATTTGTACATTCTCCCTATGTCTGCGTGGGTTTCCTCCAGGCACTCCAGTTTCCTCCCACAGCCCAAAGATGGGTGGGTTAGGTGGTTTGGCCATGTTAAATTACCCCTTAGTGTCCAAAGGTTAAGTGGAGTTACGGGGATAGGGTGGGGGATTGGGCCTCTGTAGGGAGCTCTTTTGGAGGATCGCCATGATGGACTGAATGGCCTCCTTCTGCACTGTAGTGATTCTGTGATTTCAGCCAGGTTAACCCACCACAAACATTTGAGTCAGCATTTTCAAACTCACAATCACACAAATATTTCTCACCCTGATATCCATCTATCAAGGGTTGAATACTGTATTGAAAGTTATCCCTGTTATCATCCATAGGTATGCATAGTGTCGGTATAATTGTAGCAGAAAGGGTTATATTTCCTCCATTATTTCACAGCAACCTGGTTGTAAACTGTGGCGCTCGGGTGACGTAAATTTGAGCCTTATAAAGCTGTTTGTGTCAATTCTGTTAGACTACAAATCTTTCAGAAAGAGTTCTTCACCAATCTGTGAAAAACCAGCAAGTACATTAGCAGCCTTAAAAAGAATTCCAATGGGCAGCACGGTGGCACAATGGTTCGCACTGCTGCCTCACAGTGGCAAGGGCCTGAGTTCAATTCCGACCTTGGGTGACTGTCTGTGTGGCATCTGCATGTTCCCTCTGTGTCTGTGTGGATTTGTCCCAGGTGCTCTGTTTTCCTCCCATAGTCCAAAGATGTGCAGGTTAGGTGGGATTATAGGGTTAGGGTGGGGGAGTGGGTCTAGGTCGGGTGCTCTTTCAGAGGTCGGTGCTGACTGGGTGGGCCGAAAAGCCTCCTTCTGCACTGTTGAGATTCTATGGTGCTATGATCTAAGAATGTGGCTACTATCCAGTTCACAGGCTTAAGGAGGCACAAAATAGTTGAGAAATGTTCTGTTGTATTGCATGTTTCTATGATCTTCTCGTGGTCATTGAGAAGGTTGACGTACACCCACTTGTTCAAGAGTTGGGTGGGGTGCGGGTTGGAATACAAATGTAGATTAGATGGACAGTTGTAATCCTTTTCCAGAAATGTTAAAGGATAAATGCAAAGCCAATTTTTGTCAAAATCCACCAATATTATATTCGGCTCTTTAAATTTATATAATGCATAGAAACGACCACTGGTGGCACTGAACAAGACATTTTAAATTTTAAATCCAAACATAATACATTTTCTTTCCGATTTCAGATTTTCTGAGTTTTGTATATTGGCTTGTATGATGTATGTTCCTAAACTTTTATTCAACACTTTTTCAGCAAATCTCATCATGAATAGTAAATGATCTTCAGAACTGTCTTCTGCATGTATGGAAATTTTGGGTGCAATTTAACGGAAATATTTCTAAGTGTAATTCTGGGTGCGTTTGGTGTGCTATTTATCAATGGCCCCATTGGCAAGATCGCGGCCCATATTCAATGGCATTTAGTGCCAAAACTGAGCCCCCACAAGATTCTTGACATTACTGGCACCCTCACTGTCTGATTCACCTGACTTGTGCCTCAGCTTCTCACCGCTAACAAGACGGAGCTGCTTTTAAATTCTCCCTCACCACTTACTCCCAGACGCCTTACAAGCATGGCAGCACGCAGACCTGCTCCTCGGTTTGGTAGTGCCGGCCTAGCCAGGCTTCTTGATGCTGTGGTTGAGAGCCGGGCTACCTTGTTTCCCCGAGGGGGGTCGGAGGATCAGTAGCAGGGTCAGCAAAGCCACCTGGGAGGCAGTGGCAGCGGCTTTCAGTTGGGCAGCACGACCAGGGTGATCACCGTCCAATGTCGGAAGAAGATGAACGACCTCCACCGAGCTGCAAGGATAAGTTACCACCTCTCTCTGGGCATCAGCTCCGCCTGCCACCTCTCAAATTCCCAAACCCCCATCCCCTTACAAATCACTCACTGGCACCTCACACCCTCGTCACATCCGATTTTGGTGCTCAGCACCCCCTGGCACCCACCAACCCAAATCATTCATGTCCAGGTGCCACTTGCCACCTGAGATAGACCTCCCTGACCCATCAAACATGTGGCTCACACTATCCTCTCTTTGTCCCCGCAGGAGAGGAGAGCCCACAATAAGTGGGAAAAGGCCAAGATTAGGGGGCAGGATGCCAGAGATCCGAGTCCTCACCCCTATGAGGAATGGGCCCTGGAAATTGCGGGATTGTCCGAGGAGAGAGCAGTCACTGAGCTGAGGATACCCTGCCTCTTCACCCAGATGAGCTGTCTCAACTGAGTTAATTCCCCCTCCCAGCCACACACTAGACCACCTCTGAGAAGAGCTGTGAGGAGACCACCATCGAGGCATCACAGCTATCACTCCCAACTTCCACCAGCGCAGTCACACACCTCGGTGGGCAACATTAATGGACAGGTTTCTGGAACACAATCTGGTGAGCACCACACAGTTGATGCACGTCAGGTGGAGGCATAAACATCCAAGGGAGTCGGCAGTTGGAGGTCTGCTGGACCCCACTACTGAGTCGGGTCCAGTCAGATATCGAGCCTCTGGACAACGTTCTCCAGGGGTGATGCAGATGATAGGACACAGCCTTGACATAGAGAATGGGTTCCAGCGACATTCCAGTGACTGCAAACCGATTGGAGGAGTCCCAAAGGCTTCAGGCGCAGGAGATAGTGCCGACAATGCATGGCGCCGAGGCCAATGCTGCTCGGGTGGCGACCGCAGTGGAAAACCTGGAGCACATTGTCCGCATCTTGAGTGGTGGTGCCCAAACCATGGCTCAGTCTGTGACAACCATGGCTGAGGGCCTCAACATCATGTCCCAGTTGATGAGGGACATGTCCCAGATACAGGTGCACGTTGCCAAGGCATTCCAGAGCGTGGGGAGTCACTGAGGAGCATCGCTAAGGGCAGTGACAACATGGTGGGGAGCCTTTAGGACTGGCAGAGCCAGATGACTCAGAGGCTACAAGAACTCAATTCAGCTCATGGAGTCCCCTGGGCTCTATGGGCACCGTCAAAGAGGAGTAAGTGCTGGAGGCCAACCCGGGGCCTGCCACCAGAGTGACAATGATGGTCTCCAGTTCTTCCGAATGCACCCCTCCTGAAACCAGTGCATCTCAAGGGCACCGGGCAGAGCAGGTTGTCACGGTGATGCCTGTGATACCGGTAAGTCGGCTAGGGTCCTCTGGCACCAGTCCCTCCAGTGGACATCCACAAAGGTCATCAAATGACACAGGGCGCGGAAAGCAGAAGGCTGCCTCCACCTCTGATGTACATTCTGGGGACACACCTAGACCTAACACTAGACCACAAAAGATGAAGGAGAGTGAGGAGCACCGAGCGGGCACTGGGGGTTCATTATCTGTAGGTGTGGGGAATGTAAATGTAAAATGTTGACTATTAAAACATGTACCACCTGATATATGTGACGCTTCTGTCAAGTTAATATTCACAGTGGGCCTGCCTGCACCCCCACCCCCTGTTGCCCTCTGCTCCCTCCACCTCCCACCCCTGGGCACAGTGGTCCAAGATCAAACGCCTCTGATGCAGACCCCGTACAGAGGATGGATGTGAGCGCTGTCAGCAGAAAGACAGGAGGCCGACTTTTGTAGAAACTGAGGAGTCACCAGAGCTGTCTCACAGTGAGTTATCATCATTTGTATAGTGACTTGTTGACAGGCCCATCCCCCTGGAGTGATGTTACACAAATTCTTGGAGGGTGGAACAGGGTGGTTTGGGACAGGGAAGTGTGACGGGGGGGGGGGGGGGCGGGTAGGGAATCAACGTGAGGCGAGGGTTGGGCGGAAGGGGGGAAATGAAGGGGGAGTGGGATTGGGAGAAGGAGGGAAATGGAGGTTGGGGGGGAGAAGGTGGTAAATAGTATTATTATTATTAAGTGAGGGAGATCCAGATCACAAGGCATTCCGTGAGTGACCTCTGATGAGATTTACCGGCCTTACCACGTCACCTAGTCGGGCATGACGAGGCCATTCGATTGCACCCTGAATGTTTGATTGTTGGCAACTGCCGCTAGGGTGCTAAGAGTTCAGGCACACTGTTCAGGTATCAAAGTTTGCTTAACATGCTATGTACTAACCATCCTCTGAGACATGGCGCATGTGCCCTCAAGGAGACACTTGAGGGTTGAGGAGCGTGAAGTGTTATCACAACTAACAAGGCTAATTACCCATTTAAAATAGACTTCAGCTGTGAAGATAGAGGCTGCTCCCAGTCAACGTGGGTTAAATTGACTTTCGGGATAGAAGCTACAGCAGGGCCCTGTCCTGAAATGTTTGGTAGGACAGTGAGGCTGTAGCTGTAGTTGCCCCTATTATAGGTCTCCACAATATTTTAAGATGGCCGCCTGAAAATCGAAATGGCTATTCACCTCCTCAGTTCCCCTCAGAAGCCATTGTGCCAGCTTCATCTTTTTTTAAAAGTACTAAACAACGCCCGCATGATTTTACGCTGGGGAGCCGGGTAATCGCTGCATTCGACTTCAATCTTGCTAATGAGATTGATATGAACGCAAATGAGGGTTAATGATATTCTCACCATTTTTGGGCAAGATCCGGAGCTCGGCATCGGGAGCAGACGGGGTGAATTTCAAACTGGTTTGTACCGGAACGAAACTTGATTTTGACATTTCCGGCTATTCACCCAGCCTGCCTCGATCAGCACCAGGCAAAATGCGGTGGTTAAATCCCACCCTTTGTTTGTCTTTGACAAACTTGGAATATTGTGCACAATTCTGGTCGCCACACTACCAGAAGGATGTGGAGGCTTTGGAGAGGGTGCAGAGGAGGTTTACCAGAATATTGCCTGGTCTGGAGGGTGTTAGCTATGCGGAGAGGCTGAATAGACTCGGACTGTTTTCATGAGAACGACAGAGGTTGAGGGGCGACCTGATAGAGGTCTACAAGATTATGAGGGGCATGGATAGAATGGATGGGCAGGCACTCTTTTCCAGGATTGAGGGGGCCAGTCACCAGGGGGCATAGCTTTCAGGTCCATGGGGCAAAGTTTAGAGGAGATGGGCGAGGCAGGTATTTTTACACAGTGGGTGGTGAGTGTCTGGAACACGTTGCCTGGGGAGGTTGTGGAAGTAGTTAAATTAATGGCGTTCAAAAGGCATCTTGACAAACACATGGATTGGATAGGCTCAAGGAAGTGCTGAGGGTTTTGGCAAAAGTTGGTATCATGAGGGTACGGGCTTGGAGGGTCGAAGGAGCTGTTCGTGTGCTGTATATTGTTCATTGATGTGCATTTTGAGCAGGATTAATGTTGGACAGACATTTGCCAGAAACTCAGAAAAAACAGGCATGCATATTAATGCTTTTATTTGCACAATTTTAGATGCATCATTCGCTTCTTTACATTCTGTGCGCCTGCAAAATCTGATTTTTTTATACATTTAAATTAATGGACAGAAAATCAATGGCTTGTCTGGCAAGGATCTCTTGAGCAGCACACCCTGAGAGCACAGCTGCACCCAACGAGTGCCTGATTGGGGAATTAGCTTATTGACAAACTGACATTAAATGTTGGTTAGAAAATTGCTTATGTTTTTTCAGAGTGGCATCTGAGTGGGATTGCAATCAAAAGATTCCTCAATCTCCATTCTCATCAATAACAGGAAATTCTCTTCCAGCATATGAACATTAAGAGCAGGAATAGGCAATTCAGTCCATTGAGTCTGATCAATATGATCACGGCTGATTACTTGCAATGCTCTTTTCCCACTTTATCTCCATATCCTTTTACGCCGTTGGCATTTTGAAATCTGTCAATCTCTACTTTAAACATACTCAATGACTGAGCTTCTGTGTCAGCCCTCTGAGGTAAAGATTAACAATCATCTGAGTAAAATAAATTCTCCTCATCTGGGTCCTAAGTGGCTCCCCCCTTCAGTTGCAATATTGTCCTCTGGTTCTTGACTCCCCAACCAGGGGAAACACCTTACCTGCATCTACCCTTTAATTATTTTGTAAGTTTTACTTGCATTTTCGGTAACTTATTGACGAGGACATCCAGGACCCTTTTTGTATCTACACTTGCGAATATCTAACCATTTAATGAGAAATCTGCGCATCTGTTCCTCTTTCCAAAGTCGGTAACCTCACATTTTTCCACATTAAATTCGATTTGCTATTTCCTTGCCCGCTCACTGAAGTCTGTCCAAATCCTCTTGAAGTCGCTTTCCATCTTTCTCACAATACACTTCACACCTAGCTTTGTGTTATCCTCGAAGTTGGAAACATTTCATGTGGTCCCCACATCCAAATCATTGATGTGTATTGTGAACAGCTGGGGCCTGAATACTGATCCCTGCAGTCCCCCACACGATGCATCCTTCCAATGCGAGAATGACCCGTTTATTCCGACCTGTGGGGGGCTGTATCAAAAGACTTCTGAAAATCCAAGTATATCATATCCACTGACTCCCCTTTATCAATTCTGTTAGTAACAGTCTCAAGAAACTCCAACAGGCTCATCAAACATGAGTTCCCATTCATATATCCATGTTGACTATGCCCAATCAGATCATTATTATCCAAATCTCCATTTACCACATCCTTTATAATAGATTCTAGCATTTTCCCTACTACTAATGTAAGGCTAACAGGTCTGTCGTGCCCTGTTTTCTCTCTCCCTCCCTCCTTAAAAATAGTGGAGTGACACTTGCTTGCTTCTAATCTGCAGGAAACATTCCAGAACTGAGAGAATTTTGGAAGTGGATCACTAATGCATCCACTATCTCAACAGCTACCTCTTTCAACACTCTGGGATATAAGTCATCAGGTCCCGGGGATTTATCATGTTGGGCAGTTTTGTCCCCAAAATCAGTTTATCCTATACAATGATAATTTTAATGAACCATAATAAAGAATTAACTCTCTTTCAACAAAGTCGTGATGAAATGTACAGCACTTAATAATAACAGTCTAATTTATAAATGTGTACAACATAGAATCAATGTATAACATACATTTATAATTTAGTACTGTTAGTATCAGTGATTCTGTAATCTTCAGGGGCGAAATTCTCCGGAAACGGCGCGATGTCCGCCGACTGGCACCCAAAACGGCGCAAATCAGACGGGCATCGCGCAGCCCCAAAGGTGCGGAATGCTCCGCATCTTTGGAGGCCGAGCCCCAACATTGAGGGGCTAGGTCGGCGCCGGACGAATTTCCGCCCTGCCAGCTGGCGGAAAAGGCCTTTGGTGCCCCGCCAGCTGGCGCGGAAATGACATCTCCAGGCGGCGCATGCGCAGGAGCGTCAGCAGCCGCTGACGGCATTCCCGCGCATGCGCAGTGGAGGGAGTCTCTTCCACCTCCACCGTGGCGGAGGCGGAAAGGAAAGAGTGCCCCCCACGGAACAGGCCCGCCCGCGGATCGGTGGGCCCCGATCGCGGGCCAGGCCACCGTGGGGGCACCCCCCGGGGCCAGATCGCCCCGCGCCCCCCCCAGGACCCCGGAGCCCGCCGCGCCGCCTTGTCCCGCCGGTAAGGTAGGTGGTTTAATTTACGCCGGCAGGACAGGCATTTTAGCGGCGGGACTTCGACCCATCCGGGACGGAGAATCGAGCGGGGGGGGGGCCCGCCAACCGGCGCGGCGCGATACCCGCCCCCGCCGAATCTCCAGTGCCGGAGACTTCGGCAACCGGCGGGGGCAGGATTCACGCCAGCCCCCGGCGATTCTCCGACCCGGCGGGGGGTTGGAGAATCTCGCCCCAGATATTGGTCAAATTGATTATGAATTTGTTAAAATTCCTCATACACTTAAGAATTGATATATGAGGGTGACCTCTAGCTTGCCCACATCACCTACAATCTTAATGCTAGTCTTCACCCACTCATTAAATGTAACAAGTTTTGGGCATTTGGAACATATGCATTCCTTCTGAGAGGCCAGTGTTTAAACACTCTTGTGTACTGACATGGAAAATGTATCATTTAATTCCTGCACTTCAGCCTTGGCGAGCAGGAGCATAAAACACAATCTTCAGGGTCCCATACTCTGATATTATCTTCCTATCTAATTCCAAGCAGTCCATCTCGCTAGAAACCATAATTTAATAGCTCAGGCTTATAAATTAGGATTTGACATCCCAAGGCCTCCTCTCAGACTGTCACTGACAAACACATTCATTTTAACAACATTCTGTTTGCATTGAAGAGAAAAGGTGCAGTATTTGCACCAACCTGGATCCCATTTAATAGCAGTCAATTACCATCCAAATTCATATTTAATAACAATCTTTACTGTCACAAGTAGGCTTTCATTATCACTGCAATGAAGTTACTGTGAAAAGCCCCTCGTTTCCACATTCCGGCGCCTGTTCGGGTACACAGAGGGAGAATTCAGAATGTCCAAATTATCTAACAACACGTCTTTCGACTTGTGGGAGGAAACCGGAGCGCCCGAAGGAAACCCACGCAGATATGGGGTGCACGTGCAGACTCCACACAGACAGTGACCCAAGCCGGCAATCGAACCTGGGACCCTGGAGCTGTGAAGCAACAGTGCTAACCACTGTGCTACCCTGCTGCCCAGCAGCATACTATAGGCACAGATAGGCATTCCCACAACCAATGAATCAGATCAAAGCTCTGCAGTCTTGTCACATCCAGTTGTGAGTGATAATGGGCAGTTTAACGACTAACCAAAGGAGGATGCTCCACAAACATCGCCATTATCAATGATATTGGAGCCCAGCACATCAGTGCAAAAGATAAGGCTGAAGCATTTGCAAACATCCTCAGAAAGATGAGTGGATGATCCATCTTAGCCTCCTCCTGACACCCCCCCCACCCCGCCCCCCCCCCGCCCCCCTCCCTCTCCCCATTATCAGCCGTTCCGTGTCCCGGTCCAGAATCCTCTTCAACACCTGTTTCTTGAAGTCCACATCGTCCCAATTTGGAGCATAAATATTCACCAGGACTGCTGGCATCCTCTCCAGCTTCCCACTGACCATCACATACCTACCACCCCCCCCCCCCCGGATTGGCCACAATGTTCCCCACCCCAAACGCTATTAACCATTTCTTATTTACCAGCACCGCCACCCACTCGTCTTCATGTCCAACCCGGAGTGGAAATACCTGCCCCACTCATCCCTTCCTCTGCATCGTCTGGTCCCCCAACTTCAGGTGCGTCTCCTGCAAAAACACAACGTCTGCCTTCAAACTCCTCAAGCGAGTGGGGTACAAAGCCCTGAACTTCACCCCCTTCCTGTAAAGGGTTGCATATATCCGATTATACCCAGCCCTCCACTTGGCCAGCTCTGCACCCAGGTCCTGGGAAATCCGCAGCTCACTCCCCTCCCGGGTACACTTCTTGGTCTGCTTCACCCACCTTAGGATCTTCTCCTTATCCAAGAACCGATGCAACCTCACCACCATCTCCTGCGGCAGCATCCCCACCTGTGGCCTCCCATTCAGCACCCTGTGCGCTCGAACCACCTCGAGGAATTGATGAAAGGCCCCCTCCTCCATCAGCTTCTCCAGCATGCTCGACATGTACTTGCCGGCCTCCACACCTTCAATGCCTTCGGGCATCCCCACAATCCACAGGTTCTGCCTCCTGGAGCAGTTCTCAAGGCTTTCCAGCTTCTCCCTCAGCCTTTTCTGGCTGCTCAGCACCATCCCCATTTCCACTTCAGTGAGGTCAACCGATCCTCACCAACCCCTCCACCTTTTGGATTGCCAGGCCCTGAGCCTCCTGCCTCTACTCCACCCACATGATTGCCGCCCTAAGCAGCTCCACACCTTGGCCAAATCCTCTGAGGCCTCCTTCCTCTGCTGCTGAAATTTGCCATTGAGGAATTCCACCAGCTGCTCCGTCAATCACCGGGTGGGCAGCGTTGTCCCCTTGCCCTCCAACATCTTCTCCTGTGTCGCACCACAACAATTTTCTTGCTCCTGTTGCTCTCTCTTCCTCGTGGCACTCCTTAACCGATGAGCCATTCACCAATCCCACCAGAGGAGTTTCACATTCCCTCAGAACTCATGCACCTTTTGCCCTCAAGCACCGCACAATTTGGGTGAGGAAGGGCTGAAAGAATCCACTTGGAGCAGGAGCCACTAAATGTGCGACCACTCACTCCATGGCTGCCACCGGAAGTCACTTCCTGACTTTTTACAATGGACTGCCCATTCAAGTTTCCTTTAATTGGCATGCTGGCTGGTTGACACCTTATCCACTCACTCTACTATGGGGGACAGGCCAGGGGTGGGCAGGAAGGTGGTGGGCTAGCCACCCATTTTACTTTACTTGCACCCTCGACACTCCCTTCATACATGCAAATTGAGGGGGGGGGGGGGGGGGGGGGGACGGACGGACTGTAAAACTCTCCCTGTGATTACCAGATGAATTTGAATGATGACGTCATTTCAGGTTTGTTCCTAAGTATTATTCTTAATGTTGCAACATTGTCATGGGAATGAATGCTCCTTTCTTCTTAAGGGCCATTGCCTCTTGGAACAGAGAACCGTTGTAATCATAATCGGGCCTCTGCTTAGAAATAGCCTGGTGCTATGAAAAAGCACAAAACCACATTGACAGGAATAAAATAGAGATCTTTTATAAGTGAATAAAAACCTCGGCTTATTTAGAGGAGGTTGGGCAAATTGAATTCTGAGGTCCCTTTGCAGGCTACAAATTAAGATGGGATATCAAACTGACTGAGATTAATAAACCTTAGCTGCTGATCAATGTGAGCTGGTGATGAAGCCAAATTTGTGTCTGATTGACGGAAAAGATTGACTGTTGCTGAGCTGATGTATTTTTGTCTATTTTGCTGTGTATTGAAAAGATTCTGTCATATGCCTGCCTTTAGCTGACCTATTAATGAGGTTTGTGCTTCTTTCGGGTTGAAATGCATTTTGTGTGCGTACTGTGATGAATGAAGAAATTGTTATATATTGGGTGGGATTCTCCGATCCTGGGGCTAAGTGTTGACGCCAGAGCGTTTTACGACGGCGCCATCTGTCCCCTAGGAGCAGCGATCCTGCGCCGCACAGGGGGCCAGCACAGCACTGGAGCACTTCACGCAGCTCCAGCTGTCGATACGGATGCCAGCACGGCTGGCGCAAGTTCGTGCATGCACGCCATGGGCTGCCTTCTCCGAGCCGGCCCCGGGCAACCTGGCGGAGCGCTACAGGGGCCCGGCACGGATGAACATCGCCCCCCCACCCCGGGATAAGCCCGCTCGCCAATCGGTTGGCCCCGATCACGGGCCTGGCCACTGTGGAGTCCGCCCCCCGGAGTCAGATCCCCCCTCCCGCACACCAGGACGGCCCCTGCAGCATGAACGCTGAGGTCCCACTGGGTAGGAACACACGCGAACGCTGCCGGCGGGACTCGGCTGAACTCGGCGGGCATTCGGCCCGTCGAGCGCAGAAAATAGCCTGGGGGCGGGGGGAGGGGCGGGGCGTAGAATCGGCGAACCGGCGTCACATTATTCGCGCCCCCCCCCCCCCCCCCCCCTCCAGCAATTCTCCGACCCGGCGCGAAGTCAGAGTATCCCACCTATTATATTTTATATTTGTGACAGTATATTATTAATAGCCTGTGTTAAAGTATATATTTGTTGCAGTAATAATATTAAATAACCTACGTTAAGGTTTCCAGACTGTGAGTCTGCTAAAGCTGTAAGTAAGAAGTCATAAATGTTGAGGTCACGATTGATTCTAACCATCTACTTGTTTACATGTAGAGGGCTAATGAAACATTGTTATGATTGGTGGAGATTTTCTGTGGAGAAGTGATAATTTAGTCCAAGCTAAACAGGTCACATGACATCTTTGTGAGTTACAGATGTTGTAATTAATGGGAGGAGCCAGGTCTGTCGCAGTTTTGACAAAGGATTTGAGTCTGGCACGACAGAAGGATTTTAAGTTGAATAGCAGTTTTGCCAAATGTTGTTCGGTTGAGCTGGTTCTGCTCCTGAAAGGGTCTCTCTCTCCAAAAGCTCCACACAACTAAGCAATTAATCTGTTTGTTAACTGTATTTATTAGGAGCATTTGAACTGTATTGGGTTGTTTCACTTGTTGCTTTATTTTACCTGCTATGGCAGTCAATAAGGCTGCCCTTCTTTCTTTAGATATCGATACTATATTGTTTTCAGAGTCGCCAGGTATCAAATGATACCACCACAAGGTTCAACCGGATATCGATCAAAGAGCCAAACAACCAGTTAGTTAGTTCAAGATTAATGGTACTTTATTTACACGCAAGATTAACTTACACATGCAACATAATCACTACTAGTTAAACTACACCTAACAATTATGACAACCTGTACTTAACTTCAGGCACCCGGCTTAGGTCAGAGGAACAGTGGCCTTTGTTTGAATCTGGATCTACTGGGTCTGGAGAAGTAACTGCTGCTCAGCTGGGCTCATCCGTCTGGTACCGGGCGTTGAACTTGAACTTGCTTCTGGTGCTGCGATTGGAGATGGACGTTGCCGGAGCGCCCAGTCCAAAAGAGATCGAACACATGGCAGTGTTTCTCTTTATCCTTGGGGAGTTTCGCGCTCTATTGGGCGGTCCTTAGGTTTGGACCCAATTAATTGGGCAGTTCTCGATCACTGCCTTTGATATGAGCCAATAAAGGGGCGGGTGCCTTGAAGGCTGGGTGTGTCCTAAGCGGTCATTGACCCTGTTGTTTATGCATCCTGAGTAAATAGAGTGGCGCCAAAATGTCTGGACTTGTATTGGTTACCTGAGTATCAATCCTTTGTCTTACGGAGATGGGCCATTAAAATGCTAATCGGTTGGGGGTTTCGATGCTGTCTGGGTTCTTTGCTCACAAATATACATTCAGGCTCTGTGCCTGCCTGAATCTTACATTATCCACATTTCCCGTTATGCTTTGCGAACGTCCATGTTTCTTGTTGTAAATGGTCATCCCAGATGGCTACAGTCCGTCCTCTTGATCCTAAACGCGAAGCGTGATGGATCACACTACTGAATCTTCTTCTGTTCTTTGGTATGCCGGGTACCCTCAGGTTCTATCCTACACTGTCCTATGGATCGGAACATTTACCTAAGTTTTTTCTTAATACAACACACATCTATAAAAATTCGAAGGGGGCACTACAACATTCAATCATACATTTCAGTTTCTTTACGCAAAAAGGGAACCTCTAACTGTCCTTACCTAAACTACACTCATGCTGCCATCTGATAATGAAAGGAACTTATATTATAGTACAAAATAAACAATAACAGCATCCCATTTCTACTTAACACTTATGTCAATTTACAGAGAAATTAATTTTATTAAAACCGGGGAATTTATTAGGGAGAAAAAGGGTTCAAAAAGAGTGTGGGGTCTGTTGACGTCCGAGAAAAGGGGTTCTGAGTATGTATACTGGAGGGCGAGAGGCTCTCCTTCGCCATTTCCGAAGTCTGAGTGTCTGGATGACACTGCAAAGCATTGCTATAATCAATAGGGCTTCTACCGTGTACGAAAGGGAGTACCACTTTATGATATTATTGCACCATGTGGGGGTATCAGTGGCTGTGTCTATGTGTGGTGTAGTGTCCAGGCTAGGGGTATCGTGTTGGGTGGTCATGTTTAGGGCCTGTGTGGTGAGGGGTATAGGGGCTGATAACGCACGCAACTGTAGTGATCCAACGATGATCATGATGCAGATCATCAGGTCTGTCTTCATTTTGTCTTTGTCTTCCTCTGTCTCCTGGTATATTCATATCTTCCTGGGGGTACAAGCATAATATCTGTTACTATCTTGTTTAATATCTCGTTTGTCTGTCTGTTTCTCCTTAACGTCAATTTCACATTTACAATTGTCGCCATATGTGACTGCCTCATTTTATTTTTTTAAACAACCATTTGGGAGACAAGACATCCGAAAAAGAAATTCTGTCACAGTGCGAGCACTCTTGCAGCCTGTGTTTGATGGGCTGAGTGGGTGGACAATTTCTCTGTCCAGTACAAATTTGTTTCAACCAAGTGTTTTAACATGTAAATAGCAGGTGGGGTTTAGCAACCGAAGGGTCACCGGAAAGCAAACAAAAGTTGTAGCAAAGTGCATTCTTTAAACCACATTTTAAAAAGAACAGTAAAAGAGTTTTGAAAGGAACTTTCCGAATGGTGTGCGCATGAGCCACGGCAGGGCAAAATGGGTGGAATCTCCGGGTAGGGCGGTGATCAGTGCCGTTGCTCCACTACCCGAGCTTGGCTGACCAAATACACAGGGGATCCTCAGGCAGAGCAGGGATCAGTGCCGTTACTCCACTGCCTGAGCGACCTTACAAGAACCGAAAGAATTTGAATATCTATGGACTTTCGACAAACATGTTCCTTTAACTATCATGTGACATCAAAGGAGTAGTCATTTCTGTATCAAGAAATTTTACATAAGTCGTACAAGAGAAAAACATTCAACATTAAAAAAACAAACTAAAGAAAGAAAGCAGGCAGGCTCCATCAGGGAATAGGACACCGTAAATCTCAATCGGTTCCTTTCTCTCATGATCTGGACACCTCAGGGTTCCATTCCGAAAAGGGTGGTAAAGGTGTTAGCATGGTGGGAGTCAGACTCTGAGTCATCACCATCTCCCGGTTGCCAAACTCGTGACTGGAGTTTCTGTGCCAAGGCGGCCTGGGCCGATGTGGGATCCATTTCGTTGTTTCTTATCAGTCAATAAGAATTGTCGCGGTGCCATTGTTTCTTATCCTGTCGGGTTGTAGGGGCAAGGGGGCGGTCGCTATTGTCCGGCGGTGGGTCAGGTTCTGGTAGTGGCAAATAAATGGTCTCTGAGGGGCCGAACATATCGTGGTCGGTGTCACTGGGCTGTAGTGACTGGGGTCTGGTCTGTTTTGCCATTGGTCGGGGATGTCAAGTATGTCCGTCGTGCTTTCGCTGTTGCTATCGCTATCACTAGCGGCCGAATCAAGTGTGAGGCTGAAATTCATCTCTGGGGGTGGAGTCAAGGTCGTGTCTGTGGACGTGCTGTCCTGGCTGGGGGAGGGCTGGATTGGGTTGCCAGTGGGCGGGTCATAGTCGTCTGCTATTGCCAGTGAAATGTGGTGTGAGTGGCTGCACTGAGTTCCATAACTTAAGTTGGTTTATATGGAACCATCCTGACTTTCCATTTGGATACGTAATCTTATACACTGAAGGGCTTACTTTATCGGAAATTGAGTAGGGTCCTGCAAATTTGGGGGAGAGGAATGAACTGGGATTGTACAGGGAGACCATGACTTGCTGTCCGACTGTATATTCTACCGGGTGTACTGTTTTATCAAAGCAGGCCTTACTCTGCTTTTTCCTAGTGCCCAGTCGAACAGCTACAGCGAGCTGTGCTGCTTTAATATTCTCCATTATTTGTGGGACCGCTTTTTTGTGGATAAGGGCAGTGACTGTGGGGCTGGCCAAATCAAGTCCAATTAAATACTCGGTACCCTTCATGGGTCGTCCGGCCATGAGCATGTGGGGGGTGTATCATGTCGACCTTGACATTGTGTTTCCAATAAACATCAGTGCGAATGGGAGAACTATGTCCCATGTCGTATTGTGCTGTTGCACCATCTTCCTAAGTGTTGCCTTTAGGGTTTGGTTCATGCGTTCCACAATGCTGCAAATTTGGGGGAGAGGAATGAACTGGGATTGTACAGGGAGACCATGACTTGCTGTCCGACTGTATATTCTACCGGGTGTACTGTTTTATCAAAGCAGGCCTTACTCTGCTTTTTCCTAGTGCCCAGTCGAACAGCTGATCACGACCAACACATTTAAATTCATTTCTGCAGAGGGGGAGAGTACCAATGTAATCTAACTGCAAGTTCGTCCATGGGCCATTAACAGGGCGGGTGTGTCTTAGCTGACTTTTCTTTGCGTATCTGTCTGGGTTGTTCTGGGCGCAAATCAAACAATTTTCATTGTAGTGGGTTATGTCAGTTTTAAAATCGGGCCACCAACAGAGAGGTCTGAGGTGGGCAAGGGTGGAACCTATCCCTTGGTGTCCGTGCCCGTCATGGAATTGACAAATAATCTGGTTCCTGTCCTGGGTGGGGACCACATAAATACCATCCTTTAATATGACTCAGTCGTGTACTGTTAAAGTGTCTTTGAACCTATCATAGGGAGCTGGGATGTCTCCTTTTAAAATTTCCTTTAGCATGTTGTCTTCCTTTTGTGCCTGTGCCAAATCTTGAATATTGGTCTGTGAGACCTGGACCGCGTGTACTGGGGCACTCTCGGGGGGTTGCCAAAAGTGGCCACGTCGTGAACCTGCTTTTGCTAGGGCATCAGCCTTTACGTTACTGGGTGGGGAGGAACGATGGCTTCTAACTTTTATGATTCCATATTTGTGACCTTTAGCTTGTTTGAGAATGTGTTTCAGTAATGACGCTGAGGGTAGGGATTTTCTGTCAGCGGATATAAATCCTCTAGATTCCCACAGGGGCAGGAATTCTGTCAAGCTGTTGCAAACATACAAGCTGTCCGAATATATGTCTGCTGGGGTTGGGAACGAATCTGGGTGCTGCACAATGTGTGCAATGGCTGCTAACTCGGCTGCCTGCGAACCTAAATGTTCTGGCAATTTTAACGAGATTTCCTGTAATGCGCGTCCTCTACATAAATGCCACATCCTGTAATCCTTTTTCCATTAAGAATGGTGGAGGAGCCATCCACATAAATTTTTAGAGTTTTACCTGTGGGCTGGGTTCTCTGCGGTCTGATGCATGTCTTTGTCGGTAACGATTTGGGAACAAAGGGTCCTGTGTTGTGCTTGGCTGCAATGATTTCACACTCATGTGGGGTTCCTGCATATTGTAAATTACCGGCCAGAAACATGTGCGTCTTTGTCCTCTTTACTGTAATGTTGCGTCCTTGTAGGAATAGGGTCCAGCGCGCTGCTCGAATTTGGCTAACTGTACCGTCTTTTAGCCTACCGTCTAACAGTAGCTGTGTCGGGGTGTGCTCGGTCAAAATGGTGACGGGGTTGAGTCCTGTTATGTACGAGAAGTATTGAACAGCCCAAAAACTGCGAGCAAGTACCTTTCGCAGGCTGAAAATCCTTGCTCTATCGGATCTAAAACTCGTGAGGCATATGCTACGGGTCCTAAACGATCGTGCCTTTCCTGGAGAAGTACGGCCGAAAGGGTTCGGTTGGTGGTCGCTACCTCTATTGCGTATGGGGAGTGTGGTTCTGGTGCCTGCAAAGCGGGGGCTGTTCTTAGGTCACGTTTCAATACATCTATATCCCTGTGCTGTGGAAGCCATTTCCATGGGGCCTGTTTCTTAAGGAGCTCGGAAAGTGGGGCTGCCTTTGTGGCGAAACCGTCTATATGGTTCCTGCAGTAACCAACAAGTCCTAAAAATGACCGGAGTGCTGTAACATTATGGGGCAAGGGCAATTTAACAATTGAATCGATCCGTTTCTGCTCTATCTCACGCTTACCATGAGTTATGACTGTACCTAAATAAGTGACCTATTCTTGGAGAATTTGGGCTTTTTTGGGGTTTCTTTTAGGAGACCTAATAATTCAGAAGGAAGTGAAATGTGCTCTTCCTTGGTGTCAGTCTGTAGGAGCAAGTCGTCCACATACTGAATGAGGCATTTGGGTCATGAAAATTTTGCTAATCCGTTCACCAATTGTCTGTGAAAAATGGAGGGGGAGTTGTGGAAGCCTTGTGGAAGGCATGTTCACGTGTACTGCTGTCCCTGGAAGGTAAACGCAAATTTGTACTGGCACGTTTTATCCAATGGAATGGACCAAAAGCCATTGCTAATGTCCAGAACTGTGAAAAAGTTTGACTGTAGTCCCTGCTTTAACATGATCTTGGGACTCGTGGCAACGGTGGGAGGCTGCTAACAGAGTTAATTTGTTTAATTCTCTATAATCGATGGTCAATCGCCATGAACTATCTGGTTTTCTTACGGGCCAAATCGGGGCATTGTTCGTTGAGGCTACGGGCTGACTTACACCTTGATCCAATAAACTTTGAATTACTTTAGCTATCTCACTCTCGGCTTGCTGTGGAAAACCGTATTGTTTCTGGGGCTTGGGATCGGGACCTGTAATGGTGACCATTCCTGGAATCTTACCGCAATCGTGCTTGTGCTGGGCAAAAGATGCTTTGTGTCTCTTCAAGACTCCCCTAACTGTTTTGTCCATTGTAATGGTTTGTGGCTGGCTGGCAGTGCCAGGGTGCCCAGGTGCCAGGTTAGCACTGCCTGTCGGGGTCCTGCTAGATAGAGGAAGGGTGAGGGGGGTTCCCAGGGGCCTCCCCTAGGTTGGGGGATGAGGAGGGTCACAAAAATGGGGGGAGATCGGGGCAGCTAGTCAAAATGGCACCCCAATCTGCAAGGTACCCTCTAAGGGTGGCACGGTAGCACAGTGGTTAGCACTTTGCTTCACAGCCCCAGAATCCCAGGTTTGATTCCCGGCTTGGGTCACTGTCTGTGTGGAGTCTCACTTTCTCCCTGTGTCTGCGTGGGTTTCCTCCAGGTGCTCCAGTTTTCTCCCACACAAATTACCTTGTTAGGTAATTTGAAAATTCTGAATTCTTCCTCTGTGTACCCGAACAGGCGCCGGAATGTGGCGACTAGGGGCTTTTCACAGCAACTTCATTGCAGTGTAATGTAAGCCTACTTATGACAATAAAGATTATTATTATATTATTCTAAGTATAGCCTTGGCGGACAGAATCTTCCCGAAGCAAATAAACCCAGCAAAATGCCATTGCAGTGGCGAGAAACACCCCGCTAAATGTGGTGTTCAACAAACTTTAACTTGAATCTGCTGCCAATGAGTGGAGTCAACATGGAAACAAGTTCAGCCAGGTGAAGGAGGGTGGCAATGGATGGCGAATTGTTGCAATTCTGTTCAAGGAAAAAGTGTAGGGTCATTATGCCATTCTGAAAGGAGATGGAGGATACTGCAGTTTGGTGACAAGATCATGGTTAATGCCAAAGCATCAGAAACTGTTAAAGTGGAGGAGGGCGTTGGAAGAGTTGTGAATGGAAAGACAGTACAAGGGGAGAAATATAGAGTTGTGAAAGGAAGAAGTCAGTTCCATGGGGGTGAAGATCTGGCTGAAACTATGGGTGGGATTTTCCAGTCCCACCCACCCCAGGAGCAGAAATTCCTGCCCAAGGTCAATGAACCTTTTGCTTGTCCGCCAAATTCTCCAACCTGCCTGTGTCAATTTCCTCAGCAGGCGGGATGGGAGGATTTAGGCCATGTGAGGCAGCCGGGGCAATCCTGTTTATATATCTTGGGAAGGAGAGAGGCTTTGTAGGGTTTGGAAATGGAGGTTGGAGGCCATGGAGGGAAGATCATCAAAGTAGCTGAGGTGAGTGATAGCCTGGGAAATGATGACTGATGTTCCGTGGAGGGGCCATATTCGGAGGACATTAGAGGAGATGTTAGAGAGTTGGCATTTGGTCTCTGCAAGGTGAAGTTTCATTCACCAACAGAGTCCTCATTGTCAGCTCGTTTCATGACAATGTTAGGGTTGGAGAATGGAGTGCAGAAGTTCAGAGGGAGATAGCTTCGAGTGAGTGAGCAGAGGAGAAAAATTGAAATAACCAATATTTACACTGGCAGTTCCCAATGACAAGATCTAGAGTGGCTAAGAGAACAAAGGAGTGGGTCCAGGTGAAAAGAGAATTCTGATGATGGGAAAAATGGTTCTTTGTGCAGGGGCAAGATTTCTGGTTGAAGAAGTGGCCACTTAGGGAAAGGCAATGGAAGAAGAGCTCAGCGTGTGCCATGCTCCAGATTCATTCAGGTGGCTGTGTACAAGGTTGAACCCGAGGCCATCGCTAAGGACTAATTGTTTCGGGTCAGAGAGAAGATGGTCAGATGGGACAGTGGAGACAGGGCAATAGGTGAAATTGGATGAAATGTGAAGAGTGATGCTGGTGTTCAAGGCCGGCATTTAAAGGTTGATGGGGTTTCTTGCTGAAAAAAATTATGAAATCTCCCATATATGGGATGGTGACCCTGCAGCCATTAAATGTTCTTGAGGAGCATTATTATCTGGAGATGGGGCCTCCATCCCCATCAGGCTGAGAAGTCTCACCTTTGAGAGTTGCTGGTCATCTCATTGGCAGCCGCCTCTGGTCCTAGCAGCACCACTAGAAGTAGTGACCACTGCTGGAACTGCAACCAGCAAAGAATAACCTGGGCCAGATGCAAAGTCAGTTTTGGGGGGTGGGGTGTCAGCGGGATCCGGAAAGGATACCCGTGAGTGGGTGGGGTGCAAAGGCTGGGGGTGCAAACAGATGTGGGGGTGGGAGAGGGATTCTCGCAATTGCAAAAGTGGCCCATGATGGATACATCCACCCCCTTTTCTGGCAGGCCTCTGACCCCACACAAACCTCTTCTGCTGGCTGAAAAGTTGAGGGCAGCCCATCTCCCCTCCCATGCCCAATTGAGTCCATTAAATGCCACTCCAGGGCCTTAAATGGAGCAAGGATATGTGCGCTGCCCTCGGCCTCAGGTGATACTTCATAATTGCGACAAGATCAAGGGTTGACGGATAGACGGCAAGAAAGTCACCACCTTTGATGGCTGTAAAATTCTGTCCCAAGTGTTTTGGACCTTGCAATTCCTGACTCATGAAAGGAAGAAGGAAAGTTTTTGTTAAAGCACTGGATGAAGCAAAGAATTAAATGAAACTGCAGATCCGGACAGCATTAAGGTGGAGTAATTTGGTGCTGCTGCAGGAAAATGTGCAGAACCGCCATGTGTGACACATGGTGCAGTGTATGGATCTCTGGATGCAATGAGATAAGTAGTTTGGAGCTATCTGTAAGTATGGGGGAATCTGAAATATGAAAGGTGGAATCTCAGTCACAATCCAAGTGAAATAAGTCCATGGTGGGACTGTTACTGAGACAAGAGAGAACATGAATCTTTGTAGAGACACAATTAAATGGGAGAGATGGTGGTTTATTGGTAATGTGACTGGACGACTAATGCAGAGATCCAGGCTAATCCTTTATGGACACAGGTTCAAATTCCACTGCAATAGTGGGTGGAATTTAAATTCAATTAATAAAACTGGGAATTGTAAGCTAAACCATGAAACTCTCATTGATTGTTGTGGAAACACATCAAGTCAATTTCGGGAAGGAAGTCTGTCACCTGGCCTGGATGTGACTCCTGACCCACAGCAATGCGGTTGATTCTAAACTGCCCTCTGAAATGACCGAGCAAACTACTCAGTTCCAGGACAATTAGGGATTGGGCAAAAAATTGCAGTGATATCATGGCTGTGTGGTAATTCACCGACTGACCAACAGAATCTCACTAGTATATAATAATAATAATGGCTTATTGTCACAAGTAGGCTCCAATGAAGTTACTGTGAAAAGCCCCTAGTCGCCACATTCCAGCGCCTGTTCGGGGAGGCCGGTACGGGAATTGAACCCGTGCTGCTGCCTTGTTCTGCATTACAAGCCAGCTGTGCGAATCACTGTGCTAAACCATTCCCCTATATAAGTGAATGTAAAGTCAGCTGACCAGACTGGCTGGAAGAAGTAAAAGAGAGAGCTTACATGTGCATAATTTTGCTGTTGTTGATCTGTTATCTTGTATATAGTTTACCCCCAGTTAATGTTAATAAATCATTTATAACTTTAACTACAAGTGTTCTTGTAATAAATCAGGTCATCATATAAGAACATAACGCAAATCACATACCATGAAAGAATAAATTTTTAAAAACATGAGAAGGGAAGCAGAAATCAATGAAGATAAATGGTAAAAGAGACAAACAGAAATCCCATCAGAGTGAAGGGCAGATATTCTTCAAGCAGGGGTTCCTGGAAGAGAAGTGGCCATGCATTGAACAATAATGCACATGTGAAATACTGTGAATACAGTAAAAGCTGGGAGAGATGCTGGGGGAAACAAATTTAGCGCTCATTGGCACAGCTGGAAATGGAACTCAGAATGTCTGCAGGATGTGTCCCAGTCACAGGTGGACCTTGATGAGGCGCTGTGAAGCATGTCCCAGTCACTGTGAAGCATGTCCCAGTCTCAGGTGGGCATTGCCAAGGTGCTCCGGAGCATGTCCCGGTCGCTGGAGGAGATGTCCCAGTCTCAGGTAGGCAATGCTGAGGCTCCAGAACATGTCCCATTCATTGAGGAGCATCTGCTGCAGCCATTGGGGAGCTGCGAGGGCTGGCAGAGCCAGATGACACAGGGGTAGCTAGGCTCGATCCAGCTACCCCTCCGTCCTGAGGTGAACCCCAGGGCCCTATGGGCAGCGGGGTTGCTGTTGCCAACCCGGAGCCACCCTACAGAGTGACAACGGCAGCCACCAGCTCTTCTGAGACCCACCCCCCTGACACCTGCGCGTCTCAGAGTCAGCACCCGGAACAGGCAGGTACAGTGGGGCATGTGTCGCTGGCATGTGGGCCGGGGCCCTCTGGCCCCAGGGCCCCCTAGGGCGCCTGCCAGGGGCATCGAAGGCCACAGGCTGTGGTAGGCAGCAGGCTGACCCCGTAACTGTTGTGCATCCTGGGGACATACCTAAATGCAAGCTGTAGAGCACGGAAGGCTAAGCAGGGTGAGAATCACATTGCTCCCCCCTCCACCTCCCCTGCCAGCCGATGCCCTACCCATGCAACCTGGCCGCAGGGGGGTGCCCTGGTCACGGGATCCCACACCCTGTACCCCAGACACTCGCACGTAACGCTATCTGTACCAGGCGCGGGGCACACACCCATCCTCTGATCACGGAAATGTTCCTGGTGCTGGGGCTCAACCCCTGGGTGTTCGGATTTTGGCCGCTGCATCATGGGGTTGCTTCCTTACAGTGCCCATGCATCATGGTCTAATTGGGATGCTGGGCAATAGCTCCCACATGCTAAATGCAAGCCTACCCATCGGACTCCACTTGGGAGTTGTGAAGTACTCACTTAACCACGATTGCCAATTCCCTATTAGGAATAGCCTTCATCCGCATGGTCAGAGGCCTCCACGGTCAGTGGTGTTAGCTTCTGGCTGCTGTTGAGTAAAGAGCCAAGAGTTCTGCTCCTTTCCCAAGTCACCTCTATTTTCCTTGATGGGGCAGACAGGAAGGGGCTAGGGTTGCACCTTTAAAGAGTACACATCCTCCAGGGGGTGGCATGGCGGACCCGCGGGCACTGAGACACCCACTCCCCGAGTGCACATCAGGCTCATTGCCTGGGACCAATGACTACTCACCTCCTCGGGTCCCCACAGCAGCCATTCTGCTAGCTCCAAATATTTTAAAAGGCGTACTAATTGGTGCCCGCGTGACCACTTGGCAGGTAGGCATTTCGATTACAGAGACTGTTAGAACGGGGGTCGTTCCCGTTAATTGTATTGAGATTGGCCTTAAGTGGTGATTATTGGTTTCTTACCATGCTATGGCGGGATCCTGATTTTGTCAATGGGAGCGGGCCGGTTAAGTCGCAAACCAATCGGCGCCCAGTGCGGTTCCCAATTTTGGCCTCTCCCGCCAACCGACAGACACATCGCGCTCTCACTCAAGCGCAACACGGTCATTAAATCGTGCCATATATGTTCTTCGCAATCAATTATTATTATTCTTCCTTCTATGTTAAAACACCTATGTAGGCCCCAACCTCTTCAAGGCAGCGGAGAACATCCATCAACAGACATCCGAATATAGGCGGTACAGTGGCAGAATGGTTAGCAAGAGGACTCAGATTCGATCCTGGCCCCGGCACTCTCCGTGTGGAGTTTGCACATTCTCCCCGTGTCTGCGTGGGTATCACCCCCACAACCCAAAGATATGCAGGGTAGGTGGATTGGCCACGCTAAATTGCCCCTTGCATGGAATAATTAAATAAATTTAGTAAAAACAGACATCTGAAGATGACATCAAACGGGAATCCCTCAAATTATTCAACTGCACTGAAGATCTCGATTGGGACTTCAGCGCAGATTTGTTTAGCTCTTCATAGAGATTGATGATCCAGCCCTTTTCCTGGAAGTTGCCCAGAAGGGGGCAAGTGAACCCGTTCTTACTGAAGGTATAGTGAACCAATTAGACCAGGAAGTACTTGAGTATGACGATGATCATTATGACACTGTGCTAGAGAAGGTGGAAATGAAACTCCAGTGATAGAATCCAGTATTCCAATGCCACATTCATCCAACAGCCGTGCCGTACTAGAAAATCCATTTGCACATATCCACTCACCAAAAGTGGTAGTCAAGGATGCTCCTAGACAGCCAACTCTATAACTAAACATAGAACCAAATCATGCAATGTCCACCTCTTCCACATTGAAAGATACTGACCTTATTGATACACCAGACCCGCTGGAGTTTGAGGAAAAGTAAGTGATTGATCATGTGGCTTCTTCACAGCTTCACATTCTACCTAAACAATTACCTCCAGAGATAGAAGTCCAGGATTATTAAAGAGTTCACGACCACGAGGCTACAAGGAGTCTTCACTCCCGAAATAAAAAAAGTCAGAAAATACCATCTGAAGGAACCAGAACAAGCTCAACAAATATAAGGAACATGTCAAACGCAGACATGGCTATATCTGCTAAGTCCAATCAAGAGAGAGAGACAAGTGATCAAGAGAAGTATTAACAGCAAAGAGAGGAAGAAAAGGATCAAGTCTAGATCGAGATCAGAGGTCGAGGTAGAGAAGGCATACATGTCCAGAGAGATGACAATCATTATAGATCCTAAACATATTCAGAAGGCATTTTTAGAAGGAACAGGCTTCATTTCTCAAAGGCAACCATCAATCATATACTTGGAAGGACCAGATATTGAATCACAAACCGACAAAGAACCAGTGACTGCAACTCTCACAGAAGACGAAACAAGAGGTTGGAGAAGAGACGACTGATCTTCCAAGTCTGACAAGAACATGATCAGGGAAGAGTCATGAACACTAACAGATTAAATCTATGAATCAGAAACTTGAGGGGTAGCACATAAATATAAGTACAAAATAAATATGGAGAATGACTTAGGAGGCGGTGTAGTAGTAGGTGCTCAGGGTTGAAAAGGTTAACCTGTATGTCTGTGGAAACAGTACCTCCCACATGATGATGTAAGACGTGACCAAGAGAGGGAGAATGCTTGTGGCTTGGGCTGAGTAACATCTAGTCAAGTATATCAGTATGTAGTTATGTTTATCCAATAAGTTATTGTTCTGACAAACCTGTGTCTCAGCATTCCTTAACTATTCATAACCAGCATACAACAGTGAGCAATTTCTGACTTTTAGCTATATTTTACGATTTATAAAATGTCAGTTAAATGTCACAATTGCATTGATGTGACAGCTCCAAGGATAGTAATTTTCACCAGTCTGCATCAGTGTGCAAGCATTGAAGCAGACAAATGTGCCTCGCATAAAGATTGGTTTTATTTTAGGTCAGCTGCTTTTATGATTGTATTTTGAACAGTGGATGATTATTATTGCAGTGCTTCAAATTAATAACTATTTTATTATTAAATTACATTTATTTATCCCAGGCTGTGGTACAATCCTAAAACTCACTGGTTGCAATAAATGGTATCATCACCCAGTATTGCAGTCTTCAGACAAAAATGGACATCTATCGAGTGGGTATTAAATTTGGTATGTGGGGTGAATGCTTTTCCCCCAAAAAGATCCCGTGAGATTCTTCCTTATTGGAACCCATTCAGGTATTTTACATCTGGTGGTGCAACTGTGATAGGAATTTTCAGTGTTACACCTGTCATAGCTTTGTCCAGACAGCTGTACCACTTGGCAAGTGCTGTATGTACAGATGTATGGCCTGCCTTTTCTTGAAATTAATGAAAGATAAATATTTTACAAACTACCACCTAGGGCCATGGATTATTTGTGCTTTCCTGAGATGGAATAATGGGTTTACTGAACATCCGCAGTGTTGGTGACGTGGGCTTGGTTCAGGGGGTCAGGTGGGGGCTGGTGGGGGGGGAGGGGATGGACAAGTTGGGTCTGCATTGTGGCTAACTGAGCTTCTTAATCTTAAATAAATATACTTACAGCCAAGGTTGGTCTGAAGGCAGTTGCTCTTATCTGAATGTATTTTATTTTTTTTCTCTCTACTCTCTCTGCTCCCCACATTGTCTTTCCAGCCATGTAGCTGAGCTGCCAAGTACAAGGTTTCCTATCAGGGACCTGCTCTGCTTCTGCTCCTGACGTGTTGTCTATATGTGACTACTGAACCTCCTGTTCCTGATCCTGGTCTGCCTCTTCCTTTCCCCCAAATCACACTGTCACCTACAGTAAAACCTGAAATGGGACCTTCCCGTCCTCTCACTTTCCCCTGCTGTCATTCATCTGTTGTCTTAAAATGGCAAAGGCACTAGAAAGGGCACGGGCTGGTTTAGCACAGGGCTAAAGAGCTGGCTTTTAAAGCAGACCAAGGCAGGCCAGCAGCACGGTTCAATTCCTGTACCAGCATCCCCGAACAGGCGCCGGAATGTGGCGGCTAGGGGCTTTTCACTTAACTTCATTTGAAGCCTACTTGTGACAATAAGCAAATTTCATTTTTCATTTCATTTAAAACTAATCCGCCAAGGGAACACAAACTGAGCCATGGAATAGTACCCGCCCACTGAATGTCAGTGAACCCAAATAACTGACCAGCAAGTGAGTCTGGGATCTCAGGAACATAACATTTTCTGCGGACTTATGGATGTGAGGTAGGATGATTGATCCTACATGGTGGCAACTTCATCATTTGTTATATTTCAATTCTGTGATTCTGCTTTTACCCTGTTGGATAAAAATTTCACAATATTATTTTCACAGTGTGAGGTCAGGTCTCCAAACGCCTGCCATTTTCCCTCCCTGCCTCTGGCTGACCACCTACATTGGGCCCCAAAATTGATGCTTTACTCTCTCCTCCATTGTTTTTGGTGTGGCAGATTCAATGGGGTGAAATTCAACTTCAGCGGGATGGTAAAATCTGTGGTAGAGGATCAGTCCTTCATTACACATCCTGCCCAAGTATCCTTTCTATTGACTAGAAAATAACATTGGAAGGATGTATAATGGATGACTGATCCGCTACCGCAGGATTTGTGTCCCTGTCGATATTTAGTTTCACTTCCAATTTGTCCTCCTTTTCTCCAGTAGGTTTATTACTCCATTATGTCTTTGAAGATGTAAATTATAGATTTTCCCTCTTTTTGTAGAATGTCTAATTATAACTTGCACATTTTACCTGTCTGGACTGTTTTGATTAGTCGAAATTGATCCAATGAAACTTTGCACCCGTGAGGCGACAGTTCATAGAATCACAGAAACCGTACAGTGCAGAAGGAGGCCAATCAGTCATTGAGTGCATCGAACTTCTAAAAGAGCACCCCTCCTAAGCCACTTTCCTGCCCCTCCTTGGGGCGGCATGGTGGCACAGAGGTTAGCACTGATGCCTCACAACGTAGGGACGCAGGTTCAATTCCAGCCATGGGTGACTGTGTGGAGTTTGCACTTTCTTCCCGTATCTGTGTGGGTTTCCTCCGGGTGCTCCGGTTTCCTCCCACAGTCCAAAGATGAGTCGGTTAGGTAGATTGGCCATGATAAATTGCCCTTAAGTGTCCAAAAAGTATATATGGGGTTACTGGGTTACAGGGATAGGGAGGAGGCGTGGGCTTAAGTACGGTGCTCTTTCCAAGGGTCAGTGCAGACTTTGATGGGCCGAATGGCCTCCTTCTGCACAGTAGGGATTCTATTCTAATACATTCTCGTAACCTAACCTGCACATCCCTTGGCTCTAAGGGGCAATTCATTATTGGCAACCCATCTAACCTGCACATCTTTGGACTGTTTGGTTAAATAGAAATTGTCACATTTTATTGCAACAAAACGGTAGTGTATATACTGACTGTAAGAATACATGGGAGACATTTCAACTTTGTCTGATGAGAGATTAGAAAGTATGAAGAATAGGGCTCGAATCTGTGCTTGCCCAATACTCTCTGACATCCACTTTTCTCCCCTACTCTGGAACTTTATTGTACTGTGCGTTTTCATCAGTAGTTGCTGCTTTGAAGCATAGCTGTTCGTATATGCTGCCAACTGGAGTGTGTGCAGGGTAGAGACGAGCTAGAGAGTGTGGGCGGAGAAAAAAAACTAAAAAGAACTGTGGAAGGTAAGGCAAGGTTATCAACAAAACTACTCTGGCTGGAGATCATGGAGGGGGAAGGCATGGAGTTGGGGTAATAGCATGGGGAAGGGACGGCATCCATAGAATTCCTACAGTGCAGAACCAGGCCATTTGGCCCATTGAGTCTGCACCGACCCTCCGAAGGAGCACCCTACCTAGGCCCATTACGCCGCCTTATACCTGTAACCTCACAACTCCTCCTGATCTGTGCATCTTTGGACACTAAGGTAATTTATCATGGCGAATCCACCCACCCTACATACCTTTGGACTGTGGGAGGAAACTGGACCACCTGGAGGAACCCCACGCAGACACGGGGACAATGTACAAACTCCACACAGTTACCCAAGGCTGGTATTGGAGCTTGGTCACTGGCGCTGGAAGGTAGCAGTGCTAACCGCTGTACCTCTGTGCCACATGGAGGGGAATAGCATGGGAGGTATGGAATGAGGTTGGAGATGGAATAGGAAGGAGGATTGAGATGAGGATGATGAGAAGGACAAAAGGAATGGGGTGGGTATGGCATGAGAGGGATGATGGCATAGGAAAGATGGAATGGCGTGGGGTGGGAATTTAAGGTACTGTTGCAATAAAGATATTAATTGTACCACAAATGTTTTGCAGGCGTCTGCCAGTGTTTCAATATTCACTTATTTACTGTGTTAGCATTTTAATACTTTCCCCAATTTCATATACTTTTAAATTATCTTTTACAGTAAAATCACATTTTGACATTTTACTCAACAACAGCACACAGAAGTGACTGCAGGCAAAAAGGCATTACCTCCTGGCAATGGCACTCAATGTATCATATAATAGATCATTGGCAGTAGCTGAGTGGGCATAATATAGGCCCACCACCCAGAGGTAAGTTTGACAATGAGAGCAGTGTGGTAAGTTCTTCCTGCCAGCGATCACACAGGAATTAATCATCATCTCTTTCTTAATTTGCACATGTGCAGTTAAAGATGGATATCTAGAAATCTAGAAGTTGCTGTTCGTGGTTTCTCCTCACATTATTGAAGTCGTACCCAGAACACAATCAATCAATTGTGAGTGTTCAATAAGGCAGCTCACCGGCAATTAGGGTGTCTGGTCTGGTCAGCAATGCCTACGTCTCATGAAAGATTAAAAAAATTAAAAGTTAGGGGAACTGCTGAGGTCTTGCCCTTTTATGCTCTTAGTCCCACTGCAAAACACATTTTTAAAAATTACATATTTTGAATGAGGTGCAGTTGGGTTTTTAACTGTGAAGAAAGTTCATAATGACTCCTAAACATCCTCACTGGCCTGGAAAATTAGTCTTCTATTTCTGGAATGGCATATTTCTCTTATAATACAAAAATACAGGAGTTAAACAAATATTTTTAAAGTTTGTGATTTCTGTTTCCCCTTAATCCCCAGTGATTTATTTTGATTTCTGTTAAATGTAATTAAAGGTGAAGGGTATCAGTGCATTATAGTTCCTCACGGTCCCTGCATTGTTGGAAATCCCGTTGAATTGATGCCAGATGTGAGCCAACAGCAGAAATGAGATTCATGTGACGTTCGATCTTTGTGGGCTGCTTTTTTTGAGGTCCAAGTCAGAACATTTACGACCATCATATCCCTCCATTATACAGGATGACTACTGCTCTCTCTGATCACCATGCATGCCTGTGTACCTACAACTCATTTCACATGATCAGAATCTCTTATTGCGGGACAATTCAGTTGCCACCAGAAGAGACCCAGGAACAGGCTTTAAAGCTTATTCCAATTGTATGAAGGGAGAGACAGTCAGGCAATCCAAGCCTGACTGAATGTTTACAACAAAGTCACCTTTTTATACACAGTTAGTTATGTATGCATACCATGATCCACTTCTAATCTTGTCACTTACAGTCAAGTGCGAAACACGTGTCTCGGACACAGTTACTTGTTCCCCGTGAGTATAAGCATAAGGCATTGTTCCCACCCATGCATGATCCCATATACCGCCCTGACCTTGAACTTCTGCCCCATCTCTTATTCTGTCAAGAGCATATTTGGTACTCATCAGTTCTGTCATAGAATCACAGAATTTCCAGTGCAGACGGAGGCCATTCTGCCCATCGAGTCACACCAGCCCTTGGAAAGAGCACCGGAGCCCGCCCACGTCGCCTAGTCCCGCCGGGAAGAGAGGTGGTTTGATTCTCGCCGGTGGGACATGCATTCCAGCAGCGGGACTTCGGCCCATCGCGGGCCGGAGAATCGCCGGGGGGGGGGGGTGGGGGGGCACTTTCCCGCTGGCTCTGCATCGCAAACTTTTTGGCGCCTGGTGCAGTTCTTTTTCACCTCTCCCGCTATTCACCGGCCTCTTTATGCTTGAGCGAGAACACCCTTATTCGCTTTTTTTGGCCCTGGGGAGTTTCTCACCGGTTTAGGACTGGGTTCTTCCGCCTGCCGTAAGAACGCCACGGGGGAGACACTGACAATGGAGAAATCCATTGACCTCGGGCGGGATTCTCCGGTTGCCGGCCGGAGAATCCCACCCTTAGAATTTCTTTTAACACTGGCGAGTTGAATTCAGAGATCGGGTCGCTATTTTGAAAGGGTGCCCCGATCGCTAAGTGAGCTTGAGGGTCCGCCCCCATCCATGGGCAATGTCACCCCTCCCACCCACCCCACACACATGGATACTACCCCATGCCCGTCAAGTGAGGACACCTTGCAATGGGGTCCCTGGGGTCCCCCCTCTTCAGACCCCCCTAGCCCCCTTACAGCACCCCCTCCCTTCCAGGACCCCCACCCATCACCCCTCCAACCTCCCAGTGACCCCTTCATACCTGACCTGCACGCTCCCACTCTTCAAACCCCCCCACCCTCATTTTATGGACATGGCCCCCTCGCCCCTGGCCCTTGGCAGTGCCACCCTCGCACTTAGGCATCCTTGCACTTTTACCGTGGCAGTGTCCCCTTTTATAAAAGAATGTACATGTGTGGCAATAAATAGTGTATGGTGAGAATGTCCCTAACTACGTATGTGCGAAAGACATATTTACAGGACTCTGTACATGTGAATTTACAGGGGAAGCTATTTACATGGGAAGGTGCCTGGTGCAGAAAAACAGTATGCAACAAGAATAACGAGATGAACACTATATACAAACCATATAAACGATCAAATGGAAGAACAGAACAATTCAGAAAGTCAAGAAGTCCACAAAAGTTCACAAATTAACTCTCTGAGGTGGGCGACGAATTCTGGTTGACCCCCTCAAGGGTGGGTCGGGAGCCGCCGGCTGAGGAGCGGGCTGGACTGCGTTAGAGTGAGGAGGATGCAGAGTGACGGGGATCTCTGCATAGTCCATGGCAGGGTCAGCAGGAGGGCGAGGCGAGAGTGGAGGATCATGTAGAAAGCGTGGAACGAGATGAAGGGCGCATGGATTGCGGCGCCGAATGGAGCCATCCGCCAGACAAACCAGGAACGAGCGGGGGGCCACCTGCCGAAGGACAACAGCAGTTGCAGATGACCCACCATCCGGAAGATGGATGCAGACGTTGTCATCTGGAGCCAGAGCAAGGAGATCAGCTGCATGGGAGTCATGAGCCGCCTTGTGCTGTGCACGAGACAGCTGCATCCGTCGAAGGACCGGAACGTGGTCGAGGTCTGAGACATGAATGAACGGCACTGTCGTCCTCAGGGTACGACCCATGAGCAATTGAGCTGGCGACAGGCCAGTGGACAGTGGGGCGGAGCAATAGGCCAGCAAGGCGAGGTAGAAATCGGACCCATCATCGACAGCCTTGCAGAGGAGCCGTTTGACTATGTGGACTCCCTTCTCCGCTTTGCCGTTGGATTGGGGGTACAGGGGACTGGATGTCACATGGACAAAATTGTACCACCTGGCAAAGTTGGACCATTCCTGACTTGCGAAACAGGGGCCTTTGTCCAACATAACCGTGAATGGGATGCCGTGTCGAGCAAAGGTGTCCTTACAGGCACGGATGACTGCAGACGATGTGACATCATGCAACCGTATCACATCCGGGTAATTCGAAAAGTAGTCCACGATCAGGACATAGTCTCTACCCAGCGCGTGGAACAGGTCGATGCCCACCTTGGTCCAAGGTGACGTGACCAACTCATGGGGCTGCAGGTTCTCACGTGGTTGGGCCGGCTGGAAGCGCTGACAAGTGGGGCAGTTGAGCACTGTGTTTTCTATGTCCTCATTAATGCCGGGCCAGTACACTGCCTCTCGGGCCCGGCGGCGGCATTTTTCCACGCCAAGATGGCCCTCGTGTAGCTGTCCCAGGACGAGCTGCCGCATGCTATGCGGGATGACAATGCGGTCCAGTTTCAGAAGAACCCCGTCTGCTACCGCCAGATCATCTGTGACATTATAGGACTGAGGGCATTGGCCCTTGAGCCACCCGTCTGTTAGGTGGCGCATGACACGCTGTAGCAAGGGGTCAGCCGCCGTCTCGCGGCGAATTTGGACGAGGCGTTCATCCGTGGCAGGTAGATTGGAGGCCACATGGGCGTCAACCTAGCAGACGAATCCCACTGGGTCACATGGAGTGTTGACTGCCCTGGAGAGAGCGTCAGCAATGTTCAGATTCTCGCCTGGGGTGTATACCAGCTGGAAGTCATATCGCCGGAGCTTGAGAAGAATACGCTGGAGGTGAGGCGTCATGTCGTTCAAATCTTTCTGTATTATATTGACCAGTGGGCTCGACGGTGAATTGAGGAAGTCCGTACACATAGTCGTGAAATTTAACCACACCGGTCAGAAGCCCAGGCACTCCTTTTCTATCTGCGCGTAGCGCTGCTCCGTGGGGGTCATGGCGCGTGACGCATATGAAACGGGGGCCCATGATGAGGCCTCATCGCATTGCAGGAGCACTGCCCCAATGCCGGATTGGTTGGCATCGGTCGAAATTTTGATCTCTTTTGCTGGATCAAAGAAAGCTAAGACTGGGGCCGTGGTGAGTTTGGTTTTGAGTTCTCTCCATTCGCGCTCATGGACAGGGAGCCATTGGAAGTCTGTCGTCTTCCTGACCAGGTTCCTCAGAGCCGTGGTATGAGAGACGAGGTTCGGGATGAACGTCCCTAAAAAGTTGACCAAGGCCAGAAATCAGAGGACCGCCTTCTTGTCCTCTGGCGTTTTCATGGCTGTGATAGCAGCCACCTTGTCCGCATCCGGCTGCACACCCAACTGGGAGATGTGATCCCCAAGGAACTTGAGTTCCGTCTGACCAAAAGAGTATTTGGCCCTGTTGAGGTGGAGGCCCTGCTCACGTATACGTTTGAATACGCGCTGGAGGCGACTGACATGCTCCTGCGGGGTGGTGGACCAAATGATTATGTCGTCGACATAGACGTGAACACCTTCAATGTCTTCCATCATTTGTTCTATAATCCTATGGAACACTTCTGAAGCAGATATGATCCCAAGCGGCATCCTGTTGTAACAATATCTGCCAAAGGGGGTATTAAAAGTACACAGTTTCCTGCTGGATTTGTCGAGCTGGATTTGCCAGAATCCTTTTGAGGCATCGAGTTTGGTGAAGAGCTTGGCAGGAGCCATCTCACATGTGATCTCCTCGCACTTGGGAATTGGATGATGCTCCCTCATGATATTGCGATTTAAATCCTTGGGATCAAAGCAAATTCTCAATTCGCCGGAAGTTTTTTTTCACACATACCATGGAACTTACCCAGTCGGTTGGTTCCGTGACTCTGGAGATCACTCCTTGGTCCTGGAGGTCCTGCAGCTGCTGCTTGAGGCGGTCCTTGAGGGGTGCTGGGACCCTGCGAGGTGCGTGCACCACAGGCGTGGCATTCTGTTTCAATAAGATCTTGTAGGTGTATGGGAGCGTGCCCATGCCTTTGAAGACGTCGTGGTGCTGGTGATGATGGCGTCGAGTTGCGCCCTGGAGTCGGTGTCCTGAAAGGCAGACGTGTCATTAGGAGAGAGAGAGTGAACTCTCTGAACTCGGTTCAACAGCTTGTATGCCTGCACGCCAAGCAGGGAGGCTTTCGAGGAGCCCACGATTTCAAAAGGAAGGATGGCTTTGCGTGACATGTGCGTCACTTCAAGTTGGCACGAGCCGCTGGCATCAATGGCATTGTTATTGTAATCCAATAGCTGGCAGGCTGATGGAAGGATGGCTGGTTTGACACAAAGGCTTTGGAAGTCAAATGAGATTGGCGGAGGCACCAGTGTCCAGGCGGAATCGTATTTGGGACCAGTTGACCTTCAGGGTGGCACACCACTCATCGTCTGGATCGATGCTGTATACCGACAGCGGCTGGTGTCTTTGCTTCGGGGACACCCTGTTTTTTGTCACAATCCGACTCGAAAAGGCACCTTTGGGTCCTCGGTGTTACTGCTGTGTGGGAGGTCCACATCGGACTCGGTGACCATGGGTTGAATTGCCTGGACATTCCTGCGAGACTGGCAGAAGCGATATGAATTGGCAGGCTGAGCTGCTTGGCATAAGGCAGCATAGTGACCAAGCCTGCCACATCTTAGGCATTGTCGAGATTTGGCAGGGCATTGCCGTTTTAAATGGGCGGAGCCACAGTTGCCGCACGTCGTAGCGTCAGCACGTCCGCTGCGCCACCGCGCATGCGTAGTGCGGTCGTGCGTGGTGCGCGCCTGCGCATTACGTTGTCCGAAGTTGCTGCCCCCTTTGGTGCGCACAAGCGCGGGAGTCCACGAAAAGCGCGTGAAATGGCCGCCCTCTTCCAGGCTGAGGCTCCAGAGTTGCTCAATTGTCTGGACCCGTTCCGCCTCGTGGAGACCTTGCCGCGCCGTTTCAGCCGCTTGAATGTGGGAATACCGACTCGTGCCGTTTTCGTGTAGGACACAGGTCTCAATGGCGGTCGCTAGGGTGAGCTGCTTTACTTTGAGGAGCTGCTGTCATAGGGGTCCGACTGAACACTGAAAACGACCTGGTCGCGTATCATGGAGTCGGAGGTGGGTCCGTAGCCACAAGACTGCGCAAGGTTGCGGAGGTGAGTGAGAAAGGATTGGAAAGGTTCGTCCTTACCCTGCAAACGCTGTTGGAACACGTAGTGCTCAAAACTTTCATTCACCTCTACGCTGCAGAGAGTGTCAAACTTGAGCAGGACCGTCTTGAACTTTGTTTTCTCTTCATCATCCGCAAAGGTGAGAGAATTGAAAATGTGGATGGCATGGTTCCCGGCCGTGGATAGGAGGAGAGCAATCTTTCTGGTATCCGAGGCGTCCTCCCTGTCTGTGGCCTCAAGGAAGAGCTGGAAGCACTGTTTGAATATCTTCCAGTTGGCCCCTAGGTTGCCAGCGATGCGGAGCGGCGGCGGTGGGCTGATGTTGTCCATGTTGCAGGATGACGGAATGCTGGCGGAAGGTAGATCATTTGCAGGTAGGTCTAAGAAGTGCTAATATCCCTCAACTCCTGGTATCATGATGTGTTGGGCGCTCTGGATCCGTGGAACACATACAGGTCACCAACACTTGAAATAGTGCAACGCTATTTTAGTTAGTCATAAACAGTTTAACATACTCTCACTGTGGGTTAACACAATACTAGCTTTAACTAAAGACCTTTGCCTTGTCCTAACCAGTCGATGCACTCAGCACATGGTGAATGTCTGTGTTGCAGGCTGTGAACTCTGTCCTATTAGGAAGCTGCAGCTCGAATGAGCGGGAACTCTGATGCCCCCTGTCTTTATAGTGCGTGTGCTCTAACTGGTGATTGGCTGCGGTGTTGTGTGTTTTGATTGGTCCCACTGTGTGTCCATCAGTGTGTGTGTCTGCACCATGATATACTGGCGTATATTATGACATCCCCCTGTCTGCGTGGGTCTCACCCCCACAACTCAAAGATGTGCAGGGTCAGTGAATTGGCCACTCTAAATTCCCCCTTGGGAAAATTTTAAAAATGTTTTTTAAAGATATTGTATGGTACTGCATTGAACTAAAATAAAGCAGTTCTATTTCCACAATGACATTTCCCAACAGCAGCCAATTTAAAAGACATATAGACATAGACATAGAATTTACAGTGCAGAAGGAGGCCATTTGGCCCATCGAGTCTGCACCGGCTCTTGGAAAGAGCACCCTACCGAAGGTCCAAACCTCCACCCTATCCCCATAACCCAGTAACCCCACCTAATCCCCATAACCCAGTAACCCCACCCTACGGGCAATTTTGGACACTATGGGCAATTTAGCATGGCCAATCCACCTAACCTGCACATCTTTGGACTGTGGGAGGAAACCGAAGCACCCGGAGGAAACCCACGCACACACGGGGAGAACGTGCAAACTCCGCACAGACAGTGACCCAAGCCGGAATCGAACCTGGGACCCTGGAGCTGTGAAGCAATTGTGCTAACCACCATGCTACCGTGCTGCCCCAAGACATTAGCTGTCATTTGGATATGGTGAGAGAAGTGAGGGTATGTCTTCGGAGAGATTTTTTCCCCATTAAACTGGCTGGGGCCAGAATAACCTGTGCCCCTGTCCACCCACACTGGTGGAGTTGCTCGATCTGAAATCTAGCTGTGTCTGTGGACACTGGTGCGAGTATCTTCTTCTTGTATTCAAATAGTCACTTCCCTGTGATTTGGGTGGGATTTTGATGAGGACCGACGGGGTGGGTGTCCCACATCACCCTGCTTCTTCTGCTTTAATCTGTAGATGTTATTAATTGCTTATTAGCTCTTTAGCTATCTTTAATAGGTTTGGATTAGACGTTTAGTTCTCTTTTCATATTTAGAGAAGAGCAATTAAACATAGTATAGTAAAATGACGTTTTCATTCCTGATACATATATCCCTATTCTGGTAGCATTATAACTCAAATTCAATTTTTGTGCAAAGTCATGATTTACCTATGGCTATGTGGCTATGGTTACCAGCATGGGTCCCGCATGGCTCCCAGTTAAGCCTGCCTCTTTGTGGGTTATGTGGAGAACTCCTTGTTTAAGTCCCACTTTGGCCCAGTCCTGCACCTCTTCTTCCATGAACTGTGAGCTGGCTCCTGTAGTAGAGTAACTCTCTGTACTCTTGATCTGTTGCATTAAACTTTTTCCTTTGACTCAACCTATTCGGCTCAGTGTGGACTTCTTTCCGGACCTTATTATACCCTGCCTCCTGTAAGGACTCCATCCCATTCTACCAGCTTTACCACCTCCATTACATCTAGAACAAAGAACAAAGAAAAGTACAGCACAGGAACAGGCCCTTCGGCCCTCCAAGCCTGTGACGACCATGCTGCCGTCTAAACTAAAATCTTCTACGCTTCTGGGGTCCATATCCCTCTATCTGTTCTGATGATGATGCTTCTGACATGTCTGTGGTTCCCTCCAACTGCGGTTGACAGGGCACTCAGCCTGGTTTGATCCATCTCCCACACCTTTTTCCTCACCCCTTCCCCCCTTCCCAGAACCATGATAGGGCTCCCCTTGTCCTTACTTTCCAAGCCATCAGCCTCAGCATTCAAAGGATCATCCTCCACCATTTCCACCAACCCCAGCATGAGTCTGCCATGAAACACATCTTCCCCTGACATCTCCTGTCAGTATTCTGCAGGGACGGATCTCTCCATGACATCTTGTGTCCCCCCCGCCCCCCATCATGCCCAATTCCCCTTCCCACAACAACTTCCCTTGCAATCACAGAAGATGCAAAATCTGCCCCTTTACTGCCTCCCTGCTTGCTGTCCAAGGCCCCCCACACTTCTTTCCAGTGAAGCAACATTTCACTTGCACCTCCTTCAATCTGGTTATTGTATTCACTGCTCCCAATGCAGTTGCCTCTACATAGGGGAGACTGAATGCAGACTGGGTGACTACTTTGTGGGACATCTTCGCTCAGCCCGCAAGCAAGATCCCCAACCTTCCTGTTGCTTGCCATTTTTACTCAGCACCTTGCTTTCATGCCCACATGTCTGTCCTTGGCCGACTGCAATGCTCCCGTGAAATCCAACGCAAACTGGAGGAGCAGCATTTTCTGATTAGGCACCTTACAGCCTCGGGACTCAACACTGAGTTCAACAACTTTACATTTTGACCTTTCGCTTTCATCTTAAACATCCCTTTTATCAAGAGAGCACACATAAATTGCCTCAATGCAAACTCCTCTTCAATTCTCCCACACTGGGCCATCTGACTTTTGTTCTTAAATTTGAATCTTTCTGTTGCAATCTCTCACAGCTACACTTTGATATCAAGCAAATTCTCCCTCCCTTCAGTTCTGATGAAGAGCCAAATGAACTCTGCTTTCTCTCCCTCCAGATGTCAGACCTGCTGAGTTTTTCCAGAGTCCTCTGTTTTTGTTGTGATTTACCGCTTGTTGGAAATTGTCATTGTTGCTACACACGTGCCAGGAAATGACCATCTCCAAGAAGTGAGAAAATAATCTCCCCATGACATTCCAGCACTATTTTCACCGAATCCCCACCATCAACATCCTGAGGGCTACCATGGGCCAGAAACCTAACTGGCTATCCACAAATTCGGACCTGTTCTCTTCACGCTTCAGGTTTCACACTCCTACGCTACCAAAATCCGACTCCAGTGGAGACAGATTTAAATTGTCAGCTGTCTTCATGAACTGAAAATGGGCATTGCCTTGGGCAGCACGGTGGCGCAGTGGGTTAGCCCTGTTGCCTCACGGCGCTGGTGGCCCCAGGTTCGATCCCGACTCTGGTCCGTGTGGAGTTTGCACATTCTCCCCGTGTTTGCGTGGGTTTCGGCCCCACAACCCAAAGATGCGCAGGGTGGATTGATCACACTAAGTTGTGCTTTAATTGGAAAAAATGAATTGGGTACTCTAAATTTATTTTTTTTAAAGAAAATGGGCATTGCCATGTTTGCGTTTGGGACTTACAATTTTTGGCCACTTCCAGCATGATGGAGAGGCACTCTGTGTCGCAGAAATCTGGGCCTGAATCCCTCTACCACTAGCACAGTGACAGCAGTCTATACCACCCACAAGATGTGGGGAGAGATTCTCCCCCCAAAATGTCTAAGTTAATTTGTGCCGGGTTTACCAGGGAGTTTCCCGCTGGCTCAGCTCTGTCAGCGAGTTCCCCACTGCTATTCAATGTCACTTAGTCACCTTTTGGGGCACTGGGGAGTTTCTCACCGGTTTAGTCCACAATTAGAATTTTTTTTAGCACTGGAGAGCTGAACTCAGAGATCGGGCCGTCATCTTGAAAGGTGCCCCGATCTCGAAGTGAGCTTGTGGTCGCGATCCTCCCCCAAAATGTCTAATTTAATTTGTGGCGGGTTTTTAGGGAGTTTCCCGTCGGCTCAGCTCTGTTGGTGAGTTCCCCACTGCTATTCAATGTCACTTAGTCACTTTTTTGGGCCCTGGGGAGTTTCTCACCGGTTTAGCCCACACTTAGGGCAGGATTCTCCTTACGCGTTCACCCGGCAACCAGAGAATCCCGCCTGAGGTCAATGGATTTTTCCATTACTGGTGTCTTGCCCGTGGCTTTCTTGATGCGGGTGGGTTGGAAGAATCCAGCCCTTCGGATTTTTTTTAGCACTGGGAGCTATACTCACAGATCGGGCCACTATTTTGAAAGGGTACCCCGATCTCTCAGTGAACTTGTGGGTCTCCCACCCCCCCCACCCATGAGCAATGCCACCCCCCACACAGATGGACACTACCCCACACCCCAAGTGAGGACACCACACCATAGCGTCCATGGGAGTCCCACCTCTTCAGGCCCCCCCAAACCTCCTGACAGCACCCCTTCCCTTCTAGAGCCCCCGCCTATCACCCACCCAACATCCCTGAGGCCCCTACGTACCAACCCTGCACTCCCCCACCTTTCAAACCTTCCCACCCTCATTTCATGGCCCCCTGGGCCTTGGCAGTGCCACCCTAGCAATCAGGCACCATTGCACTGCCACCCTGGCATCCAGACAGTAGTCCTGACAGATTGGCAGTGCCACCCAGGTACCTTGGCAGTGCCAGGGTGGCAGTGCCAAGGTGCCAGTTGGGCCATGCCAAGGTGCCCACATTCTAGTGAGAGGGTCAGGGATCCACCCTGCACTCACCCTGAACACACACGGGTCTCCAATGGCCCAGGAGACCCCCCGGATGCCGTTCCTCCTGGTCCACCGGTGCAGGTAGGTTGTAGGTAGGTTTAAGACCTACCTCCATGAGCTTCATTCGGTCCCGCCCATTTGGGGCGGGTTCCGACTCTGATGTCTCGTGGGACTTCGGAGAATCCCGGGAGGCACGGAGCCTGTTGGGAGCGCAACACGGCCGGAGAATCGCGTTCCTTGTGTCGTAACTTGCAAAGGCTTCTTCAACAGCACTTTCCAAACCCATCACTTCTACCAAGAAGAACTCGGGCAGCAGACAGCTGGGAACACCATACGTTCCCCACCTTGTTGCATATCATCCTGACGTTGGAAATGCATTGCCATTCCCTCACTGCCATTGTGTCAAAATCCTGGCGCTCCCTCCCTAACAGCATTGTGGGTGCACCTACACCACATGAACTGCAGCAGTCCAAGAAGGTGGCTCACCACTTTCACAAGGGCAATTAGGGATGGTCAATATTGCCAACCTTGTCAGCAATGCCTACATTTACATCCATGAATGAATAAACAAAACACTGCACTGCATTCTCTATATTATAAATCACATTGGCTGAGGGGACACTGATGGAGTAAACCGTGCAGTATTTTGACTCCATGTCAAAGGAGAGCTATCCATTCAAAACAGGCAGTGATCACCAGATGGCACGGGATAATTAAGCTCTACTGCTATAAATATGTTGCTTACAGGACATCGGGTAGCTTCCACTGTCTTGTGCAGGAATCAATTTAATGAAATGAAACATTCACACTTCCTTTGGAATTACATTTCATTCTTCTTTTAATTTGTATCTCGTCTGTTGTACACGGTCCACACGTCATATGACAGCTGGGACGATGGCACCTGACACCCTATTCTACACGACACCTCATATAGCGAAATGCAGCACATGTGTCCCACACAGTGGATTTCAGATAAGTATTTATTAATTCTATCCGTCATCACAGATACACATTATGATTATAAATATTTACATCGAGTTCCATTGAGTCTACAGCCATAAACAGGCCATTTGGTTTTTAGAATTCCCTGGAATTCCTATCATGCAGAAGCAGGCCATTTTGCCCATCGGGTCTGCACTGACCCTCCGAAAGAGCACCCCACCTAGGTCCACTCCCCCGCCCTATCCCCATTACCCCACCTAACCTGCACACTAAGGAACAATTTAGCATGGCCGATCCACCTAACCAGCGCTCCTTTGGACTGTGGGAGGAAATTGGAGCACCTAGAGGAAACCCACGCAGACATGGGGAGAAAGTGCAAACTCCACACTGTCACCCAAAGCCAGAATTGAACCCAGGTCCCTGGCGCAGTGGGGCAGCAGTGCTAACCACTGTGCCACTATACCATCCACGGCACAGCATTTACATTCCCTATGAGCCCCCTCCCATCTTTCTTTGTCTAACCCTTTCACCATATCCTTTTCCCTTTAATTCCTATTAAATTCACCTCTGCACTTTGCCTCAACCGTGTTAGTGGTAGCATACCTCATGTCCTGCCTCTCTGGGTAAAGAAATTTCTCCTGAATTCCTTGCTAAATTTATTAATGACTATCCTATAGCCCCTAGTCTTGGATTTAGTAAAGGGGAAATGTTTTCTCTATGTGTACCCTACTCTCAAACTTTCCAGACTCCTCTGTCTTTCCAACTAGTTGTGTCCTGTCAGCTTTTAGCATCATTGTTGTGGATTTGTTCTCCAAGGTCAGAAATGTACTCCAAATGTGGCCTAAACAAGGTTTGAGACGGGTTGAACACAACTTCTGTTGTTTCCAATTACATGCCTCCAGAAATGAACCCCGTTTGTTTCTTATGGCCTTCTTGACCTGTGTCACTACCGCTCATGATTTGTGCATGTGCGCCTCTGCATCCCTTTGCTCCTCTATCCCATTTACACTCTTATTGACCCAAGCAGTATGTGGCCTCTTCATTCTTCTGACCAAAATGTATCACTTCACACTTACTTATTTGAAAATTGATTTGATTGCATGCCCATATTGAAAGTTTATCCATGACTCCTTATACTTTGTCCCATTCTTCCTTTGAGCTACTCAACTTCACCCCCTAAATTTTGAAATTAATCTACTACTGTTGAGTCAGACCACTTTCCAACTTTCGTTGGTCAGAGTATCTACTCTTAGTCCTTCTTCTCTGTTTCCTGTTTTCTAGCCAGCTTACTGTTGTGTTCTGTGATATAACCAATGTAATGATGTACACAGAACATATAGTTGTTGAACTATAAAGATGATTTATTAACAAACACTTGGAAAAGATAACTAACAAAGTATAATACAGATGATGGCTACTAAATGAATTCAGTGAATTCTCCTGGAGCTACTCTAAGTGCAACTATCTTCTTGTACATCTTACTACCAACTGGTGGGTGTCATGTGATAGATCTCTATCGCCACCAGCTGGTTCGAGGTCACATTGCTAACTATATACAGAGTTGTGCACAGGCATATCACCACACTTACTATTCATTTTGTTAAAACACTAGATTTGAATGAGAAAAATAACTGGCATTATATAACTATCCTCACATACTGACATCTTGGAGTTCTTTAACATTATTATGAAAATATTAGCAATACTATCAGTCGTATGTCATTGCATAAATTCTCCTTAAATTCTCTCTCAGAAAATCCAAATGTTCACTTCTTGCACTTCATGCAATACTCATGAGCAGGATTCTCCTGTCTGCCAGCCAGGTTTTTCTGAGTAGTGTGCACTCGCCAGTAGCGGGATCCTCCGTTCTCACCACTTGCCAATGGGATTTCCCGCGGGCGTGGGCCACCGCAATGGAAAATCCTGTTGGTGGAGAATCTGTTACGGTTTTTCATGGTTGGCCTGCTAAAGATCTTGGGCGGGATTCTCCAATAATGGGGCTATGTCCCCACTCCAGCGTCCTGAAGAAAGTCCAGAGTGATTCTCCTGCCTCAAGGGGGCTAGCAGAGTACCGGAGTATCCTCGCAGCTCTGGCTGCCGAGACAGGGCCCTGCACTTCCGGGAACCCGTGCATGTGCACGGCGGCGACCCTCAGCGGCCACCCCGTGCGACATGGCGGAGTCACACCGCAGACTGGCCCCGAAAATGTAGGCCCTCCCGAGATTGCGCGTGCCTGCGGATCGGTAGCCCCCGATCGCTAGCCTGGCCGTCTGTGAGGTCCCCCCCGGTGAAGGATCCCCCCACCTCCCACCAGGGCGGCCATGGACTCATTCCGCAGCCGCCACTGGTGGTTCCCGACAAGCAAAACGTGGTTAGAACCACACCGTCAGGAACTCGGCCAGTTTTCGTCGGAGAATCGCCGTGGGGGCTTCTGTCAATGGCCCCCTACCCGCTCTGCGTAGACCGCGCGCGTGATTCACGGCGATTATCCGGGCCTGGATTTTGGCATCAGTGCCCATTCTCCACCCCCCGCACCAATCGCGATTTCGGCACGGAGGCTCGGAGAATCCTGCCCCTTAACCACTGGTAGATGGTTAAGCAGGTTAATTTTAGTTGACTGAGACTCAACAAAAAACAAATCTTTCTACCTGACCTGCTCATCAGGGCAGCACAGTAGCACAGTGGTTAGCACAGTTGCTTCATAGCTCCAGGGTCCCAGGTTCGATACCCGGCTTGGGCCACTGTCTGTGTGGAGTCTGCACGTTCTCCTCGTGTGTGCGGGGTTTCCTCCGGGTGCTCCGGTTTCCTCTCCCAGTCCAAAGATGTGCAGGTTAGATTGATTGGCCATGCTAAATTGCCCTTAGTGTCCAAAAAGGTTGGGTGGGGTTACGGGGATATGGTGGCGGTGTGGGCCTAGGTAGGGTGTTCTTTCCAAAGGCCGGCGCAGATGGGATGGGCCGAATGGCCTCCGCCTGCATTGTAAATTCTATGATTCGATGATTCTATAGTTCACAAAGGCCTATCAATGGGTTTTAATCAACATAAGCGGAAAATACTCCTCCAAATATCGATTGGACATCTGGGTCAGACGAAAGCCATGCTGCACTGTGGTAGACGAAGTAAATGACAGATGGTGTTCAGCTCTTTGAGTGTTATTGGAGCTGCACGCATCCAGGCAGGTGCAGTGTACTCCATCACACTTCTGATTTGTGCCTTGTCGACAGTAGACACATGTTGGGAAGTCAGGAGTTGAGTTTCTCATTGCAGGATTCCCAGTCTCCGACCTGCATTAATAGCTACAGTACCTAAAAGGCTGGTCCAGTGAAGTTTCTGCTCAGTGTGAACCTCTAGGATATCTCATGATCGCAGAATCAGTGATGGTAATATTTCTCGAGAGGAGATACATTCTGTCTGGAGTACGTGCTGGAAGTTGTTCTAACGGTGATCTTGTTGTCAGGGACACTAAATAATAGTACAGCACATCAAAGACTAGGCTCCACGATCTGCCAATGTTGCAGTGGAGGCCTTGATGCAGGAGATGGAGAGAGGAGAGATGGATGGGGAGGGGAGAGGGGAGAGATGTGCACTAGCCAAAGGAAGCCTCCAGATAACAGTACAAAGGTAATGGTGACAATCAAGGCCAGGAATCAAACCCCAAGGAGTTGGAAGCAGGTTCACAACAGGTTCTGACATGAGTAGATCAGTCAATGTATCCAAATGTCATTTTATTAACTGCACCACCAGCCTCACCCAGTGCTCAATGCACCACATACCGCCACTCACCTGACAACAATCTCTATCAACCACATTTCATACCTGGCAATCATAGCTTCACCTTACCCTCACACACTTACCACTGCTATAAACCTTTAACACACATCTCACAATTTGCGTACTCTGTCAAGCACCTTGCCCATGACAAACTTCAGTTAAGATTGGTGTATAACCGGAGGTAGCATCTGCTAACCGTTGGGGGACAGGTGTGGCTGTCTGCCCATGCCCTCCCCTTGAAAATGATGCTCACCATCATCATTCCCATACCTAATCCTCCTTCCCGCATCTCACTTTCCCTCCTTCCACAATTACTCCTGATTCGCAAGCTGCGTTTGGTGTTGCAAACATGCATCACTTACTTCCCTCCTCTCCCTTCACCACACCCCTACTTTGGGCCTTTCACTTTCGACATTCCCCGGAGCTGACACCTTCCAGAAACCATAGAATTCCTACAGTGCAGAAGAAGACCATTCAACCCATCGTGTCGGCATTGACCCTCTGAAAGAGCGGCCCACTGCCCTGCTGTATCCCGGTAACCCCACCTATCCTGCACATTTTGGACACTGAGGGGCAATTTGGTACAGCCAATTCATCTAACTTGCACATTGTTGGACTGTGGGAGGAAACCAGAGCACCCAGAGGAAACCTACACAGACACGGGGAGAACATGCTAAGTCCATACAGATAGTCACCCAAGTCCGGAATTGAACCCGGCCGGGTCCCTGGTGTTGTGAGGCAGCAGTGTTAACCACTGTACCACTGTGCAGCTGAACAGATGGTGGTGGAAGGGCAAAGTGGAGTCATGAAGAAATAGAGTCGCTCAATATCACACTCAACCACCAGTTCAGATGATGACCCTGTGCAAAATTAGCGGAAAGCATGGGGGTGGGACATGGCATGGCTGGCCTGCATGTAACAATGAAAAGTTACACACAAAAAGAAAGTATTTCTTCGTCAAATGCTGTGCATTGCAGCATTTCCATCCTTGGCTGCTAGGAACGCCTCTTGGAATTTTGGGAATGTGTGGCACATATTTTCTGACCACTGAAGTAACAGTTGAGTTAATACCCAAAATCTCTAATAAGCACATCAAGTAGCTTTGCCTTCCAGCCAGGAGTGTGTACTCAGAAAATTACCTTTTTCAAGAACCAAACTACATTGCCGTGTATATCATTACTACAACCGAAATGCATTGCCAAGATCTTTATAGCTGTTGTGTTAAACTAATGAGTTGAAACTACAGATATTGTTTCGCTAAACCTTGCTGTTTTTGTCCCAGAGGTTTTAATACAGTGAAATGTCGGCTGGAAAGAGCACTTGTACTGTAATTCCAATTTTTGTCAGCAGAGGGTGCCATTGTATTCCATTTTACACAAAGGGTTGACTTCTGAAAAAGAAGATTATCTAGGATTTCAACTTCAGCGATCTTTGTCTTGGTAGCATCAATGTTATTGCTTTCTCTGTCTCCCTGATCATGACTTTGAACTTTGGAAGTCCACCCAGTTCAATAGTGTGCAATGTTTTTCATGTTTCACTTTCCACTTTCCACTTTCATGTTTGTTTCATGGTTAAACCACTAGATGGGGCATTCCACCTTTAGAACTGAGACTAGCCACCACACTCCAGATGCAGGGTCCTGCTGCTTAATCCAGAGTATGAAATTGCTGTGTTTGTTTCTCTTCCTGCACCCAGTGGTGCACAAGGCAGACTTTTATCTGTTCCCAAGCGGGGTTTTTTCCATGGAATAGGTTGTTAGCCTGTCGCTCGAGGCTTATAGCTTGAGGGGGGGGGCACTCCACATCAAGCATGGCGAACCAGGGGCTGGATTCTCCAAAAATGGGGCTATGCCCCCACGTCGGCATAAAAACGCTGGTGTTGTACTCTCCAGTTTCCTGCAAAAAATAAAAGGAGGTTCACTTACATTCTGGGGGCTAGCAGGGACCCGGGGAGCTTCCCGCAGCTTAGGCTGCGGATATGGCCCCTGCACTTCCGATTCCGAGTCCGACGGCGATGGCTGCGCCGAGCGCCATGGCGGACTCGGACCGCGGACCAACACCACAAAATATTGGCCGCGAGCCGTTGTATCGGACGGGCCCGATCACTGCCCGGCCGCCCATAAGGCCCCCCCCCCCCGGTGCTCGATCCTCCCATCCCCCACCAGGGCGGCCGCGGACTGAGTCCGCAACCACCGCGCAAGAGTCCCGACCCCGGCCATACCACATTAGTTCCACGCTGTCGGGAACTCGACCCGTCGGGAGTGGAGTATTGCTGGGAGGGCCTCTGGCAATGGACCCCCCCCCAGCCGCGCGGCGTAATTCGCGGACACGCGATTCTCCGGGCCCCGGACAATCGCCGAAGCGGCGTCAGTCCCGATTTTGTCGGGGACTTCGATTCTCCGCCCCCGCGCCAAACGCGATTTTGGATGGGGGCTGTGGAGAATCCAGCCACAGGAGTCTTCCCTGCTCCTACCACATTCTGTTTGCTTGTATTGGAGGAGTTTTTCAGGCTGATATTCAACATGTCTGTTTTATGAATACACCATCCTTAGCCACCTAGTCCTGGGGTGGGTCTTGAACCTAGAGCTTGTGGCTGAGAGGTAAGAATACTGCCACTGTGCCAGATCGCATCAATTTATACAACAATCCTGACTCAAACCACAGCCTCATTTCTTGATTTAATGAATTTCTATCAAAAAAGATAACAGGTTACCTGGAATGTTGAAAACAAATGCACCATATAAAATGCTGAGTTTCTGCCTCCTGCAGATGATGTAGGGTATATATTAGCTATTAGGAATTATTTGAAGTCGCAGTGGCCCACAGTTGCTTAGTAACTAATTTCAGATGTTATACATAATTGTCTCTTTCAAAGAAACAAGAAAACTGTATTTACATGAACGTTTTTGAAAGCTTTCTGTAGTCGAGGTGATGATCGTTATTCACTAGACTCAAGTGAATCATTGTTTTCTCCTGGCGTCTAACCCTGTGATGAGGTGGATGGGGCCAAAGCACTTTCTACAGCTATGGCGAGTACTGTCCAAATCGCTCTTTGGGCACTGGTTAATGTGGTGCTGGGCAAACAGTCCCACCCACATAACGACGCAGAGAGTCACATGTAGTAGACTGTGTAAAAGATTCCGGAAGGTTCCAGCATGGAGACAGGACCCGTGCAGGGGTGGATCTTGGGGACGTATAAAGCTATGGGATGTTAATAAACACTTAGGGCGTGATTCAGTGGCCTTGTTGCGCCCGAACTGATGTCAACGGATTCAACAGTATCTCACGGCGCGTCGCAATCTGGATCTTGCTCTCTCTGGGCGGGATCCTGTAGTGAATCTTGGGCCCAGGTGAACTGGTCTCTGACCAGTGGACCAATTGCCCAACATTATACCAGCCAATTGCCCAATATTATCCCAGCCATAGTTACTGTGCAGAAGACTGCTTCCTTTTCTATTTGCTAAATAACCCAGTACACTGCACTTAAAATACTCAACGTAGACGTTTTTCACTTAGAACCTATGATCATCTTTGTAATAGCACTTGTCTTCACCCCTGTTTTAGCCAATATGCTACTGAACCTCTCATCCATATCTTTGTCACCTCCAGATGTAACTGTTTCAGTTATCTCCTGGCCACCTTTCTATCCATTGCCCCTGTAAATCTAGTTAATCAGAATTCTGCTGGCATCCACAACCCAGCATCAAACCCTCCTCACCCATCACTCCTCTTCCCGCTGACTTACTTTGCTTGGCCCCAAGTATTTCAAATTTCAAAATTTGCACCCTCGTGTTTAAATTCCTTGATGGTCTGGAGTCCCACCCCCAAATCCCCTCCACTCGGCAATCCGCTTCATCTCTACAAACTCCCTGATCTTGCCACTCCTCCAATTCTGGTGGCGTGCCTTCAGCTATCTCGTCTCTATATTTGTCTCAGTTTCTCCCCTTCCTACTGCCCCTTTAAGGCTTTTCTTAAAACCCGTCTCTCTTGCCAAGCCTTCAGTTGCTGCTCCTAATATTTGCTTCTTTGGCTCAACATTCATTCTTGACTATTGGTTTCTGTAACCTATCTTGGGACATCATGCCATGTTAGGTGTAATTTACATCTGCGAGTCCTTGTTATTCTGATGTCTGTGTCATTTAAGTTATTTATTCTACAAGAATTCCAGTAGGGAACCATGGCCTTTAGCATCAGTTAGTAATTGCTTATTCCTCATATCTTATTGCTTTGTCAAGACACAATAGGTGTTTTACTGTATTTAGCTCCACCTATGGATAATGCATATGTGCCTCTTTATAAATTTCCTTTAAGGCACAAAAAGTAATATTTCCTGTTCCACTTGGTTAACTCACTGTTTCATTCTCCTCTCATGTGCTGTCACTGATATGGTTGTGATAGAAGCAATTTAAAAATATAAGTTTGCTGCTTCACGGTTTTAGATTCTGTAGTCTAGATATTCTGCTTTCGGCATAATGTTGGATTTCAGATAGCTTCAAATGGAAGTGTGAGAATTTTCCCCTTGTCAACTTATTACCATAGCTTCAGGTGCAGTTTTGGACTAGAATCACACGAGTGGAAAATTGCATGTCATTGAAACTTAGGGGATTTAAAGGGAGTGCCTTAATAGGGTGCCAAAAAGAATCTGAAAGCATTGAAATGTCAAGAGGCACCTGAACTCACTTTTCCTTTGCCAAAGTTGAAGTAACAGGGACTGCGAAGTAACAGGAAACGTGCAGGAAAAGGGGATCCTTGGTGCAGGCAAGTGACTGAGCAACAGAAAGGTGATTGTCAGATGTATCAGGGTGGTATAGTTGGTAGGATCTTTTTAGAATCATGCTTTGCTCAATCCTTTGCACCCAGTGTAGCTACAGTGCACATTATGCAAAATGCATCATTTGTCATCTTCTCCCATTATAATATACCTGCCCCTACTTTGGTAATTCTATCACAGGCAGTGCAAAATCCCTGATGCAATGTCCACTCACTGGGAGCTCCTGTTGTACTTTCCTCCTCAACCCCACCTAGGTTTCGCCACCAAGTTTCGCTGAATCTATTGACCAGAGGAAAACATACTTACACACCTTTAAGTTTGGGATTTCCTCAATCTTTAACACTGTCACCCTTAGGGGCTTTGAAAATTATACAATTGGATCAAGCTATTGTAATTTTGCCGGTCAGAAATGTGACTAATTGTGAAATGACAAGGCTTCACCGTAGCATGATGTGATTCCTTTGAGAAATATTCAAGATGAATTATTGTAATAACTTGTGTAATAAAAACCTGTCACTTATTTTCCAGTGACTGACTTGCTATTATGTTTTCCTTAAAACTTTGATCACATTGTCCGTTGAGGGACACCTCCGTGTCTGATCGTTGTGAAAAGTAGATAATTATATTTTACCCAGCAACATTTCTTATTAGTGACAGCCGGCATGATTGATATCAAGTAAAAATAATAGGAGGTATTGAAATCAATTGAGTTGGGAAAAGGTGACAAAAAACTGGATTGAATGAATGGCAGGGTGATGATAATTGGTATCAAAGGTAAATTGCTTCACTTGTGTAGTAAAGATTGCTGAATGTCTTTGGACAATATGATTTCTAGAACAGGTGGTCAAGCTTACTGTCTCACTCTTCACAATATGAGACAAGAGTTGAAAGTTTCCGAATGTTTTTTAAAAAATCACAGGCATGTTTTTAAGTTTCTTTACAACAATGCAAAAACTGACCCAACTTAATTGTTGTGCTTGTCTTGAGCTTGATGCTGCACAGACCTCTCTATGTTGTGAAATTTAAAATAAAACATCGTGGAGAAGGCCTAACCCTTTCTTGGGAAAGACTGCAGGTTGTTCACCATGGCTAGTGATGTTATTTAGTAACAACTTATTTTAGTGTTGCTACTTTTGCAGCAGGGATTGGAATATATTCTTGTGTGGTTTGATATAAATGAAACGTCACTCACCAAGTATCGGAAAATTGCTAGAAAAGTGTTCATTGCTAATTGTGAAAGCTGACAAAGCTTTTTTATCGATTTCTCAGAAAAGTTTGGTGTCATTGTGACCATGCCTGTCAGTTCAAGACAGTGGTGGTATGATCACCTTCTAATATAATGGCTGTAATTGTAATTATGCGACAGTTCGCTATTGTCTGTTATTAGGATCTGGGATTTTTATATCTGGCCTAATTAAATTTGACAGATAATCCGTCTTCTCTATGACAATTTTAGCAGATCTTGTCATTTACAGGTTGTTCAAGCTCTTTATCCCCATCTGTCGCCTTCCTGTGTTTTACCAACAATTCCCAGACAGAGCAATAAAAACTTCATATTATCATAATATTGAATTTTTTAATAAAACTTAGACTGCCATACATATTTGCATGGAACACGAGACCGCACTCGATTAACCTCTGTTTATGTCGCCACAGAGTCCGTGGAATTATGGAAATGGGGGCAATTGTGTAATTAAGGGATTATTATTAAAGATGATGAGGGAAAGTTTCTGCTTTGGGTGCACTCAACCGTCCTGGCACAAATTGCTCCTGTTTTGCAAAGCGGCTTCTCCCCAGGTTTCTGCTCAAACTCATTTTGCATATCGCTGAATGCAAAATCTGCCAGGAACCATTGCAAGTGTTTAAAATGTAATTTTTCAAAAATGCCTCAACAAATATTCCTGACATATTCAACAACATTTGGTGTAGTTTGATTAATACAGTGAAAAAAGTAATCACCGAAATATCAACATTTAAATCAGGGTCAATCTGCTACTACATTGATTTTAAATAATTGGGAATGACTTTAAAATAATGTACAAAACTATTTTCTGGTTAGTTTCTGGCAATATCGTAATGAGTTCCTTTTGTATTTTTAAAAAATTACGTTTAAAACTTTTGAAAGCGTATCTATTAGTGTGTCTTTGCATTGAAATGTTGCAGCTTAAGGTTTAAAGCCTTCTCGAAGGCCTGTAAACAAATACAATAAGCAGAGACTCCCAAACATGATGAGTTCATCCTGGGGGCATGGTCAATTTTGAGAGTGGCAGGACATGCTTCTATGTAATGATTTTATAACCAGAGCAAAGGATTGTGAAAATGCAATTTACATGGAACACAATTTGTGCTTAATTTCTGAAAGCTTTTACAAGATATTGAGGAAATTGCATTGATAGAAAAACAAGGCCCGCGAGTGAAAACTTCAGGCTATAAATTAGGTACGACACAGCCTTAAATAAATTAGACATGTAGTGAGATTTCAAAGCTTGTATGTGACAGAATTGATTGGGAAAATTCAATAAGTCCAAGGTGTAATTGTTATTTTGCAAATGTTTTCAGAAGTTCTAATGTTAGGATAGAAAACTAGCATACGACCTTGATGATGCGACCATCAATTCACACAAGACGGAGAGTTGAAGCGAACAGTGGTTTTAATCAGCTAGAACTGTGCCTGCCTGCGGCTGTTCTGTACTGAGTGCCGCCTACAGGCTGCAGATCTATATACCTCCCCCGAGGGGGAGGAGCCAGAGGCGGAGCCCACAAGGGCACCAACATAATACAATATAATGTAATGCAATACAATGGTGAATGGTAACAGTAATACATTCACCACATTCACCCCCTGTTTAAAAATTGAAGTCCAGCGGGGGTGAAGTGGGCCCACAGATGAGTCTGTCTGGCGCCTTGATCCTTCGCTGCGATTGCCTGAGCTCTGGTTTCGCTGCGGGCATGGGTGTTGACTCCGGGAACGTGTCTTCCGGAGCTTCATCACTGTAGTTCGGTGATGGGGGAGGGGGGTGTAGACCATGTAGGGGCGGGGGCGGTGTTCGGTTTAGGGTGGGGAGGGTAGGTGATGGTCGCAGGGGAACCGGTGGGTGCCAGGTCCCGGAGGAAGACCGTATCTTGTCGGCCGTCGTGGTGCGTCATGTAGGCATACTGGGGGTTGGCGTGAAGGAGCTGGACCCTCTCGACCAGGGGGTCGGAATTATGGCTCCTCACGTACTTTCGGAGGAGGACATCAGCCAGGATGGAAGCGAGACCCCGGAGGTGGATTTCTGGGGGAAAACAAATAGGCGGTCATGAGGGGTCTCATTTGTGGCTGTGCAAAGGAGTGACCTAATGGAGTGGAGCGCGTCGGGGAGGACCTCCTGCCAGCGGGAAACTGGGTGACTCCTAGACCTTAGGGCCAGGAGGACGGTCTTCCATACCATCGCGTTCTCCCTCTCCACCTGTCCATTTCCCCGGGGGCTGTAACTGGTGGTCCTGCTCGAGGCAATGCCCTTACCAAGCAGGTACTGACTCAGTTCGTCGCTCATAAATGAGGAGCCCCGGTCACTGTGGACGTAAGTTTGGAAACTGAACAGGGTGAAGATAGTATGCAGGGCCTTAATAACAGTGGCTGCGGTCATGTCGGGGCATGGGATTGCAAAGGGGAAACGGGAATACTCGTCAACGGCATTAAGAAAATACGCGTTGCGGTCTGTGGGGGGGGAGCGGCCCTTTGAAATCGATGCTGAGGCGCTCAAAGGGCCCCTGCCCCCCACCTTCACCAGGTGGGCCTTATCTGGTCGACAGAAGTGCGGATTACACTCTGCGCAGATTTGGTAGTCCCTGGTCATGGCCCTGACCTCCTCAATGGAGCAGGGCAGGTTGCGGGCCTTGATGTAGTGGAGAAGCCGGGTGACAGAGGTCGTTGTGGATGGCCCGGAGTCGGTCATCTTGCACACTGGCACATGTGCCGCGGGACAGGGCATCTGGGGGCTCGTTGAACTTCCCTGGACGATATACAATATCGTAGTTGTAGGTGGAGAGTTCGATCCTCCACTTCAAGATCTTATCGTTCTTGATCTTGCCCCGCTGTGTTTTATCGAACATGAAGGCTACCAACCATTGGTCAGTGACGAGGGGAAACCTCCTACCAGCGAGGTAGTGCCTCCAATGCCGTACAGCTTCCACAATCTCTTGAGCTTCTTTTTCGACTGAGGAGTGTCGAATTTCGGAGGCATTGAGGGTACGGGAGAAAGATGCTACTGGCCTGCCCGCCTGATTGAGGGAGGCGGCGAGGGCGACCTCTGACGCGTCGCTCTCCACCTGGAAGGGGATGGACTCGTCCACCGCACGCATCATGGTTTTGGCAATATCTGCCTTGATGTGGTTGAAGGCCTGGCGGGCATCAGCCGCCAGTGGGAAGATGGTATCTTTGATCAGTGGGCGGGCTTTGTCCGCATAGTTGGGGACCCACTGGGCGTAATAGGAAAAGAACCAGAGGCACCTTTTCAGGGCCTTGGGGCAGTGGGGAAGGGGGACTTGCAGGAGGGGGCGCATGCGGTCGGGGTCGGGCCCTAGGACTCCGTTTTCCATGACATAGCCGAGGTTGGCCAGTCGGTTTGTGCGGGAAATGCATTTCTGCTTGTTATAGGTCAGATTGAGATCTTGGGCGGTTTGGAGAAACTTCTGAAGGTTGGTGTCGTGGTCCTGCTGATCATGGCCGCAGATGGTGACATTGTCCAAGTACGGAAATGTGGACCGCAGCCTGTACTGGTCCACCATTCGGTCCATCGTTCTTTGGAAGACTGAGATGTCCCTTCAGCATCACACGAGACGGAGAGTTGAAGTGAACAGTGGTTTTAATCAGCTAGAACTGTGCCTGCCTGCGACTGCTCTGTACTGAGTGCTGCCTACAGGCTGCCGATCTGTATACCTCCCCCGAGGGGGCGGAGACATAGGCGGAGTCCACAAGGGCACCAACATAATACAATGTAATGTAATACAATGGTGGGCCATAGGCGGAGCCCACAAGGGCATCAACATAATACAATGTAATGTAATGTAATACAATAATGGGCAGCACGGTAGCCTTGTGGATAGCACAATTGCTTCACAGCTCCAGGGTCCCAGGTTCGATTCCGGCTTGGGTCACTATCTGTGCGGAGTCTGCACATCCTCCCCGTGTGTGCGTGGGTTTCCTCCGGGTGCTCCGGTTTCCTCCCACAGTCCAAAGATGTGCGGGTTAGGTGGATTGGTCATGATAAATTGCCCTTAGTGTCCAAAATTGCCCTTAGTGTTGGGTGGGGTTACTGGGTTATGGGGATAGGGTGGCGGTGCTGAATTTGGGTAGGGTGCTCTTTCCAAGAGCCGGTGCAGACTCGATGGGCCGAATGGCCTCCTTCGGCACTGTAAATTCTATGATAATCTATGAATGGTGAATGGTAGCAGTAATACATTCACCACATTTGACAATGGATGAACACAATGATGTAGGATTTGCGGTAAGAATAGCAGTGAAGCTATTCACATTACAGAGTAAATCAGACTGCAACTTCCAGTGTCAGCACAAGTACAATTAAGTCTACATGATTCTACATTGAATTTTGTATTTGATTTTACACTTCCTGGTTTAGGCTCTATGGACTGAATTTGCAATTGGCTGCAGAGGCACCATCGGAGGTGACTGGGCCTGCAATTTCCTGCCACTTGGCATTGTGCAGGCCTCCCGCCGTGACCCCGCTTCCGGTCTCAATGTTGGATTTGTATTTCAACTGAATGCATGCTTTAACATTGGTAATTAAGCTCAGCTATCCCCCAATTAGGACAGGATCAAGGAATAATTATAAGAATATCTTAACCAGTTCACTCTGGGTGACCAGAAGGAACTGAGAGTCTGTGACTTTTCTTTGCTGTCTTGGAAATAAACCTGTTTTAAAGATACAGTATAGCTTCAGACTCATTCTTCCTCAACATAGAATTATTAGAATTAACATCCGGGCCATTTTTGCTCTGGGATAATAAATAAATGCCTTTTCCAATCCATATGCATTTATTTTTTGATGAGACAATCAAACCAAGTTTTCTTGCACCAAAGGAGAAAAGAGAATCAAAAAACCCGACGACCTGCAGCACATCTCTGAAATAAGATAAGTTAAACTCCAAATAAAAGTAAAATAATAAATGATTGAGTTCTTTGCTTGTCCTTGAGGCTTAGAGTGTTGGACTCTGTGGCTGATTGGAATTAGCTGGTTTCCTTTAAAATCCTGGAGCTGGGGCAGCACGGTGGTGCAGTGGTAGCGCTGCCGTCTCACGGCGCTGAGGTCCCAGGTTCGATCCCGGCTCTGGGACACTGTCCGTGTGGAGTTTGCACATTCTCCCCGTGTTTGCGTGGGTTTCGCCCCCACGACTCAAAGATGTGCAAGGTAAAGTAAATTTGCTGGAGTAAATTTTAGCTTCCGGGAGAGAGAGAGAGAGACTCCTTACTGCTTCCTTCAATAGTTTATTTTCAAGATGACTTCTCTCTCTTTCTGGCTTGGCAACAACCTCTTATCTGTATATTCCAAGAAGGAGATTGATGTCACACAAGTAATCACATTTTTTGATCTTTCATATTGGAAGCTTTTGACACATTTCAAGATAGTAGACACCAACTGATGATGGAGTTATTTTGTCCTCCAGAGGGGGTTTTGAATATCTGCTGGAAGTCTGGATAGTTAGCAGTTCCTTGACAGAATGACAGTTTATTGAAGTCCAGCACTTTGCATTTCTAATGCCTCTGTCATGAGAATGTCGCTTTAAGAAATGTTTGGCTGCTCATGTTACTGCAGTGATGTCAGAGTGTGGGTGGAGCTGAGCTCCGGTTCTGCTTTTTAGTTTCACTTTGAGAAAAGCTTGGGTGTGTCTGTCTTTTTGGTTTGGTTTTTCAGTGTGTTGCAGCTGTAGTCAGACAACGCAGCTGTACTGTTATGCTCTCTGCCATGAAGGACTATCTCTTAATAATTTGGTGAATTCAGAATTATAAATGTTTTCAGTGTTGAATGTAAACTCTGATGTGCTTCTGTTTAGAGGTTTGTTAAGTCTTTTGGGTGTAAAAGGACAGCATGCAGGTTACTTAGTGTTGTATTCTTTGGGGGTTGTCTTTGAATTAATGGTTGCTAAGATATTCACTGTTTGTTTTAAAAAGGTTAACTTGAGTTCATAGAATAAACATTGTTTTGCTTTAAAAAATACTTTTCCATTTCTGCTGTACCACACCTGTAGAGTGGGCCGTGTGCTCCCCATACCACAATCTAGTAAAAGTTGTGGGTCAGGTGAACTTCATGATACACTTTGGGGTTCTCTAAACCCTGACCCATAACACCTCCAATTCAAGAGTCGCTTTGTGAAATGGATCTTGACACCCCGAGGTGTGGAATTCCATGGGCAGCATGTCAACAATACAATCCATATAGTAACTGTCCAGAAAAGATTAACTTACAATTCCAGGCATCAGGTGACTGGTATTAATTGTCTTTAGTCGGTGTCTTTTCATGTAATTCTTTTTTAATACTGGTCCTCTTTAAACAGTTCAATATGTTTTTAATTGGCTGTTGAAGTTATAGGTAGTCACAATTTCCCGTCAGCATGGACAGTCTGCAGACCCCTACTGAGGCATGGCCAAGGGATGGAGGTGGCATCTCAGTGAGAGATGTGGGGGTGCCATGGCTCTACCCACCTAGGGAACATCCTCCCCAGCATCTGCCAGAGGTGTCGTGTCACAGTTGCAGCTGCTAGCTGTCCAGTGGAGGAGTCACTCTTCCACTACGATGGCCTGGCAACTGTGGTCTTTTTAAGATTCCAAGGTTTTGAAACCTCTTCCGAGGACGCCTCCACCTTGACTCTCCTTCTTGTTCTCCATCCTACATTACCAGCTGATACTTTGACTGTTGGTTCCTGGGGGGCCTCCTAATGACCCTCCAGCCTTGGGAGCCACCCGCTGTCCATAATTGTACGGTGAGTGTGCATCCTGCCCACTAATAGGCATCGATGTGACACGCGGTGGTGACCTGAAAATTCACTTGACGTCAGGGTCTCACTCTCAGAAGAAAATTTCAGCCCCATGTGCCTTTGTGAGCATTCATAAATCTGATTGGGGAAAGAAACAGGCTGTTGTCCGGAATGTTCATGTAGTTTCCAAATCCCCTGCAGAGGGCGCTGCCCTGTCTGAGAGCTGAAAGTTGCAATGTAAAAACCCACAGAAAATCTGTGGGCAACTGTGAGCATATGAACGGCCAACCTTTCATTCTTTTTCGATGCAAAATCTGGACCAAAACCTGTTATATCTCTTAATAGAAGAATTAAAAAAGCAGAATATTTAAATAATTGCAGCTCAAACTGTACGAGGCTTCGCGAAAACGGGTTATGATCACAAGGGCTTATATGAGTACACTTGACTTCCATTCGGCGTCTCTTCAGCTTGTGCCATGTTTCCACGAATCATGGAGGGCATTTTGTGAGATCTCCCGTGTGTTGCTGTCTATCGACGGTGTGTTAATTAAGGGAGTGACGGAGTTGGAACACCTCAAAAACCTTGAAGCAATGCAGTGGTTTTCAGAATATGCTGTCAGTCTGTATGAAGCAAAGTGCATCTTCAATGCGAAGGAGGTGGTATATTTAGGCTACCAGGTGGACCGGTATGACCCACACTCAGTTGCTGACTGTGGTAAACACCACTGGTAACACATTGCATGTATTACAGTACTGCCACTGTATTACAGGTACCACAGTAAATCCCAGCCTGCTGGCTCCTCCCAGCAGGCGACGTATAAAAGTGTAAGCTCCCCTGCACTGCTCCCATTCTGGTTCCAGCTGCAGGAGGCACAACATCTTGTGCAATAAAGTCTCAATTGTTTCACCATTCTCGTCTCGTGGTAATTGACGGTACATCACTGACAAAGTACAGGCAATAACAATGGCCCTCGCAGAAAACCTGACCCTGGGTTTGGGGCGCTGACCAGGAGGCTGCATTTTGTCTGATGAAACTGACGTTGGTTTCGTCTCGGGTCCTCACTCATTTTGATGCCGCAAAACCCCTTTATTTGATGTGAGATGCATCGCTGTAGGGAGTTGGTGCCGTCCTTCCCCACTGCATAGATGATGGCCAGGACCACCCAATAGATTTTGCCTCCAGAGGGGTAACGGATGCTGAACGCATTTATGCCCATATTGAAAAAGAAGGTCTGGTGGTTGTCTTCAGAGTTAAACGCTTCGACCCAATACGTTTACAGCCGCCATTTTTTCATCATATTGGATGCCTCTTTCATGAGGATAAGGCAGTGCCACCAATTGCGCCAGCACTGATCCATTGATGGGCCCAGCACTGATCCATTGATGGGCCCAGCACTGATCCATTGATGGGCCCAGCACTGATCCATTGATGGGCCCAGCACTGATCCATTGATGGGCCCAGCACTGATCCATTGATGGGCCCAGCACTGATCCATTGATGGGCCCAGCACTGATCCATTGATGGGCCCAGCACTGATCCATTGATGGGCCCAGCACTGATCCATTGATGGGCCCAGCACTGATCCATTGATGGGCCCAGCACTGATCCATTGATGGGCCCAGCACTGATCCATTGATGGGCCCAGCACTGATCCATTGATGGGCCCAGCACTGATCCATTGATGGGCCCAGCACTGATCCATTGATGGGCCCAGCACTGATCCATTGATGGGCCCAGCACTGATCCATTGATGGGCCCAGCACTGATCCATTGATGGGCCCAGCACTGATCCATTGATGGGCCCAGCACTGATCCATTGATGGGCCCAGCACTGATCCATTGATGGGCCCAGCACTGATCCATTGATGGGCCCAGCACTGATCCATTGATGGGCCCAGCACTGATCCATTGATGGGCCCAGCACTGATCCATTGATGGGCCCAGCACTGATCCATTGATGGGCCCAGCACTGATCCATTGATGGGCCCAGCACTGATCCATTGATGGGCCCAGCACTGATCCATTGATGGGCCCAGCACTGATCCATTGATGGGCCCAGCACTGATCCATTGATGGGCACAGCACTGATCGGATGGGCTGCACTATTGGCTGCGTACCAATACTCATTTGAACATCATCCGGGTTCGTCAATTGCGAATGCCGTGCGTTAAGTCAACTCCCGTTGCCGATTGTCTCAGTGGATCTGCCCATGGCCGACGGGATCGTGGCAGTCCTCAATTTCATCAACAGCTTGCCAGTGATGGCTACTTGCACCCACAATTGGACTTTGTATGATCCAGTGTTATGTAAGGTGCAACATTTATTTTGATCCGGTGGACCACGGCGACACCTTCCAGTGAAGTTGAAGGCCTTTTTGACCAAGATGTCAGAACGGGCCGTTGAAGACGGTGTCCTCCTTTGAGGCATAAGAGCCTTCGTGCCTGCAAAAGGCAAACCCTTAATTTTGAAAGACCTTCATGCCGCTCATCTGGGCGTTTCCAAAATGAAAATGCTGGCTAGGAGTTATGCCTGGTGGCCCGATATTGAAGCGGACATTGAGCTGGTGGCCCAACACTGGGTGTGGCCCGACGTCCCTGGACCCGCGTTCACGCAGATTTTGCGAGCCCATTCTTGGACTCCATGTTCCTCATTTCCGTGGATGCGCAGTGGCTCGAAGTCCACAAAATGACGTCCATCCCCATTGAGCGGCTGACTGCACAGCCTTTTCCATCCACAGATTACCGGAGGTGCTTGTTCTGTACAATGAGGCCTCATTTATGAGCGAAGAGTTTTTTGCGTTCATAAAGGCGAATGGCATCCGCCATGATCGCACTGCACCTGATCATCCGGCATCGATTGGAGTGAAGCTGGGCCTGAAGAAACAAACCACAGGTTCGATGGATTCCTGGCTGGCATGCTTCCTCTTCCCGTACATGACGACACCTCATTCAGTTACAGGGATGGGCCCAGCAGAAACGTTGATGAGTCGCAGAGTCCACACTGGTTGGGTTTGCTGCTACCTGATACAGGCGCAAAGGTGCACTGCACACAGGATCTTCAAGGGCATTGCCCGAATAGGCTTGTCTTCCACACTATTTCACACCTGGCCAGACAAGGTCCACGTTGGTTTCCTGGGGGCGTCGTTCGCCAAACCAGATCCGTGTTGGAGGTCAGTAGAAGCGTCACCTTGACCACCTTCGTGCCCGTCAGTTTTCCACTTCGGAGGTTCTTTGGGGGAAATCTAATCCCCATCCACCCTGCCCCTTGGATGGCTCCTCTGGGCACTCCGCTTCGGTCCTGCCAGTTGCTCCGCAGCCTGCAAACCAACTATGTTATTTTCTTCTTGTGATACCGAAATGACTGATGTGTGGCCATCGGATCCTGATTATGGAGACACAAATGTCTGGGATCTCTGGCTCGGACATCATCTTTTATCCACTTTTGGAGGGTCCAGATACAAGCGTCATTCTCCGGCTCATTATACTTCGGCTGATCCGGTCCCACCACCGGCCCATTATGTACCAAGACCAAAACGTCTGCAGCACCCACCCCGCGGTGGAGCTCCGCCAGTTTTGTCTGAGTATTCCTCATTTTCATCCATTCCTCATCTTCATCGTTCCCTTTGGGGATCTTCGGACTTTGGGGGTGTCATGATCTGCAGACACACACATAATGATATACAGACAAGCAGCTAATGGACACAGAGAACAGGACATGACCAATAAGCAGGCAGGACACTCAGGGATGGGATCTGACTATAAAAGGCACAAGGCACTCACACTCCGCCTCTTTCCACTGATGAACATCTAGAGAGTCAGTCAAGGATGTTGTTAAAATCTCACATCTCCACCACGTGGCTAAGAGCTAGTCTTGACCCGTCAGACAGAGTAACCAGACTTAAGTTAGAAGAGAGTCGAACTCACAGAGAACTGTGCTATTAGTTCAATAAACCTGATTGAACTAACTTCAACGTCTAGAGTATCTTTCTGATCTAAGCTGCATCAAGTTGCAGCCAGTGTTAGACCAGTGTACCTAACATAGAACATAGAACATAGAACAATACAGCGCAGTACAGGCCCTTCGGCCCACGATGTTGCACCGAAACAAAAGCCATCTAACCTACACTATACCATTATCATCCATATGTTTATCCAATAAACTTTTAAATGCCCTCAATGTTGGCGAGTTCACTACTGTAGCAGGTAGGGCATTCCACGGCCTCACTACTCTTTGCGTAAAGAACCTACCCCTGACCTCTGTCCTATATCTATTACCCCTCAGTTTAAGGCTATGTCCCCTCGTGCTAGCCATTTCCATCCGCGGGAGAAGGCTCTCACTGTCCACCCTATCTAACCCTCTGATCATTTTGTATGCCCCTATTAAGTCTCCTCTTAACCTTCTTCTCTCTAACGAAAACAACCTCAAGTCCATCAGCCTTTCCTCATAAGATTTTCCCTCCATACCAGGCAACATCCTGGTAAATCTCCTCTGCACCCGTTCCAAAGCCTCCACGTCCTTCCTATAATGCGGTGACCAGAACTGTACGCAATACTCCAAATGCGGCCGTACCAGAGTTCTGTACAGCTGCAACATGACCTCCTGACTCCGGAACTCAATCCCTCTACCAATAAAGGCCAACACTCCATAGGCCTTCTTCACCACCCTATCAACCTGGGTGGCAACTTTCAGGGATCTATGTACATGGACACCTAGATCCCTCTGCTCATCCACACTTTCAAGAACTTTTCCATTAGCCAAATATTCCACATTCCTGTTTTTCCTTCCAAAGTGAATCACCTCACACTTCTCTACATTAAACTCCATTTGCCACCTCTCAGCCCAGCACTGCAGCTTATCTATATCCCTCTGTAACCTGCTACTTCCTTCCACACTATCGACAACACCACCGACTTTAGTATCGTCTGCAAATTTACTCACCCACCCTTCTGCGCCTTCCTCTAGGTCATTGATAAAAATGACAAACAGATCAGCCCCAGAACAGATCCTTGTGGTACTCCACATGAAATGATACCAGGAGACTACTAATTTAAGGTAGCTTACATCCGTCCATTCCGTGACGACCAGCAAATGTATCCCAGCAGTATCCCATGGAGAAGATTCAGGCTCCTCACCAGCTCAGGACCTCCGGCAATCTCAGTGCCGCCAATTGGCGGACATTCAAGCAAAAGTTTCTGCTGTACATCGCAGCCTCAGACCTCGAGGGTGCGTCTGATGCAAGAAAGATCGTGCTTTTCTTCTCAAAAGCGGGTGATCAGGCCATCAAACTCTTCAACTCGTTCACTTCTTCACCGAAGGCCAGGAAAAGACCAAGTTTCAGACCATCCTAGACTAGTTTGATAGTCACTGTGAAGGTGACACCAATGAAATCTTCGAGCGCTACATATTCAAACAACGTCTTCAAGGTAAAGATGAATCTTTCAATGCCTTCTTAACTAGCCTCCGCCTGCTAGTGCTGTCCTGCAACTTTGGTGATATTGCTGACTCCATGATCAGAGACCAAATCATGTTTGGAGTTCACTCTGATCCTCTGAGAGAGCAGCTCTTAAAAATCAAGCATATGATCCTGCCAGTTGCGATTGAAACATGTACAGTGCATGAGCACGCAACAAATCGGTATTCCCAATACAAATCGGCTGAAAATAAGAATCATGCGTCCCACGAGGCAGTGAGTGTCATCTCCCGGATGCAGCGACTCAGCATTGAAGACAGCAGCCAGCTCGCACGCTTTTCCCAGAGCTCCACGCATGCGCGATGCGAACGGGATAATGAAGCGGCCGACACCCGCACTGCGCATGTGCGACGACGTACACCGCGTCACGTCGCCGATGTCATGACGTGCCCGAACTGTGGCAACGCCCACTGAAAGGGACATTGCCCTGCAAGAGGCAGGCGATGTTTAAACTGCGGGAAGCCTGGACACTATGCAGCCTTGTGCAGGTCTGCACCACCAGTCAGAGGCCAGCGCTCCCAATTCCGACGACGGCGCGTCCAGAATGTGCAACGACGATTACAGGATTCTGATCCTGGCAGTACAACGGATCCAGAGGACAAGTGCCTGGAGCCCGCCTACCGAGTGGGCATCATTACCACACGTGAACATGCCACACCTAACTCATCTCTTATTCAATCCATCCGCACTGTGGATTCGGAGGACGAATGGCGTGCGGTGATGCAGGTCAACCGCTGCTCCATCCAGTTCAAGCTGGACACGGGTGCTGCTGCCAACCTCCTCTCACAGGCAGACTTCAAACGCATCAAGAAGCCCCTCAAGGTCCTTCCAGCAGCCTGCCAGCTCCTGGACTGTAACGGTAATGCCATCACGGCACTGGGGTCCTGCCATCTACTCGTCTCCAACCGGACTACCCATGCATGGCTAAGGTTTGAAATTGTCAAGCCGGACAGGGCATCCCTACTGGGCGTGCATGCCTGCAAAATGCTAAATCTGGTGCAGCGGGTTTATTCAACGACATCCTCCAACGTGGATCTTCAAGCTGACATTGACGACATCCTCGCTCAGTATCCAGATGTGTTTGACGGGAGGGGCACTTTGCCATATCGGTACAAGATCCTACTGTGACCTGATGCCAAGCCAGTGGTCCATGCACCATGCCGGGTCCCGGCTCCGCTGAAGGAGCTCTTGAAGGAACAGCTCAAGGAGCTGCAGTAGCCGGAGATCATTTCCAGGGTAACCAAACCAACTGACTGGGTCAGCTCGATGGTGGTGGTTAATAAACCCTCTGGAGACCTGCACATCTGCATTGATCCCAAGGATCTCAACCAGAATATAATGCGTGATCCCATCCCGAATCGGGAGGAACTCACCAGTGAGATGGCACACCCACGGTTTTTCACGAAGTTAGATGTGTCACATGGATTCTGGCAAATCCAGCTGGATGAGTCCAGCAGAAGGCTCTGCACCTTCAACACTCCATTTGGCAGGTACTGCTATAACCGTATGCCGCTCGGCATTGGAGATATTTCATCGTATTATGGAGCAGAAGGGGTTCGTGTATACGTGGACGACGTCATCATATGGTCCACGACCCCTGAGGAGCATGTTTCCCATCTCCAGCAGGTATTCCGCCGTGTCCACGCCAATGCCGTGAAGCTGCTGGACAGGGCCAAATGTTGCTTTGGCATGTCGACACAAGTTCCTAGGAGACCAGATCTCTCAGCAGGGCATGTGCCCCGACACAGACAAGGTCAAGGCCATCGCAGCCATGAAGGTCCCTGAAGACAAGAAGGCGGTATTGCGCTTCCTGGGTATGGTCAATTTTCTGGGCAAGTTCATCCCAAACATGGCCTCACACACCACGGCCCTACGAAACCTAGTGAAGAAGTCCACTGCCTTCGAGTGGAAGGCGGTCCATCAGGCAGAGTGGTTGGAGCTGAAAGCCAAGCTCACCACTGCACCAGTATTGGCATTTTTCGACCCGGACAGGGAAACGAAAATCTCGACAGATGTGAGCCAGGATGGCATCGGTGCGGTCCTGCTGCAACGCGATGATGCTTCATCCTGGGCACCGGTTGCCTACGCATCAAGGGCAATGATGCCCACTGAACAAAGGTGTGCACAAATCGAGAAGGAATGCTTGGGCCTTCTCACTGGCATTCTCAAGGTTCACGACTATGTCTACGGCCTGCCGACATTCACAGTCGAGACGGATCACAGGACCCTGGTCCACATTATCCACAAGGACTTTAATGACATGACGCCTCGGTTGCAGCACATCCTCCTCAAACTCAGAAGGTACGACTTTGTCCTGATCTACACGCCTGGCAAGGAGCTCATCATTGCCGATACACTGTCCCGCTCCATCACCGTGCTGAGTGAACCACTGAACGTCACCCGGCAAATTTAGTCACCGGTTGAGTCACAGGTGCAGCTGTGTGCTAGCACCCTCCCGGCATCTAATGAGAAGGTGATTCGTATTGTTATAGGTCAGGGTTTGGAGAATCCCAAAGTGTATCATGGAGTTCACCTGACCCACAACTTTTAATAGATTGTGGTATGGGGAGCACACGGCTCACTCTACAGGTGTGGTACAGCAGAAAATGGACCAGTGGTTTTTTAAAACAAAACAATGTTTATTCTATGAACTCAAGTTAACCTTTTTAAAACAAACAGTGAATATCTTAGCAACCAGTAAATCAAATACACCCCCTAAAGAATACAACACTAAATAACCTGTATGCTGTCCTTTTAACATCCAAAAGACTTAACAAACCTTCAAACAGGAGCACATTAGATTTATATTCAATACTGAAAACATTTATAATTCTTCAGAATTCTCCAAATGATTGAGATCGTCCTTCATGGCAGAGATCAACAGCAGTGCAGCTCACAGACACACCCAAGCCTTCTCAAACTGAAATTAAAAAAGCAGAAGTAGAGCTCAGCTCCACCCACACTCTGACATCACTCCAGTAATATGAGCAGCTCTATTTCTTAAAGGTACATTTCTTAACACCCATTTCGTAAAGGGTACTCTCACATGACAGTATCCGTGAGGAGGCAGCCAAAGACCCCCTCTTGCAGTGTGTTATGCAACACCTAGCCAATGGCTGGCAAAAAGGGCAGTGCCCTCAATTTTTCAATGTAAAGGATGACCTGACGGTGGTTGATGGTATCCTCCTCAAACTGGACTGGATCGTAATTCCACACAGTCTCCAGAGCTTGGTGCTCCGTCAAATCCATGAGGGCCACCTGGGTGTGGAAAAGTGCAGACGCAGAGCCAGGCAGGCTATCTACTGGCCCGGGATCAGCCAGGACATCGCGAACATGGTCCTTAACTGTGCGACCTGTCAACGCTTCCAGCCAGCGCAGAGTAAGGAGACATTTCAGCAGTATGAAATCGAAACCTCTCCATGGTCCAAGGTTGGCACCGACCTCTTTCATGCAAATGGTCATGATTACGTGTTAATCATTGATTACTTTTCCAATTACATTGAAGTCGTGAAGCTCTCAGACCTCACACCTCGGACCGTCATCAAGGCCTGTAAGGAGACGTTCTCCAGACATGGTAGCCCACTTACTGTCATGAGTGACAATGGCCTGTGCTTCAGCAGCCATGAATGGTCTCTGTTTGCCCAGTCGTATCAGTTCAAACACGCCACTTCCAGCCCACACTATCTGCAGTCAAATGGAAAAGTTGAGAAAGGGGTGCACATAGTGAAGCAGCTCATCTGCAAGGCCGCGGATTCTGCGTCTGACATTCATCTTGCGCTGCTTGCGTACAGGGCGACCCCACTGTCCACTGGCATGTCACCGGCTCAACTCCTAATGAACAGGGACCTGCGAACGACACTTCCAGCCATACACGTGCCCAACCTGGATCACCTCCCGGTGCTGCAGAAGGTGCAGCAACTCCGACACCGGCAAAACAGGGCTATGATGCTCATGCCACCGATTTGCTCGTGTTATCCCCGTCAGACACTGTTCGGGTCAAGATCCCTGATGGAGGCTGGTCAGCTCCAGCTGTCGTTGTTCGACGGGCTGCCCCCCGCTCGTATGTTGTGCGTCTGGCTGATGGTTCTGTTGTGCGATGAAACAGACGGGCACTGCGCAAAGTTGCCTGCCCGCAACCACATTCTTCTCCGTTTCCTTCTGTTGTTTTGCCACCTCCTGAGACCTCGACTCACGAGGCCACCAGTCAGGCTTCAGTCACGCCCATCAAGGTGCTGTCGTCCCCACCACCACCTCTCCGGCGGTCGACCAGGATCAGACGCAAGCCACAGAGACTGGACTTATGAACATTTGTTCTGTTTGCTATGTTCTGTGTTCTCGCATTAGACAGCTGTTTTCACATGTACATATGTTGTTATGGGCCAGGGTTTAGAGAACCCCAAAGTGTATCATGGAGTTCACCTGATCCACCACTTTTAATAGATTGTGGTATGGGGAGCACACGGCCCACTCTACAGGTGTGGTACAGCAGAAATGGAAAAGTATTTTTTTTTAAACAGAACAATGTTTATTCTATGAACTCAAGTTAACCTTTTAAAATCAAACAGTGAATATCTTACTAACCATTAATTCAAAGATAACCCCCAAAGAATACAACACTAAGTAATCCTTTAAGCTGTCCTTTTGACATCCAAAAGACTTAACAACCTTTAAACAGAAGCACATCAGGGTTTACATTCAATACTGAAAACATTTAAATTTCTGAATTCACCAAATGATCAAGAGATAGTCCTTCATGGCAGAGAGATCAACAGTACAGCTGCTTTGGCTGACTTCAGTTGCAACACACTGAAAAACGAAACCAAAAAGACAGACACACCCAAACTTTTCTCAAAGTGATACTAAAAAGCAGAACCAGAGCTCAGCTCCACCCACACTCTGACATCACTGCAGTAACATGAGCAGCCAAACATTTCTTAAAGCGACATTCTCATGACAATATTAATATTGGCCTACTCTTGTAAATACGTTCACATATGTCATCCAAACATAAAAAAGGGGAGATGTCATGATATGCGGACACACTGATAATGATGTACAGGCAAGCAGTTAATGGACACAGAGAACAGGACATGACCAATAAGCAGGCAGGACACTCGGGTGGGATCTGACTATAAAAGACACGAGGCACTCACACTCCACCTCTTTCCAGTGATGAACATCTAGAGAGTCAGTCAAGGGTGTTGTTACAATCTCACACCTCCACCTCCACCACGTGGCTTAGAGCTAGTCTGGTTCAGTCAGACAGAGTAACCACACTTAAGTTAGCAGAGAGTCGAACTCACAGAGAACTGCGCTATTAGTTCAATAAACCTGATTAAACTAACTTCAAGGTCTGGAGTATCGTTCTGACCTAAGCTGCATCCAGTTGCAGCCAGTGTTAGACCAGTGTACCTAACACGACAGGGGGGAGGGGTGTAATGACCTGCATGGAGCACATGGGCCTGGCTTGATTGTTTCCCCATGTGGGCTAGCCACTAACTACGTGTGTGTGTGTATATAAGGCCAGCCAGATAGCAACCGACCGACAGAGAGGATCCAGTAAAGTCTGACTGGGGCCCTTTGTACGTAGTACATGGTATAAATAAACATCATAATGTTATTCGCCTGACTCTTTTTCGATTTATTGAAGTTTGAATGAGAACCCCTCTGAAAATCATAGTGAGATAATCACCAACAATAACAGGGTAGTAAGTCGGCCATTTTGCAGCTGTCACTAGCACCTTAACGCCAATTTTGTCGTGTTAAGATCAGCCGCATCATGTTTTAATTGAAATGAAAACAGAAATGTGTATGGATTAAAGGTCTGGACAAAATATTACATGTTGTTGCTGCTGGTTGCCAGGGTAACAGAACCTGTTGCCGTGCTACGGCATTGTGGCACTGTTCCTTGCTGCAGTGGATTTGCTGCATGGCTTGAATCAGAAATGAGGTTTATTTGTCAAAATGGTAGGAATTTTTAAAATTTCTACAAGGGATTTCATTGGCAAAAGCCCTCACACAGCTTTGCCCTCAAGTATTCCTAGGAAAGGAAATAATGCTCTTTCTGCACAATCCATTTTGAATAGTTATGCTTAATTTCATCACACAGTCTCTGGTATTTTAATCATTTGCATGAATTTGAGAATGGGCTCTGGAGTATAAACATTTGTTTTACAGAATCTTAGCTCCTAACACCCTTAGCCCTGCTTCCGAGGGGTTTCTCATTCAAACTTTAACCTTAGCCCTGCTTATTGCTTCATTGGAGTTGGGAGATCAGGCTAGCTTACGAGTCCTTAACATGATGGAATTAATTGGAAACTGGACAGAGATCTGTTGAGCTCCACCTCTACCCACATTGAATCACATGTAACCTCAGGGCAGAAGAAGTTGCTCCCATAATTAATTTTGTGTGAAGCTGTTCGGCAGACCAAGTTTTCCAAGTCCTCACTTGCAGCAACAAACATAGTACTGTAAAATATTTATACATTCTAAACATACGCAGTATGCAATTATGAGAAATATCAGCCATGATTGAATGGTGGAGCAGACTCGATGGGCCGAGTGGCCAAGTCTTCTCCTATGTCTTACGGTCATCAAACACGTGAACTGTTCATCTTGGTGTCTGTCATTCTTCACGTGTCTCCCAGTATGTAGCAAATGTGGTGATGGGGATGGGATAAAAGTATTGGCAGCAACAGGAGTAGGGACTGTTAAGCCTGGCTCCTGGTGACCTATCTGCTTGGATGGTGGAAATTTCATCAGGATAATGCTGGGTCTCACATCAAGTCAAATGGACTGCTGCTGAAGGGTCCTGGTGTCCATCTGGCTCGATGACTGACGAGGTGGATTTTGGGTTCCATCCAGGCTGACTTAGCTTCTCTATCACCGTTATGGACAGGCACAGTGAAGGTACTGTGTTGCTGTTGCAATTGAAGAGGGATAATATGTCTACACCCTCAGGATACATTGGAAGTTTCGGAACATATGGAAGGACTCCAGAACAATTAGGTTCATACATTGAAGGAATTGGTTTTCGGAGCTAATAATATTCTAAAACTCAAATGTGAGTGAAGAGATCCAGACTCCGAATAAGGCAGTTATTGAGTGCAAGGTAAGCAATTTTGCTTTGGAGATTAGCTCTGAAGCGTATGGAATGCCAACAAGCATCCTTACTCCCAACAAGGCAAAAGATGTGCCATTCAAGACAATCCTCACAACGTTAGAAGAACATTTCAATCCTAAACCATTGGAGATAGTGAAAGGTTACAAATTTGGATTCGAGCCAGAAAAATGGAAGAAGGCTCCCCCCCCCCCCCCAAACCCCACACACACACCGCTCCGTCCCGGGGGCAATTAGGGAGGGGTGGCGAATCCGGTGCCTCGCCCCACCCCGTGAAAGAGGGACGGGAAAATGGTGACCATTTGACCAGCCCCAATTGACTGGAGTGGATTTGGGGCAGCACGGTAGCACAAGTGGCAAGCACTGTGGCTTCACAGCGCCAGGGTCCCAGGTTCGATTCCCCGCTGGGTCACTGTCTGTATGGAGTCTGCATGTTCTCCCCGTGTCTGCTTGGGTTTCCTCCGGGTATTCCCACAGTCCAAAGACGTGCAGGTTAGGTAGATTGGCCATGATAAATTGCCCTTAGTGACCAAAAAAAAGGTTAGGAGGGGTTACTGGGTTATGGGGATAGGTGGAAGTGAGGGCTTAAGTGGGTCTTCTGCACTGTTATGTTCTGAGAGTTTAACACATTGTTAGTCTTTGACAGATATATGTGTAGTTTGGTAGATGAACGAATCCAATTGAAGTTGCTGAGCACAACATCATACATTTGAGGCACAGATGGCACCAAAGAATGCTCAAGAATTTTACCCTATGCAAGTGGCACGTAGAGTTTCCGTCTGTAATCAGAAAACTTCTGCCAAGTTTAAAGTGAGGAGATCTGGTCAGAAGAGCATTGGTGACAGTGGTTGAGTGACTTGTTGCTAGAACAGCAGCCACATTGTCAGTAGGGCAACATGGTAGCATAGTGGTTAGCATAGTTGCTTCACAGCTCCAGGGTCCCAGGTTCGATTCCCGGCTGGGTCACTGTCTGTACGGAGTCTGCACGTTCTCCCCGTGTGTGCGTGGGTTTCCTCCGGGTGCTCCGGTTTCCTCCCACAGTCCAAAGATGTACAGGTTAGGTAGATTGGCCATGCTAAATTTCCCTTGGTGTCCAAAAAATGTTAAGTGGGGTTGCTGGGTTACGGGGATAGGGTAGATGCATGGGCTTCAGTAGGGTGCTCTTTGTAAGGGCCGATGCAGGCTCGATGGGTCGAATGGCCTCCTTCAGCACTGTAAATTCTATGATTCTATGAAATGCTAAATACTTTAACTGCAAAAAGGTGGACCATGCTAAGGTGGACCATGCTGCTGGCTGAACTAAGGACAAGCCGGAAAGAGAACTCATTCCAGTGGTAATGAAAAACAGTGATTACAAGGGCAGAGTTGACAATCTTAAGGTGAATCCAGAAGAGCTCAAGCGAAAAAGAGTTGGGGCTGTGTGACATTTATACCACCAGCAATCACTCAAATGACAGCGTCTTTCATACCAAGATTTGGTAAGTTAACAGCACATGGATTAGTTTATTTCAAAACCAACTTTGGCAAGGAGCTGGAAATATGTGAAGTGCAATGTCCAATATAAGGGTGAATCTCTCCTTGACCATTGTTGTAGCACGATTTGTCAACAAACCGTTATTGGGTGAGGATGAGCTTCACAAGTTGACGTTCAACTGGAAGCATGTTTGTCACGTTGAGGTGATCAAGAAGCTTGATCAGCTATTGAATAGTGAGAGGTTTTGGACACCTGACCTCATATTTCCTTTTACGGCTGGTGCCCAACTTTGTTTTATAATGCTCCTTGGGATGATTTTATCATGTCAAAGGGGCTATATAAATAGAAGTGTTTTTTATTTCTGGAACACGGAGTGGTTATGTAGGCTACAAGAAAGACCATGATGTGGAGATGCTGGCGTTGGACTGGGATGGGCACAGTAAGAAGTCTTACAACACCAGGTTAAAGTTCAACAGGTTTGTTTTGAATCACTAGCTTTCGGAGTTTGAATCACTAGCTTTCGGAGCGCAGCTCGTTCATTAGATGAATGAAGGAGCTGCGCTCCGAAAGCTAGTGATTCAAAACAAACCTGTTGGACTTTAATCTGGTGTTGTAAGACTTCTTGCTGTACAAGAAAGGCCACAATGATCACATTTAGAGGCTTCTGTGCATTGTACAGATGTTCTGGATGTTATATATCCTGAATGCCTGAATCTCTCTACAGATAATGGAAGGCCATTTCAGAACGGCATCTTTATAAATTCAGATTTCCTATAGTGCAGATTTCCTGTAGTGCACTCTACGGACTGATTCAGAGGTCACAAGGTACTTGATGAAGGGATTCTCCAATTCACCTTTAACTGTATCAAAATGCACTTTCAAGAACTGGACAACATCGAACATTAGTGATTATTGTTAATTGTTGATGGGTGTAAATGCGGGAGAAAATGTGAAAAAGGAGAATAAAAATAATTATTAAAAAAACTATCAAAATAAAGTGAATGCCTGACCTGTATCCTGATTGCTGTACAGCTTTTTGAATTGGCACATAATTGAAAAATCATCATACTAAAATCTCTTTTGTTCCATGAATTCTACGAGACCAGATTGATGTACTAACTATGTTCTGTGGAGAAGCAAGAATGAGTAATGATGAGGCATACATGCTGCCAAAAGAACGGATCTGTTTAATATTTCACCACAAATTCAGTTCAAACTTTTTTTTAAATCACTTCACTAACCTCCGGAGTCTCCCTAGGATCTATCCTTGAACCCCTCCTATTCTTCACCTATAGGCTGCCCCTCAACAAAATCATCTAAAAACACAACGCCGGTGTGGTAAACCACTGTAGTATATAATATGTGTATTGTGGTAAACGACTACAGTATTACATGTAATGTGGTCAACCATTGCCCGATGGCTCCGCCTCCCCTCGGGCCCGGTATAAAGGTGGCTGGTCTCTGCCTCTGACCCAGTTCGGGATCAGAGGCCAGGAGGCTTTCTGTTCAGTTTATTAAAGCCTCAGTTACGTTCACTACTCGTTTTGTGTTCATTGATGGCACATCAATTTAATAAACTAAACTTCTAAGATGAATTCATCGCTCAAGCCTGATCGCCTGGAGCTGGACCCGCAGGCAGCCGACGCCACTGCAACATTTGAGCACTGGCTAAGCTGCTTCGAAGCGTACCTCGGATCCTCCACCGAAGACTTCGCCGACCTCCAAAATAAGCAGATCCTCAACGACCGGGGGAGCCCACAAGTTTTCCTTCTCATCAGGGACGCCCCCTCGGATACGGAGGCGATAATGCTGCTGAAGGGACAATATATAAAGTTTGTAAACGAGGTGTATGCTAGGCACCTTCTTGCCACGAGGCGACAACGCCCTGCGGAATCACTAGCAGAATTCCTGCATGGCTTGCGGGTACTTGGCTGGAACTGTGATTGCCAGGCGGTATTGGCTACCCAACAATCGGAGCTGTTGATCAGGGACGCCTATGTCGCAGGCATGAAATCGAACTACATCCGCCAGCAATTGCTAGAAGGGGGTACTCTTGGCCTCCCAGAGACAGTGCAGCTCTCAAACCCGCTCGAGGTGGCCTTCCAAAACATGGAGGCCTACACCTCCGACCACGCGGCACCCTCGTGGACCTCGTAGGCGCCGCCATCATCCGACTCGAGTGCGGCGCAAGACTGTGCAGCGCAGCAGCCCGCCAACGCCGGAAGCCCGAAGTGCTACTTTTGTGGCCAGGGTAAGCATCCCAGACAACGCTGCCCTGCACGGAACGCGACTTGCAATGGGTGTGGGAGAAAGGGCCACTTTGCGAAAGCCTGACAGGCCTGATCTTGCCCTAAAACTCCTAGGCCCAGCAGCGCTGCCTGCTGCCTGTGGGGGCTGCCCCAAGCTGCCGTGCCACCTGCCATGTGCAACCCGTGGGCGCTGCCATCTTTGATTTTGCCCGCCACGCGTGACCCATGGGGGCCGCCATCTTTGACGCCATCTCCAATGCCACCCGCGACCCATGGGGGCTGCCATCTTGGGACCACTCCGCAGCCTCCCGGGAGCCCTGCTCACCCGGTCGTACACTGGCCGCCGCCACCTACGACTCCGACCAGTCTACCCATCACCTTCCGAAGCTCACCTCCATCACGCTCGACCAGTCCCGGCCTCATCACCTCACAAAATCTATGATGACCGTCCGGATCAGCGGGCATGAGACGGCCTGCCTTTTCGACTCCGGGAGCACAGACAGCTTCATACCCCTAGATACGGTAAGGCGCTGCTCCCTCCCAATTTTACCTGCGACCCAGAAAATCTCCCTGGCTTCCGGATCGCATTCAGTAGAAATCCGGGGGTATTGTGTCGCGTCCCTTACCGTACAAGGCGTAGAGAACACTAGCTTTAAGCTCTACGTCCTTCCCCATCTCTACGCTGCCCTATTACTGGGGCTCGACGTCCAGTGCAACCTCCAAAGCCTTACTTCAAAGTTTGGTGGATCCCTGCCCCCTCTCACCGTCTGTAGCCTCGCGACCCTTAAGGTCGCCCCACCCTCGCTCTTCGCTAACCTTACCCCGGACTGTAAGCTCGTCGCTACTAGGAGCAGACGATACAGTGCCCGGGACAGGGCCATTTATCAGGTCGGAGGTCCAGCGACTCCTATGAGAGGGGATCATTGAGGCTAGTAACAGCCCCTGGAGAGCCCAAGTGGTGGTCGTCAAGACTGGGGAGAAGCACTGGATGGTCATCGACTACAGTCAGACCATCAACCGGTACATGCAGCTCGATGCGTACCCCCTCCCCCGCGTATCTGACATGGTCAATCAGATTGCGCAGTATCGGGTCTTCTCCACGGTTGACTTGAAGTCTGCGTACCACCAGCTCCCTATTCGCCCGGAGGACCGCCAATACACTGCCTTCGAGGCAGATGGCCGCCTTCCTCAGGGTTCCCTTCGGCGTCACCAATGGGGGCTCGTTCTTCCAGCGAGACATGGACCGAATGGTTGACAAGTACGGGCTGCGGGCCACGTTCCCGTACTTAGATAATGTCACCATCTGCGGCCATGACCAGCAGGACCATGACGAAAACCTCCGGCACTTCCTCCACACCGCTAAACCCCTGAACCTCACCTACAATAAGGAAAAATGCGTTTTCTGCACAACCCACCTAGCCATCCTTGGCTATGTTGTGGAAAACGGAGTCCTAGGGCCCGACCGCATGCGCCCCCTCCTGGAACTCCCCCACTGCCCCAAGGCCCTGAAGAGATGCCTGGGGTTCTTCTCCTACTATGCCCAGTGGGTCCCCAATTATGCGGACAAGGCCCGTCCACTTATTAAATCCGCTATTTTTCCCCTGACGGCTGAGGCCCACCTGGCCTTCAACCGCATCAAAACAGATATTGCCAAAGCCGCGATGCACGCTGTGGACGAATCAATTCCGTTCCAGGTGGAGAGCGATGCGCCGGACTTTGCTCTGGCCGCTACCCTCAACCAGGCGGGCAGGCCCGTGGCTTTCACCTCCCGTACCCCCCATGCCTCAGAAATTCAACACTCCTCCGTCGAAAAGGAAGCCCAAGCCATTGTAGAAGCTGTGCGACATTGGAGGCATTACCGGGCTGGCAGGCGATTCACTCTCCTCACTGACCTTCATGTTTAACAGTACACAGCGGGGCAAAATCAAGAACAACAAAATTCTGAGGTGGAGAATCGAGCTCTCCACCTACAACTACAATATCTTGTATCGACCTGGGAAGTTCAAAGAGCCTCCAGATGCCCTACCCCGCGGTACATGTGCCAGCGCACAAGTAGACCAACTTCGGGCCCTGCACAATGACCTCCGTCACCCGGGGATCACCCGTTTTTTTCACTTTATCAAGGCTCGTTACCTGCCTTACTCCATCGAGGAGGTTAGGACTGTGACCAGGGGCTGCCAGGTCTGTGCGGAGTGCAAACCGCACTTCTATCGGCCGGACAGAGCGCAGCTGGTAAAGGCCTCTTGCCCCTTTGAGCGCCTCAGCATCGACTTCAAAGGGTCCATCCCCTCCACTGACCGTAACGTGTACTTCCTCAACATTGTTTACGAATACTCAAGATTCCCCTTTGCCATCCCATGCCCTGACATGACCTCTGCCACCGTCATCAAGGCCCTGCACAGTCTTTTCACCTTGTTCGGGTTCCCCACCTACATCCACAGCGATCGGGATTCCTCCTTCATGAGCGACGAGTTGCGTCAGTTCCTGCTTAGCAAGGGCATCGCCTCAAGCAGGATGACCAGCTACAACCCCCGGGGCAACGGACAGGTGGAGAGGGAGAACACGACGGTCTGGAAGGCCGTCCTCCTGGCCCCACGGTCTAGATGTCTCCCAGTCTCTCGCTGGCAGGAGGTCCTCCCCGATGTGCTCCACTCCATCCGGTCGCTCCTGTGCACTGCCACCAACGAGACCCCTCACTAACGTATGTTTGCCTTCCCCAGGAAGTCCACCTCCGGGGTCTCGCTCCCCTCCTCCTCCGGAAGCATGCGAGGAGTCATAAATCAGATCCCCTCGTCGAGAAGGTCCTGCTCCTCCGTGCCAATCCACAATATGCCTACGTGGCACATCATGACGGGTGACAGGACACAGTCTCCCTCCGGGATTTGGCACCTGCAGGTTCCCCAGCCACCATCACCACCACCCCCGACCCTACACCGATTCCCTCCACCACTACCCAGCTACTTCAAGATCTGGCACCCGCAGGCCCACCGGTGACCATCACCACCACCCCTGCCCATACGCCGTCCCCCCCTCCACCGACTCAAATACTGGGTGAAGAAGAGGACAACACGCTCCTAGATGCGCAGGTCTCGACCCCGGTGCCCACACCAGAGCCGGGACTGAGGCGATCACGGCGGAAGGTTAAGGCCCCCGACAGACTTGATCTTTAAGTCCACTTCACCCCCGCTGGACTCTTTTTTTTTTAAACGGGGTGAATGTGGTAAACTACTGTAGTATATAATATGTGTATTGTAAACGGCTACTGTATTACATGTAATGTGATAAACCACTGCCCGATGGCTCCACCTCTCCTCGGGCCCGGTATAAAGGTGGCTGGTCTCCGCCTCTGACCCACTTCAGGATCAGAGGCCAGGAGGCTTTCTGTTTAGTTTATTAAAGCCTCAGTTACGTTCACTACTCGTTTTGTGTTCATTGATGGCACATCGGCCGGGTTCCACATGTAAGCTGCTGATGCCCAGCTCCTCCTCGCCACCATCTCTTTCTCAACAATAACTGTTTCTAAATTGCCAGTACTGGATGGGCAAAACTTTCCTTCAGTTATTGGGCAAAGTGAGGTCACTAGGTTGAATATTAACACCTACAAGTGGCTGGACGCAGGTCTTCTGAAGATAGACAAGAGACGGGCAGTCAACATGCTTCCATAAGGCAGGTTGGCAATTCAAATATCATAAAGCTGGCAGCCAGCGATTTATGCTGCTGCAATAGGCCTCAGGGAAGTGAGGGCAGTTTCGGGAAGGAGGCAAGTGCCTTTACAGCATTGCTTGTGGGCCAGAAGGAACAGGAATGTATTTGCAAGTTCCCAAACTCCCCCTCCTTAATCTGCTCCTCCCATACAAAGATCCCCAGGGTTGGGGTTTGGAATAGAGGGTCCAATACTCTGACCCTGGGGGTGTGGGGTAAGTGGAATAATAAAGAATGTGGGAAATAAGCAGGTGAATAGGGGTGGAAGCTTTTTCTCTCCCACATGGTAGGTTTGGGGGCATGGTGGAAGGGTGGCAGGTGGGGACTCCAGCAGCATTGCATCTCCACCCTGATTAAGTCCACAGAGGGGACAGCCTTCCACCCACCACCAATTAAGACCCTTAATTGAGCAATTGATGACCACTTTGGGCACTAATCCCAATACAGTAGTTATGAACCCGGGGGGAGGGGGGGGATCTTGCCATGTGGGGAGCACGACAAGCAAACCTGCAACGCTGGCTGCTGAAAGATTCTGATAATCCTTGCGCTTTACCATCATGTTACAACTTTAAAGTTATTCCAACATTATTGCTGTTACAATATTAACGTTAACAACATTCCTACTACCCATCTCCCCATCCCCCCCACCCCCCCTTTCAAGTCTTTGAAGTTAGAGGTTCAGGCAGTCAGGAGGCCTCATAACCCTTCCACTTCTCATTCACCATTCGGTTAGGAGAATGGTAGGCCCTGGTGGTTCTGATTCTTGTTGTTGGCTTAATGGTTTTTGGCATTTGGGTATGGTTTCATCCTATTCTTTCATTGCTTGATATTAAACCACGCCTGATTGGTCTGGCTGGGTTGGCCACATGTGGCTGTTACTCTTGACCATTTCCTGCAGGGTGGACAAAGATGGTATTCATTTACTTGCACTGCCTTTTCTTCTTTTTCCATTTGGACCATTGGGAAGCTCTTTGAGGCTGAGGAAGGGTCTTTCTGTGGCAAAGAGAAAGATCGAGTAGCATGGTCCCCTCGATTTGTTGTTGTTCATGGTGTGAGACATAGAAACATCGAAAATAGGAGGAGGAGGCCATTTGGCCCTTTTGAGCTTGCTTTGCCATTCATTATGATCATGGCTGACCATCAACCTCAATAGTCTGATCCCGTCGCTTCCCCCACCCCTCCTACCGTTAGCCCCAAGAGCCATATCTAACTGCTTCTTGAAACTGCTTTCTGTGGTAGAGAATTCCACAGGCTCACCACTCTCTGGGTGAAGAAATATTTCCTCATCTCAGTCCTAAATGATTTACCGCATATCGTTAAACTGCAACCCCTGGTTCTGGACTTCCCCACCATTGGGAGCATCCTTCCTGCATCTTCCCTGATCTGCCGTGTCGAGTCCTGTTCAGATTTTATAGGTTTCCATGCGATTTCCCCCTCATTCGGCTAAACTCCAAACTGTAACAAGGTTTCAGCATCCCTTGTGGTTCTGGCAAACTGGTTGGAAGTTGTTGTGTGTATGCTAGAGGTTGGTGTGCCTATCAACTGTACCATGTCATAGTTGGAGGTAGAGACTCCTCAGACTGTTGATCTTTCTCTGGTGCCACTTCTGCTGGAGGAGGTACTATGATATCATATGTAGTCAGTTGGTTTGGTCATTGGGGACTTACCAGGACCTGGAATGATGATTGACAAATCTGCTTTGCAAAAAGAAGTGAGGTCGTAGTTGAAAAAAGAGCCTGAATACTCTTTCGTATTTGGGTATTCAGTAGCTTGCTGTTCTGGCTGGCTAATGACCGCGGTAGTCTCGACATCTTCTGCCATCTGGAGAAGATCCAGGGCTACGCAGGTATCCTTGCTCAGAAGAGAGAGAGACTGGTTTCTGACAACGTACATCAGCCCAAAGATCTGTATGTTGCCACACCTCGGTGGTTAGAGTCATAGTGTTTTACAGCACAGAAAGAGGCCCTGCAGCAAATCGTGGCAAGGGTCATGATGATGACTAGGAATCGGACTCGCCCTGCTCCACAAAGTGGCGTGTCTGTCGTTTAAATCCAAAGGCCTTGGGACCATGGTTTCTTATCTGACACGACTATGATGTTTAATTAAAAATTTGTCAAATGACCAATTCCCAGGATGTGAGCATTCCAATTCCCAGGATGTGAGCATTCCAAAGTAAAGAACCACATTATTTGATCTCCCCCAAGCAGAACAGCTGCGCATCTTCTGGGTCTTTGGCCTCGACCCAGTGAATTACCTTTTGGGATATCGGTGCGGGATTGGGGTTTTGACTTGCCACAGATGACCAAAGTTGGTTGCAGTGAAAGCATTGGGTAGTGCTCGCAGGACATTGATCTTTCCTGTGAGGGCACTTCGCACTGCAGTGCTGGCAAAGTCACGCAGCTGGGCTGTTTAGGAATTGTTTTCCTTGACTTCGATGGTCCCTGCATTTCTGTGACCTGTTATGGTGGGCTGAATGTTGGTTTCTGTGCCACATATTATTCCACCTCCTGAGGGCAGTCCTGTGTTGTACAAGTAGTTCAGACAGTCTAACTAGCTGCATTGCCTTGACTCGGGTAAGATCATCTTTAGCATGTCAGAGACCAGAGGGTGAAGTGTCTGCAGCACTCATCATAATTCTGTCTCCGTAAGCTCAGACATTAAATTGCCCTATTCACACCCATCTGACGGCCTGTAGAGATCACTTCTGCAGGAAGCAACAAGTTCCCTGGGCAGTCAGTTTCTTGCTAAATTTGTATTTTATTGGATCTCAACCCCCCCACCCCCCCCCCCCCCCCCCCACTCCCCTCGGCCGGTCTGAGCCCCCCCCCTGATGATTATGGGAGAGCTGTTCCTGAGGAGACAGAGGGGCAATGGGGTTCACAGTGGTGGGAGCGGGAGTGTGTGAAGGGAGGGTTGGAGTGTTGAAGGGGAGGGGGGTGAGGGAGGTTTGGGGGTCAGATGGAGATTTGGGGGTGGATGCTCATTCGGGGGGATGGGGGGTCATTGATGTCTACTCACTCATGCCACTCGGTATAGGTTGTTGACCTTTTTTTGGCACTGGAATCCAGTCTTCCTGGTCACACTCCCCGAGTTCATAGCTGTCGTCACCTTGCCCCGGACAGCACTGGCTGCCCTATGGCTCACTCTCCAGGACCCTCTGGCGAACAGGACATCCCTGCTGGCCTCCATTGTGTCTAGGAGCCTCCCCAGGTCACCATACCCAAATTATGGGGCTGGTCTCCTCGTCACCATTGTTGCGTGCTGGCCGGGATTGACTGAGCAAGTGCAGCTTAAGTGCAGTGCTGGCGAATTAGTTGGCGAGCCTTTATTTGTGGCGAGAAGCCCACGGGCCTCGTTAAGTTGCCCAAATTTACGTTTCCAGCTTCTGTGGGCCGAGAGGCGGGAAGCTTGTGGTAGTTCCCGCTTGCTGCAATATTTAGAAATCTTTCCGGAGAACTGCGTCCGATATGATGTATTAGTCCCTTAACATTTAGGCTGTTTGTAAGCAGCAATGTCTGAGGTGTATGTGTATATAGACTTCAAATAAAGAGCACACATTATTGTTTCATTGACCCCTGTGTATTATTGGTACATTTACGTCAAAGAGAGTAAGAACGTTACAGACTGAATCCTGTACTCGACTGTGATTCTTTTTGTCATTTGTTCAATAGCATTGATGCTACAGATCTCCGAGGAATGACCCAATTATATTTTGAGAAACAAACACATCTAAACCTCATCTCATGCCAAAGCTGAAGTTTTCATATCAATCTCCTGAATCTGTTAATCTTGAATTATTTCTGTAATTTTTTAACACTTTTTAAATCTTTTGCATACTGCAATTTCTTTTGTTCTTCTCGTGACAATTTGGCTGCCAAACTGTGTTAGATAATGAGACCTCATTAATGTTTATAGCTGAGCTTTGAGCCTTTAGATGTGTTTCCCTGGGTTAGTGAAGCTGCCTGTTATACCCATGGGCAGGGGAAGACTGTTAAAGCTGCTATTAGCTCACATGGTCTCTACAATGGTCTTGTTTTCCTGCTGGGCAAAAAAGGGAGTTTGATTTCATTCAGAAGAGATATTCACTCCATAGTAATTGCAATAATTCTCCCTTTCCATAGGGAGCTTTGCTCAGAGGGAACACTGGTTGGAGGTAGAACACCCATAGGGTAGCATTGATCCTCTGGTCTGCTCTCTCTTTGATTCTGACTTCTTGCTGGGAGTGAGAGATTGATAATCTTACCCTTATGGTTATAACTGCAAATAAAAGACGGATGATCAATGTTTTGTAAATATTTTTTTATTTCCCTCGTTTTCTCCCATTCAACCCCCTCCACCCCCGCCACTATTCTGTTCCTCTGCCTGCTCTCTGGGACCACACGCATGTAGTTTCTTTTCACGTGTAAGCCTATCGAGTGAGCGATCTCTGGGTGGTTTATATCCGGAAACATCTTTGCTGATTGAGCCTGATACTGTGCTCAAAGTCCACATATATACTTTCTACCTCAGATCACTTCATAGCAATGGAAATCATGAGTAACCCGCTGATTCAGCAATCATTGACAATGTATTCTATACCAATAATTTTAACCTCTTGTTTACCAGCACCTGCAAGACCGAGCATACTGCTGGTTTTTAGTGTTTCAATTTGCAGTGAAAAAGAAGAGATGCGGCCTGAAAGAGCATCTGCAAATTAGAATTTCAGTCGTCAGAAAAGCAGAAGGCAATGAGGAACAATAGAAAGAATATAGAACATACAGAGCAGAAGGAGGCCACTTAAGACCCACTTAAGCCCTCACTTCCACCCTATCCCCATAACCCAATAACCCCTCCTAACCTTTTTGGACACTAAGGGCAATTTATCATGGCCAATCCACCTAACCTACACGTCTTTGGACTGTGGGAAGAAACCGGAGCACCCGGAGGAAACCCACACAGACACGGGGAGAACGTGTGCAGACTCCGCACAGACAGTGATCCAGCGGGGAATCGAACCTGGGACCCTGGCGTTGGGAAGCCACAGTGTTATCCACTTGTGCTACCGTGCTGCCCTAATAATCACAGGCAAATGAATGAAGGAAATCACCAAAAAAAAAACAGTTTCCATTGTCCCTCAATTTGTGATTGTTTCTTCTTTCTTAATCCTTTTAATTACATTAATTTTCATTTCTTTTCAATTTTTTCCTTGTTTCATGTGTTGTCTTTTGATATAGTTCTTACCCTGCTTTTCTGTCATTGTCCCTCTCTGAAGTCTCCTTTTCATTGCTAACATTGAACAAAGTGATTTCCAGAAATAAATATTGCTTGTGCAGTTGATAATGGAGCATCAAGATGTTTTGTTGTGTTGCCAAAGTCAAACCGTTGGCATCAGTCAGAAAGTCAGTAGTTTGCAAACTGTGAAACAAATTAAGCAAGCCTAATTTTCTTTCTCCAAATAATCATCCTCTAGCACTCGAGGGGGAATTTTAACTCATTTCATCGAGTGAAAGCGGAGCCGTGAAAACCTGGCCCATTTTAAAGTTATTTTACCACCTGTAAAGTAGTAGCATTTGTCTGGTCGCGCTGTCACCCTGCGCTTCCACCTGCCCTTCCTACACCTGCCAAATCCTAACATTACTATCCCAATGCAATTTTCTGTCAGCCAGATGACCTCCAGGTTGTTCAATCTTCACAGACCCAAGGCCATCAAACTGTCCCTGGATGTTGGTTGGAATAATAATGAGACCTGGGCCATTCAAATTGACTTACCCTCCTACAGCAGCTTCTGGGTGGGTGGTTGGCTCCTTGCCTGGGAGTTAAATTGCCTCTGGAATATTAGTGAAGGATTTATATGTTGTCGAATGCCAAGTTCATTATTTAGAACTTATTCCCTCTTTTACTGTGACGACTCAATGCCCAAATTTTAAAGATTAAAATGTTGTAGTTTTAAGATTCATTGACTAATATCCAATTGGCAGACTTGCCAAATTATATGATATTCTTAGGCTTTACCTAGTTCCACATCCATGTATCGTCTTGCACCTAAACCTTAATCAGCTCGGGAGGTTTATTTTTGGTGTTGTTGCCAGCTGGTGTATCAAAAGCTGGTGGCATTAGCACAACACTAATACAATTCTAAAAGGAGTCTTAAACTGTCCGGGCATTGTGATACTGGTGTTGTTGTGAAATGAACCAAAGTTGTATCTGCTTTCTCTTGAGGGTTGGGAAACCCTTTCAATCTTTATCATCTGCCTTCTAATCCAGCACAGTTTACATAGGCCTATTAAATCTTGTTCTTTTTGCTGCATGGTGGTAAAAGACCTGCTACTGCCTAAAATAATTCAGTCCCAATCCTTTGATTCCACACAGTGGCTGGAATTCTCTGGCCATTCGCTGGCGGCGAGATTATTTCATAGAATTTACAGAGCAGAAGGAGGCTATTCAGCCCATCGAGTCCCACTGGCAGTGCACCCCCGCCCACGGGATTCCCGACAGAGTGGGGGGGCTTCAATGGGAATTGCCATTGACAGTGGTGGGGGCAGAGAATGGCAGGCCACCTCCCGCTGCTGAGAAACACATGGCTGGGAGAAGGAGAATATCGCCCAGTATTTGCCAACATGGCTGCTCAGCCTATGCAGTCGATGTTGCTGTTTAACCTGCAGGAGATGTCGTACTAACCTTGAGCCCACCCTGTTCTCTTATCTCTTTTATACGTATTTTGTTCAGCGGTTAGTTTAAAATGTTTATGTAGGATTTGATTTTAACCTATTCAAAACCCATCCATTGCACGAGAGTTTGAATTCGGCCCATGGGCCTGGATCCTCCAGTATACGGGAAAATTCTTAACTCCGCTCAATTGCCTCAGGAGAAAGTGCCAGCAAAAATGGGATCCTTATTGCCGGGGAGAGGGCGCGGGTTGGAGTTGGGCCATCTGACAAAAGAAGCAGTTTTGAGGCAGTCATAGGGCCTGCCTCCTTAAAAGACCCGCCTTCGTGCTTACCTTGTTCCAGTTAAAATAAAGAGACAAAGGCCCTCTAGCCCTCACCTCTCTCATTTCTACTGTCGAACAAGGTTCATTGGTTCTAGACGGTGTATAATGGGTCATGAAATGTCATATTGGCATAGGTGCAAAAGGGGCCTTCCAGGGTGACTTGGATAGACAGTGCTTGGCATGAGCAGCCATTGGAGGTGGGTGGAAGAGCAGAGCTTAGCATAAGGGGCCTGAGGGGCCATAGCGGGTGGGTGAAAGGGTAGAGCTTGGTAAGAGAACACGAGGAGGCATTGGGTTTTGGTGGAAGGGCAGAGCTTGGTATGGGGGCATGAGGGGTCATGGGGGGTGAGTGAGATGCACAGCATGGCATAAGGGCAGCACGGTAGCCCAAGGGATAGCACTGTGGCTTCACAGCGCCAGGGTCCCAGGTTCAATTCCCCGCTGGGTCACTGTCTGTGCGGAGTCTGCACGTTCACCCCGTGTCTGAGTGGGTTTCCTCCGGGTGCTCCGGTTTCCTCCCACAGTCCAAAGACGTGCAGGTTAGGTGGATTGGCCATGATAAATTTCCCTTAGTGACCAAAAAGGTGAGGAGGGGTTATTGGGTTATGGGGACAGGGTGGAAGTGAGGGCTTAAGTGGGTCGGTGCAGACTCGATGGGCCAAATGGCCTCCTTCTGCACTGTATATTCTAGGACAAGGTCCCCTCATGCAGACTAAGGTTCATAGAATTAGGACACTATCTCCGCAATGGAGCCAGCTAGATTGGGGGTGGCAGATGAGGACTTTTGAAGGAACCAGCCCTTTAAAGGCATTCCTGAAAATCCAGGAATGGGGTCGGGAATCCTGGAGTCGGGGCTCGCCCTCCATTTATTACAAAGCTCCCGAGTCATCCTGACTCAGTGAAAATTGAGACCAGCCTTTGCTTCAGCCACTAACCTTTGTAGTGCATTTCACAGACTCTCAACTTTACAAAAAGGTTTCTCCTCCTGCTCGTCATCCTAAATCCCTTACATTTAACCTTGTATATCTTGGTACGTTTAAACTAGATCCTTCAACCAATATATAGTTTTTTTTCTACCTTTCCTAACCTTTTGAAATTTTAACTAATCTTCTCAAATTATTTTGTAATCTCCTCTGTTTTAATGAAAACATTTCCCATTTTTGAGGCATTTTTTCAAACCCAGAATTATTTTAATCACTGGGGAGCTCGGCCAGACCAGCTCCTCAGAGATCGGGACATCATTTTGACAGGGTGCCCTTATGTCTAAGAGAGTTTGTGGGTCTCCCACACCCCCACCCATGGGCAATGTTGTTGGCGGGATACTGATTGTGACATCTCACAAAGTCTGGCTAGATCTCATGAGGCGCACATGCTGCCGGAAAACCTGCTCGAGGCGTCTTCCACATCTACTGGCCATGCCGTACTCTCATTCGGGGGCTACGTGGCCGGTAGATCGCATCCGTAAACTAGCTGCTGCATTTGCATAACATCCGTGCTTAGATTTCAAAGAAATTCATTGGATGTGAAGCACTTAGTGATGTGTGACAAGGTACCATAGAAATGTAGCTCTTTCTTTCACTTCAGACCATACATGAGCAGCAGAATTCTCCATCGGTGGGATCCTCCAGTCCGCCGGCAGCACACCAATGCCTGTGGCTTTCCCAACATCATCGGCTGGTCACAATGGGAAACCCATTGGCCGGCTGCAGGAATGGAGAATCCTCCTGCCGACGAGGGCATGCCGTGCCAGACAATATGGCTACAGACCGGAGAATCCCGTCTGAGATTCCTCTCAAACATGGGCGGGTCAGTGCTTCTTAACAGGCTCTGCTTGCAGCTGCAACTTGTTAATTAGATAACTGGATTAAGCCAGTTTTCCGAGGCTAGAGTCCGACCGTATAAAAGTGAGCCATATTGCAGTGTTGACTTTCTTTGTACTGGAGTGCTGACTTCGGGCTGCATTAGAGTGCTACAGCGGGAGTTTTGTGACTGAGGAAGGAGCGAGTTCATTTCCTCCAATGAGGGTGAGGGGAGCAGGGAGTTTACAAAGAGTGTAGCTGATTGGTGAGTAAATCCTGGTGAGTATTTTTCAATCCATATTGAATTGTAAGTCATTGTTTTTGCAAGTGTAGGGACTTAGTTAATTTATTCGAGAGAGGTGTGAACTGAGAAGTTCAGTTGTTCATGCATGATGTGGGAGCTGGTGGACTCCATTGTGGTTCCTAGTGACCATGTCTGTTATAAGTGTTGGCTGGTTGAGAACTCTGGCTCAGAGTTGTTGAGCTGGAGTCTGAGCTTCGGACGCTGCGACACATGAGGAAGGGGGAGAGTTACCTGGACACTGTGTCCCAGAAGGCAGTCACACCCCTTAGATTAACTACCTTGAATTCAGCAGTGGTCAAGGACAGGAGGGTGTGGCTGCGTTTGAGGCAGGTAGAGGGATCCAGGAGGTAGGGTTGCAGGAGCCTCAGCCCTTGGTCCCTGTCCAACAGGCTTGAGGTTCTTGCTCCCTGTGTGGATGGGAACGGGGACTGCAGGGAGGATGAGCAACTGACCACAGCACCGTGGTACAGGGAGTCGTTCAAGTGGGGAGAGAAAAAATAAATGGAGTCATGATTGGGGACAGTACAGTTTGAGGCATTGACTCTGTTCTCTGTGACCAGAATCGAGAATCCCGAAGGTTGTGTTGCCTGCCTGGTGCTCGGGTGCAGGATTTCTCTTCTGTGCTGCAGAGGAACTTGGAGTGGGAGGGTAAAGATCCAGTTGTCGTGTTCCACGTATGTACCAAAGACATGGGTAGAACAAGGACAGAGGTTCTGCTAAGCATTTGAACAGCTAGGAGCTAAATTAAAAAGCAAACCAAAAAGGTAATCTCTGGATTACTACCTGAACCACAAGCTAATTGTCACAGGGTCAATAAGATTAAGGAGGTAAATGCATGGCTCACATAACTAGGGCTGTAGATAGGGCTTTAAACTGAATAGTGGAGAGGAGGGTTCAGTTGAATGGAGAATTAGAAAATTAAAGTTAAAGGAGAAGGTAAAATTGCAGGTTAATGACAAGGACTTTAAACTAGTTAAAGGGGTCGAGAGCTCAGGAGAGTTTGGTAAAGTTTCCAGAACATGTAATGAAACAGAGAGTATAGAAGGTAGCAGGAATCAAACTTCAGGAAGAGCAAAAATGGGGACAAATATGAGCAGGGAGGTGGTCAATGCAGCACTGAGAGTGTTGCGCGTAATATAGAGAACAAGGCAAATAAGCTTGTTGCGCACATTGAACTTGGCCGGTATGATGCTGTGGGCATTACAGAGACGTGGCTGCAAGGGGATCAGGGCTGGGATCGAAATATCCAAGGATATGTGTCCTAGCAAAAGAAAAGACAGATGGGCAGAGGGGGTGGGGTTGCATTGTTCGTAAGGAATGAAACTAAATTTTTAGCAAGAAGCGTTATAGGATCAGAAGGCATAGAATCTTTGTGGGTAGAGCTGAGAATCGCAAAGGAAAAAAGACCTTGATGGGAGTTGTACAGGCCCCCCAGCAGTAGTCAGGATGTGGGCAGAAAATAAATCGGGAGGTAAAAAAGACATATAAGGAAGGCAATATTAAAATAATCATGGGTGACTTCAATATGCAGGTGAAAATGAAAATCGCTTATTGTCACGAGTAGGCTTCAAATGAAGTTACAGTGAAAAGCCCCTAGTCGCCACATTCCGGCGCCTGCTCGGGGAGGCTGGTATGGAAATTGAACCATGCTGCTGGCCTGCCTTGGTCTGCTTTCAAAGCCAGCGATTTAGCCCTATGCTAAACCTATTACGACCTTGTGTTGCCCTATTACGTATTTTCTTTTCATGTACAAAATGATCTGTTTGAGCTGCACGCTTAAAAATACTTTTCACTGGACCTTGGTACATGTGGCAAACAAATCCAATCCAGTCCAATCCAAAATCAGGTTGGTAGTGGATCCCAAGAAAAGGAATTTATGGATGGAATGTCGAAGAGATTTGTTTTGGAACAGCTTGTGATAGAGCCCACTAGGGAACAGGCAATTATGGATTTGGTGATGTGTAATGAGGCAGCCTTGATTAGGGAACTTGAGGTGAAGGCACCCTTGGGGAGCAGTGACCACACTATGATAGAATTTACCCTGCAGTTTGAGAGGGAGAAGCTGGTATTACAATTGAATAGAGGTAACTACAAATACATGAGGGAGGAGCTGGCCAGAGTTGATTGGAAAAGGAGCCTAGCAGGGCAGACAGTGGAACAGCAATGGCAGGAGCTTTTGGGGTTATTCGGGAGACACAACAGAAATTCATCCCAAGGAGGAGGAAACGTGCTCGGGGGAGGACAAGGAATCCATGACTGATGAGGGAAGTCAAGGACAGCATAAAAAAAAAAGAAAAAGCATACAAAGTGGTGAGAATTAATGGGAAGCCAGAGGATTGGGAAGCCTTTAAAAGCGAGCAGAGGACAACTAAAAAAGCAATGAGGGGAAAGAAGATGAAATGTGGGTGTAAGCTAGCTAGTATCATAAAAAAAGAAGATAGCAAAAGTTTTGAATATATAAAAGGTCAGCGAGAGCAAGAATAGACATTGGACCACTAGAAAATGAGACTGGAGAAATAATAATAGGAAGCAAAGATGTGGCAGAGGAACTGAATAGTTACTTCGCATCAGTCTTCATGGTGGACGACACCAGCGGGATACCAGAACCACAGGAAGAATCAGGGGGCAGAAGTGAATATAGTGGCCGTCACTAAGGAGACTGTTCTGGGGAAACTGAAAGATCTGAATGTGGATAAATCACCTGAACCAGATGGACTACATTGCAGGGTTCTAAAGGAGAGAGCTGAGGAGATTTTGGACGCATTCGTGATGATCTTTCAGGAATCACTGGAGGCAGGGAGGTTCCCGGAGGACTGGAAAATGACTAATGTAACACCATTGTTTAAGAAGGGAGGGAGGCAGAAGACAGAAAATTGTGGGCCGGTTAGCCCGACTTGGTCATTGGTAAGATTAGAGTCCATTGTTACGGAGTACTTGGAAGTGCAAGATAAAATAGGACTGAGTCAGCATGGCTTCTTCAAGGGGAGGTCATGTCTGACAAATCTGTTAGAATTCTTTGAGTAAGTAATGTCTTTGAGTAAGTAATGAGGAAATTAACAAAGGAGAACCAGTGGACGTGATTTATTTAGACAAAGTGCCGTATAGGAGGCTGTTAAATAAGTTAAGAGTCCATGGTGTTGAGGGAAGATACTGGCATGGATAGAGGATTGGCTGACTGCAGAAGGCAGATAGTGGGGATAAAGGGGTCTTTTTCAGGATGGCAGCGGGTCACTAGTGGTGTGCCTCAGGGGTCTGTGCTGGGACCACAACTTTTCATAAAATGCATTAACGATCTGACGGCACTGTTGCTAAGTTTGCAGGTGACACAAAGATGTGCCAAGGGACACGTTGTATTGAGTAAGCAAGGGGGCTGCAGAAGGACTTGGACAAGCTAGGAATGTGGGCAAAGAAGTAGCAGGTGGAATACAATGTGGAAAAGTATGAAGTTAGGCCCTTTTAATAATAATAATCATTTATTGTCACAAGTAGGCTTCAATGAAGTTATTGTGAAAAGCCCCTCATCGCCACATTTCGGTGCCTGTTCAGGGAGGCCGGTACGGGAATTGAACCCGCGCTGCTGGCATTGTTCTGCATTACAAGCCAGCTGTTCAGCCCACTGTGCTAAAATGAAGGCATAGACTATATTCTAAACAGGAAAAGGCTTAGGAAATCAGAAGCACAAAGGGGCTTAGGAGTCATAGTTTAAGATTCTCTTAAGCTTAAAGTGAGGTTTCAGCTGGCAGTTAGGAAGGCAAATGCAATGTTTGCATTCATGTCGAGAGGGCTAGAATACAAGAGCAGGGATGTACTTCTGAGGCTGTATAAGGCTCTGGTCAGACCCCATTTGGAGTATTGTGAGCGGTTTTGGGCCCCGTATCTCAGGAATGATGTACTGAACTTGGAAAGGGTCTAGAGGAGGTTCACAAGAATGATCCCTGGAATGAAGAGTTTCATCGTATGAGAAACGGTTGAGGACTCTGGGTCTGTACTCGTTTTGAGTTTAGAAGGATGAGGGGGGGACCTTATGGAAACTTACAGGATACGGAGAGGACTAGATAGAGTGAATGTGGAGAAGATGTTTCCACTCTTAGATAAAACTAGAACCAGAGGACACCATCTCAGACTAAAGGGATGATCCTTTAAAACTGAGGATGAGGAGGAATTTCTTCAGCCAGAGGGTGGTGAATCTGTGGAAATCTTTGTCGCAGAAGGTTGTGGAGGCCAAATCACTGAGTGTCTTTAAGACAGAGATAGATAGGTTCTTAAATAATAAGGGGATCAGGGACTATGGGAAAAAGGCAGGAGAATGGGAGGAGAAATATATCAGCCGTAATTGAATGGTGGAGAAGGCACGATGGGCCGAATTACCTTCTGCTCCTATGTCTTATGGTCTTCGGCCCATTAGATGTTGTGATATATACCAAACTAATCTGGACATGTTTTGCTCTCCTTGGCTGATTTTTATTGCTTGCCCCTTCATTTGTTTGCATGTAACTTTGTACCCTTATTAATATATCCCTATCAATTTTCTGTCTGCTATTTTAATTAAGGTGTTAAGTTATTTAAAGTAATCCATTTAAAACTAAATAGAACAAAACACTTCATCCTAATGTGGCAAATTGTCATTAATGTCACATTGTGCAGCTTAAACGTTTGAGATAGTTATGTTGCTGGAGACACCGTGGTGTCTTAATGTACAGAGAGCAACGTGATGGGGCCAAGTAAGTTTAAAAGGAATGAAAGGGAAAATATTAATGGAACAAAGACAAACAGGAAAGTGAAAATCTTACTGCTTTGCTTAATAATACATTACCCAAGTATTGAGCAGTTCCAAATTAATCACTTAAATTGGTATAGATTGACCCTAGTGTGCTTTGTGTTTGGTGATTGTAGCAGAACACAGGATATTACAGTTGATATTACAGTTTCTGATAAACTATCAGAATGATAATTTAATATTAAACCATATTCAAAATTGTTTTTCAAATGAGCTATAATTTCCCTGGTTAGTCATTGTACTCCAAAATGAAGTACTAAAGTATTTTGAACACCCGTTTAGCATCTGTCAGGCTGTGTTTCTAATTGACTGTATGTGATTAAGAAAATGACCGTGATGGTTCCAATTTTTGTTCCACTGCTAACAATACCATGGCAGTGATATCATCGCTGAATTATTAACTGATTGAAAACCATTTCATGTAAATATTTTCATTCTGTTGACTCTGGCCGAAATCTTTACATTTATTAGGTTGTATTTTGTTCCGCTGAAAAAAAAACTGCCAATGAAAACATAAGAATGAGGTTCTGTAAGTGGTAATTTGCTGTCTTTCAAGTAAATAGCCTTGTGCTCCAGTCTCCGGGCTGTTTGATAGTCATGTTTGCTTGCTACGCTTGGCATGAATGCCATCAGTTGTCAATGGAGACAGATGGACATATTCTTGATATGATTTTTACAATTCTGGCATCAACAAACCTCATTTCAGCTGTTCACTCTATTTTGTGTGCCAAAAATACAAGTAAGTCAATTCATGATGGTGGTGGGAAACCTGGTATCACAATAGAGGAACAGAAAGTGCAATTCTCAACAGTCGTAAAGTAAATGTCAATTGTGGCATAATAATGAAAGGGGACAGTAATATTGCAAACCCTGCCATCAAAATTAGGGCTCATTTTCCTAATGTGTATTCTTGGTGTGACGTCTCTTCCACTGCAGTTATGGGATTGTCATTGGTATACTCCTCACTAATTTTCTTCAATACGGTTAACATTGGGGCACGTCTTGCATGGAGAGAGTATGTATGTTTGCAAAGTCGACACATTTCTGATTTTGTTTCTCCTCAGCCTATACTGTGTGGCAGATTTTGACTGCAGATGGGTTTAGTTGCAGGACATTGGGACGCGATCGTTTTAACAGAATGTGCAAATAATTCACTGGGACCTAAAACAGCTTGTGACCAACAGGCTGTGTGTGTGTTGAATCCTTAGATTGGAGGTATGTGTTGAACTCTCTGTAATGTATAGTCTTCAAATAAAATAACCTACAATATAGTTTACCAATCATGCGTGTGTGATTGGTGAGTTTGTGTGAAGGAAACAAGTAATGTAACAAACACCACTGCTCCATTTGGTTCCCTTTTCTGCTGTTGCTGCTTATCCTTTCCACCCTCACTCAGGTATGTGCAAAGGATGACTCCCTCTGTCCAGATTTTCTACAGCACCCCCCCAAAGTATCCTTTAGTGCCGAAAAATATCCCAAAGTGCTTCACAGAAAGACAAATCAGCCAAGAGAATCAACCGTTCATCCAGCAAGATATTAGGAGGCATCACTAAAAGGTTGATCACTGAGATGTATTTTAAGGAGGCTCCTGAAGGTCACATTTGAGGTAACGTTGTTCAGGGAAGTTAAAAACATGGCAGCCAATGGTGGGGGAGAAGAGGTTTCAGGATGAATAAGAGGCCAGAGATGGAATAATGCAGAACGCTTGATAGCTCTTGATGGGGGGGGGGGGGGGGAAGGGTTCGGGAGAAGTGAGGGGTAAAATTTTAAATGCTGGTGCTCCTGGAGCCAATAGTGGGTAAGTGGGACTTGTGGTGGGATAGGATCCAGGCAGCATATTGTATGAGCTGAAGTTTGTTTAGGGTAGATGAAGAGAAACCCGCCAGGAGAACATTGGAATGGTTCAGACTATATGTGATAGTTAAGGTATGGATGAATGTTCCAGCATAGATGGGCTGAAGTGGTGGGGGGGCGGGGGGGGGGGGGGGGGGGGGGAATGGGTGATGCTGCAAAGGTGGTAGTAGGCAATCATTATGTTGAAAGGATAAATGGATGGAAGGTCATAGAATGATAGAATCCCTACAGTGCAGAAGGGGAGGCCATCAAGTCTGCACCGACTCTCTGAAAGAGCACCCTATCTGGGCCCACTGCCCGACCCTATACCTGCAACCACGTTACACCTCCTAACTTGTGGACACTATGGGGCAATTTAGTATGGCTAATCCACCTAACCTGCACATCATTGGACTATGAAACGAAATCGGAGCACCCGGAGGAAACCTGCGCAGACACGAGGAGAAAGTGCAAACTCCACACAGTCACCCAAGGCTGGAATTGAACCCGGGTCCCTGGGGCTGTGAGGCAGCAGTGCTAACCACTGTGCCATCATGCCGTCCATATCAGTTGGGACATTTGTGATTGCAAAATGTACAATACAATTGCAAATTGTTTTTTAATGTCACCCATGATCCTTTATAAATTCCTGGCTTGGCCAGCATTCTGTCTCCCATTCAACTCATCAGGCCTGTTTTATTGAGCATGTTGTCCATGTGGAGGCAATATTTGAAAAGGCAAGCATAAAGCCCATATTTGCTAAACTCACACAACTAAGACAATTACCCATAAATGAACTAGAAACAACCAAGCCTTAACCATGAAGATTACAGCTACCATATACTCTTTTCACAATTATTTCTAATAGTTACAACTCTTATTTATCAGGATTCTTTCGCCGGTAATAACTTCCCCAAAATATGTGCAATGTTTCATTTCATGCCTCTTCACCCATTCATATGATTAACTCTAATTTCTCCAGTCCTCTAACCTGCATCTTCCCTGACTGTTCACTGTTTCTGTGGCCAAGCCATAATCTGACATGCCTTCCCAAAATATAGTCGCAATACTGAAATTTGTTGATATAATGGTCGTATAATTTGTAAGTCTGACATAATAAAATATTCCAAACTTTGTGTGGTTATTCATTCAAGTTTCTCTATTTAAACAAAACAATTGAATTTAATCTGATTCTGGTATTTATTCTCTATTTAGCTTAACGTGTTTTCGTGTTACACATTCTAAACAAAAGAATGCTGTCAAAATTATGTGCTTTTTGGTCGGTTAATTATATGGACAGTACATATAAGGCTGATACAAAGCATTGCTGAATGCCTTGATGTTAAATAAGGGGCTGTATTTTTGGAATATTGAGGTCATTTTTAGCATGCCAAAATTGGCAAAAAACGTGACATTAATGGCCATAAAAGGGACACAAGCGATGGGCCTGTGGCCACTTTAACCGGAGCCTACCATTGGGTGGCCCAAGTGTCTACCTTTTACAGTTGGCAGGCCCCTTTCAATAAGCAAAATTAGATTCTATGGCAGACAGACATAGGACTTTGGTTGCTATTTTAGAGTAGAATTGGCCAGCACTGCATTGTGCGACATCCCACCTATTTCAGTGGGTGTAGACTAAACAGGTTTGATAAAGAATAGTTTTATAATATTTTTATGGGCCTGGAAAAGCAAGAGTCGCATCTGGGGCTCTAGCCTCTTTGCACCTGGAACTGCTGCACTTTGCTGACTGGTTACCCAGAAGGGAAAATTGATTTTACACTTGTACTTGCAGGATTGTGCAGACTGACGACAAGAGACTAACAAGCAGAAGGGTTTATTTAGCAATCTTAGCAGCTCTTAACATGCTGTGCTCTGCCTATGTTGGAGGAGAACTCTCGCACTACCCAGACATCACTCCCTGTGCCCATATCATCCGATGTACATGTGACCACCCAGTCTATACTTCCCTCAAGTGGTGCAGTCATCCAGTATAGTCAGAAGCTCTGAAAGTTTGTAAATATAATGTTTGTTGGTGTTAAACTTATGGTCATAATAGGATTATGATAACTGTAAGTGTAATTGAGGCTGGTGCAGGGGGTTGTTTTGTACTCGGAATCACAGGTCAGTACAGTATTGCAGAAAGAGTTGCGCAAACAAAGCTAAAGGGTCATAATAACCCGTCACTTGGAAAGTTATTATCAGAACTGCAAGTATGCAGCTAAGGGTTACAACACTGGTCACCAAGTATTTCACAGGAGCAAGGATGAATATAATGACAGAGTCATTCAGACTCAAAACATTAATGGACATTTCCCGGCTCTGCAAATCTGACCCAGGAGACAGTTCTCTCCACAGATCCTGTCAGACCTGAGATTTTCCAGCATTTTCTGTTTTTATTTCAGATCCCAGCATCCATGATAATTTGCTTTTATTGCATGTATGTTTTATGAATTGGGCAATATAAATTATTGTAGGCTTTCCTTATTGCACTATTGCTCTCCATTGACTTGTTGAATCTCAGATTAAGTTTATTTGAAACATTTTTTTTAAAGTTAGAAGTGTTCTTCATCCATCTTTAGTACTCCTGGGCATATTGCCATGACAAATAAATATTAGAAAAGCTTCACAGCATATAATACTTCTTCATAAAGCTAATTTCATGATAGTTCTGGAAGGCTCAGATACTGCTTGATATTCAGTATTGAGTCAATATTGTATATGTTCGAGTAATGGTCAAACTTGTGTGAAAGTCAACACCCAACTTTTATCCAAAAAAAAATTCATTTTTATATATCTCGAGGGAAAGGTGACCCCCAATTTTTAGCTAATAATTCCTCAGGCTCTTATACTACCAGCTCTTATACAAACTCGCTGAGTGCAAACCTACTTATTAATAAAATCCTGGAAGACCACACCATTGAAGGTCGCTTTTCAACTCCTTGTGTCTGCAAACATCAGCACACAATGAAAATGCTTCATGGCTTTCTTTTGGGGGTTGGGTTGGCAGGAATAGTCTCTGACCTGGCAAACCTGTGATAGTGAGACGATGGGAGAGGGTAGATTTTAACCCCACAAAACCAAAACTCCTCTAAAGGTGGACCTCCTGCTTTTTGGCTAAATATTTACCTGGACTTTTGCTCCCAGGTCAGGTGTGCAGAGCCTGGACATTTCCCGGCTCTGCAAATCTGACCCAGGAGAAAGTGCCCCAGAAGTTTCATTCCATGACGGTGGGTTCTCTGGATGTTGGGCTGGACAACCTCGGAAAGAGTGAGGAGGCTGCTGTTTGCGAATGTGGGCTGGGCGGAAGGCTTGTCCTGGTGCTCCGGCATTGTGTTAAAGCTTAAAGAAACAACCCCCCAGCCCTCATCCCTTGCACAACCTCAGGCCCTCACACATGCCCCTTGTCCTATCCATTTCAACCCATGCTTCCCTCCCACTCCCAGGGCCCTTCATACCCTCCATGACAGCTCATGCCCCCATCCCTCCCCATTTACAGCTCCTGTATCGCCCCTATGTCAGGGGTGCCCAGATTTTCATGACTTGAGGTCTTTATCGACAGTCATTTTAAAGTGACCTACCACCACATTCTTCCGACCAGGTTGGCACTGACAGGGGGTAATGCCGCGACACTGTCTGGGCATTGCCATCTCCTCTTGGGGTCTATACTTACTGTTGCACCCCTGATGGGTTCTCCAAGGCAGCTTCCATGTTTTGCTATAGCTGTTCGAAACCTTGCTGATGTGACATCACACCGGCGAAGGGGGAATTCCCTATCTGGGGGTAACATATGATGGGGAATCCCTTTGAATGCATTTACATTTATTTAAATAAAGGATGGGAACCTTATTGGGTCACCAGTGAGGGGTGGGGAAAATCTCAGAATAAGACCTCACTGCCGAGATTCTCGTTCCCGCAGTCCCGGGGGATTTTCAGCTGACGTCTCCATTTTTGCCAGACTGAAAATTCCCCATTGAATTTAAATTCTCCAGTTGCATGATGGGATTGAAAGTCTTGGCCTCTGGATTCCAAATCCTTTGAAATAATATACACTTCTCTTTCCTAAGTAAGAATGGTTTAATGTCATGCAATATTCAGTTTTTAACCCACTGGAAGCATCTTATGCATGATCTTCACAGCTATCTTCACCATAAATGCACAACAATAAGTATATAATTTAATTTCTAACTTCTATTGTAACATCAAAGTGCGCAGTTGACTTGAAACTAGATCTCGATCGACCAGCCAACCTCAATTGATGTCTTGGGAGCCTCTGTCCGATATCAACCTAATGCCAACCCATGCCCCCAACCGACCTCTTTCCCCTTATAACTGCCTTGCCAACTCACCCAGTATCCATCATGGGTAAACCTCTGGAGCCAAGCTGAGTGAAATAATCTAAACTTCTAAGTGCCTATTGCAGTCTTTATTAAAGATTAACACTCTCATTCATTAAAAAAAACATCTACTATATTTGCATTCCTTCAATTGCATAATATTGTAACAGAACAATCATGTTATTCAAGTGCATGATCCCTTATAAAACAAGCAATGGAGTTATAGTCCCACTTCAAATAGTCTATAACTACTTAATCAAATTGTGAAATGGCAGGCACCCTACCGTGTTAATAGAAGGTTATGAAAACAGCCATACAACACTAATCAATCAGTGATGGTAGCCCTCAGGATTATGCCAACACAGAATGAAATAACAAACATTTTTTTTTTAAACATTGATTTCTCCAAAGTCAAAAGTGCAGGAGTTTTAATGCATTGACAACTTGACAGTTCATTTTAACACTTCCGACAGTTCAAGTGAGTTTGATAGGTAATGTGTTTATCCACTTGTTATGCACATTCATACCTAATTTTACCAAGCCCAAGGGGTACCTTATCTCTCCCAAGGGGCATGTAACCTCCCCAAAGGGCACCTGATCTCACTGAAAAGGTGTCCAAAAACTAGATCCAAAGGGGCACCCTCCAAAGTACTCCATTAAGTTTAGACTTACAATGGGTCTAACCTGCACACATGCCTGGGTCACTAAAATTAGACTGGAGTGGAGGCAGCTACTGTTTTATATAGGCACAAAACATACATGTCCAAACCTGACTGGGGACCATTTGCACTCCTGCAGCAATGGTAGGTGCAGTGTGTAGACGATGGTCTTCTGATTTTTGGCCTCTTCAGCCATTTTTCCAATGACCCAATAATTGCATTTAGCTTCCATGGTCCGGTTTTCTGAGGCCAGACAAGAGGTTAACCAGATTTATAGATGGTTAAGAGGAGAGGGAAAGAAAATAGATAGAGACATATAAGATCATTGGGAATATTACATTCTGAACATTTCAATAGCTTGTATAAAATGGGCATAGGTTATGCACATAATGTTTAAATCATTTTCCAGAAAATCATTCTCCGGAAAATCAAAATGCAACTTTTATAAAGCTCAGTGAACTTTAAAAAGTGCAAATCCACTGACTGATATTATCTGGTAAAATTATTGTTCTGCAAATTATGTACATAAAGATGATATCATCTTGAATGAAGTCCCAAAACATTTTTTCAAAATAGCTTCAAGTAGTGACAAATTTAGAATATTTTTATCTGCAGGAGGTGGCATTTGAATAATGATTGACCTTGAGGGTTGTAATTAGAAATATATTTTTAGTGCTGTGTTCTTTTGTATTTCCCTAATTTACAGGAAGATTTCTTTTTGCACTTCACAGAATACTGAGGTTTAATGAACCATAACTTTCCAAAAAACGTCAGCCTATTTGAAAAAGTTGCTTCTCTGTTACTTTAAATGTATTTCTCCTCTAAAATCGGCAGATGTGGATAGTGTTAATCATTTCTGCTATGAGAGTCACACGTATTACTGAAATTAAACTGATGGATCTTGTAGGAGTTTTCCCCAAATTTCTGATGATTTAAATATCAGAAACGCAATCAGTATGATAGTTTGTTTTACAATCTTCCCTGTTTCATTGAAAAAGTACCATCTACTCATTAATATTACATTCTCATTAATTGGGCTGATAAGTACGTTAGCCAATCTTTTATTTTTAGAATTGATAAATGTCAAGTTTGACAGTTTAAATTCGCAGCATCTTCAGACATTTTTGTGGTACCCAAATTTACCGTTAAATAATCCATTTGGCTCAATTTGAAGAAGCTTTAATTTTTTCCTTTTATTATGGAGCAGATATTTTTTTCATTCCCTGAGTCAACGAAGAACAGGTTGTAATTTGTATTTTCAGGTACAAAATCTTCTGCTGTTGCATATCCTCCAGAAATTCCTCCTCCTGCTTCCTGTTAAATGGCTACTATATTTGGCTGCATAACTGTGGGATAAGGGTGTTCCGACCGAGCAAAGGTTGATGTGGGTCTGGGGAAACAATACTGTCCATAGTATGATGTAGAGATTCACATGACAATAGCCCCTGTGAGTAGAGTCTAGCAAAAGCCAGCAGGGCGACATCACTCATGCAGGGCAATACCTCAGATATATATAGTTATGGGATACCAATAAACAGTTTATGTTCAACCTTACAAGCCTCCAGACCTCTTAGTGAGACATCAAACAATCTTACAACATGGTGGCAGTGAAACCAATCCCTAAAACATGGAAAAAGTAAAGAAACTGCAGTCTGACATGTGGAAAATGCATCTAAGTCAAAGACACAGCTGGAGATTGCCTAATCAAAAGCTCCATTGCCAGCCCTGAGTGAATGCAGAGTCGAGGGACCAAGCCAGATCACAAAAGGCTGAGCATAAATCAAAAAAAGAAAAAAGGCACAAAGGTGTAAGAATAATTGACTGCAGATAAAAAGCAGAACCTGAGTGAACGCAGAGTCAAGGGAGCTGGCCAGATCACAACAAGTGTGAGCAAAATACAATCAGAAGGCAGAAATTGCCTTTTAAAATTGGCAGCAATCAAGATCAGTCCTAGCATTCCAGAGAGCATCTGCACGAAAGCTATACTAAGAGTCTACAGCAGCCACCAGAACACTGGCCAAAATCCATTGAGAGAGAAATTTATATATAAACAGCCTGAGCTAAAAGTTCAACTTCTAAGCTTAAGAAACCAAATATCTGGCCCGAACGGCCTGTTTAAGAATCATTGGACAAATAATTTGCTTTGAATAGTGGGGCCTGCAACCACTGTGGGAATCCACCAAAGTCCGATAGGCATGGAAAGAAACATTGATAGAATGGGTATGGTGGTGCTGTCTTCGAAGAGAGACAAAAGTAAAGCTATACTCCCCTCTCATTGGAAATGGCTATGGATAGTAAATTAAAACTACCAGACCAATTTGCGCTTATGCAAGGAACAAACCAGGCCCAAGAGAAGAAATGGAGAAGAAATATTTTAGATTACAGGAGTATATCGGGGTTAAGTAAGAAATCAGAAAAAGTCCAAGTGAGTACATTTTTCGGTGCGTTTGCTGATGAAGTAATCCTAATGCAAGGCATTGAGGAATCCTCAGCCACCTTTAATGAGATATTAAAAGCCTTTGACAAGTATTTTAATCTTGTGGTGGAGGGCACAGTCCTTAAAAACCCCCTGCAAAGCTAAAAAGGTGATACCCAAACAAACCACACAATTGAGAGACAAAGAATCATCCAGAAATTTTAAAATGTGTCTTTTTGAAAATTCTGAGACATTATATGATAAACTAAAATCTTCAATGAGTCAAAACATTCAAGATCTGCACAAATTTCTGAAGTAGCATAAGGAATGAAAAAATGAAATGAAAATCGCTTATTGCTACAAATAGGGTTCAAATGAAGTTACTGTGAAAAGCCCCTAGTCGCCACATTCCGGCGCCTGTTCGGGGAGGCTGGTACGGGAACAAAAAGAGACAGGAATGTTGATAAGAATGCAATAAATGAAAATCAAAATTATGTGCAGACTCAGTATGCATCTCCAGAAAAGTGTAAATAACAGCTCTGAATTCTATTGTTGGTAAATTGAAACAGGAGTTGGAAAAACCCAACCAGAAGTACAGTCAAAACCACCACAGGCAACGTAGGTACTCCAAGAAGTCACTGCCTTGAAGGACTCTTGAAAGCCCTTGCATACAAAGTTTTTTAAAATGTTGAATCCTACTTCAGAAAAAGCTGCACAGCAAAGCAATGCACTGAAGTTCAGAGTGAGATGGCAAGAGTTGAACAAGAAAATAAGCAATTGAAAGAACAGCTGATTGTCCTTCAAGATCAAATGCCAAAGGACTACATAACCCTTCAGCAGCATGAAGAAATGAAAAATGCCAGAAGGGCGGAAAAAAGTTGAATTACAAGAAAACTTTGGATGAAACAAATGAGTTTTGCAATGAAAAGGAAAAGCTGTTGAAGGATCTCCAAACGCTTCATGGATCCCTCAGATCAAAGTAAGTTCACTGTAAAATTATGAAGAGAAACAACATTAATTTAATGTCACTCTGAAAGAGCTGAAGAACCAGTTGGCAGAAAAGATTCAGCAATGTTTAATATTCCAGGAAGAAAATGCCAAGCTGCAGTCAGGCATCCAGACATTGAAAAAGAGAACATAGTTAAAGTACACTCCTGTTGACGACTTTGAGACTATAAAAATATTACTGAACAACAAGAGTTTGGAACTCCAGGAGGAAAAGCAGAAGATGTAAATGTCTTGTGTTCAGGAACAACAAAACTTGGTAAAACTTTCTGTTCCAATTCGACAGTCAAGAGTACTCTACCACGAAGGAGCGGGAAGAGAGCCAGAAACGATTAGCAGACATAATGTGAGCTTGAAGGATAGCAGAGAGGAATTAGGCTCTCCTAAGAAAAACTGTTCCATGAAGAAACGTTCACATGTGAAAGATGAGTTTGCTAATGAAAAATTAGAACTTGATGGACTTGAAGTACCAGAAGTATCTATTAAATATTAGATCAGCGGGCTGAATGCAGAATTTACAACCGAAACTGATGACATTTTTGAACTTTGATCCAATCTGAAGATAATGGCAAATAAAATGCACAGTAAGGAAGAGCAAACACAGACTTTAAAAGCAGAAAGGGAAAATAGGTAGTGACTTGACGAACCTAAGGAGCAGTCAGTGACCACGGAAGAAGGATTCCGAAAGGAACTGAAGACCCAGCTGATTGTTATTAAGCTTCTATAAGGATTTCACAGATTACTCTAAAACAAAGGCAACCAGAGTAGTTGCTGAGCAGAGTGAAGATTCATAAGCTTGAAAAAGAATTGGAAATTAAGTGTGAACAAATATTTGGCTGAAATTGTACAAGAAGTGGAAATGAAGTTCCATTTTGTAAGACCCCGTGCTGGGACGAAGAATCGCCAGGGGGGACGCTCGTGAATCACACCATGCCAGCCCGCTGATTCTCCGGCAATGATTCTCGGGGGCCCGCGGGATCGCCGCCACACCGGTCGGGGGCCGTTGAAAGCGCCCCCCCCCCCCCGCACCTCGACGGGCCAAGTGTCCACAGAGTTTGGCCGAGTCCCGCCGGCATGGGTTACGTATGGTCCCACCCGGCAGGACCTCTTAAGTTCTGGCTGCGGGGGCTGTCCTGGTGGGGGCGGGGGGAATCCGGCCCCGGGGGGGGTGGCCTGGCCCGCGATCGGGGCCTACCGATCGGCCGGCGGGCTAGTTCCGTGGGGGGGCCTATGTTCCTCCGCGCTGGGCCCCTGTAGGGCTCTGCCATATTGCCCGGGGGCCAGCGCGGAGACAGGAACCCATGCGCGGACTCGCGCCGGCCGTGGCGCGGACTCGTGGCGCGCATGCGCAAACTGGCGCTGGCGGTGGCGCACCGGCTTTCGGGCGCCGGAGCTGCAGACACCACTCCGGCGCCGTACTAGCCCCCGAGGAGTGGGTAGATACCTGCCATTTGAGGCCCGTTGACGTTGGAGTGGCTCGTGCCGCTTTTCATGCTGGCGTCAGAATCCCGGCCGAAAGAAGTGTACATTCCCTTTGGGAAGAATGGGAAGAACCCAGGTATAGTCGTACAGAAGATTGTATTGTAGATATATTTGCTTAAAGATCTGGGGGAGGTGTAGTATAAGGGTGTTCAGGCAGTCTTGCAAGAACACCAAACAACCTTACACCCGTACATCCTGTACACCTACGGCTGAACCCAATGTGGAACAAAAATATGCACGCCACCCACCATATTGCTCATTTAAGTGCCTGATGGGCACACACAATCCATTTCCTAAGCTATTATAGTTCATTCTGTGAGTTACTAAATGGTAAATGACATTGAGGTACAGATTAACCATGATCTGATTGAATGGCAGATCAGGCTCGAGGTGGGGGGGGTGATGGTTCATGTTCTGAGATGGCGGCTTGATTCCACTTTTTTCTGAATTGGTGAGATCTGGTATGTCTCTAGTACTCCATTTAACAGTCCAAAGTTGTTCTCCAGCAAACTAGGTGTTTAGGCTGGTGGGAGCCAATGTTGAGAGAGAGAATGAAATGTATTATGTGATTATTCCATGTTGGAAAAAGAAAATAAGAAAGGTTTACATTTGTATTGTGCCTTTCACAATCTCGGGTCATCTCAAACCTCTGAATAGCTAATAATGTTGTATTACTGTTATATGTAGGGAAAGATGGCAACCAATTTACAGATAGAAAAGACCACCCAAAACGTCAATGAGGCAATGATCCAAATGATTTTATTTTACTGATATTGGCTGAGGGATAAATATTTGCTGAGCCATCTATGAAAACTTCCCTCCAGTGCCATGGGATCTTTTACACCACCTCAGAGGAAAGGCTGTTTAATCTGGAAGATGGCCCTCTGCAGTACAGCTTTGGAAGGGCCTGGGTTTAAACTGGCTGAAACCACATGCATTTTTGATTGATCATAAGAGTTTTCAAACGCAAAAGATAATTGCATTGTCTGCTCCCTGCTCCACCCTTTAATTATTGACTTAATTGCTTATTTTCTACTTGAGCAATAATTCTATCATCTGTTTTTAATTAATAGTATAATATACAATTTAGTAGAAATGGCACATATGTACTTTTTATGTGAACATTATTATGGATTTGTCATTAAAATACTCTCAATAATCTGATTGCAATAAAGTCATGATTTGTATAAATATATTTATTAAAGTGGGTGAAGTTTTGATGAACACATGGCCAGTGACAAAATATTTTCATCCTGCCTGAGGCAATATGCAGAGTTCAATTAAACTGAACATGTATCGTACCTAAACAGACAGAGCCTGTCCCATCTGCTGGTGAATTCATCATTATAAAGGGTTAACAGATATTTTCAGGATTTATCTAGGCTGAGGCACTGTCCGTCTTATGAATGCACTTTTATAGAGCTATTTTCAAAGATAAGTATCCTGAAAAGAACATATGTATTTTTCAGAATCACGGCATTGATTTATTTTAAATGATAAGAGGAAGCACTGCACACTGACTATATTCCCTTATGCCTGAGTCTAAAATACACTGCTGTGAACATCTGTGAATATTAAAATTTTATATTGGTACATGGAGGTAGCAATATATTATTAGTAATTTTTATTTTTCACAGGGTATGGGCATCGCGAGCTGGGCCAGCATTTATTGTTCATCCCTAATTTCCCTTGAGAAGGCATTGGAGAACTGCCGCCCATATGGAGTAGGTACAGCCACAGTGCAGTTTAGAAGGGAATTCCAAGATTTCAACTCCGTGACAGTGAAGGAACAGCATATAGTTGCAAGTCAGGGTGGTATGTGACTTGGAGGGGCACTTGCAGCTGATGGTGTTCCATATCTCTGCTGCCTTTGTCCTTCAAGATGGTAGAGGTTACGGTTTTGGAAATTGCTGCCAAAGGCACTTTGGTAAATTGCTGCACTGCATCTTGTAGATGGTGCACACTGTTGTTACAGTGTATCAGTGGTGGAGGGAGTGAATGTTTTCAAGGTGGTGAATCGGGTGCTGATTAATTGGGTGGCTTATTTCCTGGATGGTGCTAAGCTTCTTGAGTGTTATTGGAGCTTCACTCATCCAGATGGTGCTTTGGCTTTGGGGAGTCAAGAATTAGCTGCATAATTCCTCGACTCTGACCTGCATCTATTATGGCTGTTTCAGTTCAGTTTGGGTCAATGGCAGCCACCAGAATGTTGATAGTGTGTTTCAGCAACGGTAATGCCATTGAATGTCAGGCGGAAATGGTTAGATTATCTCTTGTTGGTGATTGTCCAAAGATGTACAGGATAGTTGGATTTGCCGTTCTAAATTGCTTCTTAATGTCCAAAGATGTGTGGGTTACGTGGGGTTATGGGGATAGGGCGGGTGTGTGGACCTGGGTTGGGTGCTGATTCAGAGAGCCAGTGAAGACTTGATGGGCTGAATGGCCTCCTTCTGCACTGTAGGAATTCAATGGTTATAAGCTCATTGCCTGGGATTTGTCTGGCACGAATGTTACTTGACAGTTATGAGCCCAAGCCTCAATATTGTCCAGGTCTTACTGCATATGGACACAGACTGCTTCAGTATGTGAGGAATCACAAATGGTGCTGAATATTGCACAATCATCAGCGAACATCCATACTTCTGACCTTATGATGGACGGAGAACATTGCTAAAGCAGTTGAAGATGGCTGGGCCTAGGACACTACTCTGAGGAACTCCTGTAGCAATGGCCTGGACTAGGATGAGTCTTCTCCAACAACCACAACCATCTTCCTTTGTGTCAGTTATGTCTCTAACCAGTGGAAAGTTTTCCCTTGATTCCCATTGACTATAATTTTTCCAGGGCTCCTCGATTCCTCACTGGGTCAAATAGTCATGAGTTCAGCTCTTTTGGCCATGTTTGGTCCAAAGCTGTAATGAAATCAGGAGCTGAGGGATCTTCGGGAACTCAAATTGAACGACAGTGAATACTTTATTGCTGAGTCAGTGCTGCTTGATAGCACTAGCAATGACACATACCATCACTTTGCTGATGATCTAGAGTAGACTGATGAGGCGGTAATTGGCTTGGTTAGATCTGTTATCTTGTGGACAGGACATATCTGGGCAATTTTCCACAGCAAGTGCTTTGGCTGTGGTGGCAGTTAGTTCTAGAGCTCAAGTCTTCAGCACTATTGCCAGAATGTTGTCAGGTCTCATAAGCCATCACGATATTCAATGCCTTTAATTATTTCTTGATGTCACGTGGAGGATGGGGATATTTGTGGAGCCACCTCAGCCATGGAGTTGTTTAATTGTCCACCACCATTCATGACTGGATGGGGAGGACTGCAGAGATTAGATCTGATCTGTTGATTGTGGGATTGCTTAACTCGGTCTATTACTGACCCACCAAAATAAAGGAAGAGAAACACTTGGGAAGAAAAATGGGGAGACACTGAAACAAAAATAAAAACCTAGGGAGCGTATTCATTTTTACCATCTGAACCCTGCCTGCCAAGGACAGAGGGAGATTATCCCACTTCAAGTCAGACTTAAGCACAGTCACCAGAATAGCAAAAGTTAGTTTATGGAGCGAGGCCCAATCCTGGGCCACCTGGGTTCCCAGATAATGAAAGCTAGACCTGACCAAGCAATAAGGCAATGTCCCTAGATCAGCTGCCCTCCATGGGAAATTCACCAGAAAGCATTAGATCATTAATAATGAAAACTAAAATGTAAACTTTTGACTTGCAATTGGATTTCTAAGGACATTATACTGTAATGGGTAAGATTAAATGTTCAATAGAAGTGTCATGCAACAGCAAAGTAATTGAATTTGAGACACATATATGTTACCTTGCAATAGACAAAATAATCATCATTGTCCCAGCCATGTATTTTCAATCATTTCAAGTATGAATATTATCTTCAGATATAGACTACATTGGCAGCTTAGTTGAATAGGTGCAGGTTTCCTATCAGAAAATTACCTGAGGAAGGAAAAGTGGTGATATATAATGTACGCCTACAAGCCATTACTTCTCTTTGTATTTTCAGTTTAATATAATCTGAAATGCTCGGGCTATTGATGCATTTATGACTGTATTTCTGAAGCATAAATGGACTGCAGTTGCATTTATGTTAATCTTTCATTTATTTTTGGTGTTGCACCTAATATAGTCCGGGAAACACTTATATGCACCTTTCCTGGTCTTCAGCAGAAGACTGTTCATGTACGTCTGATTCTCCAGCCCCTCTAGGTCTCAATAGAAGAAAAGAAGTACATAGGAGAAGGATAACACCACACAGCCTATTTGAGCCTGCTCTGCTATTCAATACCACTTTCCCCCTGTATCCCATATCTTGTGATTTCCTGTGGGATAGAAAATCTCAGCCTTCAATATATTCAATGATGGCACATCCACAGCCCTTTGTGGGGTGCAGTGAATTTCAAAATTTTGTAACCCTTTGAGTGAAGCAATGGGCGAAATTCTCTGTTTGGGAGACTTGAGTGTTGATGCTGGGACTGAAAGGCATGTGATTCGCTTTCCCTTTGGGTGCGTTATTTCTGGAGCAATTCAGGCCACGCTAATGGGCCAGCAGTCTGCCCATGTGAAACTAAAGCAATTCCCATTCCCACCAGCGTCAGATTCGCTGGAGCCGGAATTGACGCTGGAGAGCTTGGCAAGCTAGAGCTGCTTAGAAGCACTTCCCTCCCCACACACTTTCATTCCAGCCAAGAAGATGGATCTACAAAGAGCAGCACCACGTTTCACGGACACTGAGCTCGAGAGGATGTTGGATGCGGTGGAGGAGAGGCGGGACACTCTTTTCCCCAGGGAAATGAGGCAGGAGGCCTGTGGTCATTAACCAGGCAGAGGTGGCTGAGGTGCCCTGTGCGGTGAGCCTCACCAGGCAGACCAGTGCCGCAAGAAGATGAATGACCTCCATAGGACAGCTTGGGTGAGCCATCACCTTTGTTTCCCTGGCATCACTCCTGCCCCTCACTCGTCACATCACACGCCCACTCCCATCGAGCCTAATCAAAATCTACCTGCCAGCATATCCCTTACATCCCAACCTGCACCAAACCTCAACACCTGTATTGTCCTCTTTAACCAGGTGCCTCGCACATACATGGCACTGCTACAGATCTCCCCCCCCCCCCCCCCCCCCCCCCTGCATGTAACTCACCTCCATGGGTCTCACCATGTCCTTTATATGTGGCTCCTAGGAAAAGATGGCCCATAACAGAAGGGAGCGGGAGAAGACCAGGGGATGGGGCTTCCCGGACGTTGAAGCCCTCGCCCCTGCTGAGCAGAGGATGATTGCATTATCTGGGAGGTGCAGGAGCGGACGATCTCCAAGGTGGAGATCGGCATGCGACAACCAAGTGAGTCCCAAATGCAAAATGATTACCCAATTGCAAGTGAGTTACCCCTCTCACCTCGACCACTCCTTCCCAAAATTTCACCTTGTGATTTGTCTTTTGTCTTACCGGACCACCAAGAGACCATGCCAGCCCGTCTGAGCTACCTCGCCCCAGCCACAACCCCAGCATACCTTGGAGGACCAGTTTGGGGATGACACCGACTTCTCGGCCCTGCATGCACCTGCACCCTCCATCATTGCAGAGGCTATCACCTCAGTAAGTCATTTTAGTGAAGAGGCTCCTGGGTCACCATCTGGTGTGCACGCCACATATGCTGGAGCACATTAGGTGGAGGTATGGACTCCCAATGGAGTGGGCGGTCAGTGGGCTGCCTGATCCCAGGAAACAGCTGTAGTCTGGACAGATATTGCGTTTCTGGAAAGTCCCATCACTGGTGGAGATGCAGGTGCAGAGCTAGGATCGATAGAAGGGGGTGTCAGCAATTTTCCAGTCCCTACAAGTGCAGGAGATCGTGCCGACAATGCATGGCACCCAGGCCAACACTGAGCAGGTTACGTCTGTGGTGGAAGCCTTGGGTCAAAACGTCACAGCCAGGGGTCAAGAGGTCCAAAGCTTGAGGCACTGTGCGGCCGATGGCTGAGGATCAGGATGGGGGAGTCCAGTCACAGGCAGCCGTTTACTGTTGCGATGCCCCAGAACTAGGCCCAGTCACAAGGATCATGGCTAAGGGCGTTGAGAACATTGGCCAGGCACTGCCTGACCTGGCACATTCCCAGAGGGACATGACCGGGGCGCAGAGGGATATGACTGAGGTGCAGAAGGACACTTCTCACTCGCAGAGGGACATGGCCCAGTCTCTGTGCTCCATGGTTGAGGGCATCGGGACCCTGGTTGATATGACAGCAGCCCTCCAGGACTGGTAGCTCACTCCGATTTCATCTCCGTCCTATGGAGTAGCTCGGGAATCATCGAGCATCCCGAGGGAGGAGGAAGTGAAGGGACCCATGCCAGCGCCTCCTGCAGGGGAGGTGCTGGATCACCTCAGCGCTTCTGAATCCCTCCCATCTGACGCTAGCACATCTCATGGGCAGCGGGCAAAACAGGCTGGCACCTTGTCATCTGTGACACCCGAAAATCGGCAGGGCCCATCCAGGTCGAGGCCCTCCAGAGGGCAACCACAAAAGGCATCTCAGGACAGAGGGCAAGATGCGCAGCAGGCTGCGTACACGTCTGATGTGCTGTCTGGAGTCACACCTAGAAGGAGCAGTAGGTCATGTAAAATAAGGAAGTTGGACACCATTTAAGTTGGCATGGGTGCAGTACATGGGTTAGAGTTGGGGATCAGGGCACCCTTATGTCACTTTTAAACACCTATTCACCAACATTCCCACCATCCTCTGTCTGAACGGTGAGGGTGCTGGGCTGGGTATAGAGTGTGTGCCAGGTGGGGGGCTTTGGGAGGTTGGTGGTGTGGGGTGTGTGTGTTGGATGATGACACAGGGGGCAGGCCCTCAGGACAATTGAACATTCGACCTGGGGCGAACCTCAGAGCAGCAGGGAACGGGGCCAGAAGTGTGAGGCTGCCTTGAAGGACAGCTTACCCAGTGAGTATCACATCACCACTCACAATCTCCTGGTCAGACCCTCGGAGGGGGGAGAGAGAGCTGGGGTGGTGGGATGGAATGGAGGGAGAGGAAGGATGATCAGAAGCGTATCTCTCCAGTTTCAGCTTCCAAGGAACCAACATTCATCACAGTGACTTTTCCCTGTTATTATAGAAGCTTTTGCTATCCTTTTTGATATGTTGTGCTGGTTTTCATTCATAATTTACCTTGGCTCTTTTATTACTTTTTTAGTATCTCTTTGTTTATGTTTGAAAGTTTTCCAATCTTCCAGCCTGCCACTGGCCTTTGCAATATAATATACCTTAATTTTTGTCTTTATATTTTCCTTAACCTCCTTGCTTAGTCATGGATGTTTTCTACCCTCTTACCGTCTTTCTTCCTCTTAATATATTTTAATTGTGAGGATACAACAATCTCCTTTACTGTACCTCACCAGGTTATCACAAAAGTATAACGAGCACTCTGAGGCTCTTAAGTGGGCAATTTACCTCCTTGTTTTGCCATGGATGTTTTTTACCCCTCTTACCATCTTTCGTCCTCACTGGGATAGATATTAGTTATGTGGAATTGAGCATTTCCTTAAACAAATGCTGCTGCTCATTAGCTATCCTACCTTTTAGCCTTCCTGCCCACTCTACTCGGGCCAAATCTGTCCTCCTGCCAATGTAGTTTCCTTTGTTTAATTCCAGAACTCAAGCGTTGGAGTCCACTTTCTCGCCCCCACACTGAATTTTGAATTCTACCACACTATGGTAACTACGCTCTCTCTCTCTTGAGGATCCTTAACTATGAGGTCAATAATTAATCGCTCCTCATTACACAATACCAAATCCAGGGTAGCCTGCTCCCTGGTTGGTACCCAACATATTGTTCTAAGAAACAATCTCTAATACATTCAATGAACTCTGCTTCTCGGCTACCATTGCCAATTTGATTCTTCCAGTCTGTGCATATTAAAATCACCCATGATTATTGCCGTACCTTTCTTACAAGCCTCCAGTGTTTCGTGGTTTAGACTGTGCCCCACTGCATAACTACTGTTTGGGGACCTATAGATTACTATTACCAAGAACTTTTTCCCTTTGCTATTTCTTATTTCTACCCAGATTGATTCCACATCTTGATCTCCAGTGCTTATGTCATTTCACATTACAACACTGATCCCTTTCCTTACCATCAAGGCTACGCCACTTCCTTTTCCTTTCAGTCTATCTTTCCGAAATACTGCATACCCTTAGATAGTCAATTTCCAAACCTAATCTCCCTGTAACTATGGCAGGGATTCTCCCCTACCCGGCGGGGCGGGGGAATCCGGCGTAATGGAGTGGCGGGAACCACTCTGACGTTGGGCCGCCCCAAAGGTGCTGAATTCTCCGCACCTTTAGGGGCAAAGCCCTCACCTTGAGGGGCTAGTCCCGCGCCGGAGTGATTTCCGCCCCACCGGCTGGCGGGAAAAGCCTTTGGCGCCACGCCAGCCGGCGCCGAAAGGACTTCGCCAGGCGACGCATGCGCGGGAGCATCAGCGGACGCTCACGGCATCCCCGCGCATGTGCTGTGGAGGGGGTCTCTTCCGCCTCCGCCATAGTGGAGACCATGGCGAAGGCAGAAGAAAAAGAGTGCCCCCACGGCACAGGCCCGCCCGCCGATCGGTGGGCCCTGATCGCAGGCCAGGCCACCATGGGGGCACCCCCCGGGGCCAGATCGCCCCGTGCCCCCCCCCCCCCAGGACCCCAGAGCCCGCCTGCGCAATCTGCCCCTGCCGGTAAGGTAGGTGGTTCAATCCACGCCGGCTGGCGAGGGTTGGCAGCGGCGGGACTTTGGCCCATCGTGGGCCGGAGAATCGCCGGGGGGAGCCTGCCGACCTGCGCAGCGCGATTCCCGCCCCTGCCGATTCTCTGGTGGCGGAGAATTCGGGGCACGGCGGGGGCGAGATTCACGCCAGCCCCCGGCGATTCTCCGACCCGGCGGGGGGTCGGAGAATCGCGCCCCATGTTTCAGTAATCGCCACTAAATTATACATTTTTGTTTCTATTTGCACTGTTGACTCATTCAGTTTGTTCCGAATGCTTCGTGCAATTAGATACAAAGCTTTTTCCACTGTTAAATTTCCCTACTCTTCTATAATTCCTTGGTGCATAAAGAAATTCACCTGTTCTATCCCTCACCTTTATATTCTGGTAGCCCTAAACACTTTAAACTCTCCCCCAGCATGTCAAGATCAATGATCTGTGAAATGAAGGTAAAAATCTTCCCTTTAATGTGGTGGAAACTTTTGAACTGATTTTAACACTGTTAATTTCATTGATTTTTAAACGTTTTCAAGCTGCTGTGAATGTCTCGAAGCTTAAAAGCTTTGAACCGCATTGTCTACATTCAATTTCACGGACCATTACCTTTTAAACGCCTCTTGATTGACAGGTCCAGGCAATTTCAAAGGAAGACTTACCATTTATTTATATGGCTCTACAGGGGCCCATTAACTTTGAAGTACTTCCTCTTTTGATGTGCTGTTCTTTCGAAGTACAATTTTTTTTAAAGAGGCTGGCTCTTTGTTCCGAGGAGCTTCTTTCTAGAGAGCTTCTAGAGAGACCAAGTACTGTGCCTGAGTGCTTCCTGCCCGATAATGATATTTAAATCAGATTTAAAGAGATGTTTTCATATTCCTGCCGGGTCCGGGTCTTGCAGGGGCCTGTAGGGCAAGATTACAGACTCTCAACAGGATTGACATCCTATGTCAATCCCGTTTTTGGCCTCATGCCTGATTAACCGGGCATCGCGATTGCTGGTGCTGGCTCACTGCCCCAGCAAATCACCCCATAATATACTCCGCTTCTCATCTCAGCAAAACACTCTCATCCCAGGGATCAATCCCTGTGAGTTTTAAAACTGATTTTTTTTTTCACTGCCTCTGCCTGGACTGCTTTCTAGCTTCCACACAGGAGTCTCTATTCAGGGGACTTCCAGAGATGGGTATCCGGGGAGGGGAGGGGGCTGGGAGGGGGGGGGGGGGGTTGCTGCCACACAGGGGTCTCTCTTCTGAGGGGGTTTCCTCACAGGGATCTCTCTTCTGGGGGACTTCCAGACAGGTGTATCTCTTCTGGGGTCTCTTTAATTAGGGGTCTCTTTAGCAAAGCAATCTCTGAGTGGTGTCTCTCTAATTAGGAGGATTCTGTTCTGATGGGGGGTGATGGGGATGGGCCCGGTGGGATGGGCTGGGCAGGTCTTGCATTGTGGGGTGGCACTCCCATGTAGCCTGCCGTGAGGTCCACCACATACATCAGGGCCATGCTTGTGAAGACCAATTCTCGCCCTTGCCTAGAGGACCAGAAAATCATGAGGGACTGGAGGATATGGTGCCCAGACTGTTAATGACCCATTTGCATCCATCTGCTGGTGCCGGGTGTGAACTTCGATCCCGATGCCAGTGGGGAAATGGAGCACCGGATTGGTGCCGAGCCCTTTTTCTGCTCAACGCTGGATTCTCCACTGCCCGCCACCAATAGTGGAGTCCCTGATATGCCGAGAATCCAGCCCTCTATCTATATCTCTATGCAGCCTACCAAATCTCTGATGTTTTCTGGAACTAAGATGTGCCCACTGACGATAAAAATATCGAACATTGAAATTACAACACAGATACAGGGCAGGATTCTCCGTCGTCGTGATGCTCTGTTTCGCCGTCAGCGCACTCACGCCCACGGATTTCCCAACGGCGTGGGGGGTGCCCACAATGTGAAATCCCATTGGCCGGCTGCTGGGATGGAGGATCCCGTTGCCGGCGGGGACGAGCCACACCAGAAAACGGGTGCAGCGGGATGGAGAATCCTTCCTCGGATGTCCAGTGCTTTTGTTAGCTATTCAACTGGAATTTTCCTAATCCCATTTTCTTGGCCTACATACAGATAGATATAACATAGATAATGAAAGGAAGAAAAAACTGGGTTATGTGACATGATTTGACCTTTAAAAATAGATTATTTCACAAGTGAAACCAGTCAGAAAATAATTAGACCTTAGCCAAGGGGTTTTATAAGTAGAATATCATTCCAGCTGATTTTAATTAGCGCTGAAGATTTAAAATATTAAGAAACTTTTTTTCCTTCTCCCTTTTAACTCTCTTTCTCTTAATCACAACTTTCTTTCCCTCTCTTCATTTTGCTTTCTGTATCTGATTTGACATTGAATTGAATATTCTAACTGACACTTCCTGGTTCAGGCTCTGCACTGCTGAGTGATCCTTCAATCTGATTGACTAAGGACTTTCGCAAGTCACAGGGATTTTTCTTTCTAAGTAATTCTTAGTGCAAAAACACAAAGTCCAGGAGCAAATGCAAGAATAATGCCATTCATTTGTTGCTGAGCGTAAGATCTTGCCCAAAATAAAACAAAATCAATTCAATTTTCAAATTTGCAAAGAAAAACACTTGCACTTAAACTTGCCTTCCTGCTTCAGCAATGAGGAAAAATACTGTATTCAACAAAACATTTTGTATTGAATAGCAACATTGATTTTCTAAGTTGCTGACAGGCACAAAAGGGAGATTTCCTCCTCCGTGATATTACATTTTGGAAAGATCCGGTGGAAGTTCTACTATAAACAATATTGGCATCAACTAGCAGCCACTTCCAGCCACAGAACTCACAAAGCCAAGCCAATAGTTTGGACGACAGTGTCATTAATAGAGATCAAGAAAATCAGTGGTCTTCCTATTGACTGTTGGGAAGCTCCACTGTATACCTTTCTCCAATCTGAAAAATAACAACTCACCAACTGTCTGTTTCCTGTCACTCAATACTTATCCTCACTGCCACTGTCCCTTTTGTTCCATGGGCTTTTAGTTTGCTGATTGTCCTGTTACGTGGCACGCTATCAAATGCATTTTGGAAGTCTATGTCTCACACATCAAACTACATTATCCTCATCAACCATCTCTATTACCTCATCAGAAAACTCATGGTCGAGTTAATTAGGACTGGTTTGCCTTTAACAAATCTGTGCTGCCTTTCCTTAATATTAACCTTTTATTGCAAGGAAATTGGAGTACAAGTAAATGTCTCGCTGAAATTGTACAGGGCTTTGGTGAGACTGCACCTGGAGTATTGTGCACAGCTTTGGTCTCCATATCGAAGGAAGGATATATTTGGCGTAGAAGTGGTACAGCAAAGGTTCATCAGGTTGGTTCCTGGGATAAGAGGGTTGTCCTACCATGAGAAGATACATACACAGTGGGCTAAACAATTGGCTTGTAAAGCAGAACAAGGCCAGCAGCGCGGATTCAATCCCTGTACTGGCCTCCACGAACAGGTGCCGGAATGTGGCGACTAGGGGCTTTCCACAGTAACTTCATTTGAAGCTTACTTGTGACAATAAGCGATTATTAAATGATTAAACATTGGGCATTTTCAGGGAGGTTAGAACGAGAGGTGATAACATTGAAACATTAAATATTCTGAAGGAACTTGACAGGGTAAACACTGAGGTTGTTTTGTCCATCTGGGGAATCTAAAACATCAGGCTCAACTTCAGGAGAAGGGATCAATTGTTTAGGACTGAGATGAGATGAAATTTCTTCACGCAGAGTTTTGAATCTTTGCAATCGTTTACCCCAGCGGGTGTGGATACTGGATCATTCAAGACTAGGGTTGATGGATTTTTGATCTCTCAATAATTCAAGGGATATGGGAACAGGCAGAAAAGTGTAGTTGAGGTCGAAGATCAGCCATGGTAGCATTGAATAGTGGAAACAGGCTCCTTTTCCTGTTTCTCATATTCTTAATTAATCCACGACTATTATTTTGTTCAGGATTATTATTCCTAAACCCTTTCCCACCACTGAGTTTAAATTAACTGGCCTGTAGTTGATGGGCTTAACCTTACATCCTTTTTAGAACCAAGCTGTACCAATTTCTGATGATACAAAACGTGGAAACATTGTGAATTGTGAGGGGGATAGTGTAGACCATCAAAAGGACAAAATGAAATGGTTGGAGTGGGCAGAGAAGCGGCAGACGAAATTCAATGAGAAGAAATGTGAAGTGATTAATTTTGGTAATAAAACGTAAGAGATACAATGGGGTGAATTCCCCACCAGTGGGATTCTCTGTGCTGGGCAGCCCCCCCCCCCCCCCCCCCCCCCCACGGGTTTCCCGGCAGGGTGGGGTGGCTACAATGGGAAATTCAATTGGCAAGCGGTGGGAAGGGCGATGGCATGCCGCTGAGAAACACGTGGCTGGAGAGGTGGAGAATTCACCCCAATGTAGAATAAAGGTACAATTCTAAAGCCGGTACCGGAACAGAGAAACCTAGGTGCATATGTCATTGAACATGGCAGGACAGATTGAGAGAGCAGTTAATAAAGCATACAGTATCCTGGACTTTATTAATAGGGACATAAGAGTACAAGAGCAAGAAAATTATGTTGAACTTCTATGAGACTCTAGTTTGGTGTCGGCTGGAGTATTGCCTCCAGTTCTGAGCACCACAGCTTGGGAAAGATGTGAAAGTATTGGAGACAGTGCAGGAAAGCTTCGCAAGAATGGTTCCAGATAAGCTGCGAGGTTCTTTCCCCTTGTGGGAGGGTCTAGGACCGGAGAGCATAATCTCAGACTAAGTGGTTGCCCATTTAAGGACGTTTTTTTCTCGCAAGAGGGTAATGAGTCTGTGAAATTCTCTACTGCAGAGCGTTGTGGAGGTTAGGTGTTACATATGTTGAAGGCTGAGATAGCCAGATTTTTAATCAGTAAGGGAATCCAGGGTTATGGGGATAAGGCAGGAAAGTGGAGATGAAAATTATAATTTCTGATCAGTCATGATCTCATTGAATGGTGGACCAGATTCGATGGGCTGAATGGTCTACTTCTGCTTCTACATCTTATATGAGGAACTTCAGTTATGAAGATAGATTGGAGAGGTTGAGATTGTTTTCCTTGGAGAAGAGAAGAGGAGATATGAGGTATTTAAGATCATGAGGGATCTGGACAGAGTAGATAGAGAGAAACTGTTCCCACTCGTGAAAGGTTTGAGAATGAGAGGGCACAGATTTAAAGTAATTAGTAAAAGAAACAAAAGTGACTTGAAGACAAACTTTTTCATGCAGTGAGTGGTTAGGGCCTGGAAAGCACGGCTTGAGAGTGTGGTGGAGGCAGGTTCAATTGAAACATTCAAAAGGGAATTAGACTGTTATCTGTAAATAAGAAGAATGTGCAAGGTTATGGAGGAGAAAACAGTAGAATGGCACGATATTAATGGCACATTTGGAATGCCAGTGCAGACAGGGTGGGACAAATGGCCTCCCGTGCTGTAACAAGTCTGTGATTTGCAATTCTTCAATCCTCTGACACCACACCTGGACCTAAGGAGGATTGGAAGATTAAGGAAGTGCTTTGCAATTTCCACCCTTATTTAGAACATAGAACAGTACAGCACAGTACAGGCCTTTCGGCCCACGATGTTGTGCTGAACATTTATCCTAATTTAAGATCAACCTAACCTACACCCCTTCAATTTACTGCTGTCCATGTTCCTGTCCAAGAGTCGCTTAAATGTCCCTAATAACTCTGACTCCACCACTTCTGCTGGCAGTGCATTCCACACACCCACCACTCTCTGTGTAAAGAACCTACTTCTGACATCTCCCCTATACTTTCCTCCAATCACCTTGGGCGACACTCTCCGACCCCCCGCCGGGTCGGAGACTCGCCGGGGGCTGCCGTGAATCCCGCCCCCGCCCCCGCCGGTTGCCGAAGTCTCCGGCACCGGAGATTCGGCGGGGGCGGGAATCGCGCCGCGCCGGTTGGCGGGCCCCCCCGCTCGATTCTCCGGCCCGGATGGGCCGAAGTCCCGCCGATAAATTGCCTGTCCCGCCGGCGTAAATTAAAGCACCTACCTTACCGGCGGGACAAGGCGGCGTGGGCGGGCTCCGGGGTCCTGGGGGGGGGCGCGGGGCGATCTGACCCCGGGGGGGTGCCCCCACGGTGGCCTGGCCCGCGATCGGGGCCCACCGATCCGCGGGCGGGCCTGTGCCGTGGGGGCACTCTTTCCCTTCTGCCTCCGCCACGGTCTCCACCATGGCGGAGGCGGAAGAGACTCCCTCCACTGCGCATGCGCGAGAAACTGTCAGCCCCTCCACTGCGCATGCGCGAGAAACTGTCAGCGGCTGCTGACGCACCCGCGCATGCGCCACCCGGAGATGTCATTTCCGCGCCAGCTGGCGGGGCAACAAAGGCCATTTCCGCCAGCTGGCGGGGCGGAAATTCCTCCGGCGCCGGCCTAGCCCCTCAATGTTGGGGCTCGGCCCCCAAAGATGCGGAGCATTCCGCACCTTTGGGGCAGCGCGATGCCCGTCTGATTGGCGCCATTTTGGGCGCCAGTCGGCGGACATCGTGCCGTTTCGGGAGAATTTCGCCCATGATGTCCCCTCGTGACAGCCATTTCCGCCCTGGGGAAAAATCTCTGGCTATCCACTCTTTTCATTGCCTCTCATCACATTGTACACCTCTATCTAGTTACCTCTCTCCCTTCTTCGCTCCAGTGAGAAAAGCTCTAGCCCCCTCAACCTTTATTTATAAGACATGCCCTCCAGTCCAGGCACCATCTTGGTAAACCCTCTCCAAAGGATCCACATCCTTCCTATAAAGAGGCGACCAGAACTGGACACACTATTCCAAGTGTGGTCGAACCAGGATTTTATAACGCTGCAGCAAAACGTTGTGGCTCTTAAAACTTAATCTCCCTGTTCATGAAAGCCAACACACACCATACGCCTTTTTAAAAAACCTATAAACCTGAGTGGCAACTTTGAGGGATCTATGTACGTGGACCCCAAGATCCCTCTGTTGCTCCACACTTCCAAGAATCCAGGATTGGCAGCTAAACATTCCAGGATTTAGATGTTTCAGGCGGGATAGAGGGGGGTTTAAAAGGGGTGGCGGAGTTGCGCTACTGGTTAGGGAGAATACCACAACGGTACTGCGGGAGGACACCTCAGAGGGCAGCGAGGTTATATGGGTAGAGATCAGGAATAAGAAGGGTGCAGTCACAATGTTGGGGGTTTACTACAGGCCTCCCAACAGCCAGTGGGAGATAGAGCAGCAGATAGATAGACAGATTTTGGAAAGGAGCAAAAGCAACATGGTTGTTGTGATGGGAGACTTTAACTTCCCTAATATTGACTGGGACTCACTTCGTGCTAGGGGCTTGGACGGGGCAGAGTTTGTAAGGAGCATCCAGGAGGTCTTCTTAAAATCATATGTAGATAGTCCAACGAGGGAAGGGGCTGTACTGGACCTGGTATTGGGGAATGAGCCCGGCCAGGTGGTAGAAGATTCAGTAGGGGAGCATTTTGGGAACAGTGACCACAATTCAGTAAGTTTTAAAGTGCTGGTGGACAAGGATAAGAGTGGTCCTAGGGTGAATGTGCTAAATTGGGGGAAGGCTAATTATAACAAGATTTGGCAGGAACTGAAGAACCTAGATTGGGGGCGGATGTTTGAGGGAAAATCAACATCTGATATGTGGGAAGCTTCCAAATGCCAGTTGAAAGGAATTCAGGACCGGCATGTTCCTGTGAGGAAGAAGGATAAATATGGCAAATTTCGGGATCCTTGGATAACGAGAGATATTGTAGGCCTCGTCAAAAAGAAAAAGGAGGCATTTGTCAGGGCTAGAAGGCTGGGAACAGATGAAGCCTGTGTGGAATATAAGGAAAGTAGGAAGATACTTAAGCAAGGAGTCAGGAGGGATAAAAGAGGTAACGAAAAGTCATTGGCAAATAGGGTTAAGGACAATCCCAAGGCTTTTTACACGTACATAAAAAGCATGAGGGTAGCCAGGGAAAGGGATGGTCCACTGAAGGACAGGCGAGGGAATCTATGTGTGGGGCCAGAGGAAATGGACGAGGTACTAAATGAATACTTTGTATCAGTATTCACGAAAGAGAAGGAATTGGTGGATGTTGAGTCTGGAGAATGGTGTGTAGATAGCCTGGGTCACATTGAGATCCAAAAAGACGAGGTGTTAGGCGTCTTGAAAAATATTACGGTGGATAAGTCCCCAGGGCCTGATGGGATCTACCCCAGAATACTGAAGGAGACAAGAGAGGAAATTGGTGAGGCCTTGACAGAAATCTTTGGATCCTCACTGTCTTCAGGTGATGTCCCGGAGGAGTGGAGAATAGCCAATGTTGTTCCTTTGTTTAAGAAGGGTAGCAAGGATAATCCAGGGAACTACAGGCCGGTGAGCCTTGTGTCAGTGGTAGGGAAATTACTGGAGAGAATTCTTTGAGACAAGATCTACTCCCATTTGGAAGTAAGTGGACGTATTAGCGAGAGGCGCACGGTTTTGTGAAGGGGAGGTCGTGTCTCACTAACTTGATAGAGTTTTTCAAGGAGGTCACAAAGATTATTGATGCAGGTAGGGCAATGGATGTTGTCTATATGGACTTCAGTAAGTTCTTTGACAAGGTCCCTCATGGCAGACTGGTACAAAAGGTTAAGTCACACGGGATCAGAGGTGAGCTTGCAAGATGGATACAGAACTGGCTAGGTCATAGAAGGCAGAGATTAGCAATGGAAGGGTGCTTTTCTGATTGGAGGGCTGTGACTAGTGGTGTTCCGCAGGGATCAGTGCTGGGACCTTTGCTGTTCGTAATATATATAAATGATTTGGAGGAAAATGTAACTGGTCTGATTAGTAAGTTTGCGGACGACACAAAGGTTGGTGGAATTGAGGTTAGCGATGAGGACTGTTAGAGGATACAGCAGGATTTAGATCATTTGGAGACTTGGGCGGCGAGATGGCAGATGGAGCTTAATCCGGACAAATGTGAGGTAATGCATTTTGGAAGGTCTAATACAGGTAAGGATTATACAGTGAATGGTAGAACCCTCAAGAGTATTGACAGTCAGAGAGATCTTGGTGGACAGGTCCACAGGTCACTGAAAGGGGCAACACAGGTGGAGAAGGTAGTCCAGAAGGCATATGGCAAGCTTGCCTTCATTGGCCGGGGCATTGAGTATAAAAATTGGCAAGTCATGTTGCAGCTGTATAGAACCATAGTTAGGCCACATTTGGAGTATAGTGTTCAATTCTGGACGTCACACTACCAGAAGGATGTGGAGGCTTTAGAGAGGGTGCAGAAGAGATTTACCAGGATGTTGCCTGGTATGGAGGGCATTAGCTATGAGGAGAGGTTGAATAAACTTGATTTGTTCTCACTGGAACGAAGGAGGTTGAGGGGCGACCTGATAGAGGTCTACAAAATTATGAGGGGCATAGAAAGAGTGGATAGTCAGAGACTTTTTCCCAGGGTAGAGGGGTCAATTACTAGGGGGCATAGGTTTAAGGTGCGAGGGGCAAGGCTTAGAGGAGATGTAGGAGGTAAGTTTTTTACACGAGGGTAGTGGGTGCCTGGAACTCGCTGCCGGAGGAGGTGATGGGAGCAGGGACGATAGTGATGTTTAAGGGGCATCTTGACAAATACATGAATAGGATGGGAATAGAGGGATACGGACCCAGGAAGTGGAGAAGATTTTAGTTTAGACAGGCAGCATGGAGGCTTGGAGGGCCGAAGGGCCTATTCCTGTGCTGTACTTTTCTTTGTTCTTTGTTCTAATCCTGCCTTTTCCCCTGTATTCAGCATTCAAATTCGACCTTACAAAATGAATCACTTCACATTTATCTAGGTTGAACTCCGTCTGCCACTTCTCAGCCCAGCTCTGCATCCTGTCAATGTCCTGTTGTAACCTGCAACAGCCCTGGACACTATCTACAACCACCAACCTTTGTGTCATCGGCAAACTTACTAACCCACCCTTCCACTTCCTCATCCAAGTCATTTATAAAAACCACAAAGAACAGAGGTCCCAGAACAGATCCCTGAGGGACACCACTGGTCACTGACCTCCAGGCGGAATACTTTCCATCCACCACCACTCGCTGTCTTCTTTCAGCCAGGCAATTCTGTATCCAGACAGCCAAATTTCCCTGTATCCCATGCCCCCTAACTTTCTGAATGAGCCTACCATGGGGAACCTTATCAAATGCCTTACTGAAATCCAAATACACCACATCCACTGCCTGACTCATTAATGTGTCTCGTCACATCCTCAAAGAATTCAATAAGGCTTGTGAGGCATGACCTGCCCCTCCCAAAGCCATGCTGACTATCTTTAATCAAACTCTGTTTTTCTAAATAATCATAAATCCTATCTCTCCGAATCCTTTCCAATATTTTGCTCACCACAGACTTAAGACTGACTGGTCTGTAGTTCCCAGGGATTTCCGTATTCCTTTTCTTGAACAGGGGAACAACATTTGCCGCCCTCCAATCATCCGGTACTACTCCAGTGGAGAGTGAGGACGCAAAGATCATTGCCAACGGCGCAGCAATCTCCACCCTCGCTTCCCATAGTAACCTTGGGTATATCCCATCAGGTCCAGGGGACTTATCTATCCTAATGCTTTTCAAAATTTCCAGCACTTCTTAATATCAACTTGTTCGAGTCTATTAACCTGGTTCACGCTTTTCTCATGACCGTGGATGTATCTCATCTAGTCCTGCTGATTTCTTAATTTTAAGTAAGCCAGTTTAATACCTCCCCTTTATCAATTATTAATGCATCCACTGTCTCAACCATCTCCTCTTTCACTATCAATTGGGCAGCATCTTTTTTGGCAAAGACAAGTGCAAAGTACTCATTTAGTATCTTGGCCCAAAAAGATTTTGACGAATTAAAATGGGATTGATAATCTGGCTTTATAATTCAACAACAACTTGCCTTTATATAATGGGTTGGATTCTCTACCTAGCGACGCTGGAAACACGAATCCCGATCGGGTAGGAAAATCGGGTAGCCCATGCCGGTGGCCGTATGCAAAACTGACATTTGCATGAATTTAAAGTGATCAGCGGCTTGGACCACATGTTCTGTCCTTCCTCGAAGTCTCACGGGCATGAATTACTACAACTATTTACAAGTGGAGACTAAGCGCCATGACTTCAAAGGGGGAGCAAGAGACTGAACACTGAATAACCTTGAAAACTTTCAGGCTTGCTGAGTGGTGGCCGCCAGGGCCAGGGGCAGAAGCGGGCAATGACTTGGTGTTAGGTTTGTGGACACGGTGTCCCCCTCGAGATTGGAGTGGCCTGGCTCAGACCGCCATTGCTGTAGTCTGTCTTTTAAACGCACCCCTTTGGTGCTACTTGCAGACTCCTGGCAGCTCACACTGCTGAGTGCTGCCTGTATCCTTTGAATGCTTAAAGGCTTCTGGTCATCTGGGAGCCCACCCAGGCTGCAACTCTGATGCCCTCATACTCCAGCTGCATCAACTAGGGGATGGGCGTGGCCAGGCTCAATCAGGGGCCTACCAGGGTTGGTACTCCTCAGAAGTACTGCCCAATTGCAAAGCAAGCAGGGTTTCAGCAGGGCTCACCCCAACCAGAGGACACCTGCACCGTGGCCTTTGGAGCCATCTTCTTGGCTGCAGTGAGTGTGTGGTAAGTGGAGCACTTAAAAACATCTCCAGCTGTCAGGTTCTTTCATGCTAACTTCGGCCCCACGGTTAGAATGCTGATACACCATTAATAACACACAATGAGTGATGAACGTAACTGAGGCTTTAATACACTAAACAGCAAGCCTCCTGCCTCTGGACCTGAACTGGGTCCGGAGGCGGAGACTTGCCACCTTTATACAGAAGCCTGAGGGGAGGAGCCACAGGCGGAGAGCCTGGACAAGCCCAGGCATGCACAATACAATACAGTACATATAATGCAATAACGTGGTTTACCACATTCACCCCCTGTTTAAAAAAAGAGTCCGGCGGGGGTGAAGTGGTCTTAAAGGTCAAGTCCGGCGGGGCCTTGACCTTCCGCCATGATCGCCTCAGTCCCGGCTGTGGTGTTGGTGCCGGCGTCAAGGCGTGCGTGTCCGGGAGCATGTTGTCGTCTTCTTCTTCACCCAGATGTTGAGTCGGCGAGGGGGGGTGGCGGTGTATGGGTGGAGGTGGTGGTGCTTGTCGCCGGTGGGCCTGCGGGTGTCAGTTCATGAGGGAGGTGGGCAGAGGTGGGGGAAGATAGTGGGGGGTGGTGGCAATGGTCGCCGGGAAGCCTGCTGGAGCCAAATCCCAAAGGAAGACCGCATCCTGGTGTGTCACGTAGGCATATTGGGGGTTCGCATGGAGGAGAAGGTCCTTCTCGACGAGGGGGTCGGTTTTATGGCTCCTCGCATGCTTCTGGAGAAGGACAGGCCCCGGGACTGTCAGCCAGGACGGAAGCGAGACCCCGGAGGTGGACTTCCTGGGGAAGGCAAACATATGTTCATGAGGAGTTTCGTTAGTGACTGTACATAGGAGCGACATGGAGTAGAGCGCATCGAGGAGGACCTCCTGCCAGCGGGTGACTGGGAGACGTTTCGACCGTAGGACCAGAAGGACAGCCTTCCAGACCGTCGCATTCTCCCTCTCCACCTGTCCGTTTCCCCAAGGGTTATAGCTGGTCGCCCTGCTGGAGGCGATGCCTTTGTTGAGCAGGAACTGACGCAAGTGTATTAAATTGATACACCATCAATAACACATGACGAGTGATGAATGTAACTGAGGCTTTAATACACTAAACAGCAAACCTACTGCTCTGGACCCGAACTGGGTCCGGAGGTGGAGACTTGCCACCTTTTATACAGAAGCCCGAAGGGAGGAGCCACAGGCGGAGCCAGCCTGGACAAGCCCAGGCATGCACAATACAATAAAGTACATAAAATGCAAAACGTGGTTTACCACAAATGCCCATTGGGCCGGGAATTGCTCTACATTCACGCTGGCAGAGTGCTGGTTCATTTGCATGTCCCGTCTCTCTTACCCGACTAGCGCCCCCCCACGGGAATGCAAATCCCACGGATTTCAGTCGCTGCTTAGTCTCCCAAACGGAGAATCCTACCAAATGCCTTTAACATTGGGCGGGATTCTCTGGCCTCCCTGCCGCATGTTTCTCAATTGGGGAGGGGCGATGTACCGTCCGCAGGTGGCAGGATTCTCTGGTCCCGCCGCTGTCAATGGCACATTGAAGCCACTCCATGCTGCTGGGAAACACGCGGCGGGGATGCGACTAGAGTTCTGCCTCCAGCAAACGGCTGGAGAATTCCAGCCATTGTGAGAGATTCCAAGACGCTTCACATGAATTTATCAAACAAAATTTTATACTGAGTAACATTAGGAGATATTGAGGAGAGTCTTAAAGGAGTGGTAGATTCTGCAGTACTTGATTAGTTAAAAACAGAACTGATTTAACTTTTACTGTGAGTATAATCCTATTGTGTAAAATCACACTATTGCAACAGTAAACATGCTGTAATGTTCTTCTACATACCAAATTTCTGTCATGCTGAGGCACTTTTGTGTAAATTCACAAATTTATTATTCTTTTTCATTGGAAACTTTCAATAGCAGCTCCAAACCAAGGACAGTTTCCAATCTGATAAATATGTGTAGATCACGTACCTCTGTGTCTTAGATCTGTAACTCAGCTTGTCCTCCATTCCTGTGGGAGTTACTTCACTTCTTGTTTGGTAAAATCTGTGAAGTGTCTACCTGAGTGATGAGACTCTGGAAAATATTACTTCAAATAACTTTGCTTATTCTTTTCATCCTCCAAAAAAGCAGCAGTGGTGTTAAAGCAAAATACTGTGGATGTTGGAAATCTGAAATAATAGCAGAAAGTATTGAGAAATACTCAGCAGGTCAGACAGCATCTGTGGAGAGAAAAACAGAGTCAATGAGCGTGATTTTCTCAATCCTATTAGTAGCCTGATGTTGAAACCGTTTATGGGTGCCAACCCTACTGGCGGTCAGAGCGTGATGATCGGTCAGTATTTTGCGGGAGGTGACCAACTAGCAGGTTGCCTTTGCAATACCTAGCCAATTTTGGGTGGCAACTGTGAACAGGAGCCAGGAGATGAAAGTAGCGGGCCCCATTTAAATAGCAGCTGACTGGGTTCAAAGTGCAACAGCCAGAGAGAGTCAGCCCTGAGGGAACAGGCTTTCAGAACAGTACCTTACGGCCGTCTGTCATGGGAGGGCAACCCCAACATTCACTGGCACCTCCTTTCAATTATGGCGGATGCAGTCCAAACCAGTGGGAACATTTTATTTCCGGAGATGAGCAGGAGGAGGAATGTCAGGCGAACAAAAGACATGGCTGGAAGTCGTCAGAGAAGTCAGCAGCGTCAACATGGAGACCAGGAATCCGATCCAGTGCAAGAAGCACCTCAATAACCCTCTGTGTTCCACCAAAGCTAGTGCAAAGCAAACCCAAGCATCCTGGAATGCCACATCTCTGAGCAGGAAGGTCTCAAGGCAGGCAGTAATTCGGTACAATGGGGAGACTTTTATCCATGGCCAACCCTTACTTGAGAGACGAGAGTATAATAACGTATGCTGGGAGGATGATAATGTAAGACCTTGGTAAATGAAATTACAGAAGCAACACTTCTGATAGAGGATCACAGGCAACTGGGAAGGTTAAGTGGAGCTGACCCCTCCATTGTCATATTGAAGGAGTTATAAGCACAGAATGCACAAGAGAGTAGAGTTGTTCAGGAAGTAGAGTGGTCAGCCATGCAATGTTGACACTCTTGGAGGAAGAGAAAGCCCTTGACATTGCAAAGAGAAGAAGGAGTGCCAGCAGTTGGTGCTGAGAAAATTGGTGGGAGAAACTGAGAGGATGCAAGTGTAATAATGCTCCATCAAAGTGCTTTGGAACAGCTTCCAACTGTACCAAGTTGCTTCCAGTAGATGCCACTTGATGTGCTGAAAGGTCTCCGTTGAAGCATTTGCTGAGATGAAGGAGGTCGAATTTCTCTCTTACACAGGGCCCATGCTGGAGGACCAGCAACAGCTGAGTATGGAGGCTGCAGAAAGCAGAAGGACGAGTTGTACCCCTGAAGAACCATCAACCCACGAGTCAAGCATACCTTCCACCAGTGCAGAGACAAGCACCTCGGTGGTGCCCAAATGCTTTTAGCACCGGTAACACAAGATGAGCACATGTGAGCAGGTGCAGGTAATGAAAGCAGAGGCAGCTGTGGGCTGTCCCCATTGGAGGAAAGGCGCTAACTCCAGCCATGCTTAACTGGCTGGAGATGTTAAGCTAAAGGCCAGATGCAAACCAGGTTCTTGCGGAGCAGCAACAGGAGGTATGTGGTCATCCCTCAGAGTTTTCTGAGATATTAGAATGAAAATGGAGGGGTCCATTCATGACATGGGCACCGCAAAATCTTAGGCAGATGAGCTTATGAGCTCCTCCACTGAGAGTGGCCACCTTCATATGTAGCAGTTCATCAAATGGATGCAGAAGCAGCAGACTGGCATGAACAGATGTTCCGGTGCATTCTATATTGCATTGATGGCACACGTGTATATATATATATATATATATACAAAATCTCAAACTATATTTTTTAAGTTACCGAAGCAGGTAGCCAAAACAAAAGTGTTTTTTATTGGAACAGATATTTAAAATGAAAATAGAGAGAGACAAGCCAAAACACCAGCTCCACCCACAAAATGACATCACTGAATTCATGTGATAAGATAAAAACCTTTCTTAAAGGGACACTCCTGTGATACAGGATAAGCCTCATTATCCCAAGACTGAATTTATCCTAGTCGGAGCAGCCTGATGTGGTGCCATCACATGCACAGAAACTCCAAGGAAGGGGTTCCCAAGCATCCAGACCTCCAGGAGATCCTCTCCAGCAGCCTGCCTCCACATCTGCCCCAGCCACAGTGGGAGCATCAGGTAGGAGCTTTCATAAGAAGGCAGAGCAGCAGCATTAATATCATAAAATGTTTTGCCTGGGAGCATTTTATGAAGCTTTTGTTAAATCCATGCACTTTAATATGAGTAAAATTGCTGTGTTCAGAAGAATCACATTTTCCACATTGTTCATTGTGGGGGTAGCGACATTGTCACTAGATCCTGCCTGCGTGTGAGATCGGAAAGTGTCATGTGCTCTTATGCTCTCACAGAGGTATTGCTGCTTCATGAATGGGCAGCACGATAGCATTGTGGATAGCACAATTGCTTCACAGCTCCAGGGTCCCAGGTTCGATTCTAGTTTGGGTCACTGTCTGTGCGGAGTCTGTACATCCTCTCCGTGTGTGCGTGGGTTTCCTCCGGGTGCTCCGGTTTCCTCCCACAGCCCAAAGATGTGCAGGTTAGGTGGATTGGCCATGATAAATTGCCCTTAGTGTCCAAAAATTGTCCTTAGCGTTGGGTGGGGTTAGTGAGTTATGGGGATAGGGTGGAGGTGTTGACCTTGGGTAGGGTGCTCTTTCCAAGAGCCGGTGCAGGCTCAATGGGCCGAATGGCCTCCTTCTGCACTGTAAATTCTATGATAATCTATGAATGCTAAACCCCATGAAAAGTGGATCTGTCCTTGTCCTCTGGAGTTGGTGTTCAATGAAAAACTGGCAATATGAATTTGAGACTTCCATTGGTATGTCTACCATGCTTAGGAGAAGGATTCCTAGATGAGGGTGACCTGGGCTTCTCTGACATCCTGGTCAGTGCCTCTCTGCTTGAATGATCTCTTGGCTGCCCTGACATGGCTCTAGTTAATCTTCTTCAAAAGAGGAGCATTCCTCCTCATTGACCTTCTCTTGGCCCACTCCTCTCTGGATTGTCATGTTGTGCAGGGTGCAGCAGATGACAACAATGCAAAAAACCCTCAACAGGGTGGGCCACAGGATACCTCCCAATCGGTCGTCTTTAAGAGGCCACTGGCCTGTTCATGGTGATGCATGTGCTGAGTTTGCAGCAGTTATATTGCTGCTGTGCAGTTGTGGGGTTTTGTTCCAGGGTCAGCAGCCATCTCTTTACTGTGGACATGGCAGAAAATGATCTGTTGAATGTGAAGTGGGAAGTGAAGGCAAAGAGTACCCTATCATGGTTCTGGGAAGAAGGGGAAGGGGTGAGAGCAGAAGTGTGGGTAATAGAATGGATGCAGTCAAGAACCCTATTGATCACATTGGAGAGGAATCCTCATTTGAAGGAAAAAAGACAACATATCGGTATACTGGTGTGGAATGTAACATCAACTCATTGTCCAGTGCCCGAAACATTCCTTCCAGGTGAAACAGTGATTTACTTTTGCTCTTTCACTTTAATATTTACTACTCACACAGAACTTTACTTTGAAATGAGGAGACCAGTTGCAGATTGATTGATCCATTTGGCCGAACACTTCCACTCAGCCCGTAAATGTGATCTGAGCTTTCAGGTGTTTGCCTTTCAATTCTTTGCCCCAGTCTCATCGAAACCTCTCGATCTACAGCCTCCTTCACTGTTTGAATAAAGCTCAATGGAAACTGAGGAAAGGTCACTGACCTAAAACATCAACTCAGTTTCTCTCTCCACAGATACTGCCTGACCTGCTGAGTATTTCCAAGATTTTCTGTTTTTATACAGAAGAATACAAAATGCCCAGCTGACAGCACCACAGTGCACCCAAGTGTGTATCTTAGGGTACCAGGCAGCTGCTTGCCATCGAGACAGTTTTCAGTGTGCAATTACATGTTTTCTACCGTCAAATGGGTTGTCCAGCTGCAGGTGCCATAGTTCAGAAAGGAACAGAGTGAACAGCTGAATGATAATTAGATGTCAAAACTAATTATCATGGTTATGACTTTTTAATGGCCATAGGGAACTGGTAGGGATCTGAACCATAAACGCAATAAGAGCTTTCTTCTTTCGGAATTTGTACCAGTAATGTAAAATTCATCAGGAATAGATAAAATATATCTTAGTGCATCGCAAAATGACATCTAAAAATAAATCTTCCTCAATATGATTGCAATGTTTCCAACCTCATACCTCGATTTCACAGTGCTTCCACTTCCAGAAAATAGGATGAGCAAGTCGAGTTGAATTTCTTGATGACAGCAATTCTGCCCTCTGATCAGCCAGCAGAAGGTATGCCTGAAAGTTGAGTCAGGCTATCTCTGGGGTTATTGTATCCCAAGTTAGAAGACTCTTGAGTGGACGTTGCTTCATCCATTCATCCATTCATCCAATCATAGAGCTGAAAAGTGACAAATTGGTCATGATTTAGCATTGGGATTTGAATGACAGACAGCTGTAAGATTGCATCTGTCTTGTTGGGGAAATGAAAATAGTTTTCATTCTCTGACTAAAGCATAATACGGTCATAGAAAGACACAATAGCCCCCAAATTACAATTGATCTCTCTCATATTTCTCCAACAATATCCTTCAAAATCCTCATTTTTTGCTGAGTTACCTGCATTCTTTCCGTCAGTCTCTGCACTGAATCATCTTATCCCAGGTGATTTCAAACTCCAACTCATCCTGCCATTCCCTCCTGTCCTCCCATAACATCCCTCCATCTAAACTCTCCGATCCATTTTCATGGCTATCGCCTTGACCGTGTCAGCTTCTTTACTCCTATTATCAGAAATGGCGGCGTTTGATCAGGCCTCCTTGTATCCCTCACCGCTCACATCTACCATTCCTTTCCAACACAACTTTTTTCTGTGCCTGATCCTGGGAAACTACTCTCCCTCGGACACTTATATTTAACTGTACTTTCATGGCCTTTGGCGCTCCATTCATCAAAGTATTTCTGCAGATGTCAATTACTCCTTCAGATCCACATTGGTCCCCAGAGTTAATGTTTCATCTTGGCGACAAGTCCTGATGATCTGTCATAAACCTGAAACTTTGGCTAGAATTTAAGCCTTGGGTGCAGCCACCTGGACTAAATGTGGGTGAATGACAGGAGCCCAGAGGGGATTTTAGCAATGGTGACCAGTTAAGGAGCTGCCGCTGGGACTGCCTGCTCATGAAGGATGGTAGCCCGCATCACTGAGCTGCCAGCCCCTCCGATTGCCCTCTGCAGCGCCACTGATTGAAGGGGGCTGAGGCTGCAGAGGGCTGACCCTGCAGGGAGAAGGAGAGGGTGCTTCCACATTGATGTGCCCTCGGGCCTGAGAGTTTTTTAGTTATGTATCAGGACCTGGTAGGCAGGTCTCGATGATCAGAGGACTGAACCCTCCAGTGGCAGGAGTGGAGCTGCGGGTGTCCTTGGTTAATTTTCTTTATTAGCACCTGCCTCCAGTCAGCAGGCGGCCAAGTCCTTGCTGTTCCCACCTCTCAAAATATCCGAAGGTGACAGGAAGACATTGGAAAGTCCCACCATTAACTCTTCTTGTCTCTGAACAGTTGCTGCCTGACCTGCTAAGTGCTTCCAGCATTTTTCTGCTTTTATTTAATCAGTAATATTGATTGCTCATTTCCCTTGCTTAAGTCATCCCAGTCTCAAAATGCCCATTCAATCCAGTATCATCTCCAGGCTGAACTATTCCAGTGTTCCCATGACTGACTTGCCATCCTCCCATAAACTTTAGCTCATTCAAAGGCTCTGTTTCCAGTAATCCTAATGTTCACCAAGTTTTGTTCACCATTACCTCACATTGATAGATGGATTGACCGCCCTGGGCCTAACCACTGTAATTCTTTCTTTAAACCTCTCCTGTTGACATCTCCTGTGACATGCCTAAAATTTACCTCTTTGACCAACCTTATAGTCAATGGCCTAATATCATCTCGTTGACTCTGCCATATTTTCTTTGTGTGCAATTACCTTTGTGTACAATTACACAAATGTCTTGCATTATTTACATCTCATGCCACACAATTCGCATCAGTGTTTATTATGATCTCATCCTGAATGGGGCAACTGAACTATTGAGGATCACTAAAGGTAAACATACCTGCATCCTCAATTTTTAGATTCATCTCGATTTTTTGGTGCCATAGTTAAATCGATTTTTGCTGTTGCTAGAAATTGGGATTTAAATAACTCTTCATCACCAATTTGTGGAAATAGGTTAATGAGTTTCTGCTCAGGGCTTTAATAGTGATGCTGAGACACGATGGCCGATGGTGGAGACAAGAGCATTGGACTCCACTGTCAAAGTAACAGTACATTTTGTATTTTGAAGCAACCATTCTTTAGATGCAAAACCTCTTCAAATCAGCCTCACAATAACCTACTTATGAAGGTTTTCATAAGGCATTTAGCATAATTTTATCATAAAGCTGAAATGTTTCACAAAGACAAAATCAGCTTAGTGAAGAAGCCAAATATATATCTTTGTCAGGAGAAGCAGCATTATTATTGCTGGCAGCTGCCCAATTTTTTTTAAAGACTGCTGATAAAACAACATTTTCCCAGGCTCTATTCTATTGGTGAGTATCCTAAAACTTTGGTGCTCTGTTGTCTTTTGGGTGTCAACTTAACTCTAAAAGTAGTTGCGGAGTAATTGGATTGAGCCTTCCGTGGAGTGGCGCCCCGCCTATTTTCTTACATTGGCTGCAAGTCCGGTCTGCTGAGAAATGAGGAACATAGCTTCTCTTGGAGCCCTTCCTTCAGAGTGTCAGAACATTAGCGGCGAAATCCACGCGTACCCCATGCAGCATTAGTTGTTGTGTTCCCGTATGTTTGAATGTCCCAAACGCACTTACTTTGACAAATTAGGAGAGAATGTGAGAAGTATGTGTGCAAGGTAAGTGAATGAATGGTTAGGGTGGGTTTGATGTGGAGTGGGGGGGGGGGGGGGGGTTGGGTGATCGAGGGTCGTTGAGTGGTCAGGGTTGGGGAAGGTCAGGTTCTTGGAAGGTCAGGTTGTCAGAGGTGGGGGTAGTTAGGTGGTCAAGGAGGGTTGGGTGGATGGTCAGGGGAGTGTCAGGAGGGTAGTTGAAGGGTGATGCTGTTTGTTGGTGGGTGGAGAGCTAGGTGGAGAGTGTCAGGTGATGTAGTCAGGGGTTCCATTGGGGTGAGGAGTTGAAGGGGACGCAATAGTATAGTTACCCAGGAACTAGAAGTCATTTTAATCATTCTCACTTTTCCTGGGTAGCTATTCTGCTAAGTAAGTTAGAACCATCCAAAGTCTCCAACTGTAAATCAGAATTTAAGAGGGTAATTGCCCAACAGCAGTTGAAAATTCTTGGGCAGTCTCCATACAGTCCTTGCATGGGGGCATACAAAGGATCCCCCAGCACATCATAGACCATCGAATTCCTACGGTGCAGAAGGAGACCATTTGGCCCTCTGAATCTGTACCGGGTTGAAAGAGTACCCAACGTAGGCCCACTCCCCCGCCCTATCCCCATAACCCCACCTAACCTGCACATCTTTGGACATCTTCAGGGTACCTCTGGGATGTGGCTCTCTGGGGAACTAAAGATCTGGATCATTTTAGCAGCAAGCCAGGAGAGGTTGCAGCTGCTGGCAATGCACCTACCAAAGGCCCTTGATCGTGAAGGAACCCCAGGGAAAAAGTGATGGAAAGAGGGAGAGGTTTGCATTGCATTTTTATAATTTAACTTCTGTTCATATCTACAAAATCAATTCATAATTTACTTTGTGTTCTATGAATGGAGAAAAATGTATTCTGGAAAAATGACTACAGCAGTTTTAGAAGAGGCTAATGTAGCAATTTTTACAGCACTCTACATCTCCACTATGAAAAGTTTACAGTTAAGTTGATTTTTAGTTACATGGGGTGCAGAAGGATCATTACTACCTCCGTCACTTGAGTTGGGCGGTGGGAATGTTTGTTAGTTTGTATATCCTTTTCTCTGTAATGATTGGCTCAGATCTTCCAAGGAGCAACAATCATCACCGGATTGCCACTCCCCTCAAAATATTCCCCAAATCAACTTGATGCAGGTCCTTTGCCGGGCTTCTGAACACGTCTTTCCCAGAAATGTGGAACACAGTGCCCCTCCGAGAACTCCATCCAGTCATGTTGAGTTGAGGATAGGTCTGACAGGCCATATTTTCCGGCACTAGCTGCAGTAAGGTAAATTCAATGGTCCAATTTGAATGCTAGGGAATGGGTGTCTGAATTAATGGGTGAAGTGGTAGGGTGGGTAAGTGGGTGAGACATGGGAAGGTGAGGGAGAGGTGGAAATTGGAAGCAAAATTGATAAATTTGTTCCAGGTCCAGACAAGAGAACAAGAACAGAGAATGCCGGAAAGCTCCATCTCCCTGCTCACTTCTTTGGGATTCTTTCCTGTTTAATGGATCTTTCTACCCACCTCCAGTATTCTCCCACTACCCTGGACCTCACACTCTGACCTCCTACCTGCTCTGGACTGTTTCATTTCACTTTCACATGGTTCATTTCTGACACTTCACTTTCCTTCCTTGACCTGTCTGTCTCTATTTCCGGTAATAGACTGAGCATCAATATTCAATACAAACCCACTGACTTCCACAGTTATCTCAACTCCAGCTCTTCACTCACTGCTTCCTGTAAGGAGTCCATTCCATTCTCCCTAAGTTGCATCTGTTCTGATGATCTCATCTTCGACAATAGTGCTTCTGACATGCCTGCTTTTCTTCTTCACCGAGGTCCCCCCCCCCAACTGTAGTTAACAGAGCACTCAACCAGGTTCAACCTACGTCCCGCACCTCTGTCCTCACCCTCCTCCTCCTTCCCAGCACCATGATAAGGAGTCCCCCTTGTTCTCACTACTCCCCCCTTCAGCCTCCGCACTCAAAAAGACCATCCTCAATAATTTCTGCTGGCTCCAGCATGTTGCCAGCATGAAACACATCTACCCTGGTCAGAATTCCACAGGGACCATGCCCTCTGTGACACCCTGGACCACCCCTCCATCATTCCCAACTCACCATCCCCTCCCCACCGCACCTTCCCTTTCAAGGGAGGCAGTGGCATAGTGTAGGGGTGGCGGTGGCTGTGGTATCGTGGTATTTTCACTGGACTGATAATCCAGAGACCCAGGGTAATACTCTGGAGACCCCGGTTCGAATCCCACCATGGCAGATGGTAGAAATTGAATCCAATAAATATCTGGAATTAAAAGTCTAATGATGATCATGAAACCATTGTCGATTGTCTTTATAAAATAAAAAACCAGCTGGTTCATGAATGCCCTTTAGGGAAGGAGATCTGTCGTCCTTACCCAGTCTGGCCTACACGTGACTTCAGATCCACAGCAATCTGGTTGACTCTTAAATGCTCTCTGAAATGGCCGAGCAAATCATTCAGTAGGGTCAAGACCGGAAGGACTCCCTGGCATTGACCTAGGTAGTGGAAAAGACAACGGCAAACCCAGCCCTGTCAACCCTGCAAAGTCCTCCTTACCAACATCTGGGGGCTTTGCCATAATTGGGAGATCTGTCTCAGACTAGTCACACAACAGCCGTGGTCATGCTCATGGAATCACTCTCTTTACAGATAATGACCCAGACCCCACCATCACCATACCTGGGTATGTCCTGCCTCACTGGCAAGTAAAAGGTAACGTAAAGTTGTCTTGGTCCCAGTTGACCATAAGCTGCTTTCCCCTTTGAGGGGGAGAGCTGACTGGTGGTGGTTTAACCTGAAGATCACCACACCTTAGGCGAGGGGTAAGGTTGAGAAGGTGGAGCTTCATGAATAACCTCAGCCGGTACAGGAAGTGAACCCGCACTTCTGGTCTTGCTTTGATCACAAAACAGCTGTCTATCCAAGTGAGCTAACCCAGCCCACCAGCAGGACAGACCCAGCAGATGTGGTGGCACAGTGGTATACAGTGAGGACGGAGTTACCCTGGGAGTCCTCAACATCAAACTTGGACACAATGAAGTCCCGGGATTTCAGGTCAAACATGGGAAAGGAAATCTCCTGCTGATTATCACATACCTTCCCCCCTCAGCTGATGAATCAGTACTCCTCCATGTTGTCCACCACTTGGAGGAAGCACTGAGGGAGGCAAGGGCACAGAATGTACTCTAGGTAGGGGACTTCAATGCCCATTACCAAGAGTGGCTTTGTAACACCATTACTGACTGAGCTGGCTGAGTCCTAAAGGACCGGACTGCTGGACTGGGTCTGCGACAGGTGGTGAGGGAACCAACAAGAGGGAAAAACATACTAGGCCACATCCTCTCCAAACTGCCTGCCACAGATGCATCTATCCATGACCGTTTCGGTAAGAGTGACCACCGCACTGTCCTTGTGGAGATGAAGTCCCATCTTCATATTGAGGATACTGTCCATCGTGTTGTATGGCAATGGACGGTATGGTAGCACAGTGGTTAGTACTGTTGCTTCACAGCGCAGGGACCCGGGTTCGATTCCTGGCTTGGGTCACTGTCAGTACGGAGTCTGCATGTTCTCTTTGTGTCTAGATGGGGTTCCTCTGGGTGCTCCAGTTGCCTCCCACAAGTCCCGAAAGACGTGCTTGTTCGGTGAATTGGACATTCTGAATTCTCCCTCTGTGTACCCGAACAGGCGCCGGAGTGTGGTGACTAGCAGATTTTCACAGTAACTTCATTGCAGTGTTAATGTAAATGGGATAGATTCGAAACAGATCTAGAAACTCAAGATTGGCCACCCATGAGGCACTGTGGGCCATCAGCAGCAGAATTGTACTCAGCTGCAATCTGTAATCTCATGGCCTGGCTTACCCCGCATTTTACCATTACCCCCAAGCCAGGGGATCAACCCTGGTTCAATGGAGATGCAGGAGAGCATGCTAGCAGCAGCACCAGGCATACTGAAAAATGAGGTGACAACATTGTGAAGCTACAACACAGGACTACTTGCATGCCAAAAAACATAAGCAGCAATTAATGGACAGAGCTAAGCTATCCCACAACCAGTGGATTTGATCTAAGGTGTGCAGCCCTGCCACATGGTTAATGGTCGTGGACAATTAAACAACTCACTGGAGGAGTAGGCTCCACAAAAGGAAAAAGCAGCCCAGTTGATTGGCACCTCTTCCACAAACATTCACTCCCTCACCACTAACGCACAGTAGAAGTAGTGTACTATCTACAAGAGGCTCCTTAGGCACCACCTTCTAAACTCACGACCACTATCATCAAGAAGGACAAAGGCAGAAGGAAAATGGGAACCCCACCACCTGGAAGTTCCTCTCCAAGTCACTCAGCATCCAGACTTGGAAATATATCGTTGTTGTTTGGCTGTCGCTGGGTGAAAATCCTGGAACTCCCTCCCTTACAGCACAGTACGGATACCTACACCACAAGGACTGAAGCAGTTCAAGAAGGCAGCTCACCACCACTTTTTTTAAGAGCAACTTTTTTATTAATCTTTATTGTCACAAGTAGGCTTACATTAACACTGCAATTAAGTTACTGTGAAAAGCCCCTAGTCGCCACACTCAGGCGCCTGTTTGGGTACACTAAGGGAGAATTCAGAATGTCCAAATTACCTAACAGCACATCTTTCGGGACTTATAGGAGGAAACCGGAGGACCCGGAGAAAATCCACGCAGACATGGAGAACGTGCAGACTCTACACAGACAGTCACCCAAGCGGGAATCGAACCTGGGACCCTGGTGCTGTGAAGCAACAGTGCGAACCACTGTGCTGCCGTGCTGCCCTCAGAACTGTTTGAGCTGTTTTGGTAGGCATGGGCAACAAATGCTGGCCTAGCCAGCGAAGCCTACATCCCATAAAAATTATTATTTTTTTAAAATCACAGAAGCTGCAAAACTTACACCTTTACTCCCTTCCTTCTCACCATTCAAGACCCCAAATACTCCTTTCAGGTGAAACTGCATTTCACTTGCACTTCCTTCAGGTCTATTATATTCACTGCTCCCAATGCGGTCTCCTAAATATTGGGGAAATTAAAAGCAGGCTGGGTGACTGCTCTGCGGAATACTTTTTCTCAGCCCGCAAACCTTCCCGTTGCGTTCCATTTTAACTCAGCACCTTGCTCTCATGCCGACATATCCACCCTTGGCTTGCTGCAATGCTCCAGCGAAGACCAAAGCAAGCTGGAGGAGCAGCGCCTCATCTTCCAATTAGGCACGTTACAGCCCTCCAGCCTCAACATTGCATTCAACAACTTCAGATTGTGACCTTACTCTTCCATCTTAATCCCTTTATTAAATATCCCATGTTACTATACTGTATTCTTTGTCCTTTCTTCCAGAATGATCCGATGTGTTGTTGACAAAGAATTCACCAATCCAAAAGATTGAAACAAAACTAATTTATTATAATACTACTAATTAAATAAAGTTTGCACACTCTACTGAGCTATTGATAATAATTAAGTAATATTGAATCTGTCTTACAGTACTCAATAATCTAAATAGTCACTGCTACACTATGATCTAACCTCGTGTTAACTTAATCTACTCTAATCTTCTAATGCTAACACCATGCTTTCTCCTTATGCTACCCCCAGAATTCCTTCAGGGTCTGATTTAAATACAGAAAAGTGGTAGCGCCCTCAAGTGTTTCATTCACAGAGATGTAATTATTAACCCTTCACTAACCTGACTAAATACATATCATTACATCCGATATATGTATTGCCTCAATGCAAACATCCTTTACCCATCTCACACCAGGTCATTTGTCGTTTGTTCTTAAAGTTTCTATTTTTTGCTGCAATTTCTGACAGCTCTAACACATTCTCCCTCCCTTTAATTCTGACATTCTCCTTCCCTTCAATCCGCGCCGGCTCGGAGAAATGGAGTTGACGCTGAGACAGCCCGCGACGCCAGGACGCTATTCGCCGGTGACCGGAGAATCGCCGCCAGCCGCGTGTGCGCGGTCGACACAGTGCCAGTCGGGGGGCCGTTGAAAGAGGTCCCGCAGTGATTCTCCGCGGTCGACCGGCCGAGTTCCCGCTGGCGTCGTTCTAACATGGTTCCACCTGCGGGAGCTTGGACCCGCGGCCGCGGTGGCAGTCCTGGTGGGGGGGGAGACCAGACTCCGGGGGGGGGACTTCACGACGGCCAAGCCCGCAATCAGGGGCCACCGATGGTCGGGCGTGCGCGATCTGGGGGGGGGCCTACCTCCTTCCGCGCCGGCCTGCTGTGTGGCTCCGCCATGTTGCGCGGGCCCAGCGCGGTAGTGGCCGCCGCACGCCTGCACGGACCCGCGGCCAGCAGTGCAGGGCGTATCAGCGCCGGCACTGCGTGGAGCACTCTGGCGCAGTGCTGGCCCCCTGTGGGCCACGGAATCGCTGGGCGAGGAGGCCCGTTGACGCCGGTGTGAAACACTCCGGTATTTGAGCCGGCGTCATCACTTAGCCACCGTATTGCAGAATCCCGGTTGTGAACTCTGCTTTCTCTCCTAAATGATGCTGCCAGACCTGCAGAGTTTTTCCAGCATCCTCTGTTCTTGTTTAAGAGTTTTAAAGTCAAGGTATTGTTTAACTGGGAGCTAATATACGTCACTACACGTAGGGATCATTGTTAAATTGGACTTGGGACATAGGTAGCAGAGTTTTGGATGACATAAGAACATAAGAACATAAGAATTAGGAACAGGAGGAGGCCATCTGGCCCCTCGAGCCTGCTCCACCATTTAATGAGATCATGGCTGATCTTTGTGGACTCAGCTCCACTCTTCGGCCCGTACACCATATCCCCGAATCCCTTTATTCTTTAGAAAGGTATCTATCTTTTTCTTAAAAACGTTTAAAGAAGGAGCCTCAACTGCTTAACTGGGCAAGGAATACCAGAGATTCACAACCCTTTGGGTGAAGAAGTTCCTCCTACACTCCGTCCTAAATCTACTTCCCCTTATTTTGAGGGGCCCCCTAGTTCTGCTTTCCCCGACCAGTGGAAACAACCTGCCCGCATCTATCCTATCTATTCCCTTCATAATTTTATATGTTTCAATAAGATCCCCCTGCATCCTTCTAAACTCCAATGAGTACAGTCCCAGTCTACACAACCTCTCGTCATAATCTAATCCCCTCAACTCTGGGATCAACCTAGTGAATCTCCTCTGCACTCCCTCCAGTGCCAATATGTTCTTTCTCAGGTAAGGAGACCAAAACTGAACACAATACTCCAGATGTGGCCTCACCAACACCCTATACAATTGCAGCATATACTCCCTAGTCTTGAACTCCATCCCTTTATCAACGAAAGACAAAACTCGATTAGCCTTCTTAATCACCTGTTGCACCTGCACACCAACTTTTTGCGACTCGTGCACCAGCACACCCAGGTCCCTCTGCACAGCAGCATGTTTTAACATCTTACCGTTTAAATAATAATCCATTCTGCTGTTATTCCTCCCAAAATGGATAGCCTCACACTTGGCAACATTGAATTCCATCTGCCAGACCCTAGCCCATTCACCTAACCTATCCAAATCCTCCTGCAGACTTCCGGTATCCTCTGCACTTTTTGCTTTACCACTCATCTTAGTGTCGTCTGCAAACTTTGCCACATTGCACTTGGTCCCCAACTCCAAATCATCTATGTAAATTGTGAACAACTGCGGGCCCAACACTGATCCTTGAGGGACCCCACTAGTTACAGGTTGCCAACCAGAGAAACACCCATTTATCCCCACTCTCTGCTTTCTGTTAGTTAACCAATCCTCTACCCATGCTACCACTTTACCCTCAATGCCATGCATCTTTAGTTTATGCAGCAACCTTTTGTGTGGCACCTTGTCAAAAACATTTGTGTGGCACCTTGTGAGAGGTTGGCAAGCAGAGTGCTGGGATAATCAACTTTAGGGGTAACTTTGGGTGAGAATATTAGCAACAGAGGAGCTCAGGCAGGAGCAGAGTTAGACGATGGTGGAAATGGGTGGCCTTAGTGATGGCAGGGATATGTGATTGGAAGCATACCTCAGGGTCACAAATGACACCACAGTTGTGAACAGTTTGATTCCTTCTCAGATAGTTGCTAGGGGGAGAGATTAAATCAATTGCTAAGTGTTATGTATCAGAGACATTCCTGCTGGTTTAACATCACGTGATGCGTAGTGTAGTAACGTCAGTTGAGTGTTTGCGTGGGTTTTGCACATCACCACCTTGGTTGAATGAGCAACACACTTAATAAACCTTGCATCATATTTTGCAAGAATTCAGAGTGTGGGCACCTCTATTATATCTTTTTTTCTTTGTGGCAACCAAGAAATATAACACCAGGAAACAGGATTGATGGCAACAAAAGACTGGGCTGGATTCTCCGTCCCTCAACCCGGATCGTGATTGTGCAGAGAATTGGGCATCCAGCCGAAATAAAGGTTCAAGCCGGACGACAAACCAACAGCTATGCTCCGGCCTCCCGCTGGCGGCGAGTTCGTGGTTCGTGCCCACATGCCAGCAGGAGGATGTTAATACACTCACTCATGTTTCATAGAATCCCTATCGTGCAGAAGGAGGCCACTTGGCCCCTTGAGTCTGCACCAATCCTCTGAATGGGCACCCTGACCAGGCTCCCACCCTATCCTTACAGCCCCATAACCCCACTTAACCTTCAAATCCCTGGGTGCCATGGGGAAATCCATCATGGCCAATCCACCTAACCTGCACATGTTTGGACTGTGGGAGGAAACCAAAGCAGCTGGAGGAAACCCACGCAGACACAGGGAGAATGTACAGACTCCACACAGTTACCCAAGACCGGAATTGAACCTGGGTCCCTGGTGCTATGAGGCAGCACTGCTGACCAGTGTGCCACCGTGCCACACTCAACAGGCCCGGCCCAAGAGTCTCCGGGCCCTCTCAATTCTCCAGTTCTCCGTGCCAGGAATCACATGGGCGTGGATCACTACTATTTACCAGCATAGCCCTGACATGGTGGACCTCGCCATGGGCCAAGGGAGTAACCCCTTCAGGGAGTTGCCCCCAAAATCCACCCGAGGGCCACCCCAACCCCCCCCCCCCCCACTCACAACGCACAACCTGCCTACCCACCCCCTATCAGACTCCCCTCACTCCCCCCAAGACCCACCCAAAATGGGACATAACCCCAGAGAACCCTTCATAGGGAGAACCCCGACAGAGACCCTCTACAGGGCCCCCCCACATAAGACGTCCCCATGGATAGGGAGACTCCCTGAGACCTCCTGGTTAGGGAGACCTGCCAAAGATCCCATAGATAGGGAGATTCCCCCACAGAGACCCCCTCCCCCAGATAAGGAGATCCCCCCGAGATCCCCTCGATAGGGAGACCCTCCTGAGACCCATGAATAGGGGACCCGTTTGAGACCCCCTAACTAAGGGGAACCCTCGGAGACCTCCTAACTAAAGGAACCCCTCCCCACAGACCCCCCAGAACAGAGACCCCCCTTCGCGCTTGAGTGATTTTGAAGTGGTGAGCTGAAAATTGACAGCATTTAACTTTCTTTGTTGCGGTTGATGTTTGTCATTCCAGCACTTCCATAATAATAGTAATAATCGCTTATTGTCACAAGTAGGCTTCAATGAAGTTACTGTGAAAAGCCCCTAGTTGCCACATACCGATGCCTGTTTGGGGCGCTGCTGGTCTTGTTCTGCATTACAAGCCAGCTGTTTAGCCCACTGTGGTAAACCAGCCCCTGAAGGAAGATGGATGAAGTAAGGCTGACATCTGTGTTTCTGGAAGCAGTCAATCACAGGCCACTCAGAGAAGTGAATGAATGGCTTGTATGAGGAGGGCAGATCAAATACTCATGCAATCCACACCCACGATTTTATAATAGAAATGGAAAATCCCCAGGCTTGAAATTTCAACTTCCTCAGTTTAGCCCCATTACATGGCAGTTTAAGAAAGAGATATATGGGTCTTGGGGATGTGTCCCTGATGATAGTTGGGTGGCTGGTATCAAATGGCCACATTAGCATGGTCAATATTGCAGGTCTGTCCAAATTGTTGTGGACATCTGCCAATCACCCCCCCCCCTCCCCATCAAAGATTTGGTGCCAATCCCCTTGATCCCACAAATTCAAATGATGTTAGTACTGTTGGGCCCCAGTGGGGGCACTCCCAGTTGGATTGGATTTGTTGGATTGGATTGGATTTGTTTATTGTCACGTGTACCGAGGTACAGTGAAAAGTATTTTTCTGCGAGCAGCTCAACAGATCATTAAGTACATGAGAAGAAAAGGGAATAAAAGAAAATACATAATAGGGCAACACAACATATACAATGTAACTACATAAGCACTGGCATCGGATGAAGCATACCGGGTGTAGTGTTAATGAGGTCAGTCCATAAGAGGGTCATTTAGGAGTCTGGTGACAGTGGGGAAGAAGCTGTTTTTGAGTCTGTTCGTGCGTGTTCTCAGACTTCTGTATCTCCTACCCGATGGAAGAAGTTGGAAGAGTGAGTAAGCCGGGTGGGAGGGATCTTTGATTATGCTGCCCGCTTTCCCCCGGCAGCGGGAGGTGTAGATGGAGTCAATGGATGGGAGGCAGGTTTGTGTGATGGACTGGGCGGTGTTCACGACTCTCTGAAGTTTCTTGCGGTCCCGGGCCGAGCAGTTGCCATACCAGGCTGTGATGCAGCCCGATAGGATGCTTTCTATGGTGCATCTATAAAAGTTGGTAAGGGTTCATGTGGACATGCCGAATTTCCTTAGTTTCCTGAGGAAGTATAGGTGCTGTTGTGCTTTCTTGGTGGTAGCGTCGACGTGGGTGGACCAGGACAGATTTTTGTGGATGTGCACCCCTAGGAATATGAAACTGCTAACCATCTCCACCTCGGCTCCATTGATGCTGACAGGGGTGTGTACAGTACTTTGCTTCCTGAAGTCAATTACCAGCTCTTTAGTTTTGCTGGCATTGAGGGAGAGATTGTTGTCGCTACACCACTCCACTAGGTTCTCTTTCTCCCTCCTGTATTCTGACTCGTCGTTATTCGAGATCCGGCCCACTATGGTCGTATCGTCAGCAAACTTGTAGATGGAGGTGGACCTGTTGACCTGCTGGGATTGCAGTTTGTAGATTTTTAGGACCACCCTAGTAATGGTCAAAGGATAAATACAATCCATAGAGGAATATTTTACTCATTTTCTAAGCATTGCAATTTTCAGGGAGATATTTGCTCTGTGCAGCTGAATCAAATAACTAGTAATATCAACAAGCTCACCAGTGGATCCAAGAGCTGGCAGTTCTATATAAACAGATTGGACTTTTTGGTAATTGAGTTATAATAAATGGGCTTATACTCTGCAGAGGCAGCAGGAGAGACGTTCAACCCATGAATTTCCAGGAGTCTGGAGACAGTCAACAACACTGAGCTATCCAGTCCCTGCATCTGACCTGCCATTGTCAGCATTGATCAGCCCAGCCAGGCTGACTCTCAACCTAATGTACTCCATTTCTGCATGTCTGGTCAATATGGATCGTTCTAATCATCCACACAGTCAGGAACGGTGCAACCCATGTCGGGGCCCAAATTGACCTTGTCCCTGAATTAAATATTCGCACAGAGCCACAGCAAGGCAAATCATGCCCCTGATTTCATGGTGCCAAGCTGACTAAATTCCTTTTATGAGAGGTGGCAAATTATAGTGACAAGGGGAACCTGTCAAGAGACCAGTAACAATGGAACATCATTCAAAAAGGTTACTTGTTTTCCTTTTGGGGTGGCTTCCAGCTGTCCCTTTAAAGGTAATGGGGATTCCTTTTCCTGCAGTTCCATTGAACAAGTTTATAGAAACAATATCTGCAACTCATCAGTCGAATTTAAATGAATTCAGAGACCCAATATTGAGTGCATCAGTCCTGTGCCCAGTTTTCACTTGAGCAGGCAAGCAAAATTCTAGGCCATAGTATTTCCATTTCCTGATTACCCTACCAAAATCCTGTCTTTGTACTGCTGTAGTCTTTTATTGACATTTTGCCCCTCCTTTCCAAACTTCCATATCCTGGGCTGGATTCTCCAAGCCTCAGAGCCGAAATTGCGTTCGGCGCGGGGGGAGCGGAGAATGGTCGTCATACCGGAAATTCGGACCGGTGCCGCGATTCTCCGGTCGCCGGAGAATCGCTCGTGAACTACGCGGCGCTGGTAGGGGGCCAGTGGCAGAGGCCCCTCCCCCACCCCGCAATTCTTCACGCGCAACTGGCCGAGTTCCCGATGGTGTGGTTCTAACCACCTATCGGCCGTCGGAAATGTTGGGTGGCGGCTACCGTCTCAGTCCGCGACTGCCCTGGTGGGGGGTGGGGGGGATCGTTCACCATGGGGGGGGGGGCTCATGGAGAGAAGGTGGTTGGTGCCTATTTAAAATAGCCATCAATGTGTCTAATGAACTTATGTAATAAATAATAATAATAATCACTGATTGTCACAAGTACGCTTCAGTGAAGTTACTGTGAAAAACCCCTAGTCACCACATTCCGGCGCCTGTTCGGGGAGGCCGGAATGGGAATTGAACCCGCCCTGCTGCCTTGTTCTGCATTACAAGCCAGCTGTTTAGCCCACTGTGCTAAACCAGCCCCTAAATAGTAATCAGTGGCATTCCGGTTACTTTTCGGCATACTGGCAGAATACATGCTTGTATATAAGTTTGTACAGCCCACTTCATCCAGCAGCATAAAATGACTTACTTGTGAGCCTGACTCCACCAGTTTGGTACTGGCTGGAGTTACATGATTAAGTGCCAGACTGCTTTCTATCATGCTGACTTCAATTATGATGTTGCAGCTGGGACAACACTATAGTTACATGATCTGTTTGGTGGAAGTAACTGTAATTTGGCTGTTCTACTCGGATTTTCATGCTACATCTAATGAAAAGTCAGTGTATTAAGCTCAGTATGATAATCAAATGATGCATTCTACAACTGAAGCTTTAATAGCTAGATCGGAATCTCAAATGCAACTGTTGGAACTATCTTTGAACACTTCTGAACAGCCTCCTTGGAAAGGGACTCACACTGTTTCTAATTTCTACTATCTTATTGCATGATCTACTCCGTCTCTCATCTGTCATCAACTACTTGTTAATGTGCCACTTCATGTCATTCCACAGTTTAGCCCTCATCCTTAGCAATCTCCTTCTCTCTAGCTGCCTTGTCATCAATCTCTTGGCCTCTTTCACATTGCTCCTGCTTTCTCCTTAATGGAGCTTTTTAATTGGAATTGGGTGGCCTGGTGTTTTCTTTGCTAAGTGATGAAGCATGCAATGGAGAAGCCTGAAGTGTGAGACTGAAACAAAGAATACATCCAATCTAAGACTGTGAAAATTACAAAACTGATAATCCATGAGATGTGATTTACAACCAGGAGTTATGAAAAATAGACATCACTTAACATAAAAGAAAGAAGTTGCATTTCTATAGTGGCATGCTACCTGAATGTGCTACCACTGAGCTCCCATGAAGACAATTCATTTCCATTTTGAGCTCCTGTGAGTTATGTTACCTTCCATTACCTGTGGCAACTTGTCACTTTTAACCTTTTAAAAAATTTAATGAGGTGGATACATTAACAGTTTTGATCAGAAAATTAATCTGTACTTAATGAGGTGGAAATGCTCACTTTTAAAAATTCATAGAGTACATCTCTTTATAAATTCTTAAATTGAATGAATTAGATCAAATTTTAGTCCCGGTAATTTTTCGTTCACTCTCTGGAGTTCCTTCATATTTCACTATTACTGATCACGACATACAGCGGCATTATTATTTAAAAATAGATAAACCAGCACAGCAACCAAGCAAAACAAGCAAAGGCTAACACATACATAGGATCTTACATGATAGGCATGTCTGGGAAGCCCAGTGGACAGTAAACAGGGAGTAGCAAAGATGATAGGGAAGAGGACTGAAAATGCAGTTCAAGAGTTATATTTTGAAGAAACCTTTAAAGAAGGCATGATTGAGACCAAAGTGAAGAGTTTTAGGAGAATCAGTCCAGAAAGCAGAGAGGTAGAAGTCAATATTCTATCACTAATGGTAAAGAAAAGAGAGGGGAAATACATAGTAGATCAGAATTTTACATTCCCCCACCTCTCTCCTCCGACCTGTTCTGAGGGATGAGGCATGGATGTGATTCCTTCCAGGTTCCTGCCAGGCAGGGCTTTGGATGGATTATTTGATGGCCACTTCAGGGCCTTTCCCGCTCAGTCTCAATTTTTCAGGCTGGAGGGTGGATGACAGCTCAGAAGGAAATGCAAAATTAAGGGTACTTGGATCTTGGGCAGGAGGTGGGGTGTGCCTTCATCAAAAGTCCCCTTTTGATTGGGGGTGCCCTCTTCTTTAGGCCTGGTGACCTCTGGATTTCCCTCGCCCATCTCTCCCCTCCCCTCAACACCAATATCCGAATACCCCCCCCCCCCCACCTCACAATTCAGGCACTCTCTACCCCCCCCCGCCTTGGGACCCCTGCCACTTAACTTCTCCTCTGCTTCCCAGAACTTAGTGCCAGGCAGCTTCATGCCTCTTCCGGTACTTGGAGGGACTGGAGAGTTGCCGGCCAATCTGTTTGGCTGGCGGCTCGTCAAGGCAGGACTTTCTCCCAGGTGAAGGCCAGAAGTCCTGCCTTATGCCAATCAATGCTTGTTAGACAATTGGGGGTGGAGGAGCGGAGACCCCGCCATCCTGAAAATTCCAACCTTGGTTTAAATGAGTTGCGAGTGGTTGTTAGACTGGAAAAGATGCATAAATAGGACAGATACAGTCATTGAGGTATTTACATTAACTAACATAGAATTTACAGCCCCAGAAGCAGCCCATATTTAGCTCAGTAGGTCTATGTTGGTGTTCACGTCCCACATGAGCCTCTTCCAACCACTATCATTTGATCCTCTCAATATTATTATTATGGAGAATACAGCCAATGTTATGCTTTGCATTGGTGCCTGAGCAGTGCTTGGGCCGCTTGATTCAGGCATACGCTGTTTGCCGATGTCTGTCTTTATATATCAGTGATTTCAAAGCTAATTTAAGTGATGTAAGAACAGACCCAGCACAAGTAGATTAGAGGGTAAAACAGCAATGAAGCGATGGAAGGAATTCAAGGACAAGGTAATTCAGGTGCGAATTAGGTGTATTATTTTGAAGGGATAGGATAGAGCTTAGAAAGTTGATGGACCACAAGTGACAAAGGAAATCAAAGTTAATATAAAACAGAAAAGGGAGGAATATGAAAAATGTCAAGAGCAAGATTCAGTTAAAAACTAAGCAGATTTTGGAAGATGCAGGAAGGAATTGAACACTTTTTGTGTTTTACCCACCTTAATCTGCGTGGGCATGTTGTGAATCACAGGCCCTGCAACCAAAAATTAAGAAGATTGAAGTTCTCAACGAAAATATTTACAAAGCATTTTAGAATTTACTTTAATATTGTCGGTTAATCTTTTCTTGTGACCTCTGTTTGTCTCCTGAATGCCAATTACGCGGTACAGGAAACTACAGGTCAGTCAGCCTAACGTTGGTGGATGGAAGTTATTGGAACCCATTATCAGGGACAAAATAAACTTTAATTTGGAAAGGGATAGGTTACTCATAGAGTGAGCAGGAGTTTGTTAAAGGACAATCATCTTTGACTAATGTTGTGTGTTCATAATGTTTTTAATGTTGCCTCACAAGCAGGCTTGTAGCTGAACAGGGCCACCTTAAGAGATCAATTGCATGACAACGTTGGAGATTATGTCATCGGCCGTTTGCGCGGGCAGTCTCCATCGCAGCCCGTAGTGTTAACATCAGCTAAATAAAGTTCTATCTTTTTTGTTTGAGCCTCCAAGGCCTGAAGTCTCATTCTTGAATCTACCACATAAAAATTGGCGACGAGGTAGGCGAACGGTGTTTGTAGGCACCCCAGAAAAGTTGAACAGCATTTGTAGACACCTGAAGAAATAATAAATAATTGAAATCGGCGCTACATGACAGCTGGTGACGGAGGAGCCAAGCAACGGTTGCAACTATTGGAGGATCCGAAAAATCCGAAGGAAAAAACCTTGGAGAGAAGCCCGCCAGGTGCTCTGACTAAAATTAACTGGTAGCCTTGAGTAGCAAGTATCCTGCAACAACAAATTTAGAGCTGGCGGTGTTTCAAAACTCAAATGGAAACGGGCTGAGCTCAGGTTGTGCCTTTTTTGGAGAGAAAGGAAGCAAGGTTGTGCTAAAATGTTGTGGCACATTGAGCACATCCATTCTTGGAGAAAAATGGTGGGCCTTGGGTCATAGGACCATTTGATGAGAATAGAGAATAATAGAGCTTGTACAGGGAACAATTCAACTATTGTGACAGAAAGGGCCACCTTGTACGCACTTGCGCACAGTGGGTAGCACAGCTGCCTCCCAGGGACCCGGGTTCAATTCCGGCCTTGGGTCACTGCCTGTGTGGAGTTTGTATGTTCTTCCCATGTCTGCATGGGTTTCCTCCGGGTGCTCCGGTTTCCTCCCACAAAGATGTGGGTTAGGTGGATTGGCCATGCTAAATTTCCCCTTTGTGTCCAGGGATGTGCAGGTTAGGTTCTGGGGATAGGGGAGAGTGGGAATGGATAGAGTGCTCATTTGATGGGTCGGTGCCAACTCATTGGGCCGAATGGCCTCTTTCTGCACTGTAGGGATTCTATGATTGTTGGAAAAAGAAACAAGCTTCAGGCAAAAGTTGCAGGAAGCAAGAGCCAAATTAAATAAATGGCAAGCTGAATCAAGAAAAACGTGCCCACTTTGCACAGAGAGGATATGAGAAGGAACTCAATTCACAGTCCAAAGGCAAGCTGTCACTAAATATACTAGCTATTTGTGGTGGAATAAACCAATACTGGGTCACAGCATTACTAAACGGTCAGCCGGTGAAGATAGAGGTGGACACTGGGACAGCCATCTCACTGGTGCTAGAGACTGTTTATCAAGAAAAGTTCCGACATATTGCATTGAAACCCTCTTAAGATAGTGTTAAAAATCTACACTGGAGAAGTGGTTCCGTTGAGAGGCCAAATTGATGTAACAGTGCAATTAGATGGACATATGGCACATTTGTCCTTGCACATAGTCAAAGGAAATTATCCGGCACTAATGGGATGAACTTGACTGGAAAAGATCAGATTAAATTGGGCCAAGGTAAATCCCATGACAGATTCCGAATCGTGCCTGCCCAAAATCTTGAAGATTCATGCCATTGTCTTCAATGGTTAGCTGGGAAGCACGAAGATACCTCAGTAAAGCTGAAGACCAAGGTGGAAAGTCAGGCGAGATGCTTAAAGGCTAAGTCAATGCAGTATGCAATCAAACCCAGAGTAGAGGCAGAAATAGAGCAGCTGGTCAGAATGGGAATCGTTGAACCTGTTAGGGTGAGTGATTGGGCTACGTCGATTGTACCAGTGATGAAAAAAACAGATCTGTAGCATTTGTGGTGATTTTAAATTCACTATTAATTCTGTACTGTGTGCAGAGTAGCATCCTCTACCCTGATTGATGACCTATTCGCTGGGTTAGCTGGAAGTCAACACTCTCAGGCAAACCTATCTTCAAATGAATGTGAATCAGGATTTCAATAGTTCTTGATTGTAACTCACAACGGATTATTTTGATACAAAAGATTACCACTTGACATCACTTCAGCACCAGCTTTGTTCCAAGAGCAATGGGCCAAATATTAAACCGATTAGATGAGTCCAGTGTTACCTGAATGACATCTTGGTTACTGGGAAGAATGAGGAAGAACATCTCTGCAACCTAGATGCCACAGTCCAGAGATTAGAAGATTATAGATTATAGATGGTTCATCACTAAACAGTTCGTATGGAAATATTTTCAACATCGAGCAAGTAGATAACACTCCTGTAACTGCAGGACGAGTGAAGAAGCATAGCAGATGTGATCCAGTACTGTCAGAGGTTATGGACATGGTGCTTTGAGGAAAGACGCCATATTCCACCTGAAGACTTGAATCATCCGTACAGGCAAGGTGTCTGCTCCAGGGAATGAGAGTCATTGGGTGGGTGTTGACGACAGCGCAGAATTCATGTACTTTCGCGACAGCAAACCTGGCACCGAACCTGGACTTATTCATCGACTGTGGAGGGGCTAGCACCAGCACCACATGGAACATAATCGATTCCAATGAAAAACGTTACGGGATTCACTGGGTCCGTGATTGACACTCGGGAGGCTGACAAGCTGCAGCCGCATATACACATTACAATCCCCACGCACACTCATCCCAGCCAACATGATGGCACTGGTTGTGCTGGAGCGTGCCCATATAGCTGATGGGCTGGCTGGGGACACATATATGACCCATGGCTCTAAGCTCATAGTGGGCTGTCACCGGTGGTGGCAATGATGTTCCGTTATTGTCCACCTCAACCCCTTGGCCACCTCCTGGTCACTTCCCCCGGCCCTGGCAGAAGCCCCCCCCCGGTCAGCAGCACAACTTTCAGCAAACTATGGCGATGTTGGTCACATTATGTGCCCCCTATCTCTCCCCCTCAGCAGCCACGACGCTGGTTTCACGATTTTTAAACGGCTAAGAAGTTCTGGCAAGAAATTATACCACAAATGAAAAGTGGGTTCTTGCCACCATTTTAGCACAGACAGGACCAGTCTCCTACACCGTACAACCCCGAGACGGTGTAATATGGAGAAGGCATGAGGGTTAACTTTTGGTGATAAGAACCAATCCGTCAGTGGCAGAAGTGACAGAGTCCAAATCCAGTTGTGGCAAGAGATGACATGAACCTTCCAGAGAACCTGACAACCAAACCAATCGGGGAAAACAGCACCTCAATTGCAAATCAAATACCGAGCCAATCCCAGATCACTAGGTCGACTCCAGTAACCACTGATGACACTCACACCAAGCCAAAGACACCAGCGGTTGCAGTAAATACTAAAAAGTGGATAACTGGGGTTCGCTGACTGTCACACAGAGAACGACGACATCCAAAACATCTAACGTTTTGACTGTTGTTATTGATTGATTGTTCATCCTGCTAATTGATTGGTAATGTAATACTGCTTATTGTGTCAGGGACCTTGAATTTAAAGGGGGAGGAAATGTTGTGTATTCACCTCAAAAGCAGTTTCGTAGCAGAACAGGGGCGCTTTAAGAGGACCATTACGTGATACCAGTGGCTGTTTGCGTGGGCACACAGGCAGTCTAACATCACAGCCTTGTCATGATATACACCAGTATATCATGGTGCAGATACACACATACTGATGGACACACAGCAAGACCAATCAACATACACAACACCGCAGCCAATCACCAGTTAGAGCACACTCACTATAAAGACAGGGGGCATCAGAGTTCCCGCTCATTCAGGATGCAGCCTCCTACAAGGACAGAGCTTACAGCTTACAGCACAGGTCTTCACCATGTGCTGAGTGCATAGACTGGTTCGGACAGGCATAGGTCTTTAGTTTAATCTAACATCGTGTTAACCCACAGTGAAAGTATGTTCAACAGTTTCTAACTTAATAAAATAGTGTTGCACTATTTTAAGTGTTGGTGGCCTGTATGTGTTCCACGGATCCAGAGCACCCAACACATCAAGCCTGTAGTGTTAACATCTAAAGAAAGCTGTGCATTTTGGTTGAACCTCCAAGGCCTGCGGACTCAATCTTGGAGCGCCACAAATAACTTGATTGAATTCTCCAATGAAGTAACAGGGACATTATTCAATGTAGTGCAATAAATGTTGTATCTCTCAACTTTTGGAAGACATTTGACAAAATGCCAGACAGGCGGTCTATGTGGAAAATGGGAGCCCATGGAATTGGGGAAAGTAATAAAATGGATTCATCTGTGGCTTAGTGACGTAGAGCACAGGGTGAGGGTGGATTCCTCAATCACCTTACCTGGGTATATCCTGCCCCACTGACAGGATAAACCCACCACAGGTGGGACACCTTAACTATTTAGTTGGGAGGAAGTAGTCCTGGGAGTCCCCGATATTGACTCTGGACATCAGGTCAAATATGAATCTTCTGCTCATTGCTACCTACTGCCTTCCCTCAGTTTATGAGCTAGTTCTCCATGTTAAACACTATTTGGAAGATGCACTGAGGGTAGCAATAACACAGAATGTACTTTGGATGAGGAACTTCAATGCTCAATACCAAAAGTGGCTCAATAACACCACATATGACTGAGTTGGCCTGAAGGGCATATCTTCCTGTGGCAAGTGGTGAGAGATCCAACAAGAAAGCAAAAACTACTTTATCCTAACCCTCACCAATGTACCTGACGCAGATGCATCTGTCCATGACATTATTGGTAGGAGTGACCACTACACAGTCGTGGTGGAGACAATGTCCTGTCTTCACATTGCAGATTCCCTCCATCGTGGTGTGTGGCACTACCACTGTGCTAAATGGGATAGACTCCAACAGATCTCGTAACTCAAGACCGGCAGTCCATGAGGAGCTGTGAACCATCAGCAGCAGGAGAATTTACAAAATATCTGAAGGGGAGATTATTTCCATCCATAGTTTTCAGGATCTGGAATGTTCTACAAGAGGAGGTATTGGAAGTTGATTCCATAAATATTTTTAAAAGAGCGTTGGATAGATACTTAAAGATGAGAAACCTAAAGGATTACAGACAAAAAGTGGGAGTTTGGACTAACCACAATGGCTCTCTCAAAGAGCCAGCACAAACATGATGGGCTGAATGGCTTCCTGTGTTGGAAGCTATTGTAATTGTAAAATGCCAAAATTACTTCAGAAATGAGAATTAAATATCTGCCGATTGGGTAAGTCATGTGACTTATGCTCATTGCCACCTGTGAAGAATATTATGCCTCTAAGTATTAATTATTCTGTTTATGCCACAAGCATAAACACAAATGGATCATTTGGATTACCCCATACCCAGTGAAGTTGATGGAGGCAACAAGCAAACTTCATGTTTCTATTTATTTGAATGATTGTGGTATGCTGCTGACCCACTGCACAGTTATCAGGCAACCTTGGTGCCTGCGCGGCGAGCCTGCGCTTCTTAAAGGCAGTCGGCCTTTCTTCACAGGGAGATGCTGTCAGGTTGCAGCAGCTGGTGGATAGACTACTGATGAAGCAGCAGACCAGAGAGAGAGCAGCTGGGTTCTCTGTCTGATTCTAGAGGCCTTTGTCAGGAAGTGGAAAGGAGGAAAGATTTCTGCAGGGGGTCAGGAGGCTCTTCAGGCACACAGTGGGAAGGGAATGAAAGAAGGTAGCCATGGATAACAATTCCCAAAGACTTACCTCGAAGGCCTGGCAGCAGTACTGATGTAAGCTCACTTGGGTGGTCAAGGTCAGTGAATGCATCTTCAAACACCATCTTACCCAACACCGCCGCAAACATCTCCCGCTACATAACCCCATCACTCACCATTCCACAATCAGGACTCATGCCTAAAATTCAGATGATCCATCTTACCGTCGCACCTCACATCTTCAGCTATTCAGCTGTGGCAAGCATGTCGACAAAACACATTTCAACACGTTCACTGATATTCATCCCTCTCACTTTCAGGACAAGGTTGCACTTAATGAGATGTGGCAGCAGAGAACTGACTACTGACTTCAGAGAGGTATTCCTGTAACTCCTGAGCCCCTTGGAGGAGACAATGCTGCAAATTATCAGACTGGCTTTGACTGAGGCTGTAGCAACCGCTGTTGCTGAAATAATGTTATGTTCCTGTATTATGTACCTTCTCAAATCCCATTTCATCCTCATCCTGAAATCTGGCATGAAGCGCAATGTCCAGATGCTGTGACCATGGCCCGCATTTTTTCTACCCAACCCTCCATCCCTCACTCCAACCCTCCAACCCTTTATAGGTTCAGAGATTATCATAGAATTCATAGAATTTACAGTGCAGAAGGAGGCCATTCGGCCCATCGAGTCTGCACCAGCTCTTGGAAAGAGCATCCTACCAAGGTCAACACCTCCACCCTATCCCCACAACCCAGTAACCTCGCCCAACACCAAGGGCAATTTTGGACACTAAGGGCAATTTATCATGGCCAATCCACCTAACCTGCATATCTTTGGACTGTGGGAGGAAACCGGAGCACCCGGAGGAAACCCACGCAGACACGGGGAGAATGTGCAGACTCCGCACAGACAGTGACCCAAGCCGGAATCGAACCTGGGACCCTGGTGCTGTGAAGCAATTGTGCTATCCACAATGCTACCATGCTGCCCTGATGCCCAATTCTCTGCCTGACCAGCAGGTGCAGCCTCATTATGAAGAGTGCAAGCTGGAGTATGTGTGTCACGGAGAAGCACTGTCACTTGATCGGACACTTGGAGCCACCAGCTCAGATGCTGCAACAGTACACAGCTCAGAGGGTAGTACAGAGTCACGATCTGCACATGGTGACTCAGTGGCCATAAGTGGGCTGCCGAAAGGCCAGTGGGAAAGGATAGCATGTGTGTCAGTTCCTTGGAGGATCAAGTGGCAGCCTGTTGGCACTGTCAAGGAACATGGAGGAGTCTTGTATAGTTTGGCTTAGGGCTTCACACAGAAAGTTTCATGCTTTCAAATATGGATGGCCAATTCCATAAGAGCACTTACTTACTCATCTGTACTGCCGTATCTCGTGGGCGATGGCTCAGCTTCCAATGCAACGCAAGCAGAAGCCACAAAATGCCACAGGAAGCTTAGCCTGAGGTCATCAGGTCCATTGTTGCTCACCCAAGCCCAGCTTGGCACCACCGAAGGCCCAGCTTGGTGCCATGCAGGCTCAAACTGCTGTCAGCATGGCTGTAGAGACAAGTGCTCAAAGGGGCACACAGACTCTCACCAACCAGTGTTCCAGCAGATTACTGAGATTGAGGAGAGTGGCAGTGGATCTCTGGTGCAACAACCTGCTGTCGTCCCTCAAGAGTGCAGCATTTATTTGCCTGCCACTTCACTCCGTAATGCCTTACTGTTGACAGTTGGTGTGCCGGCTCAGACTGCTGGTTCCCATGTCAGAGTGAGGCAGTTCAAATCTAGGTCTCCAAGGCCCAGAGCTGGGCTAGGATGTCCTCCACAGTCACCTGCACTTTTCCTCACTGAACGTCAGCAGTTTTTCACCAAACATGCTGCAGCTACCGCGGCACTGCACAGGAGCAGCAGGCAAGACACAAAATCAGTAATATTGGTATTATAGGTGAATAATTTAATTTCGTATGTGTTATTCAAAGTGTTGTTGGATAAAGTTGTAAAGGAAATTTTTTGCGGTGTCTTTATTTCAGGATTTTGACTGAGGACACTGTGATGGTTCATAGTAAGAGGATGGATCGATGGGGAATTACGGACCAGTGCTGATGTGAGGTTATTTTAAGGGAACCAGAGTCTGATTAATCGCTCCTGGACAGCCCATCTGGAGGAATGGAGGAATGGAACCTTGGATCCTGTCTCCTCCTCCTTTCTCCCTTCTCCTCTTACTCCTCCCAAGGTCCTCTTTGAAGGCCTAGTGACAAGAGCTGGGCCCTCTTGGGAGCCAGGTCTGTATCTCACGCAGGCAACCATGAATTTGGAGAGACACTGTGGTGACTATTGTCAGACTCGCCTCGAAAACTCCAGGCAGTGGTACCACTTCTTTAGAACATGGATGGTTTGCTTCATGACTTCCTGCGTCCCATGGCTCTTGTTGTACACAAGTTGTACACAAGGTGTCGAAGGGGAGTCAGTGATCATATGTAAAGCTGGGAGCTATTATCACTGAGTGGGTAGCCTCTGATTCAATGCAGTGGTTTGAATATAATGGGAATGGCTGACTGGCACAGGATGAAAACATCATGGCCACTGCCAAGATGGCAGGTACTCACCAGCATGACGTTTTGTGCATGGTCATATACCAACTGGATTTTAAAGTTTCACAGAGCCACATGTGCACTATCAATGGCTTCCTGTACCACCAGGAATCCTGCTACCCTGGCAAAACCATGTGCCTGCTTCTCTCTGGTTAGAGAGAAGACAATAAGTGCCATCTCTTTGACAGGGCCTCAGTGCCCACTGGATGTAGCAAGATCACAGTGACCTTCATAGCCACTGGCAGCACTGTGCTTGCCCTGCTCTGCAATTACAGATTCAGTTGGAGGAGAAGGCCCAGTTCAGTGGCCACTTTCTCGGTGAAAAGCAGCCACCACTAATGCTGCTACTGGAGAGATGGAGGTCGGAGAAGTAGAACCTGAAGACCCTCCATGGCTATGGCCTTCTACTAAGGTTTCCTCTCCTCGTCCCTCTGTGCTCGGCTACCTCTGCTGCTTGTGCTCCATCTCTGCAGCCCAAGAGGAACTGCAACTACAGCCTCCACGAGTGCTGTCAGCTCTTCAAATTCCACTGACCTCCTTGGGAAAGTCTAGCACCATTCCCTTTTGACTCCAACAATGTTAAAAGCTCCTCCAACAACACAGTACCCGAACTACCACGATCTCTGAATTAGCAATAGAAAATCAGAAACAACAAATCTGACAGTCCCACGCTATTGCCTTTAAAAAGTACTTGTGACGGGTCCCTTTCAGAGAGGGCATTAACAGGACTGGCAAAGCCCAAAATAGCAGCTTGGACACCAAGCTGACTGATATTACGATCCACCCAATCTGAACACTTTCAGAGCAGGCAGCTAAACTAGCACCTTTACAAGCATTTTTGGGGCTCAAGGCCCAATATCAGCGGCTCTATGGAGCTAAATTTTTCAATCTTGTATTTTTTCCTAATTAACTGCATTAACTATAAACTATTGTATTTCTTACTATCTAGTAAGTTCATGTGAGGTTACTTTCTTCCCTCGACAACCCTTAAACACATGCTATTGTTACAAATTCCGAGGGTGCAACCCTGGAATAAATTCTCATAAACATCACAGATTTAGTTTAAATTTATTGTTTCTTGAGTCATTAAAACCCAAATGTTTAAAAGCATGGTGATTAATTGGATGTAACAATGCACTGATTATTGCAGATGTGAGAAACATTGATAACCTTTACTGGAATATACTGATTGGCTATTCACTTTTGTTCCAACATATGTCTGTTAGTTCTAACCCTGTATTGATAACGATACATGCCTTGTTAGGAAAACAAGGGCAGTTTTAAGAGATTATTTTTGTATTAGTAAACATTGGAAACAAAGTATTGTTGTAAGTGGGTTTAATTTAATGTCATGTTGGATAAAGGTGTTTGTATGTGCGGGGTGGTTCAGTTCCAATTGTGCTTAGACAGGGTTACGGCATGAGGTGTAAATAGGGGCTAGCGTCCCTGGCCTGATGAGGGGTCGGGCCCTTGGGGTGTGGGGTGGGGCGCTGCACATGGGCGGCCGCCTCGAGCCTCTGTTGACGCTGCTGCCACTGCCTTCTCCGGCGTCTTGCCACCTGGCTTGCCACCAGCACCGCAAGGGCAGCCTTCGGCAGGGTCCACAATATCTTCCATCGCGTGTAATATCTGGAAGGAATTGAAGAGGGTGAGAGGCTGACAACCAGCAATAGCTTCCAGCCCAGGATCGTCCAGCCCCCCTATGGTTCCCCTCCCCCCTCATACTCCCTGCCATCCCTCAAGGCGCCATCCAGCCCGCCTGCTCACGCACTCACGGCTGCAGCGGGGGACCCTGGGACCGTAGACCCTGTACCCCAGACACCCGATCATAATATTGCCTAGCCTCATGGTCTGAGTGGGATGGTAGGCATTAGCTCCTGACTGCAACATAGTGCACTTACCCACGGAAATCCACTTGGGAGCTGTGAAGTGCTCACTTTACTATGCTTGTCAATTCCCGATTAGCAATATCCTTCAGCCGTGTGGCCAGAGGCCGCCACGGTCAGTGGGAGTTGTGGGTGGTTGATGGGACAGAAAGGCAGGAGCTGGAGTTGTCCCGCTATGGGTACACACGATCTGGGGGTGACATGGTGGACCCGCGGGGAGACCCCCCCACCACCCCCAAGCACTGGGGCAGCAACCCCAGTGCCCCCAGGCTCACTGCCCAGAATTGAAGATGGCCCACAGCAACCATTCCACAAACTTAAACGTGATTACTCGGTGCCTGCATGACCGCTTGCTGGGAGGCGGTTAGATCCCGGGAGACCGTTAGATAGGGGGTCGTTCCGTTAATGGTATGATCATTGGCTTTAATTGGTGATTACTGGTTTCTCACCACGCTGCGGAAGGATTTGGTTCTCGCCAATGGGGATGGGCCGGTTAGATCGCAAACCAATCGACCCCCCGTGGTTCCCAATTTTGGCCTCTCCCGCGATCTAACATTTAGGTCGCGTTCTCGCGCAAGCGCAATGTCACCGTTAAATCACACCCTTCATCACTTTTTGGGGCCCCGGGAAGTTTCTCCCTGGTCAAGCCCACACTTACAATTATTTTCACCACGAGGGAGCCAAACTCACTGGCCTCACCGGCTCCTCAGAGGTTGGGCCATCATTTTGAAAGGGTGTCCTGATCTCTAAGTGGGCTTGAGGGTACCCCCCCCCTAACCCCCACCCATGGGCAATAATGCCCCCCCCCCCGCACACACCACATGGACACCACTCCACTCGCCTCCAAGTGATGGTACCCCTTCATACCCACCGTGAAACCCCAACCTTCATATCCCCCCACCCTCCTTTCATAGGCATGCCCCCCCCTCAGGCCCTTACCCTTGGCTGTGCCACATGGGCACCCTGGCAGTGCTCCTGCCTGCTTTAGATTGCCACCCAAGCACCTTGGCAGTGCCAGGGTGGCAGTGCCAAGTTGTCAATGTGGCACTGCCAAGGTGCCCGCGTTCAAGGGGAGGACAGTGGACCACCCTGTCGCTGATCACCAGGGACCTCCGATGGCCCGGGAGCGCCCTGAGTGCCGTTGCACCTGGTCAATGTTTTGTGGACCAGTACTGAATGCCGCCCAGCTGGGGACTCCCTGGGGAGGCCGGTAGATGCCAGGAGCCCGATAGATCCCTGGTCAGCATGCCTAAGCGGGTTTTAAACCTACTTATGCGTGCGCGACTTTGTCCCACCCATTGTGGATGAGATCCTGATTGAGATACCTCACGAGGTCTGGGTAGATCTTGCAAGGTGTACTGACTGTTGGAAAGCCCGTGAGAGGCTTCTCACAGCATCTCCCGGCTGCATCGCACTCTCATTCGGGTGCAACACGGCAGGTAAATCGTGCCCAAGAACATATACATGTAACATGTGATTTAAGCACAGAGACTGCATGAAGGTTAAAAAATAATGCTTAATTTCACCAGCATCAAAACTGTAGAAGCTGACAAGGGAGAGCATAACTCCAGAAAAACAACTATTTACAGAGACTATTTACTGCTGATACTCCAGATCACTGAGCTAGTCGGGACCTCAGCTCCTCAGCATAGAACTCAGCAAATGTGTTCAGGCTTATCCTGTTCCTCTATGTCTCTCCATGAGGCTTCTCAGAATTATCGGTCCTGCCAGGCCTTCTGACTATGTCCCAATTACACTTCCTGGCTCTTCAGCCAGCCCAGGGGCTTCAAGCTGCCCAAGGCTCCTTCCTGCCGCACTGCCTGGCTTTGTCCTGGTTGCTTTCTCCCTTGCCTCACATCATCTGGCTCTGTCCCTCAGCTTGTCAAAGACACTACTCGTTATAGGGAAGGGCCTTTAGGAAATGGAAGGGGGGGGGAGAGACCTCAGGAAAATTACAATCACCAGGAAAGTGGTAGAGAAAATGTTAGAAGCCATTATTAAAGATGTTATAGCATGGCTTTTAGAAAAAAAAATCAAGGTAGAGGCAACATGGTTTTGTGAAACATGTTGAAACAATTTATTGGAGTTCTTTGAAGGAGTCACATGAGGTGTGCATAACGGGGAACCAATAGATGTACTGTACTTAGATTACCAGAAGGCATTTGATAAGGTGCACATCAAAGGTTATTGTGTAAAATTACAGCTCATGGTGTAGGGGGTAACATATTGGCATGGGTAGAAGATTGGCGAGCTGACAGGAAACAGAGAGTTGGCATAAATGGGTTGTTTTCTAGTTGGCTGGATGTGATAGGTAATCTGCCACAGGGATCAGTGCTGCGGCTTCAACTTTTTACAATTTATATAAATGACTTGGCTGAAGAAATTGAAGATATGGTTGCTAAATTTGCTGATGGTCCAAAGATAGGTAGCAAAGTAAGTTGTGAAGAGGGCATGTGGAGACTACAAAGGAACATAGGTAGGTGAAATGAGTGGGCAAAGATTTGGCAAATGGAGTATAATGTGAGCAAATGTAAAACTCCATTTTGGCAGGAAGAATAAAAAAGACGAAAAGTAAAACACTATGGATGATGGAAATCTGAAACAACAACAAATGCTGGAAAAATCAACAAGGTCTCGCAGCATCTGTGGGGAGAGAAACAAGGATTAATGTTTTGGGTCTGTATTAATAAAAAATAAGCTGATTATCTAAATTGGAGAGATTGCAGAGGTCTGAGATTCTGAGGGATCTTAGTGTCCTAGTACATGAATCACAAAAGGCAAGTATACAGGTACAAAAAGCAATTAGGAAAGCAAACAAAATGTTATTGTTTATCGTGAAGGGAATTGATTACAAGTTTTAAAAATATATATTTTATTAAGGCATTTATATAAACAACACCGTGCCAGCCACTCACTCATCCTTGTCACTGTCACATGCGCCTGTGTACTACTTTGGACTGAATAAGGCTGAGCCTTGCACACGGCGTGGACGCATTCATCCTTCACAGGGCCTCTTCCCATGTCCCAGCCTCCACTCTCCCCCTCCCCCCCCCCCCCCCCCCCCCCCCCCAGCTCCTCCTCCCATTTCCGCTTAACATCTCCTATTGGGGCTCCCTCAGTCCCATCAGCTCCTTATAAACCTCAGACACCTTCCCCTCCCTCGACAATACTTTATCCTGCAGCCCTGAGGGCGGCAACCAGGGAAAGACTGCATCTGCCTCCTCACAAAGTTCTATACCTGTAAGTAAACCCATTCCCACTGGCCAGCTCACATACCTCCTCCAGGTCCTCTAAGCTAGCAAAGCTGCCCCTATAAATATGTCCCCTAAACACTCAATCCCTGCCTGCTGCCACCCTGAAACCTCGCGTCCAGCCACCCCTGTGTAAACTAGTGTGTGGTCATATGCCTGTGCACAGTTCTGTATATAGATGGCAATGCGACCTCCAACCAGCTGGTCATGTCAGGCATCCTTTATGTGACTTGAGATACCTGTCAGTTGCTAGTCGGATGTACGAGAAGATAGTCGCACCTGGAGTAGTTCCAGGAGAATTCACTGAATTTATTTCGTAGCCTTTGTCTGTACAGCAATATGTTAGTTATCTTTCCATGTGGTGTTAATAAATCACCTTTCTAGTAAAAGACTAGATGTTCTGTGTAACATCATTACAACGGCCATATCACAGAACACAACATGGTACCAGGTGTCCAGAACATTTAAAGATAACAACAAAATAGGCCGAAGAACAAAAAGAGAAGATTATTCTACCGACCTTGTGAATTACGGCTTTCTGCAACTCAACGCAACAAATGACGGTGAAGTTAGAGATAGAGGGTTTAAAGGCATCCCACCAGCTTCAAGTCTCGGGTACAGTCGATGAAAATTGGCTTATTTTTCTAAGCAACAATTTAGACTCTATGTTTCAGCTCTTGGCCTGCAGGCACAGCCTGTCGAGAGACATATTGCATTGCTGCTCATGGTAGCAGGTCCTTAAGCAATCAAAATATAAAATATCTTCGCTTTTATCATAGACTTTATAATGCAGAAGTAGGCCATTCAGCCCATCGAGTCTGCACCGGCTCTTGGAAAGAGCACCCTACCCAAGGTCAACACCTCCACCCTATCCCCATAACCCAGTAACCCCACCCAACACTAAGGGCAATTTTGGACACTAACGGCAATTTATCATAGCCAATCCACCTAACCTGCACATCTTTGGACTGTGGGAGGAAACCGGAGCACCCGGAGGAAACCCACGCAGACACGGGGAGAATGTGCAGACTCCGCACAGACAGTGACCCAAGCCGGAATCGAACCTGGGACCCTGGAGCTGTGAAGCAATTGTGCTATCCCCAATGCTATTGTGCTGCCGAAGCTGCTTGATCGCGAAGAGGAAAACAACAGCTACAATGAGGTGATAAAGTATTTCGATTAGCATTGCTCTCTGAAGAAAAACAAAATATTTGAATGTTCCATATTTCGTAAGCGTACCCAAAAACCAGGCAAATCTTTTGATAGCTTTGTAACCGACTTGGGCCAGAAGGCCCAGTCCTGCAATTTCAGTAATCTAAAGCCATCGATGATCCATGACCAGATAGTGTTTGGGATATCGAATGATAAACTCCATGAGAGATTGCAACGGGAAGAAGAACTGAAATTAGAAAATGCTATCAAGATCTGCCATGCAAGTGAGCTGGCTGCACAGCAGATCAGTACACTAAGCTTGAAACATTTTGGTGCCAATATGGAAGAAGACGCCAGCGCCATCAGCACTGTGACGCAGTTCAATAAAAAATTGGGGCTCTATTCTCCAGTTGAGATTCTCCATTTTGCCGTCAGCCTGGGGGTTTCCCGATGTTATGGGGCTGCCCCACAATGGGAAACCCCATTGACCAGCCTGCGAAATAGAGAACCCCGAAATCTGGTGCGGCGGAACGGAGAAACCCGCCCGTGGTCTCAGTGCAGGCGGCCATTTTAAGCGGCCGACCAGGTACACCATTTTATGCCAGAGATATGGCAATTGTCACGGATCATGGCAGTGTCCAGCATTTGGAAAAGTATGTTCTAAGTGTGGCCATACAAATCATTTTGCGAAGCAATGTTTTTCGCATTCTACAATGGACCAAACCGGGTCAGTCAATGCAATTGATGAGATGCCCTTTGAAGAATTATTTTTGTTGATCTGATTTCAAGGAAGGACACAATGAGTCTGAATAAGAAAACTGAAGAAGTCTTGCTGACCAGTTGTGCCAATAGTGATGATGAAGATGACACCATCGAAAACAGATGGACAATTCTAGTAATGCTGAACGACACATTGATAAAATGCAAGCTCGACACGGGAGAGAGGACCAACCTCCTCAGTTTGTCTGATTATCACGGGCTGCGGATTAAACCAAAAGTCATCAATCATCCGAGATTGCTGATAGACTATAGTGGGAAGAACATTGAGACACTGGGTGTATGTGAACTCGAAGTATGGGTACACGACAGAAGTCACATAATACCATTTTCCATTGTGGACACGAAGCGCGAGTCTATCATTGGAGTGGATGCACGTGAGGCCCTGAACCTAGTTGAGCGGCTGTACATACCAGGCAGCGCTGCGATGGAGGATCATTGACTGGCAACGAGATATACTGGCACAGTTATACGATGAGATACAAGCGAAAGTCAACGTGGAGGACGACAAAGCAGATGAAGAGATGGAAGAGCCAAAGGGAATTCCAGAATTCTGGTTAACAGTCTTCAAGAATGCGAATTTGCTCAGTGGCTTGATACAGGAGCATGATGAGCCTATACTAAAGCATCTACAAGATGTGAACGCTAAATGTTCAGAGCTTGAACAGCCAATGAGCTTCACTCTGGAGTTTAACTTTGAGCCAAATGAGTATTTCACCAATAAGGTAGTCACAAAAGTATACCAGGTGGAGTCGCGGCGTGACGAGTTTGAATTTTTATTCTTTGATGAACCAGAATTCACGGTATGCACAGGGTGCCAGATCGACTGAAAGAAAGGCAAAAAAATGTCACACTGAAAACCATTAAAATAAAACAAGCAAAAGGGTCGGAGTGCTCGTAAAACGGTTACAAAAACTGTACCAAATGACTCTTTCTTCAATTTCTTCACTCCTCCTGAGGTTCCAGAGCAGGAGTGTTAGATGGACGTTCCACAGCAAGATTCGCTGCTGACTTTGAAATGGGTCGCCTTTTGCGTGAACATAATTCCATGTGCAATGTCGTATTTTACAGGAGAAGCCATTGCAGACAATAGTGACTCCGATGATGATTACTACGATGATAATTACGACGACCATGAGTGCGATGAGAAAAGTGGAGAATCAGATGGTGAGCTAGATGAGGATGACTATGAAATGCCATTCCGGTGGTTTGGTGGGAGTGACAAGGTGATCACAAGGGATGCCCAGTCTGCGCAGCTCACCAAGAAGTGTGAAATCTCAAAGATGGCATATGCAGAGGCTGAAAGTGAGATTGCAGTAACAGACACTTCAGCTGAGAGCTATTCAGCTGCGAACAGACTGATAACTGAAGAAATCATCCCCATTCTGGAGAAACTGGCTCCAGAGGCAGATGGTGAATCACCTCAGACCCATAAAATAGTTCCTGTTGTCGATTCCCCAATACTCAAGGTCACTCCACCAGAAGACATGCCAGAGAAGCAGAGGGCAGTGCTTTGCAGGCCTCACCATGACAGCACAATCCCACATAAGTATGCCGACACAGGACGTCTCAGCAGACGATCCACAAGCAACCATTCCCATGGCGCAGTCCAGCAGCATGATGGGTGCTACAAAAGCAAAAACGTAAAAGAGGCGCTGTCAGAGCCCCTCTCAAAAAAGAAGAGGAAGAGAAGGAGACTGGAGGTACTGAACAAGAAGGCATCGGCACTGTGGCCGACGGGCCAGAAAGTACATGACGACGCAGCAAGAAGCATCGTGTTAGGAAATTAAAGAAGCCCGTGACGCAGACAAGGCCAGCAAGGAAACCAGTCTTCAGGACGCATCGCGTCAAAAGGCTAAACAAGGTGATAAGACAAAAAAGACCTGCTAGAAAACCGGTATTCCAGAAGCAAAAATGACATTGGGAAGCTGATAAGAGCCCAGGCGACCAACGGGGTGATTACAGTTATATTTAAATATAAACATTTCCAAAAGAAGGGGGATATGGTGTTATGCCTGTGCACAGTTCTGTATGTAGTTAAGCAATGTGACCTCCAACCAGCTGGTGGAGTCAGACATGCTTCACGTGACTCGAGATACCCGCTAGTTGCTAGTAGGATGTGCGAGAGGATAATCGCACCGATTCCAGGAGAATTTACTGAATTGATTTAGTAGCCTTTGTCTGTATAGTAATCTGTTAGTTATCTTTCTACCTGTTTGTTAATAAATAATCTTACTAGTTAAACAACCAGATGTTCTGTGTAACATCGTTACAACGGCCCTATCACAGAACACAACACTGTTGTCACAAATCGGTGCCCACACCAGGGCACCTTCCAATCTCAGATGCTGCCTCCATTTCCCCCACAATCTCAGGCCGACACCACCACGGTGCACACAGAGTACCTGGCCGTCGAGAATGGCAGAGGTGCCGTCAACACTGCCCGTGAACCCGTTCCCCTACAAGAGACCACCTCCATTCTCCCCCATATCTACCCCTCCCCCCACTACCCATTTCATAACCATAGTGATATTAGCCGCCCAGGAATAATTCATTACATTCGGCAACGCCAGCACCCTCTCCCCCTTTCCATAAACACCCTCTTGACCTGTGGCGTCTTCCCCGCCCACACAAACCCCAAAATCAATGCATTGACCTTCTTAAAAAATGACTTTGGAACGAAGATCGGGAGGTTCTGAAATACAAACCGGAGCCTTGGCAGCACCGTCACGTTCACTGTCTGCACCCGCCCCACCAGCGACAATGGCAGCACATCCTGCCTCTTAAAATCTCCTTCATCTGCTCCACCAACTGAGCCAAATTCAACTTATGCAGCTGCACGCAACCCCGCGCCACCTAGATGCCCAAGTACCTGAAACTCAATCCTATCACCTTGAACGGTAGCTCTCCCAACCTCCTCTCCTGGCCCCTGGTGTCAATCGGGAACATCTCACTCTTTACCCATGTTCAGCTGGTATCCGGAGAGCAGGTCAAAGTCCTCGAAAGTGCCCATAATTCTGCCGTTGCCCCCCAGTTTTTTCCGAAATATATAACACCAGGTCGACCGAATACACCAAAACCTGTGCTCGACAGCCCCACCCCCCACACAGCCCCTTTCCAACCCCTCAACGCTCTAAGCACCATTGCCAATTGCTCTAATGCCAGGGCAAAAACCAGTGGGGAGAGCAGGCACTCCGCCTTGTCCCAAGGTGCAACCCAAAATATCCCAAAGTCACCAGGTGCATCCGCACGCTTGCTACCGGCGCCTTATACAGCAACCAGACCCAATCCACAAACCACTGCCAGAACCCGAACTGTCCCAACACCTCCCACAGATACTCCCACTCCACCCGGTCGAAAGCCTTCCCTGCATCCATTGCCACTGCCACCTCCGCTTCCTGCCCCTCCGGGGGCATCATAATCACATTAAGTAACCTCCTTACATTCGCCGATAACTGCCTCCCCTTCACAAATCCCGTCTAATCCTCACCTATCACCCCCGGGACACAGTCCTCAATTCGCAAGGCCAGCACCTTCGCCAGCAGCTTGGTGTTCATATTCAGCAACAATATCACACGGTAGGACCCACACTGCTCCGGATCCATATCTTTCTTCAGTACCAGGGAAATAGACGCCTGTGATAGTGTAGGTGGGAGCTTCCCCCTTTCCCTAGCCTCAGTATACGTCCTTACCAGCAGAGGTCCCAGGTCCCCCGCAATCTTATTATAAACCCCATCGGGAATCCATTGTGAACTGGGGCCTTCCCTGCCCTGCATTGCCCCCATACTCTCCATCACTTCTGTCAACCCAATTGGGACCTCCTATCTCTCCACCAGGTCCTCATCAACCTTGGGAAACTGCAACCCATCCAAAAATGGCCACCTTCCCTCCCCCCGGCTGGGGGCTCCGACTAATACAGCTTCCTATAAAACGCCTCAAGGAGTTTTATTCACCCTCACCGGGTCCAATTCCACCCTTAGAACATAGAACATAGAACATTACAGCGCAGTACAGACCCTTCAGCCCTCAATGTTGTGCCGACCTTTGAAACCACCCTAAAGCCCATCTACACTATTCCCTTATCATCCAAATGTTTATCCAATGACCATTTAAATGCCCTTAATGTTGGCGAGTCCACTACTGTTGCAGGCAGGGCATTTCATGCCCTTACTATTCTATGAGTAAAGAACCTACCTCTGACATCTATCCTATATCTATCACCCCTCAATTTAAAGCTATGTCCCCTCGTGCTCGACATCACCATCCGAGGAAAAAGGCTCTCACTGTCCACCCTATCTAATCCTCTGATCATCTTGTATGTCTCAATTAAGTCACCTCTTAACCTTCTTCTTTCAAAAGAAAATAACATCAAGTCCCTCAGCCTTCCCTCATAAGATCTTCCCTCCAGACCAGGCAACATCCTGGTAAATCTCATCTGCACCCTTTCCAATGCTTCCACATCCTTCCTATAATGCGGCGACCAGAACTGCACGCAATACTCCAAATGCGGCCGCACCAGTGTTTTGTACAGCTGCAACATGACCTCATGGCTCCGAAACTCAATCCCTCTACCAATAAAAGCTAACACACCGTATGCCTTCTTAACAACCCTCTCAACCTGGCTGGCAACTTTCAGGGACCTATGTACATGGACACCAAGATCTCTCTGCTCATCCACACTGCCAAGAATCTTACCATTTGCCCAGTACTCTGTCTTCCTGTTATTCCTTCCAAAATGAATTACCTCACATTTTTCTGCAATAAACTCCATTTGCCACCTCTCAGCCCAGCTCTGCAGCTTATCTATGTCCCTCTGTAATGTGTTACATCCTTCCGCACTGTCCACAACTCCACCGACTTTCGTGTCATCGGCAAATTTACTCACCCATCCTTCTACGCCATCCTCCAGGTCATTTGTAAAAATGACAAACATCAGCGGCCCGAAAACAGATTCTTGTGGTACACCACTAGTAACTGGACTCCAGGCTGAACATTTCCCATCAACCACCACCCTTTGCCTTCGTCCAGCTAGCCAATTTCTGATCCAAACTGCTAAATCACCCGGAAATCCATGCCTCTGTATTTTCTGCAATAGCCTACCATGGGGAACCTTATCAAATGCTTTACTGAAATCCATATACACCATATCAACTGCTTAACCCTTGTCCACCTGTTTGGTCACCTTCTCAAATAACTCAATAAGATTTGTGAGGCACGACCTACCCTTCACAAAACCGTGTTGACTATCTCTAATTAAATTATTCCTTTCCAGATGATTGTACATCCTATCTCTCATCAACCTTTCCAAGACTTTGCCCACAACAGAAGTAATGCTCACTGGTCTATAGTTACCGGGGTTGTCTCTACTCCCCTGCTTGAACAAGGGGACAACATTTGCTATCCTCCAGTCTTCTGGCACTATTCCTGTAGACAATGATGACATAAAGATCAAAGCCAAAGGCTCAGCAATCTCCTCCCTGGCTTCCCATAGAATCCTAGGATAAATCCCATCCGGCCCAGGGGACTTATCTATTTTCACACTTTCCAGAATTGTGAACACCTCCTCCTTAAGAACCTCAAGCCCTTCTAGTCTAGTAGCCTGTATCTCAGTATTCTCCTCGACAACATTGTCTTTTTCCTGTGTGAATACTGACGAAAAATATTCATTTAGCACCTCTCCGATCTCCTCGGACTCCACGCACAACTTCCCACTACTGTCCTTGACTGGCCCTACTCTTACCCTAGTCATTCTTTTATTCCTGACATATCTATAGAAAGCTTTAGGGTTATCCTTGATCCTACCTGCCAAAGACTTCTCATGTCCCCTCCTGGCTCTTCTTAGCTCTCTCTTTAGGTCCTTCCTAGCTAACTTGTAACTCTCGAGCGCCTTAACTGAACCTTCATGGCTCATCTTTACATAAGCCTCCTTCTTCCTCTTAACAAATGATTCAACTACTTTAGTAAACCATGGTTCCCTCACTCGACCACTTCCACCCTGCCTGACAGGGACATACTTATCAAGGACACGCAGTAGCTGTTTCTTGAACCAGCTCCACATTTCAATTGTGCCCATCCCCTGCAGTTTCCCTCCCCATCCTATGCATCCTAAGTCTTGCCTTATCGCATCATAATTCCCTTTCCCCCAGATATAACTCTTGCCCTGCAGGATATACCTATCCTTTTCCATCGCTAAAGTAAATGTAATCGAATTGTGGTCACTATCACCAAAGTGCTCACCTACCTCCAAATCTAACACCAGTTCAGGTTCATTTCCCAGTACCAAATCCAATATGGCCTCCCCTCTCGTTGGCATATCTACATACTGTGTCAGGAAACCGTCCTGCACACATTGGACAAAAAAGGACCCATCTAACGTGCTCGAACTATAGCGTTTCCAGTCAATATTTGGAAAGTTGAAGTCCCTCAGAACAACTACCCTGTTACTTGCGCTCCTATCCAGAATCATCTTTGCAATCCTTTCCTCTACATCTCTGGAACTTTTCGGAGGCCTATAGAAAACTCCCAGCAGGGTGACCTCGCCTTTCCTGTTTCTGACCTCAGCCCATACCACCTCAGTAGACGAGTCCTCATCGAACGTCCTTTCTGCCACCGTAATACTGTCCTTGACTAACAATGCCACCCCTCTTATACCACCTTCTCTGAGCTTACTGAAATATCTAAATCCCGGCACATGTTACAACCATTCCTGTCCCTGCTCTATCCATGTCTCCGAAATGGCCACAACATCGAAGTCCCAGGTACCAACCCATGCCGCAAGTTCACCCACCTTATTTCGGATGTTCCTGGTATTAAAGTAGACACACTTTAAACCACTTTCCTGCCTGCCGGTACACTCCTGCAACTTTGAAACCTTACTGCTGACCTCACTATTCTCAACCTCCTGTATATTGGAGCTACAATTCAGGTTCCCAGACCCCTGCCAAACTAGTTTAAACCCTCCCAAAGAGCATCAGCAAATTTCCCCCCCAGGATATTAGTACCCCTCTGGTCCAGGTGTAGACCATCCCATTTGTAGAGGTCCCACCTACCCCAGAATGAGCCCCAATTAGCCAGGTATCTGAAACCCTCCCTCCTGCACCATCCCTGTAGCCACGTGTTCAACTGCTCTCTCTCCCTATTCCTTGGCTCGCTACACGTGGCACGGGTAACAACCCAGAGATAATAACTGTGGTGGTATGTATTAGGGGTAATACGGTACACCATGAATGCCGAGGAGCTATTGGAGGACAGATGCTGGGTCCCGATTGGATCTGCCGCCTACTGGGCTCCACCCAGATAGGCGGGGTATAAGAACCCGGTTTACTTCACGCAGCTGCATTCTGTGACTGAGCTGCTGGGGAACAAGTCTGAACAAGTCTTCTCAATAAAGCCTCGATTGAAGTTCTCTATGTCTCGCCTCGTGTGTGATCGATGGTGCTACAATAACTCTGTTTGTTTTCGATCTAAGTTTCCACCCTAGCTCCCTGAATTCCTGTCTTACATCCCTATCCCTTTTCCTACCTATGTTGTTGGTGCCTATGTGGACCACGACTTGGGGCTGCTCCCCCTCCACCTTAAGGATCCCGAAAACACGATCCGAGACATCGCGGACCCTGGCACCTGGGAGGCAACACACCAACCGCGAGTCTCTCTCGTTCCCACAGAATCTCCTATCTATCCCCCTAACTGTAGAATCACCAATGACTAATGCTCTGCTCCTCTCCCCCCTTCCCTTCTGAGCAACAGGGACAGACTCTATGCCAGAAACCTGTACCCCATGGCTTACCCCTGGTAAGTCATCCCCCCCAACAGTATCCAAAGCGGTATACTTGTTATTCAGGGGAATGACCACAAGGGATCCCTGTATTGACTGCTTCCTCCCAGCCCCTCTCACCGTCACCCATCTATCTTTATTCTTTGGAGTAACTGCATCCCTGAAGCTACTATCTATGACTACCTCTGCCTCCCGAATGATCCAAAGTTCATCCAACTCCAGCTCCAGTTCCCTAACATGGCTTCTGAGGAGCTGGAGATGGGTGCACTTCCCACATATGAAATCAGCAGGGACACTGAGGACACTCACCTCAAACATTCTGCAGGAAGAACATTGCACTGCCTTCCCTGCCATCCGCTCCAAATAAAACAAGAAGAAAGAAACAAAAAAATAGAAAAGAAGAGCTTACCTTATATTCACTAAACCCCTTAGGTTAGAGGTGGTGGTAGGGTGGGGGACACTACAAGTGTAGTGTCTCGGGTTTAGCAACCGCCCAACTTATATACAGAACCTACCTGATTCCCAAGCTGCACTCCGGCTCCCTCTCTCTCTCCCGCTCCCGGAAATGAAGGCCGCTGGAACCTGGGGGTAAGTTTAAACACTTACCTGCTTCACAAGCTGCACTCCGGCTCCCTCTCTCTCTCCCGCTCCCGGAAATGAAGGCCGCTGGAACCTGGGGGTAAGCTTAAACACTTACCTGCTTCACAAGCTGCACTCCGGCTCCCTCTCTCTCTCCCGCTCCCGGAAATGAAGGCCGCTGGAACCTGGGGGTAAGTTTAAACACTTACCTGATTCCCAAGCTGCACACCGGCTCCCTCTCTCTCTCCTGCTCCTGGAAATGAAGGCTGCTGGAACCTGGGGGTAACCTGCTTCACAAGCTGCACTCCAGATCCCTCTCTCTCTCCTGCTCCCGGAAATGAATGCTGCTGGAACCTGGGGGTAAGTTTAAACACTTACCTTTCCGTCCTGTTCTTCCCTCTTCCAATCACATTTTCGAGTATCCAATTATTATTTTTTCTCATTAAGGGGCTAAATTGCCCTTTGTGTGGCCAATCCACCTACCTTGCACATAATAATCTTTATTATTGTCACAAGTAGGCTTACATTAACACTGCAATGAAGTTGCTGTGAAAAGTCCCAAGTCGCCACACTCCGGCGCCATTTCGGGTACACAGAGGTAGAGTTCAGAATGTCCAATTCACCTAACAGCACGTCTTTCGGGACTTGTAGGAGGAAACTGGAGCACCCGAAGGAAATCCACGCAGGCAAAGGGAGAACGTGCAGACTCCTCACTGACAGTGACCCAGGGCCAGGATCCAACCCGGGTCCTCGGTGGAGTGAGGCAGCAGTGCTAACCACTGCACCGCCGTGCCGCCCTACAGCTCTTCTGAGATTAGAGCAGAGTTCCCCATACGAGGTTTTTAAACAACTGACCTTGCCTGCAGCTGGTGCTGGACTGGATTTTCTTTGTAGCCCATCTGGCTGTGCAGAGAGAAAGGCCTTTACTCTGGACCTTCAGGAATATTCCATCAGGTGAGGGAGAGAAATCAGAGCTGTGAGAGCTGTCTCGGCCTAAGTTTTACTCTTTCTTGGTCCTCCAATTGGGGTCTGAGAGAGATTTACCCATTCGGGCAGAGAGAAACTCAAAGCGCCTCCTTCAGCTCCTCAAAATGAGGCTAAAACTGGAAACACAGTCTTACAGAGGAAAGAGCATTCCGGAGCAGTCAGCACCATTCAGCATTGAATATCAGCTGAGGCCCGGCATGTGTAAAAAAGCCCATTGGCTACCAGCCAGCCCATCAAGAGGTGTCAGACTAAACAGCACATCCTGCTAGAGTGCCCAGTTCTTTTTAAATTGAAGGTGAAGTCCATCTTAAAGGCTTAGGTCCCATGAACTATCCAGGTACAAAACTTGAAATAGCAGAATAACAGAAATTAAAAGGAAAAAACAAGGGACAGACAGGAATTAACAGGAGGAGCCTTAAACTATCCAGACTTGGTTACGGTGTTCTTGATTTAAAGATTCCTTATGTCTTCAGAATGTTGGTTGTCAGTAGGGGTGCTGTGTTTGGGTGTGTCCTAGACCAGGTTCTATTAGCAACTGAGTTACCAGAGTTTCTGGTTGTGGTGTTGGTCTGATTTGGCATCTGTTTTGTTGCATTGTCGTGCCACTTAATGTTTGTGCTTGATACAATCTCAGCTGTGGGTATATGTCCAGTAATTCTGCAGGTGAGGGAATAGTCACACTGGGTAGTGCAGCTCTAAGATGTAGCATGATCAGATGCAGATCTTGTTTTGTTTGATGGCACTTCATGATTGACGATTTTATAGTACATACCATTCATCTCATCATTCCATTGAATCTAGGTTGATTCCCCATTTCTCACACATTGCCTTAAATGGTCTTCCAATGTATTGGGGTCTGTTGGTTAAAACACTCTTCTGGTGCCCTGAATAGATTGAACTGAAGGTGTCTGCAATGGTTTAACAAGATATGTCAGAAAATTGACGGATAAGGGGGACTTTTGAAATGTGATGTGTTATAACCAGTAAATCATTTCCATGGAGCTAAAGAAATGAATTGTGAACCTGGTCCATTGATGTGCAGGTACCATGCGAGGAAATAATATTCTTTCTAATGCTCGGTAGGAAGATTTGACATGCCTTGCATTCTCTCACTGCTTTTTCAATGTCTTGGTGGATTCTTCACCACTTACTGGGCGGGATTCTCTGAAAATGGGCTATGTCCCCACGCCGGCAGGAAAACCGGCGCTAATCACTCTGGCGTCAACAGCCCCGAAAGTGAGGAATTCTCCAATTTCTCGGGGGCTAGGTTGACGCCGGAGTGGTTGCCACCGCTCCAGCTGGCGCCAAAGTGCTGGCACAAGTTCACACATGCGCAGAACGGCCGGCGTGATCCCAAGCATATGCAGACCGGCCGGCGTATTTCCGTGCATGCGCGGGGATTCCTTTCTTTGCACCGCTCCCCCCGGGCAATATGGCGGAGCCCTACAGGGGCCCGGCGCAGAGGAAAGAAGACCCCCCACGGAACCAGCCCACCCGCAGATCGGTAAGCCCCGAACGCAGGCCAGGCCATCGTGGGCCATCCCCCGGGGCCGGATCCCCCCCCCCCCCCCCCCCACCCACCCCCGCAGGACTGCCACCGCACACCTACCTGCCAGGTGCCACCGTGTGTGAGGTGAGTAATTCACGCCGGCGGGACTGAGCAAAACATTACGGCCACTCAGCCCATCGGGGCCCGGGAGAATTGCCGGGAGGGCCGCTATCAGTGGCCCCTGACCAGCATGGCGGGAATCATGCCGCCCCCGAAAAACGGTGCCAAAGAATAGGGCAGCCGGTAGCGGGGCGGGATTCCTGCCTCTCCCCGGGGATTCTCCGACCCGGCACAGGGTCGGAGAATCCTGGCCACTGTCTCTCTGGCGAATCACACTGGTTGGACAAATTCCCATCTGTGCCTAGTGCAATTGTTGAAGGATATTGGGTCTCATCCTGGGATGGTGAGTTGCTTTTCCAAGGAATTAACTCCTTGAGATATCCCAAGGCTCTTCTCTACAGGGTGGAAATGGCCTAATATACTCTGGAATGTCCTGGAAGGCTGTGGCCAACTGTCAATCCATGTCTTCCAATATTGCTGTAGTACAGGATCATTGGACATTGCCTGTTTTAATGTTTGATACCTAGATTTCCCAACATGCATAAGATAAACATGGAAAATGTGTCTTTTATTTCAGTATGCATGATCCAAGTATTTGCAGATCCAAGGAAACGCCTGTTAGTTAAATGGTTTAAAGTATCATGTGTGACCTGGATTGTGGAATATGGCACAAAAGTACCTGACGTTTGACCAGTAATCTCTGTAATTTTGGTGGTGGACTAGCTTAAGGTTTGTGCTAAAAGCAAATTACTGCGGATGCTGGAATCTGAAACGAAAGAGAAAATGCTGGAAAATCTCAGCAGGTCTGGCAGCATCTGTAGGGAGAGAAAAGAGCTAATGTTTCGAGTCCGACAACTCTGTCAAAGCTAACACTCCACAGTATAAATATTTCCCACTTTCTCTGTCTGTTAGCTTTGACAAAGAGTCATCGGACTCGAAGCGTTAGCTCTTTTCTCTCCCTACAGATGCTGCCAGACCTGCTGAGATTTTCCAGCATTTTCTCTTTCGTTTAAGGTTTGTGCTAGATCATTGAGCAACTTATGGTCGATTTCCAAGACAAACCTCTTCCCGAATCAGTGAATGTGGAACTACTGAGATCGCAAAGTACTTGGAAGTGCATGGTAAAATAGGATTGAGTCAGCACGGCTTTGTCAAAGGGAGGTCGTGTCTGACAAATCTGTTAAAGTTGTTTGAGGAGGTAACAAGGAAGTTGGACAAAGGAGAACCAGTGGACGTGATTTATTTGGATTTCCAGAAGGCCTCTGACAAGGTGCCGCATAAGAGACTGTTAAATAAGTTAAAAGCCCATGGTGTTAAGGGTAAGATCCTGGCATGGATAGAGGATTGGCTGACTGGCAGAAGGCAGAGAGTGGGGATAAAGGGGTCTTTTTCAGGATGGCAGCTGGTGACTAGTGGTGTGCCTCAGGGGTCTGTGCTGGGACTACAACTTTTCACAATATACATTAATGATCTGGAAGAAGGTACTGAAGGCACTGTAGCTAAGTTTGCAAATGATACAAAGATCTGCAGAGGGACAGATTGTATTGAGGAAGCAAGGGGGCTGCAGAAGGACTTGCACAAGGTAGGAGAGTGGGCATGCGCAGCCACGGAAGCAGAAATGCTCAGTGCCATATTGACAGCCAGAGATGCAAGCTCCACACTGCCTCCCTGCTAGCCCCCAGCAAAACGGCGAATGTGTGGCCATTTTGCACCAGTTTTCCTGGCTTAAAACACCACTGCCGTCGTGGGGCATAGTCTCCCAAACGGAGAATCCAGCCCAAAATCTTCTCTGTATGCAACTTCCATCAGAGAGTGCAAATTCCGATCATGCTCCTGTTTTGTTGTGCCAAATATTTGTTGTGCCAAACATGGCGATGTTGTATGCTTACCAAATGCATCCTAAGATCTCACAGGTCACCCTGCCATATGAGGTGGTGTGCACGGGCTCGAGGGCAGGTGAGTTGGGGCATTGGCGGCGGGTCTGGGAAATGCGTCACGGCGTCGAGTGAATGGCTCGGCTCTGCTCCTCAGTGTAGAAAATGCGACTAAGTGCAGCCTCGGCAGGGAGTTTCCTGCTGAGACCCAAAAAAACCCAGAGTGCCGTTAGATAGCAGGGTACGATCTCTCTAATCCTGTCCAGAACAGACTGGGTTTTTTTTCGGTTAGATCGTGCCCATTATTAACTCCTGGGATGTCTTTTCCAAAAGCACTATCCTGTAGCCATTTTTAATGTCACGCTTAGAGAAGAATTTGACAATCACAAACTTGGAGTTCAGCTCCTCAAATGTGGGAACTTATGTGGGCAATGACAATCTCCAACAAGAGTGAATCCAACCGTATCCCCTTGACATTCAAAGGCCCCCACCGCCAGCATCCTTGGGGTTACCATTGACAGAAATTGAACTGAACCAGCCATGTAAATGGTGTGGCTACAAGAGCAAATCAGAGGCTAGGAATTCTGCAGCAAGTAATGTTTCCCCCCTGCCTCCCCAAAGCCTGTCCATTGACAAGGCACAAGTCAGGAGTGTGATGGAATGCTATCTACTTGCCTGGATGAGCAAAGCTCCAACAACACTGAAGAAGCTCAACACCATCGAGGACAACACAGCCGCTTGATAGCACCCATCCACCACCTTAAACATTCACTCCCTGTCCACCATCACACAGTAGCAGCAGTGTGTACCATTCACAGATACAGGCTCTTTCAACTGTACCTCTATCACCTAGAAGGGCTAAGGCAGCAGATGCATAGGGCCAACACCATCTGCAAGATCCCCTCCAACCTCCAACCATCCTGACTTGGAAATATATCACCATTCCTTCACTGTCACTGGGTCAAAATCCTGGAACTCCCTTCCGAACAACACTGTGAACGTACCTACTCCACATTGACTGCAGCAGTTCTAGAAGGCAGCATACCTCCACCTTGTCACGGGCAATTAGGAAGGGCTGGCCTAGCTAGCGATGCATACATCCTGTGAGCGAATAGGTATAAAAAGAAATCTGGAAATTGAACTGCACTCATTACTGATGTTTGGGTGTTGACCATTTAAAAATACATTTTTAACGTCATCGTCCTAAAGTTTTCAGTCTATGTTCAGCCTTCCTTTCCTATAGCACTTTTAATCTCTGTGGTTTGTTTTTCTGGTTTGGTAATATCCTGATCTAGGAAATAGAGACCTATGCATTGTCAGAACAGATTGAACTCAGAGAAGAGACCTGCTAACTTCCTGTGGGTTTATTGTTTGCAGGATTAGTAGGAGGATGTGTAGCAGGAACAAATGGTGAGGGTTTTCACAGACCTTCAGGACTTGATTTCTTGTGGCTCTCTGAATTGCAGTACCTGGCCACAGCTGGTTGTGTGATTGCAATGGTGGTGCTGTTGCACTGTCACTGCCTTCCCATCCTTTACAGCAGCTCCACACAAAAATGTAATTTGGGGGAGAAAATGAACTGTAGGTTTTAAAAGGTAAATTTGAAAGCAAGAAAGTGTTGTTGCCGCTCGCTGCAAGCTGTTGGCAGCTGTTACTGGATAGACTCTTCTTTCTTGACCCAGTCTCAAAGTTTAATCATCCCCCTCCCCACCTACTTCCTAAGGAGATGGGCAGCAACAGCAATAGATTCTCCTGTCTGTGGAATTCAGCCTGATGCTGTTCCCTGCCTCTTGACCCCAGAATCATCTATTTCATGGCTATGGCCTGACGAATCTTAATGGCAGGTAGATTTCCTCACTCTTTCCTCGATCATTGATCTTGCTGGGACTCGATGCCTGCTGGCTGGAGAGAGTTGTGATTGTCCCAGGAGGGCTGGACTGTGTGTAGGATTCCTACAGTGGCACAGAATCACTTACACACTTCAATGTTGGGAGAACTTGACTGTTATTTCGCTTTCATGTCAATTCTTCTTTTACATGTGAAGGGATTGGGACTTGCATATTTCTTAGTCAAATCTTCAACTATCGCTTGCTGCCACCACCAAAGCCACCATGTCACATTCATTGCTAAGGTACCAATCATACAACAAAGATTGATGAAACAATAATGTAGGTTTTTTATTTGAAGATATGACTAAATACATACAAAGGTAACCAGAGAGACTAGGTAGGCACATCTGACCTGTAAGACTGCTGCTGTATTCTATGTATAGAGTCATGGAATCATGCATCACATCCTATCTCATTGATAGGGGTTAAAAATTGCATGAATATTAAAATAAGGAAACGCTGCCTTATTGTAAGATATTAATGACCAACAAATTTCCCAGCATTGGTCACCCAGCCCAGGGATTGCTTCCATTAAAACCAGAGGTGAGAAGGTTTGAGGCAGTTTAGGTTCTTGTTTCTGGTTTCTTCCATTTAAACCTCTGATACTCTCAGATCTCCCTGCTCCTCCACCCCTTTTCGAGTTGTATCATTTAGTCTATGTTGCCATACCTCCTCCTTCCCACCCACACACATCACTTCACACGCTTTCAGCATTGAATTTCATATGCCATGTTTCTGCCCCTTTACCAGTCCTCCTGAACTCTGTTACTATTCTCTTCATTGTTTACTACCTCTTAAGTCACCTTTGGCCAGTTATAATCCAGACCTGGACTCCTCTCAGTTTTGAGCTTTCCTTTTAGCATGCAAGGGTATATGAAAAAGGCAGTAGAATGGCACAGTCATAATGTTCATTTGGAGAACTGGTACAGACATAATGGACCGAATGGCCTTCTGCGTCATAACACCACTGTGATTCTATGATCCTGTAATCAATCCAAGAGGAAATAAAAGCTAAAGCTGACATCAGGGGCGTCATTCTCCGACCCCCCGCCGGGTCGGAGAATGGCCGTTGGCCGCCGTGAATCCCGCCCCCGCCGAAGTCTCCGCTCCCGGAGATTGGGCGGGGGCGGGAATCCGGCCGCGCCGGTTGGCGGGACCCCCCGCTGGATTCTCCGGCCCGAATGGGCCGAAGTCCCGCCCAGGAATTGCCTGTCCCGCCGACGTAAATCAAACCCGGTATTTACCGGCGGGACCAGGCGGCGTGGGCGGGCTCCGGGGTCCTGGGGGGGGGGGGCGCGGGGCGATCTGACCTCGGGGGGTGCCCCCACGGTGGCCTGGCCCGCGATCGGGGCCCACCGATCCGCGGGCGGGCCTGTGCCGTGGGGGCACTCTTTCCCTTCCGCCTCTGCTACGGCCTCCACCATGGCGGAGGCGACTCTCCCCACTGCGCATGCGCGGGAAACGTTCAGCAGCCGCTGACGCTCCCGCGCATGCGCTGGGAAACTGACAGCGGCCGCTGACGCTCCCGCGCGTGCGCCGCATTTCCGCGCCAGCTGGCGGGGCAACAAACGCCATTTCCGCCAGCTGGCGGGGCGGAAATCCCTCCGGCGTCGGCCTAGCCCCTCAATGTTGGGGCTAGGCCGCCAAAGATGCGGAGACTTCCGCACCTTTTTGCCGGCGCGATGCCCGTCTGATTGGCGCCGGCTTTGGCGCCAGTCGGCGGGCATCCCGCCGTTGGGGGAGAATTTCGCCCAATATCTTTCATGACCCAATATACTCTACAGTCAATGAGTACATTTGAAGTATAGTTACAGTTGTAATGTAATAAAAATGTGACTATTTGACATTATCTATTTTAGTGCCAACAATGCTATTAAATACAAAGAACATCCAATCTGGAATTAAATCATCAGCTATTGGAGTACAGATTAATATGCAAGATAGTGATCCAGCAGCTCTGCCATAATTTGGGAATCAGTTTTAATTTGGTTGCACTATCTTTCAGTGTTCCTCTACTAATTTAAATTTTCTGATCACACAATTGCAATTTTGACTATATATTGAATATTCTCTCCTGCAGACTAAGGAGGAAAAGTATGGCCATAAATGTTGAGGCTGTAGATGAATTAACAGTCAATAAATAAAGTAGCAGGCTATTAAATGCCTTGATGTTGGACTGGTTTGTTCTTCAACAACCTCTTGATTCAAGCCTGCTACCTTACAATTTAAGTAAATGTTAATGACAGAGTCATCAAGAGAGTGCCAGCAATAGCATCACACTTACTGCTTGAGTTCTTTAATTGACAGCTTGGGGACAGCTCCAGAACATGAAACTTAAGCAGGAAGTGAATTCCTGTTAGATTTGCTAAATAAATGATTCAAATGGTAGACTATTAACTAGACATCCGCCAAAAATAAAATGTATGCACACTTATAATATGTGCAAAATGGGGAGATGGCGGGGTGGTGGTAATGTGCAGAACGGCACGATAGCACAGTGCAAAATGTGAGATGGTAGGGTAGTGGTAATATCGCTGGGATAGTAATCCAGAGACCCAGGCTGATCCTCCAGGGACATGGGTTCAAATCTCACCAAGGCAGCTGATGGAATTGAATTCAGTTAATAAATCTGGAAATTAAAGCTAGTCTCAGTAATAGCGCCCATTGATTGTCATAAAAACCTATCAGGTTCACTAATGTCCTTTACGGAAGAAAATCTGCCATCCTTACCTGTCTGGCCTACATGTGACCCCAGACCCACATTAATGTGATTGGCTTGTACCTGCCCTTTGAAATGTCCTAAAAAGTCACTTAGTTCAAGGGCAATTAGCCTTGCTAGCAGCATCGAAATCCCGTGAAAGAATGAGAAAAAAAACCCTCCAAAGTCACAGGGATAGAAATTGAAATTTCATTGCAAAGCTATTCAAGTGTAAGTAGGTCTAAATCTACTTTTATGGTAACTGTGGCAACCAAGAGAGCATAAAATGTCTCAGTGCCCACAGTTAAATTAATTATGCAAATACCTGTTTATTGATTGCAGTTTGACCGGTTGTCTGTCTCCTCACACATGTGCTATAAATAATTTTTCAGGAAAATAGCAACACTGCAATTCTTTCCAGCCAGAGTAGTAGATAATGTCTCGAATCGAACTGTTGTTGATATGAGAAAAAAGTTAATTAATACATTTACTGCATAGAATTGGATTGGTCAGACAATTTGTAGATGTGGCCATGATGTACAGATTGGTCCAATGAATTTTTAAAATCTATTTTTATTCATGTGGTGCTGAACCTTTGAATAAGAATAGGAACATCGGATTAGGAGCAGAAGTAGGCAATTCAGCCATTCGAGCTTGCTCCACCATTCAATCAGATCATGGCTGATCTCATCCTGATCTCAAATCCACTTCCCCACCTGTTGCCCAGATCCCTTTAAACCCATTTTTTATCAGAAATATATCTGTCTCCTTCTTGAAACCATTTAAAGACTCCGATTCCACCACTCTATGAGACAGTGAGTTGCACAAATTCACCACCCTCTGCGAGAAGTAGTTCCTCCTCATCTCAGTTTTAAAGCTACCCCTCTCGACCTATATCCGTGACCTCTCATTCTAGATTACACCACTAGAGCGAACATTTGCGCTACATTTACTTCATCAGTCCCATTTAGTATTTTATACACCTCGATCAAATCCCCTCTCATCCTTCTAAACTCCACCGAGTATAAGCCCAAACTATTTAATCTCTCCTCATTTGTCAATCTTTTCAATCCCAAAATCAACCTGGTGAACCTCCTCTTAACAGCCTCCAATGCCGCCACTTCCTTCCTCAAATTAGGAGACAGAAATAAGTAAGAATGCATTATATAGTAAATTTATAATCAGAAGAAAGAATTAGAATATTAATTTGAGCACATTAAGTCAGAGTGCAATGGTTATTGTGTTGGGTTAGGATAATAAATAAGGATGAGCTACTTGGAGAGAAAGAGGAGCTGGAGACTATAGGTGCAATTCACACAAAAAATGACTCATTTTGGGCGGGTTTGGTGGGGTGTTATGCATCAGCTGTGCCTGTATTCACCCGCCTTGGTGCACAAAACGAGCCTCCATGTGAAACTCGCCACGCTAGAGTTCCAGCCATCTGATTTTTCCAACTCACACCTCAGCTGCTAACAAAGGGAGAGCTGCTTTTAAACGCTCGATCAGCACTGACTCCCAGCCAAGACACGAGGCGGCAGCACAGATGCTTGCTCCTCACTTTGGAGATGCCTATCTGGCCAGGCTTCTTGATGAAGTGGATGAGAGGCAGGGCCCCTGTTCCCCAGAGGGGGGTGGAGAACCAGCAGTCTGGTGAGCAATGCTGCCTGGGAGGCAATGGCAGCTGCAGTGAGTGAAGGCAGCATGACCAGGAGGATCGCCATCCAATGTAAGAAGAAGATAAACGACCTCCTGCAAGGGTAGTTACCACCTCTGTCATTGCATCAATCCTGCCTGCCACACTTTCATTCCCGAACAAACCCCCACCCCACCAAATCACTGGCTAACACCTCACACCATCCCAAATTCCGACCTCCAAGCTTGCTCCTCAGAACCCCTTGGTGCCCACCTACAACCGCTTCATGTCTAGGTGCAGTGCCCACACATGCCACCTACTGTAGGTCCCCTGACCCAACAAGCGTGTGGCTCACAATTTCCTCTCTTTGTCCCCGCAGGAGAAGACTAGTTTATATGCCGGCCTCTTGCTTCTTCTCCTCGTTGCTCTGTGCCATTGGAAGGCATGTGCCCATGATTGCTTTGCTTGCATCACCAGCCTCTTTTGTTTGCGCTTCCTGCCATAACGCTGTTTGATGCTTCTCTTTGTTTCTGTTTCTGGTTTGTTAGTGGGATGAGCTAGCTCTCCCAGTCTTCTCCTCTTTCTTCTCTTTGTTTTGAGAATGTGATAGCATAATTTCTTGCTTCTTTCTTGCTTCTGTGTTTATCAGTCTCTGACAAGTTAAATGTCAGCAAGAGCAAGGTGTTTTGGGTGAATGCGGCGGAGGCGGGGGCCAACTTGGAGGTGTTGCCGTTCAAGGTAACTCGGGAAAGGTTCAGGTATTTGGGGATTCAGGTGACGAGGGAATGGGCTACGATGCACAGGTGGAATTTGAGAACGTTGGTCAAGGAGATTGGAGGGGGATTTAAAGAGATCCTGACACTGGCAATGAGGGTGCAGGTGGTAAAGATGTATGTGCTGCTAAGGTTCCTGTTTGTTTTTCAGACCCTCCGATCTTTCTCCCTAAGGCTTTCTTCCGGAAGTTGGAGAGAGTGATCTCAGAGTTTATATGAGCAGGGAAGGTGCCGAGGGTAAAGAGTGCTCAGTTACAGAGGCAGAGACGGAAAGAGGGGTTGACATTCCCGAACCTGCTGCACCATTATTGGGCGGCCAATGTGGAGAAGATGAGGCGATGGTGGGGAGTGGCTCCGCCACCACTAGCTCCGAGGCGATGGTGGGGAGTGGTTCCGCCATCACTAGTTCCGAGGCGATGGTGGGGAGTGGCTCCGCCATCACTAGTTCCGGGGAAGTATATGGGGAGCCTAGTGGTACAGTCTACGGTCAGGATGTGGAATCAGCTGAGGAGACACTAAGTTGACACCACTGTCAGGAACCATAGGTTTAAGGCGGGGGAGATGGATGGGTTGTGTGGGAAGTGGAGGGAGATGGAGCTGCTGAGGGTGGCAGTCTTGTATTTGGAAGGGAAGTTTGCAGGTCTGGATGAGTGGCGGGAGTGATTTGAGTTGCCGAGGGGGAGTGAATTTAGATATATGCAGGTGAGGGACTTCGCGCGAAAGGAGTGGAGGGCGTTTCTCAGCTTACCGGAGTATACCTTATTGGATAACTGCTGCTCCCAGGTTAGTTGTAGGAGGGTAGGATTGGGGATATATACGGGTGATGAGGATCTAGAACAAATGGGAAGAGGAGTTATGGAGGGAAAATAAGCTAGGGACTGTGGTGTGAGGCGATGCATAGGGTGAATTCAACCTCTTCCTGCACGAGCATGAGTTTGATCCAGTTTAAGATGGCGCACAAGGTGTATATGACCCGGGCGAGGGTGAGTGGGTTCTTCCAAGGGTCGATGATTGCGGGTAGTGTGGATGGGGGCTGGCGAAGCATGTTTTGGGGTTGCTACAAGCTGTGTTTGGGACACTATCTAAGATTGTGGGGGTGGAGGTCAGGCCAGACCCAATGGTGGTGATCTTTAGGGCAGGAGAAGTGCCGGAGCTGTTAGAAGGGAAGGGGGCTGATATTGTGGCCTTCCCCTCTCTCTAATTACCCGGTGAGGGATCTTGCTAAATTGGAGGTTGGATATGCCACTGGGGGTGGCGGCCTCGCTGGGGGACTTGCCCGACTTTCTCCGGTTGGAAAATATTACATTTGAGTTGGGGGGGGGGGGTCAGCGGAGGGCTTTGAGTCATGGTGGGGGTTGTTCATGGCAATGTTTGAGGAACTGTTCATTGCGGGTGGGGGGTGGGGGGCGGGGGGGTGGGGGGGGGGAAATTGCACAAAGTGTGGACTGTGTGTTTGTGTAGGTTACTGTTTTTTATACATGTTTGGAATAAAGTACATTTAAAAAAATATATATATATTGTGGGGCCTACTGCGCATGGCGGTTTATCTGGACGATGTATTAATCACCGGAACATTTGACTAGGACCACCTACATAATCTGGACGAGGTACTCTGTCACTTTGCAGACTCTGCTGCTCACCTCCATAGGGTCAAATGCATTTTTCTTGCCCATGAGGTGACCTATCCAGGCTATTGTGTGGACCGGGAGGGCCTTCACCCGGTCAAAGCTGGATTCTCCGCAACCCCGCGCCGAAATCGCGTTCGGCAAGGGGGGGCGGAGAATCCCCGTTTACGCGAGAATCGTAGCTGGTGCCACTCCCCGGAGAATCGCTCACACGCAGATTACGCGGTGCGGCTGGGGTGCCGCTGATAGAGCCCCCCTGCGATTCTCCGGGCAAAACTGTCCGAGTACCCGACGGTGTAGTTCTAAACACATATTGGCCGTCGAGAACCTCGGGTTGCGGCTGCGGATTCAGCCTGCGGCCGCCCTGGTGGGGGGGAGGGGGGGGATCAAGTACCGGGGGGGCGCCATATGGGCGGTGGCGATCGGGCGTGTAATATGTAGTGGGGCGGGACTGAACGTTGGGACCTTCTTTCCTCATCCAGGCCCGGCAGCTGAGTCCGCCATCGCGACCGGCGCGGCCGTTTGAGGCGGGGGCCCGTATCCGCAGCTGAAGCTGCGAGAGGCACTCTGGGGTCCTGCCAGCCCATTCAAGGTAGGGGAATAGCTGCTAATATTTTTAAGGCATCTCCAGAGTAAAACGCCACATTACTACGCAGGCGTGGGGACAGAGCCCCATTTTTGGAGAAGTATGAGCCATTCGGCAGGCTCCTATACCGGAAGGAGCAACAGAACTCCGTTTGTTCCTGGGGCTCGTAAATTACTACGGCAAATTTATCCCGTGCCTGCCGACGATGTTGGCTCCCCTGCACAGTCTCTTCAAGAAGGATCAGGTTTGGCCATCGGGTCAGGCGCAGGAGGCTGCGTTCACTGAGGTGAAGAGGCAGCTCACTTCTTCTCAGCTGCTCACTCACTTCGACTCTGCAAAGCCGCTCTTGGTCACCTGTGACACCTCGCCATACGGCATCGAGGCGATATTGTCCCATCAGAAGAACGTTGGCAAGGAGCACCCAATCGCTTTAGCCTTGAAGTCGCTTTCTGCAGCTGAGCGCAACTATGCCCAACTGCAGTCTTTGCCATCAGAAAGTTCCATCAGTACGTCTACGGGCATCGATTGACAGTGCTGACCAATCACAAGCCATTACTGGTGTTGTTGAAGAAGGACAGAGCCAATCCTCCCATCACGCTGGTCAGGATTTAGTGATGTGCCCTCATAATAACAGCCGATGAACCCATGCTGGAACACCACCCTGGGACACAAATCGTGCCTTGAGTAGGTTCTTGCTCCAGCCAAGGCCGCTGACACCTCCCAGGCCTGATGAGGTCATCGCTACCATGCATTTCACGGGTACACTGCCGGTCATGGTGGCATAGTTACGTGCATGGACTCAGACCTACTACTGCTGTCCAAGGTTCGCCATTTCATCTTATATAGGGTCCCGCATCACAACCTTCTCACCGAACTCAAGGCTTTTACTATGAAAATCGCTGAGTTCAGCATTGAGAACAGTATCCTCCATTATGGGATGTGCGTGGTGGTACCACAAAAATGGTGTAGCGCACAAAGACTCCGTGAGACGAATAGAGTGAAGTCGATGAGGCTTTATTAAGCGTGTCTGTTCCCCCGCAGCTCGATAGTAGAATGGCCTGCGGGGGAGGACTCCGGCTTCTTATACTCCGCCTTCAGGGCGGAGCTAGAGGTCAACGGCCAACCAGGACCCGGGATCTGTCAGCCAATGACATTAGGGCTTCCAGTCCCACATGACCCCTAATACATACTACCACATTCACCCCTTGTCAAAAATGAACCCGGCGGGGTGATGCTTCGCATGGTGGTAAGGGTTTACAGGGCTGGTCCTGGGAGGAAAACATTCATATGGCAATACAGTATGTACAATTTTGTCCTGTTTCAACTATTTACAGAAGGTGTCGGGAGAAAAGCAAAATGTTCTTGTGAAAAGTCCATATATTGATTTAGATCGACGCCACGAGTCGGTCGGGCGGTCTGGTCGTCCATGTCGATTGCCTCGGCCCCGGTGGTGGTGGTGGTGCTTGTACCGGTGTTGTCGTCTCCGGGAGCCTTACGGTTTCAGCATGGGCTTTATTCTTGGTCGGGCCTGAGGGGAGGAGAACCGATCCTCCTGGGAAGGGGGCGGTCGCGGGGTGCGGCGGTGGCAGGAAGTGGGGGGGTTGGGTGAATGGTGTCGGGGGGGTGTGTGTGTTGCCGGCGGGCGCCAGATCCCGCAGAGAGACCGTGTCCTGTCGGTCGTCGGGGTACTCCACGTAAGCGTACTGCGGGTTCGCGTGGAGGAGGTGAACCCTTTCGACCAACGGGTCCGCCTTGTGTGCCCGCACATGCTTTCGGAGCAAGATGGGTCCTGGGGCCGCCAGCCAGGTCGGCAGCGACGTTCCAGAGGAGGACCTCCTAGGGAAGACAAGGAGACGCTCATGAGGCGTTTGATTAGTGCTCGTACAGAATAGCGACCGGATGGAGTGGAGAGCGTCCGGGAGGACCTCCTGCCACCGTGAAACTGGGAGGTCCCTGGACCGTAGGACCAGTAGGACGGTCTTCCAGACCGTGCCGTTCTCCCTCTCTACTTGCCCGTTCCCCCGGGGGTTGTAGCTGGTCGTCCTGCTTGAGGCTATGCCCTTGCTGAGCAGGAACTGGCGCAGCTCGTCACTCATGAAAGAGGACCCCCTGTCGCTGTGGACGTATGCGGGGCAACCGAACAGTGTGAAGATGGTGTTCAGGGCTTTAATGACTGTGGCCGCGGTCATGTCAGAGCAGGGAATGGCGAATGGGAAGCGGGAGTATTCATCCACCACATTAAGGAAGTATGTGTTGCGGTCGGTGGAGGGGAGGGGCCCTTTGAAATCCAGACTAAGGCGTTCAAAGGGGCGGGAAGCCTTAATCAGGTGCGCACCATCCGGCCTGAAAAAATGCGGTTTGCATTCCGCGCAGATGTGGCAGTCCCTTGTGACTGTACGGACCTCCTCTAAAGAGTATGGGAGGTTGCGGGACTTGATAAAGTGGAAAAACCGAGTGACCCCCGGGTGGCAGAGGTCCTCGTGGAGGGTTTGGAGGCGGTTAATTTGTGCGTTGGCACATGTGCCGCGGGATAGGGCATCGGACGGCTCGTTCAGTTTTCCGGGACAAAACAAGATCTCGTAGTTGAAGGTGGAGAGCTCGATCCTCCACCTTAAGATCTTGTCGTTTTTGATTTTGCCCCGCTGTGCATTATCGAACATGAAGGCTACCGACCGTTGGTCGGTGAGGAGAGTGAATCTCCTGCCGGCCAGGTAATGCCTCCAATGTCGCACAGCTTCCACTATGGCTTGGGCTTCCTTTTCCACTGAGGAGTGGCGGATTTCTGAAGCGTGGAGGGTTCGGGAGATAAAGGCCACGGGTCTGCCCGCTTGGTTAAGGGTGGCCGCTAGAGCTACGTCGGAGGCGTCGCTCTCAACCTGGAAGGGAAGGGACTCGTCGATGGCGCGCATCGTGGCCTTTGCGATATCCGCTTTGATGCGGCTGAAGGCCTGGCAAGCCTCTGTCGACAGAGGGAAGGTCGTGGTCTGTATTAGGGGGCGGGCCTTGTCTGCGTACTGGGGGACCCACTGGGCGTAGTATGAAAAAAACCCCAGGCAGCGTTTCAGGGCTTTTGAGCAGTGCGGGAGGGGAAATTCCATGGGGGCGCGCATACGTTCGGGGTCGGGGCCTATTATCCCATTGCGCACTACGTAGCCCAGAATGGCTAGCCGGTTGGTGCTAAAAACGCACTTGTCCTCGTTGTACGTGAGGTTCAAGGCTTTGGCGGTCTGGAGGAATTTTTGGAGGTTGGCGTCGTGGTCCTGCTGGTCGTGGCCGCAGATGGTTACATTGTCGAGATACGGGAACATGGCCCGCAACCCATGTTGATCAACCATTCGGTCCATCTCCCGTTGGAAGACCGAGACCCCGTTTGTGACGCCAAATGGGACCCTTAGGAAATGGTATAATCGCCCATCTGCCTCGAAGGCTGTGTACTTGCGGTCACTTGGGCGGATGGGGAGCTGATGGTAGGCGGACTTGAGGTCCACGGTGGAGAAGACTTTATATTGGGCAATCCGATTGACCATGTCGGATATGCGGGGGAGAGGGTACGCGTCTAGTTGTGAGTACCTGTTGATGGTCTGGCTATAGTCTATGACCATCCTTTGTTTCTCCCCTGTCTTCACTACTACCACCTGTGCTCTCCAGGGACTATTGCTGGCCTGGATTATGCCTTCCTTTAGTAGCCGCTGGACTTCGGACCGAATGAAGGTCCGGTCCTGGGCGCTGTACCGTCTGCTCCTAGTGGCGACGGGTTTGCAATCCGGGGTGAGGTTCGCAAACAAGGACGGGGGTTGCACCTTGAGGGTAGCGAGGCCGCAGATAGTGAGTGGGGGTATTGGGCCGCCGAATTTGAACGTAAGGCTCTGTAGATTGCACTGGAAATCTAATCCCAGTAATGTGGGGGCGCAGAGTTGGGGAAGGACGTGTAGTTTGTAGTTTTTGAACTCTCTCCCCTGCACCGTTAGGGTAACTATGCAGAAACCTTGGATCTGTACGGAGTGGGATCCTGCAGCTAGGGAAATCTTTTGTGCACTGGGATAGGTGGTCAAGGAACAGCGTCTTACCGTGTCGGGGTGGATAAAGCTCTCCGTGCTCCCGGAGTCGACTAGGCATGGTGTCTCGTGCCCGTTTATTAGCACCGTTGTCGTCGTCGTCTGGAGTGTCCGGGGTCGAGCTTGATCGAGCGTAATTGAAGCGAGACGTGGTTGTAGTAGTGGAGCATCTTCCTCGAACCCCGTGGAGCCGTCGACACTGGGGTCCGTTGTTGCCGTCCAAGATGGCGTCGGGGATGAACAAAATGGCTACCCCCATACATCGCACATGGCTGGGGGGTCACAAGATGGCGGCGGGGGTGGACAAAATGGCCGCCCCACGCGTCGTACAGGTCTGGGGTGGTCCAAGATGGCGGTGCCCTTCCTCCCTTCGTGGTGGCCAGGACCCAAAATGGCGGCGTCTGCGGGTCGCACATGGGGCGCTGTGGGGGTTGGGGAGCGTTAGGACCGCGCGGGGCTCCCTTATCCCTGGGGACAGCGGTGGTCGGGACCCAAATTGGTAGCGGCGGCGGGTCATACGTGGGGACGGGGGGGGGGGGGGTTGGGGAGCGTAAGCGGCGTGCAGGTCCCCCTGTTCTCCCGGGACCGCGGTGGTCGGGACCCAGAGCGGCTGCGCCTGCGGGCCGTACATGGGGCGCTGGGGGGGTTGGGGAGCGTAAGCGGCTTGCAGGGCTCCCTGGTCTCCCGGGACAGCGGCGACCTCGCGGGACCGGCACACAACCGCGAAATGGCCCTTTTTCCCGCAGGTCTTGCAGATTGCTGCGCGGGCCGGGCAGCGCTGCCGGGGGTGTTTCGCCTGGCCGCAGAAATAGCAGCGGGCGCCCCCGGTGCGACTTGGCGTTTGGACCGCGCAAGCCTGTGGGGTGTCCGGGGGGGTGGTGGGTTTGTCGCGACGGGTACGTACGGAGCCCAATGGGCCACCGCGCGGTCAGGGCCGTAGGCGCGGGTATTATGCGCGGCCACGTCTAGGGAGGCTGCGAGGGCCCGTGCCTCTGAGAGTCCTAGCGACTCTTTTTCTAGAAGTCTTTGGCGGATTTGGGAGGAATTCATACCTGCCACAAAAGCATCGCGCATTAACATGTCCGTGTGTTCATTTGCGTTCACCGAAGGGCAGCTGCAGGCTCGTCCCAAAATCAGCAGCGCGGCGTAGAATTCGTCCATCAATTCTCCGTGACTTTGCCGTCTCGTCGCGAGCTGGTAACGAGCGTAGATTTGGTTAACTGGGCGGACATAGAGACTTTTCAGTGCTGCGAACGCCGTCTGGAAATCCTCCGCGTCTTCGATGAGGGAGAAAATCTCCGTGCTTAACCTCGAGTGCAGGACCTGTAGTTTTTGGTCTTCTGTGACCCGGCCGGTGGCCGTTCTGAGGTAGGCCTCGAAACAAGTCTGCCAGTGCTTGAAGGCTGCTGCCACGTTCACTGCGTGGGGGCTGATCCTCAGGCATTCCGGGATGATCCTGAGCTCCATAGTCCTTTTTAGGCACGCTTAATAAATTGTAGCGCACAAAGACTCCGTGAGACGAATAGAGTGAAGTCGATGAGGCTTTATTAAGCGTGTCTGTTCTCCCGCAGCTCGATAGTAGAATGGCCTGCGGGGGAGAACTCCGGCTTCTTATACTCCGCCTTCAGGGCGGAGCTAGAGGTCAACGGCCAACCAGGACCCGGGATCTGTCAGCCAATGACATTAGGGCTTCCAGTCCCACATGACCCCTAATACATACTACCACAAAAGGCAAGGCCTCCTCCTGGCTGACCTCCACAATGGGCACCCCAGCATGTCAAAAATGACGAGACTTGCCCGTAGTTAGGTGTGATGGCCAGGCTTGCACGCGGAGATCGAGCGACTCGTCCAATACTGGAGAATATGCCTGGAACAGCAGAAACTCCCTCCAGCATCATCTCTAGGAGTAGCCGGGCCACCCATCTTTGGCAGGCATGCCCCGCTTTGACAGTTCGCACTGGGCGACACAGTCCACAGCCACCATTTTGGAGACCGTGTGAAATGGGTCCAGGGCACTATCGTTCGGAAACCGTGCCGATATCGTGTAGGTTTGCGTGTGCTGGGAATCAAACAGGCACCTTGACCATCTCTGCAGCAGTAGCTCCGTATTAAGCAATGCGTTTTACAGGTCCCGGCATGGCCCCTGGACACCCCGCCGCCATCGCCGTTGCTTCAGACACCATCTCACAAGAACGTCGACCCCAATGATTCAGACTTTGAGAAAGAGGTCGCCCCCTGCAGATTTTGGCAGCCCTTTTCAGGGGTCCACTCGAAGTGGCTGGTCATCTACCGGAAGCCGTCGATGGCTTCTCAGGAGACGGCCGAGAAGCTTCGGCTCTCGTTCAGTATCCACGACATTCCAGAGGTCTTGATTTCTGATAACGAGAAGCCTTTTACCAACACAGAATTTAGGACTTTGATGAGGACAAATGGAGTAGACCACGTCCGCACCGCACCATATCAGCCCGCGTCCAATGGTTTGGCTCAGTGGGCAGTCCAGACATTCAAACATGGGATAAGTAAGCAGACCACAGGGTCCCTCGACATGCATTTGCCGTATTTTCTCTTCTGCTACCGCACCACACCGGCGTGGCACCGGTGGAGCTCATTATAGGTTGTTGACTTTGGTCTTACCACTGCCCAATATAGGCGGGAAGGCACGCTGCAGACAGGAACATCTGGAGCATGGCCCTGGTGGGCATGCCCTGTCCCAACGGTTCACAGCGGGTGATGCAGTCCATGTACAAAACTTTGGAAACAGTTCAAAATGTGACCTGGCCACTACTGTTCAGCAGACCAGGTCAGTATCAACCAGGTTTGTGTGCAGGACTGTGAATTGAACAGGTACCTTGACCACCTCTGCAGCAGAGGCTCCATATTAAGCAATGCCCTTTTAGAAGGCCCAGCGTGACCCCCAGACATCCCACCGCTGCCTCAGATGCCAATCCACGAGAATCTTGACTTTGAGATGTCAGATGCCAATGATTCAGACTCCAAGATGGAGGTGTCACCACCGATGTTGCCAGGAACGCGTCTCCAGACGACCCACCAGCGGGGCTGGTATCACCAAAATGCTCGACGAGAAAACGTTGGTCTCTTGACTGGTATATGTGCCTGACCCTACCCGACGATTCCTGAGCAGCAGCTACAGGGTAAGCGGTTCAGGGTTCCTCCTCTGCACCTACCTATGGCGGGCGTATTTTCGGACTTGGAGGAGGACTGTTGTAACCTACACGAGACCCAGGGGGCTGGGCCAATTAGGGTCCCCATTAATTTCATGGTGTACAAGCTTCCCCCTGAGGGTCAGAGCTCCCTCATCAGGGGGGGAGCAAATCAAGACATAAAAACCCCGGCCTGAGTGTGGGCTGGGGGCGAGTAGTCCTTCTGTCACCCAGTCTTCATTCTACGTTAATAAACCTTTTGTTTTCTTGCGCTCCTGTTTGGCCACTTCCTTGAACTCAACGGTGACCTAATGCATTTGTAGAGCTGGCTTTATTAAATTGATGATGTTTTTCTATTAGTTTTGTTGTTCATTGTGCACTGGCGACATCGATGGATGGCATCATCAACTTTTCAATATGCAGTTGTTTTGCATCTGTGTTGAATTCAGCATTAAATAATTATGAGATAATTATTACAATTGAAAATTCAGTTGTCACTGACAAGAAATAACTATATATACCGTTGTTGAAAGCTAGTGTACAGTTAACCTTAATTAATTAAAGACCCTTAAATCCTAGCATTACACGCACGCTATAATGTACACGTATAAAGTATTTGGTATCGACATACATGTCTGATAGAATCTCTAAGTAGCGCAGCGTTTCCTGTCTATTTGATGTACTCTGTTCTTTGTCTCTATTCTGTAACATTTTTTAAACAGCAGTAACCTCTTTGACAACCCTACAGTATAACATTGTGCAGCGAGGCATTCAGACATGAACGCAAATATTTTAAGTAGAATTAATTATTTTCTGGCTGGGTCTTCAACATAAAATGAAACATTATCTACTGTTACTGTTGAATAAAGTGCACCAAATTTCCTTTTGCCTTGATGCAAGAAAACTTCCTCGCTGAATTGAGTACGTTCCTGCGTTTGATCAACTTTATAAGCTGCCTTGAGCTTTGTGGTTTCTGAAAAGTCTGCCCATTTTTTTGCAGACACAGATTCCTCCAGTAAGATTGCAGCGTTTCTTCTGTAGTGTGCATGTTCTGCCCTCAACAAATACAACTGAGGCAGCTGCCTGATTTGGTATAATACCTTTCTTTGTCTCACGTTGATTTTTTTTTTGCTCCACATATATTCCTAAAGTGGATCCAAGAGCAACTGTCCAGCGGAAAGATTTTGAAACCATTAATTTTAGTATGTGCCAGACCCTGTTTGTTTGTGGCGTGAAATTGGATTATAATTTTTTCTGTAAATGTGTATGGTGATATTTGCTCCGGTAAGTAAAAACCAAATCCTTTAACATCCGAATAAAATGTCAGCAATGTGGGTTTGATGAAATATTCTGTAGTCCATTAGAGAAACAATGCTATATGAGTATTCTTGTATCGAAACAAATAATTGGTACTGTAGTTATTATGGTACTTTTATTCTTTTCTCTTTTTACTTTTGTAAATGCTTCTGCACCTCCTTACCAGCTACTTCTGTTCTCTATGTTTCATTATTAAATTAATGATTGTTAATTCTTAACTGAGACGTAAAAATATAGACTATATATTGTTTCACTAAGCATGTTATTTTGCCTCTTTGCTCATAGTGAGCTTTGCTGTGCAGAGATTCTTGCTAGGCAGAGGGAAACATAGAATCCCTTGCGGTTGAGTATCTAAAAAACTATAAAGGAAAATAAATACATGGATTTTTCCCTCCGATTCAATGGTTTACCAATAGTTAATCATTTTAGAAGCCCACTCGATCTTTTTCTAAGTGCATTTTAATTTATGGATGAAACAGTGACATAGCTTGCAAATATATCTAGATGGCGTTACATTGCCAGAATGAGGGATATTTGCAATTACAAGACAGAGTACAGCTTTATGTGCTGACTTTCGGCAGCGAACGGTGTACACTCTGTGTGAACAAGACAGAAGTGAAAATTAAGTATTAGAACCTGTTGCAATCTGCGTTTGTGCATATTTATTGAATCCATTGGACGTGGTTTACATAAAGCTGTACAGTTTGGAACTAGTTTGCCACAGAGAGCAATAAGGAAGGAAAGGAAAAGCACAGTAATTTTCTTAATATAAGAATAATAAAAATATCTGCTTTCAATCAGTTTTATTTTGAACTTGAGCTTTAAGGTTGTATTATTGGAAGGGGTGGCTTTATAAGCAATCTTGTGACTGAAATGCAGGCTTTCCAGCCTAACAGAAGGTGTCAGTTCTTTAACAGAGGCTGCTCTGTGTGTTTTGGAGCGCACTTAGCAAGGTTTTTGGGTGATAAATGAAATACACCACAGAAATGATCATTTACCATAAATATTGTATCTTGGATGCATTGACTGAGAAATAGTGAATTAGGAATGCTCTTCAAAAGAATTTGGAAAGAGTTCCTTAAAATTATTCTTTATTGGACACCTATTCTTCTCAATTAAGCTACCTGGAAGATTGGCTCATTCTTTTTAGATAATCTGGCCTACACACCAAGGGTAATTTGGCTATTCCATGGTGTTGGCATAACCTTAGAGGCAGCATATAGAAATAATGCACTTACCAGCATTGGTAGCACTCGAGTGAATGTTGAGCATTGTTTTGCTGTTTGCTTTAATTTCTACTTCACATTAGCAATTTCATAAAATGATAACTAAAACATTATTGCAGTGTTTAGTGTTTTACCGCAATGCACTGCAATGCCAATCCACTTGTGTTTTTGGAACTGAATAGTGGCTTACATCCTTAAGTACATTTTTAAAATCATGTTTGGGGAAATATGAAGGAGCATGTTAAATTTCCTGGATTGATTGTGCATACTTGGATAGTACACTTTGAAGATTATGCTAATCTGCCATCAGAGGAGGAGATAGTCAGATGCTGGAATGTTTTAGGTCATCCCTAATTTTATTTAAGGTGATGCTGAATTGTGCTGATAATCGTATGGAACATAAGATGAGTTAGTGTTCTTTGCCCTGTCTTCCCCCTAATATCAGTGGCACGAGGAAATAAGTATTGCACCAATGAAGCTTGGTGTTTCTCCAGTTTATGTTGGAAGCCCTACCGGTAACATTCCAATCTGAAAAGATGACTTGCTGACATCATTCTTTCCCCTTTTTTCTGTACCTGATTTTACAATGACATTCAATGGCATTACCATCTCTGAATCTCCCACTCAAAACATCCTAGGGGTTTCCATTGACCAGAAACTGAACTGGACTAGCCATATAAATACTGTGGCTACAAGAGTCGGTCAGAGGCTAGGGAACCTGAAGCGAGTAACTCGCCTCCTGACTCCCCAAAGCCTGTACGCCATCAACAAGGCACAAGTCAGGGCGGCACGGTAGCACAGTGGTTAGCACTGTTGCTTCACAGCGGCAGGGTCCCAGGTTCGATGCCCATTTGGGTCACAGTCTCTGAGGAGTCTGCACGTTCTCCCCGGGTTTGCGTGGGTTTACTCTGGGTGCTCCGGTTTCCTCCCACAAGTCCAGAAAGACGTACTTATTAAGTGAATTGGACATTCAGAGTTCTCCCTCTGTGTACCCGAACAGGCGCCGGAGTGTGGTGATGAGGGGCTTTTCATTGCAGTGTTAATGTAAGCCTACTTGTGACAATAATAAAGATTAAAAGATTATGATTAAGATTGTGATTGAATACTCTCCACTTGCCTGGATGAGCACAGTTCCAACAACGTTTGTAGCTCAACACCATCCAGGACAAAGCAGCCTATTATTTTGATCCCCCTTCCACAAACATTTAATCCCTCCATCACCAATGAACAGTGGCCACTGCGTGTACCATCCACAAGATGTACGGCAGCAACTCACCGAGGCTCCTTAGGCAGCACCTTCCAAACCCACAACCACTAACATTTAGAAGGACAAGAGCAGCAGATTCTTGGGAAACCCACCACCTGGAGGTTCCCCTCCAAGTCACTCTCTATCCTGACTTGGAAATATATTGCCGTTCCTTCATTGTCGCTGGGTCAAAATCATGGAATTCCCTTCCCAATAGCACTGTGGAAGGGTATCAAAGGATATAGGGGGAAATCGGGATTAGGCGATTGCGTTTGATGATCCGCCATGATCATAATGACTGGCGAAGTAGGTTCAAAGGACCAAATGGCCTCCTTCTGCTCCTATTTTCTATGTTTCTATGTACCGACACCTCGGGGACTGTAGCTTTTCAGGAAGACAGCTCACCAGCACCTTCTAAAGGACAACTAGGGATGTGCATTAAATGCTGGCCTAGCCAGCACCACCCATATCCTGTAAATGAATAAAATAAAATTGGGCAGGATTTTTCGGGTGTGGGGTTTCCCATCTTACCATCTGTTGATGGGGAATGAATCCTCGCTGATCTCAGCACTCCCACAATGAGGAGCGTTAATTGTCTGAACATGGGACTTCTGACCTTCACTCAGGTGGAAGTCTCACCTCGGAGAGCTGCCGGCCAATCAGATAGTCCACGCAGCACTAATGGCAGCAGTAGCCAGGACCAGGACGAGAAATAGTCCTCCAATTCAAAGTCCCAGAGGTCAGGATCAGGGGTTGGTGAGAGGGGTGTTCTCACAGGAAGGTGTGGCCAGAAGGCGGGTAGGATGGGAAGAGGGGCGGAGCCTTGTTGGACAGGCCGTGGTGGAGGGAGCATCCACAAAGGGGAAGACCTTGGGGTTGCCCGATGTCAAAAGAGGGTCCTTGAGGGAAGTACCCGCCCACTTGCTGCCAGAGGTCAGATCAGGGTGACCTGCTGGACATCACCTCTGCTCCTGAACTCCTCCTGAATTTCCAGGCTGGAAATAGAATAGCCCTTATCTGGCCAATAAGTGGCCAAGACCTCAAATAGGGCGAGGACTGGTGAGCCACCCAAAGCCTCGTCCAACCTCCATGCAGTAGCAGAGCAGCCACCTGGGAAATTATTATGGATCCCCCCCACCTGCAAACTGTCATTTTAAACTTCCAGTTTTTAGACTTTTCTTATCTCAGAGAACTTTTCAATTTGATTGGTTGCCTGATCTCACATACCATATACCCCGACAGCGAATCAGAGTTTCAGCATCAACAAGTTGCAACACAAAGCCTCTCAAAAGGTTTGTGAGCAAAGTGAATGGGTTGCTTTATCATTCATCACAAAACCTTGGACCAATACAATGAGATTCCAAAGTTAAGGGCGGCACAGTGGCACAGTGGCTAGCACTGCTGACTCGCAGCGCCAGGGACCCAGGTTCAATTCCAACCTCGGGTGACTGTCTGTGTGGAGTTTATACATTCTCCCCGTGTCTGCGTGGATTTCTTCCGGGTGCTCCAGTTTCCTCCCACAGTCCAAAGATGTACAGGTGAGGCGGATTGGCCATGCTAAATTGCCCCTTAGTGTCCAAAGGTTAAGTGGGCTTACGGGGATAGGGTAGGGGATTGGGCCTAGATAGTGTGCTCATTTGGAGGATCGGTGCAGACTAGATGGGCCGAATAGTCTCCTCCTGCACTATGGCAATTCTATGACTGTGGCAAGTCAATATATGAGAATATACGTCACAGCACTCAGATGAAATAACCAAATCCAGATATCATATGATTTGGCTAATGTAGAGAGATTCACACAGGACAAAATTTTGATTACAATATTGTCTGCTCTGTGTATGTACTGCACCATTTTGTTTCTTAGATCAAAGAATTACATACTTTCATGTTGGTAGTTTTCTATTGCAAGGAGATAATTGTCCAGAAAATTAGCATGACCATCAAGACTTAATCTATATTTCAAATATACAAAATTGACAGGCAGGCAAAGCCCAGCTGGTCCAACTCGAAAAGCGGCTTTTTTAATTGTTCAATGCCACTTCCAGAAGCCTGAGAATATCCGTCCACAGACAGACAATGCAGTAAATGAAGGTGAAATTAATCCTCTTACTCTTTCTTACTTTAGGATGTCTGCTTGTTAGGAAAATGCAACAGGAGATATTTGCCTACTAATTTTCCAGCTTCGATTTTATAAACCAATGCCTTTGGCACACATCAGTTCCTTTATTACAATGGGCTGCTTGTTGTCCTAGTTATGCTGCACATTAACGATGTTTAAATCACCAGATAATCATACATCATTTAAGCCACACCACTTCATTTCTAAGCAACGCAATTAATGTACTTTACGCAATTAATGTACTTTACTTTTAAAAGTTTAAAGACCCCAAGTCAGAGGGCTATTTCTTTTCTCAGCTGACAATTTTAGCTGCTCATCCATTGAATGGGGTGGTTTATGGTAGGGAATAGGGCTTGACATTTCGAGGATGGGAGTTCCGCGCTCGGAGGAGGAGGTACGGTCTCTGAGACTCTGTGGAGTTTTAACATCTTGGCAAGTGTTTTTTTTTTTCATTCAGCTGATTCCCTGCCTAGAAGCCAGTCTGATTGAAGGCTTGACTCCCTTTCAGATGGGGCATACTGTGGAAGCGAGTGAAACCCAGAAACAGGAAAGTTTCTTGTTGTTCAGAGTAGAGACTTAAAAGGGCCATGAGGATAATAATCTTTATTGTCACAGGTAGGTAGGTATACATTAACACTGCAATCAAGTTACTGTGAAAAGCCCCTAGTCGCCACATTCCGGCGCCTGTTCAGGTACACAGAGGGAGAATTCAGAATGTCCAAATTACCTAATAGCACGTCTTTCGGGACTTGTGGGAGGAAACCGGAGCACCCGGAGGATACCCACGCAGGCACGGAGAGAACGTGCAGACTCCGCACAGCCGGGAATCGAACCTGGGACCCTGACGCTGTGAAGCCATAGTGCTAACCACTGCGCTGCCGTACTGATAGTTGGGTATATGATCATGTGTGCCATAGAGGTATTGGAGGTAGAAATTGGACTGAGATATGGAGGATCAGATAAGAAATGGGAGTGCCAGAGAGAGATCAGAGCGAGAGAGATGGGAGTCAGGAGGAGAGTTGTGACGATGGGGAGGAGGAGTAAGGGAGGAATCACAGGGGTGTCCAATTGTCGGGGAGGTTTTAAGGTTTTCTTGGAGGGTTGGCAAAAAGCACTCCTCTTGGTCCGCAGGCTGTACTGAAGAAGCATTTAGACAGGAATTCTCGGGTCGTTGGGATTCTCTGTTCCCGCTGGCAGGGCACCCCGGCCTGCAGTTCCTGATGGTGTGAGTGGCTTCAGTGGGAAATCCCATTGACAAGTGGCAGGAACAGAGAATGAACAGCGTGCCGCTGAGAAACACATGGCTGGGGATCGGAGAATGCAGCTCTTAGCTATTCTACTTCCTTTAAAACCAGGGGCGGGATTCTCCGACCCCCCGCCGGGTCAGAGAATCGCCGTGTACTGGCGTGAATCCCGCCCCCGCCGGTCTCCATCACCGGAGATTCGGCGGGGGTGGGAACCGAGCCGTGCCGGTTGGCGGGCCCCCCCCCCGGCGATTCTCTGGCCTGGACGGGCCGAAGTCCTGCTGCTGGAATGCCTGTCCCGCCGGCGTGGATTAAACCACCTCTCTTACCGGCGGGACAAGGCAGCGCGGGCGGGCTCTGGGGTCCTGGGGGGGGGGCGCGTGGGGTGATCTGGCCCCGGGGGATGCCCCCACGGTGGCCTGGCCCACGATTGGGGCACTCTTTTCCTTTCGCCTTCACCATGGTCTCCACCATGGCGGAGGCAGAAGAGACCCCCTCCACTGCGCATGCGCGGGGATGCCGTGAGCGGCCGCTGACGCTCCCGCGCATGTGCCGCCCGGCAATGTCATTTCCCGCCAGCTGGCGGGGCGCCAAAGGCCTTTCCCGCCAGCTGGCGGGGCGGAAATCAGTCCGGCGTGGGCCTAGCTCCTCAAGGTGAGGGCTCGACCCCTCAAGATGTGGAGGATTACGCACCTTTGGGGCGGCGCGATGCCGGACTGATTTGCGCCAATTTTGGCGCCAGTCGGCGGACATCGCGCCGATTACGGAGAATTTCGCCCCAGATGTGGGCAGATTTGAAGCGATTTGGGTTCGAGCTCTTTTATGTTTTACCTTCCCATCCAGCTCAAACACACATGAATTTTGGGGTCAAAATGATCCCATTCGTTTCTAATTCCTTGGCTTGCAATACTTCAGCACTTCTCCAAATGGTCATTCTTCATTTGTGGGACTATACAATGGTCCTTAAATTATACATGGGAATAGTAGATTACATCCATTAAACTGTTAAATTGTTTAAAATAACGGGTTTAAAACACTTCCTAAAATGTTGAATGGCGAAATTTGAGTTGGCACATTAGTGTTCTGCAGTGTAATTTCAAGGCCAATGAGCAATGAGAAGTTATTCAACTTCTGGTGAGGTCCACAAAGGTATACTGCGATGTATACTGCGATACCAAGTTCACTGAAGACAATGAGGAGCAGGAAACCTGACTGATATTTACTCTTTCTCGTCAGCAAGCACCAGTACCATTTGCAATCCCTGTAAATCCTCACAACTGAAATTGACTAAATATCCCATCAGTTTCTTTTACTCCTTCGAAACTTCTCAGGCCAGTAAACGGAGATCAATGAAGGTGTTGACATATAAAAGCAAAAAACGGCGGATGCTGTAAATGTGAAATAAAACCAGAAAATGCCAGAAACAGTTGGCATATGTGGAATTAGAAACAAAGATAACATTTCAGGTGGGTGACCTAGCATCAGAACTGTGCTGATGAAAGATCATTGACCTAAAACGTTAACTCTGTTCTGTCTCTACAGGTGCGGCAAGACCTGCTCAGTGTATCCAGCATTTCTGTCTTTGTTGAAGTATCGTGCTTGAGATTTCACCTTCTCTGATTGAACAGTGCGAGTGGGCAACCTAACAATGATTTTCTACTTCTATTGTCAAAGAGGTCAAAACAAATGTAATGTCATTGACCAAAGCCCATTCACCTTCATTAGGAGTTATTTTGTATCCCAGTTTTTCAGACCATTGGGTGTATTCCCAAAGAACTGGAGGATCTCTCCCCAACCCCCGAGGCAATCAATTAAAATTCGGCCAGGAGCTCACTCTACGGTACTTACCTTTTCTAAGAGGTTACCTCTGACCCAGCCAGAAATAAATCTAGTTCTTGCTCGAAGGAATTCAGCAAATAGATATCCACAGCAGGGGCTGATAGCCTGTTCCTTCTTTGGGAAAGTAATCATCTCCTGATATCTAACCTCGATCTGACCTTATATAACTTAAAATTGTGATCCCTGATCCTCCCTAACCTATTTACTCGGAAGAGGAAGAGGACTATAGTCTATTCTCTTGATCATCTTATAAACCTCAATAAGAGACAATAGACTTATGACTTAACTAACAATTTTGTCAGCTCAAGCTTTGTGTAACGTTCATTCTTTTGTAACTTATTTTAGTTGAACTTGGAAATGAAACAAAAACTTAACTACTAGTAGGAAATTAACTGTCTTGCTGGATGGGATACTTTTGACAATGCCTTAACTCGCATATTGAGATGTGAAAAAAAGTAACTACTTCCCCTCGTGTATACATTTTTTTCCTTTTCCTATTCTGTTATTTTGTTACTTTGACTTTGATTTTATTCTATGTCAGATAAACTACCCTTTTGAGCATGTTTATTCTTTTTCAAAAGTTTTACATTTATTTTTCTAGCCTTTGCCTCCTCGTGATTTTTTAAAAACTATGAAATCTGGAGGGGGTGGAGAATTGCACAATAATTCTGCTTTAAATTGGTAGTGTCATCATACACGGGATTATGGCCGAACAACTCAAACTTGCTAGCATGTACGTTAATGTGGTGAATGTATAATTACTGATAATTCACCACTGCACTGTATTGTGTTATGTTATTAACCCTGTGGGCTCCACCTATGGGCCATTGTGTGGCATCACCCACAGAGGGATATGTTGGGGCATGTACGCGTTCCGCCCATGGCTCCACCCCTTTAGAGGAAGTATAAGAGCAGCTGACCTGCGGGGCCGCCTTCAGTATTGTACCGGTCGCAGGCAGGCACAGTTCTAAGCTGATTAAAACCACGGTTTATTCGTCCACGTGTCTTCGAGTGAATTGATGGTCGCATCAATTTAATCAGCTTAAAATACTACTCTGGAATCAGCCCTCAAACCTGACAGACTGGAACTCGATCCACAGGCCGCGGAGGCGAAATACATTTTTTCACATTGGCTTTGATGCTTCAAGGCCTATCTTGCCACGCTATCTACGCCATCCGTTACTGACGAACAGAAGCTGAGCCTCCTCCACGCACGGGTGAGCCATCGCATTTCTGTCCAGCTCGACGAAGCCGCTTCCTATACAGAGGCCCTCGCACTACTCGAACGCCTCTACGTGCGGCCTGTGAACGAGGTCCACGTGCGACACGTCTTGACCACTCACCGCCAGCGCCCCGGGGAGTCGCTAGATGATTACCTATGCGACCTCAAAGCCCTCGCGCGCAACTGTGGCTACCAGGCCATTACGGCCACTCAGCACACGGAGCTCGCCGTCCGAGACAGTTACGTGGCGGGGGTCCGATCAAACTATGAAACAGCGCCTGCTAGAAAAAGGGGCCCAGGACTAGGACTACACGGTAAAACCGGCTACCTCGCTGGAGGTCGCTTTTCAGAGGCTTACCGCATTCCCGGCCAACCACGCGACCCCCTCGTGGGCCCCCGACCAGAGACTACCCCAGGCCTGTGCCGCGCGGCTGCCCGCCCATCATGGGGGGCAACCCTGCTATTTCTGTGGCCAGTCTCAACACCCCCGACAGCACTGCCCGGCCCACAATGCGAACTGCAGCAGCTGCGGGCGAAAAGGACACTTTGCCAAGGTCTGCCTGGCCAGGTCTAAGAACTCAAACTCACAGACCTGATCCACAGACTCACAGGCCCGCAGACCCCACAAGGTGGCAGCGTGTCTGCCGACTCCGCCTCCGCACAACACGTGCGACTCATTGGGGCCGCCATCTTGGCCATCCTCCCCCACGCGGCCGGCCACGTGCGATCCATGGGGGCCGCCATCTTGGCCGCCATCTTCCTCACCGCCCACCATGCTCGACCAACGGGGGCCGCCATCTTGGCCGCCATCTGCTACGCCGCTCGACGCCCCAGCACCTCCGATCACGCCGCCGGGCTATCCACGATGACCTCTGCCACCCGGAGGTCACCCGGCTAGCCCATTAAATCAAGGCCCGCAACCTGCCCTACTCCACCGAGGAGGTCAGAGCTATAACCAAAGACTGCCAAATCTGTGTGGAATGTAAACCGTACTTCTATCGACCAGATAAGGCTCACCTGGTAAAGGCATCCCGGCCCTTTGAATGCCTCAGTATCGATTTCAAAGGGCCCCTCACCTCCAATAACCGCAACACGTACTTCCTTAACATCATCGATGAGTTCTCCCGCTTCCCGTTTGCCATCCCCTGCCCCGATATGACCACCCCCACTGTCATTAAAGCCCTGCATAGTGTCTTCACCCTGTTTGGTTTCCCCATTTATGTTCACAGCGACAGGGGCTCGTCGTTCAAGAGCGACCAACTGCGTCAGTACCTGCTCAGTAAGGGCATCGCCTCGAGCAGGACTACCAGTTATAACCCCAGGGGAAAGGGGCAGGTAGAGAGGGAGAACGCGACGGTCTGGAAGACCGTCCTACTGACCCTACGGTCCAGGAATCTCCCAGTATCTCACTGGCAGGAGGTCCTCCCCGATGCGCTCCACGCTATTAGCTCCCTCCTTTGCAAGGCCACAAACCAGACTCCTCATGACCGCTTGTTTGTTTTCCCGAGGGGATCTACCTCAGGGGCCTCGCTTCCGCCCTGGCTGATGGGTCCAGTCCTCCTCCGAAAACACGTTCGGAGCCATAAGACCGACCCCCTGGTGGAGAGGGTCCACTCATGCACTCCAACCCACCCTACGCGTACGTCGAACATCCCGTTGGCCGGCAAGATACCGTCTCCCTGCGGGACCTGGTGCCCGCAGGCTCCACCACCACTACCTCTACTGCATCCCCCACACTATGTCCCGTCCAACCTCCCATGTTCAGCGCCCCCACCCCTATATGGTTCCCGCGCTCCCTCCCATCTGCCGCACCGATCCACAGGACTGAAGCTCCGGAAGAGCTGCCCCCAGAGTCCATGCCTATGCCCGCTCCGGACCCACTTCCATAGCCACCCGAAGCGGCTGCAACACCAGTGCTTCGGCAGTCGCAGCGTACGATCCGGGCACCAGACCGACTGAATCTATGAGCCCGTCACCCCTGCCGGACTTCATTTTTTAAACAGGGGGTGAATGTGTTGTAGTCAATATTTTCCTACTTCTGTAGTAGAGAGATTCAACAACGCTCGTTGAGACAAAATAACAAGGCTTTATTTTCAAAACGACTGCATGCAGTAATGGCTGAAACCTGAGGTCAGAGAGCAGTTAGTGAAACTTGCTGATTCCTTCTCAAGTCTGTGCTTTTACAGAAAATCAGTTCAGTATTTATACATTATCATTATCAAGATTACCTGATTACAGCTTAGTCAGGAATTCGATCGGAAGTAGAAACGGAAGCAATGCCTGCTGACCTTATTGGGCTCTTTGTCACAATACTCATACCATTATCTTGTCCTTGGAGGGAACATTGAGAGGTCGGAGGAGACTTATTTCTTCCTGACCTTATCTTGTCTTATTCCTACGGCCCTGGGTTATGACGAGTTAGTCTTATCAAGAGTTGCCGAGGTCCGGTATTTTGGAATGGCTTGACCTTCTCTGATCTTATTCATACTTCAAATTATGCAGAGTTGGCCTCATTAGTCTTACATTGTATCAAATATTTTGACCAGTCTTCCCATTGATCAGTTTTTCCATCATGCCATTACTTTATTCGTACCATATCACATTCCCTCCTTTTGTCATATCATGACAACTAGTTAAATAGGTATATACATGACTCAATTGAAAATGCATTTACACATGCAACCAAGCAATCCTATCCCTACTAACAGAAGTAGTAACAGCATGAAGGCCTTAAAGATCCAGTCAAATAATCCATGACCCAACCACCCTAGCCAACCCGGCGGGTTATAGTCATGAAATTCACTGCCAATCTCTTGAATTTGAGCAGCCTGTCTCTTAATATGGTCGGCCAGGTTAGTGATATTTTCAGAGCCATCTGGAATATAAGTACAGTACTCCTGACCTACGACAGCGCACGTTCCTCCCTGAGAGGCTAACAGATAATCCAAAGCCAGTCGATTTTGTAATGCCATGGTCCGGACAGCCACTAGCTCAGCTGAGACCTTGGCCAGTGCCTGTCCAGTTTCCCTAGCTTCTGCTGCCGTTACGTTCGCCAGTTGTTCCAATGCTGAGACCATGTTGATCAGTTCGTTGGCTGCCTTGCCCATTCCATATAAGGGAAAGGCCATCATAAAGAACTGTTCCATTTTAGAAATAGTCCTTTTTGCTCGCAAGGGGGAGTGCATAAGGTGGGTAGGTGACGCATTTGAGGTACAACATATCCCAAAAAGCAGGATCCTGCCCAATCAATGGGGAGCCACGGGACTGCTTTCGTGCCGCATATGAAATAGGTTCCATTATAGGCTGTAAAATCATCAGCTAATGTCATCCAGGGGATTGGGGATGTCTGTCCCCATGAACTGTTAGAGGTTATATTCCACACCCTGGACCGATCACAGTTAAACATGCCCTTGCTGGATATGCCTGGTACTAGTCCTTGCCAGTCAACTGTAGGGTTGCACCTACTTTGCCCCATTAACTTTCCCTAATTTATTAAAACACATGGAACCTTGAACATTATACGAGTGGACAGTGAGGGAGGGTGGAGTCAAGGCATGATTATAGGTAGGTTGATACGAAGTTGAAAATTTAGTCATGTCATAGCCAGCAGATTTCCATATTTCCATATCCCCCCTATCTCCCCGGCTTGATTTTGCCGTAAAATCCATTCAACCGTCTCTGCAATATGAAAGGGGAGGGATTGGAGAGGTATTCCTTCCCTCGAATGGACGGGGATGTGGGTACAAACCCAACATTTTCTTACATTCAATTTTTCGGCATAAAGATATGACATATATAAATAGGTATTGGAAGGCAGGTCTCGTTTAGTTCGTTTTTTTTACTACCGAGTGGCCATTGAGGCTAAATAGTCCAGAGAGTCCAAAGATTAAGCTGAAGATCTTCATTCTGTGTTCTCATCTGGGTTGGAGACTATCTTCTTGCAATAGGATAGATGTATCCAACTTGAACGTCCTTCAAGCTTGACGGACGTCGGTGTAGTCAGTAGTATTAGGAAGGGTCCGCTCCAGCATTGTCCTAGTTTCTTTCTGTCCCAGTTTTTCACCAACACGTGGTCTCCGGGTTTGATCACTGGATATCGAGGGACGGCTGTCCCTGCCATTACTGGGAGATGTGCCTGTTTCACCTGTGAGTGGAGAAACTTCAGAGAAAGTGTTAATTGCTTTAAATAGTTCTGCATTTGTTCCCCCATCACATGGAGGTCTACTCCCTCTAGGGATTTTTCATGGGCATCCCAGGGAGTCTTCATTGGCCGACCATAGACTATCTCTGCAGCTGACAGTCCAGTCCGCGAATGGGGAGTCACTCGCATGTGAAACAGTGCCAAGGGTAATACTTTTAGCCAATTTAACCCAGTTTCTTCCGTTAATTTAGATAATTTTTCTTTTAAAGTCCCGTTGGCTCTTTCCACAATTCCTGCAGCCTGCGGGTGATACGCGCAGTGCAGTTGCTGTTTAATTACGAGTGCTTCGCACAATTCAGTATTGATCCGAGCCACAAAATGTGGTCCGTTGTCTGAGCTCACCATTTTGGGTACCCCAAAACGAGGAATGACTTCCGTTAACAACAACTTCACCACCGTATGTGCCGAACAATTAGTGGTGGGGAAGGCCATTTACTAAACACATCGATTATTACTAAACAATATTTATAGCACTGTGCTTTTGGCAATTGGATAAAATCAAGCTGTATGCACGTAAAAGGGTCATCTGGCAAGGGAGTGGTTCCTGGAGGGCATTTAATGCCTTTACCCTTATTATGTTTCATGCAAATAACGCATCGATCCAGCCTAGTTTGCGCTGCTGTATTCAAATCTGGGTGCCACCAAGATTTTAGGAGTAGCTGTACCATTCCCTCCTTGGCAACATGGGTACAAGAATGCAAATAATCAATAAGTACCGGAAATAAAGAATTTGGAATACAAACTTGACCAACGGGAGTAAGCCAGAGGTCTCATGTCAAGGAGTGTGAACACCCCATTGACTTCCATAGTGTGCGCTCGGAATCAGAGGCGTCCCTCTGTAAATTTTGAACTTCAGTTATCTCTGGCATGCCCTTCGTTCCTAATGCAGGTACCTGGTTTAGAGCTGATATAGCCGCAGCCTTAGCAGCTGAATCAGCACGGGCATTTCCTAATTGAACAGGAGTGTCCCCCTTTGTGTGCACTGCACATTTAATAATTGCCAATTTATGGGGAAGCTGAATAGCATCGAGGAGATTTTTAACCCAAAGAGCATTTTGAATGGGAGCTCCCGCAGAGGTGAGAAAGCCTCGCTGTTGCCAGAGGCGGCCAAAATCGTGGGTCACGCCAAAGGCACACCTAGAATGAGTGTAAACATTAATACTTTTATCTGTGGCCAAAATACATGCTCGAGTAAGGGCGAATAGCTCGGCTTTTTGTGCAGAGACAGGGGTCTGGAAGGCTGCTGCTTCCTACACGTCAGTGCCGGTTACCACGGCATATCCCGACTGTGGGATGCCAGTGAGAGAAATGGAGGAACTGCCATCAACATAAAAAATTAGATCTGGATTATCAATAGGCCGGTCCATTCAATCCGGGCGAGGCGCAGTAAGGAAGTGACTCTGAAGCAAACAATCGTGTGGCGGGTCCGCCAGGTAACCGGGGGGCTGATCGAGGAACACAGCAGGATTTAAGGTAGAACAGTAATGAAAAGAGAGGTAGGGGTTTTGCAATAGTGAAACCTCATAGCGGCTCAAGCGTACTTGTGTCAGATGCTGGGTTTGCTGAGACGTTAGGAGAGCCACAATAGAGTGCGAGGCATGCACTTGTACTGGCTGGTGAAGGGTCAGATTAGAGGCTGCCTGTGCTAACAATGGACAGCTGTAAGAATTTGGGTGCAGGGAGATAGACCACAAGCTACAGGATCCAATTTCGTAGAATAGTAGGTGATCGGGCGATGCCGGTCACCGTGTTTTGGTGTTGGAACACCAGTGGCACATTCATCAAGAACATTAACGTACAACTGAAAGGGTCTGTCATACAAAGGTCGTCCTAGTGCTGGGGCAGTAGCCAGGGCATTTTTGAGAGTAACAAAAGATTGTTTTGCTGAATCAGGAAGTTCAAACTTAAGAGGAGCATTTTGAGAGGAGTACGGAGTTAAATCTTTATTATGGACAGTAACATTAGGAATCTATTGTCTGCAAAAGTTCACCAATCCTAAAAAGGCTCGCACCTGCTTGGGCGATGTAGGAAATGAGGTCTGCAGTATAGGAGTAATGCGTTCCTGAGTAACGGAGCGATCCGTAGCACTTATTAGGACACCCAAAAATGTGACCTGCCATTGGCCTTTATGAACTTTAGCGGGCGGGATCACATATCCCCATGAATGGAGACGGATGAGCAGATAAACGGTGTCACGTTGGTTAGCGATGAAATCAGGGCTGGCAAGTGTCGTGTTGGGTGTTCCGCTATACAAACGAACCAACACGGTTGTAGATGGTACAACTCTGTTTTATTACTCTTGATAACAACATCTGTTAACTCATGGCTGTGGTTCGTACTTTACCCGTTAACCTGTGGACCCAGCCCTAGCACAATCTTAGAGAGGCACTCAGCACATGGTGTATGTCTGAGTGACATGCTGTGAGCTCTGTGCTCTGAGCTATCTCCTGCTGGAATCTGTGCGGGAACTGTGGTGTTCCCTGTTTTATAGTGCGTGTGCTCTCACTGGTGATTGGCTGTAATGTTGCGTGTGTGTTGATTGGTCCGTTGATCTGTCCATCAGTGTGTGTGTGTGATTGCACCATGATATGTTTATATGGATATCATGACAGCAAGGAGTAAATCATCAACATATTGGATGATTGTGGAGCCACCAGGAGGTGGTAATGTCGCAACTGGGAGTGCAATGCCTGTGAGAAAAGGGTTGGAGAATGAATGAAGCCCTGTGGGAGCCTAGTCCAAGTGTATTGGTTGCCCTTAAATGTAAAGGCAAACAAATATTGTGATTCAGGGGCGAGGGGTATCGCAAAAAAGGCATGTTGTAAATCAACAAGGGTGAAAACAGTCGCTTCCAGTGGGACATTACTAAGGATTGTCGCCGGGTTTGGGACAATAGGATGTAAGGGTTCCACTATTTGATTAATACGTCGGAGGTCTTGGACCAAACGCCATTCGGATGGTCTTCCTATCTTAGGAATTGGAAGAATCGGGGTGTTACAGGGCGATTGGCATGGTACCACAATTCCCTGTTGAAGGAACGATTGAATCATGACCGAGACTCCTTCTTCAGCCTCTGGGCGCAAAGGGTACTGTGAAATCGAGGGCAAGGGCATGTCAGGTTTAACTTTAATAACAACGGGAGGGACATTAGTGAGACCAACTTCGTGTTTGGAGGCCGCCCATAAATCTGCGGGCAGTTCAGAAGCCGTTGATTGGACTGAACGATGGTGGTGCAGTGTGCCAATGAGGACAAATGGGCGTTGAAAATATTCTAAACTGCCTGCGGGTAGGGTTTGACTTCCATTAAAGAAAGGAACCACTTGTCCTCGTAGTGCAGCTGCCAGAAATCCCAAGGACTTGGCACTGTAGCCTTCGTTGACTGAAAGGGTCACGTGGGGTGACACAAGTCCCGACTGACGCCAGAGGCCGTGGGGTAAATCGACAAGGCAGACCCTTCTTTTCCCTTAGCGAGGCCAACAAAGGAAACGGTTTGTAGAGAACCGAAGGCAGCTTGGTAAATGCTCTCCAAATCAGGTGAGCATCCTGTATGATCGTAGCAAAGAGTGACATGTGGATCGGGAATATCTAAGGGAGGTGAAAAGTGTGAGGGATCAAAATCAACCGATCACCACTGTGGAGTAGTGAAAAGGGGAAAATTTCGAAGCTGGGCCTACGGGATAGCTGATTTTGTAATGCCGTTATCAAGGCAAACAATTTCCACCTGCAAGGGACTCAGTAAGTCACCTCCGGCCAGGTTGACACCGAGGACGCGGGTAACCGTGAAAGAGATGCAACATTCCCGGCCCTCAAATTGAACAGAGAGCGGCTTCGTAAGCGGATAAACAGCACCTTCCCCCATGAAACCAGCAAGTTCCACATGCTTATCAGAGAGGGGTAAGCCATGTTTCTGAATTAATGTCCAGTCCAGTCTAGCGTAGAATGAGTCGCGCAGGAAGGGGATAGGCACGCCCTCTATGTAAATCGTAGCGGTAGGCTCGTCAGACTGGTCTGTTGAGAGGACAGGAAAGTTTGATTGGGCTAGTCAGTAGGGGTTTGAGGTAGTGAAGGGTGTCTGCTGACGGGGTTGAAATCTACCTTGTCGTCGGGGTGCTGGACAATCCCTAGCGTAGTGCCATGTCCGTTGACAGTTGAAGCAAGTGACATTATACTTGGCAGGAGGACGACGCGGAGGAGCGCTGTCGAAATCCTCCAAGTGTGGAGTGAAGGGGTAAGGAGTCTGTGGACAGTAACCAAATTCAGGAGGGTCCGTGCAATCTGGGCGATAGTAACGTGAATCTGTCTGAGAGTTTTGATCTTTAGGAGCTCTTCTTTGAGAGGGACGTTGGACAAATTTGGATTTAATTCTGAGCGAAGTGTCTTTGTAACAGGTCTCAGGGTTGCGGCCATTGCTCCAATAGTAAGACACAGCACGTTTCATTTGAGGTTTAGAATTGTCAAACCAGTCCATGTTATTAGTTTTAATACTGGATGCTACGCGGTCAGGCAATACCTGCATTAAATTGGGGAGACTGTGTGTCTGCATTGAAAGCAATGTCTCCGGAGTAAAGAGTGTAAACGCCACAAAAGCGGTCAAAAAATTCTGGACCATCTTCCTTAGAAGTGGGGGTACATTCAAGAAGTTTGGTGATGTCTACGGGTTTACGGAGAGCCCATTTTAGTGCAGGGAACATTAAAGTACGCTGATCGTCCTCTGTTTGGTGTGCGGCGCTGAAGGCCGTCCACGTGTCCCCATAAAGTCCTAATTCATTTTTCCATCTTTTCCCTAATTCTGGGGGAAGGGATGAATAAATCAGAGAATATTGATCATGTGCGGTAGCACCGTACATGGTCGCAGTTCTCCTCAAAAACTCAGTGAACCCTTCTGGGTCATCTTTACAGCAGGGACATTGGGCCATGATCAAACATAGCTCATGGGATTTAAAAGCCTGCTACACCTTAATGAATGGGTCGTCATTATCACCAGCATGAGGGTTAATAACACTCCTGATGGGATAATTTGCAGGGGGGGGGGAGGTGGTGGCGGAAAGGTTTCCTCCTCCTTAGGTTGGAGTGATAAATCAAGAAGAGCCTGATTAACAGAGGTGAAGGGTTGTTCCATAATAACGGCTTGCGTATGTGACTGAGTGCGTGTTGCTACGGGGGATGCGTTAGCAGGAGTTTCATTGGCAGTGGGACCATAAGGGGTAGGCTGTACTTGGGATGGTGGAATTGTAGGATTTGGGAGTGCAGGATGAGGGTGGGGTCCAGGGGTCAAATCCTCCTCCTCTTCTGTGTCGCCTGAGAAGGGAAACAGCGGCATGCCAGAGCAACTGGGAGGATCCTCCTTTTGATTAATCTGATGGGCTAGCCCTACCTGCCTATTGGTTGGAGATTTTTTATTTTTGTTTTGTTGTTTATGCTTTCTATCCCAAAGTTCAGATTCCAATTTTAAAGTCTCCCAAATTTTTGCTTTACCATCCACACAATCATCAATCCCTTTTCTGCGGGCGTTATCTCTCCAACTCATTAATAGTGATTGTTCGTGGCGTTTAGTGGACTTTTCTTTCCACTCTGAAATTAAAAATTTCCATTTGAAGCCGGCGTTTCTCTCCCAAATAGATTTCTCTGCAGCAATGCAATTATCGTAGTTCCGGGTGCCCCCTTGTGGCCAAATATCGTTACCCAATTTATTGTTTAGCGCAGCAGATAATCTCCGGAAATTACGTTCTTGAGAAGGGGGTCTCGGAACACATAAAAAATAGAGGGGAATTTCCCCTGGTTTTGTCTAAACTCTGTCCCATAATGTCAGTAAAATGTGCCCCGGCAACAAAAAATTATCAAAAAAAATCCCTGGTACCAAATCAAATTGCAGGGTCCCTGACCCAAACTTAAGCCTGTATAACAAGAGGTCCCTGACCTAAGGCTAACCACAATTGAGGTCCCTGACCCTAGGTATTCTACTAACAGTCCAATTTAGATTCGAGCACCGTCACCTGTTTAGTTACTTTCGTCTGTGATGAGGGGTCGAACCACCAATCCGAGAGAGAGAGAGAGAGAGAGACCAAGGTTAATCTTACCTTGTGCCGGCGTCCATCTCTTCCCTCCGGGTCGTGGCTCGATCACTTCTTCAGTCCCCCACAGAATTCACTCAGGGTATTGGTAACTGCTCGCTTGTGCCAAAATGTTGTAGTCAATATTGTCCTGCTTCTGTAGTAGAGAGATTCAACAACGCACTTTGAGACAAAATAACAAGGCTTTATTTTCAAAATGACTGCATGCAGTAATGGCTGAAACTTGAGGTCAGAGAGCAGTTAGTGAAACTTGCTGATTCCTTCTCAAGTCCGCGCTTTTACAGAAAATCAATTCAGTATTTATACATTATCATTATCAAGATTGCCTGACTACAGCTTAGTCAGGAATTCGATCGGAAGTAGAAACGGAAGCAATGCCTGCTGACCTTATTGGGCTCTTTGTCGCATCACTCATACCATTATCTTGTCCTTGGAGGGAACATTGAGAGGTCGGAAGAGACTTATTTCTTCCTGACCTTATCTTGTCTTATTCCAACGGCCCTGGGTTATGACGAGTTAGTCTTATCAGGAGTTGCTGAGGTCCGGTATTTTGGAATGGCTTGACCTTCTCTGATCTTATTCATACTTCAAATTATGCAGAGTCGGCCTTATTAGTCTTACAGGGGTCTGAAATGGTTAGGGCAGCATTTCTTACATTGTATCTAATATTTTGACCAGTCTTCCCATTGACCAGTTTTGCCATCATGCCATTACTTTATTCGTACCATATCACAAATGTGGTGAATGTATAATTCCTGATAATTTACCAGTGCACTGTATTGTGTTATGTTATGTTATTAACCCTGTGGGCTCCACCTATGGGCCATTGTGTGGCATCACCTACAGGGGGATATGTTGGGGCATGTAGGGGGTCCGCCCATGGCACCACCCCTTTAGAGGAAGTATAAGAGCAGCTGACCTGCGGGGCCGCCTTCAGTATTGTACTGGTCGCAGGCAGGCACAGTTCTAAGCTGATTAAAACCACGGTTTACTCCTCCATGTGTCTTCGAGTGAATTGATGGTCGCATCAGTTAGATGTTAAAACATTCCACCTTTCTTTTCTTTGCTGTTGTGGTGACCTACCAGGGCCTAGCTTTTAGGCCCGATTAAAATTGGTCATTTTAAATCAAAGAATTGGGCACTTAAAAAACAAGCCACAGTCATTCCAGCACAGTCCGATGGGAATTCGAACTGGCCAAGTTTGAATATATTAAAGGTCAGACAGGCGACCAAGACATGTCCGGACCTGCCCTGTCAATCAGGCATCAAGAGATAATCAATCCGATTGATGTGCACTGATCTATTGTTGCAAACCCAGACCGAGCCAGACTCTCGGGCACCTAGAGTTCACCTTATTTGGTAAAGATCTACGTGTGAATACGCCACTGGAGATGGCCACCTTGGGCAGACCCAAATGACATGTCAATCGGATCATTGGACACTAAAAACCCCTCTTGATACCCGATTGGGAAAAGGGCGTGAAGCCAAAGGGGGATAAAGTAGGCATTCCGGACCCCTCGGCAGTGTAGACTTGGCATGGGAGGTGACCTTAACCAGACCAGAGAAGGGAAGATCAGACCTACCAGACCAAAGAAGGAAGAAAGGAAGGAAGAGACTGCCAGCGAGAATCACCTTCGTGCAGACGGGCCAGAGGAACACGGTGATCAACCCGATAGCCCTACCAAGCCATCTTTGCGGATAGTAAAAATTCTTGGGTACCTCTAGTATATTTTGTGGGTAATTTAAGGGTTAATTGTGTTAAATTAATATTGTTGAATTTGAACTTGTGTTTGTGGTTTGTTCTCCTCGTTAATAAAGACACCTCAGTAAAACTTCAGAGGATGCAAACTGGTCGAAAGTATCTGACGTTTTACACATACAACACTTGAAATTAATTTGTCGTGCCTCGGGGGTCTCCATTTCGGCATAAATTAGAAAAGTTTACATTATTTCCATGGCTATCATTAGACAGATATCACAAATATTTATGCCAGAAATTAGTAGATATTTTTTAATGGTTTGAACCTTATTCTTCCAATTCTCTAGTCAGCACAGATATTTGCTTATCAGTATCTAAATGCAAGTAAAATATTTATTCGGCAGACTTCAAAAAGGGGAAGGGAACAAAACACTTTAAATAAAATTAATCCTGATGAAAAGAAATCAGACTGACAATTCTGCTCCATTTAGGTCCATACACATGACAGTATCTTTATTTTCCTCTATGAAAAGTCTTCATTTCCATCTTTCCAAGTAGCGGCTATTTTATGGTTAGTCACGCATCTGATATATGTGGAAACACATCATCCTATCTGAGTATCCAAGTCAAAATGCATTTTACATTGGTAGAGTTTCTAAATGCCTGATATAACGTGAATACATTTCCCATTAGAACAGAGGCATTTATCCAAGTCTGAAAAAGCAGAGTAAGACGTCTTACAACACCAGGTTAAAGTCCAGTAGGAATCACTAGCTTTCGGAGCGTAGCTCCTTCATCAGGTGAGTTTACAAAGCAGAGAAATAGGTTGGTGATATCAGCAGCTAAGGACCGACAGAACTTTGATACGATCCAACTAGTATTTGAATAACTATTATTGAACAGTCTACCATCAGAACATTGGGAAGCTTCTCATAGCCTCTCCACCTAAGACCACTTTGTGTGAAATTGCCACATTATCTCGAGCTGAATGGGACGAAACTCAACTCTCAGTCACAGGACTTCTCGGCCCAGCCCCAATAATAAGACACGCTGGCTAAAATGTAGACCTGCCAGACTCATATGACAATACTATGGATGAGATTTTCCTGGAAATTGACAAAGGCTGATAGCGGATGAATAAAGTTGCATTAAAGCTGCCGACAACAATGGTGACTTTCACTGTGTATGTTGCAGAACTTGGGGAAAAACATCAAGGACCAGGTCCTGGTGGGGTAGCCTCTGATTCACCCAACCCACTAGCCACTCAGACCCTCAAGGCTCGAGATGCCATTTTTAGAGGCTGCCCCAGTGCAAAGGAATTCACCCTGTAGTCGCTTCCCACATATTGCGTGGCACTTCCCCATGGCTGCTCCTAGTCCCAATGTTCAGACAGTGCCAAGGGGCAGTGCTTGGATAGTGCCAGAGAGTAATGCTGGGGGCAGTGCCTGGGCACCCCATTGCTCACTGATGGGGGAGGGGACAATCACATCACATGTTTACGTCAGCGTAAAATGCGATTTGGCTGTTCTCGCAATATTTTCCATTCTCGTCGCCAAACCTGCCCAACACAACCACGAGCGGAAAATCCCAGCCTAAATTTTTTATGAGGGTTGACGTGGTGCTGATTTCCCATCTCCAGGTGTGTTCCTGGAGTTTATTTAGCTGGTCAGCACGTAACTGGGAAGGAGCTGAATAATTATTAGGTAACAAATAAATAACAAGAGCTCCTTACAAACAGCATGGCGAGCAGTCAAACTCGCCATAAAAGGTGTTGATATATTCGTTAAACCAGGGTTTCTCATAGGGCTGGTTGAAACCCACGGATGGGCTGTGGATGTGTGTCGGGAGGTTCACGGAGCAATTGATAGCAGCATTCCCACGGTGGTCCCAATCGCCAGAGAACCTCGCAACGGCCACTACAGGTATTTAAATTGAGAATGGCGACCGTCGGCAGTTTTTAAATGAGAAAAAAATTAGGTATGTGCAGTCTTCTACCATAAGAGGCAGCAGTGAGCAGTTCATGCGTCCTGCACACACAATTGACATCCAGCGCCTTGCACATATGTGATTTTGGCGCCAAATCGCAGAGGAGAGCTACTTCCATTTTCTAGCTGCTAACACACAAGACAAGAGGACTGTGAAGAGGGATCATTTTGGTACAAGAAAGAAATGGCCAGTAACGCAAATAGGCAGTGTACCTCAAGGCCAGGATCTCACATCAGAATTTGCTGGAGAGAGCTGCTCAAGAGAATCCACGGCAGGCCAGAGCAGTCCTAGTGTTAGCTCTGTACAGAGCTCTAGGGCTTCTGGTGAATGGCCTACAAAGAGGAAACTTAACTCAGAACAAATGAGTATTAAGATTATTTCTTGAGGCATGGTTTGGTGTTCTGGAAATAAGCATGCAAAGCCCATGTGTGTTATATGCAGGGAAGTACTGCCATTTGAGAGAAATTTCAGGTTTTGAAAAAGTGGTGGGTGAAAAATTCCTTTTGAGGTTGAGATCCCAGTCAGTTATTAACTTACAACTGACTCCAAATGAAAAGACTAAGATGCAGTATCTGACCTATGATGACACACTAAAAACCGCCAAAGGTCAATGAGACTGTCAGCATTCTGGAGTTGCAGCTCCTAGGAGTATCCAGTGCTAAGTAAAACAACTATTTGGTTGCTATTGCGCTTCACAATGACCCACATCTGTGAGGTTGGATTTTTCGTTCACACAAAGATGAAGACGGCACAAGGATCTGGCTGAACTCTGCATCTGATATGCGCATTGCCCTCTACTCCTGTGAACCTGATTGGAGTGAGGTAATGAGGACAAAGTAGGCTCCCCTTTCATATTAAAGGTAAGTGAATGTGGCGTGTGTTGTAAAAGTCGGCTAGTGTGCATCCTGAAGATTGGCCAGCATGGGTCCTTAAGGTCGGCTGGTTGCCAAAATTGGGTCCCAGGCAAAAATGTTTGAAAAACACTGCTCTAAACCACAGAATATATGTACTTGACGATATTGAACAGAGGTTTCACAAGGTACAAAGAACAAACAAAGAAATATACAGCACAGGAACAGGTCCTTCGGCCCTCCAAGCCCGTGCTGACCATGCTGCCTGACTAAACTACAATCTTCTACACTTCCTGGGTCCGTATCCCTCTATTCCCATCCTATTCATGTATTTGTCAAGATGCCCCTTAAATGTCACTATCGTCCCTGCTTCCACCACCTCCTCCGGTAGCGAGTTCCAGGCACCCACTACCCTCTGCGTAAAAAATTTGCCTCATACATCTACTCTAAACCTTGCCCCTCTCACCTTAAACCTATGCCCCCTAGTAATTGACCCCTCTACCCTGGGGAAAAGCCTCTGACTATCCACTCTGTCTATGCCCCTCATAATTCTGTAGACCTCTATCAGGTCGCCCCTCAACCTCCGTCGTTCCAGTGAGAACAAACCGAGTTTATTCAGCCGCTCCTCATAGCTAATGCCCTCCATACCAGGCAACATTCTGGTAAATCTCTTCTGCACCCTCTCTAAAGCCTCCACATCCTTCTGGTAGTGTGGCGACCAGAATTGAACACTATACTCCAAGTGTGGCCTAACTAAGGTTCTATACAGCTGCAACATGACTTGCCAATTCTTATACTCAATGCCCCGGCCAATGAAGGCAAGCATGCCGTATGCCTTCTTGACTACCTTCTCCACCTGTGTTGCCCCTTTCAGTGATCTGTGGACCTGTACTCCTAGATCTCTCTGACTTTCAATACTCTTGAGGGTTCTACCATTCACTGTATATTCCCTACCTGCATTAGACCTTCCAAAATGCATTACCTCACATTTGTCCGGATTAAACTCCATCTGCCATCTCTCCTCCCAAGTCTCCAAACAATCTAAATCCTGCTGTATCCTCTGACAGTCCTCATCGCTATCCGCAATTCCACCAACCTTTATGACGTCTGCAAACTTACTAATCAGACCAGTTACATTTTCCTCCAAATCATTTATATATACTACAAACAGCAAAGGTCCCAGCACTGATCCCTGCGGAACACCGCTGGTCACAGCCCTCCAATTAGAAAAGCATCCTTCCATTGCTACTCTCTGCCTTCTATGACCATTGCTACTCTCTGCCAGTTCTGTATCCACCTTGCCAGCTCACCCCTGATCCCGTGTGACTTCACCTTTTGTACTAGTCTACCATGAGGGACCTTGTCAAAGGCCTTACTGAAGTCCATATAAACATCCACTGACCTACCTGCATCAATCATCTTTGTGACCTCCTCGAAAAACTCTATCACGTTAGTGAGACACGACCTCCCCTTCACAAAACCATGCTGCCTCTCACTAATACGTCCATTTGCTTCCAAATGGGAGTAGATCCTGTCTCGAAGAATTCTCTCCAGTAATTTCCCTACCACTGAAGTAAGGCTCACCGGCCTGTAGTTCCCTGGATTATCCTTGCTACCCTTCTTAAACAGTGGAACAACATTGGCTATTCTCCAGTCCTCCGGGACATCACCTGAAGACAGTGAGGATCCAAAGATTTCTGTCAAGGCCTCAGCAATTTCCGCTCCAGCCTCCTTCAGTATTCTGGGGTAGATCCCATCAGGCCCTGGGGACTTATCGACCTTAATATTTTTTAAGACGCCCAACACCTCGTCTTTTTGGATCTCAATGTGACCCAGGCTATCTACACACCCTTCTCCAGACTCAACATCTACCAATTCCTTCTCTTTGGTGAATACTGATGCAAAGTATTCATTTAGTACCTCGCCCATTTCCTCTGGCTCCACACATAGATTCCCTTGCCTATCCTTCAGTGGGCCAACCCTTTCCCTGGCTACCCTCTTGCTTTTTATGTACGTGTAAAAAGCCTTGGGATTTTCATTAACCCTATTTGCCAATGACTTTTTGTGACCCCTTCTAGCCCTCCTGACTCCTTGCTTAAGTTCCTTCCTACTTTCCTTATATTCCACACAGGCTTCGTCTGTTCCCAGCCTTTTAGACCTGACAAATGCCTCCTTTTTCTTTTTGACGAGGCCTACAATATCTCTCGTTACCCAAGGTTCCCGAAAATTGCCGTATTTATCCTTCTTCCCCACAGGAACATGCCGGTCCTGAATTCCTTTCAACTGACACTTGAAAGCCTCCCACATGTCAGATGTTGATTTGCCCTCAAATTTCCGCCCCCAATCTAGGTTTTTCAGTTCCCGCCTAATATTGTTATAATTAGCCTTCCCCCAATTTAGCACATTCATCCTAGGACCACTCTTATCCTTGTCCACCAGCACTTTAAAACTTACTGAATTGTGGTCACTGTTCCCGAAATGCTCCCCTACTAAAACTTCTACAACCTGGCCGGGCTCATTCCCCAATACCAGGTCCAGTACCGCCCCTTCCCTAGTTGGACTGTCTACATATTGTTTTAAGAAGCCCTCCTGGATGCTCCTTACAAACTCTGCCCCGTCTAAGCCCCTGGCACTAAGTGAGTCCCAGTCAATATTGGGGAAGTTGAAGTCTCCCATCACCACAACCCTGTTGTTTTTACTCTTTTCCAAAATCTGTCTACCTATCTGCTCCTCTATCTTCTGCTAGCTGTTGGGAGGCCAGTAGTAAACCCCCAACATTGTGACTGCACCCTTCTTATTCCTGATCTCTACCCATTTAGCCTCACTGCCCTCTGAGGTATCCTCCCGTAGTACAGCTGTGATATTCTCCCTAACCAGTTGCGCAACTCCGCCACCCCTTTTACATCCCCCTCTATCCCACCTGAAACATCTAAATCCTGGAACGTTTAGCTGCCAATCCTGCCTTCCCTCAACCAGGTCTCTGTAATGGCAACAACATCATAGTTCCAAGTACTAATCCAAGCTCTAAGTTCATCTGCCTTACCCGTAATACGTCTTGCATTAAAACATATGCACTTCAGGCCACCAGACCCGCTGTGTTCAGCAACGTCTCCCTATCTGCTCTGCCTCAGAGCCACACTGTCCCTATTCCGTAGTTCTCCCTCAATGCTCTCACCTTCTGACCTATTGCTCCCGTGCCCACCCCCCTGCCATACTAGTTTAAACGGTCCTGTGTGACACTAGCAAACCTCGCTGCCAGGATATTTATGCCTCTCCAGTTTAGATGCAACCCGTCCTTCTTATATAGGTCACACCTGCCCCGGAAGAGCTCCCAGTGGCCCAGATAATGGAAACCCTCCCTCCTACACCAGCTGTTTAGCCACGTGTTTAGCTGCTCTATCTTCCTATTTCTAGCCTCACTGGCACGTGGCACAGGGAGTAATCCCGAGATTACAGCCCTAGAGGTCCTGTCTTTTAACTTTCTGCCTAGCTCCCTGAACCCCTGCTGCAGGACCTCATGCCCCTTCCTGCCTATGTCGTTAGTACCAATATGTACAACGACCTCTGCCTGTTTGCCCTCCCCCTTCAGGATGCCCTCTATCCGTTCGGAGACACCCTGGACCCTGGCACCAGGGAGGCAACATACCATCCTGGAGTCTCTTTCACGTCCACCGAAGCGCCTATCTGTGCCCCTGACTATAGAGTCCCCTATTACTATTGCTCGTCTGCGCATTGACCCTCCCTTCTGAACATCAGAGCCAGCCGTGGTGCCACTGCTCTGGCTGCTGCTGTTTTCCCCTGATAGGTTATCCCCCTGACAGTATCCAAAGGGGTATACCTGTTCAAGAGAGGGGCAACCACAGGAGATTCCTGCACTGACTGCCTGCCCTTTCTGGTGGCCACCCATTTCTCTGCCTGCACCTTGGGTGTGACCACATTTATATAACTGCGATCTATGACGCTTTCCGCCACCAGCATGCTCCTAAGTGCATCCAATTGCTGCTCCAACCGAACAATGCTGTCTGTGAGGATCTCCAGTTGGGCGCACTTTCTGCAGATGAAGCCATCCGGGACGCTGGAAGCCTCTCGGACCTGCCACATCTCACAGTCAGAGCACAAGTAAAGTGCTTCAGCAGTAGTTCTTGCTCTATGGCAACACAATCACCTTAGGTCCTAAATCATGAATATATGAATACCTATTCTCATAGCAGTCCCCCATCAATTCTAACAAGTATGTCCCACGTCAGCTATGTAACAAACCTTTGTTTCCAGCACAATGGGAGGAGGTGTTCTGTTGTAATATCTCTTTAAGAGTGATGTCCCTTTAAGGAGGTCAACATGCAGATGAGCCAGGTACCTGGATGTCATCATATGATCAGGAGCCATGGGCCATAATTTTACAGCCGCTCAGAAGATCCCGCTGGCGTGAATGGCTAGAAAACCACGGCCTTTGGCTCTCTGCACTGCAGTACCCTAGACAACAGGACGTAGCTAGAGATTGCTCTACTACTTGTAGCTTCTGCATTTTTTCATGACATTCCTTTGTCACAAGCCTTAAGAGAGCAATCTACGTGACTTTCATTGTGGCTTATAATGTTCTGTAATCTTGTATAAAGTGACAGCCTCCTCTGCATTTTTCTGACAAAGTGGAAAACAAGCTTTTCTGTTGTGATTATTCCGTGGACATCCAATATACATACCTCAACAATTTAATCACTGAAATCGCCAAGTTATGGTTATGTTTACTTCAGAACAGCTTCACATTAGTTGACAGTCTATGGGATAAGTTAACGACTTGAAATGAGTTGTAGCTATGCTTTAAATTTTCTTTGCATGAAGCATTCCTTGCTTTCTTATCTTGTCATCTGGTTCAAAGGATTTTCATATAAAGCTCACCGTTCTTCCTCCCATCCATACTCTTATTGTTTACTGACATATCCTTCTTCAGGTGGGAGGACAAAACAACACATGCATTTCTTCCTACTGACTTTCAGTCCATACCCTGATCAACCAGCACAGATCCCTTCCCCTGATCTGAAACAAGGCATTTCACATCCACATGGAATTATTTCCATTAGAATTGCTGAGAACTGACAACAGGGATTGGCCATTCTAAATTGCCACTTAGTGTCCAAAGATGTGTAGATCAGATTAAGTGGTTAAGGGAGTGGGGCAGGGAGTGGGCCTTGGTGGGGTGTTCTTTTAGACGCCTGGTGAAGACCCGATGGGCCAAATGGACTCCTTTTGCACTGTAGAGATTTTATGATCACCACACTATGATTTCCATAGATCCAAACATTGCACCATGCATAAAGCTACCATTGAGAAAAGGCATTTTTGCCCTTTTTCCTGCTACTGCACAGGGAATTGCATATAGGTGGCTGAATATGAAAATAAGATATCCATCATATCCCTGATGACAATTTGGTCTACATGTTGCTTCAGGCCCTGATGACAATGTGGTCTGCTTCAGGCCCTGATGACAATGGGGGCTTTTCACGGTAACTTCATTGAAGCCTACTTGTGAGAATAAGCGATTATTATTATGTTGCTTCAGGTTGAATGTATCACCTGAATGATATTTTTACGCTAGAAGCTTAATGCTGTCATAAATTGACAATGTGTAACAGCCAGCATACATTAATGATGGTCTCCTTACTTAGCTTGAATCTTCTCAGGTGTTAATCATCTAAAAGCCTAGGATAAGTGACCTTGGGCATGTAAACTATGTGGCAACATTTGGGACATGCTGTGTGGTTTCTTTTTGATAGTCTTTGTACTATCAGACTGTCAACTCCTCTTCCTCCTTTATGCTTCTCTTTGTGTTTGGCTGCTGCTCCCTCCATGCTAATGCAGTCAATCTGGAGGCAAATCGTTGCTAAACGTTATAATCTGAACCATGTTGGAATTAGAAACGTGTATTTGGAGAGAAACACAAAGTAAACATGACCAGTGTCAGATTGGTAAAATTAGCACAAACTCGCCTTAAGTGACATCTCACATTCACTTTAGAATCTCAATGGAATGTAAATGGGAAGATATTGGTCTGGATCTTCCAGTCCCAATAGCCGACTAGGGGGAGGCCATATTGGATTAGGTGCTTGGCAACGAACCAGGCCAGGTGTCAGGTGTCTCGGTGGGAGAGCATTTCGGTGACAGTGACCACAACTCTTTGACCCTTACCATAGTCATGGAGAGGGATAGGAACAGACAGTATGGGAAGGTATTTAATTGGGGGAGGGGAAATTATACTGCTATTAGACAGGAGCTGAGGAGCATAAATTGGGAACAGGTATTCTCAGGGAAATGCACAACAATAATGTGGAAGTTGTTGAAGGAGCACTTGCTGCGAGTGCTGGATAGTTTTGTCCCACTGAGACAAGGAAGGAATGGTAAGGTGAAGGAGCCTTGGATGACAAGAGAAGTGGAGCTTCTAGTCAAGAGGAAGAAGGAAGTTTACTTAAGGTTGAGGAAGCAAGGAACTGGCACGGCTCAAGAGGGTTACAAGGTAGCCAGGAAGGAACTAAAAGATGGACTAGAAGGAGGCATGAAAAAGCCCTGGCGGGAAGGATTAGGGAAAATCTCAAGGCGTTCTACACCTATGTGAGAAATAAGAGGATGATCAGAGTGAGAGTAGGGCCGATCAGGGATAGTGGAGGGAACTTGTTGCTAGTGTCTGAGGAGGTGGGGGAGGCCCTAAATGAATATTTTGCTTCAGTATTCATGAGAGAGAGGGACCTTGTTGCTCGTGAGAACAGTGTTAACCAGGTTAATAGGGTCGAACAGGTTGATATTAAGAAGGAGGATGTGCTGGAAATTTTGAAAAGCATCAGGATAGTTAAGTCCCCCTGGGCAGATGGGATATACCCAAGGTTGCTCCGGGAAGCGAAGGAGGAGATTGCTGCGCCCTTGGCGATGATTTTTGCATCCTCACTCCACTGGAGTAGTATTGGATGATTAGAGGGAGGCGAATATTGTTCCTCTGTTCAAGAAAGGGAATACAGGCCAGTCAGTCTTGCGTCTGTGGTGAGCAAAATACTTGAAAAGATTCTGAGAGATAGAACTGATGATTATTTAGAAAAACATAGTTTGATTGAAGATAGTCAGCATGGCGTTGTGAGGGGCAGGTCATGGGTGGAATTCTCCGATCCCCCGCCGGGTCAGAGAATCGCCGGGAGACGGCGTGAATCCCGCCCCCGCCGGCCGCCGAATTCTCCGGCACTGAAAATTCGGCGGGGGCGGGAATCGAGCCGCACCGGTCGGCGGGCCCCCCCCGCTGCTGTCATGCCAGTCCCGCCACCGGGAATTAAACCACCTACCTTACCGGCGGGACTAGCGGCGTGGGCAGGCTCCAGGGTCCTGGGGGAGGCGCGGGGCGATCTGGCCCCGGGGGGTGCCCCCACGGTAGCCTGGCCCGCGATTGGGGCCCACCGATCCGCGATTGGGGCCCACCGAGCTGCGGGCGGGCCTGTGCCATGGGAGGCACTCTTTCCCTTCTGCCTCGGCCATAGCCTCCGCGATGGCCAATGCAGACATGACCCCACCCCCCGCGCATGCGCGGACTTCCGCCGATCGGCGGAGTCCCTTCGGCCCCGGCTGGCGTGGCGCCAAAGGCCTTTCCCGCCGGTCGGTGGCGCGCCAACCACTCCGGCGCGGGCCTAGCCCCTCAAGGTGAGGGCTTGACCCCTAAAGGTGCGGAGAAATCCGCACCTTTGGGGCGGCCCGATGCCGGAGTGGTTCACGCCACTCCCTCCTGCCGGGACCCCCCGCCCCGCTGGGTAGGGGAGAATCCCGGCCCATGTCTCACACGCCTCATTGAATTCTTTGAAGATGTGGTGAGACACATTGATGAAGGTCGGGCAGTGGATGTGGTGATATGGATTTCAGTGAGGCATTTGAGAAGGTTCCCCATGTTAGGCTCATTCAGAAAGTTAGGGGGCGTGGGATACAGGGAAATCTGGCTGTCTGATACAGAATTGGCTGGCCAAAAGAAGACAGTGAGTGGTAGTGGATGGAAAGGATTCTGCCTGGAGGTCAGTGACCAGTGGTGTCCCACAGGGATCTGTTCTGGGACCTCTGCTCTTTCTGGTTTTTATAAATGACTTGGATGAGGAAGTGGAAGGGTGGGTTAGTAAGCTTGCCGATGACACCAAGGTTGGTGGAGTTGTAGATAATTTTGAGGGCTGTTGCCGGTTACAACAGGACATTGACAGGATGCAGAGCTGGGCTGAGAAGTGGCAGATGGAGTTCAACCTCGATAAATGTGAAGTGATTCATTTTGTAAGGTCGAATTTGAATGCTGAATACAGGGTTAAAGGCAGGATTCTTGGAAGTGTGGAGGAACAGAGGGATCTTGGGGTCCATGTACATAGATCCCTCAAAGTTGCCACCCAGTTTGATAGGGTTGTTAACAAGGCGTATGGTATGTTGGCTTTCATTAACAGCGGGATGAGTTTTAGAGCCGCGAGGTTTTGCTGCAGCTTTATAAAACCCTCATTAGACCCACACTGGAATATCGTGTCCAGTTCTGGTCGCCTCATTACAGGAAGGATGTGGCTGCTTTGGAGAGGGTGCAGAGGTGATTTACCAGGATGCTGCATGGACTGGAGGGCGTGTCTTACGAAGAAAGGTTGAGGGAGCTAGGGCTTTTCTCACTGGAGCGAACTTGAGGTGACTTGATAGGGGTATACAAGGTGATGAGAGGCATGGATAGCCAGAGACTTTCCCCAGGGCGGATATGGCTGTCACGAGGGGACATAATTTTAAGGTGATTGGAGGAAGGTATAGGGGAGATGTCAGAGGTAGGTTCTTTACACCATGAGTGGTGGATGCGTGGAACGCATCACCAGCAGTGGTGGTGGAGTCAGAGTCATTAGGGACATTTAAGCAACTCTTGGACAGGCACATGGACAGCAGTAAATTGAAGGGGTGTAGGTTAGGTTGATCTTAGATGAGGATAGATGGTCGGCACATCATCGTGGGCCGTAGGGCCTGTACTGTGCTGTACTGATCTATGTTCTAATAGCAATGAATGCTGGAACATTTGCTGCTATTGAGTGTCAAAATGACCCTCAATAGGCTGCAACACTGACATCTACGCAGCAACGTGGAAAACTGCCCGGGTATATCCTGTCCATAAAAAGCAGGACAAATCTAACTTTGCCAATTACTGCCGCTCAGTCTGTATCCACCCAATCATCAGCAAAGTGGTTGAAGGGGTCGTCAACAGTGCTATCAAGCGACACTTACTCAGCAGTAACCTGCTCAGTTTGGGTTCTGCCAGGGCCACTCAGCTTCGCTCAAGGCCACTTCGCATGTTTTCTCTAGAACTTTGATTTTCCTCCACTTTCTGAAAGCGTAATTTCTCTAATTAATCTTTTTCTTTTTCAAAAAAATACTTTATGGGAGGTATTATCAAATACATACAGAACAGAAACGGGCAAACAACAACAACAATGAACCATACACAATTGCTCCTAATCCCTCTCCACCCTCTCATTTTACAACCAGCCTCCCCCAAACAGAACACAAACCCTTCCCCACCCCTATGTGCTACTTTTCCTTAAAGAAGTCGATGTACAGCCTCCATGTCGTAGAGATACTCTCCACCACCCCTCTTATGGCGAATTTCATTTTTTTTCTAGGTGGGTCAAGTCACTCACCCATGCCTCAATTTTGCGGCTCCAAGTCCCGCCAGCACAACAAGATCCGCCTCCGTGCTATCAGGGAGGCAAAGGCTCCCACGTCAGCCTCTCTCCCCACCTGCACTGCTGGATCCTCTGACACCCCAAATATCGCCAACCACAGGCTCAGTGCCACCTCCACTCCCAATATATGCACCCTACGAAATAAACTCCCCTCTCACCACTGCCTCGCACAACGTAGCTGCTGAGACCCCCTCCCATCTTATTATGCACCACAAAGTTCCGGATAGCCACTCCCTATCTTCACACAGGCCTCCTTATTGGATAATAACCCCACATCCAAGCTCCACTGCGGCCTCTGGGAACTCGGCCCCTCTACCCACAAATCCATCCAGCGCCACGCGTGGTCAGACACAACGATCACTGAATACTCGTCCCCACCAGCACTGCCTTGTCCAGGACAAAAAGAATCAATTCAGGAGTACCCCTGTAGACATGTGAAAAGAATGAAAATTCCTTTGCCCTCAGCCTCCCAAAATGTCAAACAGCCCTGAATGAAACACCTGTCCCACCCATCCCTTCCTCAGCCTCCTCTGATCGGCAATCTTCAAATGAGTCATTTGCAAAAACATGCCTTCCGCCTTTAGACTCGTCAAATGCGTGAATACGCGAAACCTCTTAACCAGCCCATTTAATGCCCGAACATTCCATGTAATCAGCCGGTTCCGGGGGGAGGGGGTGCCTGCCCCCCCCCCCCACCTCCAACCCCACACCCCACACCCACTCCAGTCACCCATATATCCGTTTTAACCAGCTCCCCCAGGTCCACGTCCCGTGCCTCCCAGAGTCTCCCCAAGATGTCTGCAGCCATCACCCATTAAGCAACTGCGCCACAGCAACTCCATCCATGTCAAAAACCCACCACTTCCGCCCACCATCCCCGACAAAGAACAAGAAAACAAAAACCACCCTCGCACACTCCCATCACAACAGATCCATCCCTCACTTCACTCCCATTAACTACCTGCTAACATGGTGACCTCCCACTCAAGGTAACTGCCTTCCCCCAAACGCCCCCGCTACTCCCTCGTACCCACTCCTCCACCTTCCCCCTTATACCCACAGCCCCAATATCTCACATAATATACAACATGATACAACATTCAATCCAACCGAAAAATGGCAACACACCCCCCAACCCTCCCCCTTCCCTCCCAGGAGCACTTCTTCATCTCCTTCGCCCATTGCAGAATCTTCTCCTTGTCTAAATGTCTACGCAGTCACACCAGCATTGCCACCGGCTGCTTACCTGTCTTTGGCCTCCTCCTCAGCGACCTGTGCACTCGATCCACCTCAGGAGGCAGTCGAAGACCCCTCCCCAACCAGCTTCCCAAGAGTGTCAGCTACATATTTTGTGGCCTGCGTTCCTTCAATGCTTTTGGGCAATCCCACAATCGAAGATACTGTCTCCTTGACCAATTCTCCAAAACATCGACTTTCTCCCTCAGCTCCCCTTGGCCCTCCGCCACCAGCGTAATCTCTGCCTCTGACGAGGCCAACCAGTCCTCATGGTCCGCAACCAACTCTTTCACTTTTTGGAGCGACACACTATATGCCTTCAACCTTTGCTCCACTCTCTCAGTTCAGGCAGCCAACTTAGCCAGGTCCTCTGAAGCCTCCTGCCTTTGCTGCTGAAACTTGACCATAAAGAACTCCACTAACTGTTCTGTGGACCACTGAGCAGGCAATGACACCACAGCGCTCTCCGCCATCTTCCTTTCTACCGCAATCCTCGAAAGCTCCTAGTCTCCTCGTGCCTCTTTACAGTTGCACCGCTTATTTCATAGGGCTGAAACATGCCCACCCAAAGGCGAATTCTAAGCTCTATCTGTTCCTATACTTTGTACTGTGAACTATGCTATACTTTTTACTGTGAACGAGTAACAAGGACCAAACAATTCCACCTCAAGCAGGAGCCACCAAATGTGCGACCACGCACTCCATGGCCGCCACCGGAAGTAATTAATCTTTTTCAAAGCTGAACACATAGAATGGTTTATCAGACAGAATTCTACAACATAAATAATTGTCAGACTGTTCGATTTTAATACTACAAGCCGCATCCAAAGCTGCTTGTTCATTTCACAACTGTGCAATTCCATTTAAAGTGAAGTTCACAGGCACTCGATCTGTCTGTTATCATAACCACTATTTTGACTACCAATGCAGGAGTGAATAGAGAGAGATTCAACAATTCTCGACTCTAACAGATGCCTGCCTACATACATCTTCACGTTCCACATTTGGTTTGTAATAGAAGGGAAATTGTAGGGAGAGCACATTCAGAACTTTGTGCCTCAAGTGTATCAATTACATTCTCAGGTGTACTACGGAATAGATTCCTCAGGATTCCTGACAATTATATTCCTGTTAAAAAATTATTGGTGGGGGCCAGCAGCATTCATATTGTACTTTTGCATTGTGCAGGCCATTTAATAACCAGATAGACATTGTTTGTCATCAGACTTAGTACATTTATACTTCTTAAAAAGGAGTGAATGCCCACTCTAAATGCAATGGGTGGGATTCTCCGTTCCCCAACGCCCATTTCGGAATCGGCGATCGGGCAGAGAATCCCTTTTTACGATGGAATCAGGAGCGGCGCCCCTCCAAAACGCATCATCGAGGAACATGCCGCACGCCGTTGGGGCGGCCTTGGGACGTCACCTGAGGCCCACCCCCGATGCTCGCCCCCCGATGGGCCGATGTCCTGACCGCGTGGAGCCGTGTGGTCTCAGCGATCAGGAACCCAGCGTGGCAGCTGCGGACTGTGGCCAGCGCCGCCACAGTTGGGTGGGAGGGGTGCTGCTGGCCAGTGGGGCTTTGGCGAGGGTCGGGGGGACAGCTGGGGGGTGCCGAGGGGGTGGCCAGGTGGGCACTATCTGGCAGGTTGGGTCTGCGCAATGCCAGCACCATATTGTTCGACGCAACCGCTGCAGGTCATCGTTATGCGCATGCACAGCCACGGACCCGGCAATCTCCGGCCGTTCTGTCGTGGGTCCGAATGTTCTACGTGGCGCGGCTGCTAGCTCCTCACCGGTCGGAGAATCGGTGCTGGGGCGCCGCCGGTTTCTTTTGACGTAAAATGCCACGGATCCTCCAGACATAGGCTGGAAATTGGAGAATCCAGTTCTATTGATTAAATGGGAAAAGATTGAGAAGACATTATTCACGTCATACAAAACTGAGGCAGAAATGGCTGTGGTTGAAGCAAACACATCTTTTTGAACCGAGAGCACATAATACAATGGGAGTTCTTTAAAGTAAGATTTGGGGAAATGATTTTCCTCAGCAAAAGTTGCAGTGATGTGGGATAGCTAGAAAACACAGCTGATGCTCTATTGATGAATACCTTTAAAAAATGGATGAATACTTCACTGGTTATGGCATTGAGGGTTATAAGGATAAGAATAGATAGAGATAATTAAATCCTCCGAGGACCAATATAGTTCCTGAAGCTATTGGACCTTTTGAAAATTCATGTCAGTGTCAGCAATTAGCAAAAGATGTTCAATGTGAGGAAGCTGAGGATATTGGAGAATATTTATTGATTTATCATTGGATGACAGGCAGAAACTGCAAAACCTTTCCTCAGGAATGGATTTGATACGTTAAAAAAATCATTCTTTATTTATTGTATATATATTCTTATACTTCCTACACCCAACACTACTAAAATGGTGTTTGCAACAATTTTCGGAGCTATTTTCTGGGTTACCAAACCTTTTAACTAGTTGTACTCATACAATTGATCACCACTAATTCGATAGTGTTGAAAGTAAGTCCATTGATTTATCATGTAATTATTGAATATTCGATTAACCAAAAGGAGTTTCTCTACCTGGCTATCTCATGGAAAAATTGTAAGTGTAATCACAGTGCTGAAATATTTATCATCTGGAAACTGAAACACCTTTAGCAAAATGCAACACGTTTTCTTATGATATTTTACAACATTTATTATTTCCCCTGCAGGAAATCCTGAAACAAAATCAGCAGTAGTTATGTAGGGCACGGTTTCACGGAAACGTTTCAAAGTGCGGCAGCAAGCGGGAACTGCAGCGAGCTTCCCGGCGGTCGACCCGGCGAGGCCGTCACCGCTATAAAATGTTAATTGGGCCACTTAACGGGCTTCACGCTGCAAGTGATTATCCCGCCGGCTGATTTGCCGTGACAACACCCGCCAGCTACCCGCTAACAAGGGTGAGCAGCACTTAAACCGATCCTGCAGGGTAAACCCCAGACAGCAAGCAGCCATGCCACCGAGGAGACCAGCCCCACAATTCGGGGATGCCGACCTGGCGAGATTGCTAGATGTGGTAGAGTGCAGACAGGATGCCTTGTTCCTTCGAGGGGCTTGGAGGGTCAGCCACAGGGCAGTCAGTGCCACCTGGGAGGGAGTGGCAGTCCCAACCCACCCATGTCCAGCAGTAGTGCCCATGCTGCCCCCCCACCCCCGCGATGTGTGGCTCACGATGGCTTCTCAGTGTCCCCGCAGGAGAAGTTGGCCCACAATAGATGCGGAGAGGGCCCAGGCGGGTGGCGTGGTGCCGGCCATCGGAGTCCTCACCCCACTACAAGGAACGGACCCTGGAGGTCGCGAGGACAGCCAGGGACAGATCGGTCATGATGTAGAGGTTGGTGTACGGCGCAAAGGTGAGGAATCACCAACGCCCATCCAGATGACCTGTCAAACGTGAGTCAATGCCAGACAGACTGATCCAACCCTCCCACTGACCACATGTACATTCCCCCACAGGATCTTCATCGATAGTGCTGACCCATCTTCGGTGATCCTCCTCTCTGCCACCCCCTCTTCCCCCCCCCCCCCCCCCCCACCCCCCGCCTCCCAAGAGAACACGCCGAGGTAAGCTCTGAGGAGACCACCATTGATGCCTCACGGCTGTTAACCCCACCATCCACCATCGCAGAGACACACACCTCGGTGGGCGAAAGTAGTGGACAGGCTTCTGGGGCACAATCTGGCAAGCACCACACAGTTGCTGATACACATCAGGTAGAGACAGGAACATCCAGGGGGTACAGCAGTCCGAGGTCTACTGGATCCCAGGACCCAGCTGGGTCTCAGGTAGACCCTGAGCCACTGGACCAGTCGATAGGGTGCGGCCATGAGATTCAGAGGGGAATGTCAGCGACACTCCAGAAAGTCCATAGCCGATTGGAGGAGCCCCAAAGGTTTTGGGTGCAGGAGATGGCACCGGCAATGCATGGTGCCAAGGTCAATGCTGCTAGGGTAGTGACTGCAGTGGACAGCCTGGTGCACGATGTCAACAGCATGAGCGATAGTTTCCAAGGCGAGGCTTAGTCAGTGACAGCCATGACTGAGGGCCTCAGCAGCACATTCAAGTCGCTGGGGGCCGTGTCGCAGTCCCAGGCGGACCTTTCTGAGGTGCTTTGGAGCATGCCCTGTGTGGTAGTCACCACTGATGTATATATTAGGTGATTTGTGATAAGGACCCTGTACTACAGGTACGGGGATAGTTTCCTGCCTGCTGGCTCCGCCCAGAAGGCAGAATATAAATGTGTGCTCCCCATACAGCAGCCATTTCGCCAGCTGCGGGTCGGAGAATCGCCGGGGGCTGGCGTGAATCCCGCCCCCGCCGGTTGCCGAATTCTCCGGCACCGGATATTCGGCGGGGGCGGAAATCGCGCCGCGCCGGTTGGCGCCCCCCCCCGGCGATTCTCCGGCCCGAATGGGACGAAGTCCCGCTGCTTGAATGCCTGTCCCGCCAGCGTGGATTAAACCACCTCTCTTACCGGCGGTACAAGTCGGCGCGGGCGGGCTCCGGGGTCCTGGGGGGGACGGGGGGCGATCTGGCCCCGGGGGGTGCCCCCACGGTGGCCTGGCCCGCGATCATGGCCCACCGATCCGCGGGCGGGCCTGTGCCGTGGGGGCACACTTTTCCTTCCGCCTTCACCACGGTGTCCACCATGGCGGAGGCGGAAGAGATCCCCTCCACTGCACATGCGCGGGGATGCCGTGAGCGGCCGCTAACGCTCCCGCGCATGCGCCGCCCGGCAAAGTCATTTCCGCGCCAGCTGGCGGGGCACCAAAGGCCTTTCCCGCCAGCTGGCGGGGCGGAAATCAGTCCGGCGCGGGCCTAGCCCCTCAAGGTTAGGGCTCGGCCCCTCAAGATGCGGAGGATTCCGCACCTTTGGGGCGGCGCGATGCCGGACTGATTTGCGCCGTTTTTGGCGCCGGTCGGCGCACATCGTGCTGATTGCGGAGAATTTCGCCCCAGAGCTCTGACCAATAAAGCCCCATGCCGACTACACTAATCTATCTTTCTCTTGCAGCTGTTGATCGACTTACATATTTTCTGTAAATGTTTCCATTTTCCTCTACTGTTAGATTGTATTCTATAAAGCCCCATGTGTTGACCCTTAATTGAATTGTCACTTCTGACTGGCCCCTATGGAATAGTGACCTCAAGAAAATAGCTCAAGGAAACAACTGCTGGTTCCTTTGTATTCCCCGCTACAAAATCATAGCTGGCACGTCAAGACTTTTTTTAAAAATGCCTGTTAAATGTTTCATTTACTGGACTATTGACATCAATATTGCTGTAAATATTTTAAAATGTCAACGATATTTGACATATTGAACAAAACCTACTGGATCATTAATACATTCATGCTGAATGATACATGGAATAATTTTGCTTCGGAGACTGCTGGATTAAAAATAATTGAGACTTTTCAAATCAAATTTGCCTTTTGTCTCCTCAAAATAAATTTTTCTCTTCCTAAACCCCATTCCTTGGAAGTTCCAAGAAATTCTAAAAACAATTGTATGCACATTTTGTGTAGGCACCAAGCTCACAAGAGGAACAAAAACAACTTGTATTTGTGTAGTGCCGTTAACATTGAAAATCATCCCAGGTGATTTGCAGAACCATAAGGGCGAACAGATGCCAAGCCAAAGAAGCACGGCTTAGGAATTGTGAGCAAAAGCTTAGTCATATGCACGGGTTTTGTGGTAGTATGCATTAGGGGTCATGTGGGACTGTGAAGCCATGATGTCATTGGCTGACAGATCCCGGGTCCTGGTTGGACGTTGACCTCTAGCTCCGCCCTGAAGGCGGAGTATAAGTACCTGGAGCCCTCCCCCGCAGGTAGTCTACTACTGAACTGCGGGGGAAACAGTCACGCTTAATAAAGCCTCATCGACTTCACTCTATTCGTCTCTCGGAGTCTTTGTGCGCTACAATTTATTAAGCGTGACTGTTTCCCCCGCAGTTCAGTAGTACTGTAAATAGTTTGAAACAAAAAAAACCTTGTACATACTGTTATAACATGTGAAAGTTTTCCTCCCAGGACCAGCCTTGTAAACCCTTACCACCATGCGAAGCATCACCCCGCCGGGTTCATTTTTAACAAGGGGTGAATGTGGTAGTATGCATTAGGGGTCATGTGGGACTGTGAAGCCATGATGTCATTGGCTGACAGATCCCGGGTCCTGGTTGGACGTTGACCTCTAGCTCCGCCCTGAAGGCGGAGTATAAGTACCTGGAGCCCTCCCCCGCAGGTAGTCTACTACTGAACTGCGGGGGAAACAGTCACGCTTAATAAAGCCTCATCGACTTCACTCTATTCGTCTCTCGGAGTCTTTGTGCGCTACAGGTTTTAAGGAGTGTCTTAAAACAAGGATGTGAAAAGGCAGCGACAATCAACAAGATAATTCCTGAGTGTGGGTCTGAAAGCATGGGTTGCTAATGGTCAGGTGAAATTATAATAATCTTTATTATTGTCACAGGTAGGCTTACATTAACACTGCAATGTAGTTACTGTGAAAAGCTCCTAGTCGCCACACTCCAGCGCCTGTTCAGGTACACAAAGGGAGAATTCAAAATGTCCAATTCACCTCACAAGCACATCTTTCGGGACTTGTGGGAGGAAACCGGAGCACCCGGAGGAAACCCACACAGACACGGGGAGAACGTGCAGACTCCGCACAGACTGTGACCCAAGCGGGAATCAAACCTGGGATCCTGGCGTTGTGAAGCAGCTGTGCTAACCACTGTGCTGCCATGTTGTCCACAAGAAGGGAACCCAAAAAGGCCAGAATCAGAGGAATGAAGAGATTTGGTGAAGTGGGTGAGGGGGTGGAGGTATTGCAGGGCTGGATAAGATTGAGAGGTAAAATCATTGAGCTGAGCTTACGGTGCGGGAAGGGGACTCGCTGATCGGGGAACAATTTTTAAAGGCCGCCCGCTCTTTCGACCGGGCTCACGATGGCCACGCGACCCCAACCCCCCCCCCTCCCGCCTTCTGCAACCAAATGATTTCTTAGGGGGTCCTCGAGCCTCCCCTCCCCCAACCACACCTTGTATGGGCAAGGGGCCTCGGACCCAACCTCTGGCATGGGAAACCGGGCACCTTGCTCTAATTGCCGGGAAGACCATCTCCCCCAGGTGCCATCACGCTTGGTCCACGTTTGTAAATGATGCCCTGGCGAGGCTTCCCAGGTGAGGCCATTAGCTCCTGAGCCCCAGGGGAATACAGCGCAGACATAATTAAATGATCCTAATAGGCCTCTCGCAAGATTCAATGGCCTCATCACGTCCCCAAGTCGGGCCTGACGAGGCCGGTAAATTGCACCCAATATTTTTAGAATCGTCAGTACTTTTGCTGCTGCTGAATGATACTTTTGCACAATGGAACTGAGGGTGTACTGTACACTTTAAACTCTGCCAACTCTCTGGAAGGAGGCGGCTCAGTGCTGTTCAAAAAATACTCAGTTGATTTCGGTCTCTGGTAAACATCTTTTGGTTCTGTTGGTGGTTCTAACCGAGTTTAAAATATTTTTGACACTGGCCTTTTGAATCTGTAAGATAACTTCTGAACAGAGGCTTCCTCAAAAACAAATGGCCAGCCGACATCACCCTGCTGCTTAGTTTGCTATTGGAGCTGGTGGATGCTGAGGAGTAAGATCAGCAAGTCAGAGTGCAGAGACTTACACTTTGAAAAGAGGGAAGGGCATTGGAGACACGACCGTATGTGTGTCCACAGAAACAGATAATCTTACTTATATTTAATTGAGAAACAGTGTGCTCCGTATGTCCACTTCACCAGGAAGGCTGTAACTGAACTATGTCATGTGTTGCTCTAACTGCAGCCCAGATCAGTTCACACACTTCATTGCCTGTGCCTCTAAAGGCGACTGCAGCCTTGAATTTCCATACCTTAAAGTAGTCATGTAATCTCTATTTTTTTGCAGCACATAATCAATGTGTTTAATTGTGTGGACCCTTCAAACATTTTTGAACAATAATGCAAGCGCAGTAACTCAAATGGGACAAATGTGTGTAACCTGCATAGACAATATCTGGTTGCTGCATGAACGCATGGTTTCGGAGGAACATTGCTCATTCCAGGTTCCAATAGATGGCATCAGTAACAACAATTCATTGGCAGTGCATTGCTGCATCGAGCAGATGACAGATTTCCTTGCTAAGCAAAAAATGTTCATCTGATTCCTCATGGAGATTAAAAAAACAAAGAGAAAACTTTCTGGGCTTTGCTGGAAGAGAGGGCTTCCCACATATTAAGGGCATTATTGAATGTACCCACACAGATGGTCAGTACCAAGAACGAGAATATACATCAATAGGAAGGCTTTCACACTGTTTGCAGTTGACAGACAGCCTCATTGTGCAACCGCATTATACAGACATAGGAACTAAGAGCAGGAGTAGGCCACTCGGCCACTCGAGCCTGCTCCGCCATTCAATAAGATCATGGCTGACCTGACTGTAACTTCAACCCCACATTCCTGCCTAGCCCCGAAAGCTTTTTACCCCCTCGTTCTTTGCACAGTTTTGGGGCATTTTAAAGATATATTTATCCTGCATCAGGCATTCTGCTCTCTGTTCTACCCAAGCTATTGGGTGTTGGCCCTGTTGCTTGAGGACAAATGGCAACCCCTAGGCACATAGTTTATGAAGGTTGTTAGGAACAGGTGCACAGATATTGAAGACTGCAATGAGTCTCATGTCCATGCCAGAGCTGTGATTGGGCAAACAATTGACATTCACAAAGAGACGTTCACTGCCTGAATAGGTCTGAAGGCATCTTTGCAAAAATGACCTGAGAGCATTTCCAGATTGATAGTGGTCTGCTGCATGCTTCATACTTTTTCGCTAGGAAGGAGAAAACCCTTGTACTCACTTGAGGGGGAAAAAAGTAAAGGCCGACATGGTGACACAGTGGTTAGCACTGATACCTCACAGCGCCAGGGAGCCATGTACAATTCTGGCCTTGGGTGACTGTGTGCAGTTTGCACATTCTCCCCGTGCCTGCGTGAGCTTCCTTTGGGGATTCCAGTTTCCTCCCACAGTCCAAAGATGCACAGGTTAGGTCAATTGGCCATGCTAAAATTGCCCCTTAGTGTCCAAAAATGTACAGGTTAGGTGAATTGGCCAGGATCAATGTGCACGGTTATAGGGATAAGGTGGGGGAGTGGGCCTAGGTAGAGTGCTCTTTCAGAGGTGTGGTGCAGACTCAATGGGCCGAATGGTCGCCTTCTGCACTGTAGGATTTTTGTGGATTTTATGGATTCTATACAGGAGTAGAAAAATCAGCAGAAGACCATATAAGGAAGAGGAAGGTCCACCAATCCTGCTGACTGTCAGATCCTTAACAGCAGGAAGAATTGGTGCCTGTAAGTGTAAGGTTTTGTAACAGTGCACCTAACTGGGTCCTCCAGTTCTAATAAACCAGGAAAGAGCAGAGAGGGTGAATAATTAGCTGTCTGTAGCAAGTGTTATCAGAAATGTTTCATGCATTGATCTAATCAACCATCTCTGCCCACTCACTCCAGGAAATTTGCCATGAAATCCTTCTGTTACATCTTTCTTCTTGATCACCTCTTCCACCAAATTCTCTGTGCAGCATCCATGATCAAGGGGAAACCCCTGCATTTGTTGTTTCTGCCATTTACACTGTAGAGCATTGATTCAATTAAGTAAAGATAAATTATGCCTCACCTTTAAGAGGTGCAGGCTGCCTTTAAACGGCGTCACTGGCAACCTGATTGCCTGATTCCCCCGCATTTGATGAGTTCCCAATAAATAGTATGAATAGTGGTGGCAACGCTTCAGTCTAATTCAAGTGAAGAACACACACCCAACTTGGCTGGTATCTATCCCTAGTGTCTTCAGTAATGCATTTCCAGTGCTAGATTATTTTTCCCTGGGATGGCATCCAGAATTTCTCATGCAACAAGTTTATCATTTTAGCCTTCAGACTTTTGAAGTTTTTGAAACAAAAGCTAAAGGTTTCCCATTGGATGTGAGGTAAAATAGACACTCTCATGGGTACTTCTAGAAACTAGTGATAGAAATGATTGAATGGTGCCTCACGGTAAGTTAAATGTCTGTACAATAGTCCATATAATGGTGAGTGGCATTGGCCATCTCAGAGACCCCGAGTGAGTGCTGGTCAGTAATGGCCTCCACAAATGGAGACCCGGGGCGAAATCTCCCCAAACGGCACGATGTCCACCGACTGGCGCCCAAAACGGCGCCAATCAGACGGGCATCGCGCCGCCCCAAAGGTGCAGAATGCTCCGCATCTTTGGGGGCCGAGCCCCAACATTGAGGGGCTAGGCTGGCGGCGGAGGGATTTCCGCCCCGCCAGCTAGCGGAAACGGCGTTTGTTGCCCCGCCAGCTGGCGCGGAAATGACATGTCGGGGCGGCGCATGCGCGGGAGCGTCAGTGCCCGCTGACAGTTTCCCGCGCATGCGCAGTGTGGAGAGTCTCTTCCGCATCCGCCGTGGTGGAGGCGGAAGGGAAAGAGTGCCCCCACGGCACAGGCCCGCCCGCGGATCGGTGGGCCCCGATCGCGGGCCAGGCCACCGTGGGGGCACCCCACGGGGTCAGGTCACCCCCCCCCCCCAGGATCCCGGAGCCCGCACACGCCGCCTTGTCCCGCCGTTAAATAGGTACTCTAATTTACGCCGGCGGGACAGGCAATTTCTCGGCGGGACTTCGGCCCATCTGGGCCGGAGAATCGAGCGGGGGGGCCCGCCAACCGGCGCGGCCCGATTCCCGCCCCCACCCAATCTCCGGTACCGGAGACTTCGGCAACTGGCAGGGGCGGGATTCACGGCGGCCAACGGCCATTCTCCGACCCGCTGGGGGGTCGGAGAATGACACCCTAGGTGTACCAGCACTTGGGGGGGATCTCCCAGGATATCGGGGCTGAACTTTGGGCAGGGTGGTACCCTGTCACCCCTGATGCCACCCAAGAACCCTGCCAGCCTGGCAGTGCCACCGGGTGACCATGTGGCAGTCCTGAGCTGGCTGGGGCACTGCTAGAGTGCCAGGTTTAGTGCCAAGGTGCCTGAGTGACATTTTGTCATATAAGAGATTAGGCCCAGGGTGCCCTGCCCTTATTAGGTGGGGTGTGGGGAGCTTGGTGATCCCTTTATAGGTGAGTTGGGGCTTTGGGGGTGTCCGGGGGTTGCACTGGAGGTCCTGAGAATGGAACCCCTCAGTGCAGGAAATCAGACGAAGTTTAGCCTCGGCCGGCAGTCCCGCTGAATACCCAAAATGAAACAGATAGCGGGGCCTTTCTCGGCGCTGCAGGGACCGATAAATCGCGTGCCTTACAGAAGTCACATTGATGGCAAGCATAGAAAAGCACCTAATTTAGACAGCCATCTTGTAATCCTCACCTCTCCCTTTGTGGGTCAACATCTATTTCCCTGATACCTGTATGTTAATTGCCTGGTGAAATCCTTTTGATGAAAAGTGAAAGCTGCTTCTATTGTTGTTGGAAGAAATCAAGGTGGGAGCAATGAATAAGTGAAGGTATAATGGAAGCAATTTTTAAAAGCATCATGAGACAACTAATGCTTTAGGGGTGAAAAGCAAATAGTTAACATGAATAACAAAAGAAGTGTAAAGCTATTGCTACTGTAAAAGTTTTACGACATTAAAAAATGAGGTTACATAAGGAAATATTTTATAAGTAATTACAAAATAAGATTCTTCCATTTTTACGATAATTCGAACATTTTGATTTAATGATCAAGGCGTTTTTAAAGATGGTTTTCCAATTATGTTTAGATCAATGGCAACAAATTGTCATCCATTCATAGTTAATAGGTAGAAAATGTAGCCCACCGCATCTACACATGAGCTATTCGATAGCATAGGGAAGGATCTTATTATGGCAAATTATGTTGTCAAAGATGACAGGGATAATCACTTTGTAATACATTTATGGAAGACATTTCTGAGCTTTTTCTTTTTGCAAACTCTTAGAATAATTGTTCCCTGAAACCTCTTGCTCAGAGCTTCATTCGGCACTCCTGGAGTTCTCTTGGCCCTCAGAATCATTGGGCTGGACTTTAGTCCATTGTAACATAAGCATAATCCCTACTCTGTTGGCTGTACCTGTAATGTGGGCAAAACCTAATGTTTTCTCATCCTTGCTCGTTCTGTGCATTAGAAAAAGACGAGCTGTTAGTCCAAGGATAGAGCGTCAATGGTCGGCCAGATTGAAAAGACTAATGCAGTGTTCTTTTAACTCAAGGTGGATAGAATCCAAAGGGAAGGAAATAATGCTTCAGTGGGGCAGATTTTTCACTTTGAACACGATTGGTGATTCTGACTCATGTGCCCAGAATTGTGTTAGTTTGAAATGTGCTTTTTCCGTTCGGTTTTTGCTCCAATTCCTTTACAGAGCAGTAATGCAAAATCTTCCAAGTACTAGTACAACATGTCAATACATTAATATGTAATTTTTGAAAAATAAAATTGCTTCAAAAATATTTCTCGATATATTTTAGTGTGAATTTGGTACATTTTGGCAATTGTGGCTGAAAATGGGCTTGTCCCCAAAATTAAGCATTTTTAAAAGTATTTTTATTTAAATTTTTAGTATTTTAACATTTTACAAAATAAAACATTGCACCCCAAATACAATAAATCCTTCTCCGCCCCCCCCCCCCCCCCCCCCGCCTGCCCTCTGTCCCCACAATCCTCCCCCCCAACAGTTGACGGTAACTAACTCTCTGAAATGCAAAATAAACAAACTGCATTTCTTGTGAAACGCCTCATCTGCCTCCCTTAGGGCAAATTTCACCTTCTCAAGATGTAAGAATTCCATTAGATATCCCAGCTACCCCGAGGCATGGGGGGAGAAGCTGACCTCCACCACAACAGAACAGAATTCAGCAATCAAGGGCATTCAGCCTCTGATCTCCGGGTAAGCGTTCTCCAAGGCGGCCTTCAGGACGCGCGACAACGCAGAATCGCCGAGCAGAAAAGTTTCTACAACAGAACAGAGCAATCAACGAGGCGAAATCTAAAACATCTTCCCATGCTCCCGTCTGCAACTCCGGCAGGTCCGACACCCCCAATATGGCCCCAGGAGACCCAGTTCCAAATCCACATGCAAGGTCGCTGACATGGTGCTGACAAATGACCCCCAAAATTTCTCCAACTTTGGGCCGGACCCCTCCCACACCGTTTGCAGGTATCTTCTACCCCCTCAAAAAGCCAGCTCATCCTTGACTTTGTCAAATGCGCCCTGTGCATTCAACTGTATCAGCCCCAGTCCCGGGCACGAAGTTGAGGCTTTCACACTCTGCATCACCTCACTCCACAGTTACTCCCACAGCACCATCCCCAACTCCTCCTCCCACTTGGCCTTAACCCCCTCCATAGACACCTGATCCTCCTCCAAAATCCTCCTATAAATCACCAAGATGACCCTACCCTATAACCAACAACACCTCCTCCAACAACGAGGAGAAAGGCGCTATCTGAAAGATCGGAAAAGCCTTTCTAGCTAAGTCCTGCACCTGCATATACCGGAAACCCTCCTCATGCGGAAACCCAAACTTCCCCCTCAACTCCTCCAAGCTTGCTAACCACCCCTTCAGAAACAAATCCTTCATCTCTTTTACCACTCTCTCTTCTCATCCCTGAAACCTCGCATCCATCCTCCCCGGCTCAAATCTGGTTCCCTGGATCAGCATCAGCCTCGATTCCGCTCCCAACCTAAAGTGTTGCCGAAATTGCCTCCAGATCTTCAACGTGGTAACCACCACCGGACTTCCCGAATACTTCCCTGGGGCAAACGGAGGTGGTGCTGTTGCCAGTGCCTTCAACCCCGACCCCCTATAAGAACCCACCACCATCCTCACCCATAAAGCCTCCACCTCCCTACTCCAGCCCTGCGCCTTCTCCTCGTTTGTTGCCCAGTAATAATACAACAAGTTCGGAAGGCCCAACTCCCTCGATTGCCAGCCTCTATGAAGTGCTGTCTTCTTTATCCTGGCCACCTCCCCTGCCCAAACAAACGATGAAACCAACCAATCCACCCCCTTAAAAAACTACTTCGGCAAAAAATTCGTCTGGCACTGAAATAAGAATAAAAACCACGGCAAAGTGTTCATCTTAACTGCCTGAGCCTGACCTGTCAGTCACAGGGGAAGACTGCCCCACCTCGATAAATTCGCTTTCATCCTCCCAACCAGACTTGTAAAGTTCAGCTTGCAAAGACACCACAAAATACTCGCTTTTCCCCATATTCAACTTAAATCCCCAAAATGCCCCAAATCTCTTCAGCAGACCCATTTTTTCCCACACCGAAATATATAACAGCAGATCATCCGCGGATAGAGACACCCTGTGCTCCAACCCCCTCCACCCCTCACTATCCCCTTCCATAATTCCAAGCACATTAGCGCAATGGCCAAGGTTCTATCACCAGTGCAAACAGAAGGGGGGACATGGGGCAACCCTGCCTCTTTCCCCAATGCAGCAGAAAGTACCCTCAATTCATATCATTCGTTCGCATACATGCCATCGGATCCTAATAGAACAATTTCATCCATGCCACAAACTTAGGCCGAATCACAAAGTTCTTCAACACTGCAAACAAATAACCCCACTCCACCCGATCAAATGCCTTCTCAAAGCATCCAACCAGAACCTCCAACTTACTTCCTTCGATCAGAGAAAGCACCACATTCAGCAGTCGCTGCACATTCGACGATTACCCTAAACGAATCCCGTCTGATCCTCCCCAATCACCTTCAGAATGCACTCCACCAACCTTAACGCCAACATCTTCGCCAGTCTCTTGGCATCCACATTCAACAGAGATAAGGGTGTATATGACCCACACTCCACCGGATCCTTTTTAAGCAACAGCAGAATGGGTGCCTGACCCTTCGTTTCCGACAAGGTCCCCCTAACAATCGCATCCTCAAACATTTCTACCAACAGTGGCGCTGACTTATCCTTCAACATTTTATAAAATTCCATGGAAATACCATCCGTTCCCAGTGCCTTAACGATCTACGTCTTCCCTATCGCTACCTACACTTCTTCCACTGGCTCCTCAAATCCCACACCTCTCCTACCTCCGGGCAATCCAACCTCCCTAAAATCTCCCTCATAGCCATCGCATCGTCCAGCAGCTCTGACCTATAAGGGTCCTCATAAAGCTCTTCAAAACCTTGTTCATCTGCTCCAGCGCTACCACCAGCTCACCCGTCCCATCTTTGACCTGAACGATTCCCCTCACCACTGCTTGCCAGCGGAGCTGGCCTGCCAACATGCGGCTGGCCACCGCATGCTCATGAACCCCCTCCCTCGCCCTTTTCAGCTGCCGGACCACCTTCCCCGTAGACAAAAGATCGAACATCGCATATTACTCCTTTCTCCTGTTGCCAATCGCCACCAGAGTCACCAATAATGTTGCCAATTAATAATGATGTGCTTTAGAGTTGCCAGGTATCAAATGATACCACCACAAGGCTTTACCGGATATCGATCAAAGGACCACACAACCAGTTAGTCAGTTCAAGTTCAAAGATGGTTTATTTACACACAAGGATTACTTCGACATGCAACACAAAACACTACAAGTTAAACTACACCTAACAACTACAATAATCTATACTTAACTTCAGGGCAACCAGCTCTATGCAGATGGACAAGGCCTTTGTCCGGATCTTGCGTGGCTCGGTGGAAGAAGTGGCTTAGTTTCTGCTGGGCTCACCCGTCTGGTAGCAATCGTTGGTCTTGCACTTGTCTGTCTGGTCGTTATGCTGCACTTGGGTTGGCATAGGCCGGATCAAAGAGAGACCAAGCACATGGCTGTGTCTCTTCTTATCCCTCTGGGATTTCGCGCTCTTTGGGGAGGTCCTTAACTTGGGCCCAATAATTTGACAGGCTTCGATCACTGCCTTCGATTTTGGCCAATAAGGGGCGGATGCCTTGATGGCTGGGCGTGTCCTTAGCGGTCATTGACCTTGGCTGTTTGGGTTCCCTGAGTAAAGGGAGTGGCGCCGCTTAGTCTGTATCTGTATCGGTTACCTGAGCACAGTTCTTTTGTTCTGGGGAAACGGGCCATTAGAATGCAAATGAGCGGGGGTTTCGATCACGTCTAGCTATCTGGGTTGCAAATACACACACAAGCTCTGAGTCTGTCTGAGTCCTGGGTTGGCCATAATTCCCATGGTCCTTTGCAGGTGGCCATCTGAGATGGCTACACTCCTCACCAGAAGACCTGGATCTGGGTCCTCTGCATACCTCTCATCTCCTCTATTAACCGTTGCCATCCCTCCCTCACCTCCCAATCCATCTGCGCCTTAAATTAAATAACCTCAGCCCTCACTACCGCCTTCAACGCTTCCCATACCACTGAGGTTGAAACCTCTCCTTTCCTATTAATACCCATATGATCTTCGATCTCCTTTCCCATTTTAGTACAAAAGTCCGGGTCCACCAACAGTCCCACATCCAACTTCCATGCCGGCTTCTGGACCGACCCCTTCTCCAGGGCCACATCCACCCAATGAGGAGAATGGACCAAGGTCACAATCACTGAATACTCTGCCTTCCTCACCCTGGCTAACAGTGCCTCACTCATTACAAAAAAGTCGATCCTTGAGTACACTTGTGAACAGGTGAAAAGAACGGTTACCCCCTGACCCGTGGATGCAAGAACCTCCATGAGTCCAGCCCTCCCATCTCCCTCATAAACCCAGCAAAAGCCCCCCCCTCCCCCCCAACATGGCTGAGACCTGTCCACCTTCGGCACCAACACTGTGTTCCAGTCCTCCCCCAGTATCAACTCGCGAGTATCCAAATTCAAAATGGCGGCCAGCGTTTTCTTCACAAACCCAAAATCATCCCAACTTGGGGCATAAAGCTAACCAGTACCACCAACCTCCCCTCCAATGCACTCAATACTATCACGTACTTATCCGCCACCACCTTCTGCATCTGGAACCTCACCCTCTTGCCCACTAGAATCACCACACCCCGGAACCTGCTGTCAAAGCCAAGTGAAACACCTGGCTCATCCAGCCATTCCTCAGCCTCATCTGGGGCGGGATTCTCCGCAATCGGCGCGATGTCCACCGACTGGCGCCAAAAATGGCGCGAATCAGTCCGGCATCACGCTGCCCCAAGGGTGCGGAATTCTCCGCATCTTGAGGGGCCGAGCCCTCACCTTGAGGGGCTAGGCCCACGCCGGAGTGATTTCCGCCCCGCCGGCTGGCGGGAAAGGCCTTTGGTGCCCCGCCAGCTGGCGTGGAAATGACTTTGCCGTGCGACACATGCGCGGGAGCGTCAGCGGCCGCTCACGGCATCCCCGCGCATGCGCAGTGGAGGGGGTCTCTTCCGCCTCCACCATAGTGAAGAACATGGCGAAGGTGGAAGGAAAAGAGTGCCCCCATGGCACAGGCCCGCCCGCGGATCGGTGGGCCCCGATCGTGGGCCAGGCCACCGTGGGGGCACCCCCCGGGGCCAGAACGCCCCGCGCCCCCCCCAGGACCCCGGAGCCCACCCGCACCGCCTTGTCCCGCCGTTCGAAAGGTGGTTCAATCCACGCCGGCTGGCGTGGGTTGACAGCGGCGGGACTTCGGCCCATCGCGGACCGGAGAATCGCCGGGGGTGGGCCCGCCGACCGGCGCGATTTCCGCCGACCGGCACGGCGCGATTCCCGCCCCCGCCGAATCTCCGGTGGCAGAGAATTCGGGAAAAACGAGAGGGGAGATACATTAAAAAAAAATGTTAAAAGTCATGGTCAACATCATCAAAGTCGAAACTCATCTCTGTCCCAGCCCTTCACCCTTCAAGAATGCCTCTGCCTCCTCTGCCATCTCAAAATAAAAATCCTTTGAGTTGTGAGTCACCCTCAGCTTCACTGGGTATACCAGTCCAAACCTCACGTTGCTACGATACAATGCCACCGTCACTTGACCAAAGGCCGCCCGCCTTCTCGTCAGCTCCGCCGTAAGACCTTGGTATATTCAAATATTAACACCTTCCCACTTCACCTCTCGATTCTGCTTCACCCATCTCAAGACCTTCTGCTTCTCTTGGTAGCTGTGGAAGTAGACTATCACAGCCCTCGGTGGTTCATTCGTCTTTGGCTTCAGCCGGAGGGACAGATGGGGCCCTGTCCAACCCATAAAGGGATGGGTTCTCCTCCTTCCCATCAACTTCCCAAACATCTCTGCAAATTACTCTGTTAGCCTTTGGCCCTCCACCCCCTCAGGCAGTCCCACAATCCTCAAATTCTGCCTTTGTGACCTGTTCTCCAGATCCTCCACTTTGGCTCTCAGTCCTTTACTACTCTGCATGACCCTCCGCAGCTCCTCACCCATCGTGGTGAACAGGTCACTGGGCTGCGACAATGCCTCTTCCTCCCCCTTCAACACCTCGCCTTACTCCTGAACCTCCTTCGACGCCTTAGTCAAAGCCACCTTTATCAGGGCAAGAGTCTCATTTACCCACTCATTGAGCGAGGTCATCGTCTCTTTCCGATGAATGTCAGTGCCTGGAGAAAACCCCTCGCACTCTCCCGCCATCACTTCAGTCAGCTTTTCCACTGTAATGGGAGCAGCTCCTCCTGACGAACTAGCACCCGCCATCTTTCATCCTGTTGTACTCACAACTACACTCGCCGATGGACTTTCACTCGTCCCTTCCTCCTTGATTCTTCTTCAGAGCCTTTGACATTCCAGAACTTCCTGAGATCTTCAAACACCAAATCATTCAAAAAAATCCCCCAAAAACTGGGCATAAAGGACCAAATACCAGAAACTCTAGCAGGAGCCACCCACCGTGCGACATCCACCTTGAAGCTGGTTTAGAACAGGGCTAAATCGCTGGCTTTGAAAGCAGACCCAGGCAGGCCAGCAGCACGGTTCAATTCCCGTACCAGCCTCCCCGAACAGATGCCGGAATGTGGCAACTCGGGGCTTTTCACAGTAACTTCATTTGAAGCCTCCTTGTGACAATAAGCAATTTTTTTTTCCATATCCCCACCGGAAGTCAAAATTGAGCATTTTTAGTCACAGCGTCAATCCATCGGCTGTGAATAACCTCAAGTTAACTCACTGGAACTGACCCTTAAAAATATATAAAACCATTTTCTCGTTAGATTGGGGTATATTAGAGACTTCCTAGAAAAAATTAATTTAAAACATTTTAAAATGCACCTATTGGTGTCTGTTGCCCAAAAGAGGCCGTTTAATTTTCAAAGCTTCCTCAAAGACTTTTAAAGGAGCACAATTACAGCTGCAATATTGGCATCTGATGGAGAACAGGAACGATTGCTCAGTTTGCATTCTGCTTGGGGCCATTCAGCTCGAGAATTCATTACAGCCTTCATCCAAACATGGATAAAGGAGCTGACTTCCAGAGGTCAGGTGAGAGTGACTGCTCTTCACATCAGCATTTGTCCAAGTGTTGCATTAAGGAGCCCGAGCAAGATTGAAGTTAATGGGAAGCAAGGAAAAATTTCTCCACTAGTTGGAGGGAACCTACCACAAAGGAAACTGGCTGTGGTTGTTGGAGACCAATCATCTCAGCCCCTGGATATCACTACACAAATTACTAATGGCCCAATCATCCTCAACTGGTTTATCAATGACCTTCCTTCCATTATAAGGACAGAGAAGGAATGTTCACTGATGATTTCACAGTATTCAGTACCATTCGCAACACCTCAGACACTGAAGCAGTCCACGCCTGCATACAGCAAGATGTGGACAACATTCAGGCTTGGGCTCATGAGTGGTGGTAACATTTGCAATGCACAAGTGCGAGGCAATGACCATCTCCAACATGAGTTAATCTAGCCATCTCCCCTTGACATTCAACAACATTACCATCACTGAATACCCACCATCGAAGCAGAACGGTAGCATAGTGGTTAGCACTATTGCCTCACAGCGCCAGGGTCCCAGGTTTGATTCCGGCTTGGGTCACTGTTTGTGCGGAGTCTGCACGTTCTTCCCGTGTCTGCGTGGGTTTCCTCCGGGTGCTCCGGTTTCCTCCCACAAGTCCCGAAAGACGTGCTGTTAGGTAATTTCGACATTCTGAATTCTCCCTCAGTGTACCTGAACAGGCGCTGGAATGTGGCGACTAGGGACTTTTCACAGTAACTTCATTGCAGTGTTAATGTAAGCCTACTTGTTCCAAGAAAGTTTATTATTATAAAATTAAGAATATGACAATACAATTCTTCATTTACACATGTTTTAAACTAAATGGGGAACATTTAAAAGTCTAACTTCTGAGTCTACTTTCAAAAATCTTTTAACTGAGTCTCTGATGATGGCTTAGCATGGACTTGATGGACCAAGTGGCCTCTTTCTGTGCCGTAAATGACACAACGGCACATGGAAACTACTAGGCGAACAGCAATGGGGAATAGAGAAAGTCAGTAACTTTGACACCCCAGATGAAAGAAGTTTCTCCCAACTGGACACACAATTATGTTATTGATGAATTCAAGTTCAGTTGGCTACGGATGTTCTTGTGGATTTCAGTTGCTTTTAAATCTGATTTACATGTCAAGCAGTTTAACTCTGAGAAAAACACCTTTGTGGTTGACACGTTCACAACTGTAACGTTCACAAATATTATGCAGTTCAGTGATGGCATTTCAATTGTAATTATTGCTATTAAAGCCCCCTGGGTGGTCGGGGACAAGGCAGGGTGGTACGCTGGCACTCCCTCTGGCATCTGGGCACCTTAACATTTCCAGACTGGCACCTTGGCTCTGTGGAACTCCCAGGGTGTCGGGGCAATGCCAGGGTGCCAGTCTGGCAGGACCAGGATGCCCAGGTACCAGGTTAGCACTGCCAGGGGAGGGCCCGGGGGAGGGCCTTGCCCATTAGAGTGGGGGTGGATGAGAGGGGCCTCAAGAATGTTGGGGGGGGGGGGTGAAGGGGATTGTTGAGAAAGCGGGGAGGGACTGAAAGTGGGGGGGGGGGGGGGGTTGTAAAAATCGGGGCTGCAGTTCAAAATGGCGTCCGATCTGTGAGGGCCCATGCCTGCTGGCAAGCTGAAATCGACGAAAGTGTGGCCTCGGCGATGAGAAGCTCCCATAGCGGGGTCAATCTCGGCACTGCAGCCACCGAGAAACGCCCTGCCAAACACGCCCAAACAGGCTGAATCGCATCCCTCATGTTGACTTGAACTAGATGATCTGACAATATGAAGTTATTCTGCCTTTTCAATTGAACTGATGCGCTTAATATCAGGATTAAAGCAGAATCGTTGATTGTTTTGTAGTGTCCCTTACAAAATATCTCAAACTTGTGATTATAGGAAATGCAGGTTTGTTACAGCCTAAATATTACAAGCCCAAGTAGAGAGAAGTGATAAAAGCGTGTTTTCACCCAAACTTAATTATTATTCTAACGTATCCATTCAGACTGTCATAAGTTAATGTTTCTTAAATGGTCAGCATGTTTCAAAATTTCAAGAAGACTGCAGATCACATAGTTTGCATTGAGTTTTCAGTTTGTGTTTTCCATAACACTGCACTTCTTTGACAGCCTCCTGTCTTTTGAGGCACTGGTCAGCACTGCATGTAAATTATTACAATCAATAGCTTGGTCAGTGGAACATAACATGGCAAATGATTTCTGAAAATAGGGATGGAAGAAAGTGAACTGAGAAATTAGGTTGGTCATGTTGCCCTTCATTTAAGTGTACTTGAGTATTCAATAGAATCAGAGTGTATTTTGAATTGCTATTTATTTGTCTCCATGCACATCCAATTCTAAATTCATTTTGATGTACTCCGCACTGGCACTTGAGAACTAATATATGTGCTTGGTGATTCCCATTAGAACTTTGGTAGGGGATGAAAGAAACACTTTACAGACTAAACCTTTGACTAATGTATATTGTAACCGTGGTGTCCTCTTAAGTATGCCATTCCGAGAAAGAAGCTACATTTTTTAAATGATTTGCTAAGAAGCTTTCCATCTGCACTGCTCAGAGCAGGAAATATGTGGGCTGGCTGCTTAATATGCTGATTGCTTCTTCACTCCTAAGCCTCAGACACATATAAGTCCAGGAGCACCAGTCGTTTCCATAAGTACACAGTGCAATCTATTCCGATCACTGTACCAACATCCAAATATTTTCCAAATGAGCCATGTTACAAATGTAATATTTACAACTTACATTCTTCATTCAACCTTGTCAGTAGAAAAGAGTATTTCACTGTGCGGGACATTTAAGTTTAAAATAAATACCAACTTATGTCTAAATCAAAACATTTTTTTTCCCCGACAGATTTTTGCAATCTTTGCATTTGCAACATGTGGTGGTTACTCTGGAGCACTGAAAGTCAGTGTGGACTGTGCGAACAAGTCAGAAAGTAACCTGAACATTGAGATAGGATTCTCTTATCCTTTCAGGTATGCTTTTCAATTCATCCTATGTGTACCATAATCCTTAATCCTTCATTTGTGAGTTCAGAAACAGGCTGTCAGAGATCTGTGTGAAGTTCTACACTGTAAATTCATTCTGTTTCAGAATTTGCATGGGTTACCTCCTTAATAAGTTAATTAATTATTCTGTCCGAATGTCGCTTTTATGTGTGTATATTTGGTGAAATTTGAATTCAATAAAAATCTGGAATTAAAAGTCTAATGATGACCATGGAACCATTGTTGATTGTCATAAAAACCCATCTGGTTCACTCATGTCCTTCAGGGAAGGAAATCTGCCATTCTTACCTGGTCTGGCCTACATGGGACCCACAACAATGTGGTTGATTCATAAATGCACTCCACTCAGGATGGGCAATAAATGTTGAATCCTATGAATGATTTTTTAAAAAATTTAAATTTGATGTATCTCATTCATTAAGCAACCTCTAATGGCAAACCTACTGGAGAAGATGGTAATAAGCTCAGCACCCAGGACTGTAGCAGTGCACACTTCTTGTTGACCGTAGTAAGACAAGAAAGCTTACCCAAGGACAGAAAATCTTAGGAAATCGAAACTGTTAAATTGTGTTGGATTGATCCTGGTATATTCACCTGCAGTTTGGCTGTTGGAAGGCTGTTTCAGTAGACAAAACTGCGGCTGGCCTTGCAGGACACACTCGGGAAGCTCTGGCCTTGCAGGACACACTCGGGAAGCTCTGGCCTTGCAGGACACACTCGGGAAGCTCTGGCCTTGCAGGACACACTCGGGAAACTCTGGCCTTGCAGGACACACTCGGGAAGCTCTGGCCTTGCAGGACACACTCGGGAAGCTCTGGCCTTGCAGGACACACTCGGGAAGCTCTGGCCTTGGAACCCAGCTTTGGATTGCACCACCTCAGCCTGGGTGGCAGCAATCTCGGCTGCCTGCTGAACAACTGTAAGGGCACAAGTGGAGTGAAAAGGCGGGATATATCGGCTGTTCATGCCGGCAGGAAAGTCCGGTCCCACGCTGGCGCATGGGTTTCCTGGCAATGAGGGGCGCTGTCAACAGGAAATCTCATTGACAATGGGGGGACAGGTAGAACCCGCTGGCGGGGTGGCCGGTAAATCCCGCCCTATGTCAAAGGAGCACAAATGGTGTCATTCGGAGATGTCATTCTGATGTCATCCTGCAGTCTTAGTAATCTGATGGTGCTCAGTTTACTGGACTGTTGAGAGGGCCTCCATGTCATTTGAGCACTGGTATCGGTGTCCATGATGGCAGCATCGCATCAAGCTAGGCTATGTGACAACAAACATGGACTTCATGACTTCTGTTTGAGCTTCTACTGCAGCACTATGATGTCGGCTAGCTTATGCCTGTGCTACTATAGAACCTGACACACCAGTCACTGACTGCTGCATCACAGCTTTGTCTACAAGTGCTGTCATGGAGTTGGCCACCACTCCTATGCTGGAAAGGATGGGCTGCAACTGTGCGCAAAACCCTGTGCCCAGATTGTGCTGGACTCTTCCATGGTCCATGGCTGTTGATGACTTGCTCTTTGGCAGGTCTGCCCGTGCACCATGCATCTTTATTTGCACGCCCATTAGCATTCTCCTATCTAACACCCCATCAAAGTTCTCTGCAACATTTGCAATCTTGCTCTCTGGGAAGCTGTCAATGTGCTCTCCCCTCTCCATGGTCTGGCTACAACACATTCATTCCTGGTGACTCACTACATGTTGGTCCCACCTCTTTGCTGCCCAGTAAAATATTCAGTGTCAATATCTTAGCTGACACTTGTGAGTTTCAAATAAAGTGACAATGCTTCTTCATGAGTCATCTGCTCACACCCATTATAGGCCAGCTAGGTGACAGGCTTGGGTATCTGAAAGGATAAAGGCAGTATGGGAGGGTTGGAGCGAAGGAAGTAGGGCCTTGTAGAAAACAAGAGATCCATGGTCGGATCATGTGTAGTTGGCACTTCATGGCAACTTGCAGAATGAGAGTGAAATGGGATTTGAGAAGGTGTAAAAGCAGTGACATACTACTGGCATGGATATTCTTGGTGATGTTGTTTGCAACTGCCTGCCACAATCGATCCAATGATTCACAGTGCCCTCCCTTCCAAGGGGCTGATGAAATGGAAACATGCCAGTCCTCTGCCTCTGCTCTGGACAGTCCTTAATCCGTGGTGAAATAATAAAAATAAGTGGGAATACTGGTATGCATCATTGACTAAAATTCAGTGCATATCGACTTTAATGGGCAAGGGTTGTAATTTGTGGCCTGCCCACACCAGTTGGATGTAGGCAACATGTGAATTGGCACTGCCACCCACTTTACCTGCTTGTAGCTATGGGCCAAGCAGTTCTTGTGCTGCTGGTTGTCCCTGCAGGGAGCATTTGTACCATAGTACCATTAGGGGAAGGTGAAACATCTGGATGTTATGTGCGAGTCCTGTGAGCCAGGCAATGTTGCTAAGTGAGTAATAGGGGCGTGATGCATTCAGCAGCGTGAGAAGATGTTGGTGCGAAGGACTGAAAATGCTATTGGTAGATTTTTCTAAAGTATTAACATTTCACCACTAACCTGCTAACAGAAGAACTCAGCCCCTGTACTACAACTCCGAACTAGGACCAATTACACAAAGGCTCATCACCTCTTTGGTAAGTTGGCAGAGGAGATCATCTGTTTGTTGCACAACTGGACTGATTCCCTTGCAATCTGAATTTACTGCTGTGGCAGTGAAAATGAAAATGTACACTTTATTTTTTTCAAAATGATGCAAATGTATACAACTGTCCAATAACAGAAGTGTTATGAATAATTCAGATTTGTTTTATAAATTTCCATTATGTATTCAAAGTAGGATTTTAAAAAAAATTGTTGTAAGGACATAAAACAGTGATTTGTGGTAAATGGTTGTTTTTCAACCTGGAGGATGGTCAGCAATGATGTTCCCAGTGCCAATGCTAGGATCACTGCTTTTTTTGATGATGTGGAGATGCCAGCGTTGGACTGGGGTGAGCACAGTAAGAAGTCTTACAACAGCAGGTTAAAGTCCAACAGGTTTGTTTCAAATCACTAGCTTTCGGAGCACTGCTCCTTCCTCGGGTGAATCCTCACCTGAGGAAGGAGTAGTGCTCCAAAAGCTAGTGATTTGAAACAAACCTGTTGGACATTAACCTGTTGTAAGACTTCGTACTGTGCTTTTTTTGATATAAGTAAATGACCTGGATAATAGAATACAGAGTGAACTTCTAAAAAATTGCCAATGATACCAACCGTGGCTGTTTGGCAAACACTGAAGGTGTTGATTGCAACAGGATATAGATAGGATAGAAGAATGGACCAGCAAAACGTGGGAGATGGAATTCAAAGGAGATATGTGAGGTGATGTATTTTTTAGAAGAGATAGAGAGAGAGAGACAATGTGGAATAAATGGGACCGCTCTAAATAGTGTGCAGAAACAGAGGGACCTGGGGTTCATGTGCATAGATCTTTGAAGGTGGCAGGACACATTTAAACAAAGGTACTGAATACAAAAGCAGGGAAAAGTGTGGTCAGAAAGACCAAGGAACTGAACATCGATTTCATGAAGCATAGCACGATACACACTCGCGTTTGCATCAATGGCTCCGAAATGGAGATGGTCGCTAGCTTAAGTTTGTGGGGGTCATCATCACCAACAGTCTGCCCTGATCCACACACGTGATGCAACCGTCAAGAAAGCCCAACAACGTCTCTACTTCCTATGGAAGCTAAAGAAATTCGGCATGTCTTTATTGACCCTCACAAACTTCTACAGATGTGCGATAGAGAGCATCCTATCCGGCTGCATCGGAACTTGGTATGGCAACTGCTCCGTCCAAGATCGCAAGGAACTGCAGAGTGTGGTGAACTCAGCCCAACGCATCACACAAGCTTGCCACCCTTATATTGAGTCTCTAGACACCTCCTGCTGTCTCAGGAAGGCAGACAACATTATCAGAGACCCCCCCCCCCCCCCCCACCCAAGCATTGCCTTCTTCCAGACCTTTCCATCGGGCAGAAGGTACAGAAGTATGAAGACCCACACATCCAGACTTAGGAACAGCTTCTTCTCCACAGCTACAAGACTCCTCAACTACTCCCCACTTCGACTGATCTGTTCCCTGCAGGAATACTATTCACAACGCCCTATGCTGCTCTTGCTCATGTATTTGCTTTGTTTGGCCCCTTGTTCCGCACTGTAACCAATCACTGTTTGTCAATGTACCATTTGTTAATGTACTCTGTTGATTATTCTTTTTATCTACTACGTACGTATTGTGTACGTTCCCTCGGCTGCAGAAAAATACTTTTCACTGTACTTCGGTACATGTGACAGTAAATCAAATCAAATCCAAATCAAATCAAAAGATGTGCAAATCATTCTAAAATTGCCCCTTAGAGTCCAAGGATATGCAGGTTAGATGGGGTTATGGGGATAAGGAGTTTGCCAAGATAAGGTGTTCTTTCAGAGGGTCGGTGCAGACCCGATGGGGCAAATGGCCTCCTTCTGCACTGTCGGGTTTCTATGGATCTCTGGAGGTCATGCTGAATCGCTGTATAAAACTATGGTTAGGTCACAACTAGAGCATTGCATCCAAATTCGGTCACCGCATTTTAGGACAGACGTGAGGGTCCTTGAGAGGGTGCAGAGGAGATTTACCAGAATAGTCCCAGGAATGGGGGAATTTTAGCTACAAGTTTAGCTTGGAAAAGTTGTTCTCCTTGGAGTAAAGGAGGAGAAATGTGAAAGAACCGTACAAGGTTATGACAGGTTTGGGTAAAGAAGGAAAAACGGATCCTGTTAGCTGGTCGTACAATGAGTAGGGAACACGGACTTAACATTAGGGGCAAGAGATGCTGGGGGAATGTGTCTGCAACTAGTGGTGATGACCAGCCTTACAAGGTGTAAGCGGAAAGGAAGTTGGATGGGTACTTGGGGAAAATCAACTCGGAGGCCACAGGGAAAGAGCAGAGGATCGGGACTGACTTGATTGCTCTTCAGAGAGCCAGAATGAACTTGATGGGCTGAACAGTTTCCTTCTGTGCTATAATGATTCTAATTTATTGCCATTCAAAGCAGCTTTTAATGGCCAACGCATTCTAAACATTCAATTACATTTTATTTAAATAATGGTCAAAATCAATTAATTAAATCAATGTGTCACACTAATTATAAAATTCTAACTTAACAATTAGTTGATTGCACCAAGTACGTGTGTGGAATTTATGTGATGATATTACAAACATAAATTTATAAGATATTAGCCGTATATAAGGAAATTCTGACGATCTTTATGAGCTAACCTGATTCATATTCTCTAAGAAATGAACTCTATGCTTCAATTCCTGCTTATGCTGCTGTGTCATGTTTATCTATGGTCTTCATTCAGGCACGCTGTATAACTCACTGGAAGGCTGTCAGGTTAGGTTTAAGTAAGACCTGGGAGAGATCACAGTCACAGAGAAAGGGGAAGCAGAGTGGCAGAGTCCCAGATTATTTTGGTGGCATCTGGAAGAGTGGCCCTCTCCTCCTATCTCTGCAAAAATAATTTAACATTTGCCTCCTCAGCTCTATCACTCGTAAAGCTACCTGCGAAATGCATTCTGCACACTCCAAACAGTTCTCGTCTTAAATGACTATAGAGGACAGTCGCCAAGTCTTAAAATCTGTACGTTAAAAGGGGTCGAACACTTGAAATAGGCAATTACTTCAGCCGCCCAGCAATTGACTCTTGAGAAAGTGGCAATGGGTCTTTCACCACTGCTATCAGGCCTTTACTGAGGCCTTTACGCTGATTTTGGCAATTAAGTTAAAATCAGTTTCATTCTATCGAAATGAAAGGCTTTTGCTTTCAAGCCTCTTGCGATATTGAAAAACACATCATTTAAAACATATTATCTACATATGTCTTATCACATGTTATAAAATCTACTTTTTAAAATAATCTAATAATTGCCTTAATTAAATCATCCATATTTTTAATAGATGTTTATATATACATATCTATTAATTAGAAATTCATGTTGGCTCTGCCTACTACAAAAGGAAATGAGTGTCACAGCTGTTACTATGACAACTGCTATTGTATTTTCCCTACTATTACTCATAAGAATAGTTTTGTAGGTTTCTCCGTGAATTAATTTGCAATATTGTGCATGTAGATCAACAGAGTGCAAGCATTGTCCTAAGTTATGTGTGTTTTTTTCATCTCTACATGGTATTTGCATGTTGGTTATAATTCACACAGATTATTCACACAGTAAATGCCCTACATTGCAAACAAACAGCTGTATTTTTCAATTTAACTGTTGGTTGAAGGATGGAAATTGTCAGAAATAAAGCACATCTGAATTCTGGTTTGTTGGTAAGGGTTTCTTTGTTTTCCTTTTTTAAATTATTTTCTTTCTCAATACAACAATAACAAAATTTGCATATGTAAAGCAGCTTTAATGCAGTAAAATTCCATAGGCGCTTTGCAGAAGTGTTAGCAGATGCTTGGTCAAATGGAGAGGTTTTACAGAGTGTCTTAATGGAGGAGTGAGAGGCAAGCAGGTTTAGGAAGGAAGTTCCAGAGCTTCAGGCCCAGGCAGCTGACTGTATGGGTACCAATGGTGTGTGGAAGGAAAGTGGAGATGCATGAGATGCCAGAATTCATGGAGCGCAGAGTTCTTGGGCAGTTGTATGGCTGGAGGAGATTGCAGATGGATGAGAATTTTAAATCTGAGTCTTTGGTAATCGCGGAGGTGCTTGTTAAAGGGAGAACAGGACTTGGTTCAAGTTGGGATAAGGACAGAAGATGGATGAACTCAAGTTTACAAAGGGTGGAAGATGGGAGGCTGGCAGGAGATTATTGGAATAATTGAGTCTGGAGTTAAGAAAGGCATGAAAGAAGGCTTGAGCAGCAGGTTTCAATGCGTGGTTCATTCAAACTTGCATCTTCCATTTCATTCTGACATTGATCTTCCTGATCTAATCACTCTCTGATTATTTCTAAATATGTAAACAGAAAATGCTCCTAATTGTGACGTGAACATAAATTTTTGTTAATAAATAAAATAGATGGTAATGTCCCAGAGAAAAATAAAAGACCAGTAATTGACTGGATTTTACCATTTGTGTCGAGGGTGGGGCTGTGAAATTGCCGACAGCTGTGAGTTTGATTGACAATCATTAAATTGTCCAATAAAGAACACTTTTCATTCTCCTTTTCCTGAGAAAAGAATATACCTGCTTTGTCTATTTGTCAGCTCGCATTGTTTTATAATGAAAATATTTTAAAATATGCAATTTTTATACACTTAAATGTTTGTAATAATCATCATATACTAGGGATTGTCACATTCTTTTAGACCAGTGCTTTCTTCTGCGACTGCTAGCTGACAGCAATTGTATGGCCTAAAATAAACAATTCCAAGAAATATTATTCATTTTTGCTGCTGTTCCTAAGATTTCTACAGCCAAGAATCATGACAATTTACTGTGGTAAAAATAGAAGGAACAATAACTAATTATCAGTTAACAGTCTACACTGCATGACAATTTCCTGTGTGTGATTCACATCAAACCCATGATCCGTGAAATAGTTCCCCTACTGCATTGGAAATTATGCACTACTCTGGTAGTAATGATGATGTGGAGATGCCCGCGTTGGACTCGGGTGGGCACGATAAGAATTTTTACAACACCAGGTTAAAGTCCAACAGGAGTCCCAGGAGCCGGAGTGCAGCTTGGGAATCAGGTAGGTGATTAAACTTACCCCCAGGTTCCAGCGGCCTTCAGTTCCGGGAGCGGGAGAGAAAGAGCCGGAGTGCAGTTTGGGGATCAGGTAGGTGATTAAACTTACCCCCAGGATCCAGCGGCCTTCATTTCCGGGAGTGGGAGAGAACGAGCCGGAGTGCAGCTTGGGAATCAGGTAGGTGATTAAACTTACCCCCAGGTTCCAGCGGCCTTCATTTCCGGGAGCGGGAGAGAGGCAGCCGGAATGCAGCTTGGGAATAAGGTAGGTGATATAAATTAACATTATCGATATTCTGAGTGTTCTGGCTGGGGGAAAAAAACCTGAAAAGTGACATCACAGGAAAGCTGTGACCTGATTGGCTGGTAGGGAATCTGCACTAAATTTAAAAATTAAACATTGCTAAACTAATTAAACATAATTAATTACTTAATCATAATTTAGAGGGGTATCTAAGCCAGAAACCGGAGAGTACTGTATTTAGCATTTACATTTATAGTAGAAATCTAGTGCAGTGCTAGGAAACATATACTTAACAGTAACTTTTTAAAAAAAATTATTTTTTAATTTAATTTATTAATTAGTTAACGTAATGTAAATTAGAGGGCTGCAGTGCTCTAACTGTGAGATGTGGCAGATCCGGGAGGCCCGGATGGCTACATCTGCAGAAGGTGCACCCAACTGGGGCTCCTCACAGACCGCATGGTTCAGTTGGAACAGCAGTTGGATGAACTAGGAGCATGCAGGTGGCGGAAAGCATCATAGATAACAGTTATATAGATGTGGTCACACCCAAGGTGAAGACAGAGAGATGGGTGACCACCAGAAGGGGCAGACAGTCAGTGCAGGAATCCCCTGTGGTTGTCCCCATCTCGAACATGTATACCACTTTGGATACTGTTGGGGGGATTAGCCTATCAGGGGTCAACAGCAGTAGCCAGAACAGTGGCACCATGGCTGACTCTGATGTTCAGCAGGGAGGGTCAAAGAGCAGAAGAGTAATAGTCATAGGGGACTCTATAGTCAGGGGCACAGATAGGCACTTCTGTGGGTATGAAAGAGACTCCAGGATGGTATGTTGCCTTCTTCGTGCCAGGGTCCAGGATGTCTCTGAACGGGTAGCGGGCATCCTGAAGGGGGAGGGCAAACAGGCAGAGGTCGTTGTACATATTGGTACTAACGACATAGGCAGGAAGGGGTATGAGGTCCTGCAGCAGGAGTTCAGGGAGTTCGGCAGAAAGTTAAAAGACAGGACCTCTAGGGTTGTAATCTCGGGATTACTCCCTGTGCCACATGCCAGTGAGGCTAGAAATAGGAAGATAGAGAAGCTAAACACGTGGCTAAACAGCTGATGTAGTAGGGAGGGTTTCAGTTATCTGGACCACTGGGAGTTCTTCCGGGGAAGGTGTGACCTGTATAAGAAGGACGGGTTGCATCTAAACTGGAGAGGCATAAATATCTTGGCCGCAAGGTTTGCTCGTATCACACGGGAGGGTTTAAACTAGTATGGTAGGGGTGTGGGTACCAGAGCAAGAGGTCAGAAGGTGAAAACTTTGAGGGAGATCTAGGGAATAGGGACAGTGTGGCTCTGAGGAAGAGCAGACAGGGAGGTGTTGCTGAAAACAGCAGGACTGGTGGCCTGAAGTACATATGTTTTAATGCCAGGTAAGGCAGATGAACTTAGAGCTTGGATTAGTACTTGGAACTATGATGTTGTTGCCATTACAGAGACCTGGTTGAGGGAAGGACAGGATTGGCAACTAAACGTTCCAGGATTTAGATGTTTCAGGTGGGATAGAGGGGAAGGTAAAAGGGGTGGAGGAGTTGCACTACTGGTTAGGGAGAGCATCACAGCTGTACTGAGGGCAGCGAGGATAAAAGGGTAGAGATCAGGAATAAGAAGGGTGCAGTCACAATGTTGGGGGTTTACTACAGGCCTCCCAACAGCCAGCGGGAGATAGAGCAGCAGATAGGTCGACAGATTTTGGAAAGGAGTAAAAGCAACAGGTTGTTGTGATGGGAGACTTTAACTTCCCCAATATTGACTGGGACTCACTTAGTGCTAAGGGCTTAGATGGGGCAGAGTTTGTAAGGAGCATCCAGGAGGGCTTCTTAAAACAATGTGTAGATAGTCCAACTAGGGAAGGGGCTATACTGGACCTATTATTGGGGAATGAGCCCAACCAGGTGGTTGAAGTTTCTGTAGGGGAGCATTTCGGGAACAGTGACCACAATTCAGTAAGTTTTAAAGTGCTGGTGGACAAGGATAAGAGTGGACCTAGGGTGAATGTGCTAAATTGGGGGAAGCCTAATTACAACCAGATTAGGTGGGAACTGAAGAACCTAGATTGGAGGCGGATGTTTGAGAGAAAATCAACATCTGACATGTGGGAGGCTTTCAAATGTCAGTTGAAAGGAATTCAGGACCGGCATGTTCCTGTGAGGAAGAAGGATAAATATGGCAAATTTTGGGAACCTTCGATAACGAAAGATATTGTAGGCCTCGTCAAAAAGAAAAAAGAGGCTAGAAGGCTGGGAACAGTCGAAGCCTGTGTGGAATATAAGAAAAGTAGGAAGGTACTTAAGCAAGGAGTCAGGAGGGCTAAACGGCATCACGAAAAGTCATTGGCAAATAGGGTTAATGAAAATTCCAAGGCTTTTTACAGCTACATAAAAAGCAAGAGGGTAGCCAGGGAAAGGGTTGGGCCACTGAAAGACAGGGGAGGGAATCTGTGTGGAGCCAGAGGAAATGGGTGAGGTACTAAATGAATACTTTGCATCAGTATTCACCAAAGAGAAGGAATTGGTGGATGTTGAGTCTGGACAAGGGTGTGTAGATAGCCTGGGTCACATTGAGATCCAAAAAGACGAGGTGTTGGGCGTCTTGAAAAATATTAAGGTGGATAAGTCCCCAGGAACTGATGTGATCTATCTCAGAATACTGGAGAAGGCAAGAGAGGAAATTGCTGAGGCCTTAACAGAAATCTTTGGATCCTCACTGTCTTCAGGTGATGTCCCGGAGGACTGGAGAATAGCCAATGTTGTCCCTTTGTTTAAGAAGGGTAGCAAGGATAATCCAGGCAACTACAGGCCGGTGAGCCTTATGTCAGTGCTGGGAAATTATTCTTCGAGACAGGATCTACTCCCATTTGGAAGCAAGTGGACGTGTTAGCGAGAGGCAGCACGGTTTAGTGAAGGGTGAAGGGGAGGTAGTGTCTCACTAACGTGATAGAGTTTTTCGAGGAGATCACAAATATGGTTGATGCAGGTAGGGCAGTGGATGTTTTCTGTATGGACTTCAGTAAGGCCTTTGACAAGGTCCCTCATGGCAGACTGGTACAAAAGGTGAAGTCACACGGGATCAGAGGTGAGCTGGCAAGATGGATACAAAACTGGCTAGGTCATAGAAGGCAGAAAGTAGCAATGGAAGGGTGGTTTTCTGATTGGAGGGTTGTGACTAGTGGTGTTCCGCAGGGATCAGTGCTGGGACCTTTGCTGTCCGTAGTATATATAAATGATTTGGAGGAAAATGTAACTGGTCTGATTAGTAAGTTTGAGGACGACGCAAAGGTTGGTGGAATTGCGGATAGCGATGAGGACTGTTAGAGGATACAGCAGGATTTAGATCATTTGGAGACTTGGGTGGAGAGATGGCAGATGGAGTTTAATCCAGACAAATGTGAGGTAATGCATTTTGGAAGTTCTGATACAGGTAAGGATTATGCAGTGAATGGTAGAACCCTCAAGAGTATTGACAGTCAGAGAGATCGAGGTGTACAGGTCCACAGGTCATTGAAAGGGGCAACACAGGTGGAGAAGGTAGTCAAGAAGGCATATGGCATGCTTGCCTTCATTGGCCGGGGCATTGAGTATAAAAATTGGCAAGTCATGTTGCAGCTGTATAGAACCTTAGTCAGGCCACACGGGGTACAGTGTTCAATTCTGGTCGCCACACTACCAGAAGGATGTGGAGGCTTTAGAGAGGGTGCAGAAGAGATTTACCAGGATGTTGCCTGTTATGGAGGGAATAGGCTATGAGGAGAGGTTGAATAAATTTGGTTTGTTCTCACTGGAACGACAGAGGTTGAGGGGCGACCCGATAGAGGTCTACAAAATTATGAGGAGCATAGACCGAGTGGATGGTCTGAGACATTTTCCCAGGGTGGAGGGGTCAATTACTAGGGGGCATAGGTTTAAGGTGCGAGGGACAAGGTTTAGAGGAGATGTACGAGGCAAGATTTTTACACAGAGGGTAGTGGGTGCCTGGAACTCGCTGCCGGAGGAGGTGGTGGAAGCAGGGACGATCGTGACGTTTAAGGGGCATCTTGACAAATACATGAATAGGATGGGAATAGAGGGATACGGACCCCGGAAGTGTAGAAGATTTTAGTTTAGACAGGCAGCATGGTCAGCACGGGCTTGGAGGGCCGAAGGGCCTGTTCCTGTGCTGTACTTTTCTTTTTTCTTTGTTCTTTGTTTCGAATCACCAGCTTTCGGAGCGCAGCTCCTTCATCTGGCAATTCATCATAGTAGTGGACCTTCTACAGTGTTGCATCGAGTAAGTTGAAAAGTCTCTCTCTTCCCTCTCCCCGCTGTCTATCTGGTGTAATTTCTCTCTCTCTCCTTTTTGGCTTCTCTCCGAGTCATTGGACCCTATGCACCTGTTTAAACTGTATAAGACTCAGGTTGAGTTCACTCGGCGCATTACTCCACACCAAGTCCCAATTCTATCGCCCTCCCCAACTCCTCCTCCAACTTCCACTGAATCCTTTTCACTGAGATCGTGCCCTGCTCTCCCAACCACCCATATATTTTGCCAATCCTACCATCCAATATACGAATGGCCATCCTCCTATGTTCTACCCTCCATAACCTTGAAGTCATCCAAAACTCTGCTTCCCATGCCCAAACTCACACCAGGTCCTGTTCATCCATCGCCTTGTACTCACTGACTAACTCCCGCTTAAGCAATACATTGATTTTAATATTCTCAGTCTTGTTTTTAAATCCATCCGTCACCACTCCCTATCGCTGTAATATCCCCCAGCCCTACAACCCTCCAAAATGTCTGTGCTGATCCAATTCTGACCTCTTGTGCATCCCCAATTTTAATCACTACATTTTTGATGGCTGTGTCTCCAGAAGCCAAGGCTCGAAGCTCAGGAATTCCCCTTGCACCACTCCACTTCTCCATCTTACTTTCCCCCTTTAAGGTGCTCCTTAAAACCTACCCCATTGCTTAAACATTTGATTTGGTGTCGCATGAGTATTTTGTTTTATAATTCCCCTGTGAAGTGCCTTGCAACATTTTACTTTGTTAAAGGTGCTATGCAAATACAGGCTGTTATGTTGTTGAGGTACAAAGCCAATGGTGCCACACTGGATTTCCCCAGAAAAAACCTTCCCCATCTTTGTCATCAATGCTTTTTTCTAAGGTAGAAATAAAATAGCAACAGAAGAATGCCACGGTGTCCAACCACATCCCCAATCAAGAATCAAAAAGTAGAGATGTACATTCCTTATTTTCTCAGAGGACCAGTGCCTTTGGATGTTGTGGACGTTGTGACACTGGGCGCGATTCTCTGGCCTCGTTGCACTCGAGCGAGAGGGCAACAAGGCCAGTGAGTAGCAGGAGAGGCGGAAAATGAGAACCGTGCCAGGCGCCAAATCGTTTGCGATGCAACCGACTCGCTCCCGTAGGCGAAAACAGGATCTCGCCGTAGCGTGGCAGGAAACCAATTCTCACCACGTAAGCCCTATTTCTATATATATAAACGGGGGGCACCCCATATCCAACAGCTCCTGGTGATTCAGCAGCCTCCCCAGCAAGTGGTCACGCCAGCACCAATTGGTACTCCTTTTGAAAAACGTGAACCTGGCGGGGAGCCGAGGAGGTGGCGGGGAGCCGAGGAGGTGAACAGCCATCTTCACTCACAGGCAATGAGCCTGGGGGCACTGGGCATGCTGCCCCTTTGCTTGAGGTGAGAGTGGGGGTGGCAACCAGGGGATGCAGCCCCAGTTGGGGGTGGGCCGCCATGGGAGGCTGGGCGCATCGGGGCTGGGGTGTGGGGGCCCTGCGGGGCGGTAGGGGGGGTTGGACATGCACGGGCAACAGGGTAGTTGTTGTGCGGGACTTTAACTTTCCAAATATTGACTGGAAACGCTATCGTTTGAGTACTTTTGATGGGTCCGTTTTTGTCCAATGTTTGCAGGAGGGTTTCCCGACACAGTATGTAGATGGGCCAACGAGAGGTGAGGCCATACTGGATTTGGTATTGGGTAATGAACCAGGACAGGTGTTAGATTTGGAGGTAGGTGAGTACTTTGGTGATAGTGACCACAATTCGATTACGTTTACTTTCGTGATGGAAAGGGATAGGTATATACCGCAGGGCAAGAGTTATATCTGGGGGAAAGACAATTATGATGCGATGAGGCAAGACTTAGGATGCATCAGATGGAGAGGAAAACTGCAGGGGATGGGCACAATGGAAATGTGGAGCTTGTTCAAGGAACAGCTACTGCGTGTCCTTGATAAGTATGTACCTGTCAGGCAGGGAAGAAGTGGTCGAGCAAGGGAACCGTGGTTTACTAAAGCAGTCGAAACACTTGTCAAGAGGAAGAAGGAGGCTTATGTAAAGATGAGACATGAAGGTTCAGTTAGGGCGCTCGAGAGTTACAAGTTAGCTAGGAAGGACCTGAAGAGAAAGCTAAGAAGAGCCAAGAGGGGACATGAGAAGTCTTTGGCAGGTAGGATCAAGGATAACCCTAAAGCTTTCTATAGATATGTCAGGAATAAAAGAATGACTAGGGTAAGAGTAGGACCAGGCAAGGACAGTAGTGGGAAGTTGTGCGTGGAGTCCGAGGAGATAGGAGAGGTGCTAAATGAATATTTTTTTTCAGTATTCACACAGGAAAAAGACAATGTTGTTGAGGAGAATACTGAGATTCAGGCTACTAGACTAGAAGGGCTTGATGTTCATAAGGAGGAGGTGTTAGCAATTCTGGAAAGTGTGAAAATAGATAAGTCCCCTGGGCCAGATAAGATTTATCCTAGGATTCTCTGGGAAGCTAGGGAGGAGATTGCTGAGCCTTTGGCTTTGATCTTTAAGTCAGCTTTGTCTACAGGAATAGTGCCAGAAGACTGGTGGATAGCAAATGTTGTCCCCTTGTTCAAGAAGGGGAGTAGAGACAACCCCGGTGACTATAGACCAGTGAGTCTTACTTCTGTTGTAGGCAAAGTCTTGGAAAGGTTTATAAGAGATAGGATGTATAATCATCTGGAAAGGAATAATTTGATTAGAGATAGTCAACACGGTTTTGTGAAGGGGAGGTCGTGCCGCACAAACCTTAGTGAGTTCTTTGAGAAGGTGACCAAACAGGTGGATGAGGGTAAAGCAGTTGATGTGGTGTATATGGATTTCAGTAAAGCGTTTGATAAGGTTCCCCATGGTAGGCTACTGCAGAAAATACAGAGGCATGGGATTCAGGGTGATTTAGCAGTTTGGATCAGAAATTGGCTAGCTGGAAGAAGGCAAAGGGTGGTGGTTGATGGGAAATGTTCAGACTGGAGTACTAGTGGTGTACCACAAGGATCTGTTTTGGGGCCACTGCTGTTTGTCATTTTTATAAATGACCTGGAGGAGGGCGTAGAAGGATGGGTGAGTAAATTTGCAGATGACACTAAAGTCGGTGGAGTTGTGGACAGTGCGGAAGGATGTTACAAGTTACAGAGGGACATAGATAAGCTGCAGCGCTGGGCTGAGAGATGGCAAATGGAGTTTAATGCAGAAAAGTGTGAGGTGATTCATTTTGGAAGGAATAACAGGAAACAGAGTACTGGGCTAATGGTAAGAATCTTGGTAGTGTGGATGAGCAGAGAGATCTCGGTGTCCATGTACATAGATCCCTGAAAGTTGCCACCCAGGTTGAGAGGGTTGTTAAGAAGGCGTACGGTGTGTTAGCTTTTATTGGTAGAGGGATTGAGTTTCGGAGCCATGAGGTCATGTTACAGCTGTATAAAACTCTAGTGCGGCCGCATTTGGAGTATTGCGTGCAATTCTGGCCGCCGCATTATAGGAAGGATGTGGAAGCATTGGAAAGGGTGCAGAGGAGATTTACCAGAATGTTGCCTGGTATGGAGGGCAGATCTTATGAGGGAAGGCTGAGGGACCTGAGGCTGTTTTCACTAGAGAGAAGAAGGTTAAGAGGTGACTTAATTGAGGCATACAAGATGATCAGAGGATTAGATAGGGTGGACAGTGAGAGACTTTTTCCTCGGATGGTGATGTCTAGCAAGAGGGGACATAGCTTTAAATTGAGGGGAGATAGATATAGGACAGATGTCAGAGGTAGGTTCTTTACTCAGAGAGTAGTAAGGGCGTGGAATGCCCTGCCTCCAACAGTAGTGGACTCGCTAACACTAAGGGCATTCAAATTGTCATTGGATAGACATATGGACGATAAGGGAATAGTGTAGATGGGCTTCAGAGTGGTTTCACAGGTCGGCGCAACATCGAGGGCCAAAGGGCCTGTACTGCGCTGCAATGTTCTATGTTCTATGCCATCCCCTGAACTGTGTGTTCCCATACCAGGGACAACCCTAGCCCCTGCCTGTCTGCCTCACCGACCACTGACCGCAGAGGCTTCTGGCCGTGCGGCTGAAGGCAATTGCTAATAGAGAATTGGCAATCGTGGTTAAATGAGCACGTCAACCTGGTACTGGGTCATGTCCCCCAGCGAGTCGGACATTCTGCCGAGGCCTCGGCCATGGTCGTCACCGACTTTGACACACCTTGGTCACCTTCATTCATGCTGCTGAAGTTGTGCACCAGGTTCTGCACTGCGGTCACCACCCTAGCAGCGTTGGCCTCGATGCCATGCACTGCCGGTGACATATCCTGCACCCGTAGCCTCTGGGACTCCTTCAATCAACTGGGGACCTGCTGGAGTGTCACTGACATCTCCCTCTGGATGTCCCAGCCGCCACCCTAATGGCAGAACCAGGTGATGCAGCGGCAGCCGGGGCTCGAACCAGCTGCGCCTCCACCCTAAGGTGAACCCCAGGGCCCTATGGGCACTGACCAGGAGGAGAGGGCACTGAGTGCCAACCCAGACCCATCTCATGGAGTGGCGACCGGCTCCCCCGAGTTCCGCCCCCCTCATGAGGCCACGTCTCGAGGTGAGCACGCGGGGCAGTGAGCCGGCGGCCTGCCGGCCCCCGAGCCCCCAGAGGACGCCCGCCAGGGAAATCGAAGGCCATGGGACGAGGTAAGCAGCTGGCTGCCTCCACCTCAGATGTGCATCCTGGCAAATCACCTAGACGTAGTGGTATAGCTAGGAGGGCAAAGCACGTTGAAGATCACTGAGGTCACCGGGGAGGGGATGGGAGGTGGGAGTGGGATGGGAGGGAGGGATGTAGGTAGGGAGTGGGAGTTGGGGATGTGTGGGGCGGCACCATTTGGAGTGGGGTGTTGCACAGCATATTAAGCACCTTTTACCACAACCATTATGATGCCGCTGTCACTTCCTTCTGGCATGCAGGCTGACCACCGGTCCCTTTGCCCATCTCTCCAGGCATCCACCCCCCTCCCCTCTCTGTGGCATTTGCCCACCCTCCAGCTGTGGACATTTCCCCAGAACTGTGTCCCAGCCCCTGGGTGTTCGGATGTTACATGTCTGGTGGTGCCTCCTGCAGTGGCACAGTGCCAGGCATCATGGTGTGACTGGGACGCTAGGCAATGACTCCCACATGCTACATGGTCCGCCCACCCACAGGAATCCACTTGACATCTGTGAAGTGCTCACTTCACCACGATTGCCAATTCCCTATTAGCGATAGCCTTCACCCGCCCAGCCAGAGGACTCGTCAGTCAGTGGGGGTTATGGGTTCACGTATTTCAAAAGGATTGCTAATCGGCACCAGGCTGGGCACTTGCTGGGGAGCCTGCTGAATGACAGGAGGTTTTGGATGTGGGGTGGCTCTCGCTATTTGTATAGAACTGGGGTTTAAGGGCAGCACGGTGCCGCAGTGATTAATATTGCTGCCTCATGGCGCCGTGGTCCCAGGTTCGATCCCGGCTCTGGGTCACTGTCTGTGTGGAGTTTGCACATTCTCCCCATGTTTGTGTGGGTTTCGCCACCACAATCTAAAGATGTGCAGAGTTGATGGATTGGCCACGCTAAATTCCCCCTTAATTGGACAAAAACATGAAAAAGAAATGGGGTGTAAGTGGTGATAATTGACTTCTCGCCACACTCTTGCGAGATCCCGATTTCGCCTATGGGAGCGGCCGGTTGCATCGCAAATTGTTTGGTGCCTAGCGTGAATCTCGATTTTGGCCTCTCCCACTATTCACCGGCCTTGTTTCACTTGAGTGAGAGTGCAACGAGGCCGGAGAAGCGCGTCCACAGTCTCAGAAATGGAAAATACAGCCCCATGACTAACAGTTACTCCACTCCCCTTAGCTAACACTAACCCTTTCCTACCTCCAACATGAGGCTTGAACAGCCAGTCCACCCCTCCACCTCTTAGCCACAGCTCCTTCTGGCCACGGACTGTTGGGAGGTGGCTCAGAATTTTGTTTTCTTGGTACTAGGAGAAATATGAGTGTCGCATTAGATGAGGCATAGACAAGGATATCTTTATAGATCCTTTGACACAAGCTACAGGTGACTGAGCCACTGAATTTGTACCTGATTCATATGGATACCAAATTCTTCTTCCTCTCACAGGGAATAATTTTAACCTCCAAAAACAGGTGGGTTGACGGCAGATGAAAAGTTAACGAGTGGGATTCTCTGTTCCCCGACGCCGATTTGTAATCGGAGATCGGGCGGAGAAACCCTTTTTACGATGAAATCGGGAGAAGCGCCCTGTTTTCGTCATCAAGGAGCACACTGCATGCCGTTGGGACGGCCTCAGGACGTTAACTGAAGGCCCGCCCCCGATGGGCCGAGTTCTCTACAGCACGGTTGACTCGTGGTCTCAGTGGTCGGGAACCCTGCATGGCGTCTGCGGACTGTGTACAGCGCCCCCACAGTCAGATGGGAGCCATGCTGCTGGGCCGGGAGGGGGGTGGGGGGATGGAGGCGTTTAACGAGGGCTGGAGTGACTGGTAGGGGGTGGACCCGGGGTGGTGAGGTGCACTATCTGGCAGGTCGGGTCCGCACACAGCCGGCGCCATGTTGTATGGCGCGACTGCTGCAGGTTGTCGCCGTGCATATGCATGGCCACGGACCCGGCAATTCTCCAGGTGTTTATGTCGGGAAGGCCGTGTGTTTTATGTGCCATGGCTGCTCTCCCCTCAGCGGTCGGAGGATCGGTGATGGGGCCTCGCCGATGTTTCCCACGTAAAACGCCACAGATCCTCCGGACATAGCCCCAAAATCAGAGGATCCTGTCCAACATTTCTAGGAGGCCAAATCTTTTTTTTATTTTTTTATTTTTGTTAAATTTAGTGTACCCAATTATTTCTTTCCAATTAAGGGGCAATTTAGCGTGGCCAATCCACCTACCCTGCACATTTTTGGGTTGTGGGGGCGAAACCACGCAAACACGGGGAGAATGTGCAAAGTCCACTCGGACAGTGACCCACAGCCAGGATCGAACCTGGGACCTCACACCGTGAGGCAGCAGGGCTAACCCACTGCGCCACCGTGATGGCCGTAGAAGGCTAAACCTGACCCCAATCTGAGCATAATCTGCATATTTCTGGTTCAGTGAAAGTGGGTCTGGCCCATGGGAGATCAATCCACTTTCTGGTGAGAGGTCAGTCGGTAAAAACTTTTAAGGAGGTTGTGTGCCTCCATTTTTATAGACTGTTTTTTTAACGCATTTTAATTAGACTTTCCTCAGGTGAAAGAAGGCAAGGAGGGTCAGACCCATAAAGTACGAGCCATTACAGCAGTGCTTGACGATTACGATCCGACAAACGTATTGGCTAATCTCTACCCCTCCATGCCTCTCTCCATTTTCCGCTAACACCCTGTGATCTCTGACTCAGTCTCCCAACCAACATCCTTCCTGCTCTCTCCAACTCATTTACATCTGCATGCTCTCTCCCCATCCAGAATCTCTCCCACTTACCTCTCTTCTTCCCTGACCACAATATCTCACTGTGATCTCTCTCCCCATCCAACCATGATCTCTATCCCCCAACTATGATCTCCTCCCACAGACAAGATTTCCACCCAATAACCATGATCTCCCCCTCCTACCACTACCTCTACACCTTGACTTCAAGACCCAACCTCCTAGCCCTCCCTCTCTCCTTCCCTTACTCTGCCGCCCTGGCCTTGTGCTCAGCCACAATCTCTCCCCACATCCTCTGATAATTTCAGCAGAACATCCAGGGAACCCATAGTTCTGCTTTCCTGCCACACATGCTCCTCTGCCTCCTCCCTGTATTAAGGCCAGTCACTGTGTTTTGGGGGTTTTAATAAGTAGAAGATTTGGAAAATTTTGTGTGACTTCAGAAATTACTTTTTGATAAAAAACCGTCTTGTTGGATTCTTGAAAGTCCAAATATAATTTTCATTTCCATTGTTCATGTAAAAAGTCAACAAGTTTTCCTTTCTCCTGAATGTGCATCACCAATATTGTACCTTCAGCATTTGAATTTATTCTTCACTCTGCTGTTCTTTTCTCAATACAAATGAATGCCTGTTGGATTCACTTGCAGCTTAAGTCACAAAAGCTCAAAAGGCTTTTATGAAAACAGAAAATGCTAGAAATACTCAGCAACTCAGGCAGCATCTCTTGAGGGAATGGCTATAAAAAGAGTGCATAATAAGAGTGTAAAAGTTGGGAATTTGGTGAACTTAAGCATTTGGTGAGGGAAGGAATTTGGTGTAGGGGGGAAGGAGGTCCTGCTTTTTACCACATATAAGCCTGAGGTAGTAAGTATTTCAAACTTTGGTCTCGTATTTAGCGCTTAAGTACAAGTTAAATTACAACAAACAAAAAAGTAGACATAAATAACATAAATTACCCAGTCTTAAGATATGGAAGAATAGCTTGTATGTCTGGACTGCAGTATTGTGGGAGATTGTGTACAGGGAGACTGCCTCAGGCAAAAACATCTGTAGTGTATGCCTCTGTTTCGAATCTCTGCGGCTCAGAGTCACTGAGCCGGAGTGTGAGCTGGAGACACCCTAATTAAGGAAGGTGTCTGGGCACCTTGAAACTTTTCACACTGAATGAAGAAGTAGCTGGACAGTGTTCTCCTGACCTTGATCAAACCAAATAGAGGGATGTAGGTTCATAACTGGGTCGGTGTGATTAGTAGAGCATAGAGTAAGTGAGATGCAGCTGAGCAGTCCTGTGAAACAAAATAACCTACTGCTGCTCCTATGTTTCTATGAAATGGAGAACACGGATCCACAGAAATCCATCCGAGCTAATAGATACACTTTGTTGCTACCTGTTTGTCAAGGATAAAGACTGTCAGAGGGAGGAGAACAGCGAGTAGGGGAAGTATATTGTGATAGGTGTGGAGGATTCAATAATTAGGGGGACATTGGCAATGAAAATAAGGGTATGGTGGACATATTGCATAATTTGCTTTTCATTCATATTTATAGGAGGAAGAGGTTAGGATATGAAACGTCCCAGGAATGGGAACTATCCATTGCAGTTACATTGCTTAGGTAAATTTTGAAGAAACTATTGACAATACAAAATACTGAACCCCCAGGATCAGATGGTTACAATCCCATGGTTTAAAGAAAGTAGGTGAGAACATTGCAGGCACCCTAACTGTAATCAATCAATTACTCTCAATTCAAACTGTTCCTTTGGTATGAAAAATTGCACATGTTACTCAGCTATTTAAGAAAGGTAAGAGAGGGAAACCAGGAGATCATAGACCAGTTAGCCTAACATCTGTCGTTGAGAAATTAATAGAGTCTATAATTAAGGATAGAGTGACTGAACACCTTGAAAGCTGATCAGAGACAGCCGGCATGGATTTGCAAAGCTTAAGTCATGCCAGATGAACCGATTTAATTTTTTTAAAAGGTGATTAAAAGAGATATCAGGGGAATATCTATGGATGTTATTTATTTGGACATCCAGAAGGCATTTGATAAAATCCGCATAAAAGGCTGTCAGCTAAATTTGAAACAAATTATTGGCCTGGTTTAGAAATTGACTGAATGACAGGAGACAGAGAATAGGGATTATGGGCAGGTATCCTTATTGTCAGGATGTAACCAGCGATGTTCCACAAAAATCTGTGTTGGAAACTCAACTGTTCACCCTGATTAATAATGACTTATGTTCAGAGCCCCACTGATGGTAAATGCAAGGGTATGTCAAAACCCAGAAGAGTAACTTGGAATATCGGTTCTTATATTTTCAATTTGGTGTAATGAGAGAAAAGAGGTGTGAGCCAGGGAGGAACAGTCCAGTCTTGTTGTGATCAGTTAAAGAATATTTATTCACTTAAAAGAAAACACACAAGAAAAACTATAATATACTTAACCACAATGATGGCTATACACACACACAGTATCTCATGTTATCCCTTGTTCCCAACTACCTACATTTCCTGAATTTGGAGAAACGCCCAAACATATATAACTCTATGAGCTAAACCCGGCTAAACCCAGCATATAGTTACCATCCCACAGGCTATTTTCCAGGATTGCAAAAGTCATCTTCAGTTGCATCATAGAAATATTTCTCTGTTAAAGTTTTGATTTTAAACTGAAGCATTTTAGTGAGAGAGTGTGTGTTTTCGGGAGAGCCTGCATTCTGACGCTGGGTGTGGCTATGATGGTAGCTGCATCTCTACTTATTCCCCATTTATCTTGCTATGGATATATCATTTTTTCATTTGATGTTACCCACCCCGTGGGATTTAGCATATATGTGCAAATTATTCCCTTATCTCTCCACCTTTTCTATACACAGTTGTTTTCCTCTAGTCACTTGAGCAAACATTTGTTTTCCTAGTGCTACATTAATTCACATATGAAAAACACCCCTTCAGAAAGCTGTACTTATCAGTTCCCCTCTTATCCCATTTCTATATTTTATTGCTAATTCATTTTCTAATCTGGATTTTCATCAATTCATTTTCAATTTTCAATTTTCATTTTCAATTCTTAACGCTTAGCTGGAGGACTAGAAATCCACACATCCAAGTTTGCCTGTGATACGAAAAGAGCTGACATTGTCAACAGTGTAGATGGAAGCATAAAAATATTAAAATATACCACTGTTGTTAGATTAATAGGCAAAACTTATAACCAAATTGGAAGTCATCTGCTTTGGACCTAAAACAAATAGTATGGAGTATTTCTAACTGGGTAAAAGCTAAGGACAATGGAGGTTTAAAGAAACTCAGGGACCCAGGTACACTGATGATTAAAGTGTCATGAACAGGAACAGAAAATCATTAAAACACTTGTGGAATGCTGGTGGTTTATATCTAGAGGACTAAAATGCAATGGGATCGAGGTTATATCACAGCGGGCAAGAAGGTGGAGTTGAGGCTACAATTAGATCTGCCATGATATTGTTGAATGGTGCAGCAGATTTGAGGGTTCAAATGGTCTACTCCTCTTATTTCTTATTTGCTGATACAAAACCCTAGTTAGACCACATCTGGAGCACTTTGAGCAGTTCTGGGCAGGAAGGATATTTTGGCCATGTAGGGATTACAAGAATGATACCCAGGCTCCAAGGGTCAAATTACAAGATTACATAAACTAGAGTTGTATTCCATGGAGTGTAGACTGTTAAGCGGTGACTTAATCAAAGTTTTAAGGTGAATAGATAGGGTAGACAGAGAGAAACTATTTCCAACGGTTGGGGAGTCTAAGATGAAGGTGGTTAGTGTTGCTGCCTCACAACGCCACAAACCCGGTTTCAATTCCAGCCTTAGATGACTACCTGTGTGGAATTGTCACTTTCTCCCCATGTCTGAATGGGTTTACTCGCGGTGCTCTGGTTTGCTCCCACACCCCAAAAGATGTGCAGGTTAAGTACATTGGCCATGCCACTTGACCATGAGTGTCCAAATATATGCAGGTTAGATGGGGTTAGACCCCTGGTCGCTGCCGGCGGGAACTCTGCGCGAAGGGTCAGGGGCGGCCTGTGGGGCGAGGAAAAGCGCTCCTTCACCGGGGGGCCCCGGAGGGTGCCCCCACGGTGGCCTGGCCCGCGATCAGGGCCCACCGATCCGCGGGCGGGCCTGTGCCATGGGGGCACTCTTTTTCTTCCGCCTTCGCCATGGTCTTCACTATGGCGGAGGCGGAAGAGACCCCCTCCCCTGCGCATGCGCGGGGATGCCGTGAGCGTCCGCTGACGCTCCCGCGCATGCGTTGCCCGGCGAAGTCCTTTCGGCGCCGGCTGGCGTGGCGCCAAAGGCTTTTCCCGCCAGCTGGCGGAGCGGAAACCGATCCGGCGCGGGCCTAGCCCCTCAAGGTGAGGGCTTGGCCCCAAAAGGTGCGGAGGTCCGCACTTTTTGGGCGGCCCGACGCCGGACTGATCCGCGCCGTTTTTGGCGCCGGGTAGCGGACATTACACCGTTTGCGGAGAATCCCGCCCCAGGAAACACTTCTACACACAAAGGGTAAAAGTTTGAAATATCCAGGGCAAAGCAGCCCACTTGATTGGCACCCCATACAGCATCTTCAACAATCACTCCTTTCACCACTGACACAGTGACAGCAGTGTGTACCATCTAAAACAGGCATGTCCAACATGCTGCCTATGGGCTACTATCCAGCCCACTAGGCCTCTCCATCCAGCCCATGGACCCCATATTCCAAACATCGGTAAATTAATTCAAAAATCCTTTAAGGAACTTCTCATCCAATGACAGGTCATTTCTCTCCCATATTTCCTGTTGATAGGAACACTTGTGAGCCAATCAGCAGCAATGTGGGAGAGAACCAGTCTCTGATTGGAGGGGCAGCTTTCTTCAGCCTGAGGCCTGAAAATATAGGGCAATGGCAGCTGTGAGTCTGCTGGGGAGGGAGGGAGGTTCTAAGGAGGGGAGAGGGAGTAAAAGTGGCTGATGGGCTGCGGGAAAGTGGCTGTTGGGCAGGGAGGAGGAAAGGCTGCCCAGTGGGAGGAAGAGTGCGGTTGCTGGATGGAAGTAAGGGAGTGGTTGTTGGGTGGGGGGAAGAGAGTGACTACCAGGCAAGGGGAAGAGAGCGAGTAAGTGAGAAAGAGAGTGTGTGTGAGTGAGTGGAATTTTTTGTGAGTGAATGTGTGAGTGAGAGAGAGAGTCTGAGTGAGAGAGTGTGAGTGAGAGTGAGTGAGCATGAGTTTGTAGAGAGAGTGAGCATGAGCTTGTAGAGTAAGAGCGTATGTGAGTTTGTTAGAGTAAGAGTGTGTGTGTGAGAGAATGTGTATGAGAGAGAGTGGGCGCGATTCTCCGAGCCCCGAGCCGGGCCGGAGAATCGCCGCAACTACGCCACGACGCCCCGACGCCGGCGCGCGATTCTCCGAGGTGCGGAGAATCGGCACCATTTGCGCTGGTGCATTTGACGTGGCGCCGGCGCCGCGCGGATACGGCAGAGTCCCACCGGCGCTGTTTACCCCTGGCCGCTGCCGGCGGGAACTCTGCGCGAAGGGTCGGGGGCGGCCTGTGGAGCGAGGAAAATCGCTCCTTCACCGGGGGGCCCACCGATCGGCATGTC